>NC_143396.1:65790671-66990671 GCF_052110815.1 Crocodylus siamensis
ATAGGCCTGTATTTAAATTAAGAGCATTTTTCAGATCTGGTGTTTTGAAATATTTCTATCAAGTTGAAAAAAAATGACAAAAATGTGCATGGTAATGATACTCCAAGGTGCTAAATATAGCAATAATTCCATTTTATTTTGGGGGGTTTCTTAAACCATAGCTATTTATTTACTCTAAATTAATACAGATAGGACATTTAGGAAATTATTTGCTGAACTACTCAAATTCTTTCTCTTTTTTCTCCACTCAAAAACATATTTTTAGGAAAGATTTGCAAAGCAACCTCAAGCACAAAAGGATTATTTATTAAAATTGAAATACCAGTGTTTAGATGCCTGGTAATGATTTAGGGAAGTGATTCTCAACCAGCATGCGATTCTCAAGGCAAACTGAGAAATTTCAAATAGGTATCCATAGTATAAAAATGATATGATCTGCTGTGATCTTTCTGTGTTCTTTGCAACAGAAAAATTGCTTTATTATTTTATTATTTTTCTGTAGTAAAAAAAATGAGTGAAAACTAAGAGCTGGTATTTTCTGAGCAGTGCCTCGAGTCTGAAAAGGTTGAGAACCACTGATTCAGAGTCTAGTTTTTCCAGAGGCTCAGTGACTTAAGCAATAAATAGCTATTCCTGGACTTGCTCAGAATGTCATAGAATCAAGTCCTATGTGATCAAGTAATGGTTAGAAAACATACCCTGCTTCCTTCTCAATAAGAACATATGCTCCAGAAGTTGTGGATTTACCCAAGCAGACTTGCTCTTTAGGACAGCTCAATGACCTTCAGATACAAGGAAACATGTTTTACACCCTAAGTGGTGAAATTCACTCTTCTGTTGAGGCACACAGCCAGTATACTAAGATGCATTTTGAAGCTCCAGTGATGCATTGGTCCTCTCCAGGGTGAAATATATTCTAACACACCAGTCCTACAGTGTGATGTACACTGCTGGATCCCCGTTTCTGTACAGACTCTTAGTAACGTCATTGGAGAGCCATACAGGAACAATATCTACCTATATGTGCAAGATGGCTATACCAAGGCCTGAATGAGCATGATTTTACCCAGCAAGAATTCTTTTCTACTACATAATCCTGACTGTGATAATCAGAATCTCTTTCAATGTGTCACTATATCATGTATTTTGTACCAGAAGCTTGATTAGTGATCATTTTGTTGCAAACATTACATGACAGAAAAGTAAGGCAGAATTTCATTTTAACTCGTACAGGAAAAAAATATATTAATCTTAGTTAACAAGAGCTTACAGTATTTAAACTGTGTTTGTATGCAACCATGTACTTGCTTAATACTCTGTACTTTGATACAATATTTTTTTCCTTCCATTGTGCTAACACTGGAAAAATTTGGAAGTAAAAGTATATTATTTGATGTGGGCATCAGAGAAATCAAACTTTATTTGTTTTTCAGTGCTTAATATTTTAGAAGATTATTATCTCTTTGAATAATCCATAATACTGTATTTGACCACATAATAAGTACATGGTGACTCAATAACTCTTTCTACTATGATTTGTCCATATTTCACCTTTGTATGGCTTTTTGGACTATTTTAGGAATGCTGTTACTGATTAGCATCAACAAAAATCATGATGCAGTGAAGGGATTTATTGGTTCATTGCAATTGCACAGATCATGTTCCAGTAATAAACCTACAAATATTCAGTATATTAAACACACACTAATTGTGATCACAATGTAAAACAAGGTGGGGCAGGGGGCTGAACAGTTGCAACCTTAGTGCTTGAAATAACATATTTATAAACTAACACTAGTAATATAAAATGACTGTTATTTTCTATGTTTCTGACACATGCACTATCTGTCTATAATTTATAATTCTAGCAGGTTAAAAGAGTTAAGACTTAAAAGAGTCTGTCATTTTCTGACTGAGACTTTGGGAATAACGTGTGCCAACAGAGCTAAACTTATACTTCCAATACAGAGTCTGTAGAAAGAAACATTCATAGTGCCTAACTTATACTCCATGTACTGTATCTACAATTTTTGCCTAATTTAAAGGAGAATCCCATTTTGTGGTTCAGTTATTTTAATTATAAGAACATTTTTCTTCCTACCTCAATAACTTGGACGTGCTAGGAAGCTCCGATTATCTAATGGTATGGAACTTCCCATGGTACAAGATTCTCTTCTAGAAGAAAGAGGAAATTCATGAAAAGGAGGTTTGTACATTAAAATTGTTGTAGGTTTCCTTAAATGTATATGATATGTTTGCTGCCCAAACTGTTCACATTACCAAGCATTGACCAGAGAATATGTTTATTTAGATAGATATATTGTATGTAAATGTGTTAGTAGTAATATTAAAGATAAAGGGAAGATCCAAGATCCTAAACTTGTGTATATCAGCATAGCTCCATTGATTTACGCCATCAGAGGATCTGGCAGAATTTACTTTCATAAATGTACAGGACACCTATCTTATACCACTACACAACCTATGTCTTAATTTTAAAGTTAATCATTTGTAAAATTGTCTGGGTCATACCCAGCTTGTGGAGGAATGTGAAATTGCCTGCTAAGTACCTGCAAAATAAATTTCATTCAATGAAGTTGTCTATGTGAGTTATCATTTTTAATAAAATGAATATGTAAACTGTATGGTTTAGTTAAACCTCTAATGTTGCTTAATTATTGACTAAGCTGGTAGACCCAAATAAGCATTTGACTAATATCCAGATATCATTGTCCTTATGCAATTCTAGGTATATACAGTAATCACCATTCCACTCAGATTTCCCCCAGTGATGTCACCAAGAGTGTACAAGAATTTCTGCTTATAGTAAAGGATATGTTTATGCAAAATAGGTTGCTTATCTTGCAAATTCTTTGATTAAAGATATTGCTTATTCATAAGAGTGTTTTCATTGATCTCATTAAAATGTATTTGTTTAAACAAGTGATTCTCAACCAGGGTCACGGCACTCTGGGGTGCCTTGAAATTCTTTCAAGTGTGCTGTGGGGTTCCCCAAAAGGTTATCAATATTTGATTTGGAAGCATAAATCACAAGATAAACCCAGAAATAGAAATCCATAGTTGTAGCCTTTCTGAGTTCTTTGCAACAGAAAAAACTGCTCTATTATTTTTCTGTTGTCAAAAAACCCAGTGAAAACTAAGAGTTGGCATTTTCTGAGCAGTGCTTTGAGTCTATCCAGGGGTGTCTCAAGTCTAAAAAGGCTGAGAACCACAGGGTTAAGCCCTCCGTGACTGAAACTTAGGATAATAGGATACTCAAGAAGGCATACATTATACATCATGTTACAACACTAAATATCCACTGGGGAATTGTCCATTGCTGGACTGAGAATTACATCAAAATATTGTTATGCTACAATTGCCAAAAAGTAAACTTGTGGCCCAAAAAATCAAATATGTGTAATCTTTCATACAGTACTGAATCATATAACATCCAGGCCTTTGCAATTCTAAATATGCCAATGCCCTTTGTTACTATGTTGAAGAAGCAAATAAAAATAATTTAAATGATATATAACTGCATATCCTACAAACATATATTCATCCTTCAAGCCATGTTGAAGGACATATAAGATTAGATATGGTAAGTTTTTCAACTGTAATTCTATCTTAACCTAGACATTTACATCCAAGTTCAGCAACTTTTATCAAAAAATGGGTGCATCAAAATATGAAGTATTTATAAATTATTTTAAAAAATGCCAAGTTAATATAAACCCATAAAATTCCTGGAAGCTAAGGAACATTCTGACTACCACTTGCAATCCAAGACATATTTTAAGACAATGCTTTCCCTCTGTCCTCCCTTAAAAGTTAACATTTTACTACATTCCTAGCCAAAACTACAGCTCGTTGTCCCCTGAACTCTATTCAAGCTGATAGCCTAATTCTCCTTATCCACCTGTCCACAGCAGCCAATCTGCTCTTCACCACAATAATGTTCTTACCTCCAGGCCAGAATGTCCTTGATCCATCAGTTTTTTTTAAAGGGTGTTCTTGTCTCATGTTCTTCAGCTCCTGGCTAAGGCATTTCTTCTCCTGAACAGCAGAGACTTCCTCTGCCTGAAGAAGGGTGATTGAGCCCGAAAGCTTGCTGAGAACTTTTTTCCAACTACTCAGTTGATCTAATAAAAGATATCACATCTAGTCAAAGAACATTTGATACATGAGAGGAAATTTGACCACTTTATTGTCCCAAGGGCTATGCACCTTCTTCCTTCTTGACATACTTACACTAATGGCCTCATTAATACTGATTACAATAGTCTGGCTAGCAAAATGTCTTTCTTTGATGGTGAAAACTATGTTAACAGACAATTTATCAATAACATGTCATGTCCTACTATGTAAGTGCTATTGTGTTATCCATACAAGTATGTAACTGAAAGTCACCTGCAATCCATATATGGATTTGGGAACTTCTTCAGCATGAGGAAGAAGGAGGATCCATGGAATTACAGATGAGTCAGCATGACTTAGATACCTGGAAAGATCATGAAGCAGGTCCTCAAGGACTGCATTTTGAAGGACTTAGAGGAGAACAGGGTGATCAGGAACATTCAGTATGGCTTAATCAAGAGTAAGTCATGCCTGACCAACCTGATTTCCTTTACCAATAGGGTAGCAGGCTCTGTAAATGGGTGGAGAGCAGTGGATGTAGCATACCTTGAATTTAGCAAGGCTTTTGACACCATCTTCTAACAGTGTTCTTATTAGCAAGCTAAGAAATACAGGGCACATCTACTTGGGACACTTAATGTACAGTACAGTAGCCTAAAAACACTGTGCAGTAGTAGCGTGCTGGGCAAAACCCATGCTAATATGCTACTGCACAGTAGTATTAGGCTACTGCACAGTAAGCATCACCAAAAAAACCCCCACTGAAACTACTGCGCAGTAACTATAGTTATTTTGCAGTTAGTACTTCATTAAGCAAGTACTAAGCTAAATGCAAAGTAACTATTGCACATTAATGAACAGGTAGACATGCCCACAGATTAGATGGAAGGGCTATAAAGTGGATGCATAACTTGTTGAAGCAACTGGTTGAAGCTTTGTGAGCTTTAGGAGGCACTGTGCTGTCTCCTTCAGATAAAACATTAAATCAAAGAAATACTATTTCAAATCCTCACGAAGAACACCTAATATTATTAAAAGAATCATTTTGACTTATGAACTGATTCAAGTCTAATAAATTATATTGTCTGTACAAAGTTCTCTCAGCAGGTTTCACGCTGAGTCAAGAAAAGCTGAAGAGTATCCAAAGCTTTGTGAGCAGATTGAATCACCACGCTCAACAACTACTCATGTCTAGATGTGAGGAGATATTGTTTAATGTCTTCATTAATGATTTGGATTATGGGACTGGGTGCACACTTAGCAAATTTGCAGATAACAACAAGCTGGGCAGAGTTGCAGATACTCTGGAAGGTAAGGTGAGGATCCAGAATAACTTGGATAGAGTGGGAAAATGGTTCACAGTCAATCAGGTGAGCTTCAATAAAGAAAAGTGTGAAGTCCTGCACTTGGAACAGAAAAATTGCATGCAGAAATACAGACTGGAGAAAGATTGGCTAGGCTGCTATACTGCAGAGAAGGAATTGGGATTTACAGTGGACTGTGGGGGAAATCAGAAAAAGAACAAGGATAGCATTGAGTGCCTGAGAGATCTAACGGGGCAACTGACATTCGATGCCCAGAAAGGGCCAGTCTCCTAAATGACTTTTTTGATTGGTTTGTCACCCTCCCAGGAGGATCACACTGCCAAGAATGGCACAAACCAATCTGGGAGTAGGCGACAGGCCCAAAATCAATGTGGATCAGGTGAGGGAACACCTTAAGAAATTGGACATTCACAAGTTTGCGGGCCCAGATAGAATGTACCCAGCAGTCATGAAAGAGCTGGCAGACATTATTGCATTCCCCTTGGGGGAGATATTTGAAAAATTGTGGCACTCTGGTGAGGTCCCGGATGACTAGAAAAGAGCCAACAAGGTCCCTATCTACAAGAAAGGGAGGGATGTCTGTCTCTGGAAAAATCCTGGAGAAAATTGTCAAGGGATCCATCAATGCCACACTAATGGAGGGCAAGCTTCTGAATGCCAGCCAACATGGCTGGCTGGCTGGCAGGTCTTGCCTGGCCAACCTCATCTCTTTCTATGACCAAGTAACATGTGCCCTGGACAAGGGAGAAGACGTGGACATCATATATCTGGACTTCAAGAAGGCCTTTGACCTAGTTCCCCATGAAGTCTGCATGGTTAAGCTGGGGAACTGTGGCCTTGATCATCATATGGTCTGATGGCTAGGTAACTGGCTACAAGGTCAGACCTAAAGAGTAGTAGTTGAAGTACAATGTGGCACAGGGTGACCAGTAGAGTCCCTCAGGGCTCAGCACTTGGGCTGGTACTCTTTAACATCTTCATCAATGATCTGGATTTGGGAGTCAGATGTGAACTGGCCAAGTTCACGGATGATACCAAATTATGGGGGAGGGTGGGCACACCGCAGGACAAGCTAGGGATACAGGCTGACTTGGACACACTCTCAAAGTAGGCCAACCAAAACCTGATGGCCTTCAATGCAGAGAAGTGCAAGGTGCTGCACCTTGGTAGGAAGAACCCTCAGCACACTTACAGATGCGGCAGTGCTATGCTCACTAGCACCACAATGGAAAGGGACTTGATTGACCACAAGATGAATATGAGACACCAATGTGATGCTGTGCCTGGAAAAGCTAACCAAAATCTGGCATGCATTCACTGATACATCTCAAGCAAAACCAGGGAAGTCATCCTCCCTCTTTACTCAGCTCTGGTGAGACCACAGCTGGAGTACAGTGTCCAGTATTGGGCCCCCCACTTCAGGAAGGATGTGGAGAAGCTTGAGAGAATCCAGAGGACAGCCACTAATATGATCCAAGGCCTGGAGGGAAGGCCATATGAGAAGAAGCTGAGGGACTTGGGACTCTTCAGTTTGGAGAAGAGAAAGCTCACGGAGGACTTGGTGGCAGCCTACAACTTCATAAGAGGGGTACATCAGGACCTGGGAGAACACCTGTTCACCAGATCTCCCCAAAGGATAACAAGGTCTAACAGCCTAAACTCCAGGAAGGTCGATTTAGACTAGACAGGAAAAAAATTCTTTATGGTGCATGTGTCCAGGGCCTGGAACAAACTCCCCCCCAGAGGTAGTGCAAGCACCTACTCTGAACTCCTTCAAAAAACAGATGGATATATTTATTGCTGGGATCACTTGATCCCAGCTGACTTCCTGCCTATGGTGGACGGGGCTGGACCCAATGATCTCATGAGGTCCCTTCCAGCCCCTAGTGTCTATGAAATCTATGAAATAAGCTGAATATGTGCCAACTGTGTGTGCATGCTGCAAAAAAAACCAACCCAGGGTTGTATTAATAGGGGTGAAACTGGCAAATCAAGGAAGATGATTCTTCTGATCTACTCAGCACCGGTGAGGCCTCCTCTGGAGTACTGTGTGCAGTTTTGGATCTCACACTGCAAGCAAAATGTGGACACTTTAGAAAGTGTTCCAGTGTAGAGGAACAAAAATTATTAGGGGCTTGAGAGACAAGACTTATGAAGAAAGACTGAAAGAACTAGGGATTTTTAATCTAGAGAAGACAAGACTAAAGGGTGATTTGATAACTGTCTTGAAATACCCAAAGGGCAAATATAGGGAGAATAGAGAGAAGGTTTTCTCTGTGGCCATATGAGACAGCATTAGGAGCAATGGATTTGAAGTTCAGCAGGTGAAATGTAGGTTTTTCATGGATTCATAGATTATAGAGTTGGAAGGGACCCAATGGATCATCATGTCTGACCTCCTGCCCCGGCAGGAAAAAGGAACGAGGTCAGACGACCCCAGTCAGGTGATTGTCTAGGCCCCTCTTGAAGACCTCCAAGTTAGGTGATAGCACCACTTCTCTTGGAAGCCCATTCCAGACTCTCACCACCCTGACTGTAAAAAATTTCTTCCTAATGTCTAACCTAAATCTATTCTCCAGTAGTTTGCACCCATTTTTCCTAGTTACTCTCTGGGGCACTTTGGTAAACAGCGCATTCCCAACCTGCTGTCCTCCCTGATAAACTTATAAGCAGCTACAAGGTCACCCTTCAGCTGTCTTTTGTAAAGGCTGAAGAGATCCAGATCCCTCAACTTCTCCTTGTAGGGTCTTTCACGGAGACCACTAATCATGCGAGTGGCCCTCCCCTGAACCCTCTCCAGATTCTCCATGTCCCTGTTGGAGTACGGTGCCCAAAACTGGATACAGTACTCCAACTGCAGCCTGACTAATGCCCCATAGAGGGGGAGCAGCACCTCCCTCAATCTGTTGGTCATGCATCTGCTAATACACAACAAGGTGTGATTGGCTTTGTTGATGGCCTCATTACACTGTCGGTGCATGTTCATCTTGGAGTCAATGCCTCTCAGCCTCTGAGCTGCTGAGAAGAACATCCCCTAACCTGTAGGTATGCTGGGAATTCCTCCTTTCTAGATGAAGTACCTTACATTTATCTTTGTTGAATTGCATCCTGTTTCATTCCACCCATTGATCTAACCTGTCCAAGTAGCCTGTACCTGCTCCCTGCCCTCCAGTGTGTTAACTTTGCCCCATAACTTGGTATAATCCGCGAACTTGGAGGGGGTGCTCACCACACCCTTGTCCAAATCACTGATGAAGATATAAATAACACCAGTCCCAGGACTGAACCCTACTGGACCCCACTACCCACCTCCTTCCAGGCTGAGAATGACCCATCTGCCACCACTCTCCGGGCGCGGTCTCTAAGCCAGTAAGCCACCCACCAGTAGGCATCCACTCACAGACTGTTAGCTTCCCTATGAGAATAGGATGCAAAACTGTGTCAAAGGCTTCCTAAAATCCAAGCAGATGACATTGGCCTCAGCTCCTGTGTCAAGGCAGTGTGTGACCTGGTCATAAAAGGCTATAAGTTTTGTCAGGCAGGATCTACCTGTGACGAACCCATGCTGGTTTCCTTTCAGTATCATTTCCCCTGCTGGACTGTCACAAATATGCTCTTTGATGATTTTTTCTAGTATTTTCCCAGGGATAGAGGTAAAACTAACTGGCCTAAAGTTATCCGGCTCATCCCTTCTCCCCTTCTTAAAAATGGGCACCACGTTGGCCTTTTTCCAGTCCTCAGGGACCTGTTTGGAGCATCATGAGAGCTCAAATAGCTGTGCCAGCAGCTCAGCAATGACACTGACCAATTCCTTCAGCACCCGTGGATGGAGGTCATCTGGGCCAGCTGACTAATGTATCCATCCAGCCCTTCCAAGTGCTCTTTAACTAAGTCAGCACTAACCTTTGGCGGTCTGGTGCCTTTTGGACATCTGTCTATGCTCAAAGTTGTGGAATAGTCTTGGTCAGTATTAAGGAATACTGAAGCAAAGAACTCATTGAAGAGCTCTGCCTTTTTCTCTGTGTCAGCTACCAACTGATTTGTTCTGCAGGGGCCCTATGCTACTCTGCACTTTCTTTTTTCTTGCTATGTATCTGTAGAAGAACTTTTTTGTCTTTAATTATTATAGCCAGCCTAAGCTCCAGTCCTGCCTTGACCTGCCTAACTGACTCCCTGCAATAGCACTCCAGGGTGGTGCATGCCTCCTTGGTGGCTGCCCCCTGCTTCCACTGCCTATATAACTCTTTCTTTGCCCCCAGTCTTTCCTGAAGTTCCCTGTTCAGACAAGGGAGCTTTTTTATCCCCTTAGCCCCTTTCTTGCATAAGGGGTTAGGCTCCTTTTGTGCCCCAAGGATCCCCTGAGACACTCCCCTGAGAAACTTCCAACCCTCTTAGACCCCTCCACCTTGAGTTCTGCCACCTCACTAGCTAAATATCTAAGTTCACCAAAGTTGGCCCTTCTGAAGTCTAAAACTTCAGCATCACTGGATATTTTTCTCAGTGTCCTAATCTTAGTGATTAGGACAAACTTTTTAACTATGAAGGTGGTCCAACACTGAAACAGGAATGATAGAAATTGTAGAATCACTATCCCTGGAAGTTTTCAAGAGGCGGTAAGACAGAGAATTGGCTGTGATGGTTTAGTCAGGGATGGCCTGAGCAGGGTGCTGGACTAGATGACCTTTTATGATCCTTCTAGCTCCACTTTTTTATGATTCTATGCACTTTAAAAAGCTGTTGAATGACCTTTGTGATCTCAGTTGCCTTTCCAATTACGATATTTACTGGAGCAAGTATGAGGGGGTAGGGGGGTCATCTTAAATTATGTATAGCATCTAATGTTGGGGGGTCATCTTAAATTCAAGGGCATCTTAGATTTGAGTAAAAACATGTTGAAAATGAACATTGGGGAAAATACAATATAAAATAGCCCAAGGGAAACTATTCTAGTCTAAACTGTCATTTTTCTCTGCTGACACAACTGAGTTTCTGGACAAAAGAAATTCCATAGTTTAAATCTCACTGGACTTAAGTAAATAATTTGGGGAGAAAACCACACCAGACATTCTTGGTGAAGATGACAACTAATACATGCACCGTAAGGTGGGCAAGAAACTAACTAAAGACAAAATGAAATATGAATTAATTTAATCTTATGGCCACTCTCCAGTGCACTATAACACCACCTCCCATGAGGCAGGAAAGTAGGGCAGCCATTACAGCTACAATTCAGCCTTCCATTCAGATGCAGAAAATCAACATTCCTGTATGAGACATACCCCCCAAATATGGATGGCTGATTCTTTGGGAAAAGGTGGTATATGAGTAAGTTCATTCATTTCTTCCTTTTAAAATGTGTTTTAAAGTTCTTCATATTCCTGTGGTCAGATTAATAGGTCTATAAGTGCATGGCTCATTCTTAATTAGCTACTACAATCTGCCAAAGAAGGTTTCAATTTTGCATTTCTAAAGCAGGCAAGAACTTAATATAAATTGATATTCTCTGCATGCTTATTATCTAAAAGGTGCTATTACTGTTAGCAGAACTCCTCTATATAGTGTCTTAGTGGGACATTTGCCTGTTTGTTTTTGTTTTAATAAATACACTGAAAGACATATTTAACACATACTTTATAATGATGCTATTCCCATTTCTGTCCTATTAGCTTTTTCCTTGCAGAAATCAAATTGTGGCATCTATGGAAGGAAATTATATGAATAAATCTAAGGTTAGTAGATATTTACCCATTAAATGCAAAGTATTGTGATTATTTTAATACAGGCTTGTGAACGTGTCCTTAAAAATAAACCACAATACACATTTCCTTTTCAAGTAAATCTGCATGTTTCCACTTGTGCTTTTACTGCAAGATAAGTTATCATTTAAAATACTTCTTTATCAAAATTATTATTTCACTCCTTCAATTTCTCCTTTCCTAAAAGTTCAGGTATACAAAATCATTGCTGATTAAAATTCTCTAACATTAAACATCAACCCTGTAGACATGCCAACACGAAAACATAAAACTGCGATGTTGAATCCATTCATCCTTTTAGGTAGACTGGTATTGTGAATCTTCAACCCTGATGGGTAAAGTGTGATGATATTGGAACAGGAATTCATCTCCTTTCTTTCCTTGATCCACTTCTATTCCCATGTCGTAATTTGCCATGTAGAACATGGGATCCTGTGCCTTCAACTCTGATCTATCATTTGAATAAACTGATGCTGCCCAGGAAAGAACATAAGGAATTCATCTAGGAAATGGAGGGAGGTTATGTTTGTGACGGGCTAGCTGGTAGTGACTTAGCCCAGGGGTTTTGAAAGGCAAAAGATGATTGGAGCACTTGGGATTCCCTTTCCTCACCAATCAGGCCCCAGAGACTCACCTTCAATGTCCCCTGATTGGCCCCTTGGGTCACCTGGAGGGGGATAAAAGGGGCAGTGTGGCTGACTCAAGGAAGACCAGCAAGGGACCACAAGGAAGGAGTTTCAAAGAACTGGCAAGAGCTAGACCAGTAGGGCAGAAGCAGGTGCCCCAGAAGCACCTGAAGGAGTGGGACCTGCAGGCAGCAGCGGGACCTTCAGCAGCGCGGCGTGTGGCCGGCAGGAGAGGCCCCCCCCGGGATCCAGGATCCCCTATGAGAGGCTGTGGCCAGCAGGAGAGGCTCCCTGCTCCAGCAAGGATCTGAGCAGCAACCTGAGAGGTTCCCAACTTGGCTTCCAGCTCCTCCAATCAGAGGCCAGGCAGCTCGATGTGAGGGCAGGGCTCTGGGAAAGTCAAGATCCCTAGCAGCTGAGCATAGCACTAGCACTGGTGGTTGTATGGTAGAGTTTCTGCCCCCCCCCCCCCCCACATGTGGGTAATCTGAGTTCAAGTCTTGCTTGAGGTGAGTGAAGTAACACGGAGAAATTCTTCTTGCAGTAGAAAGGGGCCATTGTGTTTTTCCCTTTTCTCCCCCTCCAGGTACCTAGGCCCTATTTTCCTTGTCATTTGACATTTTGTATTTTGTGCATTTTATATTTCACCGACCCGTATTGTTTGTTCTGCTGTTTGTGTTTTACACATTGGTTAACCCTGTCTTTTCTCAACTGGATGAATATGTCTATGATTTTAAATGTCTAACCTTTGTTGAATCCTGCCCCCTCGGGGCACTGTAGTGTCCCCCATACCCCCTGGTTTATACTGGTTATGTTCCCAGTATTGTTCTCTTATTAAAAGGTATGTGGTTAAATGCCCATTGGTGGTCTGGCTCTGCTCTATGGGGGAAGGAGAGTCCCTATACCTCCCACAGCACTTGTGCACCTGCTTTGATACCTTCAATTGGAGAGGGGGTACCTCTTGGAGTACCACCTGGGTTACATTTTATTAGCGTTCATAGTTAAATTTCTCAAGAATTATCAATGCAGCATCTTAAGAAGCCCATAATTTACTGAAAAGTCACCTTATTTATTCAACTATGCAGTGATTCTTTTCACCTTTTTCAGTTGTTTAATTTTCATGGAATATTCCAACAGAACTTAAAAAGCAGTTTCAGCTTATAAGAATAAAAAATAATTTATTTATAGCAACTCTGATGATGGGGTAGGGAAAATGGTCCGTCCTGTGGTTATTGTTCAGCTCCTATGGAAAGAAACAACTTAGGAAGTTCACATCTCTATTTATATCCATATCTAAACTTTCTCAAACTACAGTTCTAGTCAGGCTTTTTCTAATTCCATTCTTCAGTCTGTACACTGAATCTGACATTTCATTTGTACTATGTTCTACAGTATTGAATAAAAGTGTGTTTAAAATCTGCTTTTGACTTCTAGTTTAATTCATTTTTGTATTTTCAAAATAAAATATTTTTGGCAGCGGAGGGTACTCTGAAGGGTAACCATAAAATTCCATTTCAATCATCTTTGTGTACAGTAGGGTCTAGATGGCTTAAAAAGTTCATCACACATAACGTAAAGACTAATTGAAGCCATAGTGTGACTAAAAAATTTACAAATCATCATGTCACATATATTTCCTAGCCCCAAATAACACTGGATTAATTTGAACTATTAAGGCCCCGTTTCTGCTCCCAATTTATTTCCAGAACGCTAACATCCGGAGTCCTTCCTTTTTAAGGTTAACACAGTATTCTACTTCAAACTATTCTTATAGATGAAGCTGTTAGACACTTTTGACTTAGTCATTCTATTGAAGGCCACGTAACCCTTGCTTGGTGATTTAAAATGTGCAACAGCAGGAGGACAAATTTCAGGCTCCTGGGAAATATGACGACATAATATTTTCTGAGTTTACAACTTTAAATAAATACAGGATTTATTCTAACACATTAGACCTGCAAGGTAATTTAAA
Organism: Crocodylus siamensis; assembly: GCF_052110815.1. Lineage (NCBI taxonomy): Eukaryota > Metazoa > Chordata > Crocodylia > Crocodylidae > Crocodylus > Crocodylus siamensis. Next base: position 65,804,491 of record NC_143396.1, read on the forward strand.
GAATTAGTGCTAAAATGATATAGCAATTTATGCTCAGACAGAGCACTTCATGCTGTGATATCAGAATATCCCACAAGTGTAACAGAGTTGAATTTAGTTTGCACTTGAACAGTAGACTGGCTATAACAGTGAGTCCCAAAGAACATGCTGCAGGAGCAAAGGAATTGTGTCACAGGAGGTAAATACTCTACTTCCCTGTCCAGCCCCCTGCACCTGCTTCAGGTACTCCAGTGGCACCTGTGACTGCACTTCTCAGGACTACCATTGCTGCCTTACCCTGCCTGAAGGCAGCCTGCTGGTCTCCCCCCACACTCCCTACAGCACACTGTACTGTGAGTGGGCTCCCACAGAGGTGGAGCTACACTTTGCAACCCATCTTGTCTGCTCTACTCCCATGTTCCTGGGGTCAACAGGAGGAACTGTAGAAATAGTTGCCAGTATATAAGGCCCTTTAGGAGCAGCCTTAGCAGAGGGAACTGCCCATGTCCCCTGAAATACAGACCAGAGATCAGGAGGAATCAAACAGTGGAAAAAGCAAGGCAGGGTGAGGTCCTGCCTCCACTGCACTTAAGTGGCACCAGGTAGATCAATGATATTCAACTTTTTTCAGACTCAAAGCCCCCTCCATCTCTTTTCTGAATTTAGATTTGTGTCAGTGATTTTCAACTGGGGTGCCACAAAATTCAGAACAGTTATGGAGGGGGCCTTGAGGCTAAAAAGGGGGAGAGCCATTAGTACAGATACTAATTTTGTTGCTTAAAGAAAGATGTGTTTGGGTTCAATTTTTAACAGTACATTTCAGCACTGGCATGATCTTCTCTGGCAGGGGAATAAAATATATTACATATTTAGGGGGGGGAAATGCAGATATACCTTCTGGTTGTAGGAATGAAGTGTGCTCTTGGGGTGCCAATTTTAATTCAGAAAAAAAAGTGTGCCCCTGCAATTGGAAGTTTGGCAAGCACTGGGAGCATGTACACATGCATTTGATCTGAGATCATTTTACTTGAAAGTAAGCTACTTCTGAGTAAACACTCCTGGGCAGGCATCTACACATGCAGGAACTAAGGAACAAATTTGCTGTTCTTAGCACCAAACTTCCTGCAGCCTTGTAATGGGTCCTTGCCACCACCAGGGGGAGCTCCAGGCTCTGGCTGCAGCTGCCAGCAGCCAACAGCCCTCTTGAAAAGCCAGCCCTGCTCTCTGCTCCCTGGCCAGCCACTTCCCTGGCCAGGACCAGCATGCACAACTCAGGGGAAGAAAGCAGCAGCTCTCTCCTCACTGCCTCTGCCTCTGGCTCCCTGTGCTTTGGCTTCTCCAGCTACTGTCCCTGGAAGCAAAGACCAGTGCCCCAGGCTCCTGATGGCCACCACCTTGGCCATGGCAGCCTGCTGTGTCAACTGCCAGGATGATGAGTAGTGGCTTGAGGTATTCTGGATGACCCAGGCCACCTTCTAGGACCTGCTGGAGCAACTCCAGCCCCACCTGGAACAGCAGGACACCATTGTGTAGCCACACCTCCCTGTGGACACCTGGCTGACCCTTGCTCTGCTCAAGCTAGCCACACCCACCAGCTTCTGCTATGTGAGCCACCTCTTTGGGTTAGGCAAGGCCACCACCAGGGACGCTGTCCTGGAGGTGTGCCAAGCCCTCCAGGATGTGCTGGGGCACACAGTGCTTTGCATCCACAACCCCTGGTAGTGTTGGCAGGGTTCTGTGCTAGTGCATTGGAGCCCTGGACAGGACCCACATCTCCACCACTTTCCCACCCCACAGGGACCAGCCCTACTACAGCCAGAGGGGCTTTCACATCGTGGTGCTCCAGGCCATTGTGGATCACTGAGGTGCCTTCACACACAAGTGCCAGCTGGATGGGCAGTGCTCATGATGCCTACATCTTCTGAAACTCCACCCTGCCAGGCCTGAGGGTGCTGAGGGTGTTGGACCTGTAGCTGGGTTCCATGGTGGTCCCACCCCTCTTCATCGGGGACCCTACCCACCCACTCCTGCCCTGGCTCATGTGGCCCTACACTGGCCAGCTGGACCTCCACCAGGCCCATTTTAACCACTGCCTGGGCTGGACCCACTGGTGGAGTGCACCTTTCGCCATCTCAAAGGGCACTGGTGCACACTCACTGCCTGCTTCAAGTTCACCAAGGACAACCTACCTTGGATCATCATCACAGTCTGCATAACATCTGTGAGGCCTAGGGGGAGCTCTTTTGCGAGGCCTGGGTGGCTGGCAGGAGGCTGTAGAAGCCTGCAGCACCCTGTGGTACCCTGCAAGCCTGGACAATGTGGGCCTGGCAGCTGCATGGCACTGTAGTACCAGGCAGTGGTGCTGGGGCCCAGGCAGGTTGGTGAGGCTATCCTGCGGCCTGCCCAGGGGGACACAGGACCTGGAGTCACCTCAGGCTGCCTGCTGGTGTGCCCCAGGACTCAAAATGCCTGCAGGCTTTTAAAGGCCTGAGGCAGGGGCTACCATAGAGATAGCCCAGCCCTGGAGCAGGAGAGGATCCCAGCCTGGAACCCTGGGGCTAGCCTCAGGCCTGCCCCCTAGTGGCAGAGCTGACCTGGGAGCAAGTTTGCTCCCAGGTCATGTCTACATGTGCATAAGTGCACAGTAAGTAATCACAAATAAATTTGCTACCTACATTGCTGGTAGCAAATTTACTCAAAAGTAGCCATTTTTACTGCACAGTAAGCATGTGCACATGTAAACATGCATACTTACTGTGTAGTTAAACATCTCATGTAGCTGTGCCCACTGGGTGCATATTAATGCATCTTTTGTGTTAATGTAGTACTGATAATATGAGGTACTACATAAATGCACAGTAGCCAGTGCTACTGTGCAGTAGCACAGACATGTGGTCTTTTCATGATGTTTAATGTGCAGTAAACTAATTCTAATGCATATTAGCACATTAGCATGATTTTTGCTATGACATGCTAATGCGCACTCAAATTAGTTTATTGCGTGTTAAGGGTCTTGTGTAGTTGTGCCCACTAGATAACAAGAACTTGTGCCAGTAAATCCATTTCTGTTGTCTTAATACTGATCCAAAATCCTACTGTACTATGTTAGGAAGTACCGTGTTTTAACAAAAACAGATAAAAAAAGAACTCCCCCTGCACCCCTTCCCCAAAAAGAGAGTTTTCAAACTTTATTAAGCATCAGCAAACTTGTTCTAGTATACAAATGAATGAAAGAATATTCTCATATTATCTCCCTCTTTTAGCACCTCCGCTCCCTTTTTTCTTCCATTTCTTTTGTTCAGATAAACTTGTAAGAACAGGCAGTGGTCACAAATAAGTCACAGGCAATAAATGAGCTGCATGCTGTTTAACTCTGGAAATCCTAAGGCTAAACAGGATTTTAATAAAACTGAATGAGAACAGGAAATTCAGAAACAACAGAATATTATTGCAAATGTTCTGCTGAGCTTAAGAGATATAGCTCCTTATCACACAAATATTATCAAGATTATTACTTCCCCAATTTACTGTCTTGCCCTTATTTAGAACAGTTTCCTATCCTGTTGTTTTGACAAGTAAATCTGAAAAGACTGAGGGGATTAGAGGACGAACTTGATTGGTTTTGGTTATAGAATTAGGGCACATTAGTGGCCATGAAGATTAGATTAACAGAAAACCCAAAATTAGTAGCCATGAAGATTAGATTATCAGAAAACCTAGAAAACGACAAAGACCAACATAACTTAGTAATGGGGCTAACAGTATTTCAGGAAATGTTCCACTGCCATTAGGAATAAAGACCATGGTATCCGGAACTGGGATTCTGGACAAGCAGGAGATCAGAATTTTCAGCTGGTATTGGTAGAGGAAATCACACACCTATGCATGTTAGCATGCATGTCATTAGATGCATAGATAGGTATGCATGATCATGGATACTCTCCCCCAACAGTGGAGTCATCCTACCACAGCCGATTGTGCTGGCTGCTGTGCTGGCAGGAAGCTGACTCAACCCCCAGAAAAAGATAAACAACAGATAGATTGACATTTTAAAGTGTTCTAGCACACTGAGTAAAGCAGGAGGAAAGGCATCAATCTCATGCAGTACCTTAAATGAGAACCTATGGAGAAACCAATCTAAAGAAATAAATGATCAGAGAAGGAATCTTGTTAGAGTATCTTGGATAGGGAGAAGCAGAAGGGATTCAAATAAGAGCAACTGACCACAGTAACTGATATCCACTTTTTATCATTTTATAAAAAAATTAAAATTGTCTAGTTCTTTCAAAAAAGCCCTGAGTCTGAATGTAACCCCCCCATAAAAGCCTTCGAGCTAAAAGGGCAGATAGTAGTCAGGTGCCTATACACAATTCTCCCCTACTGAGTCTGTAGACAGCTCTGGCCCTGGCATCTGGCCTTACCTCTAGCCCATTTTCCCTGTTCCTATGCTCATAGTCTTGGTGTCTTGCTTTTGACAACTGGACTGATCCTACCTATGACTCTCAGCTTCTGCCCCTGGTGGGGCCTGTACTTTCCTGACCCTGGACTCTCAAACTTGGCTTGATTCATGGTTTTCTTATTCTGGCTCCCTGACCTTGGCTTATTCCCAAATATCAGTCCATCTCTGACTGCCAACCTAGTTCCTGACTATTTCCTAACCACGAGGCCTGATTCCCCCATGTAGCAGTAGTGACACTATCATAGTTTCCAGAAGATCTATTGGTCAGTAAAGCAAGGGAATGTGGTAGATTTTGCTTGATGAGATTATTCAAGTGTCTGTAATTTTGTATATATATTTTACACACACACTTACATGCTAGCATAGAGTTACAGCCAGACAATAAACTTGTATTATCTTTGTGTAACAACCCAAGTAACAGAGGTTATTTTTCTGAGATAATTTTACACGGTCCAATACGTTTCAGAGGACATTTATTTATATTTAATACACCCCACTGCTGTCTTTACCACCACTCTAAATTATTATCTGACGATTCACACCACAACAATCTAGCCAGATAAAGGAAAAACAAATATGTATAAGAATATAGATTTTTGAATCAACTTACACAATCATGGAAGATAAATATAAATCAGCTTGCAAACATAAACAAGAAAGAAACAGCATTTTAAAATAAGTAAACAAAACAGAAATAAGACAATATCTTTTTCAAGAGAAAATAAACACTTACGTCTCATCCAAAATTTCACTCTATACTTTTTAAACTCAACTTCTGTTTGAGGAGGCTGTTTTCAAATATGGATGATTGTCTAAGTCTTAAAAAAGCCCGTACCATACAATAGTTTAATATTTCATTTTGGGATTAATGAATCGAATCTTCCAAACTAAAGCCATTCATGCTTCAAACCCTTCTTCTCTGAAATCACTATCTAATACCAAACTTCCTAGTCCTGGCCTTTCCAGCTGTCCCCAAAGTAGACACTAGTTCCAGTTTGTGTTATTCACATCTTCCATAATGAAAAGATGTATTTCATATCATGTCAGATGTATGCAATATCAGTTGAGAGCATACAGTCTCCTGATGGAGTCACTCATTCTTTGGTTTACATTCAGATTCAGCGCTTTTTTGAAAGGACTAGTCAATTTTAATTTTTTTATAAAACAATAGAAAGTGGACATCAGTCTCTGTGGTCAGTGGTCAGCTGCTCTTATCTAACTCCCTTCTGCTTCTTCCTATCCAAGATACTCTAACAAGATTCCTACTCTGATCATTCTTTTCTTTAGATTGGTTTCTCCATTGGTTCTCATTTAAGGATCTGCATGAGACTGTTGCCTTTGCTCTTCCTTTACTCAGTGTTCTAGAACACTTAAAAATGTCGATTTATCTGTTATCTTTCTCACTTTCCATGCATATTACTAATGCTTTGGTTTCCTTTTTCCACTCTTGTGTCTATGCATTCTCCTCCTCTTAGTATCCAAACTACTTTGCTTAAAACCTCCAACATCTCCCTTAAATCTTTCCCAAGACATTTCATTCTAAATGTTTGCTTAAATCTTACTAGAGGTATCCTCTTCAGCATGTAAATCAATAACCATTAACTAAAACTTCTAATTACTGCAGCCCTGGTCTTCTCTCACCTGCTTTTAGAGTTCTCCGTCACTCATCTTGTCATATCTTAAATAAGTCCATAAGAGGTACTGCAGCCCTTTATGATAATTAGTACATACTCATGGTATTAAGTTTCATTACAGGATTGTAAAAACTAGGAGTAAGTGCTATCTTTTTCGAGCAGGGCTTACTATAAATCTACATATGGGATTGTTACTGATACTTTACAGATGCTTCACCAATGCAAATGAAGCTTGAAGCCTGAGATACTTGCATGAAATCCAAGTAAGTCAAGCTTTCTTACATGTGGGTAAAGATACAGGACGTGCTGCCCCCAAGAGAAAAAGGGCTTGCTTACTAGAGATGAGCAAATGGTCTGTGAATATTTATTTGCAAGTGAGTCCCAATTAGATTTGCTTACAAATACTTTTATGTCCACTTTCTACAGACACTGAGTGTTGAAGTTATATTAGTCAAATACCCAGGGAAGTAGTTTTTAACTTTAATGTTTGTAAGTGACTTCTGATCTGTTCATAACAGTAAAACCTCTAATGCTATACAGGGGAATGTCCACATGTGTAATTAATGCCCAGAAAGCTTGCTGTACAGTAAAATAATGTGCAATAAGCCTTCCTAGGCAGTGTCTACACACACTTCTGTCAGGAGCAGATTTGCTCCTAAGAGGAGCAGTTCAGTGCAGAGCTACTCCATCCCTGCTGTGCCCCCCTATGGGAGCCAGAGGGAGCTCCAGGGCTGCCAGGGGGCACCATAATCTGGCCCTGGTCTCTGACATCAAGGGAAGGGAAGCTTTCCTACCTCTGAGGCAGCTGCCTCGCAGCCCCGTGCCTGATCTGTGGATAAGGGCATAGGGCTGAGAAAGAGTCTCCCTCCCTGATCTGCTGGTGGGGAGCTAGCAGTGTGCTCCCAGCTGGACAGGGAATCCCTGCTCAGCCAGGGGTGGCCAGGAGCTGTCCCACTGGTGGGGCAGCTAGAAGCAAGCCCCCCAGATAGGTGGGGATTCCCTGGGGGAGCTAGGAGCTGAACAGTGCCAGGACTGGGGCCCCTACTGGGACCCCTGCCTGACTGGGATCAGAATTGCTCCTCATAAGCATCTACACACTCTATACTGCACTGTATCTACTGAGCAGTTAGTTTAGTACCTATATTTAGAGGTACTAGCTAACTGCTCAGTAGACTAATTAACTGTGTAGTAGTTTATGAGCAAGGTTACTTGGTGATGCTTTACTGCACAGTAGATTAGTCTTCTGTGCAGTAAAGTGCCTCATGTAGACACACCCAGGGAGAGTTGCAAACTTCATATCAAATATGCAGTTTGGACTTAATATATATATTTAACTTTTTCAACTTAGTTTGATACTTTAAAATGTATGCTGTTACATGAATCACCTGTTTAATTGTAATGGCATGGTAAAAGATTTGCAAATTGAGAATTATTGACTAAAAATAGCTAAATTCAAATACTGAAATTGCATCATTGCATTGAATTGCATAACGTTTTTGTGGACAATTTATAAAAGAAAAGTAAAGTCTCTCAAATTAATCATTGTGAGTCAAAGCCTCAAATCTTAGCTGCTATAAATGTAAAGGTATTGGGATACCAGGGGAAAAAAGATGCTGACAAATCATAATACAAGATTTTTCAGTCTTTTAGATGAAACATTTTGGTCAATGGGTAGCTATTTTCAACCCTCAAAATGTGTTTGCATTTAATGGATGATTATGGTGCTTGTGTTGCATTATGGATGCTAGCCAGTAGACTTAAAAAGAGCAGTAAGGAGATCACAGTCATCTACGACTCTGAAGATTTGTTTTCAGAGACAATAGAAAATGCTGACATTATCAGTCTGGTGACAAACAGCATACATTTGCCTTGGGATCTGAGAGTCTTTTGAGAGTAATAAGATTTGATAGGACTGCCCACTCTTGTTTCTTGAGGAATGACCTCATGGGAACAATCTAAGCTATTATTCTGTCTCTAATCATGAGGAAACAGGAAATGTTACATTAACACAGAGCATTGTAGAGCTAAAGAGATCAGTACTTTTCTCCAAAGAGATACTGAGATAGTTTGCCGATCTTTAAGTAGGAATTTTCTGGATTTCTTAGGTCCTGATTAACCACTGCTTTGTTCTCTTTTACACAAGTAAAGGTATAAACCTGCAATACCCCAACAAGGCCAGGGGCCAAGTTAGCTATTGGTATAAGTTTGTATAGCTCCATTGAAGTCAATAGAGCAAACAACATTTTACACCAAACTAAGACCAAGAACCTTAGAATTTATTTCACAAAACTTAGGTTCAGTGGTTTATATTTGTCTTGTGTCATGGATCTTTTTTACTATGCTGCCAGCGCAAAAGGCTTGAAAACTACCATATCTTTGGAATAAGGTATTCCCTTGATGTCAGAGAGGCATAAGCTGGCATAGAGGTTCCTTTCCCACCCTACAGTAGCTGTAGATGAAAAGAGTATGGTTTGAGCTAATCTGTGCCTACTCAGCTATGGCACCCCAATGAGATGATTGGTTAAAGGTCAATAAGTAGTAGTTTGGGGCTTAAGAAGCTATTATAATTAAAATGATTTGCATATTATGGAAACTGCCAGTCCAGCTGCTAGTCCCTCGAATCAGGTCCCAACCCCATCAGATTCCTACTATAACTAAAAAATACCTTTCCCAAATCCCACTGAAAAGTGTGAGCCTTCTGAGTAATAGTTTAACTCTTCAAGAAACATGATAGTTAGGAGCAGATACAAATGCACATGCTTTCCATAGCTTCAAACCATTTCCTAATGCAATGCCCCTTTCTTTAGCTCAGTCTTTCCTTGGGAATCCCTACAGCTCTGCCTTTGTTCACAAATGCAAAGTTTCCTGCTTCCTTATTGCACTTATAGGTATAAGCCACTTCCCCACAGCTTGAGCTGAGTACCTACCCTTTACAACCTTCCAGGCCCTCTGTCAAGTGACACCCTCCTTAGCCCTATCACATGATAATATACACCATCAGTAGACATTGCTTCAAAAGCAACCTCTTTTCTGATACTTTGGTTCTCAACAGTGACTCGCTCTAGGGTAATAACATTTCAGTGTTATAGCAAGCACTTCAGTCAACAACCTTATACAGTAAAAGCTCCAGTAACCAGCACCTTATAAGCCGGCATGCTCTGTTAACCGGCATGCCGGCTTGCAAGGTAAAATGAAACCGAAAGTGCCCACTGTGGCTGGAGAAGCAGTGGCAGGAACAGGCAAGGACTCCTGTTTATATTTATACTGTAGTAGAATCAGAAGACTGTTGTAGTTGACATGTAACAATCTTCTAAACAGGTCTCAGTAACTAAACCAGTTTGACATCAGAAAAGCTGTCATGTAGGAATCAGAGTGAAAAGAAGGCTAATTTTGCATAGGAAATATTACTCACTTTTTTCTTGATGTAGATGAGAGAGTACAGGTGAAAATATGTTAAAATATATATTTTAACTGAAAAAGGTTATATCTGTTCATTTTTAATCGTTGCCTATGGCAATGATGGCTGCAGAGCTGAACTGCTACCCAGCACATCTGCAGGTAGCAGATAGTAGAATGACCTTCAGTTAAGGTAAGATGCAAAATAATCAGGGAAAACTGGCAAATAAGTAGCTGTGGACCAAGCAGCAACAGCACCACCAGGATGTGGTGAGGACAGCAGATAGTAAGGTTTTCCCTCTTAAAAAGCCACATGTATCCTTTGACAGTGCTGTGACATGGTGAGTGCAGGTTGCCATTATAATAATAAGCCTGCCCAGCCCCCAGCTGTGGGTCTACAAATCCTCAACAGCAGAGCAGGCAGAAGAAGATGCTAGAATCACAAGAGCTGTGAAGGCAGATTAAGGCTGCAGCAGAACATGATCTCCAGTTGTCTTGGCCTCCTTACCGTTGGATCAAGGTCCTGTTCTGTCAAGAACCTTGTGGAAGCTGATGGGCAGCAGCTTCCATGGAAATGGATTTTCCAACACATTTTCAAAATCCTGTGGCAACCAGATAGTAATGATGGGAACAGAATTATGATGCCTGTAAGCTCCTAGTCATGAACTGACAGGAAGGCAGCAGTTACAAGAAGATCAACTAGCACTTGGATGAGGCCATTAGGACTGCAGTTTAGCATCTGTAACTGCAACTGAGCAGCCCTCCTCAGAATCTGCTAGAGAAAGTGCCCTAAACATAGTTTGACTACCTTTTTCCTGACTGAAAAACCACATCCATTGGGATCATCTTTACTGCAGTTGAAGACACACATTCAGTTTTTGGACCTGGAACACCAGGACTGTCATGGATAATCCTAATAGTGAATAGCCAGAATGTCACACAGCAACCATGGCTTGAGAACTCAGGCAACAAAACATTGATGTTGCTGCAATGATCAAGACCTGGAGAACAGGCGATGGGCAGCTTGCTGCCCATCGCCTGTTCTCCATGGGATGAGAGAGGTCGCTATATCGTCTTTTAGAAAGGTAAAGAGGAAGAAGAACACCAGCTTTAAAAAATTGGTTTTGCTATCAAGAATTAACTCAGAAACCAACTCAATGAGTTCTCTGTTGGTAAGGTCTGGTTTAAACCATGGGCCCAGCTCACGGTGCAGTGGGTCCTGTAATCCTAGAGTTCCCCATACATGCCCCCCCACCACTGACTGACAGAGGGGCCTGGTTGGCCCTGCTGCTCACCTCTTGCTCCTGATGGATGGAAGGCAAAAACTGCAGTTTAAATATGTCATGGTTTTTGCTTCCCACTGCTTGCTGCTGATCAGATGGGCAAAAACTGTGGCATGGGGTGCATTGTAGGGGGAACTCCAAGATTAAATGAGCTACCACACCATGATTTGGGCCTATAATTTAAACTGAGAGGCCAAAACAGGCAGGCCTTGGGAATATAAACCCAGCACCAGAGATAGAGCAAGAGGCAGGATCTCCCTACTGGGAACTGATGGCAGTACCGGGAATGAGAGCTTGTAATAAGGCTCAAAGGGATGTTGAAGAGACAACCACAGCAGTTTGGGGTGGAAGCTAGAGAGGAACCAGGGAAAAGTCACCTTGGCTGGATTGAGAGCAGGGTGTCTGAGCTCACCAGGAACCCACCGGGACTGATTTGAGGTTGGGGAGGTGGAGCCGGTCTCTCACCAGGACTGAATACAGAAATGGGAGAGAAAAGCAAAAGCCAATAACAATGGCCAGATGTAAGACAAAAAAGCTGTATTCTGAGGTTTTGGCCCTCTAAAGGCATTCCAGGGGGGTTATAGTTTCAGAGAAATCATAATCAGATGATTTCAGGCTATAGCTGGGTCTTCTGGGAGAAGGAGAAAGGTTCTGGAACAGACTGGTAGGAAACATGCTTGAACATCTTTCCATATACATACAGGAAGGAAACCTTGTGAATGAGCTTTTGTGTCCAGAAGCTAGGAAAGGAGCTTGAGAATGGGCCAAAGGACAGACATAGGACATGGTTCAGGGTAAAGTAGTGAATCGATGCTGTTTAGTTAAATACCTTGCAATGGAGCTTTCAGAACAGGGAAGCTTCAAATGATCAAATACCCCCACAGGGTGACTCCTGCATGGGAAGAACATACAGTGAGGAGGCCAACCTTTGATTTGGATTTTCTCTGTCCCAAAGAGGACAGCCAAGCTGTACAGTACCATTTAAAATACTCAAATATCAAAGAAAGTGAAAACTGACACACATTCAGTAGATGAAATAAGCTAACAACCACCAGTTGTTTCCTGGGGAGACATATGTTTATTTTATGTTGCTCTACCAATATACTTCAGTTCTCATCTCAGGACACCCCTGCTACTAGTTTCCTGAGCAAACACTGCAAAATTGCTGAGTCAAATGAACTATTCTCACAGCTGAGTACAGAGACATCAAATTTCAAGGTGGAACATAAACCAATGCAAAAAGTACCAAATCTCTGGAATACTAGAAATTGCAATATATAATGACTGGAACTCCCAGGTAGTATCTGTCTATAGGCTGTCACATGAATAACGTTAAACAATAGATCCTTGGCCACAGAGCATAGCTTCAGAATCCAAACTGGAATTTTCTACAAAATCAGCATAGATTTTCTGATGAGTCCCAATGCAGATGGTGTTTCGGGATACTGACTACTGTCCTCCAGCTCTGGGTGAGAGCCTGCATCAACAGGAATTAACAGGTATGTTCATTAATAGTATGCTGGAACTCTCTAGCTAGGGAATTTGTAGAGAGAGATTTTAATGAAGCTAGATGGACAAGGATATCTATTTGAATCATTCATTTATTGGGTTAATAAGAGGGATCTCCCCTTCATGTGTTCCAGGCCACAATTTTGAGACTTACACTCAGGTATGAGCATATGGAGATTTGTACCTGCCCAGCCAGAATATAGACTACTGAATATACTCAGTAGACCTGTGACCACTTTCACGTTCACACTGCACTTGGACTAGGTTTGCAAAATGTGCTTTGGGATTGCAAACAGTGGCAGCCGTGTGGCTGGAAAACTGCCATTTGGTCATCCCAGTACTAATACGCTAAGGAGTAGATGGTCTAAGAACATTTAAAAGTATTTGAACTAAGTAACATAGTTGGGAAAAAAAGCTAGATGTGGATTATGTAACAATCTTAACTTCCCCATTAGACAGTGGAGCTGGAGAAAATGTGAGGATACAAAACTCTCCACTGACTGTATTTTTTTATACATAGAAGGAATTTTATTGCTAACATTGAAAAAATGTCACTAATTAATTTCTTCTTAAATCAATGCATGCTTTAGATTTTTAGGGCAGTTAACTAAGTGTGAAATGTGAAATATTTTTATTTATCTGAAAAGTAGACATAGTTTAAGTCAAATCAGATTTTTTTCTTCAAAACCACCCAACTGGTAGGATAGGTACTTAGGGGAAAAAAAGGGAGTGATCTCTTCAACTGACTATAACATCACATGACAGTTCTACTCTACTGGAGTAATGAAACTGTCAAACAATAGGGAGAGATCTGCAACCATAGCAACTATACCAGTGGTCTCCAACCTTTTTACAGTGAAGATCACTTTTTGGTACCCCAGGATCTACTGCCCCTCACCTGCCCCACACCGCCTCTACCCTGCCCCTGCCCTGCCCCACCCTGCCCCCCATCTCTGCCACGCCCTGTCCCCCTCCTCCCAGACAAGCTGCCTGGGCTCTGACTCCACTCAGCCCCACCCGGGTGGCAGGGGGCATGGCTCAGCCCAGCCACGTCCGTCCTGCTGCTCCCGATTGTGGAGCCTCTGGCAGACTGAGATCGACTGTCAGAGGCTCCATGATCAACCAGTCAGTTGAGATCAACTGGTTGATGACCACTGAGCTAGACCATCTGTAGCCTATAGACCTTGCTGTCAAAATATGAATGACCATTATTTTTATTGAATTTATGGCTAATGTCTAACTCATTTTTGCTCAAATTTAACTGTATTAGTTCTCTTTCAGGCACCACCATTTTCACAGTTTATTAATAAACGTTAAAGATCTTTAAGCTCTTGCTGACAAAGAAGGAAGGGAGATGCTATTGTCATTCTTGCCCTTAAGTAGAGTTTAGATAGAGGTGTAACCAGCACGTTTTTTGCTGTGGGCAAACTCTGTTTGAGGGTAGGGTTCAGGAGGAATGCCAAATGCCAGAGAGCTGGAGGGAGGGGAGAAGGGGAGGATCAGTCTTACCTGCCCTGGGCACCATGTTTTGGCATGGTTTGCTTGCGCTTGGTAGCAGCAGCAGCAGCAGCAACAGCGCACCTGGACTCCCTAGGGAGCCACCATTTTCATGACCCCTTTAAGTTGGCACCCAAGTTGATGCTTCACTTGCCAGCCCCTAGTCATGCTACTAGTGTAGATGCTATAGTGATAGGGACTGTAAAAACGTACATAGGCATGCATGTGATATTTTAGTGTGACTAACTATTCTTTTCCATAATTTTAACTTTCCTTTCTCTGTTTCTGCTCATCCTAGCAATGTTGTATTAAAATATTTTTATTTTCAATTAGAAAGATACATGCAGCATGTATAATGAACAGTAGACAGAGTAGTAATATTTTTTTAGATGAATCACTTAATCACAGGCACTCTACTATTATTGTTATTAATAACATAAATCTATATATTATATTACATATAATTATTACATGCAATATAATATAGTATATATTATATTATTAAATATATTATAATTATATAGTATATATTACTTATATGTTTTAAGAATAATAATAAATACAGTTAAATTAAAACATAGATCCAAATTTTAGCAAAGAGGCACCTCAGTGCAGTAGTTGGGCATGAATTTTTTAATTAAATGGTGTATCTTTTAAAACAAAAATGTCCAAATCAAGAACAACTTTGTAGGATACATGCTCAAAAGCATGGATACAGTTATTTTGAGGAGGTCAAGCTTATTTCCCATAGTTGGAGTTTAAAAATTCTAATATTCTTTCTAAAGGACTCCATTACCAATACAGCCCCTCTATTCCCCCCAAATTCTGGGAGCAGAGGAACCTTAGGCATGCCTCTGTTGAACCAGATAAAGTAGTTAAATATGTAAGATTCAACACAAAGTCTTTAATTGCAATTAAATAGGATTTTTTAATCATTTGAACAAAACAGAGCAAGAGCAAGGACAGAAAATATGCGTATTGCTACAATATCACATACAGAATCCAGTTCTGTAAGGAAGGGGATTAACTTTAAAATTGTAGCTCCCCCCTCCCCTCCCCTCCCTTTCCCTCCCCTCTCCCCCTTCTCCCCCGTACAGGATACAACTTCAAGGGCAAAAAGCAGAAGACCTAAGCAAATAATACCAAAAGTCCCATCTCCCATGAAATGTGCAACACACTTCATGATCTTCAAATAGACACTGCAGTATTAAGTTTAGTTTGTTTCCATTTCCATTTCATCTAAAGAGAGATTTAGTGGCATTTATATTCTGCAGACGTAGTATGCAGTTTCTCAGGGATTAAACTAAATAACTTCTGTTCCTTCCTCTGCAGTAGTCTTTATAAGAGAAACAAAGTATTTTTGTCTTAATCATAGGTCTTAGTTCTAAAAGTGGAAGCAAAAAAAAAAAAAAAAAAGATTTATTTCTAAAGCTTTCCTAAGATCTTTATCTTCTCTCTCATGTCAGACAATACAACAATGATACTATTGCTAGTGGCTTCCTTCCCTTTCTTTGGCGTCCTTTGCCTCCCTCTCACAATTGTATGAGAGGGATTTCATTTAAGACAAGAGACTTAAACCTTTATGAACCTGGAGAGTCCAGCCACTTCTAAATGGAGTCCCATTGACATGTGCATGGTGTATTTCATATAACTTGGTTTCAGATCTTATAGTTATTTATCTAATGGCCAAATCCTAGATCTGACCCTGCCAAAGTGGGGTACAGGAGCAGCCACTCCAACTCCACATTTCCCTACTCTGCACCCCCTCTCCTGCAACCCACTGGAGTCTCTTTAAAGTTCCCAAAACAGGTAAGCACCCCTGCCATCCTTTATGTCCCCTCGTCCTCCAGCTACAGCTGCTTTCCCCATTACTTTTGCCCACTCTAGCTGGGCTTCATGGGAGCTGGGCTTATCTGGGAATAGTAGCAGCACCAATGGGGAGGATGGGACCCCCATACCACTATATCCCACCAAGGAGCAGACAAGGGAAGGCAGCTGCCAATGTTGCTGCATTAGCCCAGCCCCTGTGCAGCCCATCTGGAAGAGAAAGGAGCAGCTCAGAAGATTCTCCCATGTCCCGGGACAATGGGAAAAGCAACCCTGGTAGATGTTGGACAGAGAAATGGGAGGGGAGGAGACATGCCTCTGAGCATCAAGAGGAAAGATAGATTCTTTTCTGCTTTGGGAACTTTTTAAAAGTTCCTAGAGGCTCCAGCAGCATGGCCCAGTCAAAAAGGGAGGTGGAGCCATGTCACTGCAACCCCTCTGGATCCACCCCTGCTGATTGGAAAGCTATTAAGGCTATTACATACTGCCTGATTGTGGCTAGATATTAATATAATCAAGCCACAGCTAGGAAATGCTGTACCTTAAAGTTGAATTATAATAGATAGAAAGCACAGAAATTTATGATCTGTTACTATTTTACTTTGAAAAGAACTCTGTCATTGGCAAATAAAATAAGGACCCTTGAGTGACAGTTAAATAATGCCAACATTTCCTTTCTTAGTTTTAGGAAAGAATCAACTCTTATTACCCTGAAACAAAACTAAGCACGGAACACCATTTCCCAAGTATCATGTCAAGTTTTGCTCAATAATCTATACAGCATATGTCTGCCTCTGATGTAAGTCTTCTGATTCCCAAATCCTGCTTCTTGTCAACTCCAGAATATGAATTCTTTATACTGTCTTGCTCCAGGAGGCTCAGTACCAACTCACAGTCCACTAGAAGATACAGTCAAGATAGCTGCTCTTCTATCTTTTTGATTCTGGGTTGCTCGCAAGGGCTGGTGCACCCTCTGATATTCGTTATATTTATATTTATATAAATTAGTTGTTATATAGACAGTTTTGGTGATCTATTTAAGTTATCATAAGTCTCTTCATATCTTCCTATGGCTGATATCAATGCTGCATTATATACCTCACTTCTTACATTGTACTTCAGCCCATCTGGACCCTTTTTTTTTTTTATGAATGGCCTTCCTATGGGTCCCATGAGGACAGCCTGCAGCTAAAATATTTGCTGTCCTGGGGGAATTTCTTCCTGATTTTTAGAGCTCATTCACATTGCTGAAGAACTTTTATCCAGTATAACAGTACCAGGGTGGGGATATGATCTTACCTGACTCCTTGTATTGCAAGAAGCAGGTAAGTAGGCATATGCATATCAAAAGGGGGGGGGTTAGTCCTTTTTCAAGGCTTTTTTTTCAAGTTGTCGTATAAACATGAACTTTTTCAAGTTATCGTATGAACATGTTGGTGAAGAACTTAAGAGTTCAGCGTTTAAAGACAGATACATTTAAATAGTATTTGTATACTAACTTTAGCTTCTGTATTCCTAACAGCAGGTATAAGTAAAAAGTATCTTTAAAGGACAGTACAAGTTAATCCAGGGGCAGGCAATTATTTTGGGTGGAGGGCTGCTTACTGAGTTTTGGCAAGCCATCGAGCGCTGCATGACAGGCAGCCAGGGGCAGCTAAATATTAATTTTCTACATTTTTTAGGGGCCCCGCAGGCCGGATAGAATGGCCAGGCAGGCCACATGCAGCCCCCGAGCTGCATTTTGCCCATCCCTGAGTTAATCTCAGGTATCAAAAGTTACATGAGCTAAGATAAAATTGACCCAGGAAATGTATTTATATTTTGCATGTGTGAGTAGGAGTATCCCCATTATTTTGTTTTGAGTTAAATGGCTTGTATTTTTCTTGCATTAGCAACCTCTGACATATGTTGAAAGAAATGTGTACTGCTTCCACATAGGCAACTCTCTGGTTTTATGTATGAAGTGTGTTGATGGCTGCAAACTCTGTGTACTTTTGCACCAACGTGCTGCAGTACTGGGCACACATGTAAATGCTGTGCCCAGGAGCAGTAAACTCCAGTGTGAACTGCATTGGAGTTTATTGCTACAAGCTAATTACATGTGTAGATGCACCCACAGTGACCCAATACCATTTGACCATCCTGAAAGATTCTGTCTACTTCTCAACTCTAAATGCTTGGAAGAATAGAGAAGACTCCCTCTTACATACTACAAGGACTATTTCAAATCAGTTCTCTGCAGTCTATTTAATGGGTACAAATGTAAAAATATGTGGTGTAGGGATAAGTGAGTATCTTGGCGATTGTTCCCAACAGATGGCATGAGGCCATAAAAAATGACACCATCTGTAAAGTGACTGTAGAAAACCTACCTCATATTGCATTTTTTCTAATGGCTATGTGTTTGGTGTTTTAACAAAAGAATACATATACAAACAAAAAAGGGAAGGAGAAGAATGTCAATCAAAATGTGTTCTAGGATGAGAGCCCTGAAAAATTATTGTTTCTTTTTTGCCCAGACATTCAGAATGTGAGATGTGACGTATCTGTGACACAGGTAGTGACATTTTTGACTGGGAGATGTTTTCTCCAAATATGCTTGTTGTGACTTGTTTCCTGTATTGAACAAATTATTTTTGTTGTATATTATTAAGGTAATGAGATTTGTTTAAGTAAGATCAAGGAGGCTTCAGCTTTTCGAAGCTAGAAGAATCACTCGTTATATATAGTATATTCTGTCTGCTCAGCTGAACTTGTTATCTCTCTCATGCATGACTCATGAGCATTTTCTACAACAACTCCTTCAAAGCTGTATGAAGATTGAGGATCTCTGCCTGAGATCTCTGGGCTTCTAGCAATTTGTGGCATAATATCTTTCTGTAGCTGTAACCTTTTTTCACTGTATTTCTGAGCCAGTTTTTACCAATTTTCTAATATGAAAAACAAACAAATCCAGAAGAATCATTCGGTTGTTCTACTTAGCATAAGAGGATTTATTCAGTTTTTTTGGAAACAAAATGGATGCAACATTGCATAACAAAACAAAAATATCTGGCTGTTATCTGCGTCCACTGCTCCATTTATTTCATTGCCTTCTCTGTCACTTAGCAGTATTGCACCACAAACTCATCACTGACAGGCTGCCTAAACACTGTTTCTGGTCCTGATGCCAATGGCTACATGGGTCTTTAGCAGCTTCTTGGCCATGAAACTAGAGTTAACTTTCACTGTCTTTCCTCCTTTTCTCTTTGACTTGCAGTTAATTGCACTTCTGATGTTACCTATCTTCTCAAGTCACTTGTGGGCATTGTCCCAGTTCTTTCAAGTGTAGCAGGGCACTGGGATGTACCTGTTTCTCTAAGGGAGCAAGCAGCCTGAGAGGTTGCTTGCAGGTGGCAAAGGAAGCTAATGAGGCTAGGGACAGAAGTTATACATAAACCGATGTAAGTCATCAGAAATTGGTTTAAACCTGTAACATAACAGAAGCTTAGTGCACATAAATCAATTTCAAAATGGCTGAAACTGGTTTAAGATAAACCTGGTTGAATGTCCCAGACCTGAGAAACTCACCTGGCCAGGAGAAAGCTCAGACTGGAGCAATATAAGTCTAAAGCCAGAATGGGTCAGGCAGCCACAATAGCAGAGCTTCTGAAGGGACTTGGATTTTCTGTAAACAACTCTGAAGGCTTAGGAACAGAGGCAAGTCACCTGGGCAGAGAAAAACTAGGTTTTACAGGCAAGTTGCCTTTTTTTAATGTTAAATCTAGAGAGGTTTGAGATGTCTGCCACTGGGTTGAGATGCTTCTTTTTTTATTTAAGTGGCATCTATGGATTAGCTTTGAGCTCTGATGTTTCAGGTTCAAGGCCTTTTTAGACAATTGGTAACCCAGGAGCCCATGGACTGTGAACAGAGCCAAGTAAGGGGTCCAGGTACACAGGGAAAGGCTGAGACTCTATTAGGGGGTCAACATGTCCAGGGAAGGGCTGAGGTGGGCCAGAGGGTCTACAAGCCCAGAGGGACCCTCTGGGACCCTAATCTGAGATGGATTAGAGGGTCCCTGAGCCCAGAGAAGGGCCAAGAGCTGAGGCAGTCCAGGAGACCAAAGAGGGGCTGTGTGCAGGACCAAGAGTCCAAGAGCCCAGAGGGGGCACCAGGGGGTGTGTGTTGAACCAAAGGTTTGAGGGCCCAAAAAAGGGGCTGTATGTGGGACCAGGGGTCCAAGAGTTCAGAAAGAGACTGTGTAAGGGACCAGGGGGTCCAAAGGCCCAAGGGGGCCTGAGTGTTTAAATAGACAACATCAATGAGAGGGAACACTTGTGAGGCTTAGCGCATGGTGCAGGGGAGGAGCAGAGCCATGTGGCAGTGTCCAAGACCTGTGGGCCCAGTGGGTGGCTGTGACCAGCCATGGTTGTAGGTCTGATGGGGCCATCAGGGCCATACACTTCATGCAGGAGCTGACTCACATTTTGGTAGCCCCAGGAGTCTGTGCCTGCTCCCCACCCTGACACCTCTGGTGAAGTGACACCAGAGGAGGGGACCTCAGGCCTTCAGTGCCCCACCCTGAACTCCTCCCTGATGCTGTGCCCACTGCCAGCCCATGGAACCCTGGCCAGTGGCTGTCTCAGCCTCAGCCCCACTCTGAAGCTGACGATAAGGAGTGGCCAGCCACACCACCACCAGCCACTAGCAGAACCAGCTTCTCCCTAGTGGGAGGCCCTGGACAGGTGCCAGCCTCCAGCCCACCACAGGCCTCCAGCCCACCACAAGCCTCAGATACAGGGCAGAACTGGACACCACCTGACATGGGGAGCCCCACACTGAGTTGCTAGCCTTGCTAGCCCTGGACCTATGGTGAATCCTGCAATGGGGGAGAGACAGACTCTTCCTGGCCCAGGCCCCACCCTTGGCTCCAACCCCTCCTCCTTGCCTGGCCTTCCCTCACTCCCCTGGCCCCAGGTTTTCCCCCACAGCATGCAGAGAGATGTGACACAGGTCAGACCTTTCATTGAGTAGCTTATATCCCCACAGATGGGTGGGCATGGGCCTCTCATGTGCCAAAGAAGGTGTTGTTCCCAAAGGCAGCCTCCTGCTTGGCAGTTGGGAGCAGGAATGTGTAGTGGTGTGACAGATAGCCCTCCAGGTGGTGGTGGAGGTTGCAGGGCAGGCTGGGTTTGCCCCCTACACTGTTGTAGCTCAGGGTCCTGATCCAGGAGCGCAGGTGTGCTTGGGGCACCAGCAGGGTCAACAATAGCAGGGTGTAGTGGCCTAGACAGCCCTCTGCCTGCACGAACAGCTCATCACACACCACCCATGGCATGCACAGCAGGGGCATGCTTGGGATGCAGCAGTGGCATGTTTGGGGGTCAGCCCTAGAGTGCCTCTCTAGAGAGGCCCCCAGCAGGGAGGATGGGGATGCACCCAGCCCCTTGTCCCAGTTGTCCAGGAGCCCCACTCACCCCAAGCCCAGCTGTCAGGGCTGGGCAGCAGCACAGCAGAGTAGTGGGCCTGCAGGAGAGAGGGCGGGTCAGTGGGGGCTGGAGTCATGGGCCAACATCTGGATGCAGGGGAGAGGTCACAGGGCCCACAGGCCAGCTGCCACCCACTGCTGCAGCCATGCAGAGGCACCAGCTGTACCAGCAGTGTGGCCAGGGTGGGACCTTCCTGCTCTGGCAGCTGGTGGTCGCAGTGGAGGGCTGGGTGGTAGTCCAGTGGGTGTGGTGGGCAGAAAACCTCACCTGGAAAGCTGCTGAGAAGGAGGCACGGGTGTGGGAATACCATGCCCACTGGGCCATGGTGGCAATCCTGGAGCAGCAGTGCATGGAGCTGCTGGAGCAGCAGCTGGCCACCCAGGACTGCCCAGGGGAGTCTGTGCCCATGTCCTCCCCCCACCTAACCCTCCACCCTAGCCCTGCAGGGTCTCTGGGTCTCACCCAGGCCCCTGGCAGCACCCTGAAGCAGGTTCTGCACAGCCTGCTGGCTGCATGTGTCCCTGGGCTTCACCGTGGCCCCCTGACTGCAGGGAATCTGTCTGCAGCTGCGATGTTGGCTGCTAGCTGCTGTGCTCTCTGCCTTGGGTGGCCCTACCCATCAGACCCTCACAGATTGACTCTGGGATGGAATCTAAGAGTTGACTGCTGGTTTAGTTTGGGATTGGGGTTTTTACTATGGGTGGGTGTGAGGGTTGGGAAAAGGGCACTGTTGGGGAGAGGGGCTTTATTTTTTGAGGGAGGAGGAATGGAGTTGGGTTTTGTATAGAAAACAAAAGTTTTTATTGTTTCACCCATATGCATATCATGGAGTGGTGCTGGGGGTATGGAGGGGGACGGGGTGTATGGGCGGCAGAATAGATGGGTTGGAGTAGGGAATGAAGGAAGAGGGAGTTGGCCAGAACCTCTAGCCACCAGTGCTTGGGACCAGCTGGAAGGTGCATGGCTGTCCTGCAGCCTGGGCAAGTGTGGCCAGCAGGGCCAGCACTATGGCCAGCAGAGGGTAGTGGTCATTGTTGGCAGGGGCTAGGCTGGAGCAGCAAGGTGCTGGACACCACTGGCAAGGGCAGGGGATGGAGCAGCTGTGGCATGGGGATGCACGGTGGGCAGGGAGAAAGCTGCTGCATGCTTCCCCTGCACTGGGCATGCAGCTCCCAGACAGAGGAAGGGCTGGCCAGGGATCAGAAGACAGGTGTAACAGGGTGGCTAGAAACTCTGTTACTTGGATAAACAGAGGCCAGGGAACAGGGGAAAAGGACACAGGTTTTCCTAGTGGTCAGAGCTGGCAACTTATGAAAGCCAGCTGCAGGGAACACACACTGGGGTTTCATGAGTTCATTAAAAAAAAAAGCAGCAGATGGCAGGGATAGAAGTGGCCAGTTCAGATGCTAAGTTGCCCCTGTGGACACTTAAAAGGAAAGAGAGATGGGAGACTGCACCTGGACAAGATAAGCTCCCAACACTGAGGCTGCCCAATGGAGTCTTGGACACAGCAGCTCCACTGAGTGAGGGAGGAAAAAAAAGGGTAAAATACTTACCGGGTTGGAGATCGGTGACAAAGACGGGTCCGGGAGTGAAGACTAAACTACCTGGAAGGAAAGAACAATAGTAATTTAGTAAAGAGAGTAATAGAACTGATATCACGGGGACTCTGCTTAGGAATAATTCTTCATGTTTCTCCCATCCAAAGGCATGGCAGGAAAATTACCCTGAGTGGAGCAGAGGGAGAGCACAACTTTCCCTCTCTTCCCCCCTCACAAAGTCCCCTCACAGTGGGAGTGAGTGTTTTAGATGGCTGTCAAGTGCTGGCAGCTGCCTCTGGCCTCAGAGTGGCTGTGGCCGGAGGATGGTGCTCCCCCTGCTGGCCACAGGGGTACATGGCAGGCTGCTCTGACTTTTTAGTCCCAGGTCGCCTGCATGTGTAGACACCAAACTAGTCATGCTTACTGCACAGTAACTTACTGCACAGTACATTTTAATGTAGTGTAAATGCATGTGTAGACATGCCCACTGAGTCCAAACATTAAAATGAGAGGTTCTGGGGAAACAACTATAGACTTCCAAATACTATTTTGGGCAATAGCTCACCAATATTTATTGAATGGACTCCCACAATTCCAGGGTTCCAAGATACAAATCTTGATGTTATTTGTCCTTGCACAGTGCTGAGTGGCTAGTGAAATGCCATGGTTTCTACATCTGTTCCTGGAGATATTTACATAGCGTTGGTGAAACATAGAAACTTCCTTTCAGAACTCCTTCATCTAGGCTGTTGTTTTCTTCAGCCCAAGCAGTTGTTAAAGTTTTAGCTGATTCAAAGCTATCTGAGTTCTGCATGGAATATTTAAAAAATAAGCAGACATATAAAGGGACCTTTCTCAGAGACCTTGTTGTAATGGAAGCACACTCAGAAGGAAATAGGAGCTACTTTCTCCTCTCCTCTATACCCACAATATTGCAAGAAAACTTCAGAATGATAACCAAATTTACAGTCAGAAGTAAGACAATAGATGGTTTCAAAAGAAAACATATAAACTCTCTACACCCTACACTCATCAATGAGAACTGTAAAGTTCATTTGATGTAATAGAGCCTCATGCCACTGCCATTTTGTCAAATCACCCACTTTTGTTGAACCAATCCTAGTGATGGAATGACTACTTCAATTCTGGATGAGCTATCTTATACCTGAAAGCAAGCCAAACAAAAGCTCTGGTTTTGATAATATAAAAGACTAAAAGGAATTAACAAATGGGTTACCACAGTCTAACTCATTCTTACCCCAGTCACCTGCCGGTGGTGAAAGAAATCACAATAGACCACATTAATCTCTGAGGTGCTTCTTTTGACTTCACTGGAATTATCACAGAGATTAAAACAACCCAATAGTTATTTCCTTCAACTTCTCAGGCCAAGGATAGAACTGCCCAAGAACCTATTAAAGTCTCTTAGAAAATAGGCCTAAGAGTTTAAAAACTTTTTTCTTCATATATACTTGCAAAAAGTGTTTTCCTCCTAAATTTATTGACAATTTGTGTTTTAGACATTATTTTGCAGCACACTGGAATTGTTACAAAGTAAATGCAGACACTATACCTGGAGGCAATTACATTTCAATTGAATATTTTAATTTATGTTAATTAAATCTTCTGAGTCCTATAGTTTCAGTAAGTATTGCACACTGTAATCATAGATATATAGTGTGTACTTTTAGGAGGACATCATTTGGTTTTTAGACTTGTCAAGGATTTAGTTCTCTGAGCCAATCCTTCCTACTCCTGGCATGCCTACACTGCCTTTCTCACAGAGAATGTGTGTGCTGGCAAAACTGGTAGCTTAAAGCTGTGTCAGTTCTTTGAACCCTGACAGTCCTCAGCTATACACTTAGTGAAGTTTTTCTTCCTGTTGTGTGTCACTAAAGCAGCATGAAGCAGGTAGAAAAAAGGCCAGGGATTCAGAGGCAAATTAAGGTATACTGGAGCCCTGGAAAAACACAAAATTGGAGGCCCCCTAGCCTCATGGGAGCTGGGTTGCAGGGTGGGGAGGGGCCCCTTCCCATTATGGTGCTGGCAGGGGAGGCTGGGTAGACCCTGCCGGGCTAGGGGTGGGGGGGGCACCTGCCCGCCTCTTATCTCTGCTCTCTGCCCCCCTCCCCTCCTATGGCCAAACATACACACACAGGTGTGCACAGACGGGTGCACACTGTACTCTCACTCACTCTCTGTACATGGACACACCGACACAAACACACTCTCCCTGCCATGAACACACATATTCACACACACACACACACACAGATGCACACATACTGAAACAGTTGCATACAGATTCACAGACATGCACACACACATACAGATGCTCTCACATGGACACAGACACAGAATGCACAGATGCATACAGGTGCGTGTGCACACACACTTGTGCACATATGCACACACAAATAGATGCAAGCACACACAGAGATGCACAACACAGAGATGTACATGCAGATTAACACACACATACTCCTGTGCATGCACACAGACATGCCCATGCACACAGAGATACACACACACATTGATGCATGCAGACACACAGGCATACACATGCGCACACACACACAGATGCATATGCACACACAAATGCACACACACACACAAGCAGATGTGCATGCACACCCAGTCACACATTTCCACCCCACAGGACCTTCCCCCTCCATCTCTCTCAATCACTATGAGGCAGCCCTCTTCCCACTTCCCCACCCCTCCATGAGCCACCTGCAGCTCCTTGTTCCCTCCTGGCCCCTGTTGCACTGACCTGCAGGAAGCTACTGCCTGGCTGTGTCCATGCAGCTATGCACATGCATGGGGGTGGGCCAGGTCAGTCTGGGAGCACTGCGCCATGCCATGCTTCTGTGGGTGATTGGCAGCAGTGGGAGGGGTAGTTATGGGGGAGCTAAGATTAATTTTGGGGGGTGTCCCCGATGGGCCTTCTTGCGTCGCCCCTGAGAGCTCTGCCCTCGTGGTTGGTGGCTACTCCCCATCCGGACCTGTTTGTTACTGTGGGTGTTCATTCTCCCGCGTTCCCAAACCCGCTCTCATCTGCCATGACTTGTTGTTTTCCCAGTGGGGCAGGGCTAGTTCACGGGTCCCTCGGTGGCCCGGGCTTGGCCCGCCGGTTGCACACAGGGCTCCACCACCCCTACACCCTGGCCTCATGCCACCTATGGGCTCCACTTCCCCGTTCCTGCTCCGTGCTGCTTCTAACATGAATTTCGTCCTCGATCCCACAATCTGTGGGATACTCCGACCTTAATGTCGACCCCTTCACCATAGCCTGCACCACTGCCTCAGTCACCCCCTCTACAGACCCATGCCACAAGCCCTTCTCCCGGTGTGACACTCCCCACTTGGAGTTACAGATGTCCTAACTACCTCGCTGACCCTCCACCAGATCCCTATTGGCCTGAACGGGAGGGGGAAGGGATTCCCCTTAATTGCTCTCTAGCTGCCCCGCTCATGTTCCTATAACTGACGTCCACTGGTCTTGGTGGCAATCCTGCCCCGATCTCCCTCCAGCCAGGTGGTCCTCAGTCCTTCTCCCCTCTTCGGCGGAGCCCGCACCCACCATCTCGGAACTTACTTCGGGGTCCTCTGAATCCTCCTGGGTTGTCCCGATCTTCAGTTGCTCACCCAATCCATCGCTTCTGAGTTGACCCGCCGGTGTCCCCGGCATTGGGCTTCCCTTCTGGGTTGCTGCTCCCTCAGGCACATTGGCTCGGCATTGCCTGTCCTGGGGATCCCATGCCGTCACTGGCCCTAATTGCTGCTTGATCCCTGGGCTATCTACTGCCTCCGGAGCAGCAGCCGCAATTTTGAAATCCGCCAGCCGGCATCTGATGTCACCGTCAGCTGCTGGCCACAGCTGTACATAGATACGGCTAATGAGCCGCGCGGGCTCTCCCTCCATCTCTGTGTCTCTCCTGTCCTGGGCTCCCAGTAAGTGTCCTTTGCTACCTCGGCCCCCGGAACAGGGGGCTATAGTCCCCAAAGCCCCACCAGCACCACCGCCTGCCTGTAGAGGTGCAGCACTGCACTCCCAGTCTAGCCCCTCCCTCCCAGGCACAGCACTGAGCCACACTCCTGGGCTGCCTGACTCCAGCTTCCCCCCACAGTCCCACTGGTGCAAGGAAACAAATGTGAAAGTCAGGGTTTTCAACTGGGCACCATCAGGGAGACAAAAATGTGCCAAGTTTAAAACTTCACTTTCACTTCCCTGCTGATGAGGATCCCGGGGTCCTCAAATTGGTAGGGGCCCCTGGGCTCATGCCCAGCTGGCCCATACATTAATCTGCCTATTCCAGGATTTGGCTATCAGAGTTAGTTAAAGGACACCTATATGCATGACAGCAGTAATTCTACCATAAAAAAAATCTAACAATCATTTTCCTAGGAACCTATAATTCATAAAATAATTTCACCAGGGCCTAATTTTCCACATCATGTGTATTCAGCATCCCCACATTTCAAATGAATGAGCTTTAGGTAAAGCACCTCCACCACCATTTTGAAGCATGGGACACTGAATACATGTGACGCTGTCAGAGCTACTTTAATTAAAGTGCCCCCCGCCCCCCACTTGCAGCCTGGAGCATGAGTATAGATGCCCAAGGTGCTTAGGTTTTGTTTCAGGCTTCAGTGGTGATACATAGGGGATGCATGGGGTGCATGTGTACCCCCTGAGAGTACTGGTGCACCCCCTGACCAGCTACACTCACCATTTAGGCAATGACAAGGGGGGACAGGCCCCCCTTGCAAGCACCAGCTGGGGAGTGGGAGTGCCATAGCACTCCTGGAAGCAGCCACAGCCACTTCCAGAAGCAGCCGCAGTGATCAGCTGCCTTGCAATTGTCTGCGGGGCAACCCCCACCCCTCAGGGGGGATCTCTCCATGAGATTGTCTGTGGTCACTGACTGGTTGCTGTGGGGAATAAGGTAGCACCAGTCACCCATGTCAGGCTTTGTACTGACTGGGGGTGTGACTTTGAGAGTCACCATTTCCCAGATCTCAGGTACATTTTCCTCATCTTAAATTAGTTTAGAATTCTCAGTTTTATAGCCATATATTTATATGTCTTTATCTTGTCTCCTAATCCCTGTAAAATAATACCTTTTTGTACATGACATTTGATGCAAGAAAAGTAATAAACATAAAAACAAAAAAGGAAGCTCATATTTGCTCCAGTAGCTTGATTCTAAATCACTCCCCAAAACAGAAACATACCTTATCTATGACAAATACAGTCAAAATGGTTACATTTTGAATGTTAAATATTCATAATGAATTCATGAAAAGCAATCTTGCAGTCAAGGACTATTCAGAAAAATAATTTGGGAAATATTTTTGAATATGAAAAAATGACATTCTGTCCCTTGAGCAAATAACAGGAAAAAAATGGTTAAATGATTCATTTTAAAGCATTTATGCAGAACTGGATATCATATCTGTCCTAGTCATCATTTCCTTGTAGCACATATTAAGTTTCCCTACCTACTTATTTAATAGTATCATTATCTAATGATAATGATATTATAGA
Organism: Crocodylus siamensis; assembly: GCF_052110815.1. Taxonomy (NCBI): domain Eukaryota; kingdom Metazoa; phylum Chordata; order Crocodylia; family Crocodylidae; genus Crocodylus; species Crocodylus siamensis. The sequence goes on from NC_143396.1 coordinate 65,832,636, forward strand.
CCTAGAAACTGCACTTGGTATCAGGGTCTGATTGTGCTAGATGTTGTCCACCAGATAATTATTCTTTATTTTTTACCCCTGTGCATAGAAGAAGCTCTCTAATATTTTGGAGAAGGGTATAAATATAATGGTGGAACAGGGAATTCCTACATTCCCACTTGGTAGAAACTAAAGAAACTGAAAGAGTCCATATGACTTGGGCAAAATGTCTGAATTTCCCTTCACTTCACATCAGTACACAGCATGGACAGCTTCTGCTAGTTCTAATTCAGCTTTCTCATAGTGCAGTGCTTCTTGGTGAAAAGTCCTACATTGGTGCACAGAAAAATTAATTTAAAACAACATTTATAATAAAAATTAAAAATGAGGCAAAAAATCAGAATATTTACCTTCAAATTGAAAATTTAGAGAATTATTTTGTTTTCTTTCTCCCTCAGAATAAGTGAAAGTTTTCCCTGGAGAGCAACAAAGTGACAGTGGGATGCAGGCAGGCAGGTTAACCCTTTTGCCTCCCCACCCACCCCCCGATGCTGGAGAGGGCCAGGGGGGTGGGGGGCAGTGAGGACAGCGGGCCTGATCTGGGCTATGTGACAGCTGAAAATTATGTCTGTGTGATAAAGGTGCTTGCTGAAGGTTCTATGAAGATTAGACCAAGGGGTTTTCTGTATTTGTTTAGATATTAAGCTATATGTTGTTGCTAAGAGCCTTATTAAAGTTTAAGATGTAGTAAGGCCTTGTATAAAGTAAGGCCTAGTAAATTTAGCAAAGCTTTGAAGTAGTAAGGCCCTGTGGCATAGTTAAAATTAATCTTATCAAAGGAATGCAAGGCTTGTACTGCTATTGGTCAGTCTAAGGACAGTTGAAGTAAAAAGAATCTGAGTGGTTGTATGTTATCAGTACCATTCAGAAGCTATAAATTAGCTAGAATATCCAGAAATCATTCAGAAGGAAGATACAGCTCTGTGAAAAAGATTAGTTAGCTGTTGGCCTGGATCAGTTGGCCTGTGGACCACGAGGAGCTCAAGGACTGAATTCCAGGGTCCTTCCTGGTACCTCTTGGACAGCGCTGATAGGAGATGCCTGACTTCACTGAACTTTGTGGAAAGAGAAACTTGCTGTACACTGTAACTGTTTTGGTTTTTTTTTCTTTCTCTGTATAACTGCCGCACGGCACTCTCACATTTATGTAACCTTGAAGTCTTGACTGTTAATCAAAATGAGCGCTTTGTACTTTTCTCTGCTGGCATTAAGCTACACATGCGCATTCTATAAATTCCATTTCTTATCTAGAAGTGTCATTTCTGCAGAAACGAAACTTATGTAGAAAGTCTGCCTAGCAATTACTGTGTAAAAGAAACTATCCTATCCCTGTATGCTTAGCTTATATCATAGTTAGTGTCACAGAGGCAGTCCAACCAACATCTATAAAGAGGCAAAGAAGCAGGAAACAGCAGAGACAACAACTGGAGAATTCTGTAGGCCTAATCGCCCTGCAGACCAGTTCTCAGCCTCCCCGCCTGGGCGTATCCCAGCGAAAACCAAGGCCTCGAAAACCCGACAATCGACAACGACTCACTGTGTTACAGTTTTGTATTCAACATCCCATTTATGAGCTGTTGACCAGTTCTGGGACTTAAGGAGCAGGCAGCCGCACCTAGCATTGGACTGGTTCCAGTGTTGGAATGCAAGGGCTTGCTCTGGAACCCCGTGAACCAACAGACCTCCTTTGTATCTGACATACTGTAACTGAAGAAACATCAGAGACTCCACTTCTCGACTGCCTCTCATCGTAGCTTAGACAGCATATTTACGCTCTCTATACTTATATTTACTGCAACTTCATTCCAGCCGGCCTCCCCTCTTATTCGTAAGAGGGTGAGGCCAGGTGAGTGAATAAAACCTTTTGTTTTACCTTATATCTGCTCTGTAATAACTTCTACTACTAACATCCCATCTCAATGAGCCTTTGACCAGTTCTGAGACTTAAGGAGCCAGCAGCCGCACCTAGCATTGGACTGGTTTCAGTGTTGGAATGCAAGGGCTTGCTCCGGAACCTCGTGAACCAACGGACATCCTATAGACTTATTACAAAGAAATTAACAACTTACTCTAAGTCGTCTACTTGAGCCAGCTCGGTGAACCTTGAGGGCGGCTATAAAGCTACCTCCAATCCCGCCCCACAAGCCGCGCGCTCATCCGGTCCACAAAGCCCGCGGCTCCCCAAGCAGTGCTGGAATTGCAAGCCTGGCATTCCACCACATACACCGGGCATCAGAAGGGACTGCCGACAAGTTTCCGACATGAATTGGTCTTGTCTGTCATTGTTTGTCTTGTTACTATGCATAGTCGTGTTTTTGTTAAGTCAATAAACCTTTCTTACCCTTCTACCCCCTACCATACTCTCAATCCCAAACCCTCCACAGGCGGCTGGGATGGGCTAGTGGGGAAGGCCTAGAGTGGCTACATTTTAGTGTAACATGAGTGTAACAGGGAACCCTAACCCTGTTACTAAGAGACAGGGTGGTCTGTTTAAGTCCAGAACCTTCCAGTCATGGCCAGCCGGTCAAGTAGGGATAAGGCTCAAGCCCTGCCAGCCAGTCAGGTGACAGGAAGGGGAAGGCCAGGACCCTACAAATGGCAAGTGGAGAAGGCCAGAGGGGCAGCAGGGAGGTGGACTCCCAACGACTACAGTGCTGCGGCTGCAGTCTCTGTTGGAAGACTATGTCATGCCCTGAGCCATGCTCATGATCATCTAAAGTAAGCAGGCATGTTGCCTCTCTTGTTTAATGTTAGCACGAGTGGTTTGGGTGAGGCTACTTGGGGAAGGAGGAGGCCTCATTGGGGGCCCACTTCAGTGTGGGGACCCCAGTGGCTGATAGGGCGCAGTATTCAGGGTTGAGTTGACTCCAGCACCAGAGGGGCGCAGTATTTGGGGGTGAGCTGACCCCAGTGCCAGAGAGGGGACAGTATTTGGGGGTGAGTAGACCCCAGCACCACAGAGGGGCAGGAGCCTGAGTGAGGTGGGGTTTTTTGAGAGCTAGAGCTTGGGAGTCAAACCCTGATTAGTGGGGGGAGGGGGGGACTGACAGGCCTAGCTAGAGAGAAAAGAGGTATGCCCACAGCAGCCTATACCCCAACATAAAGAGGAATTTACAAATACCATCTGCCAGGCTTGGGCTGCAGTGTAGAGGAGGAACAGAGCCGCAGATAATGCCCCCTGGCATTGGGGCATACAATGGGCAGCCTCCCACTTAATTAACAACAATTAATTTAAAAAAAGGCATGGCAAGCGAGAAGGCGGATGGCTGGCCCATAACAGGTGGACAGGCCCACCAGTAGACAGGCCCCAAGGACGCCCTCCTGTTACAATGAGTTTGGTAACACTAAGCAGACATAATCCTGTCCTGGACTGGAATAACTTTGAGCCACTAAACTAGTGCTTAAAACTAGTTCCAAGTGCTAATTTGGGAACAATCCAGGGGTTAAGAGCTCCAGGAGCTGCTCAAAATTACCATGTAAGAAGTCCCCAAAATTATAGCCAAACATTGTTTAAAAGAAATTATTTAGAAGATCCTCATAAGTTTAAAAACAAAAGAATTCCAGCCACATGTGGACAGATTTTGTGATCTGCTTCTATGGCATGCAACATCAAACGCAAAGCATGAAAGAGGATTATAAAGCAACTATAAGCCAATTTTGACTTGCTACACTGTCAGTTATTCTAAGGGCCTGGCTAGGGAAAGGGTCGGTTTTAGCTTAGATGTCTCTTGGTGCCTGTTTAAGCAAAAGCAGCCTCACTGAGATGCCCTGTGATCTGTCTCTGCCCTGTATCTCTGCACTGTGTTCTCAGAGGCATAGTAAGCTCTTTCAGCACTCAGGGAAGAGGTGGTGGCAGAAGGGGGATTATGCTCACCTCACAGAGTTGAGGTGGGTGGGAATCAGAGTTTATTTGCCAATGCTGTCTTCATTTAGATGGTAGCTGCCACTGCTTTGTAGCAATGCAGGCTTGGGCTGCTGTTTCTGGGGGACAGGCAGTGACATGGGGTCCCTGGGAGCCATTCTTGGTGATCAGTTTGTTCCCCGCTCCTTCATGGCAAAGATTCCTGGTGGGTTTCATCCTACTACCCACCCTAGATACACAACTGAGGATGGGCCTGTCTCCTATGGCTGGACTGCATGTGCCATGGCAAAAACTCCTAGAGATAGGGAGCTATATACTAGTGCCCCCTTCAAGTTGGTGCCTGGGGCCGGTGACCCTTGCCTCCTCTTACTTACACTACTGTGCATACTACAGGCTCACCCATGATAGTGAGAAAATAATATTTAGAGGTCTGCTTTTGGAAATTGGCTTGTAGGTAAAGTAGATAAGCATTAGAACAATGGTCCAGGGCAATAGCAAAGATTTCTAACATGAACAGTGTAGCCAAACAGAGATAAGCATTGATGCTAGGTCACAGTGCCCAACTGCCCCTTGTGATTTCCAGCTTTGGTAAACAGACCAAATTAGGAGGCCCAAAAAATAACCAACTTAAGATGTGTGAATGTAATGGGTTTGTGAAGCAAAGGAATATGTTGACCAGACAGAATGTGGACAGTATGCTAACCACAGGGAAACCAATCAATGATGCCCAGGAATGAAGAGTCATCAAAGGAGAGAAAGAATACAAAAGGAAGCATTTCAGAGCAGCAAAGTGTCCCCAAAAGGCCACCATGGACAGAGGGAACACCACCAGCCCATCTCACCCACCCCACTCAGGGAGCAGAGGGGGTGAGCCTCAACTCTTGACCTCCAGGCTGCTGACATCTGACATTCAAGTGAGAACCTCAGGGTGAAGTTTGATACTGGCTAGATGTACCTTCCCTCTTTGACAGCTCTAGGACTGGTAGATATAGAATTGTTTGCATTATTTTTATCTGCTTTTACTGTGTATTAATAAAATTTGCCTATTATCAAATGGAGAGCTTGTGGTCAGTCTGAGGGCTTGGGTCCACTCAGAATAATGTATCTGGGTCATAAGTACAGTGCCAATAACCCACACACCTGGCTCAAGCTGCACTTTTACTCCTGCACCAGTTCTTCCTCCCATCCCTCACCATATGCCAGATGCCTGCATCTTTAAATTCTCCATTTGTCTTAAGTATTTCATAATTTCACTGATCGGATTGTGGAAGAAATCAAACTTCACATTGTGTTTGGTATTAGAATTCACAGACCCAGTCTGAGTTTATTGGCGCTTATACAAATGATCATAGGGAGGATTTTAAACAGAACTCCTCCTCTCTACAAGTTAACATACTTTTTTTATACTTAAAACTGTAAAAATAAACATGATTTAAACAAAGCAACCTTGAAAAGAGAGTCAGAGGTAGATCATAACAGTTGCTTACTCAGCAACACATTTTGTTTTGAGAACTGTTATCACCTTTTTTTGTTTTTTAGGAAAGGAAGAAACATTTGTTCCCGAAGAACTGTAAAAGACATAATAAAGCAGAAGGAGGTTTTTTTATCTTAGAATATTCTTAAACATGCAGCATCAGCATCTTTTTCATTTTTTTTTCTTCACTCTCTTTTTTTAGTCAAATTAGGGGCCTGGATAAATCTATTTCAACAGGATGCAGTCAGTGTCCAGCAGTAACTTTTTGTCTAATTCAAAAGAACAACACTTTATTCAGGTGCTGGACATTCAGAAAAGTTCTTGTGTAATGTGTTATTGTTAGTCTTAGGTCCTGTGGAATAATATTATTCAGGTCAGATTACATCCCTAGAGTCCCACAAGAGTAGTTGATCAGATAACAATAAAGTAAAAAACAAGAATATCAATGTGTTTCCTGTGAATAAAATGATTAAAAACAATTTCTACAGTGTTAATACAAAGAAGAAAATAAGCTAATTTATATACAGGCTGTCTTGGCAGCAGTAATTCTATCATAAAATAAATCTACCAATCATCTTCCTAGGAACCTATAATTCATAAAATAATGTCACTGGAGTCTGATTCTTTCTATTGATTTCAGTGGGATCAGAAACAAGTCCTTTTAGATTAAGTCAGCTGTGAAAAGTAACTGTTGAAAATGGCATCATGGAATTCAAATTTAATGATAGTTCACTAATTGGAATGTCAAATTTGCTCTTTTTGCAAGTGAAAAGAGTTTCTTTTTCCTAACTGTTAGCCCTGCAAACTCAGCCAGGAGTCTAAAAATCAAGCTGTGGTCTTCCTTATTTTTGCAACATGTCATGAAGAGAGAGAGCCAGTGATGGCACAGACTGATCACCAGGAAGAACCAAGAGAGGAAGAGAGCCACAGATGAAAACAAAGAAAGAGGAATGGCATGCCAGAATGAGAGAAGAGCCAATTGGAAACGCGGGGCTGAAGAGGAGTTGAGTGTCAGCTGGCTGGGAAAAATGGAGAACTACTTGAACCAGAAGATACTGACTAAAGAATCATTGCTGGGAACACAATCTGTGAGACAACATGACTTTGGGGAACAAACGGTCAGCCAAGAAGATCCCTACAGTGTCACGTAAAATTTTTCTTAAATACTTTGTTTACAAGGTCAGGCTGAAGCACCATTGTAAAGAAGAAACATAAATACAACAAGCCCAGCACCGTTTAGGATACTTAAAGGAGAAGTTACTGTGTTTTGTGAAACTTATACTCTTGAAGAAAATAAAAATGGAAATTAGGCTAGGCGAGCTCAAAAGACAGGATCTTTTCTGTTTTTATACTACCTGAGTTTATTTTTTTGATGTTTAAAGAGGGTAATGGACATGATACTTACCTCCACTGGACAAAGTGTTAATCAGTAGCTTGGGGAACAGGCTTCTGTCATTTCTTTCAGCCCAGGAGATGGTGAAACCTAAGAAACAATGTAAGAAAATTAGATAGATACCTAATAAAAGAACCTTATCATAAAGAACACACTGTGAGTCTTCATTTTTCTCATCAATCAGATCATTTTATGAGAAAGTTCAAAACCTCAAGAGAATAGATCAGTACTTTATTGCCCAGCGGTGTTTAAGTTGCATCCTCCTGTTAAAAACCCTTTAACAACAAGACGTGGCAGATGAGATCTGGGATCACTACTGAAAAGAAAAAAAAAGAAACAAGGAATAATATGGTAATCTGAGACCTAATCTAGGTGACTATGACTTACAAACGACAAAAGACTAGATGCAATCCACCACACAACATCTTCAGTTTATAAATTCTGCAAGGTAACATCTACCTCCAGAATCTTGTACTCAAAGCATGAGCAATCCAACCATTTTCAATTCCATCTCTGTTGCCATACTTCTTTTCATAGCTATTTTGACTTTGATTCAGCAGGAGGGGAAGGAAAAATGGCTTCTTTGTACCAAAGCAAACTGATATTACCATGAAATACATGGGGCAAATTGTTTATTTTCTACTTATGGGGACTTTTACCATCTTTAATTTTCCCTCAGCCTGAAGAAGGGCATGTGTGTCCAAAAGCTTGCAAAGACACATATATATATTTTGTGATTTCTTAGTTGGTCTAATAAAAGATATCATCTCTGAACCAAGAGTTCTAGAGTTTTTTGCATTTATTTTAGTATGATACCACATCTACCCAGAGTTAACTTAGATTATGTTCCGTCATTTTTCAAGTGTTTTATGTGCCGTGAACATCTGTTCTGAACATCTGATCTGTTCTGTAAAGCACTTCCTGTATACTTAACACACATGAAGTGAAACTTCTGTACCTACCCTGTATGAGGAATTGTGAAACAATCTTCATCATGTTTGCTGTTTCAGGGTGTTTTTCCATGTGTTGCACGAATTTTGCCTGATATGAAATGTGGGATGGCCCAAAACAATGCTAGTTTGGGAAGATCCCTAATAAGTTCCCTGTAGGATTTTATTTAGCTGAGGCTCTGGATTGACATCCTTTGTGTTTCATATACCATTTTTAAAGGGTGACAGCCTTGGAGTTTAAGAAAAAAAGTGGTATTGTGACTGCCTTTAAACATAGTGTGCATGACTGCCTCTAAACATAGTATTTAAACTTTACTAGGATATGAAATTAAGACTCAGCAGTCATGTCTTTCGTGTGCAAAGTTCTATAATAATGAAGTGATTATCACTGGCATTATTTGCATTTTTTTTGTGTTTGCACAGAAATTGATTATTAACATTTATTAGACAAGTTACTGAAAAACATTGAGAAGTAGAGGCAGTTAGTAATCTGCACCTGGAAACCAAATAAGTACCTTTTGGTAATGCCAGAACTTAATTATAAATATAATTAAATTTAAAATATTCAAGTCATATTATGCTCTTAACAAAATCAAAGCAGCTTCAGTTTAGTCCCTGAAAGAGAAAAGGCATTGGCTTTAATAATCTTTCATTGAATATACAAGTCAACATTCAATGGGTAGTTGACAAGCTCAGATTTTTGTGATTGTTAAGTAGAAAATATCCAATCAATTCTAGCTTATATATTAAATCAGAGATTACATACTCAAACCCACTGGAAATGTAAAGTTAAAATGTAAAGCCTGGAGTTGATAGACTCTGAGAAGTCTGTGGAGAGATTTCTGCCAACTGTCTGAGATATCATTCAGTTATCTAGTAAGGAAAAAGTGTTGATAAAACCTAAGTAACCCATTGATCAGTGTCCCGGGAGCTGAAATAATGCGGGGCACTTACCTGCAGCCTGGGACAGAGCATGTGTGGAGTAGAGGGAGAAACCCACGTGGCTTTTTAGCCACCTCTTTGTACAGCTGTGGCTGGCTAGTGACGTCAGCATCAGACACTGGCTGGCAAAGTTAAAAATGATGGCCACTGCTGTGGAGGGGGAGGATAGCCTGGAGACCAAACTGCCGCCGACATCGGCAGCAGAGTGGACTCCACGGGCAAGCCTCCGGGGATCCAGCAAGCAGGAGGTAATGGTGGCCAAGGAGGGAGATACCACGATGAAGACCCCCACTGATCATCAAGGGAGCGACTGGCTGACCGAGTGAGGGAAGGCTGAAGCAACTTGGGAGTGCTGCTGGATTCAGAAGTGAGTGCCGGGATGGTGGACTTGGAGGACGCCGAGCCGACAGGCAAAGAGCCGGGGACAACCCTGAAGGAGGATAATCGGGATGGGGATCGCCGCCACAACCTAGGATGTTGAACAAGGGATTGGAACCTGTTGGGAAGCGCCAGATAGAGGGGAGTCCCCTCCCTCTTCTTTAAGGGTCCAGGGATGTGAAATAGGTGGTGGGTTGGTGGTGGTGCAGTGATTGTTCCAGAGTCCCTGAGCTAGGGGGACAAAGGCCAGAGGTGTGTCCCATGGTGGGGATCGTAGGGAAACCTCGATAGAGGCAACAGTGGGGGAAGGTTCCTCACGGGACAGGGTTAGGGCATGTAGCATTGCCAGGGCAAGAAAAGTCTCCTGTCATTGGCTCCAGGACACAGAGCGGTGGTCGTGATCTGCGGGGAAGACCACAAATAACTACAAGGCGGTGCACCAAAGGTGGCGTGAGGCTGGGGTGTAGGGGTGCCGGAGTCCCATGAGCAACCGTCGGGCCTAGCCCGGGCCACCGAGGGACCCGCTAACTAGCCTCGCCTACTGAGGAACAACAAGATGTGGCAGGTGAGAATGGGGTTGTGCACCAGAGTGCCTAATGGGATGACAAGGTCAAACGGTCACAAACTTCTCCAAGACCATTTCAGGTTGGACATAAAGAAGTTCTTTACAGTCCCAGCCCCCAAGACTTGGAACCGACTGCCATCAAAGGTGGTGCAAGCACCTACTCTGGATTCCTTTAAGAGTCAACTGGACGTTTATCTTGCTGGGATCCTGTGACCCCAGCTGACTTCCTGCCCCTAGGGCAGGAGGCTGGACTCGACGATCTTCCAAGGTCCCTTCCAGCCCTAATGTCTATGAAATCTATGAAATTTAGTTTCTATTGACCTGGAAAAAGCCTATGGTCATGTACTCTAGGAAAAAATATGAGAGTGCCTGAGAGTTAAGGAGGTGCCAGAAAAATATGTCAGAAACATGAAGGACATGTACAATAATGTACAATGAAAGTGAGGAGCAGTTCAGGAGAGACAAAGAGTTTTGAGGTGAAGATGGGCATACATCAAGGGTCAGCTTCGAGCCCATTTGTGTTTGTGGTCATGATGGATGTGTTTACTGAACAAATAAGAAGGAGACCAACCTGGAATATGAAGTTCGCAGATGACATGGTCATTTGCACTGAGAGTCTAGAGGAAGGGCAAGCTGGATTGGACCAAAGGAGAGAAGTGCTACGGGGAAAAGGAATGAAGATTAGTCAGTCCAAAACAGAATATATGCACTGTGATTTCTCTGTGGTACCTGAAAAGAAAGTACAAGAAAGAAAATCAGCATGGTATGGGCATGTTCAAAGGAGTCTGGAAGAATATATAGGAAAATAAGTTACCAAAATGGCACTACCAGGGAGACAGGGAAGAGGAAGACTGAAGATGAGACAGAGAGGTATAGTGGAGAGGGATATGAGAAAGGGGGAGTTGGAAGAAGGTATGCATGACTGAATCTGGTGGAAAGCCAAGATCTGCCACAGTGACCCCATTTAGATGGGAGAAGCAAGGAAAGAAGGAGGAGCTTTTTATCATGTGATAGCTGCTTTGCACACATAGTTAGTCTCCAGGTAATTGCAGAATTACCCAGTTAATTGCACAATACCTGTAATATGTAGAGGGGACCTAACCTTCAAAAGTATTCTGAGTTCTTTGAATGTACATTAGCTTACAGAGTGCTGGTTAACTATTATCATCATCACCAGGCTTTCCTATAAATTAATTGTTCATGCTGCACTATTGGCCACAATAACATTATTCATTCTCCCTGATGGGATTTTTCAGAAAACCGAGAGGTGCCTTCAGGATAGCCACCAACATTTTATAATACAAATATTACATATACATAACAACTTATGTATATTATGTTACACAACACCTTTTGTACAAACAAAAATGTTAAAATTAATATCAAAAGGAATTTGTGGATATTATTTGATCAAATCTTAATTTCCAGGATTTGCTTCTTTATCGGAGGATTCACTTGCTTGTACTATTGAACATATTATAGTATTGAGTATATATTATTTTCAATGACAAGCATCATTCAAAATAATGTAATTACCTGGCTGCTTGATCTATTCTAATAGAGAGGCAGAGTGTTTCTCATTATGAATTTACAGCAGTGTCACATCATTTTTTACAAAAAAGTGGTATGGTGTGGTGTGGTTTAGGGTGGGTGGGTATGTGGTATGTATGGTGTAGCCATGTACTATAATTTTTAGATATCACCTAGCTAGTCATTGGCTTCAGAGCACAGTTAATATTTTACCCCAAAGGGGCAGCCTTTTCATGTTTACTACTTGTTTCTTGTCAGTTTAATTAAGATCAATGGTGATGGATGGAAATATTTTTTCCTTCAGGAAGGAACATTGTGGGGGGCAGGCGGAATAAACTGAGTAAAGCATAAGAGCATAAAAATTGCCATTTACTGAGTCAGACCATAGGCCCATCTTGTCCAGTCTCCTGTGTCACACAGTAGCAGAAAGTGGATGCTGAAAGGGAGAATGAAGTGGGTATGACCAGGGATTTTTTTCCACTGTTCCCTCTCACTTGTAACCTCCAACATTTAAGATCTAGGAAGTTTTAATTCAGAGGCTGTGCACCTAACTCCTGTGCTCAATAACTACCAATGCCCCTTTCCTCTAAGAATTTGTTTGGTCCCATTTTGAATCTGGCTAAACAGTCATCTTCCACAACATCTGGTGGCAATGAGTTCCACACTTTAATTACACACTGGGTGTGACATGAAATTAATGCACGTGAATAAACCAGCACAGGTTGCACCAGAGTCTGTTGCTTCCAGGTGCTGCATGTACCTGGGACCATAGCTGGAGCATGTTTCACCAGGTCAGAGCAGCCCTGGATGGCAGGGGATGCAGAGGCTCATCCTGCCAGTTTGGGGCTGCTCAGACCCAGTTCAATGTGCTGTGCAGGGGCTGGCTGGGGCATAAGGGTGCTTCAGTGCAGGGCTAGCCAGTAGGCAGCCCTTCACTGAAGCATGCTTGTGCATCAGCCAACCCCATCAGTGTCTACATATGTGCTGCAGCATACTAAATAATGCTGCTGCAGGACAGTACTAGGATACAAGTACTATCCTATGGCAGCGTTAATTAGTTTACTGTGAGCTAATAGGGCCACATGTGTGACACTGAGACTTTACTGAAGCGCTAATTAGTCTGATTCACAGTAAACATTTTGTGTAGACATGCCCACTGTGTAAAAATAACTTATTTTTGTTACTTTTAAGCCCTGATAATGTATAAGAATTGAATATTTTATGTGCATGTTTTAAAATAAAATAAAGATGCAGGAAAAGAATATCCTGGGGGATGGATTATAGATGGGGAAAATGGAAAAAAATAGCCAGGTATCCTAGGGTTTCACAGGTGTAGAGGATAACAGAATCTGACTGGGCTTGGCTTGTCTTGCACTGTGCACCTGTTTCATAGACTTCCAGTGATTATGTGAAGAGAAAAGTAGTTATTCATGTTGGTCTGAAGTCAGGCAAAAGGCAGTGTAGATTTGCACCTTTATAGACTAAATGTATAGTATTACTTTTTGCAAGCAAGGGGCTTACTTCAACAGATTCTGTGAAGGGACTGCAGGAAACGGTTGCTAAATAAAGAGCCGTGATTAGAATCAAAAGGGTAGGGATGGAGGGCAGGAAAAAAAAGGAAGCACTGATGAGAGAGGCAAGGTGAGTAGGAAGGAAAAATACAAGGCAGTTAACCCATTGAGGGACATAGGATTTATAAAAGCTAATACAGGTATGTGCAAAGAAGCCTTTCTACTTCCCTTCCACATATTTTCAAACTTCCGTGGGAGAAAACAAAGGGAATAAGAAGTGCTTTTCACATACACTCAGAGCAGAGACCACCATCAAGGCAGAAGCTTCTGCTTACCCTGGCTCCCCCTACTAGGAAACCACAGAGATTTTGAGTCAGCCTACAGCAATTAGTTTCACATGGTCCAATTCAGCTTCCTTTTGTGTACGTGGTAACACTGAATTGCCACAAGCATTTCATATAGTTTGAAACTAAGTTTTGACAGAAAATACTGGATCCAGAAGGTAAATATTAATATTGAATATTTTATTAGTTGTAGCATTCCGTGTTGCAGTTGAACATAGAAGCCATTTGTAGATCAAAGCCTCACTGTGATTGATCCCATACAAACACATAGTCTGTACACATATAAACCCAAATATATGTTCCTCAAAGAGCTTTTAACTTTAATAGGCAAGTTGGACAAAGGGTAAGAAGAACATTATCCCATTTTCACAGATGCTGATCTGAAACATAGATTGAATTTTCCACCGAGAATTGCAAAAACGAAGTATTCAGTATTGATACCCAAAAGCTTGTCTAAGTCTATCTCAACCATACAGCTGCACCAATAAAAGATATCACCTACAAAATTCTTTCCTTTTGGATATTTCCTGGCCCATCTCAGCTGCAGCATCACTTCAACACTATAAAAAAGGAAGTGTGTAACTGAGAAGTCTCTTGAGTCTAGGCTACTGCTTTAACTATTTTCCTTTCAACTGGTGGCACTGTCAGACTGGTCACTTCTACATGTGCCCATTTAAGGTGCTTTAGCCATTTTTAAGGTGCATTAAGGGCATGGGTGGCATGGGTTTACACATGCATGCCCTTAATGTGCCTTAAAAATGGTGATTTTAAGCTAATTGCGCCTAAATTTGATACCTGCATAAAGTTACCTGATAGTTATAATGATAGTTAAGGTGCCTTCATGGAGGTTTAGATGCCTTAAAGCACCTTAATGCTGTGTATGTCAACTGAGCAGGCCAAAACTGAACTGATTTGTATAGTTTGGCTGGTGCTGTGCTGCACCACCCAGATACAATGAGGAGGGCTTTGGGGCGCTGTCCAAGGTGCTGCTCAGGGCAGGCTGCAAACTCGTTCTCTCAGCAAGTTATGTTAAGGTGTCTTAAGGTGTGCACATGTAGACATGTGCCTAAATTGCCTTAAAGTGCCTTAGGCTAAGGGTACCAAATTGTGAGCATGATGAATACAACAGTGCTAGTAGATTGTTTATCCTTAAGGTAAAACCCAATTAAGAGGTGTTATGCTACATACAACTGTCTCATAGTTCAATGAAACAATAAAAAGATTATTTTTAAGCTCTGAGTTGTAACCATAAAAGCTGTGCCTGGGAACAAGGATTGTAATCCTGTATTACAGTTGAGAATTTTTCAGCAGGAACATCAGGGTAGTAATCATGCACACCATGATCTTGATCATGCATTTCTTGGAAGAATCACCCACTGAATTTATTAATCAGGTGTCTGTGAGCTGCTGTACATTCATTATTGTAAATTAACAGACTGTTTGTTACGATAGATTAGAAGGGAATACTATCTCTTAATAAGTTGCAGCATATAGTTTGTTTCAAAAGGCAATGCTTTTGGCATGAGAAGAAAATGAGGTCACAGTTTATCTAAACTAAAAAAGCAGCTAACTGTTATTAGTAACAATTGTGGAGATGAAAACAGTAAAAAAGACAGTTAATTTAATATTTACAAGAGCATGAGGAGGTAGATACAAAACATGTAATATGGAATATATTTAATTGTAAAAATATTTTAAATTACCACCCCAACTAGATCGTTCTGCACTTTTATTTGTAGTAACTTGAACTATGTGAAACAACAATGAAAAGATGAAGGAATGAAATGTAAAATAAAAGGAGCATGAATTATGTTCAATGATTCCTTTCCAGGGAAATCAGACTGGGATAGAACCCAGAGGGGGAAAAATAGCATAAGCTTCTTCCAGAGGGAGATGGAAAATGTTAAATCAGTTTCCCTCTTTCCCTAGTGCCTTCAGCTCCTGTTTTCCCAACCTATCTGGTTTTGCACTGCTGGACATGCCTTGCAATCAGAGGCTTATGCAGCAGTAACTTCTATATTTTATATATTGTGCGCAAAACATAAGACAGTTTATCCTTATAAATCCCCTGTTCTGCATCAGCAATTTGGATTAACTCTTTTATATTCTGTATTAACTTATTCTCCTGCATTTCACTGTCTTGGGTTCTAAACAACAAATCAGATTTAACAGTGTGTGTCCCTAGCTCTATTTATTCAAAAGTCTTTTCCCTGTTGTTGCACATATCTGCAGTGCTGCACATGACACTGTGAGGTTCTAGGCCCAATTCTTTACAAGCTTCTTTGGTGGAAGTGGGGTTGGGGAAGCACTCTGTTCCTTCAGGGAACATAGTGCAGTACATTTATTGTTCCAGATACTCCTGGAGCCTAGCTGGCTTTTATGAATAAGATACTGATTTTAAAGTAACCTCTCATTTTGCCAGGGCTTTCTTATATATTAAAAAAAATAACAAACCCTAAAGGGCTAAAATATCCTAATGAAAATTTGTACCAAAGTCTACTGCAAATATTTGATGGAAAAAAATGCTCTACTGGGTAACTGAACAAGGACTCCAATAACACTTAGGTCCTTTGTACATGTTGTCCTTTATCTGTTCAAATGTTGATTGGTGGCAGTGCTAGCTTGAGTTTGGAGCAGTCACACCTTAAGACTAAAAACCTTCTCTGATTTCTCTAACCCCAACGGCACAGCTGTGACCTGCCACTAGAAGGCTGGTGAGCAAGGGCCTGACTAGGATCTTTAGCTTTGAGTCACCATTACAGGGCTGGTAAAGCAGCAAAGGCTTTTTATCCCTGCTTTAGGTAGAAGGATGTGAGAAATGAGATGGGGGTGGGGGCAGAGATGGACAGGACATGAAACTGAGAGCTAGAGAGTAAATGGGATGGGGTAGCTAATGAAATGGGAGGTGGAAAGGAAATGGGGGTGGGAGAAAGGTGGTGAAATGAAGGAAGTCAGCCACTGAAGGATAAAATAAAAAGAGGTAAAAAAAAAAGAATTTAAAGAGAAATAAAGAGGAAGTAAATTAAAGAAGGTCTCATGCTTTAACAAAATGGGACTTGGGATTGGGGTGCGGGGTGTTCTGGTCACGCTTCCTGGGGTGACTGGGAAGTGGGAGCAGGGAGAAAAGGCACTTTTTGGGGAAGCTACTGCCTCTGCTCCAGGAAAGAAGCTCCAACTCATGAGGACCCAAATCTGCCCCCTACCTCATTCCCCCACCATCCCTCTAGACTCCAATCCTAGACCTGCCCATGCCCTGCAACCTGGCTACCTGGCATGTGCTCTGCAGGCTGTTAGCATAGGGCTGCACCCCTGGGTGTTGGAAGGTCACACCTCTGGGCATAGGACAGGGAGTTGCCTTGGTGTCAGAACTGTTCCCTGGGCAATAGAGTTCATGGGGTGGAAAGTCTGTCCACACAGAACAGGAGGGTGGGGGAGTAGAAAGTATCCTAGGATGCTGAAGGACTGCAACGTGGATGGCTCTTCTGTGGGGAGTGGGCACACATTAATGGAACATGATCTGGGTAACATGAATCAGAAATCCATTTGCCCTGGATTAACATAACTTTAAGCCACGTCAAGTATGCTTTAAACTAGTTTCAGGTATTAATGTATGAACAAGGGTTAAGAGCTACAGAAGCCACCTAAAATTAATGTGTCATAAGGCTCTTAATGAAGTCCTCTGGCTTTCTTAGCTCAAATCTGAACTCAGTTCAGTGTCATGAACCCTGTAATGTTTTGGGGTTTAAGGCATGTTGTGATTGTTTTCTTGTATTGATATCACATATATAGTCTTGTTGGAAAGTCCACATTATACTGTATCCATGGGTGCATCTACACATCACCCTACATTGCCATAGTGAAGCGCTACGTCACCGTATGATGTGTTATGGTGATGTAGCGATCATATGACCAGAAGCTACTACACTGTAGCAGTGCACTCCCCTGTTTTAGCACACCACTACAGCAAAGTAGCAGCTAAAACTAACCATGCACCATGCACATGGTGCAGTATGGGCAGTTACTGCGCCATGCTTTAGTACTTCCAAAGGGAAGTACTAAAGCATGGTACGGTAACAACGTCACCATAGGTAACATGTAGATGCACCCCATATATATTATTGTTATCACTGTATGGATCGTATTATACTGGCTATGTATATCTTTATAGTTTTAGATATGGTTTAGCCAGGGAACTCAGGGAGTGAGCAGAACTGCTAATTATCACTTGCCATTGTGTTCTAGGACCAGGACAATCGCAAGTCACAATAACAGAAATAAAGGCCCACTGTTTAGCTGGACACTGTTGGCACTGTCTTCCTACAGCTGAGTAATCAACTCTGCAAAGGCATCTTGGAGTAATGGTCCTTCAGATCCAGAATTTTCTGGAGGAATCTGATGACATTATAATAATGCTAATTGAGGGGTTGGCTTGAAGGCTTTTTAGAGCCCATCTGGGCTGGAATATTTGTCTTTGCCTCTTAGGCTCAGGTTTCAGGACTAGTAAACTCAGAGGAAAGCTGAATTATAGAACCCTGGCAAGAACTTGTGGAAGGTTAGAAATAGCCAGATGAGAAGGTAAAGATCTGTGTTTGTCTTATTTTCTGGCTCCAAACCTATGGCCTGTTTTGTTTGCATAATTTTTTTATCTTATGTAAGAAATCCTTCTGCTGTTTGTCTCCTATTGGTTACCTACGGAAGAGGGACTTCTGGGTGAGTGATTTTGCCAGGCTACCCTTTCCATGGAAAGTGATACCTATCATTTATTCCATAGCCCTAAATGGGGAGGGGGCACACAGGACTTGTAGAGATCCCTAAGTGGAGCTGTGGAGTACAGGTCCAAGGGGAAATGATCTAAGGTGCTGAAATAAGGAACTATCTTGGAGTAATCTTAGTCTGTTCTTTGTGGTCAGTGTCAACAAAGTGAAGAGAAACTCCACTTCTGGGTGTCCCCCATGCACAAGTCTGAGATATTCAAAACAAACCAACTCCATCAAATCCTAACCATTTTTGATTTGTTCCTTTAACATCACAGCCTATTTGCTGACACTAGCTGACTTGATTAGCTCAACAAGAACTAGTACAGGTCAGCAAAATAAGCACAATAATCTTTTCCAGTATGTAAAACCTTGTATTATAGTTTAAGCTTCTGACATATTTTTGTTGTATGATATAATACTGTGAATATAGCAGAGGATCCATTTTATAAGTTCATGTAGTGCTGCATCCTAAAAAGTTGAAATAATTTTTTTGAAGCAAAGTGTTTTCACATGTGCTAATTCATGCTTTTGAAGCTCCATTTTATTCAGTCTTTTCTGCTCCCTTACACAGCCCTAGGCCAGTTCCAGATATGCAGGCATGTGCAGTTTGCGATGCTGCAAACCTCTTTGTGACACCACGAACCTCATGTGTTACACGTTAAACCATCTTCTAATTTGCAGCACTGGGAGAAGTTTGCTGCTGGGATTTTCTGGTAGCAAAAAAATAAAACCCTAAATAAAAAAGCAGCTCAAAGCATGCCAAAATGGCATACACTGAAACAAACACAGAGATGGGGAGCTCCCCTTTCTCTGAGTGCTGCAGAGTCCCCAGGGTGAGGAACCCTGAGTCCCAGCCAGCCACATCGAGATCGGGTAGCAGGCAGCTCTGGACTGGTTACTCCCCTATCCCTGCATGGAGCTGGGGGAGCAGCAAGCCCAGGGCTGCCTGGGGTACAGGGTGCCTCAGCCTGGGGACTCCCCTCAGCACCCTGGACTGCCTGCTCCCCCATCTCCATGTGCCACTCCCTAGCTGGCTGGGGCACAGGGTGCCTCAGTGTAGAGGCTGCCTGATGGCTAGTCCTCTGCTGAGACATGCTGTGCCCCAGCCAGCACCCAGTGCAGCACCTTGCAGCAGGACACATTGTCCCTCTGCTCTAAGCACATGGGCAGGGGTGTGCAATGCAGAGCAAAGTAGCAGCACATATTTGTGGTGTTATTATTTGTGTTGCTGCAAACCCATACCCCTGCTCTTTTGACTGAAGCCCTAGAGTGTATGTAGTACCTTAGCTGCGCTTGTGGAATTTCAGAAAATGTGTCCCTATTTACAGTTCAGCTTTGTACAGTTGTCAACTTTAGTTTTCATACATGGCCGAGAATTATATGTGCCAAATTGTAAGGCTGCCACAAAGGATGTTATGTGGCTCTTGGTTAAAAGAATTCTAAGACACATCTGAAACTCAAAGGGAGCCTGTATATGAAAACATGTTTGCAGCTGTACACTGCAGAAATATCCCGCCAATGACAAATAGTGGTATTGGATCTCTGGTGGAAATGCATGGATTTCCACAGTCTGGCAGTAGGTCCTAGTGGGTAATGCATCTCATCTTAATACCCTTGTGATGATGAGAGAGACAAAGAGTGAGAGTGCATGCAAGAATGAGGGGAATAGATTAAATTTCCCTTTATTTAGGTTTTGTTAAAAAAAAGTCAATACAATATAGACTTCATGCTATTTTAATTAACCAGTTGCTCCCACCAAGTTTTAATGAACATTTTGACTGTGAGACTGTTCAGCTAAGTTATAGATTAGAGAATACTTATAAATCTGTAAACTGTAAGCAAGCTCATGTCACAACTTTAAGTAATTTAAAAACTTTATAGCTCAAGTACTCTGGGAAGGGTTTAATTTAAAATAATCAAGTCTGTTTCATTTATTAAGTAAAATAGGCATTCTGGTCACATTTCTAGGTCAAATTGATGGTACTAAAGGGTAGAGAGAAACGTTGGAGCAATTCAAGGAAATGCTATCTCACTAACTTGTACTAGACACTTGGATGAAAGAAAAATATGGCATGGTTGACAGGGTCTTTCCATGTTTTATCACTGATAGGTAGATGGTAAATGAACTTTTCTGGGAAGCCTTAGACACAAATTTGAGTCCTCCACCTACCCTATATCTGTCATTTAGATGCACAAAGGACAATAGCTTTTAATGCTAAGAGTTAGCCATCACAAGATCTCTTTCTTTTATTTTCTTATCTTATATCTTTGTTAGGAAGGAATCATTGAAAATATAAAGCTTCTTCTGCATGTTCACTTGCCCATTCTAAAAGGCAGAGTGGACCAATCTGAACAAAATTCTCTCTTTAAAGAGATTTCCCAGGCACAGGATATGGATAGATTAAACACTTCCTCATCTTACATGACCTTCAACTCAGTAAAACAGCAATTGACACAATGCACATTCCTAAACTAGTGTAACTCTGTCTCAAAGAGTAATAATTTTACACTGGAATGAATCAGGATTAAATTTATATCAGAACAGAATATTTTCATACAAATTCCATCTGTCTGTATTCCCTCCATTGTGTAAGCCAGTAGTTTTCAACCTTTTTAGACCCAACACTTCCTTAGGAAAATACCGGCTCTTTTCTTTTTTTTTTTTGATTATGGAAGGAACTCAGGAAGGCCACAACAGATCGGAATAATTTTGATACTGTGGATTCCTATGTGAAATTTCTTAGTTTTTCTATGAATAATGTGCAGGTGTTTGCACACCTAGTAATGCTAATATTAAGCAGTGCCCCACAACACCCTAAAAGGATCTCACGGCCATGGCATTCTAGTTGAAAATCACTGGTGTAGGCAATTAGTCAGCCAAAAAGAATTGTTTTGTGGTCTCCCACAACCACGTTACTATTTCCTTCCCTCTGACCTCACCTACTTTGAGTTCATAGACAGGGTACATATCCTGCCTCTTTATAAATTAGGCAGAAAAATGCCATTTTGTGCTCAACCTCCTTCCTTCACAAGTTGTCCTATCCAACTCCTACCTTCCTACCCTCCCTGCCAATCCAGTAATATTCCCAGTGCCACTTGCTTCTTGATTCTGGAAATGCAAATAGGTCCTTTATCTCTTTCCCCTCTAACAGAGGTCCAGCAGACAGAGCAAAGAACTGCTGCAACCAGTCCCCAAATGGCTCCATTTCAAATCTCTTTTTGGTTCTACAACAACAGCCAGCTGTAGAGGGCAGCAGGAAAGACAAATCCAAAGACCTGAAGAAAAGATATAAAAGGTCATGGGACACCAGCCACGTCTTGTGCTTGTTCTATGATGAGAGGACATTATTGTAAGTGGCTAAGAGAAGGCAAAAGAAGTGGGGGAAGTAGTGAAAATTTGGCCCTGTTCAGCATCCAAAATCCCTGTTAAATTTGAGCTATTTGGATGAAATGACAGTGCTGAGAGCCAGCTATGGTGATGTCCAAAAGCTAGCTTTCCCCAGCTCAGCCCACCAAAGACCACCACAGAGACATTATCGACATAGATGAGGATTTAGTACCAGTATAGCACTTCGCTCTCCCCCTGTCCCTCCCCCCGTATCTCTTGGCATTACAATGGCATGAGGCCATGTGATGGAATTACAAAATCACAGGCTTGGCATGGACCTCAAAAATCATCTAGTTCCACCCCCTGCAGAAATGAGGATTTGGGATTCATAAATAATCCCATACAGATGCCACTCCAATCTTTTATTGAAAACCTCCAATGAAAGAAAGTCTATAATTTCCCTCGGTAGCTTGTTCCACTGTACCACTGTTCTTAATTAGCAAGTTTGTTTTTTTCTAAGATGTAATCTAAATCTGCTTTCCTAAAGTTTAAATCCATTGCCTCATGTTCTGTCTTCTGGGACAAGGGAGATCAGTCATCCTCCCTCTTCTTTATGGCAGCCTTTCAAGTATTTGAAAACAGTCATCATGCCCGCTTAATCTTTTTCTCCAAACCAAACATACCTTATTCTTTCAACTTTTCCTTGTATGCTTTTATCATCCTTGTTTTTTCTCTTGATTCTTTTCAGTTTCTCTACATCCTTCTTGAAATGAGGAGTCTGGAGGAGGCTCCAGAACTGTACCAGCTCCAGCTGAAGCCTAGCTAGCTTCAAGTAGAATGATACTATTACTTACTTTATTTTACATAAATTATATTTGTTAATGTGTTTGATAAAATTGCATTTCATTTTTTTGGCAACTGCATTATATCCTTGACATCATAACTGCCAGATTCTTCTTGGCAACACTGCAGCTTAACCTGTATTTCTGATTTGCTTTCTCTTCCTTAGGTACAGCACCTTACATTACATTAGTCCTTCTTGATGGCATTGTTCTAGAGGAGCTCAAATCAGGAGACATTTCTGCCATGCTACTGCATGGCATAAAAAACTGATAATGTTCTTCCTACCAGTCTTGGAACCAGTAGGAATTAAGGCCTCCTGCTGCTGTGGGGTTGGGCCCATGAGGCATAGTAGTTTGTATCCCAGCAGGCTTTGGGGACCATGTGTAAGTACAAAATATGACTCTATAGACCTGCTGCCTAGTGAAGAGACAATATTACTAGTACCTCATACAAAGACTTCATGTCAATGCAGCTGGGTATTAATAGCCTGACTAGTAAACTCCTACTCTGACACAATTTTGCACCAGCATCAAACCTCTTTGAACTATACCAGCTTACCACCTGTAATGACGCCTACACCTAAAATAACTATTCTTATATTTGGATCTCAAAATACTTATCAAAAGAAGTCAGGTTCATTAGGAATGATGATTGTCATTTTGTACTACTAGTTTTTGGCAGAGAATGGAAAGAGCTGCTTTTGCACGGTTCACTTTTTTCATACCGAGGTCCATTGCTCTCTTGCCTTAAGCAGTCTTTCATGTAGGGTTCCTGTGAAATGTATGATGGTTGTGTACTTTACTAAACTTAAAGGCTGACAGTCTTGCTACAAAAGACAATTAATTATTGTGATGCTTTGGGGGAAGTAGACTTGAAGTGTCTACACCTTTCACTGAATATTCATAAGATGGAATAGATACAGTATATTAGAGAAGTCTGCAAGAATCCAGACTACAACAGAGGGCCTCCACCCTTCTAGAATAGCACCCATCTTACTGAGCTACAACACCTTCTAGGTTTTTTCTTTCCTTCTGGCCCATGTATCTCCCAAGAGGAGGGTTAGAAAATGCACTGTGTACTGCCTAACTAGTTTCATCATGGTTTGAATAACATGCTTGTAAGTTAGAAATAGAGGTTCAGACCTCCTCTGGATGAAGGAGATCAAGTCTTTTGCTTCTTGTGCTAGTGCCCTAACTACCAGGCTATTGGGCTAAAACAAAACCAGGCTCTCCTTCTTCTCCTGATTTTTGCCAGAGTATAGCAGTAGCCACATGTAGATTTTGTATCTTCACTGCATATAGAATATTATTGC
Source organism: Crocodylus siamensis (assembly GCF_052110815.1). Taxonomy (NCBI): domain Eukaryota; kingdom Metazoa; phylum Chordata; order Crocodylia; family Crocodylidae; genus Crocodylus; species Crocodylus siamensis. The sequence goes on from NC_143396.1 coordinate 65,855,864, forward strand.
AAATTGTGCTTAAGTGTCCAGATGCCAAAAATGGCAGTTAGGTAGCTGGGTAACTCACATTTGGCTTTCAGTCAGTAAAGGGGAGGGAGCCAGGGGGATGTTAATATCTAAATTTTTATTTAGGCACCTAGGATGGCATTCTGTTCATTTCTGGATTGCTAGGCATCCAGATTTGGTAATCTACATGGTTTGGGTTGTGGCAAGTCCCCAAAAGCCCACATAGATGCTGGTTGACATTTTATTATGCATGTGTAGCTCCTACACATTTGGATGCATACAGCTATGAATACATCCAAACTAGTTATACCTTCTCATAGCAGTGACACATATCCTATCTCTCTGTGGATCAGCCACAACCTGGTTGCTTTATTATAACCTTCCATACAGATTGTAAAGACAGCTATTTTTAATAAACCCTTACAGAGATTTGGGACTTATAGGTGGATTGGGTTGGACACTAAAGAATGGAAGAATGCCCTTAGTTATTTTTACTTACGTTGCAAAGGTCACTAGTTAGAAAGTTTGTAACAGGAGATTAAATCATCATTAATCAAACAATTGAACTGGAAAATAATTATATAAAACTTCTCTTTTTTCCCCTCAACATTATGAAATGCCTACACACATGGAAAGAGGCCAGAAACTGATTTTTTAATTAAGTAAGTAAATTTACTGTACAAATTTACTTTTAGCCTTCTAAAACAATTCTGAAAGTGTATTGAGACTCCCTTTGGTTTTCAAGGAATCTTTAGACTTTAGTCACGGTGGAAGGTTTAAAAAAACTTGTAACTTTGAAAATATGGTAATTGGTTGCCTTCATCTGTCAGCTCTAGAAAAGGACAATAGCAAGTGCTCTGTAAAACTGATTAGGATTATGTTTTAAATGTGAAGCACTGACGCATTTTCAATCATTCAAATCAAGCCTGAATCTCTGATCTTACAGTTTCTGTGTTGAAATATGGCTGAAAAATGTACGGATTGCCAAGTTTTCATGCATCACATGGCTTTGTATATAATACGATTATGCGGGTGTATAAATTACTAGATGGTTGGGGTTTGCATTTGCAGCAAAACTGTCCTTGTAACTAGGCTTTTTAAAATGTTTCTTGCCAAGTGCTTATAAAGAAAAGTTTTGAAGCAGGCATGTACCAATAAAGCAATGTCTTTTCACAGTGAGGAACAATGACTGAGAGGTGAGAACTAGGAGCACTGCTTTCATATATAGGGTGATCGTATGTTCCATTTTAGGAGGGATTTCAGAGGCTGGTCTTGGCTGTGGGGTGCCTTGCAGGTGTGTGGGCAGATGTGCAGCTTCCCCATCCCCAACTGACTTCTGAAAGCATTGGAGGTACAGGGAAGGGAAGGTCCTGTGTCCTGTATTTCCCAAATGATGTCCCAGATTTCTGGGATTTCCATATGGTCAGCCTATTCATGTAGGAGTGGAGTGACCTCTTTGAGGATACTGCTGCCTAGTTGGTGATTTTACAATGTAGATATGTTATTGGTTCCTGATCTGCTCCTTAGTATTTCCCAGCAACTACAGTAGGCAGCTCCTTACTCAGCTGGATGCCGTCTAAGAATCCCACCCTTAAATGCCTAACTCCTTGCATGTATTTTACAGAAGAGTCCCTCTGCCTAACTCAGTTTTGGGAACTTACTCATTGGCAAGATTGCTAAATGTTTGATGTTGAACGCATAATAAAAGCCTGCTGAACTTGTGACCTGGTCAATAAAACACTGTGCAGGGAAACAGGAGACAGAGGCTCAAGCCCTCTTTCGTTGTGGGAGCCTGAAAACCTGGTTCTCTCACTTTTGGGCAAATGGCCTAACCACTAGACTATTCGACTCTACTTCAAGGTAAGCTCCAAAACCCTTACAGAGTGGTGTCGTAATGCAGTTATAGTGCTTCTATTTTGAAAACCAGTGTGTTCAAGGCTAGCATGGCATGTCTCAGTAGGCTGCTAGCTCATGCTGTCTAGAAATACCAATAACAAGGCCTTTTCTGAAAATCTTATTTTGGGGGTTAATTTAGGAGAGCTGCTAGATGTTGGTGTCAGAATCCATAGAGCCATAAGCTGCTAAAAAAATAAGTAAAAGCCTTCTGTTATGGTGTTTATAGAACTCAAGTAGCAAAGAATAAACTTGCAAGAATGCTGGGAATATTAGGACTCAGTAGCAATCTTGGCTAAGCAAAGAATCTAGACCTTAATTTAATTGTGGGATGGGATCATGCAAAAAAATTCCTCAGTCTCAAAAACTGTGTGCCTTGCCATGACAGACATTCAATGATGTACCATTTTGGGGATCCAGGGTAAAATTTCTCAGGTTGCATTCCATGTCTGCCAACACATGGGAAAACTTGGGTTGGAGAGCTGCTTCCTGATCCCAGGCTCCCTGTGCATTTGGGTATTTAAAGAGCATTCATATAGTCCAAGATGGTAGAGTTACTCCCTGCTACTGGCCTGTCCCCATGCTGTTTAAAACTTGCCAGTATGCAGGGAACTCCACATCAGAGATCGGCTTCCTGGAAATGTAAATGGACTTAAAGGCAGCCCAGCTTCAAGGAACTTGCTTTCGATGTAGGCCTCCCCACAATGGCAAGTTTAAAGGGCACAGGAACATTCCAGCACTGGGGAGAACCTCCCCCATCCTGATTCCCATAAGTCCTTTAAACCAGTGGTTCTCAACCTTTTTTGTACCAGGACCCATTTGTAAACATTGATGGCCAGTACCAACCTAGTGCCCCTCACTCTGGACCCACTGCACCCCAGCCCCCAGCCCCCCAGTGTGTGGGGCAGAAGGTGGGTGTGTGTGAGACATGAGAGAGCCACAAGCAGTTCCAAGCAGCCCCTTGCAGGCTGGAAATATGCCAGCCTACAAGGGAAAAGCCACCATTTCCCAAGTTTTTCTCCTTTAAAGGAGAATACATTTTAAAATTTGTTTGTGACCTTTTCACATATTCTTGCAACCCATTTTTGGGTTATGACCCATGGGTTGAGAAACACTGCTTTAAACTAACATGCTACATCTTCAAATTAAAATGTAATACAAACCTTCCACAAAAATGTTCAGTATTTAATAACTAACATATTTGTGGCTGGTTGACCATTTTTATTGAATGATAAAATACATGACTATATGGAATGCTACAGCCTATCACACAACATATGTAGTTAATGTAGTTAACATTGCTCAACATTGCTCAACAACTGGCATCACAACCTGCTTTTGTGACTGCTTGAAAAGCAATCTCTCACTTTCCTCCATGCACCTCTCTTATCCACATACTCATAAAACTGCATTTCCCTTGCTGTTTCATTTAGCACATTCCCTATTTAATTCCTTCATTATTTCTTAATTTCTTTAATAGATCAATCTATCTTCTATTTCTGTCTCTTTCACGTTTTTGCATTTGATTGGACCTGAAAATCTGGGACTCTGAAATCACCCAAGTAGGAATAGAGGGAATAGAGGGGTTAATAATCTTGAGAACAAAGACCAGAATGCAGCACTTCTCCCTCCCAGATCAGTGCCCTCCTAGTCAGATAGAGATATGTTCCACCTTGCTTGCTTGCTCTCCTTCTAGCCACATGACTAATGCACTCTAAGTTGTACCCTGAAACAGCTTCAGCAAGATGGATGGAATTAGGTTATTCCTCTAAGTGACAGGAGATAGTGAGATCCAGTCCCTGTCAAGCTAAGGAAGGCCTGGAGCTTGAGTTCTCATTTTATTTTTGAGTGTTTTAACTACTAGTGTGAGAATTGCTACCTTCTCATCTGGCCATGTTCTTGAGTGAAAGTGGCCAGCGGTTCTGTGCTTTGCAATGAACTCAGTGCTGTTGCAAAGAAGAGAGAAGATTCTTGCTGCTAGGACTGCTTTAGACCATCATTAGGTTTATAGATTTGGGTTCTTTCTTGTGTGTTTTCTTTTTGGCCCTGTTGTCCTGTAGGGCCAGGCCAACTCTCAGGACCTCAGAATTGCACTGTTAGAAGGGACAGTGTGACACAATTGCACATATACACACACACAAAAACCAATTAGGTACATACACACACACACGGCACTTGTGCACATGGCACATACACACACTAGGCATGTACACACACACTCAGCACATACACACACACACACACACACACACTAAGTACATATGCACACACTAGGCACACATCCACATCCAAAATTACCAATCTAAGCACATGCACACCTATCACCAATTCAAGCACATACACACAGGTGAGGTCCTAACTTGAGTGGTGTGGTATGTGTGTGCTTGGGGTACTTAGGCTACCTAGGGTGCTTGATGACTATGGGAGGGAAAGTCAAGGGTTAAAGATTTTTCTAAGGAGGTTAAGGAGGGAGATTAATGGGGGTTAAGATGAGAGAGGGAAAAATAAGAGAGTGAAAGTGCCAGCAGTGAAAGTTACTGGGGCTGGGATTAGAACCAGCAGTCTGGAAGGGGAGCTGGGTTACTTAAGGTCAGGTGACCCCTGGGGTTACTCAGGAGGCAAGTCCAGGGTTTGGTGAGCAGATAGCTGGGAGGTACAGAGAGGGAGCCGAGATGACAGACAGACAGACAGACATGGGAGGAAAATCAGAGGGGCAGAAAGCAGATTGGAGAAGGGCTGGGAGGTCAGTAAGACAAAACCCAACTCAAGGTTTCAAAATAACAGATTTATTAAACAGAAAACACACTACACAGCCTCATGAAGTTATTGGTTTCTACACACACACACACACACACAAGGTAGCAGGAGAGAAAAGGCTTGGTGGAGGGATTGAAGTTAAGGTGTGTAGGGACAAAGTCCAGGTCCTTTGCTTGGGGAAGGAATGTGGGTGATATCTACCTATCGTGGGCTGTGAGTTGATCCTCGATGGCCAGTCGGGGGTCTTCTCCAGCAAGGTGTTGTCCAGACTGGGTCGCTGGCAGGGCCTCTGGGTAGATAGGTGGTGTGGCATAGTACTGGTCCAGATGGAGAGGGTGTCTCACTGGGTCTGTCTTCACTACCCTCTTTTATAGGGGCAGACGTTTTATGACCCTAGTAGTAGGGGCATGCCCAGGTAAGAGTCAACCCTTGGTGTACTGAGCATGTGCACTCCAGGCCAAGACATGCAGTTTCAGGTGTCTGTAATGATGGGTTGGCTGGTTTCTGCAGCAGTCTTTGTCTTCCATATCTTGAGCCAGGGAGGGTCAATGCAGGGTGATGGTTGGGTCATCAATTTGATGGTTCAGTCCTTCAGAGGGAGCTATTTTTAGACCTACTGCCATTGTCTGTCAATCACCCACTCACACATGTAACCAGTTTACATGGGAGAAGGGTCATGAGTCACACAGTTACAATAGAGTTACAATAGGATATTGTAATTCAATTCAGTAATCTGGATCTGTTTCATGGCCTTTTCTAGGCTAAAGGATTTTAAATTTACCTTTTCAAGAAGACTCTTCTTTTACAATATAACTTGTATGGTGCAAGAAAGAATCTTTTACTACCGTGATGTCATGAGTTTCCTATAGATTGCTACTGTTATTGCTCTTGGAATTTACCACTTCTGCATATTTAAGTCTACAGACCAAACAGTGGGACAGCTGTCATTGGTAGGATGTGTCTACCAATAGCATGGAACCCATTGTAAATTACAAAACGTTCTCAGATACCACACTAAAGGGTTACAATGACATTCTAACCTGTGAGCATGTGTTACCATGTGTTGCCATGTGTTTCTTCACCAGAGCTGATTTTACAAAAGATATGCAGGCAACCTCAAATATCTGAGAACAGGATCATACTTTTAGTCCTACCCTTCTTTAAAAAGTAACAAAAATATATATTTAAAACTCTTAAAATTCAGTATTTTCAGTGTTTAGATCCCTGATCATTTATCATTTAATCCATTGATGTGGAAAGGTTAAAAAGTTTTGAAGACCAGAAAACTTAGCTAACAACCTGTCATGTTGCTTGTCCATTTTAGTCTCACAGGGGAAAATAATTTTAGTATATCTTGAAGCTATTTGATATGACAGCAGAGGAAAAAGTAAGTGCTTCTTTTTTGTCATTTAGTGATAGTAACTTTAAGTAACTGTAGCTATTAATTTTAATTTAGCTTCACAGCCTTAAAGGATTATTACAGTTATTAAAGTGACTAGTGTAATAAATGACACTTCTTACCCAACACGTCTTCTTTCTCTAGGTCTATTTCTATCCTCAAGGCAAAGTCTAAATAAGTGATTTGCATGGTAGGAAGATCATCAAGGATTTGGAGGATGGACTCTCCCTGAGGCTGTGAATTACAGCAAAATGCCTATGCAGTTGCAAATGTAAAGGGACATGATAACACCTTCAGCCAAAGCATTGTCCATGCATGCTGAATAATGGCTAGTAAATCCCTGCAGACAAGGATCCAGTGACCAACCCACTATTTTTCTTCTACCTTGCCCCCAAAGCACCTCAGTATGTTTGGGGTAGGAAGCCCCAGTGTAGCTGTTTTCCACATTGTGTAAAAATTCTGAACTGTTGTACACAATGGCATATCCTTCTTATCCTTACTCTTATCCTGCACCCTGACTCTGTACAGCAGAACTCAGCTCATTCCCTTGAGTTAAAGCCTTTCCGGATTCCTTCATCTTCCAAACATTTTGCTGTCACTGGATTCTCCTAAACTTTTCACAGTTCAATAGAAGTTGCACCTACCACAAAGGATGATGTCTTCTATCTACAACAGGTCAGGAGTCCATTTCCTTTGTTGACAAAAGTAACCTTGATCCTGAAGATCATTTACTTTTAGATCCAAACAATAGTTTACATTATATGACAGTTACTATGGAACCATGGGATACTCAGATTACTGTATAGGAATTCCTAAATGTTAGACATCTTTAAGTCTTACTGGTGTTTATCTTTCCAGTGGAATACTCTCACAAGGAGTACATCAAGAAGTACTGCTCTATTAGTTTCAAATCTTCACTACTAGTGCAAATCTTTAATACTAAAACAAAGCAGGTAACTTTTTTTTTTACATAGAGGCTAAGGACAGAAATTACACATAAACTGGTATAAGTGATTGGAAACCAGTTCAAATCTGTAACACAACAGAAGTTCAGTACACATAAATAGCTTTCAAATGGCCATAATCAGATTAAAATAAACCTGGATGGATATAGCATCAGACTTAACTGAATTAAGTTAAACTGATTTATTGAACTTCTGTCCCAGATCCCCTCCAAATTCAAGTTAATTCACAGTCCCTCAGCATTCCATGAAGCTTTTCATATTCTCTGCAAACCCCACCCCCAACAGGTGGGAAAGCTAGCCTTGGCCCAAGCTATCTACTCCAGCTGAGCAGGAAGGTGTGCTTTAGTACCCGCCCCCCCCACCCCCAGCTTCTGCCTTGGGCCACTTCAGGCATGTGGTTGTATTTGCAGAATCAAAAATGAATGTCTGTTCACTTGCTTATTGGTGCAATCTACACAGCTTAGACTAACCTGAAAAGACTGAATTGATTCAGCCTCGGGCTTTTTGACTGTACCCTATTCTCTTGTATGGAGAATGGAGGGGTGGACACTGACTGCTTTGACCAGGTTTCAAGGACTTGAAGCAGAATAAAAATTATAGCCATAACCTAGGAGATGGTCAGTAACTCATTCATGATATAAATCAGGACTCTGGCTGAACAGGAAGGTCTAAATTGTTTTTGACAGAATTTCCTTCTGGAAAATTGGTGACCAAACAGGTAAGCTCAGCTGAAATATGAAATGGATACTGTTTGCTCTGAAAGGCTTTTTTGATTTAAATAAATAATGCTTTGCTATCAAAAAAATTCTGGCTATTTACTAAATAACTCTGTTGTTGCCCTTTTAAAAACAGAACTACAGGTTCTGAACTGATATGATCAAGTATTGGTCACTGAATGGCTTAAATGCAGAAAAAAGCCCATGTGGAAGATGTGGATCTTTGAAAAATAATGACTGGAGGTCTGAGACATGAGTGAAGTTCCCTTTGGGGCTCAGAGGTACATCTGGTCAGAAAGACTGTGACATTTTCTGACAAAGGTGATATCTGTGTCTTCTGGGAAATGAAGATGGCAACCCTTCATTGCCTTGGTGATGACTGCCATGGCTCTGGTTTGAGGGATTTCTCTCCTTGGGATAGGCTGGACCTGACTTATTGGTCTGAAGCAGGAATTTATACAGGGTTGTTGCCCTACAGAGCTAGCCTTAACCAGGATCCCAAACTTTTGGCAAGAAAGAATCTTTACCATTCCTCCTAGTGCCAAACATATTCTCTGCCTCCTTCCCAGTTGGTCAGGACAAGCATCAACTTCAGTTACTCTTAGAAGGAAAGGCAGTGGACTAACCTTACTATCCACAGTATTTGTCCTTCATTGCCATTGAGGCAAGGAACAGAAGTTACACATAAACCAGTTTAAGTGACCAGAAACTGGTTTAAACCTGTCACAGAATATAAGTTCAGCGCACATAAATCAGTTTCAAAATGGTGAAAACTGTTTAAGATGAACTTGGTTGAATGTAGTATCAGACTTAAACTGATTTGGGTCAAAATAATTTATGGAACTTCTGTCCCAGTTCCCTTCCTGGTTTAAGTGAAATCAGAGTCCCCCAGCATGCTTTTCAGCTCTAGGTTGGCCTGTACTGTCTGCTCCAGAGACCAGGGCTGGCTCTGCCCCTCTGCTTCCTAGCTGAAGCAGGGGTGGGGGTGCGGCCAGATGCCAACCAGCATGGCCCGCTAAGCTGGCATGGCACAAATTTATTCCACCTCCCTCCCCTCTCCCCCCAGGGGACCGCAGCTGAGGTCTGCCTGGATGACATGAAGCAGTCCTTGTTAGGATTCCCCCCACCAACCCCAGTGGCAGGGGTTGGGGCATGGCCAGACTCTGGCTAGCATGGTCTCACAATCCCCCAGCCTTGCCCAGGGCTGGGGTTGGGGCTGTCCCCTCTGTGCCTACCCTCAGCAGTGCCCCCAGGCTGGCCCATCTCAGCTCCACAGCCCCCCCCAGGTGATGTGGAGCCATGCTGGCTCTGGCCACATCCCCCATTCACATCTCTTGCATGGGTTTTGAGGTCATTGATTCATGTGTCTGCAGATGTTGTCACTTCCCTATGAAGTGAATAGGAGGGAGGGGTAGAATCTTATTCTCAAACCCATAAGGAAGGTGAGGACATGTTGGGTTACCTTCCAACAGGTCCTCACCTTCCTTCCAGGTTTGAGAATAAGATTCTACCCCTCCCTCCTATTCACTTCATTTGCATTTTTGCTAATGTCTCCATGCACGTTCCTATTTAAAGTGGGGAAGCATACCCAGTTTTTGATTAATACAAGTGAAAGAACGAATGTATTTTTAGTGGTTCTACTTTTCATAGAGTTTAGTCTTGATTTTCTATATTTTTTCTTTGTCTACGTTGAAGCAGAGTCTGTATTTCCACAAACATAGTTCCACAAGAACCAGAGTACTGAGCAATAGGCAGCAATAAACCAATAACCAGAAAATCTAAGGTTCTGAGTCACAGAAGGTATATGTGATAATAACTTTAATAAAGTAAGCCTGGTTGCTCTGTCTTTCCTTTGTAAATGCAGAACCAAATCCTGCTCTCTTATACTTAGACAACATTCCAAAAGGCTTTAATAGTTGTTTTGAAGTCAGTTAAGATCAATGAGTCCTTTTGGTTTGGATAAGATTTAGCCCACAAATGCAGATCTTTCTATTTGCATTTTTTTAATATAATTGTGACTCTTAGTAGTGTGGATATTTGAATTTGAAACATTAATGAGGTGATACATTTATTAGCTGAAAAAATCTAAACATGGATCTGTTGTTAGTATTTTTAGTAAACATGGGCATTCCTTATAAAAGGGTTTTGAAGAATCTTGGCTTGTTTTGCAAGTATTCATATAAGCAGAACATTTAAATAGTCCAGTTTGCAGGATTAAACACTACATTTTTGTAATAACTTTTGCATCTATGCTCATCACTGGCCATTGACCGGTCTAGCAGTAAGGGTTCTGGGTCATGGGAAGTATACATGATCGTGACTTTAATAAGATCATCCAAGAGAGCTAGGATCAAGACCTTCCTTTATGACACATCTTCTGTATGACCTTGACTAATTTACTTCTATATAGCTTTTTTTTGTACTACCTGCATAATGGAGATAATAGCATATCCCTACCTCACACCAGTCTTTAATTTTTTTATTGATCTTTGAGTAGCAACACTAGTATGGAAAATGATTTAATTATCCTTTTTTATTGATACAGTCACCATACTGGGGAACTTTGCTCCGTCATAAATGGTTTATTGGAGATGGAAAATAATCTTTTGAATCATAAATTGAATCAGTTTACACCAGGAAACTAGCAGGTAATGAAGCATCACATTCCTCCAGTGATAAGCATTTAAAATATTGAGAGGAAGGAATGCTGTCATCTGTTGTTTTAACAATATTTTAAAAATCAGAATGAATTGTGTTCTATTATAGGGTTTGGATTTCACTTCTGTGAATTATTCTTATGAACTCTATTAAACCATTTATCATATTGCTTTGTTTTTACTTTGCACTCCAGTGGATGTAAAGATTGTTTACAGAGCAGAACAACATTAGAATAAGAAACTATATTGGAAAACCAACTGGTTCTACCTTGATATCTGTGTTCTCAATGGATAGACTCCCAAAAGTCTGTTGGTATGTATCTCATAATGATTTGCAATTACTCTCTTATAGTATATTTTAAAACACTTACGTATAAATACATTGCAACACAGAGATTCCTCTGGTTCCTCCCCCTATACTAAAAATGGAACATTCTTTTACTATTGCCACTGTTCCTGTAAGTCAACATTTATTTAAACCTGGTAGGTTAGGAATATACAATCAATTATAGGATTTGATTATCTGAATATCCAAGAGTTTTCTAATTAGTGGATTATTCTGGTCAATTTAAAATGCCAGCTATGTGTTTCTGCACTGCATCATTTTGAGTGTTTTTTATTATGTTAAAGTATCATTTTATCCTTTATTTGAAGGGATGATGTACATCTAAAATCCTGCAAACTAGGGATACTATGTTTCATTTCAGAGATACACAGGGTAAGCAAAATTGAATGTGAACTAGGGCCAGCCCATCCATGCCTGCGAAACTTGTGACTGCAGGGGGGCCCATAGCCAGGGGCCCCACATGGCCTGCATCCTCCCCAGCAGGGAAGCGAAAGTTGCAGTTTTAAATTCTGCACCCATTTTCAGTGCCAAGTTTAAAACTGCGGCTTTCACATTTGCTTCCCTGGCAGCTGGAAGCAGGACCCCTCCTCCACTAATGGAGCTGGGGGAGGGAGGGCAGGGCCGGGGTCTTGCCTGAAGAGCCCCACTGCACCTGCAGGGGAGGGGGCTGAGCCAGGGTGGGAGAGCTCAGCCTTACCTGCTCCCCACCAGGCCCAGCCCAGCCTGGCCCCCTGCATCTGCGGGGCTGCTCAGGATGGCAGGTAGCAGCTCTCTGCACATGAGTGTAACAGGGGCATGGGGCAAGGGGAATGAGACTTGAGCCACAGGGAGCTGCTGGGGGTGGGGAGGAGAGGGCAGAGGGCTGTCTGTGGGGTGGGGGAGCCTGTGTGTGTGTGTGTGTGTGTGTGTGTGTGTGTGTGTGATATATTTTATTAGACCAACTAAATAGTTAGAAACATTTTTCTTAGCAAGTTTTGGGGCTTAAAACCCCTTGGTCAGTCTGAGGTAGTCTCTGCAGTTGGTGTGTGCTCTTCCTGAATGGAATGAATAGTAAAGAAGCCAGGGGCTGGGCTGCAGCAAGAAGGGCAGTCACTGAAGATGTAAATTGAGAAGCCAGTAGGTGAGAAGCAGGGGGGAGGGGGATGAACGTAGCAGGGAAAAGTGGAGAGGTACCTGGGGAGTTAAATGTCAGGCACCTTATACTCATAAATCCAATGTCTATGTTTAGTCCAGCGATGTATTGAGTAGCTGTGTCTTTGAGAGTTGTGCTGAGTTGCTCTTTGGTATGTAGATTAGGTAAAATTCCTTCCCTGGAGGTGTCAGATGGCAGGCAGGGAGGTAAAAAAATCTTTCCTGTTGTTCTGAAATGAAGTTTAAAATCCAAAATCAGCTAAAATTTGGCATCTTCCATGTTTCAGGGATGTACTTGGTAGCCGTGTTAGTCTGAGACGAGAAGAAATACAAAAATGTAGAACACTTGGTTCCAGCATGATACCTTTTATTAGACCAACTGGGAAATCACAAGAAAAAGTTCGACCCAGAGGGACAGTTTTCCATCTCCAGCTCCCTCTGTACAAAAATGAAGTTTATTTCCTACCTATGGGGACTTTTTACCATCTATACTTTTCTCAGAGTCAGATGAAGGGCCTGTGAGCCTGAAAGCTTGCAGAAAAAGACAATTTTCTTGTGATTTCCCAGTTGGTCTAACAAAAGGTATCATTTTGGAACCAGGAGTTCGAGATTTTGTATTTCTTCTATGTTTAGTCCATGACTTTTTGTATCCAGGAGGTTGATGAAGTGAAGTTCATAGGCTCATCTGTGAAAAGTGTTTTGTGAATTCCCTTTGAGGATTAATACTGAGAAATTGGAGAGAGAATGGTTTTCTTGTAAGAAATGTCCCCTCTCCTCCCCCCCCCCCCGGTAATTGGGTGTTTTGGTCTTTAATAGATTTCCAGTGTGCGTTCATTCTGGTGAGCAGTTGTTGTTTGGTCTCTCTTACGTATTGTCCATCAGGGCATTTGGTGCACTGGATGAGATACATAATGTTTCTGGAGGTACAGGTATAAAATCCAGGAATGGTGATGGTTCTGTTGTGAGATGTGTGGGGGAAGTGGAGATATGTTGGCAGGTTTTGCATTTCTTTTCATGGCATGGCCTGGATCCATTCGGTGTGTTTTGGGCTGTAGGAAGTTTGCTTCTGGTGATGAGGTTAGCAAGGTTCAGTGCTTGTTTGAAGGCTAGGAGGGGTGGATCTGGGAAGATCTCTTTAAGAACTGGATCTCCTTCTAGTATAGGTTGCAATTGTTTAAGGATTTTCCGTATAGGTTCAAGGGAAGGGTGATATGTCATAAACAGCGGTGTGCAATTCGTGGTGGGGTTTCTTCTGCACGGCAGAAATTCTTCACGTGGTATACAGATGGTTCTTTCAAATGTGCATCTATCTCTTTGGAGGAGTGTCCTTGTGTGAAATCTTTTTTAAGATCTGTGAGATAGCAATCCTAGGTGTTCTCAGTGGAAATTCAGTGGGATCTGAGGGCTTGGCTGTGTATCACAGGTTTCTTGGTTTGTTTAGGGTGATTGCTGGTTCTGGGCAAATCTGTATTTTGGTCTGCAGGTTTCTTATATAACATGGTCTGTATTTTACCATTCTGGATGCTGACCATTATGTCTAAAAAGGAGATGTGGTGCTGGAGTACTCAAGAGATAGTTGGATGGAGGGGTGATAATTGCTGAATGTCTAATGGAACTCTATCAGAGACTGCAGGTTTTCAGTCCAAATGATGAAGATGTCATCAATATAGCAAGGGATTGATGATGTAGTCCTTGAGGAATTCTTCTTCTAGGTGGCTCATAAAAAGGTTGGCATACTGTGGAGCCATTTTGGTGCCCATAGCTGTGCCCATGGTTTGGAAGAACTGTTGGTTATTAAGAGTGAAATTGTTGTGTGTGAGTGTGAAGCATATAATTTCAGTAATATCTTTGGGCCTGTACTCAGAGTTTCATCTTGCTCTTGCAGGTATGTAAGGAAGGCCTGGATGCCATCCTGGTGTGGGATATCGGTATATAAGCTGATAACATCCATGGTGGCTAGGAGGATGTTGCTGGAAAGGTGGTCTATGTTTTTAAGTTTTCATAGAAAGTGTGTAGTGTCTCGGACAAAACTTGCTCTTTCGGTAACAAGTGGTTTAAGGATTTATTCCATGAAACTCACTGACTCTCACCCACTGATTCTCTCACCCACTGACTCCTCAATTTACATTTTCACTGACTGGTTTGCATGCAGACCAGCCTCTGGCTTCTTTACTATTCATTCCACCCAGAAAGAGCACATACCAATTGCAGATGGTTCCTCAGTCAGATCAAGACTTTTTAAACCCGAAAGCTTTCTAGAAAAATGTTTCCAACTATTTAGTTGGTCTAATAAAAAACATCAGATTTACCCAAAGAACCTTGTCTGCCGTATGTATGTGTACATTTGGCTGTAGCAGGGGTGGGGAGCAGGAAGAAGTGGTAGGCATGTGCTTCCCTGCCCGATAGGGTCCACCCAGCTTCCCCTGCAAGCACTAGGAGGGGAAGGGGCCCCTCCTCCACCCAAATCCCAGCTCCCATGGGGGGAGGGGGCCTCCAATTTTCTGCTTGCCCAGGGCTCCAGTACACTTTAATCTGCCTCTGCGCTCACCTGCTACCACCGATGCCTTCTTTGCATCGGGGACCCCAAAGCTATGCCTTGCAGGGGGCCACAAAAAATTGTGGGCTGGCCCTGTGTAGAGCAGACAGATGTAATCGGTTCTTAATTTATCATATACTCAGAGAGAGATACTTAAAACATACCTATTACAAAAACAAACAAACAAAAATGTTTAGGGGTCACTGGATTTCTTAGGGTGATATATTCTATTGGAACAACCGTGTAGTTGGGATAGAGTTAGACAAGTTTTCAAATGCAAGACATTCTTCATCAGGTCTGATCAGAATGAGCCTGCAACAGCATAGGGGTCATAGAAAACATTTGAAACTTCAATGTGAGATTTATACAAATATACCAGAAAAACTTTAGTATTCTTCGTTGATTGAGGTGAATTACTTTTCTGTGAACCAGTTAGATTTTTCCATCAGTCCTTTATATCAGCCTCCTTAACATTTAAAAATTTGTTCATTAGTTAGCTGAAAAACTGAATGCCTGCCAAGACTTCATCAGAATAAATTGGGATGAGATGAGGTCCCTGTTAACTTTCTGATTGAGTTCCAGGTGGGCAGTGAGGGCATTACTAAATGAAGGGAAAGAATAAAATAGAGGCAAAAAACAAGAAAGCAAGGTGAAGTGACCCACTTTTCCTCCTCGCTTGCTGCCATCTCTTACTGTTTCCACCCAATCATCTCCATTGTAGTAATCTGCAGGATCTGTGGGTAAAGAGGACAGCAAATGGTATTTTGAAAGTAGCTGACCTATCACTTCCCCTCCACAGGAGTCAGAATCCTCTCTGATAAGTGATTTAAGGAGGGACATTCTCATTAAAAAGCTAAGAAAATACAGCTAGGTGAAAGTACCGTAAGGTGGATGCATAACTGTTGAATCATCATTCCCAATTTATAACCATCAATGGCTCAATATCTAATTGAGAGGTGGTATCAGGTGGGGTCCCTACAGGTCTGCCCTGAGAAGCATTGTAGAGATGCAGCCAGGTGCCCAGGGTAAAACAAAAGGGGCACCTTCCAGTTCATGATTGCAAATACAGATGCCAGCAGCTACTTTTTTTGCCCTTCACCTCCTCCTTTTTCCCCCCACCCAATTCAGCACCTAGGGTGGTTGCCATCACTCACTGTTTTTACATCACTGGCCCTGGGCCTGGTATTATTGAAGATTTTCATTAATGATTTAGATGATGGGTTTGAACTCACACTTAGCAAATTTGCAGATGATACCAAGTTGGATGGAGTAGAACTAGGATCCAAAATTACCTAGATAGGCTGGAGAAGTAGTCTGCAATCAGTCAGATAAAATTTGTCAAGGACAAGATATAAAACTTACAATGGAATAATTGCATGCACAAATACAGACAGAAGAATGATTCACAAAGCTGTCATACTACAAAGCGGTATTGGGAAGGACTTGGAAATGATATTAGACCACAAGATGAATACAAGCCAACAGAGTGCTCTTACTGCAAAAAAAAAGTCAACAGCCTACTGGTTTGTATTAACAGAAGTGTCTCTTGCAAATCAAGAGAAGTGATTCTTCTGCTCTATTTGGCACTGTTAAGGCCTCATTTAGAGTATAGTACTTTAGGGCCCTGTACTTCAACGAAGATGTGAACAGATAGCAACTAAACAGATTAGAAGCCTGGGAAGCATGACTTATGAGGAGAAGCTAAAAGAAGTAGGTTTAGTTTATTTAGTTTGGAGAAGAGAAGACTGTGGGGGGATTTGATAAGAGTCTTCAAATACCTGAAGGTCAGTTATAGAGATGATTGAGACAGGCTTAGTCTGTGGTTGTAGAAGACAGGACTAGGAACAGTGGCCTCAAGCTGGATGAGAGTGAATGTAGGCTGGAGATTCGAAAGAGCTATTTGACTACGAAGGCAGTCAAGCATTGGAACAGGCTCTGCAGGGAAGTCGCAGAATCTCCATCCTTGGAAATTTTCAAGAGTAGAATAGGCAAATACTTGGCTGGGGGTAGTTTAGTTAGGGATGATCCTGCCTTGAGCAGGGTGTTGTACTAGATGATCATATGAGGTCCCTTCCAGCCATATTTTGATTTTCCTATGTTCCTATATCATCATACTCCAGTATAGCAACATGTTCTTTCATGTAACTGTGAATCTCTAACATTTTAGGAAGCTGAGTAAACTTTACTCAAATTAACAGACACGGAAAAGAAAATACAGCGTGGATTCTGCTAGTCCATATGAAGTCAGTTGCAGAGTTTGAAATAGAATCCAGGATTCTCAGTCACTGTAATTTTGTGTATGTTTATAGCATATCCGTGGTTTGTCTAGTGCTCTCAAGTCAGCCCTATCTACTTTCGTCTGTAACCACATGCCAAACCTGGAAATGTGGCAGTGAAGCCATTATAAGAGTGCATGCTGTTGTTATTCTTAAGCAGGCTGGAGAAAGAGGCCTCTTGAGCAACTGTGGTCATGCCCTGGGAGTGGTATTACCACCACATTTCTGAGTTTGGCAGATATGAGCAGGAGTGGGTGGGTAGGATGTGCATTTTCCCTCAGAGGTTCTTTGTTCTGTATATTACAGTGAAACAAACCCAGCATTTTAAGCTTAGCATACCCCCATACCCCAGAAGAGGCATCACATTAGTTTGACCTGGCTCTCCCAGTGTTTGTATAGATTGCGTGCTTCAGTGGGGCTTTTTGGCACTTTTATCTAACAGCTGATTAAATCAACTTTAGATAAAAGCCCCGCTGAAGTGCCTGATCTATACAGACGCTGGAGAGCTGGGTTCAACTGATGTGCTTCCTCTTCCAGTAAAGCATTTTTAATTATTTTTTTCAACTTTTGTTCTAATCACTACACATTCAGGCCTGTGTATTCAGAAGTGATTACTGATTTGGGGGTCTCTCACTTCTTTTAATTCTAACTTGAAAGTACCAAATGTTTCACTCTAAATTTGTCTGAGGTTGGGTACAAAGTATTGGACATGCCCAAAATCAGTAGTCTCTATTTGAAAATGTAGGCCACAATACCCTGGTTCTCTTTTCTCCTTGGTTTCTACATATATCTAATTTTTAATTCCCATAAGCTTTTCTTTCTCTTTACTCTAAGAAAAGTCACTTCAGAGTGGCAACTGCACTGCACATGGTGGCCACCCCAGCAGGACTCTACCACACACGGCACCTGCTCTGGAACATGCACTGCTCATGGTGTCCCCTTCAGCCATTCTGGGACCCTGCTGTATATGGCACTCACACGTGCTGTCTGCAGCACTAGTTCTGGACTGGTTGGTGCAGCTGCTGGGTGCAGTGCAGTCCTGGAGCTGTTAAGGTGAGCAGCTGAGTGTAGTGCAGTCTGGCCATGTTGGGAGTCTGGCTGTAGTTGAGAGAGCTGTTGGACAAGCTTCCAGGCAGTAAGTGCTTTTCCTCAAGTCTAAGAAAGAGGCAGATGCAGGCTGGGCTAAATATAATATATAATACACACACATACACACACACACACACACACACACACACACATATAATATTTGTGCTGTGCCTGGCTCATTCTGATCAGATCTTGCATTTGAAAGCTTGTCTAATGCTATCTCAGCTATATAGTTGATTAATAAAAGATATCACCCTATGAAATCCTTTCTTCTTACATAATTTCTGGACCATCATTACTCTTACAACATCATTCTTATGCTACCAATCTACATATATATTGAGTTTGAATTGATTATAGGAATAGCAAATCTCGCATGAGGGGTTTGGAACTAATGAACTTCCATCACTTTAATGTACAGACATAATAATTTGCAATATTGTAGCAATTTTAGTTCCAATTTTAAATGGTAGTTCACACAATCAGCCATGTATGCTGCTAATTTACTTGGAAAACTATACCACAGAAAAGACAGAATTATGCCAACTTCACTGTCAATGCTCTTAGAGGAAAAGTATGCAAGAAATTCCCTTTTCCATTCCCTACTGAATCAGAACAGGAGACAATCACAGAGTTGTTGTCTGAGTTCAGTTACTACAGATCTAACCCCATGGAAACACATTTAGTTGTGTTTGACTACAGAGGCACTCACTGACTTTTCAGTGTAGTGTACACAAAGGGTAAAGAGGGGTAGGAATTGTTTCCAGCCATATCCTTCTGCCATGGATTTTACATGTTAACCCACAACTCTTTAGGCTTACTCACAACCTAGGAGATTTTCATTTTCTGTTGAATCGATAGAAGTAGAACAGAGAACATAAATGTCTTTAATCAAACTTTCTCCTTTAGAAACCATAAGATCTTACATATATTTTTGTATTTTTCATTTAATACCAAAACCCTTTCAAATTGTTTGGGGTGAATGCACTAGCTCCTTTCAGGTCTCCTGTATTGTCACCTGAAAATGTTCAAAATTATTAGTCAGCTCCCCAAAATTCAGAAGTTTGCCTTCAAAAACATGAGATTTTCATAAAATAACCTGGGAGTTCTTTTTCTTTCTTCTCTAGTTTCTGAGCCTTTAGGTATCACCCTAATCATGTTTTCCTCCCTCTTCCAAATCTAAAAGATTTTGAAACTTACTATTTTAACATGAATTTGAAATATTGCTCTATACATAGGTTTCCAGGACCTGAGGCTTTAAGAAAAATATCAAATATTGTGAAATTCTCAATAAAATCATGAGAATTGGAAACCATCTGTACTTCATACATCTGAAAGACCTTCACATTAGTATAATGTGAAAAGTTGTGCATTATGCTAGTACAATGATATGAGAGAACCTATGCACAGCTGTAAATAGCCAGAAGACTGATGGTCTACTTGAGGCCTTGTTTCAGTTACAGGGATTCATAAGGAGCAGCTGCTCTGATGTGCTGTAATTACAGTGCGTCAGAGCAGATTTGATTAATCAAACCTGCTGGAGTGTGGCAGAGTTACTGATGTGCATCAATTACAGAACATCAGAGCAGATTTGATTAATCAAGTCTGATGGAGTATGGTAACTAGTGTGCTCCAGCAGACTCCAGCATCTTGTGTATTAGCATCCCCACACTGAAAAATGGTGGTGGGGGTGCTTTAACTAATGCTTGTTTCCATTCCACATTAAAACCACCACCAGCAGGAAGAATGTTTTTGACAATCACTAACACAATGGTGGTCAGTGAAAATGTAAAAGTAAAACACAAAGCGAAGGCTAATTTTATTCTTTTCTACACAATGGAAGTTAATATGCATGTGTTTTCTGGTTCAGGCCTAGAAAAGCTTTAAAATCTAAAACACCCAAGCCTTGGTTTTGGGTTTCAGTTTGCTAGTAAGAGGATTTCAAAGTGGAGAATAAGCAGCTTTATATGCAAAATTGCTTTCTTTTTTCTTTTTCCTGACTTCTTCTAAAAGAAGAGATAATCTTTGCACTCTTCTTGATGCTTATGCATGTGACACACTTGAACTCTAATTTCTCATTATTCCTGTAACATACTTATTAACTTACTTTCCCTAAGTTATAAACGAGTCTGATTGCAGGATCTATATTGTTGTTAGTCATTCAATGGAGAAATAAATGCATATTTTACGTTCACTTCTTTCTTTCACACAGAGAAAATTTTTACTGTGTTTAGAAAGATATTTGAAATAAGTTTTTTTGGCTCAGTCATCTCTCTATATGACAGCCAGCATGTCAGTTACTATAGGGATTTTATACTAAAGCTTTATCTTGTTATGGTTAATTGAAAAACTTAAAAAGTGTGGCTATATTTTAAGAATCAGGGGGAAACAAACTTCAGGAACTATTGTACCCAATCCCTGGCCACAGTCCTAGGGCACTTGTACACATCATGGGGTTTAATCCTCATTAAATTAAATAGGTGTATAAAATTTTAACCTGTTTATTTTGAAGCATCACATCAGTGTTTGCACGCACTAGGTTTTCAGCTGAATTAAGCCCAGTCCCCAGTCGGTGCCGCAGGAGAACAGGACAGTCCCGTGCTGCTTCACTGGGCCAGGGCCCCCTACCCCATGCCCTGCCATGCAGCTGTGGTAGCAGGGAGTCAACACACAGCACATAGCACGAGAAAAAAAAAGTGGAAGCAATTTGAAGGGGTGAGCTAGAAAAAAATTCCAGCACCATCTGGTAGACAAAGAGACTCTTTGAGTGACTGTGTTTGTATGCGATGAATTCATGGATACAATGGTTTAATTTGCAGCAAGCCAAACTAAAATACATCTGAGGAGTTTTAGTTTAATGCACCAGAAATACCTTTAAAGTGTCCAGAAAACCCACTTGTGCAAACAGTCATGCCATTGCAGTGCAAGAAAGGTAAAAAAAAAAATGTAATGTTTGCAAATGCCCCTAGCTGCTATGTGTATGGTCTAATTATATATATAGACCATACACATGCAAGATCCTTTGAAGGGTACCATAAGATGTAAAATGATAAATGCAGTCTCATGCCTGCCTGGCCAATCTCTACTGTCTTGCCCCTCTGCAAGGAGGTAGGCACTGTAATAAATACATTTTTTTTCTGAAATGGGAAGCTATTTCATTCATAAAATAGTTATGGAGAGGTTGCTTGAGTCTTAAAAGGTTAAAGTCTAAAGATTTGGCTGCATTTTATCTAGATCCAGAAAGAGATTTCATACTGCAGTGGGGAGTGTTGTGACAGATGCATTTTAAGCCTCTAGAGAGGAATCTGGCATTTTGTATTAGACACAAGGCTTCTTAAAGGAGGTCTGACCTGATGATCTGTTTAGGTCCCTTCCAACCCTAAGCACTATGATACTATAAAGAGAGCATGCAAAGAGTTCAGTGCCTTAGAACAGGATCCAGAACAACACACATGATCTCGCATGATCAGGGAACAACAGGGCAGGCCCTATGAGGAGAGGCTACAGGACCTGAACCTGTTCAGCCTCCACAAGAGAAGGCTGAGGATCTAGTGGCCTGTTATAAACTAGTCAGGGGGGACCAGCAGGCACTGGGGAGTCCCTGTTCCCCTGAGCACTGCGAGGAGTGACCAGAAATAATGGTCACAAGCTGGCAGAGGGTAGATTTAGGCTAGATATCAGGGGGCGCTACTTCATGGTCAGGGCGGCTAGGATCTGGAACCAACTTCCAAGAGAAGTGGTGCAGGCTCCTACCCTGGGGGTTTTTTAAGAGGAGGTTAAATGAACACCTTGCTGGGGTCGTTTGACCCCAGTATTCTTTCCTGCCATGGCAGGGGGTCGAACTAGATGATCTACTCAGGTCCCTTCCAACCCTAGAAACTATGAAACTATGAAACATGCTGAATAAAGAACTTCCTAGAGCTAGTCAATAGGAAATACTGGAAACAAGGCTATATCTTAAATCCTGTGCCTTTCCAAAGCTTCAATTCCTTATTCAGGTCTGCAGGGAAGTATTTCTCTTCACTCAGGATAGGTAGCCATTGGCCAAGTCTTCTCCTGAAGATAGGTACCTATCTTGGAAAAAAGAACAGGGTCATCCCTTTCTTTATAAGCACATCCAGATAAAGGCAAGAGCCTGAAAGTGTGAACACTTATCTGCAATGAAGAAGACCACAATGGAGAAATCCATCCCTCCTTGGCTTAAGGGGATTCAAATCCAAATTTCCAATTTTCCCCAAGTCCCACATTCTAGCAAGATCCCTCTTTTTTGGTGTCATGAGTTTCAACTTTTTTGTGCATATTGATATAAATTCAAGTGAAGTGTACTCTCCTCCAGCTCCAGAACAGTTTACAGACTCAGCATAGGGCACTCTCAAGGGAGGTGGAATAAGTGCAGTTGAACTCCTTCAGTCAGATAAGAGTCTAGAAGCCAGGTCTCCTACTTCCTGAGAGAATGTTGTTCTGGCTGTGTCATCAGCTTTTTGAAAGAATTAGTTTCATCCATAGTGCTTCATGCAGAGCCCAATTCTGTAGGTGTATGCTGATAACACTTACCAGAATGACCTCATCAGGGGCAGTACAAGTGTTCCTCTATCTAGTTTCTGGATTCTAATCAGGTTTAGGCATGAGACAGATATGGAGAGATTCAGCTCTGTCAAGACTTTGGCACTTTATGAACATGCACAGAAACAGTCCTTTAGAGAGTGAGGAAACATTAAGGTCAAAATCTGAGGCATCTCCAGCTGAGTTCAGGTATCTCCAGGATGAAATGGCAGCTAAGCAGGGCTTTTCAGGATTAATTTTGGACTTAAGCATCTCAGTTCTACCCATATCTCTCTTATGGTGTCTAGGGCCTTTCTGGATTTGACCCTAAGCTATTAGCATGATCTGTAAATGTAATTTTAATAACATTATATAATTTCATGTGCAGAATGTTCCAAATTACTGAGTGAAATAGGCATTTCAGAATACAATCATATGCTAACATCAGTATTTTTTCCCACTTCGTGAAGAACAAAACCCTTGAGGAACATGTTGTTTCTGGGAAGTGGGCCCTGATATACCTTTTGCAATTGAGGTCACATCTATCAATGAAGAGAACTGGAACATTTATATGTGCGTTCACTAAATTCTGTCTTAAAATATTTTGCCCATCCACACTCTAAAATATATTTCAAAATAAAATGGGTTTGAATAAATATTAGAGTATAATATGGTGGAAGAGGAGGGAGAGAAAACTAATAATGGGTACTACATACAACATACATTTTTAAAAGAAGCCTCTGCGTTCATTTTTGTTAACTGATCCAACTCTGTCATAGTAATGTGAAATCTAACTGTTTGTCCTACTTCATATTTACTGCAATTCTAAATATTTTAGATTATTAAATGTGTGTTGTTCTCAGAGCATCACATGTGGATGTATTACAATCGAATGAAAGTGAGTAAATATATTGCTGGCTGAATAAATCATTACTATTATGTCCCTTTCCATTCTAAGAATAGCAGCTAATGTTTTATGTACACTCTTATTTAGATTTGTTTGTCTCATTGGCCCTGGAGAAATATATCTATTATTTAGCATGTTTTTGCAAAGCTTGAACTTAGCAGTTCCCAACCTTTGGGTCACAACGCCATCTGGGGTCATAATGATAAAAAATGGGATTGTGCACTCCTTGGGAAGGGAGGCATGGCGGGGCATGTGCCCCCCCGATTTGTGTGTGGGGCAGGACCAGATACAGGTTGTCTGTTGCAGGCTCAGGGCTCCCAGTGCCACTGCTGAGAGCCCCATGCCAGCCATGCTGCCATGGTGAGGCACCCCTCCCACTCAGCAGCAGCAGGAGGAACAACTCCATGCTGCTGCTGCCACCAGCTGCCAGGCAGGCAGGGGGTGCCTTCTCATGATAGCATGGCTGGTGTGGGGCTCCCAGCAGTGGCACCAATCCATGCTGCCTTCCCACACTGGGTCCCAGCTGCTGGGCCATGGAAGCCCATGGGGAGAGGGCATCAGTGGTGGGAGCCCTGATCCTGCAGCAGGCAGCCCATATCCTCCCCCCAACACCCCTGCGGGCTCTGCTCTAGCTGTACTGCCCATGGGAGAGGCAATAGGGGGAAGCCAGGCTTTGTGCTCTGCTCCAGCCACAACAGCTGCCACCACCCACACGTGGCAGCCAGGGTTCAGGTACTGTAGTGGGTGGGGAGGTCAAGGGACTGTGGGCCCTGGCCCTGCTTCCACAGCCCTGGCAGCTAGGGGTCCCCACTGGCAGGGCTGGGGGAGCAGGGAACCATGGGTCATGAGTGAGTGGCAACATCAGGTCTGGTGGGGTGGATGAGCTGTGGATCATGAGTTACGGACACTGGCAAGGCCAGAGTGCAGTGGGTGAGGATTTAGGGGCACCTGGAGGGGGTGGGAGCCATGCTGAGGAAATGGGATCATGCTGAGGAAATGGGGTCCTGCTGAGGAAAAAGTTGGAAGCACTGCTGTAACTTGTGACATTTTTTATATCTGAGGAAAGAAAAGAAAGAAAATGTTTTTGAAATGTAAGTGGTGAATTGCTATTCAGACCCCTGGGTTCATATCTAAGTGTTATCAGCATATACTTACAGAAATGGGTTCTACATAAAGCACTGTGGATGAGACTAAGTTCATTGGCAGCCACAGGCAGAAACCCAGTCCACGATGACACCAGTGTAATAGCCAGATGCTGGCCCCAGCTCAATCTGGGTCCTCCCATGAGGTCATCAGTGGGGACCAGTTGACCTGGATTGACCAAATGGGAGTCATAAGCCTCTGACTGGAGGCCTATAAAACCCTGCAGAGCTGTGTCCCAGCAATAGCACAACAGGATGTAGCTGCTTAGAATCATCCCACTCCGACTCTGTTCAAACCTTATTGGTACCTTGGATTTCCTGGCCTAAATTTACTACCTGTTCTGACCATGACCCTGTCCTGGCCCATGGTTTCATGTTCTAGAATTTGGACTGATACCTGGATTTGGCCTTGGCTTCCACTCTGGTAAAGCTCCTGACTTAATATGAACCATTAAAAATGAACTTTTCAGTTGCAATTAGTCTGTTTAAAATAGAAAATATTATCAGAAATATCTATCAATTATATCAAAATATTTGCTGTCTCAAACTCTCAACCAATGATCATTATATTAATACTTCTCATGGGCAACCAACATAATTTTGCTGTCCAGGGGAAAAGCAGAATTTTTACACATTCATTTTAGTTGGGTAACATTTAATTATGTCACGTTACATAGTGCAGCTTAACAGAATGCATTACAACACATGTATCACAGTGCTTTACAACCTTAAAGGAACGGTCAACCTTTCTTCACATAAATTGATGGTGCTGAAGCTTAACTGCCAAACTCTCTAGAAACTAGTCAATGCAACTCCTAGTCAGTTTTTGTTATGACATGGTGTGTTTTCTTTCTTTCCTATCTTCCTCCACTCCCATGAGAGAATTAAATGTAGCAAATCCATATTCCCAAGTGGTTTTAGTACATTACACCAGTGGGAGCCAACCTTTTTTGGCAGAGATGTCATAAATTAGCCCCTTATCCTTCCCAAGTACCACAACAATCTCCTTCCCCTGGTCAACCTGTTGCTCTGCTTTCTGCTCCCAGCCCTCTGCTCCCTACCTCATCTGCTGCTCTGCTTTTTACTTCTTTCAGTTATTTGATTTCAGATTTGTTCCACTTGGGGTTTTTTGCCCTCTTTGCTGTAGGCAGTCAAGCTTCAAGATATAAACCCAGAGAAAGGTTGAATATTCAAAGCTACAAGGTTCTACGTAGTCTCTGACAGTTAGCTAAGTCTGTTTTCTTGGCCCTGTCTTGAATTTTGCCTTTGTTCCTGATTCAAATCTTGAAACCCAGTTCATGAATCCTGACTCCATTTTGTTTCCAGCACTTGCCTTGGAACCTGACAGAGTCCTGACCCTCTTCTCCTGCCTTGTTTCATGTTTTTGCTAGGCTACAATTCCTGACCTGGACTCTATCTCCAGCTATATATATATCTCCAGTCCTGGCTTCTTTGCCCTTGCCATTTCCTAGGACTCCTGGTTTTGTCTTTGAACACCATGTTCAATTATGTGATCTGGAACTGGATTTTGTCTTGATTCCTGCTATTGCCTCTTCAGGTTTGTGACCTGGCCATAACCACTATGTGGGACCTCCCTCGTCTCAGTTCTCAACATCTGAGTTGTTCAATGGATCTTTATTTTTAAGCCATAGAGAAACTAAGAGCAATTGGCCACTACTTCACTGGACCTATATGTGTGATATAACAAGTAGTATTTATCCCCCAAATAGGATCTGAAACTATGTGGTAGTGTTCAGTTTTTAGCCCATTTGACTTGTGTCCTTATGCTTGGATAATAGCTTACTGGTTCATTTTATCCCTTCTTTTCTTTCAGTACATTAATCCTCATGTTATTCCAACTCAACTTAAAAATGATGTTGAGAAGCTCCTTGACACTGAAGCTTCTGTTCATTTGGGAGAACAGTCATGGCATAAGTATACACAGAGTTCCTAACATTAACAAGAATTCATGGGTGCATCTATACATGAATTTGCTGCACAGTAAGTGGATTTAGGCTGACATCTACATGTGCAGGCATTTACATGTGCAGTAATGCTGTGTTTGGACTGCCTTGGGAGTAAAGTTAGTCCCAAGTCAGTCCACACACACAGTGCTAACTGCACAGTAACACATGTACACATGTTGGAGTAGTGCAGTAAGGGCGTGCACTTGTAGACATTTTTAGTTACTGCCCAGTAATTTAAGTAGACATGCCCCATAAGCCTGTAATAGATGGGTGCCCACATCATCACAGTATGCATTTACAAATTAGATACCATTAACTGAAAAGTCTATTAAGAAAAAATCACACAGTGAATAATATATCATGAAAAATATTGGATTGTTTGAAAAGTCCAAGGGTGAAATTATTCCCCTGTTGTTGGCAATGCAAATGTTGCCATTAACTTCAATGTGATCAGAATTTTAGAGCTCAAATGGGCACTAATAATAGTGTATCAGAAAAAAAATATTTGTATTGGTTCTAAAAGAAAATCTTTCTATTATACATTAATAAAATAAGAAAATATTGTTTTCCCTTGCAAATCCCCTCTATGTCTTGTGATGTATCTTTTTTATTTAGTAAACATATTCTTCTTGTCCCTTTAAAAGACTGGAAAAATTAACTGAATTAGAAGCCAGAACTCCTACAAGTTTGTGCCTTTCAACAGATTTCAGTAATTAACTATCATTCAAAAGATACCAAATACTATTAGGCAGTAATTAGCCCATACTGGGTTCCCTCATAAATGGGTATTGTTATCTCTGTGCAAAGTATTACCCTACCTATGAACAAAAATGGCTGTCCTGTTCAGTGAGAGAATCTCAGCAGGTCAGGCTGTTCTTCTCATGTGTCTAATTTTTACCTGAAGCTATATTTAATATTCATGTCAGGGACAAACAGAGCCAGGCATGTGTGACTCCTGCCCTGTAGTGGAGCCCACAGATACTCATATTCTGGTTCATACATCCTGACAGCTGGTTGGCAGTGTTTGTTTTTCTGCCCTGCACTAAAGTCTTATTGGGATAAAAAATTTCAACAAAGTTATACACTCTTCAAGAAGACTGTTATGCTACCACCACTGGGTCTTCCATTAGATGTTTTAAAAAGAATCCAGATATTTATAAAAGGCATTAAATACATCAGTGGCGACGTGTAAGGAGTGCTCAGCAGTGCATGTACACCCCCTAAGAGCACTGGTGCACCCGCTGACAGCCAGCATTCCCCCCCTGTGACGAGCAGAGGGGGCAGGCGAGAGCGCTGGCGCCCCCCCTGAGAGCACCAGCTGAAGGGCGAGGGTGCCAGGAGAAGTAATTCCTGTGGTCCCCCCACAGCCGATCCCACTGACTGGGAGGGGGGGTTCCCCCCGCAGCCGAGTGCACTGACCCAGAAGTGCCAGTGCGCCCCATCCCAGTCAGTGCAAATGGCCAAAGCACGCCCCCACCAGTTGCTGACTGGTGCCCCCCCAACTCAGGAGGAACCAGTCTCCCATGAAATACATTCTGAATATTATGATTACAAGTTATATCTGCTGGTTGCTGGCTAGCTTTCTGCTGCAGTGAAAACTAAAAGAATAAAGGACAACAAAGTTTTACAACACTTTGCACTTTCCACCAATCTATATGAATGTTCTGAAGCAAAAATAATGTCTTCAAAGAGTTGAGACAAAGTGGTTAAAATGGAGGAAAAGAATTGTAAATATCACTGTGAAAAATGAAATGCGTGTACATAGTTAAAAAAAAAAAAAGGTCTGGACAGCAGAGAAGACTGAGGTGAATGTTAGAAAAAAAATCTGTAAAATGCCCCTTTCTCCAACATAACCATCCTACAATTCACTTGAACATCTGCCATAAGGCCATTACCATTTTATTCCAGTGTAACAATGATTTTATATACATAATGCAGCTGCAGGCATTCCCACTAGGTGGTAGTGACAATGCAGTGTACTCACCCTTCACTTTAAATCTTGTTATACGAACTGCTCCACTCTACGACTAGAATAATGATTTAGTAACCAAGCAGAAGAACAGTTAGTGCACCTGGCTACTAGAAATTATCAAAAAGGGATTTTTTTTTTCCTCTTAGGCTAGTTTCAATATATCACTGTTTGTTTCTGGTCCAACTTGTTGCAAAAAGCAAAATACTGAATTTTTTCAGTGAATGGAGACTTCTGAATAACTTTGGAAAATGAAAACATACTGATATTTCTGAATCAGAATGTTTAATTTGGGTATAGAAAACTGACAAGAAACAAAACATTTGAGTCAATTTAATATTAAGCTCTATTTTCCTACATACTTTGTAGTTTGCAAACTCAGTGCCTTCATTTTTTCACTGTGGACCAGATTCTTCAGGTGGGATGTATTCACAATGAGGTTACATAATTTTTCTTTAGAGAACAGACTCCATTGCCCTTTGAGAGCTATAATCTTGCCAGTGAGCTTCACCTGTGAGAGGATAAGACTAAAAGGAAAATTCTTAGGGTGTGTGAAGTCCTATGGTGCACCCAGTCTACATTCATGCAGCTTAAAGTAAGCTGCATAAACATGGACCATGAGCAGCAGGAGCAGCTGTTCGCTGCTCCCGGGAGACACAAAGGGAGCCTGAAGTATGTAATTCAGGGTTGGGGGAGGGCATGTAGAATCAGATGGAGGAGAGTGGGTCCATGAAGGGGTTAGTGGGTCCAGGTGGGAAAGAGTTGGCAGGATCAGGAGGAGCTGGCAGGTCCATGGGGGGATTGGTAGCACCCAAGAACTTAAATTGTACCCACTACACATCAGTACTGTCTATTAAAGTTAGACAAAACCTGGGAACAGTACCTGGAGTATCATGAACATTCAGAACTGATATAAGAAGAACAAAACCAAAGTGAATCCCAAAAACATTTTTAAAATAATCACTGCTTAATTTGTCTCTAAGACTGAAGTTGTCAAGAAATTAGTCTAACAAACATGTGGCTCCTCTAATTAGCATTGATGACATAGTCTGCAAGACGTCTTATTTGGTTCCAACTATTCGATATAACTCATTTTGTAGATTAGTCCAGTTCTGAAAATGGCTGTGATACATTGTTTTTCAATAAACTACAGTTTCAAATTACTTATTGGAATCACTTCAGGGTTTTTTCCCTTCCAGAAAGTTTAATTCTAAATTGTAAATTCCTCTAGAATTTATGATGTTTATGGCCTTATAATGTCCATTATTTTGATGTTATCATTTGCTTATCCTTTTGTGGCTTTTAAACTTAAGTCATGCCCTATTTCATAGGGGAAAGAAAATGAAAAATGTTTTTAAGGGGTTCTTAAAGATACATAAAACTTCCTTTCTTTTTCAAATCCCTTACCACATCTAAACTATGAATAATTTGTTTGCTTTCTGCTGTGTCTTTCTGAGCAACAGATTTTCTTCTCTATAGTGACTAACATTAAGTCATTATTTGTCTACTTTAGCATGAGAGTCAAGTTTTGACTTAGATTTAGGCTGATACTGAAAAAAAACTTACATGAATAATCATTTAAAATGTATATTATAATTGCTGTGACTAGTTCTAGTACCAGATGTGGTCATGCTGGGGTAAATTTTGTAGTCATGACGGCCCAGGAAATATTCAAGAGGCAAGGATTTTTGTGGGTGATATGATTTATTGACTCAATAGCAGGACTGGGATAGATGTACACAAGCTTTTGATAGCAAGACTTTCTGTAAGTCTGAGGAAAAAGCAGGCACAGATAGAGCTAAAAACAGTTTGCAGAGCTGAAGATTTGAGAAAAGAGACATTGCCAGGAAACAAGAAAATTGCAGAAAATCAGATAGCTCTATCAGTAGAAGATTAGAAAGGTGAGACAGTTATTAACACCTGTGTAGTGAAGACAGATTAACAGGATGAGATGATTATAATGAGCCATATATGGACCTCCATACTTGCCAAACCAGACCACATCCTACTACTACATTCAATAGCTGTATGGATGCTTAGGCATCCACACTGCTTAGGGAAGAGGATCACTAACTGTGTAAAACTGATAAGTACCACAGGTAACTCCATTTGGGCACATAAAGTATTCTAGGGTTCTGTTCTATGAGTCCTAACAAAGGGAAGCTGTACTGTTATATCCACATCTAAAAATGAATTGAAATGCCTCCAGAAGAAATGATCAATTCTCCTTGCCAATCAACTTTCCAAGAGCATGGAGCAGGCAAAGGAGATTAAATATAGCAGAATTTTGTTTACTGGTACGTGTTGCTTGACTTTGCCAGCATAGTGAAAAGCAGCTTAGGGAACTCACACTGCCACTGCCACTGCCGGCTGTAGCTAGGGAAAAGGAGCCTCCCTGCCAGGTGGACCCCACTGCCAGAGTCCCAGCTTGAATCTTGCTGGGGGCCAGCAAGTATATAAATCTATATTAAACTTTTTTTCCTATAGATATTTGAAATTAGTTTTTAATGTTCAAAACCTGATATAAACAGTAACCATTCAAAGCAGTAAGGTTTCAGATAGTTAGAATACATTCTAAGGGCTCGAGTCTTTCCTCAGATACACCAGTGCAAAACTCCCTGATTTCAATGCACTTTCAAAGTTTGTAAAAAAAAATCTAAATGATGTATCTTTATCTTCTAATTACAAAACACTATTTTGCAAGTAGAACAACCTGTATGGTATACAGCTTTTCTATAAAGGTTAGCATAATATATTTTAAATGGATTTCATCATGGCGACCTTTTAGAAAAAAGTTACTTCTAGAACACTTTAATGTATCTATCAAGATTTAGGTTCAAAAGATAAAGTAAGGGATTGCCCACTTGCTGTTTTTATGATCTTGAATTATCTATAAAATGGTGGTTTATTTTTAAAACATTTTAACCAGGTATGACCACATCAGCTTTCACAGGAAATATCTCTTTTCATGTCTGGATCTGTAATGTATCTTTCTGGGGAGAAAAAGCACAAATCAAGATGTTATGAAAAATACTAAGTATCATATTTACTCATTTCCAAGAAAAAGGAAATCCCCCACCCCCCCACCATTCAACACATGTGAAACAAAGCCTTATCTGAGAACTGAGTATCAAATAAAATGCAATACCTACAGTCAGAAGAGGTGGCAGAGATCCCCTTGGCAAGGCACGGGACAGCAAGAGACCCGGTGTAAAGGCATGGGACCCAGTGTAGACGTGGCTTAATTTTTTTACATAAATATATACATATATTCCATACTAATAGGGACACATACCATAGTATTTATTTTATGTATATTTTGTTATTAGGCTTGCATAAATGTACTAGGCTTGTGTTGTTCCGATCTTCAAGAAGGGGATAAGAGAGGATCCAGGGAACTACAGACCAATTCCTCAATCCCAGGAAAAATCCTCAAAAAATTTCTCAGGGAATCCATACATGATAAGCTAGTAGAAGGCAAAATTCTGAATGACAGCCAGCACAGTTTTGTTGTGAGTAGGTCATGTCTGGCTAACTGCATCTCTTTCTAGGACCAGGTTACTCTCCACCTAGATATGGAGATGAGGTTGACATCATTTATTTGGACTTCAGGAAGGCCTTTGACTTGGTGTCCCATGAGGCTTGCAAGGTAAAAGAGGGGACTATTCAACATTCAGATGGGTGGGAAACTGGCTGTGGGGTTGGACCCAGAGACTACTAATAGACAGATCTATGTCAACCTGGTGGAAGGGTTTGGTACTTGAATCAGTGCTTTTCAACATCTTCATCAATGATCTGGATGTGGGGGTGAAAAGCACACTAGCAAAGTTCACTGGTGTGGGGAAGTGTGGCCACACATCAGAGTAGGCTGATCCACCAGGACCTAGACAGATTAGTTAGATGGGTGGACCAGAACCGGATGCCGTTCAACACTGAGAAGTGTAAGTTGCTCTGTCTGGGGAGGAAAAATCTGCAACAAACTTACAAGCTTGGTGGTGCTATACTAGCTAGCACCACATCTGAAAGACACCTGCAGGTCATAATTGACCATAAAATGAATATGAGCCACCAGTGTGATGCTACAGTTAGCAGAGCAAACAATACGCTGTGTGGGTGACTCATGCTTCCTAATACTGGGGGGGCACCAGGAGCTGATTGCCAAGTGGAGGGGTCCCCCAGTGGCCGATCGCCAACCAGGGAGGGAGAAAAAAAATTGTGGGGGGAAGGGCTGAGCACATGCGTCCCTCCACATGAAAGTCTGCGGGGGGAGGGGCAGGGGGACAGGAAAGGGCCATGGGCAGGGAGGGAGTGAGGCTGGAGCTGGCACCAGGTGGGGATCAGGTTTGGGTCCAGGGTCCACTGCACCCATGCAGCAGCCCCTTCCCCTGCACCAGGGGTCATTTCCCAGTGCCATCTTCCACCACCTCCCAGCCCTGCATTGGCCCTGGCTGCCTCCCTCTACCAGCCCCAGTCTGGCGTCAGCCCCACATCTTCCAGGGGAGCCCAGAGCTGGAGAAGGGCCAGCCTCAGGTGCATCACTGGGCTGGAGGAGATGGAGTCCCCGGGAGTCAGGATCCCTGCCCCACCCCATCAAAGTCATTCTTGGGAAGAGCCTGGTGGCTCCTGCAGAGTTGTGCTGCCAGGGAGCCAAGGAGGGCACATGGACCCCCCCCCCATCTTTGCATGGGGTAAGGGCAGGCTGCACCTACAAAGCAAGCTGGGCTCTGCCTGCTCTGTGCCTCGCTGCAGCCTTTGAAAGCGGCAAACCATCGTGTGTGCCAGTAGTAAGGCACATGGCATGAACGGGGCCCTGGCTGGGAAGAATCATGGGCCAATCCCCACAGTGCAGCAGAGAGTGGGGCAGGGGTGAACGTGAATGATTCAGCCTTGCCCCTACCCCACTCCCTCCTGCACTGTGGGGTCTTGATCTTCCCCTCCCCCCCAAGCCCAGAATTCAGAGGAAGAAAAAAAACCTTGCTTACCTGCCTGCTATGCTGGGCCAGCTGTGAGCCTGGTGCACTCCCATTCCCTCCACTGCAGCAGCCTGTGGCCGAGTTGCCTTGGTGTCTGGGGGAACTGAGCCCTGCTAGTTCCTCCCTTCCGCCACCCCCAGTGGCCAATCCCTGCTGCCAGCAGAAGTGCCGCTGGCACTTCTCTCACGGGGAGCACAGCCAATCTCAAGGAGAGATGCATCTCATGCAAAACTAAGGAAGTTGTTTTCCTGCTCTACTCAGCATTGGTGAGGCTGCAGGAATACTGCATCCAGTTCTGGGTGCCACACTTCAAGAAGGATATGGAGAAGCTTGAGAGAGTCTAGAGAAGAGTCACTCATATAATTACAGGCCTGAAGAGCAAGCCATACAAGAAAAGGCTGACAGATATGGGACTGTTCAGCCTAGAATAGAGAATATTTTGGGGGGATTTGGTGCCAGCTTACAAATATATCAGGGGAAAGCATCGGGGTTAGGCAAACAACTATTCACCAGAGTGCTCCAAGGGAAAACCAGGAGCAATGGTCATTATCTCCTAGAATAAGGTTTCAGCTTGTTGCCGACACAAGGTGCCCGAGGGAGGCAACAATTGGGTTTGTTGCTCGGTGTGCGTTGTGCCAAATAAACACACTGGGGGGAGAAGCAGACAGAGTTTATTTGAGCTAAAGTAAAAGGCACAGGGAGACTGTATGGTCTCAAATCCTGCGCGCTTAACCCTGCAACAGTGGAATTTTTTATACCCTGGTCAGTTTACTATCAGTGATTTCCCACCACTGGCCTCCCTCTTCTTCCCCTTTCCCTCCTCCCTTCTCTCTCCGGGCGGTGCCCTTGCATTCCACAGATAACAGTTTTAGCTCGCCTGTTTTCCAGAAGGACAGGAGATTGCAGGCACCATAGAAAGGGTTACAAAGGTTGGGCAAGGGGGGGTCCTGGCTCGTCTGAGCCCAGAGCAGAAGGACTTCCTCGACACTTGTGGTCTTCCATCCCCCTGAGTTACCTGGGGTTATGCCCAGTGACACCAACAAGCTGGATATAAGGAAAAACTTCTTCACAGTTCGGGTGACCAGACTCTGGAATAGACTCCCAGTTGGGGTGGTGCAGGCACCTACCCTGGAGATCTTCAAAAGGAGATTAGACTCACACCTTGCTGGGGTTATTTGACCCCAGCAGTCTTCCCTGCCCAGAGCAGGGGGCCTGGACCCAATGATCTCACAAGGTCCCTTCCAGACTTCAACTTCTGTGAATCCATATTCATTTTTCCTGTCGTTTGCCCAAACCAACCTCCAGGTGAGTGATAAAACCTTTATATTTCAAAATAAATACTCCTGCCAGATAATGATTTTCTCCTAGCAAATACATAGATCAAGCTCACTCCAGGCTCACTTACATAAACATTACAAACTGGGGCCCTCCTTCCCCTGCTCCACAATGTTTAGGGACAAGGAAAACCAGTTCCTTTGAGCCATCCCAACAGAATTTAGCAACCTGGGATCTGGTCTTGGTCTCCATTTTATCATACCCTGAAAGTATAGTTTCTGGAGATACTTTTGGGATCTAAATGCATCTGTCCTGGGTGCCTCTGCTGTGGTTAGATGGACAGCCCCACCTTATAGTAATGTACCAAAGTCTCCCTGGGAGGATGGGTCTAGAGGCATAAATAGGCTGCCTGACACCCAGGGCAGTGAGATGCATGGGAGCAACTGGACCCCAGGCTATCTTGTTTGGGCTTATGGCAGTGGGACTGTGTTGAGGATACAACTGTAAACTGAGGTGTGGTCACCATGAGTCACTAGAAGTGGTCATTGATATTACCTAGTCCCTGTAGATACCACTTCTTACACAATTGACTGTGAAATCTTCTTGGCACTGTTTAGCTTCTCCCATTAAATCATATATGTTTTCTGTTTGCAGCCTGCATCTTCTAAACAAATTATTTGCAATTTCTCCCAAATGCATACCACTACACTAGCCAGCTTGTCTCAGTCTGCATAAATTGCCTTCTATGTTTTATCATTCTGGTCCAAAATGGCTGAAAAAGCTCACAGAGGGCCTGCTTGGTCTTCATGACCAATAATGGCACCAGGCACATTTCAGAGATAAATAATAGTGTCTCTCAGGGCTTGTTAGATGGAAACCTCAAGAAGCAGATGGTGAAGTGGGATCTGACACTGGCCATTTGCTGTATCTTCCTTGGGGTTGTGGGATGGCAGGCTTTCACCCTCTAGAGAGGCAGGAAAATATGAGGCTAGGAAACCATGGTGGCTCCTGTTTTCATTTAGTGAACTGCCACTCTAAGAATTGCCCTGAGAGCACATGGTTCCCTTTTTCTGTGTAGTATCTTGGAACATACATATGAATCGCAAATCTGAACCATTTACTTCTCTCTATTGACTATGGGCTGTTTAAGTTTTCAACCTCTTAACATTATTTTAGTGTAGCTTCCTTCCTTACTCAACTCATTTTTAATTCAAGCAATTCTGATCTTCCTTTTCTCTTCATATGAGGATCCCTGGAGTTCAAAGCTGGAATACTGACATCCTCAGGCAAAAACCCAAACCACCTTGCCATCCCAACTCAATCTAAGTCCTCTCTTGAGGACTCAAATGGGAGACCAGGTGACCTGGGTAAACCAATAGGAGCCATTAGCCCCTGATGTGAAAGCTATAAAATGTTTCCACTTCCTGCAGGGCCTTGTTTTTAGCAATAGCACTGCTGGGTGCTTCTGTCTTGAATTTTTTTGCTTGACTGCAGTTAAACTTGTTCCTGTCTCAGATTGCCAAGGCATGATCAGCTGCTTTGCTCTGACCACAAGCTTGTTTTGGCTTTCATTTTGACAACCTGGTACCTAGGATGATACATGGCTCTGACCTTGGGTTTTTGAATTCTAGTAAATTCCTGAGTCTAATGCTAGTGTGAACTATGCTTTGATCAGCCTTTACAGCATGTTTTTTTTAAAACTGCATAGCTGACTCTTTTATCTTACTTGATCCCTGAGTCTAAGTATTTTAGACATATAATATATTCAAAAGTGTAATACTGTGCAAAAGCACTGAAGTAAACAGTATGACCTATTTGATCAAGAATTCCATATCTTGCTACGGTTGTTTTCTAGATGACTTGTCATGAAATCTTCTATTCCAAATCTGTTTTTGAAACTAGATCTTTTGTTCCTCTCATGTTTATTCCTAAGTAATAATGAATGAAAATATGCTAACCATCACAATTACTAGAAAAACTGGCTGTGCTGTGAAAAGGACAAAATATATAGAGACTGAAAACTATGAACTTATAAACAATGATCCATGGATTACAACTACTGAATTACTTCTATTAATAAAAACAGAATATTTAAAACTATCACATGGGGGAATTTTTTCATAGGATGTCAGTAGGTAGTGGTATGTTCACAGGACAAAAAAACAGTCTTATAATACCAGCCACGAACTGTTATCCAAATTTAGCATGCCTCTTGGGGAGCCTGGTAAAACTGTGTATTTTAAACTTTCATGTTTAGATTTTACTATTAAAGTAGATCAGAGTCACAACAATAATTGTTTTTGTGACTCTTCCCTCTGTCAGACCACAGAAATATAAGTGTAAAGATGTTCTGTGGAGTAAACCATTACTTTTATGCTTGCTCTGTTTGAACAAATAGTTTGAAACCAAATACAAGTCATTACAGCAGAGAAAAAAGTAGGCTGATTTCAGGAAAGCCGATGTGAATCTGGACTTCTAACAAGGGGGCACATCATAATATAAATTTACAGTATTTAACAAAAAGAGTTTTACATTGAGCTCTCTCTCACTGTTGGCAGATCCTGTTAGGTAAAATTTAGAAATCTAATGCCACTAACAACATACTATTATACCTTTTCCCAGTACTGTCTTATCTAATCTGTTGCATGCTATTTACTAGATCTTAATGATATAAGTGGTGGAGAAGAAGCTTCCCTAGAACATATCCTACCCCTTCAGAGTTCCAGCTCCCTATATTTGAATCATCTGTTTACCCCATAGTTTAACTACCACCTTGAGTCAGCAGTGTAATAAGGTTAAATGGAAACATTATTTGATTCTCCCTCAATTCTGAGGAGTTGATCATTACTTTTTCCTGCTCTCTTGTCCCTTGCCAACACTGGGGATCAGGATTTAAAAGGCCTTTCCATGACAGCATTTTGCAGTGAGATGTAGTTAACGACGTTACTATGAAGTTAGGGTGGAAGGCAGGGTCGATTTGGTTTTGTGAGCTGAAGCCGACTTTGTCAGATGCTATAAAAAGGATAGTCAGAAAATAGAGTATAAGGAGAGACAAACTGGTATTCCAATCAGATGGACCTTTGTGGAAGATTCCTTGCCCAATTCCCCATGCCCAATAAAACAGTGATAAGAATGCTTGATGCCTATTTTTCTGTTTCAGCCCTGAAAAACAAAGCTAATTGCTTTGCTTAATTGCTGGATCAGCAGCTGCAAACAACATACAAACAGCAAAAATAATTAAAACTGCTTCAATGATCAATAAAAGCTGAGCAGACACCTTGAAGGAAATCAGGTTCCCATTGAGGTGTGCTAATTACGGCACTCAAGAGCTTGCAATACACAGGGGAGACTTGAGACCTAACCAATGAAAGCTTATTAGACATTCAGTTTTGGGTCAGGTCATCACAACTTCATTTAGTTCAGGTTAGCTAAGGCAAATTAAGGTGGTATTTTTATTAAGGGAAGAGGAAAAAGTACTTTCTTAAATACTTCAAAGAATGGAGGAAACAACGGCAGATGTGTAAAAAGTGAAATATTGCCACATTCAGCCATTCTGCAAATGCAGCCTTACTTGCTCAGGACAGCTGTTTGCTGGCAAAGATGTAAGGTTTGTTGAAATATAACTATAAAGTTTGTTCAAAGCAAATAAAAGTCATTATGGTACAGATAAAAAAAAAAAACAGGCTGATTTCAGGATAGGAAACCAAATGTGAATCTGCGCTTCAAAACTGGAAACTCACCATAAACCTCTTCTTTGGCAAAAAATATTTTTATTCTCTTGGAGAGTATTGTCTGAATAACTGTGTAGGATATTTGTCAAGCTAACCTTTCATAAATGATAGATACATGGAAACATAATTATGGAATAGCTTACAAGGCTAAGAAAGAGGAGGAAAGACCAGAGGCAATTTTTTAGCAGACAATATAGATTTGTGCTGTTTCCCCAGTCCAGAGTTTTATATTGTTTAGCTTTCTCTACTACGGAAATATTTTTTGTTTTCTCTTGTATAGGATGAAAAAAATGTGGGAAAGGAGTGAAGAACCTAATTGGCAGGTGTTCCATTGGGACTTTACCCAAAAAAGAAAAACAACCGAAACACATTGTAAGTGGGATGAGGTGCAACAAAAAGGCTCAACCTTTCCTCCCCCCACAAAAAACATAGAATCCTAGAAATCCCAGCCCACAGCTCTGGGGTGAAGTATGTGATCTAGACAGTAAAGCAGGCCCAAGAAGCATAATTCCTTGTAATGTCCATGATAAAAAGGATTTTTCAAAAGTCAGGAAAAAAGCAATTTCTCAAAAGATTTAATGTTTTATCCAGGGTAAAGACATACAAACATTGAGGATATGCTGAAGCAAAACCAGTACTGATTCAAAATAGCTTAGCTGTAAGTGGTAGCAGTGGTTGCTATGAAATATGAAGTAATAATGTTGACTAGATATAGCTTTTTCACTCTAAAATAAACCAGAGGTAATTAGTAGAAAATACAGTAGGTCAGATATGAATCAGAACAAACAGCAGGAAACACTCATATAATGTTGCCCCCCCCCCGCCCCCCCCTGCAAAAAACATAGACTCCCATGCAATTAATGGGAGATATTCTTTTCAGGTTGAGAGGAGAGCCCTTACACAAGTTACTGAGCAGACTGAAATGGAAATATGACAACTCAACCAGGATATTAGAAAAAGGAACTTGCTGCGTGAAATGCTAAGTCACAATTTCTAGCATACCCTTCAAATTCATTCTTACAAAATTTCTTCATATTAAGTAAAATAAACCATCTCACCGCACCCTTCTCAATGAGAATAGATTTCCCCCACACCTTCATATGCTAATATTTTGTATCTGAGGTGGGAACTTTTTTCCTGCCATCTGATCGATGAATAAACCCTGAACTTACAGTAAGGAAGGCATGCTGCAGTCAAAAAGTCTGACTGCAGCATGGGTCTGCATACCTGTGCTAGATTTAATTGTGAAAATGATGCTATGTCTTCCCTCCTATTGTTACCCAGACCAGCTAAACTAAAGGTGAAGCAGGTATGCTGTAGTCACACCTTCACTCAGATTCAGAGGAGCCATGATGCATGTAGCTTGAATCTAGGGCCTGAAACATTGCTGCCGCTACTCACCCCCTACTTTTATCTGCCACCACATTTGGTGGCAGGCAAGGGCATGCTGGGGTGCATAGTAGCAGTGTTCAGCCCCCGGATTCCAGTGCCGTGACAATGCAGGCTCTCATAGTTGCACACATGAGCCAGTAAGCTCTGAGAACTCGCAGTATGTGCGCCACACCATGGAGGAGGAATGTGGCTGCACCCCTTACCTCCACCCATATCTTCACATGGAGTATTAATATACCCACATCCCCAATCCTCAAATGAGCTCAACTGCACAGGCCTTTAATCCCATTGACACTGGACTTGCTGCACAAAAGCCCGTGCACATTCAGAGCCTTAAGGACTACTCATGGTTGACTCTGTGCTAGTGAAATGAATGCTTTGCTGGTGATTTGTAGTAAAAAACCCCCAACTTATTCAAATTGCCAGAAGAGGGACAGTCATACAAAGCTGGTTGCTGTATAGGCTTCAAAGTAGGGGCTGAGTATACTACTAAAACATTCCCAAAATATTAAGAACAAAGTATCAGGTTTTATTCTGAGTTGCTATATAAATGGTTCTGTCAGAGACATATATGTCAGCGAATGACTTCTATCCTGGCATATCAGTAGCACTGGAAAATAGCTGTTCAGAACTTGATCTGAACTTTTCCAGCTTGTCCTGAGTCAGTTTTCAACCAGTCTTTAACCTCTTATTTTTTCACTATCAAACAGCATTCCTGGTACTGGCAGAACTGACCACAGCTTTTTTTTTAAATCTTACTTTGTCTTGAAATTAGTCAAACTGTCTTTGTGAGAATAGCCATCAAAGGTAGCTGCTCACACTTGAATTAATTCATATATTACAGGGGAGACCATACACATTCTCTTAGAGTGCAGGAGTCTGTCCACTTCTCCACCTTTGACCAAGCAAGAAAGCCATGCTTTTCCCTTTTGGTTACATCTGGCAGATGAAATATAGTTTTATATTTAGAGCATTTAGATGCAGTGTTCCAGATGAATTCCTTGAACAGTCTACTTATCTGTCATGTTCAGACATTTTAGAGAAGACAAAATATTTATTCAGGTACTTTACAAACAGAGCTAGTTGATGATTATTCACACGGCAAATGTTCAGAGTCCCTCTATGTTTCTTCTGATATGTATTGGCTTGATAGGAAAACCTGCCAAATGGAATCACTTTCATCATGTGTCAAAGTGC
Source organism: Crocodylus siamensis (assembly GCF_052110815.1). Lineage (NCBI taxonomy): Eukaryota > Metazoa > Chordata > Crocodylia > Crocodylidae > Crocodylus > Crocodylus siamensis. The sequence goes on from NC_143396.1 coordinate 65,896,721, forward strand.
ATTGTCTCACCCAGGCAAATCTGATGTAACCTGCATTGCTATTACTGCATAGCTAAGGGATCTAAAAACTCTGCGCATGGTTACAGAAAATTGTTTTAAAAAATACAAGTTTGGTAAAAGAAACATAGCCAGCAATTTTTATTTACAGTTTTTCACCAGTAGTTTTGCTTTAGCATCCAAAGCAAACTAATATATTCCCTTTATATTTTAGGACACAGTTCACTTTAAACTTCATGCAGCTAAGTTGACTCAGCATGCACTAAATTCTTCACTTCCTATATTTTTTCTGTTTATATATACTAAATTAGCAAAAACAAAGAAAATGGTCCCACTGAACAAAAACAATGCATTAGTCCTTCAAGAAACTGAATATTTGTGTTTTAACATTTAATTTTAGCCTTTCATTAGGAAACGGGGGAAAAAGAAGCATTTTTTAGGTCTACAAACTAGGAGACGTAACAAGCATCAATCCACAGTCCTAGTATGTGTGTATATGGTGTGCAGGTTTAGGTATGTATGTATGGTGGCGTGTGGGTGGGGTGCGTGTGTGTGGGGAGGTTGTGAGGGGGTATGGCTGTGAGTGTGGGGGGCATAGAGTATGTTGGGAGATTGTATATATGTCAGGGTTATGGGGGCAGGGTGTGGGTGTGTGGCATCTGTGTGATGTGAGGGGGGGTGCGGGGACCCCCTGCACTTTCCCCCATGGGTGGCAGCAGCAGGCGGGGTGCTCAGGGTGCAGGTGCTGCCAGCCCCAGGCTCCTGCCCAGCTGCAGCCCCAACCCGTTGTTTTCCTGCCTGCTGCCCAGAGCCAATAGGAGACTAGGAAAGCAGAGCAGGTTCTTAGGGGCTGCATTAGCAGCAGCACCAGCCCCATCCAGAAACTATGTGCTGGCCAGGCTGCATCCTTCTGCCCGCAAGGGTGGGAGTGAGGCACAATAAACTATGTTTGGGGCTGTGTGTACAAGTGGGCTCCTTGCTCGCGCCCGTATGGGTGGAAGGACTGGATGGGGTGCAGTTCACTGGGGGGTGCCATGGGCCAGATGAAAGTGCTTGGCAGGCCAGATCTAGTCCTTGGGCTGAATTTTGCCCACCCCATCTTACCATGACTACGTTAAGAGAAGAGGACTTGCTTTTGGAGACAAATGTCAGCTGTCTGCACACATTGGCCAGCCCAGCAGAGTTGATGTTTCTCTTGATCTTTGCCTCCATGCTAGTTATGTTAGCTGTAGAGAGGATGTGGGCATTGGTGCAGTGGTCTTCTCATTTAATGTGAAGGCTCTTCATGAGGCAATGCTGATGGAACCATTTCAGGTGCTTACAATGGCTTCAATATTCAATATTCACCCACATCTCACATCCATAGAGGAGCGTGGGGATAACCACCGCATTGTAGATCAGGATCTTAGCTCCCATCTGCAGATCTCAGTCAGCGAAGACATATCAAAACTGCTTTCTGAAGGATATATTAGCACAGCAAATCCCATATTCTATTTCTACATCAAGACTGACTCACTGGGAGAGATGACTGCCAAGGTATGGGAAATGTTCGATGTTTTCCAGGGGTTCTCCATCAATGGTAATTTGTGAGGGGGAAGGGGACAGCTTGTACTGGGGCAGGATGATGAAGCACTTTGGTCTTCCCATTGTTAAGGGATGCAAGAGGACTGCAGCTTGGGTGGAACAGCTGTGGAGAGTGGCTACACCTTAATGGAACAGGAGCAAAATTAGGCAGACTAGAGATAATCCTGCCCTAAAGTGGAGTAACTTTAAGCCAAATAACAAGTGCTTTAAATCACTTTAAGGTGTTAACCTGCAGCCAATCCTGGGGTTAATTGCTCCAGAAGCTGCCTAAAATTACTGTGTAACAAGGCCTTGAATGTTAAGGAAAGTGCTGACTGAAGTGTGTTTATTCTCCGAATTCTTAACTACAACTTGTTAAAAACTAGCTTCAGCACAAAAATATAATATGTGATTTAAAAAAAGGAAGAAACTTCAGCTTCCTCCATTGGTAAAGTCTTTCAGTTGGTTAAAACCCAGGAGTATTTGTTTTGCACGGATACATTCAAACTGACTTACAATTACAGGCATGCTGAACTGCTATTATGCTACCATCATCTGTTGTACAAGAAAATTACATTTCCATCCATCATCTGAGAGAGAAATAAAGTCATTCTGATAAAACGTTGTCACAGGATCAATGCATTCTTTCTTCAAAATAAATTACTTGACTTCTCCTCAATATCTACAGCATCTGAATTTTCTTTGATGTTATCTGTGAAGTTATACAGTCTGCAGTGCAGTATAATTAGCTTGACAAAACTCATTAAAATGCACTCCTTATTTTTCTGGTGAGATTGCTGACCAGCACCATGCAATAAATTAACCCTTTCCCAATAAATATAACTATGCTTTACTTCTGTAGCAAAGGTTTAAAATTCAGGTTGTATGACAGCCTTGGCAGGAGTTGGAATGTACATGGGATATTTTCAACTAGATACTTTGGACATGGGGCTAAGGTTAATCTTGCGGTCTGCCAGAGAAGGACCAGAGTTTATGGTTACACATTTTTGCTGACATTATTATCAAAGATTTAGAGAATTGGGGTGGGTTAGTTGAAATGTCTGCCTGCTTCTCTTCCAGGGGGAGCTGGTTCTTCAGCTGGATACTAATCATGTTGGTGTGTTTGAATAGTGGTATAACTAGGGATGGACAAGCAGGGAACCAGTCCTGGGCCCTGATTTAGAGACACTGCAGGATTGGTGGCTATTGTGGCTGCCCAGGGTGCAAAAATGGGCTGTTACGCCTCTGTGTTTGGGTTCCACTTAGAAATGTGTGAAAAACTGCTTGGTTTTGGTATGCTGGCTGTAAAAACATTTTTAAAGTAACCAAAATGTATCTTTTGACTTAAAACAAGGGGGTTTTGTGCCTGTTTTGGTCTGAGTATCAGTAGTATCTTTTCTTTTGCTCCTCTGGTATACTTACACAAAAAGTTTCTTCCTGTACCTTTTCCATGGAAGTGGGACCTCACAGCTCAGCTCGAGGGTAAATGCCAGCCTCTTCCACTGAGCTTTTGTCTTCCACTTATTTCCTGTATGTAGCTTCTACTCTGTTAGCTAATCTGTTAGTTAACTATTTGTTTCTTTTCCATGCTCATTCTGTCAAAAAATCATGAGAGACCTCCTTCACTCTAACAGTTTTACCCCATATTGGTTTAGTTGATCTATTTTATCTCCATTTTTCTTCCCTTTTTTGCACCACAATTTCAGATATGAAAAGCTGGTGTTCCTTGGAAGAGATGCCTCTCCTTGTCCAAGAGAATTTCCAGGCAACTGACTGAATAACAGTTTTTTAGCTGCATAAGTTAAATTTTTGGCACTTTCATCCTGTTATTTGATGTTTTGCATTTCATGCATTTTATATTTCACCAACCCATATTGTTTGTTGTGCTGTTTGTGTTTTATACTTTGTTAAACCTGTCTTTTGTCAACTGGGTGAATAGGTCTCTGCATGTGACTGCCTAACCTTTATTGATTCCTTCCCCCTTGGGGCGTTGTATACCCCCTGGCTTATACATTTTATGTTCCCACTACTGTTTTTCTCATTAAAAGGCATATGGTTACATCCCCATTGGTGATCTGGCTCTGGTCTATAGGGGAAGGAGGGTCCCTACACTTCCCACAGTGCTCATGCACCTGCTCTGATCCCTTCAATTGGAAAGGTGGTATGTCTTGGAGTACCGCCCGGGTTACACTCACTCAGGGTGTTTATATACAAGCTGTGGTAGTGGCAGGGAGGGGGAGAAGGGATGCAATTTAATTAAGTGGTTCCAAGAGCTGCTCTAATTAAGGCACCTGGAGCATCACATGTATCAGCATCCCTTCACTGAAAAATGACAGTAGGGGTGCTTTAGCTAAAGATGGTTGAAAAAGCCTTAGTTAGAGCAACCCCACTGCCATTTTTCAGTGCGGGGATGATAATATACATGATGCTGGAGTCTGCTGGAACATGGTAATTACCACACTCCAGCAAACTCAATTTAATCATAATTGCAGAGCATCTGAGCAGCCTTGCTGCACATGTATAGGTGTCCCCAGGTGCGTACTGGCTATGTATGTACGTGTGAATTTGAGCTTAAATCTGAGAAAATACATGGCGGTGGGAAGCAGCAAGTCCTGTCTAGCCCTACTTGTTAAATGGTTAGTACATTCATCCAGAAAGTAAAAAACCTGGGTTCTAGGCCTACCTTATCAAGTAGGAGCTTGAACCTGTGTCTTTCTCCAAATTCTTAGCACAGTGCTCTAGCTGCTACAGGTTAGGTGCTGTCTGCTTATACAATTACCTCTGCCCCTTACTTTTAAATGCCATTGGAAAAAGTGGTTGGAGAGCAGAGGAAAAAATGTCTGAAAATTCTTTGTTCAGGATCTCTTCTAACAGCCACAGACTATTGGCAATAGCAAGAATCAGGGAATGTGCTGCTGAAGGAACAGGAAGCCCAGGTACAAGCCCAAGAGCAGCCATAGTTTGGGGAACAGCTGATCCAGAGATTTACTAATCCAATTACACAGTTCAGGCTGTAAACAATTTATATCCCTGTTCAGCCAAGCTGCTCTCAGGGCTATCTGCTAGGCAGCTTTTGTGACACACCAGATACAAGCTTAATGAAAATATTTTTTCTCAAGTCATGAAGTCGTAAAAGATGCTCTATAGGTCAGGGTTTGCTTCCTGCTGGAAAATTATGATCAGAAAGTTTCAAGGTGACCCATTTTATTGGAAAACATTCTTAAACTTGTTGTTGTGGCCAGACAACAATCTTGACTTGAGCCCTACATCTTGAGTACTATTAATACACTGATAATAGTACATGGGAAGTCTAGGCTGGATGGTGCAGACTTGCGTGTTCTAGAACCAAGAATCCATGAAAGGAAAGTCTGTGCAGTTTACAAAGGGATGGAATTGTTGGCTACAAAGGGCCAACTCACAGGATCATAATAAATTCTAGTTTATTAAACAGGATGTGAGGTTACCAATAAAATCATAAATGCAGACTTTGAGTTATGAGTAGTACTTGTCACCTTAACGTAAACACACGCTAATTCAAACCCATGTAGTACAGTGTATAGTAGCTGCTGTAGTGATTAGGAGAGCACTGGTGTCAGTATTTCTACCTATCTAAGGCCCTGGAGTCTGCTGTTGATGGTCAGCCTCCTTCAAGGCGATGTCTTCTCCAGAAGGGGGTCGCCTGTTTGTCCTTCTGTCTCGGTAGGTCAGGTGCTGGATGAGAGGGTGCCACTGAGGGTCACACTTCACTGCATTTTATCCCTTTCTTGCAGACTTGTGTGATTCCCCCAGCTTCATCTTGGCTACCCAATCCAGGGGTCACTGTCCCACGTGGGTTTTAAGTAGTACATGACAGTTGTTAGTCACGGGGGTCTCTGCCTGCTGGTACCTGAAGTTTTGGAAGTCCACCCTTGACTTATTAGCTTAATGGCTATACTGTCATGGGTTACAGGAATAGTCCATAGGGTGAATGCTCAGTTCCAGGAATCAGTTCTTTGATAGATTAAAATGGGTTGCCAAGTTCCTTTGGCTAGGCTATTGTCACTTAATTAAATACTGATCACCATACACTGGCATTCACTCAAGGGACCGCCCAATATAGCAGATTTTATCACTTTACAATTACAATTTCAATAAAATACAAAATGCCACAGTAAAGATGAGGCGGATGAAATATAAAAAGCACTGTGAGAAATATATAAAAATGTAATGTGAAACAGTAAGGATCAAAGGCTATGGGGGAGAGTGAGTGAGTTAGGTTAGGACAGGATATATTTAGAGTCTTTGCAGTGGATATTTTACTTCTTTTGTTTTCTTTAGTGGCACTGAGTTTAATTGATATGTAGATGTAGTTTCTAGGTTTCTCCTACAGAAAGCCACTTCAGCTTTCTGGCTTGCTCTGAGCCTTGCCACACCCATGCAATGAGTGTGCTAGGTCTCTGCCAGTACTGAGAAGGAAAAGAAATGCATGAAATGCGGGGAGGGAGAAGGGGCTTCTGTTATATCAATGTCCAGAAAGGAAATGTACAAAGGGGGCTTTCTGCTACAGAATGAGTTTGGATGCTATTTCAGTATATGCTTTCTTTAGTTAGGAAGAGGTACAAACTCAGTTTGTTCCTACCTACTGAATTTTAAATTGTAACTAGAACCAAATAAGGACTTCTCTGTATTAGTGGAACACTAGGAAGATTTTCACAATGGCAGTGATTCCAGGCAAGGAAACTGAATCCTTATCTCCTCCAGGTACATGATAGCAACACAGCTGATATTTTATCAGTTTCATAATTCATAGTTTCATAGTAGTTTGGGGTCAGAAGGGACCTGAACAGATCATCTAGTCTGACCCCCCGCCACTGGCAGGAGCACATGCTGGGATCACCTGACCCCAGACAGGTGTTCGTCCAGCCTCTTTTTGAATATACCCAAGGTAGGAGCGAGGACCACTTCCCTAGGAAGCTGGTTCCATATCCTAGCCACCCTAACAGTAAAACAGTGCCTCCTAATCTCTAACCTGAACCTATTCTCCAGCAGCTTCTGGCCATTGTTCCTCATCACCCCAGGTGCTGCTGGTGGGAATAGGGCCCTTCCTATTTGCTGCTCATCTCCCCTAACAAGTTTGTAGGCAGCCACCAAATCCCCCCTCAGCCTCTGCTTGCTGAGGCTGAACAGGTTCAGTCCCTCAGCCTCTCATAGGATCTGCCCTGTTGCCCTCCAACCAACCAGATGGCCCTCCTCTGAACCCTCTCAAGGCAGGCCACATTCTTCTTAAAGTGCGGTGCCCAGAACTGGACACAGTACTCCAATTGTGGCATGACCAATGTTGTGCAGAGGGGGAGTATCACCTCTCTGGACTGGCTTGAGATGCATCTTCAGATGCATGACAAGGTGCGGTTGGCTTTGCTGGCTCGGGTCTGGCATTGGTAGCTCATGTTCATCTTGGAGTCAGTAATGACTCCAAGATCCCTTTCTGCCTCTGTGCTCACAAGTGGAGAGCTCCCCAGCTTGTATGTATGCTGTGGATTCTTTCTCCCTAGGTGCAGCACCCTGCATTTATTTACATTGAACCCCATCCTGTTACCAACCGCCCACTTCTGTAGTCTGTCTAAATCTAATTGCAGCCTTTCTCTCCCTTCGAGCATGCCTACGTCTCCACATATCTTGGTGTCATCGGCAAACTTGGACAATGCCCCCTCGTCCAAGTCGCTGATGAAGATGTTGAACAGCGTAGGCCCCAGGATTGAGCCCTGGGGGACCCCACTATTCACATCCCGCCAGGTCGAGTATGACCCATCCACCATCACTCTCTGGGTGCGCCCCATCAGCCAATTTTTGACCCACCCAACTGTGTAGGCATCAATGCCACAGTTACTCAATTTATTAATGAGAATGGGGTGAGTGACAGTGTCAAAGGCCTTCCTAAAGTCCAGAAAGACTATGTCCACAGCAACACCATCATCCAGGGATTTAGTTACCTTGTCATAAAAGGCCATCAGGTTCGTCTGGCAGGACCTGCCTTTGATGAACCCACATTGATTTCCCCTGGGCATGATCTCCCCTGCTGGCCCGTCACAGATGTGATCCCTGATAATTTTTTCAAGGATTTTCCCCAAGACCGATGTGAGGCTTATGGGCCTATAGGTTCCTGGGTCCTCCTTTCTCCCTTTCTTTTGGGCCATCAGTACCTCTCCCTACTAATCTCCTAAGTTCATTGAAGTTGGCCCTTCTGAAGTCAGTGGGTTTAGTCTTGGTATAAGCCCTCTACACCCTGCGCTGGATGGTGAATTCCATTAGCTAGTTTCCAATCTATGGGCACCTGGCCCATGGACCATGATCACTCGTACAACCAGGCCAAGGGCACAGCAATGACCCCCTCCAGCTCTCTCAACACCCTTGGGTGGAGGGCATCAGGGCCCACAGATTCAAAAACATCCAGTCCTTCCAGATGATCCCTGACTATATCTGTGCAGACCCGAGGCCTGGCAGTGCTATCCCCAAGATTGCCTCTACATGTGGTGGGAGAGCTGTCCTGGTCCCTGTCCAAGAAAACAGAGGCAAAGAACTTGTTACAAATTTTGGCATTCTCGTCTGGCATAGCCACAAGATTACCATTTGAGTCTAGCAGGGGCCCTACATTACCCGGTGTCCTCTTCTTACTCCCAATGTATTTGAAGAAGGACTTTTTGTTGTCCTTAATCGTGGTCACTAGCCTGAGCTCCACCCCCGCCTTGGCCTTCCTGATAGCCCTCCTACACTCACGGGCCAAGGAGGAGCATTCCTCCTTGGTGATAGCCCCTCCCTTCCACCGGGTGTACACCTCCCTTTTGGCCCTCAGGCATTCTTGAATGCCTCTGCTGAGCCATGGGGGTTTCAGAGCACTCTTACCCTGCTTCTTTCTCTCAGGGACTATCACACTCTGAGCCTGGAGAATCATCCCCTTAAGGTACAACCATCTATCATGGACTCCCATATCCTCTATCTTTTGGGCCATCAGTACCTCTCCCTACTGATCTCCTAAGTTCATTGAAGTTGGCCCTTCTGAAGTCAGTGGCTTTAGTCTTGGTATAAGCCCTCTACACCCTGCGCTGGATGGTGAATTCCAGCAGGCGATGATCACTGTCACCCAGGTGGTCAAGGACTGGCAGTCCCCTCACCAGGTCATCCCCAGTGGCCAAAACCAGGTCCAGCAAAGTATCTCCCCTAGTGGGGCTGTGCACCTCCTTGATAAGGTGCAGGTCCTGTATTTCAGCTAGGAACCTACGCGAATGGTCAGACTTGGCTGACTGCTCCTCTCAGCAGATGTCTGGGTAGTTTAGGTACCCCTTACAATGACATCCCCTAGACCTAACTGCCTCCATAAGTTTCACTGAGAAATTCTGGTCCAACTCAACCCCTTGGCAGGGTGATCTGTAGTAGACACCCACCATAAGATCCCTTTCGCCTTGCCTCCCTTGAAGTTTGACCCACAGTGGCTCTGCCTGACCTTCCTCTGCCCCAAAGCTAATTCTTGACAATGTGAGTTGCTCTTTGACATAGAGGGCAACCCCCCTGCCTTTCCTCCCAATTCTATCCCTTCTATATAGTGTGTATCCCTGAATGCACACTACCCAGTCATGGGTAGGATCCCACCAGGTTTCTGTGAGCCTCACTAAGTCTGGATTTGTCCCTGCTATCAGAAGGAAAATTCCTCCTGCTTTCCCCCCGTACTACGTGCATTAGTGTACAGATATATGAGACCTCCTGAGAGTGCTTGTACCTCCCCCCTGCTCCCAGGACTGCTGTGCCCATTGTTGCTTACTGGGTTTCTGTTTCTCTTGTTGCCTTTCTAGTTGGCGAAAGATCCCTTCCTCTTTGGGCAGCCCCTTCCCCTGATGAAGCTAGTTTAAAGCCCGCCGAAGGAGATCAGCCAACCTAGAGGAAAAAATGCATTTACCCTTGGCCCCAGTGAATCTAAGTGGATTGGGAAAACTCTGCTGAACCAACTGACATTTTCATACTGTATGTTCTTTAGTGTCAGAGGCACTGCGGAAAACAGGCATGTATAAAATTGTCTCAGAATGCCCTGATTCTTGAAAGATTTTAACATGACAGATGCAGAGTCCTCATCTTAGCATGAAATGTGAACTAGTCATGAAAGGAAGTCTAATAGGGAGTGGGGCTATACAGTAGGAATCCATCTAGTGATGTCATTGCAGTTTGAAAGATGGGCAAGCATTACTATCCCAACATTACAAAAACTGTGGGAAAAGGTGGCCTGAGATCAAAGTGTTTCACAACATATGCAATTATTTGGTCCTCACCTTCTATCCTCCAGCTATTGCTAGATAATACTTCATCCTCTAGATAAACTTGATTATAATGTGGGATTGCTAGGAAAAGTCATTGTCATTATCACTGAATCCTTCCGAAGTGGAGGAACGTCTCTCCTATTCTTCAACCTTACTTTTCTTTGCTATGGACCATTAAAAAAAAAGTATCTCTAACTTTTTTGTTTTACATTAATCTCTCATTAAGGTTGGGAGGGAGGGCATTTAATGTAAAAGATGTTTTTTACTATGTTCTTATTCTAAGATGCACTTTTGGTTGCCTGATACTCAAATTTACTTTACAGTTAGGGCTGCCAGGCTCTGGAATGGACTCCCAAGTGATGTGGTCCTCTCTCCTACCTTGGGAGTCTTCAAGAGGAGGCTGGACAGATATTTGGCTGGGGTGATATGACCATGGCACCCATTCCTGCCCAGGGCAGGGGTTTGAACCTGATGGTCTGTTTAGGTCCTTTCCAAACCTAAGCACTATGAATCTATGAAACTCACATTCTTTTGTAGTCTTTGTATTCTCTTGTAACTGCATCAGAATACGTGTCACATTATTTGGAAATATTGTCTCCTTACCTAAATGGCTTACAGATGTTCTTAGTTTTGTGATAATCAGTTGGATAGAGCAAGATAACTTTTAACTTTTAACTGAGTTGGCACTATTTGAACTATAACATGAAAATCAAAGTCAATTTCTGAGCCCAACACACAAAGGAATATTTCATAATCATCAAATGGTTCTATTCACTGACTGGCAAGTTCAAATAGCTCTACTCAAATTGCAGTTTACTCCCAACCCATTAAAACATTTTAAGTACCTATAGTTTAAGTAGGTGGGATCTTTCACTGCCCTCTTTTATAAGGGAAAAAAAATAGAGTCTCTTTAACTGTGTTGGTATAGATTTTTCTGAAAAATGGGCTCTAGTTCTTGCTGTTATTCAGCACATGAGATCCTTGTAGGTTCACTGGGGTCTGGTGGTGGTATGAATCATCAGCACCATTAATTTAAATTCGGCCCAGGCCAGAAATGACAGGTGTTACTGTCCAAAATTTATTGCTCAGTGGCTTGTGAAGTTTGGGCTCTTCCGTTAGGAACTGAAATTAATTTCACAAAAAATCATCAGGTCAGTTGGAACTAGATTGCTGACAGTTGCTTGAGATGGTTCTTTGAGAACAAGTTTGAGGCACATTAACAATGTAACATGGGGATGTTTGTGCAGCTTTTGTTTATTGTATGGATGCTGTGTAGACCATGGATTTAGTGTTTTAGGAAGATACACTTTGTATGTAGACCTTTAATGCCAGGTCCAAATCATTCTTGTAGGCATCTTCATTTAAATGTTGCAACATCTTGAAGTTCAATAGTGAAGTATGGATGAGCAAATGAGGCACCAATTCCAGGTGCTAATTCAAAGGGGGGGCACTTTAATGGCCAGTGCTGATTTGCAGAGAGGCCATGAGGCATGAGCAGCAGCAATGGTAGTGGCAGCAGAAGTTGCTACTGCCAGTGTTCAGGAAGCCCATATGACAGCAGCAGCAATGACAGTAGCAGAAGCTACTGCTGTTAGTGTGCTGGAAGTTCATGTAGAAGCAGCTCCTAATGTGTGAAGAGTCTATGCAGCAGTGGCCATGGTGGCAAAAACCCCCAGCATTGGGGTAGACTGCACTGCAGAGGAAGCAGCAACAGGGTCTTCCAAGTCTTTGGTAAGTCTCTCCACAGCTCAGCACTATCCTCTACTGCCCTCCAGCCTTTAACGCACCTCCCTCCTGTCCGGGGTGCTGAAATTCTTAGCTATACCTCTGCTGATACTGCATAAATGATGTCAGTGATCTAAATCAACATGGTCAGGCACCTAGGCTCCACATTCCACCAGCTGGTTGAGAATCTGCTATTTAAATGTGCCATTAACTCAACTACAGTTGTACATAATGTTCTACAACATAATGATGTAGTCCTAGTACTGAAATCCATAACAATATCTGTACCATAAGATGATCCAGCAAGATTATTTAAATCATTCTTGCTTTCATGTTTATAAGCAGTCTTCATGAAGTGACCTGCATAGCTAACCAGGAAATGTGTAGTCCAGGATGATGCCACAGTATACTGATTCTAGGTTGAACATCACTCTCTATCCAATACAACTACTGTACAAGCTCTTGTGCAGTTTTAGCATGGTTAAGAAAGAAACAAGAAGCCACTGTCTTAATCATGTTGATCTGAGGTCTCCACATTTGACAGTAAGCACATACAGACCTCATACCTTAAGACTTTCTTCAATGTATTGAAAATTTTCTGCACTGTCTGCACCTATCACTTGATTCTTGAGATATGTAGTCAGCATATCATTTGCATAAACAGACTGTAAAACAATAATATAGATTGCAATCTATTATTTAGACATATCTGAAGAACCCTATACATTGGCTATTTGAACTTGCCATTTAAGACTGAATTCTGAGCTGGGAGGTACCAGTGATATGTTTCTACTACAGCAATTTTTGATAAATTGATATTCCTGGCACTTCTCTGCAATATGTATTCTGCATTACCTATCTATTATATCCATTACACAATTACCTAGTTAATTTTCAAGATCATTTAGACTGACGACATGTGCAAATTTAACTATGGTGCCTTACAAAGGTGCAACCAGCTATAAAGGTATTGCTTGAAAAATGTGAAAACTTTATAGCTGGTTTCTTTCCAGCTTTAATTTGCATATGTAGGAAGTCCTGTGACTACAGTCTTCCAGTTATCAGGGTGCACAAAGCACCCTAGCTGCTGTGATCTCCCAGTTGTGATGGTGCTCCATGCACCCCTATGAGTAGGATATCACAGAAGCCCCGCTTGGCTGTGACAAGCTAGAGTCCTGCAGCTTCAGACTCTAGGTCCTAGGAGCTGTGTGGCATTGCTAGGACCCAGTGTCCACAGCTGCCATGTGCAGCTGGGATGAAAAGTCCAGTCAGCTGCAGGACACAAGTGTGTAGAGCACCCCCATAGCTGGGAGATCACAGAAGTTGCAGTCTCTCAGCTGCAGAAATGAATGGGGTGCCCCCACAGCTGGAAGCCCCATCAGCAGAGACGATTCCCAGTCACAGGATCCTGCTTCTTACCAGTGCAGGGGTAGCTCAGGATCATTCCCCCCCCCCCAGCAGTAAGGTACATGGATGATCCCACACTTCCAGTCACACCTCCTGTCATATACGTGGCATGGCAGGAGGCATGATGGTGTGGATTATGCATTAGATCTCATTGCACCTTTACTTGCATATACAGAGGGGGCCAAAGATACTCCCTGGATTAATTATCAATAAAACCACTTTGTAATTTTTCATTATTCATTCTTTTCATTTTATGGCTATAGCTGTAGGTTGTAAAAAATCAAGTTTGATTTGCAGTAAGCATTGTATTACTGTCTTATTTTTTGAGAACAGCAAACCCTTCAGGGTTTAGTTGCTTCTGTAGCAGTCTGTGCAGAATGTCTGGAAGGAAAGAAATCATAGTTAATTGTACATATTTCCTAGGCACCAGAACTGATCCCTTCCTGAGATTTTCACTAAGTACAAGGCACAATGTAATCCACTAATGAATTTTCAGTCACTGAAGGTCAGACCCATCACTTCACATATAGCATAAGTCTCCTGAGTGGGAAGAGAAAGATGAATACTGTTAGTAAGTATATTTCCTAGTAGACATAGCACCACATAATAAAATTAATTGCATGTTAATTAATTGCAGACTAAGAAATTAAGGGTTGCTAGAAAGCAAGAACAGATAGGGAGCAAAAGGAATAAACAGATTTATTTGTCTATTTTCATTTTCCTTTCTAAGTCCCCCCCCCCCCCCAACCACCACCATTTGCTGCAGTTCTGAGTAAAGAAAGTCCTGGAACAAAACTCAACATTCAAATACCTCTGAACTTTGAGAAAATGTAGATCAGCTCCAAAATCATTGGCTTCATCTCTATTTCTGATCTAATGCTAAATTGCTGGAATACCAGCACCTCAAAGCAAGAACAGGTCCAATACAATAGCTGTCTTCATAGCATACCTCTTACCATTCAAATTTGCATTAGTGCCATATTTTTATACTGTATACTATTACAAACAGTAACAAGTATTATTTACTTGCAAAAGTCTTGCCTATTACTTATGGTTATGTAAACAATAAGGTAATCCTCTCTGTTTAATTTTTTTGGCTAGAAAGTTCAAAGGACCCAACTGAGTTTACCCATTGAAATTCAGTGAGATGTAGGTGTTTACATTTCTTAAGATACTTCCAAAATCATAATTTTACTTGCCCACTGGTAGCACTTTTAAAAGCTAAGTTTTTTCCAAAGGTTCATTCACTTGGCAAACAAAACCATCAAACTGGAGAGTAAAATGCTCTCTATTCACAAACCAGGAGATTCTGGCACTGATAGACTTTGAAATGTTACACATTCATTTCTCAACTGCAATATGTACATTACTTTCCCCAGTATTTAGGGCTTGTTTACAAAGGAACCTTTTTCTGGAATAATCCCTTGCTAATACACCTGATTACAGCTGGAGTGAATGCTCTAATTGTGAGATCCACACAATGAGACACTCTAAATTCAAGTAAGTCACTCAGGCCTCCCCTATATGTGCAGGTAAAAGCGCAATGGGATCTAATGTGCAATCCACACAGTCACACCTTCTGCCATGCTACACATGCCTTGCAGGCAGCAGGACTGTGGGATCATTCATTAGATCCCATTGCACCTTCTTGCCACTGCAGAGGGACCCTTATTCTGGGCTCCCAACCATGGGGACACCCCACACACCCGCAGAGCTGGGAGACTGTGGCTGCTGTGATTATGTGGATTGTGGCAAGCTGCAATCTCCAAGCTCCAGGGTTTTCATGCGCTCCCAGGGCTGGGCAGTCACGTCTACACCCCACAGCTGCTGGGGCTGGGTTCTTGGATCAAGAGGCATGCTGCAGGGACCCAACATCCACAGCTACACGACTGTCGGACCCAGCAGCTGTGGGGTACTGCTAGGACCCAGAATCCACAGCTTCTGGGCCTGACAGTCCCCAGTAGTTGCAGGATTCACAGCTCTAGTAGGACAATGTACACCCCTGCAGCTAGGAGTACCTTTAGCTGACAGGTCTTCCAGCTGCAGGGAAGCCCCTGCTACATGTGCAAATTAAAGCTTGATAGCAGCCAGCTATAAAGTTAGTACACATTTTTGAGGTCTGATTTTTATAGCTGGCTGGAGCTTTTTATCATGTGATAAGTACTTTGCAGGTGTAGCTGTTCTCAAGGAAACTGTACAATTAACCAGTCAATTGTGCAATACATGTAACATGTGGAGGTGCCTTAGAAATATACTGGAAGTGGATCAGAAATAGCTTTTCACTTTAAAATGATACTTGGCTTTAACTCAAATTCACTTCCTGGTTAATTTGTCCTGGACTTTATGGACAAGCCCTTAAGAACAAAAAGCAATTAAATAATACCCTATCTGTGGCTCTGAAGAAGAGGAAAAACTAAATTAATGCCAGGAATCACATGAAAAATGGAAACAATCAAGCCTGAGAAGAGCAACCCAGAGCTTCTTAAGGACTCCAGATGGACAAAAACTGGGGAAGGCAAACTTGCTTGATATGCACAGATCTGGGCATTTCTCAACTTGTTTGAACAAGTACTAAATAAATGAGCAGTAACTACTGTGCAGTAGTGTCTTGTGTAAATGCTGCCACTGTCTCTGGGGCGGAGGGGAGAGAAGCAGAAGGGGATGTTGGAGACCTATGTTCCCTTCTGAGATAAACCATGACATGTATAGACATTCAGTTTCCCAGGAGAAACTCTCCTTATAGAGATTTAACTCTGTTGTTCCCAGGTTATTTTTCTTCGAGAGCAGCCATTTTTATTCCAGGAGAAAATGCTGAACACTGTACACTCTTGGTTTCTTCTAGGAGAGCAACAACTCTGCCAGAAGAAAGTAAATATATACATGAGGCCTCAGCCACTTATTTTTCAGTGACTTTAGTAAAGCCTGAATCTTTGCCATTTCAAATCCTAAACAGCAGAGTTTAGTCATACAAGTTGTCAGCTGAGCGTCATATTGCTACCATTAAGTTTATCTTGGAACACAATTATACAGATTTATTTTAATAAACTCACTGGTGGATATCTGCTTGATTTCAATTAAAAAACAAAACAAAAACCCTCTACAATTTCTAGGTGTTACAGGAATGTAGATGATGGACAAGCATGTAGATGATAATGAAAACAGCTTGGTTATAAAAGGGAATACAAGTGAGATAACAGGTCTGGATAGAAGTTATGTTTATTGCACAATTGGCCCCCTGAAAGCACTCTATAGCTATGCCTTAACAGAAGTACAGAGTTGCAGAGCATTTTAAAAGTCCCCAATCACATGACAAATTAACCATCACCATATGAAGGTTCAAATGAACCTTCTTTAACTTTGGTTTGATCAGGCAGCTGGGCTGATGCAACCCAGCCCTGCCCCCAGTGCTGTCTGCATGATGGGACGGGAAAGGCAGAGAGGAGAGAAGGAGCTTGGGCTAGAGTCTTCCCAGCCTGCACTAGAGGCGGCGCAGGTGAATTGGATCCTCTCCCCCCATCTCCCCACCAAGGCTCCTTCCCCCACCCCACCCCACCAAGGCTCCAAGCTAGAGACACGCAGCTCCTCATCTGGGTCAACTTAATCCCCCACCCTCTGGACCCAACAGTAAATGTCTGTTGGATCAGGAGGGCTGGTCTAACTTATGGCTCTTTCTGTGAAGCACCATGAGTTAGACTTGGGAGCTGTACATGTATCAGCACCCAACATTTCTTGGTTAGTTAACATGGGAACAGATAGTCTGCACTCTATTCAACCAGAATCATTTTCTCTGCATATAAATTACATTTGGTCTGTTCTGAAAATCTTTCAAGTTGGTGGCGCCTCTGTACTTAACTGAATTTCATCTGGAATTTCACTTGTGTGTGGATTCATCTATGCCAAACAATGTATAGAAATTTTTTTTTGTTGAAATGTTTCAAGTAATTCTTAAAAATTGCAGATTTATGGAGAGCTAAGAATATTAGGTTAAAATGATAAAATGTTTCAAAAATAAAATTTTAGAAAGACAGTTTAATTTGTTATCTATCAAAGCAGAGAAATACTTCTGCCCATTTTTCAAAAAACTTATTACAGAGTAACAAAATACTTCTATCAGAATGACAGTAATTCATGTAGTTGGGGGAAAGGGCTAGTTACTGAAATTCATAACAATTCTTAAAATTATCACTAGAGAGTTTGTCCCTCTTCTTCAGTCCTACGTTGATTTGGAAAGCTGTGAAGTTAAAACCACCACCACAAAGGATTTCTTTTGCTATTTTAAAGCTTTCCGTAAGCTGGGTCAAAAAAATGTTCAGTGACAGTAGGTACAGCTCACAACCTTCTGTCCTTTTCATTTAATTATGTTGTTGCTGAGTCCTTAATCTTATGATGAAATGTTTGCAAATCCACAACCTTAAATCTTTACCATAAACTGAACATGGGTTAACAGTTTTGACTAGTCTTTTATCAGGGACTCCACTTGTATGATGATTTTTGAGATTTTTCCCTCCATTATATTTGAGATAGAGGGTGTTAATATTAATTCTCCATTCACTTAGAGAATGGAAAAGTTACTGGGGTTATAAAAACCCTGAAAAAATATACGGTCTGAACCTGTTCTTTTTTGTTAAATGTCTGTGATTGTGTCAATTCTTTTTTTTAATAACAGTGAAGCAACTTTCCTTGAAGTTTTGTGATCCCCAGAATACACTGGAAGCTATCAGTGTGTGTGTGTGGGGGGGTTGTTAAGGAAGAAAAGTCAATTGTAAATCCAGGTGTGATGGGTTCATGTTAATTCTGTATTTCATTCTTCCTTTTCTTTTAGAAATGAGCCAGGTTGAATTACTACAGTTACTGAAGCATATATATTTATCCAGTTTCTCCATTGCATTAAAATGATTTTTCTACAAGAAGGAGTTGTTTTTATCCTATTATACAATGATAGGTAATATTCTTTGGAACTCACAGTACATAATATTGCATAAATATTATGGAAGGTAAATTGCCACTCATTTTTCATATGCCATATTTTTGTCAGTCTGTAAACTGTATTTATATTTTGCATGTTCAAGCCCTGTTAGGCTTAATTTTTAAAGACCAGAGGAAGGATGTTTTGTGGCCAACAGCTTAGCCAATATATTTCCCAACTATAAGTGCGCAATAAAAAAGATTACAATGAATCTGTGCTTTAATTTTTTTCTTGCAGCTTCATTCAAATTTTGAAGGAAAGAATAATTAAAGTAAGATCATAATAAACTAACCTGATAGCCTTTTTTGGGAAGATAACTGATTTTTTTTCTAGACAAAGGAAATGAAATAAATCTCATCTGGACTTTATGTACACATCTGATATAGTAACACATGGGAAATTATTAGTTCAGATAGAAATAATGGGAAAATTGCAGTTTTAGGCAATGTAAGTAAAGAACTAAGTAGGAGGTGACAATGGGTACTGCTGACAGGCTGCATTAGGCTAGAGGGAGATTATTAGTAATTCTTCAAAGATCAGTCTTGGGATCACCCTTGTATAATATTTTTCATCAATTGCTTGGAGACAAAAAATAGGAGTATGATGAAGAAATCTGCTGAAGACACAAAACTCGGGAAACCTCAGTGCAGAGGAGGCTGAGGTAATCAGGCAAACTGGATGACCTTGACCTTGAGAAATAGAAAGGGGATGAAATTCAGTGGTACAAAATGCAAGGTCATGCATTTAGAAACTAGTAGCAAGATATCATGCTATATAAGGAAAGATCATTGACTGAAAATAACAAGAGGGGAAGGACTTTGGAGCCCCTGTTTTGGACTTCCCAGAGGCAGGGAAGGCATGCACAGGGTGACTGTGCCTATAATGTGCTTCAGTTACAAGAAATTAGCAAATGTGATCTTAAGATGCACTTCAGTAGATATGAAAATATTCATGCAATTATACAGACACTTAGTGAGGCCTCATCTGGAATGCAGCATACAGTTCTGGTCCTGGTCCTTTGTCTAAAATAGCTACAAGAATACGGACTACCCTGAGATTTGCAAACACAACAAACTGCACAAATCAGCCACTTCATCCTCATCTACAACAACGTTACTTTCAACAACCAACAACAACTGTAAAAGCTTGTCTGGACCTACATATAAAATTTAAATAACCAAATTAAAATAACAGTGCATCTTGCACAAGAATGCAACTTCATGACCGGGACAATGCAAAAATAGAGCAATCCCAATTGACTGCATCTCCTGTGCTAGTTGCAAAACTACCCAATTTTTTATTATGTTAAACCATTCATAAATATCTGCATACTCCTGCTGATTGTATCCTGGTTAAACACATTCCCTCTTAATTAAGGCATATTCCTCAGAACAGGCATTCAATGTCTGTCTGAGATTTTGCAAATGTCATCATTGTGCAGACTATTGTAAATATAAATCCTGCCCTATTGTTAAAAGAATAATTCAAAGACAGTGTCCTGTCATCAGTGCCCCAAGGTATTCCATTTAGTCAATCAAAAACTATTCTACTTGACTAAAATACAATTTTTGGACTGTTCAAAAGCTTGCAAAAAACAAGTTTCACACCTGCACATCCAAAAACAGTTAGCAATTGTAATGTGATGGTCTCTTTTGACCTTCTTTGTTCAGACTCCGATCAACCAACTATTAAGAAGGAATGCTTTGAAGCTATACAATTAAGCTGTATAAGAATGAACCAAAGTTGCCAGCAAGGTGTGCACTTCAGTAGAGACAGAGAAATCACTACAATATCACACCCAGCTCATCACCGTGAAGGATCTCGCTCAGTGTAAGCTGTGAAGACTGAAACTGCTTCCTTGCCTGCACTGGTAAGAAAACACTTTTGCAGCTAAACATATACTAGGACTTTTGTAATAGCTCACATACTGAATATTGGAAAAGAGTCTTTTTTGTCATTTAATTTCATAGCTTCTATGTAGTATTGTTATTAAAGCCTTTCTGCTATTAATCAAACAAGGTGACATGTCAATCCTTATCTGCACTAGGTTTAGATCCCACTTTTAACTATAACAAACACTTCCTTCAAAGCATGGGCAGAGCTATGGGCATAAAGATGCCTCCTCAACATGCCAACCTCTTCATGAACCACTTGGAGGAGGAACTGGCTGACATGCAGTCAGAGATAGTTATTTGCCTGGGCTCATACTTAGTAGAGAAGGAAGATAATCAGTCAGAAAATATGGAGACATTCAAAGAAAATTAAATGGGAAGAATTAAAGCTCCTGAAGAAAATGCAGCGAGGTCATGGTCTCTTTCATGTTATTACACTAAGTATGCACCAGACAGTTCTAATGATAAGAGCAGAACAAGGTGAAAGTATTACTTCAAAATTCATTCTGTCATTCCCACAGACCAAATGCTAAAAATGCCTTAAACTCTACTTCAATGAAAGCAGTGGATACACTGACTTTTACTTATATACAATTATTTTCTTTTGTATTTTTACAACACTCATTGTGTACAGATGCACTTAATATTCAGATCAGTCAGATGGATTTAACTGCAGTTCAGACGTGAAGCAGACAAACACACAAGTCTGTTAAACCAGTTTAAAACTACCTGGAATTGTTCAAAATGTGCATTTATTACTTCAAATTCATTCTGTCATTCCCACAGACCAAATGCTAAAAATGCCTTAAACTCTACTTCAATGAAAGCAGGGGATACACTGACTTTTACTTATCTACAGTCTGTTAAACCAGTTTAAAACTACCTGGAAAATCAAATACTCTTTTGAATTATTAGACTGTGAACCAGGTTGGTGTTACATGTGGTCACCAAATGTTGCATATGGATCCAGTTGGTCCTCCATGCATCTCACATTGCATAGCTCCTCATCCCCTTCTCTGCTGTGACTGGCTGTATTCAGAACCCTATTGCTCCTTCCCCCACCCTTTTGTTGGCTCTTTTTTTTTTTTTAACAATGAGCTCCTTTTCACTGTTCAATAAAAAGCTACCTTTCTGTCAAGCAGCTGTGTCCCTACAAGCTCACCCCTCATCATGCCTCCCCTGCCTCTGGGAACTCCAAAACAGGGGTTCCAAGCACCCACCCAGGCCAGGCACCCCAAGTCAGGCATGCATGCTTCAGAACTGGTCAAATGCTACTGAAGTTTATTGAGCTTGTGTTTAAGAGAGAAGGGAAAGCTGAAAAATGGCAATGTCCAACCACCACCACCACTAAAACCCCTAAAGTATGGGTGCAAGCACTCCCCCTGCATTCACCCATCATGAGGCATAACGGTCTGGCTGCTGCTCACTCCCACGCCCAGTTTTGAAGCCACAGTGCTTCAGACACAGTTATGAACCGGTTCCCAACCAATGTCACTTAGGAATGGTTCAATTTTTACATTTATCCATACCCTTTTGAGTGTCCAGTACTGCAAGGAAAGGATCACCTTCATTTTCCAATGTGATCAGGTGGTATTAAAGGTGCTCAGCACTCAATTTAACCAGGCTGTGTGCACCAGATTGGGCCAATGTATGGGGCAAATCCACAGCCAAACTCAGCACACACAGTTAACCAGGTAATATGTAATCCTGATGGGCGAAAACAGTGGTGCTCGAGCTGTCTAGCAAGCAGGCCATATAAACAGGATGTAGCCAGTCTTTGGGCTTGATGTAGCACACAGGGCCAGGTTGTAGCCATGCTTTGGATCCAACTCATGAACTAACCTCACATGGTGGGTCCAGGGCCATACACTGGGTCCAGCCATGGACTGATCCCACACACTGAGTCTGGAGGCATGTGCCAGATCCAGGGCTGTGCTTTGGATCTGTCCACAAATCAGCTCCATGACTGGGTCAAGGGTTGTATGCTGGATCTGACCCCATGTCCTGGGTCCAGCTGTGTGCTGAGTCTGACTGTGGACTTGCCCTGTACATTGGCCCAATCTGGCGGACATAGCCACGTCATCCAGCCTGTGGCATTCCCTATAAGTAAAAGAAAATTAACAGTGGGGGAGTAGTGGCTGTAGGGTTCCCACTGCTGCTCTCCCACCAAATTGTTGTACCTCTGGGGAGCCCCAGGGGCTAGGTCTAGCCCTTGGAACAAAGCTTGAGCACCACCAAATTAAGCGACCTACTAGTAACTTAGAAAAAATGTTCCTTGAGTATCTTCCCTAAGCATATAAATTAGAAATATAAAAAGACTCCTCCAGTTACTGATTCCTCTGAAGGAACATTCATGGGTAATACAAAGAATTCACTAAGATTTCTTTCTGATGTTACTTACCTCTAAACTTTCTGCATGAATGCTTGGTGGGTAGACAAGCCACCCACTGTGTACAATAAACTTCTGTTTCAGATTGCCCAGAGAACCTGCAATACAGGAAGTGTGTCAAAGTTTTAAAGAGGGTATGTTTTCTGTTGCAAACTCTCAATGAGAGAAGCTATACACAAACTGAAATTCTGTTTTTTGAAATGCTAGTTTTATTTAAATTTTCACCGAAAGCTACTAATAACTCTGAGTCCCTTTACTTGTCTGAATTTGTTGATAGAAAGAAGCAAGGATTATTTGTGGTATCTTTTACTGGGCCATCTGCATATTTGGGAGAGTTGTTTGATAAGCTTTTGAGCATCAAGTGCCCTTTCTCAAGCTGGGATAAATAGCATAGAATAAACTCAGTGTAAATGCAAATGGTCTGACTGGAAGAACAGAGGAGAGCTGTAAACTAGGAGTGAAAAGGTATTTAGTATACTGTCCACTCCCTTCCTAAAGTATTGTTCCCCTATATCCCTGACTATATTAAGAGAACATTTTTGGGAGAGACTACATGATTACCTTCCTGAACTTATATCAAAAGAAGCAATTATTAATAATGTGATATACTTTTATATACTACTTGGTACCAAATTCCCTTTTCATAGTCATAATTGTTGTTTGTCACTAGTGCCAAATACAAGGCAACTGTGCCAGAAATAACAAATACTTTAACTTCACATAGAGCTCCATATTTGTCAAGTAGTGGAAAGTATTTTCTTGAATTGTTTGAAATTAATATAGTTTTTATTTTTCTATTGCCAGTTATCAACCATTTTTAAATAGGGAAACTTTTATTCCATAAAATGAAACAATAGATTAGTCTTTCTTACTATAACAACAGGTAGAATAACTTCTTAATATCAGAGGTTCCAGCTTGGTGCATTTAATGCTGTTTATTGTACTGGAGAAAGTACTCCATTATCCTGAGTTTTACAGTTTCAGAATTCTTGTGGATGTACGGTATCTTATTGAAGTCAGATATTAAAGCATCACATCACCACAGAGCAGTCATGAGATAATGAATAGTGAATAATATACTACCCTAAGACAGCATTCCTCAAACTGTAGGGCATACCCCAACAGTGGAGGATGTTAAAAGCTCCTTGGGCAGATACGAAGCCTGGATGATGGCAAAAGGGAACTGGTGGCAACTGGCTGCACTTGGCAGTGAAGGGAATCAGTGGTAAGACAATAGGGAAAAGCAAGAGTGGCCAACTTTACTGTAGCAGGGCATAAACCCCAAAAGTCTGGGAAATGCTGCCCTAAGGTATGACAGTGCTTCACAAAAGACTATAAACTTCATTTTTTGTACTAGGACTCCCACTCTAAATTTTCTACAGGATGCAAAAAATAAGGATGACAATAACTTAGGAGAGGATGAGAATAAATGGTTTTCTATATAATTTCACTTACCTTTTCAAAAATCTTTTACCCTTCTACCCTTGAATTGGAGTTGAATATATTAGCCCTGTATGAATTAATTATAACAACAAGGTGGGCTGAGAATTAAATTTAGCACTTGGCTTTAACTACCAGTTACAAACCTACTCAGTCAGCCTATAAATCATCACTTTAACCCTAAAAGCTCTCTGTGGTGGTTATCTTGAATCTATTCTCTTTTCTTTCAAGCTTGTCTCCTTAGTTGTCTCTTGAAGGGGTGTATATTATACCTTCTGTTGTGCACTTTGGTAGATTTGCTACATGCAATCCATTATATAGGAAACATTTTACCTGAATTGCATCTGTGTTGGCACATCATGTCTTGTTCAATCCATTACCTTTGTCTAGCAATGAGTTTCTGTCTCAAGGAGCTATTCACATTTCTATTTTAGAAATTAGTTCAGCTTCCTTTAAGGACAACTGAAAGGTGAAAAAGACCTTGAAATTATCCTAATAAGCTACTTTGGAAAATAGTGCTATCTATTTCTGAAACCAGAATGTCAAGGGCTGAACCGGTGGAAGACCAAAGATTGAGTCTCTTTTGAATGTTTCTTGCCTATGGTAAAGTATGTAGTCTAGCTGCTTGCCCTTTCTTTCTCATTTGCCAGCAATGACCTAAATCATTTTTGTTGTTCTCTCTTATATTTTTGATTGTCCTTCGTGTGGTGTAAAAAAATTGCAGAGCATTTCTAATGTGATTTATAATTTCCAGATCCACTTTCATACTTCAAGCTTTACTTACAGATAGTAACTTGTGCAAAAGTTTCTAGTGTACTGCCCACCACCTTTCTAGAATGGATATTTTGTCTAGAATCAGTATTTTGTCTCCTTTCTATGCTCTGGGTCTGGTTATAATTAATATTTTTCCAACTTAAAAAGTGAAAATTGTATCATTGCAGTCCATATTGTAAAGAAAAATTAAACCTAACTGAAAAAGATGTTTGGATGAAATGCAATAATTTAATTTCCTGTAGACTATAAAGTTAATGAATAGCATAAAAGTCATTTGTTCAAAAATTGAAAAGCAGTATGTTACAAGTGGAAATACAAGAGAATTTGTGATCCTGGTTATTTTACACACATTTAGTTTTGCAGAGCTCTGTCATAAAAACAAGATGGAACATAAAGAAAAAAGCTGTGTAAATATGACTGGGGAAGAACAGCAACAATTGGTTAGAATATATCTGGCCAATTGTGTATCAGGAAAAAAGACGCAACCAACTAGACGAAGTCCTAAAGCATGAGATATGTCTATACTAATTTTCTTAACATAGAACTAGAAGCGTTATAACCAGTTCAAGGGCAATGTAGGCAGTTTTAGAATACATAAAGTTGGAGGGGACCTGAACCCCTTGCAAAGGTACAAGATCAGCCATAGACTTTACTAGGCCCTCAAAATACATCACAGATACCAACAAAGGGAACATCAGCCGACCGACGGTCAGTGCAGACATGGTAAAAAGACACTTGGAGGGACTGGACATATTAAAATCACCAGGACCCAAGGGACTCCACCCACAGGTAATGAAGAAATTAGCAGGGGTCATAGCTGATCCACTGGCAAGGATATATGACTGTTCATGGTGCTTGGGTCAGGGTCCGGAGGATTGGAAGAAGGCTAACGTCATCCCAATCTTTAAGAAGGGGAGGAAGGAGGACACAGGGAACTATAGACCAATCAGCCTTACCTCTATACCTGGGAAAATCCTAGAAAAAATTATCAAGGAGCACATCTGTGGGAGTCCGCTGGCTAATGTGATGCAGAGGGGTAACCAACATGGGTTTTTAGCAGGCAGGTCCTACCTAAGTAACCTAGTTTCCTTTTATGACAAGGCCACCAATTGTTTAGATGCAGGAGTAAAGGTGGATGTTATCTATCTGGACTTCAAGAAGGCCTTTGACAAGGTATCCCATACCATCCTTATAATTAAACTGAGGGGATATGCTTTGGATGATTACTCGGTAGACTGGGTAGCAAATTGGCTCCAAGGCTGCACTCAGAGGGTGGTAGTGGGTGGATCAGTGTCAACCTGGAAAGATGTCAGCAGTGGAGTCCCTCAGTTCTGGGGCCAGTGCCATTCAATATCTTCATCAGTTATCTGGATGAGGGGTTGGGAAACACCCTGTCTAAATTTGCAGATGACACAAAATTATGGGGTGCAGCTAACACCCCGAAGAGCAGGAACCAGATCTAGGCCAACCTAGACAGGCTGGGGAAGTGGGCAGAGAGCAACAGGATGCAATTCAATAAGAACAAGTTCAAGGTGCTGCATCTAGGTAGGAAGAACTGCCATCATACCTACAGGCTGGGGGGCCACTTTCTCAGTTCCCCTGAGGCAAAAAAAAGATCTTAGAGTCACTGTTGACTCCAAGATGAACATGAGTCACCGATGTGATGAAGCAGTTGGCAGAGCAAATTGCACATTGTCGTGCATCCGTAGGTGCTTCACAAAGAGGTCCAGGGAAGTGACCCTCCCCCTCTATGTTTCATAGTTTCATAGTTTCATAGTTTGTAGGGTCGGAAGGGACCTGAGCAGATCATCTAGTCCGACCCCCTGCCATGGCAGGAAAGAATACTGGGGTCAAACGACCCCAGCAAGATGTTCATCTAACCTCCTCTTAAACACCCCCAGGGTAGGGGCCAGCACCACTTCTCTTGGAAGTTGGTTCCAGACCCTAGCCGCCCTGACCGTGAAGTAGCGCCTCCTGATATCTAACCTAAACCTACCCTCTGCCAGCTTGTGACCGTTATTCCTGGTCACTCCTGGCAGTGCTTGGGGGAACAGTGACTCCCCCAGTGCCTGCTGACCCCCCCTGACTAGTTTGTAACAGGCCACAAGATCCCCCCTCAGCCTTCTCTTTTGGAGGCTGAACAGGTTCAGGTCCCGTAGCCTCTCCTCATAGGGCCTGCCCTGTTGTCCCCTGATCATACGAGTGACCCTCCTCTGGACCCTCTCCATGCTGTCGACATCCCTCTTGAAGTGTGGCACCCAGAACTGGACACAATACTCCAGCTGCGGCCTCACCAGTACCACATAGAGGGGGAGGATCACCTCTTTGGACCTGCTCGAGATGCATCTGTGGATGCATGCCAAGGTGCGGTTGGCCTTCCTGACTGCATCCCCACACTGCCGGCCCATGTTCATCTTGGAGTCAATGATGACCCCCAGATCCTTTTTTGCCTCTGTGCTGACAAGAGGGGAGTTCCCTAACCTGTATGTATGGTGCCGGTTGTTTCTCCCAAGGTGCATCACCTTGCACTTGTCTGTGTTGAAACCCATCCTGTTCTTGTCTGCCCACCCTTGTAACCTGTCTACGTCTGATTGTAGCCTGTTGCATCCTTCCATTGTGCCCATGTCCCCCCACATCTTAGTGTCATCAGCAAATTTGAACAGGGTGCTTTTTACCCCCTCATCCAAATCACTGATGAAGATGTTGAACAGTGCGGGCCCGAGGACCGAGCCCTGCGGAACCCCACTGCCCACGTCCTTCCGGTTGAGAAGGACCCATCCACTACCACCCTCTGGGTGTGGCCCTCCAGCCAGTTGGTGACCCATTTGACTGTGTGGGTGTCTACACCACAGCCCCCCAGTTTCTTAATGAGAACGGGGTGAGAGACAGTGTCAAAAGCCTTCCGGAAGTCCAGGAAGATTATATCCACTGCTACCCCTGCATCTAATGATCTGGTGATCTGATCGTAAAAGGCCACCAGGTTGGTCTGACAGGACCTGTCACTGATTAACCCATGTTGGTTGCCCCTAAGCATGCAGTCCCCTGCTGGCCCCTCCTGGATGTGTGCCAGCATAATTTTCTTGAATAGCTTGCCTAGGATCGAGGTAAGACTAACCAGCCTGTAGTTTCCCGGGTCCTCCTTCCTGCCTTTTTTGAAGATGGGGACCACGCTGGCCCTCTTCCAGTCCTCCGGTACCTCACCAGAGCACCACGAGTGCTCGTAAAGTTGTGCCAGGGGACTTGCAATGACCTCAGCCAGTTCCTTTAGAACCCTAGGGTGGAGATCATCTGGACCGGCTGACTTGAATACGTCCAACCCCTCCAGAAGCTCCCTAACTAAATGCTCACTAACCCGTGGCCCAGGTGTGCCTCCCCCGGGGCCAAAGGGGGGCCCAGCAGGGAGGTGGCTGTTCTGGTCCCTACTTGGGAAGACGGAGGCAAAGAAATCTTTAAACATGTTAGCTTTGCCGTCTGGTGTGACGACCAAGTTTCCCATCGTGTCCTGCAAGGGCCCCACATTACCCGCGACCTTCTTTTTACCCCCTACATATTTAAAAAAGGACTTCTTATTGTTCTTAATCTGGGAAGCTAGTCCCAGTTCCATCTCTGCCTTGGTCTTCCTAACTACCCCCCTACATCCCCAAGCAACTGCAGAATAGTGCTCCCTGGTGATGACCCCTTCTTTCCATTGGGTGTAAGCCTCCTTTTTAGCAAGGAGACATTCCTGGATGCTTTTGGTGAGCCACGGAGGCTTGTGTGCTCTCCTGCTCCCTTTCATCCTCATTGGGATTACCTTCCTTTGGGCTTGGAGGATTGTCTCCTTAAGGAGCGACCACTCTCCTTGGACACCTGGCTCCCCTCCCCTCCAGGACCTAAGCGCTTCTCCAACTATCCTCCTTAGCTTATTGAAGTCTGCCCTCCTAAAATCTAGGGCCGCTGCCTTACTGCATGCCTTTGCCACCTTGCGCTGGATGGTGAATTGCAGCAGGCGATGATCGCTGTCGCCCAGGTGGTCGAGCACCCGCAGCCCCCTCACCAGGTCATCACCCGTGGCCAGCACCAGGTCCAACAAGGCGTCTCCCTTGGTGGGGCTGTGCACCTCCTGGGTTAGATGGAGGTCCTGCACTCTGGCCAAGAACCTAAGTGAGCATTCAGACCTGGCTGACTGCTCTTCCCAGCAGATGTCCGGAAAATTCAGGTCCCCCATGACTACCACATCCTTAGCCTTCACTACCTCTGTGAGCTGACCCAAGAATTCCTGGTCAAGCTCTTCTCCCTGGTTGGGAGGTCTGTAGTAGACTCCCACCATTAAGTCCCTTTCCCCTCGACTGCCTTGTACTCTAACCCAAAGCACTTCAGAGTGCCCCTCCCCTGACTCCTTGCTAATTAATGAGGATGTGCATTCATCCTTAATATAGAGCTCCATACCCCCACCTCTCTTTCCTATCCTGTCCCTCCTGTACAGCCTATAGTCCTTGACATTCACCCCCCAGTCATGCGTTGCGTCCCAACACATGTCCGTAATCCTCACTATGTCCGGCCTGGTGTCAGCCAGCAGGAGGATGAGTTCCTCCTGCTTGTTGCCCATACTACGAGCATTTGTGTAGAGGCATTTGAGGCCTCCTGTGGGTGTGTGTACTGACCCCCTAGTCCCAGCGTTACCCTGGCCCCTATCTCTTACCTGTTTATTCACTTCGCTCGTTGGTCTGGGCTGGGCTGTAGTTGTGGGTGCTGTTTTGTCTGGCAGTCTGATGTTTTCTCCGCCCTCATCTTCCCCTTCCCCCAACAAGCCTAGTTTAAAGCCCGCTGGAGGAGGTCCACCAACCTAGAAGAGAACACACGCTTACCTTTAGGGGAAAGGTGGAGCCCATCCTGTCCCAGCATGTAGCACTGGTCAGACCACAGCTGCAGTACTGTGTCCAGTTCTGGATGCCACAGTTCAAGTGGGAGGCGGACACCCTGGAGAGGGTCCAAAGAAGAGCCACTTGCCTGATTAGAGGCCTGCAGGGAAGGCCCAGTGAGGAAAGGCTAAGGGACCTTAACCTCTCCAGCCTCTCCAAGAGAAGGCTGAGAGGGGACCTTGTGGCAGCATACAAATTCATAAGGGGAGAGCAACATGAAGTAGGTGATGATCTGTTCACCAGGGCACCCCTTGGAATGATAAGGAACAATGGCCATAAGCTACTAGAGAGAAGGTTTAGGCTGGACATTAGGAGAAAGTTCTTCACAGTCAGAGTTGCCCGAATCTGGAATGGGCTTTCAAGGGAGGTGGTGCTCGCCCCATTCTTGGGGGTCATCAAGAGGAGACTGGATAGGCACCTGGCTAGGATCACATGACCCCAGGGTTGGTGACTCTTTTCTTGCCTGTCAGGGGCAGGGGGTTGGACTACACAGCCCACTGAGGTCTCTTCCGACTCTATGAATCTATCCAGCCTCTTCTTGAAAATATCCAGTGAAGGGGACTCCATAACTTTCCTCAGATCCAAGAATTAAGGTTATGAACAAGAAGTGCATAGATACACAAACCTAGGGACAACAAAGATAATCACAACTAACCAACCAACTACCAGCCCGAATACTTCAATTTCTGGCAAAATGCTTTCAGGAAGTTATATATGGCATCTCAGTCACCACCTGTAATAAGACAATCTGCTATTTTATTATTCCTCAGCTAGGAAACTGCATTTTTGTTACAAGGTTGAATTTGCCCAACTTCATCTTCCAGATCATGTCATGCCTGAAAAGTCTGAAAATCTCTGCAATATCACACATCTTTTTTTCCATGTATAAGTAGCTGTTCACAGTGATCAAGTCATCTCTCAATCTTCTCTTTGAATAAGTTGAGCTCATGTCATGAGACATATTTTCCAGCCCAGGTATCATTTTCATGGCTTTCTTTTGAACTTGCTCCAATATTTTCACGGCAGTCTTGAATTGTGGACAACCCAACTGGATGCAATATTCTATTGTGTATAGGCTCCCCCTACTCCAGTTTGATAGTCCTCTTCTTATATAACCAAGGACTGTCAGCAAGATAAGATGATATGTAAAAATGACTGAACAAAAAAGGAAGACATTTTGTTGATTTATTTCAGGATTGTCTAAACTTGTCATAGGTGGGGACCACATACCATGCAGGTCACATGCTGTAGGGATAAACCCCCACCCCAGTCCCTCCCTAGCACAAACCCCTCTAACCTCCAGCAGCACACAGTCTCCTTCTGCCCCTTCCCTGCCCCAGGCTCTCTCCCACCATGTGGCAGTGGAAAAGGTGGCTGCAGGGGCCACATGTTAACAGCTCACAGGCTGTCAGTTGCACAGGCCTGATTTATTTGATGGAAAACAGATGGCTAAATATTGCTAACTGAAGGCTTTTGACTTGAGCCATCCTGGGCACTGGCTTCATTAGAAGCAGAAACTCAGTTGTGAGAGCTAAAAATAAATTTTAAAAAAGCTGAATAAACTGAATAGGGAAATAGAAGAGTTTTCTCACCTGTCATTTCTGGGACAGGAAACAGGGTGAATAGACACATCCTTCATATTTGAAAAGATAGATCACAAAGATTGTAAAATAGTAAATATAGTCAGCATATTCACTCTAAGCAAATATTTAATTCACAGAACAGGATATGCTTAACTGCCAAAGAAATTTAAAAACTGTGGAAACAGCAAAAGTGATAAGAATACATCTAGGCACATAAAATGTAAGCGCAACAAAACAGGACATTTTTCTGTCTTGCATTACCCAATGGAAATATTAAGTTAGGGAACTCAAAAATTATTCTACCTCATTTTGTCTTGATAATTCAACCAAAAATTCTAGTGAGTCATGAGAAATATGTATTGATAATGCTAAAATCCATTTAAAACTAACACGAAATCATTAAGGGGGAAGTGGGGCATGATGGGATATGTATGTGTGGTTGCTGAGGATACTAGCAAGTAAACGTGGTCTCCCTGTTAATAGACACAATATTTCAGACTGAAAACCTTTGATTGAACTCAGGGAGGAAAATTAGGAATGGGGACCAAGTGACAATGATAGCTTCCCAGCATGTAGGGGACATTGGATGTAGTAGGCATCCCCTTAGGAAACAGTCTCACTTCAAGCCTATTATCAAAGAGGCAGGTTTAAACAGGAATGCCTGCTTCATAAAAATAACTCTGCAGGGGGCAGGTGAAAGGAAGGCTACTGCCTTCCCTGATCTGCAATTTAATTTACAGGAGCTGTAACATTGCATATAAAAGATATAAGTCAACACTTCCTAGCAAACAATTCAGAATGTACATGTCATGATCAGTGGATCATCAGTCAACAAGCTGTTATGTCATGTCTTGACATAGCTGAAGCAAAGGGGCATGTGTATCACCTGGAAGAAATCTGTACTGAGGTGTTTTCCAGAAATAGGAATATTATAATGTAAATTCAAAGTTCCTACAGCATCCCTGTATGGACATGGATGCTTCTTGTGTTCTAGAACAGGGGGTTGTCATCTGGGGGTACGTGTACCCCTGGGGATACTTGGACCAGTCTTAGGGGATACGCACAGCTGGGTGGGGATGGAGTGCCACCACCTCCCAGGAGCACAGCTGGGGTGGGGTGAGGGCAGTGGTGCCACTCTGCAGGCTGGCAAAGCTCACACACAGTGGTCGCTGCCACACCCCAGTGAGCTTCCCACCCTGCAAAGACGCATCATTGCCCTCAACTCAGCCCAGTGAGCTTCCCTGCCCTGCCCCAGCCCTGCTCTGGGGAGTCAGCAGCATTCTGTCCCCACCTACCCATGTGCCATCCCCGCCTCCCAGCTCCATGTCTGACCATGGGCTACCCCCACGTGGCATTCAGCCATGTGCTACCTGCCTCCCTATTCGGAGTCTGGCTGCACACTAACCTCCCTCCACCACCCACTGCTTGGCATCCAGCCACCAGGGGTACTCAGACTAAAAAAGGTTGAAAATCCCTGTTCTAGAACAAATGGTTTCTTCCTAAGATTGTCTAGATTTGGGTTATGACAGCCAAGAGGATTTTCAGGAGAGATGAATATTGTATCCTCTTGTAGTGCAAGCACATACTTAACTGGATTCCATTTTTCACAAGTTGCCAGATATCTCAGAGCTCCCTACATGCTCACTGCTGGAAGCTCCACATGTGCTGTGAGCTTACCAGATGATGTGCCTGCAGTCCCTGCTTTCAAGGACCTCCAAAGCTTGCTGCTGTTTGCTCTTCTTCCTCCTCCACCACCGTTGAGTTCAGCAGCAGGGGCTAGAAGGGGATGAGAGGCAGGGGTAGCAGCAGTGACACAGTCCCTGCTTTCATGGAGCCCAGGGGCTACATGCCACTGCTGCAGATGGGAGGAACAGCAAACAGCAGCAAACTCCATAGCTGAAAGTAGGTATTCCAGGCAGAGCAGGGCAGACCTTCAGCTCATAGAGTAAGCTCCAGTAGGAGCTATGCTGACATGCTGATGAGCACTGAGGGCTTGCTAGCATCCCTGATAACAGCGAGGGGCTGCAGCCACCTCCGCTTCCCTCCCATCTCCCCACTTCAGTGGTGTGGCACATTGGGAATGGGTTCTCTTAAATACACATACACACTCCACCAAAGTGCATATGGCCACACCCTAACCACCACAGTCCTGGATCTGCCCAGTTTTGTTCCAGAATAGTTAATTATTTTGAAGTTTGTTGGACTCTGTACTCATGCTCTGCTAAAATTTACACTGGCAAAATCCAGTCTGTCATTGGGTTTCCTTGATTCTACCTTATCTACAAAAAATTCCTTCTCCCCTACACGCTCATCTACATGCACTTGAGGTTTTTGTGTTTCAGATAGGGAGTGCTTGACAAAATGGTTCATCTTGTTACAGCTATAATGGAGCTTTCCAAATGCAGTGCAATGTTTGTGCCCATGTTGCCTTCCACAGGTACTACATACCTTCAGGCTTGCTCTCTCCCCCTTAGCATTATCTTTGCCAACAAAAGAGTCCACCCTGTGAGGTGGCTTTTTAAATAGTCTTTCATTCCTAATGCACCTTTCTGGGACATTCGGCTCTGCAGCCTGGGCCTCCACATTTTCTGCTGCCCTTAAAATTTAGATAGTCTTTTCTAGGGACAAGTCTCTCTCACAATAACCTTTCTGGTAATGCATTGTTTGCAATGCCAGGTATATCCTACTACTAATCAGAGCTTCTGCCAAGTTCCCAAAAGCAGTTCTTACTCAGTCTCTTTAGTTCAGTAACATAATGATCTGGTTTTCGCCTTCTTTGTTTGCACATTGAAAAAAACCTGTCTTTCAAGAGTCTCATTCTTTTTTGGCATGCAATACTCCTCATATTTGGACAGTATTTTACTAAGTTTCACATTTTGATATTTTGCAAAGGCAAAACAGCCAGGGCTTCCTCCCCACACTTTTAGTAAAAGTCGGATTTTTACATTTTAATTGTTCTCTTTTGTCCCTACAGCTGCTAGATACCACTCAAACCTTTGTCTGAAAACCCTCCAATTCTCTGCTACATTGCCTGACAACAGAAGGGCAGGTGGAGGTTGCAACACTGCTATGATTAACTGTCCTTTTACTTAAACAATGGCTGCAAATCACTTGCAGAGGCTTCTTCCTTCCATGTGGTGGCACTGGTCCACTTGCTCGCAGTTTCCAATAGGGTGGCTATATGTCATGGTTTGGCCAGGACACTCTGGGATTCCATAGCTCAGTCCCAGCTGGTTGATCAAAAGTCCTGGGCTGGAGTCCGGTGGGGATGCAGAATGGCATGGTGCTCCAGGCAGGCAGGCAGCCAGATACCACTGCTTCTGTGCAGGAGAAAGGATGTGACACATGTGGGCAGGGTGGTGCCTCTTCCAGTCCCCTTGTTCCCACCTGGAAGCAGTGGTGCCTGCCTGGCACATCATGCTGCTCTGCCTCCCAGTCAGACTCCAGCCCAGGACTTCTGACCAACTGGCCAGAACCGAGCTATGGAATCCTGGAGTGCCCCAGCCAAACCAGGACGCACGGCCACCATAGATTCCAATGTGTTTTTCAGTTTGTAATTCAAATTCTTTCACGTTCTTTCTCATTTGTCCTTTCTGACACCATCAGCACCCTGTTCAAATTTGCTGATGACACTAAGATGTGGGGGGACCTGGGCACACTGGAGGGATGCAACAGGCTACGGTCAGACCTAGGCAAGTTACAAGGGTGGGCGGATGAGAACAGGATGGGTTTCAACACAGACAAGTGCAAGGTCATGCACCCCGGGAGGAACAACCGGCACCATACCTACAGGTTAGGGAACTCCCCTCTTGTCAGCACGGAGGCGGAAAGGGATCTGGGGATCATCATTGACTCCAAGTTGAACATGGGCCGGCAGTGTGGGGAGGCAGTCAGGAAGGCCACCCGTACCTTGTCATGCATCCACAGATGCATCTCGAGCAGGTCCAAAGAGGTGATCCTCCCCCTCTATGCAGCACTGGTCAGGCCGCAGCTGGAGTATTGCGTCCAGTTCTGGGCACCACACTTCAAGAGGGATGTCGACAGCGTGGAAAGGGTCCAGAGGAGGGCCACTCATATGATCAGGGGACAACAGGGCAGGCCCTACAAGGAGAGGCTACGGGACCTGAACCTGTTCAGCCTCCACAAGAGAAGGCTGAGGGGGGATCTAGTGGCCTGTTACTTACTAGTCAGGGGGGACCAGCAGGCACTGGGGAAGTCCCTGTTCCCCCAAGTACTGCCAGGAGTGACCAGGAATAATGGTCACAAGCTGGCAGAGGGTAGATTCAGATTAGACATCAGGAGGCGCTACTTCACTGTCAGGGCGGTTAGGATCTGGAACCAACTTCCAAGAGAAGTGGTGCTGGCTCCTACCCTGGGGATCTTTAAGAGGAGGTTAGGTGAACACCTTGCTGGGGTTGTTTGACCCCAGTATTCTTTCCTGCCATGGCAGGGGGTCGGACTAGGTGATTTGCTCAGGTCCCTTCCGACCCTAGAAACTATGAAACTATACAGTGATCATCGGATTCCAAGAAGACAGTCAGGCATGAATGAAAAAAACTAAGCAGCAATTTATTGTGGAGCCGTAGACAAGCCTCTGCAGTCCTTTAGTCTCTTTAACTACAGCTGCTCCCTAACAGAGAGACCATCTCCTAATTCCCAACTTTTTTAAATAAGGGAGCATCTCTAGATTAGAACTTTGTCACTACACAAACTGTTGTAGTGAACTGCGGGCTTTGCCAAGAAGTTATCCCTACTTATCACAAAGAATCCTGTAACTCAGATGTCAGACCCTGGAAATAAGTGGGGACTGACTGAGCAGTGAGAGTTACAAAGATGGCAGCACTTAGGCCAGGTACAGAATTTACACTTTTACTGATATAAGTGCTCAGAAACTGGTCCAAACTTGTAACAGTACAGAAGTATGGTGTACATAGGCTGGCTTAAAAATGGAGTAGCCCAGTCTAAAATAGACCTGGATCAATGTGCATGCAAACTTAATCAATTTAGGTTACACAGGGAAATTGAATTTCTGTACCAGACCACCTATCAATTCATGTTAGCTCAGTCTGCCAGCATCCCAGGTGCTTTTGTGGCCCTCTGCCAGCCCCTCCTCTTAAGGAGCTGAGCTAGCACTTGCCCCATGTTTGGCTGCTCTGGCCAAACACTCAGCCAGCCTCACTGCCAGGCTGTCCCAAAGCAAGATTGCAGAGGCTGACGGTGATGGGGGCGGGGGGGTCATACCAGGCTTTCCTCCCGGTTACAGGGCCATGGAGGTCCCTGGGTGGGTATGCAGGAGCCTACCCAGGGACTCCTACGCCTCCATGAGCAGGTGCAGCCCTAGGGAGCATGACCTGGCTGGGGAGGACAGGCAAGCAGGGTTGCGCTGCCTGCCAGATGCCTATGGCTGATGACAATGGGGGGAGGGAGGGAGAGTTGCTTGGCCATGCATAGCAGCCAATCGGGGTGGCTTGGCTGTGCTAGGCAATTTCCAGCAGCACAGGAAACCCACTGGGAGGTGTGTGGGAGCACCCCCAACCTTTTGGGTTTACCCAATGCAGGTAGTCTACCCCTCCCCACCCCCGCCACCAAAAGGTGAACATCTCTTCTGTTTGCTCCCAAGCTAACCTACGCCATTTACAAAAACCTGTGTAAGTTTAATCAGTTCTGCCTTGGGCTTTTGAACAGAACACTTAGCCTTAGATGAACCCTTACTACTTTTCCTGATTCTCATGAATCAAATATAGAACTGACCTTTCTATCTTAAGTGTCAGAAATTGCCCAAAGATTATATATGGATGGTGAAGAAATCTAAGAACTTGTCATATGTAATGGACTACAGTTCGTTGGGAAATGATTCATGACAGTTATGGTTATGAATAACTTCAGCCTCTAGCTCAGAGGTGGCCAACCTGTGACTCCAGAGCCACGTACGGCTCTTCAGAAGTTTGGTATGCATCTACATGTGCATGCCCTAAGGCACATTAATGCAGTGTGCAGACCAATTTGAGATTAAGGTTAGTCCTAAGTCAGTCAACATACACAGCCTTAATGTGCTTTAGCACATTTACACATGCATTAAGATGTTTTAGCTATTTGCATCCAAATTTGATACCTACTTTTGCAGGTTTCAAATTAGGTGTGAACAGCTTAAAATTGCCATTTTTAAGGCACATTAAGGGTGCATACATGTATACCTGTGCCTGAAGTGCACCTTAAAAATGGCTAATGTGCTTAAATCAGCACATGTAGATGCCCACTTATGTGACCTATTACCTACTGCAGTTCTCTGTCCCAAGTTAAATAATGAGGATCCTGGTACAGTGCATGAGCAGAAGGGAACCCAAATTGTCTAGGAAGACAGAAGTGAAATACAAAGGAAAAGGTCAGGGCTTAAACAACACTTCATTGACTTCAGTGGAATAGCTCTTGGTTTGCATCATCATGAAAAAAGAATCAGCCTCTTCATTTCTGATATATACGCTGATATATATTTCTTTGTCTAGCTAATACTGTTCAAAGTGGAATATCATGTGACAACAGATATATTCATGCTCTCTTAACTGTTGTCTCTTACTTGATCACTTCTGGAGGATTTCTTCTCCAATCTAAAACTCTCTTCTCTTTAAAAATATTCTCATTACTTTCCTTTAGTTCATGTCATTTCTGGCATGCATCATTCTTCCTGATCCTGTTCTGAAGAAGAATAAATAAGGGACTTGAAATAGTTTTGTTTAACAACAATTCTGGAGCCATTCATTCAGGATCTTCACAGTGGCCATTTCTACATGACACACTTACTGCGCAACAGCAGTAGTGTCACGGGGCATGAACAGTGACACAATGCTACTGCGCAGAAGTAATGAGCTACTGTGCAGTAGTAATGAGGTACTATACAGTCAGCATCACCAGGAAGCCATGCAAGAATGCTACTGCCCAGCAACACCAGTTACTGCGCAGTCATTTTGTATTTGAGTGTGAAAGTAGCAAATGACTGCGCAGTAACAACTGCACAGTCAGTGTCCCATGTAGATGCAGCCAGTGCTCACTTGGTAGCTCATCATGTGATATATGCCGGTCCTCTTGCAAGCAGAATTGTTGCTGGCTGTACAGATGATATAGTAACCTAAGAAAATGTAAAAGGTATAGCAAGAAGAATTTTCCTCCTAATTTCATGATGTACTTCTCTTACCACATCATACGCAATTTGCTAGTATTTTTTGCTACTGAAAAATATTGTCAATTCATGTGAAAAATAATTAAAACCAGGAAATGGAAATCTTTTCTTTCCCTTTTCCTAAACAACTAGAATTAAAAATTCACCATTTTCTTGTCTGAATTTTTCATTTCACCCCCAAATCCCAACCTGTTTTTCCGTTTCTTGGATTCTAACCTACCTTTCTTTTCCACATAGAAAAACACTTTCAGAATATGAACAGACAAACAGTTTACAGCAGGTTACTGTGATGCACAGCCCTACTTCATGGAAATAATTCATGTTCTTGCTTTTACCCAGCAGTAAACAAAAGTTATGTTTTACTGTGGGGTAAGAGCAGGTACATGAACAGCTGCCAGAAAGCAGCTAGTAAACTCTGCCCCTCTTTTAACTTGCTGTAATCAATCTAAAATAGTTTTGTTTAACAAACTGCTGTAATTTTCTTTTGTCTCTACTATTAGACATGTAACTTTCACCACTGTCACCTACTGTTAACTTTGTAATCTCCCTCTAATCTCACTATTGTAAAAATGTTATGTTTAGTTCATATTTATAGTGTTTTTCTTTAGCTAATTCTATTTTTTCTCCTAATTTAGCCTTCTGAATTACCTTATCCACCAACAGCTGGATGCCACATCAGTGAAGTGATATGTAATGTACAATGCATGCTCTTATTCTATGCTTTTTAAGAATTTAAAAATAAAAAATAATAACAAGTCTTGAATTTATTTTTATTTTTTTATGAAATTTTTTTTGTATTTTTGTCCTATGTGAAGCATCCATTTTTTGGCAATTCCTAGTATTTTTGGAATAGATTAATATAGTGGTTCAAAAGACTTTCCTCCTCTTATGATATGGACTGTTGGCCAGGAAGACTTGCATCTTGCTGATATTTAAATAATAATTTTTAGGGCATTTCATTGTTGCTACATAAATGCCAGCACTAGCTTCATTATACCAGAGAGGCAGATTATATTAAACACTGCCCTCTTGTGTCTTATTAAATACAAATACTCTAAAAGTAGTTGTTTTTTGGGTTTCTTAATTATTATTATATTTTATAATCATAAGAAAAGAACTGCTACTGACAGTCTTTGTGGAGGAGGAGAAATACAACAAAATACAAATCTCAGAATTGCAACAAAAATAGCAGGGAAGAAAAAACATAATACATGGATAGGGTGCATGCACCTCACAGTAAGCTGAATGGACATAAAGATATTAGAAAAAAAGAGAAATATAAAAAGGAAATAATAATGCTGTTTATTGAAATTGTGGATCATTACTTGAAGTGACATTACATTGTTTATAAACAGTCTGCCCCAGGTATGGCGTATCTATCCCAAGTTTTAGGATCCACTGGTGATACATTGTGGGATATTATGTTCTCTGCATTTTTTTTAACTGAAAATCCCTTTAAGATGATAGAAATTATATATTGCCCCTTCAGAATCTATGGTTGGTTGGTCAGGGGAGTGAGGAGCAAGGCAGATGCCTTTGTGCTGTCATTTTTCTGGGTTACTCCCAGTCTGTCCCTTTTCAGCTGTGCTTCCAAAATGTCTCAGTTGCAAGGTGTGCTGGACAGAAGGGAACATGGAGACCAGTCTATAGTAATGCCTCACAGTGTCTTCCCCAATGGCATTTTCTTCTGTCTCCTGAATTGTTCACCTGTGTTGAGAGACAAATTCTTAAATTATATAAAAATATTCAATGCAATGTATTACGTGATGTATCTTATTACATGCATGTTTTTAAACTCTGGCCTCAGCAGAAATTAGATTTACACAGATTGTTCACACCTCTATGAGTAACAAAACTGCCTCTTTTCCTATAGGACCTCTGCCCTTCTTGCTGGAGATGCTTTGTTTAAAATAATTTCCTACACTTGAATAACTTGAGTTCCATTTCAGACAACAGCCTACCAGCACCTTGGCGCTCTGCTTTCACAGGCTCTTGTCCAGAGCTATACTGAAGCTATTTGATAAAACTCTGATTTGTTTTGTCCTGCTTTTGTAACTGCCAGCTTGATGGCTTTATGTTTTTCTCCTTCATGTGAACTCAACTCCCCCTTTTTACAGCTGTATCATCATAATCTCTCCTCCTTCTCAGTTGGGGTTCACTGACTTATGCATGTCCCCTACGCAGCACAGTAAGAGCTCCCTTAAACATTTTTCAGTTGTAGAAAGTAATGTGATTAATCTACCAGAGAGCAGGAGAGGTAGCATTGGTCTTGGGAACTTTGGGTAGCTGCACAGTACTATTCCATGAAAAATAACAGACCTTGTATCCAAAAAGTATTCTAGAAAGAGGAAGGGGGGGAAAGCATTGCTGCAGCCTACTTAAATGAAGGGAAATTTAAAATCACCTAGATTAGAGATGTTGCAATCTAAATACAGGAGCCAGAGAGTGCACAGCAGAGGAAGTTTTTATCAGAGCTGAGTGAGAAATATATCCCTTGGTCATCTATCCCAGGGCTGTCCACATGGCAGCCCATGGGCTGCGTGCAGCCCCTAAAGAGTTTAGCATGCAGCCCCCACTCTCCCTCCCCCGCCCCCCCATTCCCTCTCCCCATTTGCCCCTGCCACAACAGCCATAAAGGAGATGGA
This sequence comes from Crocodylus siamensis, assembly GCF_052110815.1. Lineage (NCBI taxonomy): Eukaryota > Metazoa > Chordata > Crocodylia > Crocodylidae > Crocodylus > Crocodylus siamensis. Next base: position 65,937,459 of record NC_143396.1, read on the forward strand.
CTGCCCAAATTGCACATGCAGCAAAGAAGGAAGCCTGCTGGCACTACAGGTGAGTGGTGCATATGGCCAGGTGCTGTACATACCATAGAGAAAGCTGAGCTGTCTATATGGAGGCAGCCCATGTGGCTGGGAGAGAGGGGCAGTCAGGCTATGCACACAGAGTGGGAGGCACTGGGAAGCCCAAATGGCTGGCACGCATGGTTGGGAGAGGGGGAAGCTAGATTCCCATGCATTTGGGGTGAGCAAGGGAGGTGCACACACAGCATGCAGCTCTGGGTCGATGGCCCATACTGTATGTGGGCCGCAGCTGCCTGGAACTTGGACAGCTGATCCCCATGGCTCACAGTTTATTGATTCTCTTATACAAAACATTATGGGCGTATATACATGTGCTCTGGGAGCTTTAGTTAAAGTGCCCCGGCCACCATTTTTCAGTATGGGGATGCTGATACACATGATGCTGGAGTTTGCTGAAGCAAAGTAATTAATTACCATGCTCCAGCAGGCTCAGTTAATCAAAATGGTTCCAACAGGCTGGAATTACAATAGGTCGGAGCAGCTATGTATAGGCACCCTATAATTCCACATTACTTCTTGATTTTATATTTAGACATTGACTGTTATTTTTATAACTAATCATTGCCTACTTTATTCTGTAAATTTCTTTAAATGTTTATAGATAACTCTAATTCCACCTGGGAGCACACTATCCCCCCCACCCCCCATGCCCCTCTGGCTCAGTGACTGATGCCTCCTAGATCTGGTGGGGGGGGGGCACCCAGGGTCCCCCTGTGGCTGATTGCCAGGCCTGTTGGGTGCAGCAGGGCCCCCCTGCATGCTCCCCAGCAGATCCAGAAGCGGACCGAAAGTATTTCTGGTCCACTTCTCAGTTCATTGCCAAGTACGCTGGAGAGCCCCCCGCGCTACTGTGGGATGCTTCATCCACCCCAGCACCACAGTGATCACAAGCTGCAGTACTACCTCAAGATATGTCAAAAAAACTTTTAAAGTTGTGCCTTTGTCCAAATTGCTGATTTGCCAAATCAGCATCAAATCGTCAGATTCAGATTCGGTGGAAATGAATTGGGGACAGTGATCTGAATCAAATGATCAAATCACTATCTCTGATTCAGGCTGAATCCAAATCAAATCAGGCCCATTTTGCACACCTGTTGCCGGCACAAGGTACCCGAGGGAGGCAACAATTGGGTTCATTGCCCGGTGTGCATCGCGCCAAATAAACACACTGGGGGAGAAGCAGACAGAGTTTATTTGAGCTAAAGTAAAAGGCACAGGGAGACTGTATGGTCTCAAATCCTGCACCCCTAAACCTGCAACAGCAGGATCTTTATACCCCGGTCAGTTTCACTGTCAGTGATTTTTCCACCAGCTGGCCGCCCTCTTTCTCCCCTTTCCCTCCTCCTTTCTCTCTCCAAGCAGTGCCCTTGCATTCCACAGATAACAGTTTTAGCTCGCCTGCTTTCCAGAAGGACAGGAGATTGCAGGCGCCAAAGAAAGGGTTACAAAGGTTGGGCAAGGGGGGGTTTTGGCTCTTCTGAGCCTGGAGCAGAAGGACTTCCTCAACACTCGTGGTCTTCCATCCCTCTGAGTTACCCAGGGTTATGCCCAGTGACACCAACACACCCCTAAAGTCAAGTAAATCTCTTACCAAAAAGCTGTCATCCTTTTTCAATTTAGTACCAGTTTTTTCCCGAAGTGTACAAGAAAATGTAAGACAGCATTATAGAATGTGTGCCTCCTCTCCCTTTTAAACCACCCCCCCCCCTCAAACTGTTAATAATGGTGGTCACTCTATGGCTCAAGAATAAGACAAGAATAGTTTCTCTGCACATGGTAAAGTATCATCTCTAATAAGTGGTTTACTGTAATAGAAGTGATATGATAGATTTGACTCCCAGTATAAAATGAATGAGTGTTTGGTTCTTACACTGATGCATACAGGAACTCTTAAATAATAAAGGTTTCCTGTCCATCAAGAAGTCCTTGGCTGGTGTGAAAAGTAGAATTTGATAATACTGATGATGTATTTTGCATGTATAAATTCAAGTCATATCAGTCATAAAATTATTTCAGAAACTTCAATTGTTTTCAATAACAGCAATGGTTATAAGAGGTAGAGACTGAGTCTAATATCTGGCTGCAGAGAATAGCTTGCTTCAGCAAAAGTGCTGACTAATTGGTGAGGTAGAACTACAAAAGCAGTGTGGTAGTGTAGTTATTCCTTAATAGATTTTAGGAAATGGGTTTCAGCCAATGCTTATGGTAGTTAACTACCTTTTGTGAAAAAGGTATGAGAGAGGCCAAGAAAACAAAATTGCAAGATTTTCCTCACAGATATGTTTTTCCAGACTGACATCTATGAACTGCCATGCTAGCTCAAATGAATGGTCCTTCTAGTCTAGTGATTTTTTGGTGGCAGTGAACTTTTAAACAGAGCAAGACATTTCACAACATGCAGCAATGTTTCCTACTTTTAAGAAAAGTATTATCTAAACAGGTATCATTTTGAGAGAGACTTCTCCCTCTTTCAAACATTTTAACATATTTATTCTTATAACTTTAGATGTTCTTTTACCTCCATGTATGTCCTTCCCTTCCTTTCAGGAAACTCATTAAGCTTCTGTTCTCAATAATATCTCATAGGCAGGAACTCCAGTGTATTGTATTGTATGGTGTCTTATTAGAAAGGACAAATAGAAGCCTTAAGTCTATGTTCTCTATATTATTCACCTTTCTGAATAGAAAGACAAGGGATGGGGAATATTCATAAGCTAAAACAACAGTTTCACTGAAGCACCTTATATAGTCCATTTTTTGTTAAAGTAATATTTTTGTTTCTTAAATGACTGCCTTCCTCTTTAGAGATTAACTGCAAAACAAAAATAAAGTACTAAGAGATAATGCAAAATATTCTAGTGGCCCCCTGCCAGTACTCTGAACTGGTAGGAGACAGCGAGCACACTAGAGAACAAGAGCTGGCCAGTTTATTACTTGGCGTGTCCTCAGTAATTTGATTGAACATTTTCTATATTTCCTTCTCTAATTCAGTTACCCTAAACTGCCGCTTCTTGTACACAAAACAGTATTTTCCCTTCATTCTGTTGACTTCAGATTTCTAAACTGGAAGTGAAGTGAACCTGAACAGGCAGAAACTCGCTTTACAATTATAAATGAACAGCTGGCTCTCAGAGTTCTGACTACAGTAAGTGAATAGGGAATAATCATGTAAAAGGCTGGACATTCAATATAGTACAGTCTGGGTAAGAAAAGACTTCAGAATAGCTGTTACAGTAGCAAAGCCACTAGAGGAAACAGAGTGGATTGGAGAGGAAAGAGATTGCTTATATTTCACACCTGAGAGGCTTCAGAAGCTAGAAACATCAGAAACCGGAAACAGTGCACAGAAGATAGAAATTCATGCAGTATATCCTTGTCAAAACATCAGTCATGAAATAAGCTAGAAACCAGTATAGGAAAACTGATTTTAAAAGACGTTATTTTCTCCTCTCTCATGCATGTATGTAACATTCCTTTAAAATATTTTTAAAGGAACGTTTAATCAGACACAGCAAACATTTAAGCAAGCACATTGCCCAGAAGAGTGCATTATAATGAAACATGGATAAGTTTGAATCTTATTAAAAATCCTGCTGTAGAACTTATTGTTCTTGCTTTTTTCATTACTTTTCTTCTTTTCCCCTCCTTTGAGAAGCTACTATTTGTGTCATTACTAACAAAAATTTCCTGAATTAAAAATAAGGAAGCAAGAGATGAAGGAGAAATAAAGTAGCATTCTCTGAAGTGAAGTATCTGTTCCTTCCATTCCACCCAAGAGAAATGCTCTTGACAGCATGGCTGCTACACTAGCAAGGCACAGTGGATGACAAGATTCAGGTGGGACTTCATTCATAGACATTCTGGGCTCCATGGAAGTTGGGAAATCTTCTACTTATTGAGGCTTATCCCTCACAATTCTCTTCCCTGACCATTTCCCTCTGTCCCGATAAAAAAAAATTAAGAAATGTCATGAATGCAAATGAAGCACCCACTGCTTATGAGTAGCTAACAGAAGATAAAAGGGTCCATAGTAATTAAAATTCAGAAAATCTATGCAGAGCATATGCTGATAGTTGATTTGTCAGTTTTCATAGTATCTTGGCAGTTTACAGCAACATATACTTCTTCCTTTTGAATCTAAATACTGCCAGTTTATAGTTCTTAAATCAGGGCAGCTTAAGTGAATCAACTATGGTGATTCACTTACCATCATCACCATCAAAAAAGAAAAAAAAAAAAAGGACCTAATTCAATTTATTTCTCTGGTATAGGGAAAGCTACACCAAGAACTGACTTCAATGATGGCGGTGTTTGCTTATCCCAGAATGATAATATCCATTCTTCTGTCCATTCAGTTGATATGGAGGATTTCCCTAGGACATCACTGATGGTAACGTTCCAAAGTTTTCAAGAGTTTCTGACAAAGTATCCCAATTTCACACCTATGTAACAGGGTAGGGATGACAACTGTCTGGTAGAGGAGAAGTTGGTTTGGGTCCCCATATCATGATCATCCAAGATACGGTTTTAGAGATGTTCAAAGGCAGCACAGGCATATTTGATCTAATATTGAATTATTGTCTATGTTTACTTTTTAGGAAAGATAGCTACTGGGGTAGGGGGAATGCTCAACATTCTCCAAGGATTTCCCTCTAATTGTAATATGGGGAGGAACAGCTGGTCGGTTTTGGGTGGGCTAATAAAGGGTCTTGGTTTTTGTAAAGTTGGCAGTGAGTCCAAGCATTTCATATGCTTTACAGAAGTAATCAAGAGTGATCTGGAGCACTTCAACTGAGTGGGCACACACAACATAATTGTCAGCATTTTGAAGATTAGTAATGGAGGTGTTAGTTGTTTTGGATTAAGAACATAATTGGCTGATGTTAAATTGATTCCCATCCATGAGATACTGGATGCTGATTCCAGGTGGAAGTCTATCAGCAATGAAATGTAGAATAGCTGTGATACAGACAGAATAGACCATTGCTGCATCACACATCCTTGCTTGACTCCAGTTCTAATAGTGAAGAGGTGTATTTCATGAAGAAGTCTGATAATGGTAACAAATGTTATTAGGGGCATTCGTATCTCATCAGGATCTACCGTAGGGCCTCTTTGTTGATAGAATTAGAGGGCTTAATTAGGTCATAGCAGACCATATAAAAATCTCAGTGTTGTCTGTGGCACTTCTTCTGAAGCTCTCTAGCAACAAAGATCATATCTATTGTACCTGTCTGGCACTTGAGTAGAATCTCCTCAGCAAGAAAAATAAATCTGTTGAGGAGAATGCAGGCGAGGCTCTTCCCAGGTATGGACAGGAGTGTGATATCACAATAATTGCTGCAATCCAATCTATCTCCTTTCTTGAATATGGTATCTATTTTGGCATCTCTCAAATGACTGGGACAGTTCATATTTCCAGATTTTTGTACTAATAATGTGTAATTTTGAGAAGCAGTTTTTTTCTACCTTGCTTATAAATGTCACCTTGTTTTCTGTCAGGACTACATGCTTTGTTGTTCTCATCTTCTTAATGGCTTTCAAAGCCTCTTGATAAATTGGTGGGTCTCCAAGGTAGTCCTTAATGGCGTGCTATGGAATGGCTTTAATAGTATTATCTTTGACATTAGGGTCTTGGTTCAGGAGCTGTTGAACATGCTTCTTCCACTGTGTGTTGATGGCAGAGTTCTCTTTAAAAAATATTATTCCAGCCTTGGACCTCAGAGGGACATTTCCTATGAATTAGGAAATATTTCTGTTTCTGTACTCAGTCAGTCATTGGCTTCTCTACTTCAATACGGGAAACAATTACAGTACAAGTATTGATTGCACTGGTTCCTTTTCATACCTCTGCATTGACACCACTTTCCTTTTGAGTATAATCTTCCAGGAAACTGGGAAAGGATGAAGTCATTTTAGTCATTTCTCAGCTGAGATGGATTCCAATCAATGATAACTACCTACATTGCCCCTCCACTCCTTTAAATCTGGCCTATATTGTGCAGTAAATCAGACTGGCCTGGATCTCTGTCCACAGGGAGCTGCTTTTAGAAATCCCTGAGGGCAGTGGGTTGTGATAGAAAAGATAATACAACTTTCAGTTTTATATTCTTTCATTAGGTTCCACAGGGCAAGGGAAAGTAGGCCTCTCAGCTATTCCTTGCAATCTACCCATTCTCATTATAGGAGGTCATACTAACAATTGCAGTGGTCCTATCTGCTCCAATAATCTATCAATCTTTATGCCTTCCGTAGGTCATATCTCAAACAAATACTGTGGCTCTGAAGTATTCTGGAGGGAGGTCCAGCTTTTCCACCCAACACCTTTATTTTCTTCTTTCTGTATATAAATCTATGGTATTACAGATTAAATTTAAATCAGGAAATCTAATTTTTAGGTGGCAAATAAATAAATAAATAACTTCTTGGAGTATCTGTCCTAAGGCTCTGTGTTCTCTACTCCTAAAGCAGACTCACAAGTAGACTTAGGCCAAGAATCAAGCAACTTCCAGTTTCACCAATGCCAGAGCAGACCTGCTGGCATTCCAGGGAGAGTTCTGCTTTCACCCTGCCTTGCATGTAGGAAAGTTTCAATGAACCTGAAATTATTCTGTTCAGAACATTTTGACTCAGTGAAGTGCCTTTTTCCACTGAGATTACATTTCACTGGAGAATTTCCTACAAGCTCTCATGTCAGATGATTGTGTGCACTGCCTTCTCTTAACTGTCATCAAGAAAATATGTGGGGAACACAAGGGCAGAAAATGTCTATGAGAAAATAATTACTAGATCCTTTTGTTATACCAAGCATATGTCTTGAAGTAAGGAGGAGAGTATCTGTAAGCTGAGCCTAATACTTTTTAGTTTCAGCAAATTTTAAAGGAATGTAAATATATATAGAACAAATCACTCAGCGCAGGTTGTAGAAGGTTATCAGTTGCTTAGTTATTCCATGCATATTTTGAGATGCTTTTGTGTCATGCCGTTTGCTAAATATAGAACAATTACTCACTTCCTTTTCAACTCGAGGGGTTTGTAAGCAGATAACTAAATAAGTCCCCAAACAATCATAATGGAAAAAGAATCAAAGGGGGGGGGGGAAGGATTCTTTATGACATTTTTCTAATTGCAATTGAGCCAAAAGAAGCCCATTATATGTATAATGAATATTGAAAGAAAAATAGGAATTATTGATTGAATGCCTTGAACTGTTTCTTCAGCTATAAAATCAGTATTGGTTTTAAATGTAACTGTCCTTCATAATGGCTACTGTAAAATGTACTTATTACAGTAATATATGTTTCCAATTTAGTAATTTCTATGGAAAGTAAAGCTTAACGGCAATAAATACTTTTTAATGAACTTTCTTTTTATGTTAAAGTAACACAAAATTTGTTTCTTTGTTGGCTGCAGACAGTTAAAGAGCAAAAGTAATTTGGCTATATTAGGTTAATTTTGCTTGACAGATTCAGTTCATGCTTCAGCTGTCAGAACAACTGCTGCCTTCATACTGTTAGTGATCCTGACATTCCTTTGAGCAACTGAAATATCACAGATTCCAGGTAGCTTGGATAATGGCAGTGTTTTATTCTGAATGAATTTAAAATGTGAATTTAGCATAGCAAAATGTACTGGAAAATTTTCAAAATTTTCGTGGCCTTGCTTCAGCTACAATAGCAGAATGAAAACATGCTGAAAAGTCACAGCAATCACTCTGTATATGAATATATAAAATAGTACATGTATGAGTATTTATTATAATTTCTATATAATACTACATATAAGACTGAGTCCTAAGCACTCTCACTGTCCTATGACAGGAACAGCAGTTGAAGGCTCTCAGCATCTTGCAGATCCAGGAGTGCATAGTGGTGGTATCCATGTGATAAATTGCAAACTCATGTGAGAAAGTACATTAAACATACACCTTTGAACATCCCACCCGCAGTCTAGCCACAGGATGCATTTTAATGTTATCATTTAAAATAAAACAAACAACCTGCCTGTTCTGTTTACTCCAGGCCAAGTAGAATTTCCTTCCCAAATCCTACTAATAGAAGAGAAAGAAAATATTGTGTTACTTTGCAATGTGGGATAGTCAATATTCAGTTTTGTCTTTTTACTAATTTATGGAAATAGAAGCACAGATCCTCAGTTACTATAAATAAATGTTAATATTAAAGTAGCTGGGCTGATTTGTAAGTGTTGAAGATCTTGCCTAAGATTTTTGTACCACTGGAAAGGAGCAACTGCAAATTATCCAATGGAAAAAATTTGTATGTAGGCACTTCATAAAAACTTTTGTGTAGTAGACATACACATGGCATAGGGGGTTAATCATGGGGTAGGGGTGTTTCCAGCCCAGGGCTGGAAAGCATGCTGGGATGCTGGGGGACTGTGATTTAACTTGAACTAAGAAGAGATCTTGGACAGAAGTTTCATAAACCAATTTGACCCAAATCAATTAAGTCTAATACTACATTCAACCAGGTTTATCTTAAACCAGTTTCAGCCATTTTGAAACTGGTTTATGTGTACTGAACTTCTGTTCTGTTACAAATTTAAACCAGTTTCTGATCACTTAAACCAGTTGGTTTAAGTGACTTCTGTCCCTAGCCTCAAAGTGCTATAGAATGCCAAGACATCTGAAAATCAAGTCTTAGGCTTCCCAAATTTGACACAGAAATAGTGAAGAGATTATGTCTCTATGCCCCAGCTGCCCACTGGCAAAATCAGAATAAGATCCCCCTCACAGGGTGTTGTAAAAATAAATTAAATTGTGAAGCACTTAATAACTCTGAGCCACAGAGCATCTCATGCAGAAATCAGTAAGTGTCTTCAGAGCAAGGTTTGCACATTGTGGGACAAATAAGGCATAGAACAAAACAATAAACAAATGTTGGGAGGGAACAACTTCCTGGTTCAAGTGTTGGAGAGACCAACTACGAGCCATGCTTTTCTTGATCTGCTGCTCACAAACAGGGAAGAATTGGTGGGAAAGGTAAAAGTGAATGGCAATTTGGGCAGCAGTGACCATAAGATGATTGATTTCAGGATCCTGGAGAAAGAAAGAAAGGAAAGAAGCAGAATAAGGACCCTGGGTTTCAGAAAAGCAGACTTTTACTTACTCAAAGGAACTGATGGACAGGATCCCCTGGTAGGCCAGTGTGAGGGGAAAAGGAGTTCAGGAGAGCTGGAACAAACCATCCCAATATGCAGGAAGGCTAGCAAGTATGGAAGAAGACCAGCTTAGCTTAACAGGGAGCTCTTCAGTGAGCTAAACATAAAAAGGAAGCTTATAAGAGGTGGAAACTTGGACAAACAACTAGGGGGGAGTATAAGAGTATTTCTTGGGCATGCAGGGATGATATCAGGAAGGTCAAAGTGCAACTACAGTTGCAGCTAGCAAGAGATGTGAAGGGTAACAAGAAGGGTTCCTACAAGTATATGAACAACAAGAGGAAAATCAGGGAAAGTGTGGATCTTTTACAAAATGGGGGAGGCAATCTAGTGACAGATGATTCAGAAAAGGCTGAAGTATGCAATGTGTTTTTCACTTCACTCTTCACAGACAAGGTCAGCTCCCAAACTACAGCACCTGGAAACAGTTTGGGGAGGAGGTGAGCAGCTAACAGTGGCAAAAGAACAGGTTAAGGACTATTTAGAGCAGCTAAACGTGTACAAGTCCATGGGGCAGAACGGGGTGCACCTGAGAATGCTGAGAGAATTGGCCAATGTAATTGCAGAGCCCCTGGCCATCTTCTTTGAAAACTCATGGTGATCGAGAAAGGTCCTGGACGATTGGACAAGGGCAAATATAATGCCCATCTTAGGGAAGAAGGGGATCCAGGAAACTACAGATTGCTCAGCCTCACCTCAGTACCAGGAAACAAATCAACGACCAGGTCCTCAAAGAATCCATTTCTAAGCACCTGGAAGAGAAGAAGGTGATTAGAAACAGGAAGGATGGATTCACCAAGGGAAAGTCATGCCTGACCAACCTGATTGCCTTCTATGATGAGATAACTGGCTCTGTGGTGGTAGGAAGAGCAGTGGACATGAAATACCTTGACTTTAAGAAGGCTTTTGATAATCTCCCACAACATTCTTGCAAGCAAGCTAAGGAAGTATAAGATGTATGAATGGACTGTAAGGTGGAAAGAAAGTTGGATGGATCATCAAGCTCAGAGGGTTGTAATCAATGGCTCAGTGTCTAGTTGGCAGCCAACATCAAGTGGAATGCCCTAGGGATTGGTCCTGGGGCTGTTTTTGTTCAATGACCTGGAAGATAGGATGGAGTGCATCCTCAGCAACTTTGTAGATGACACTAAGCTGGAAGTAGTAGTAAATAAGATGGAGTGTAGGGATAGGATTCAGAGAGACCTCCACAAATTGGAGGATTGGATCAAAAGAAATCTCATGAGGTTCAATAAGGACAAGTGCAAATTCCTGCGCTTAGGACAGAACAATCCCATGCACCAATACAGACTGTGGACCAACTGGCTAAGCAGCAGCTCTGCAGAAAAGAACCTGAGCTTTGCAGTGGACAGTAATCCGAATATGAGCGAACCATGTGCCCATGTTACAAAGAAGGCTAACAGCATACTGGGCTGCATGACTAGGTGTGGTGTCAGCCTTCCTCTCTATTCAGCACTGGTAAGGCCACATCTCATAGATTTCATAGACATTAGGGCTGGAAGGGACCTCAGAAGATCATCAAGTCCAACCCTCTGTCCAAAAGGCAGGAAGTCAGCTAGGATCATAGGATCCCAGCAAGATAAGCATCCAATTTGCTCTTGAAGATGTTCAATGTAGGTGCTTGAACCACCTCCAGTGGCAAGCTATTCCAGATCTTAGGGGCTCGGACAGTAAAGAAATTCTTCCTTATGTCCAGCCTGAAACAGTCCTGCAGTAATTTATAACCGTTCAACGTTGTCATCCCTTAGCGTGCTCTGGTGAACAAGCGTTCCCCCAGAAACTGGTGGTCACCCCTGATAAACTTATAGGTGGCCATCAGATCACCCCTGAGCCTGCGCTTTTCCAGGCTAAGAGTCCCAGCCTGTAGTCGTACAGTCTGTTTTCCTGACCTCTGATCACACGCGTGGCTCTTCTCTGGACTCTCTCAAGCTTCTCCACATCCTTTTTGAATTGTGGAGCCCAAAACTGGATGCAGGACTCCAGCAGTGGCCTCACCAAAGCCGAGTAAAAGGGAAAATGACTTCCCAGGACTTACTTGAGAAGCATCTGTGGATGCAAGCCAGCATTTTGGTCACTTTACTAGCCACAGCATCACACTGTAGGCTAATGTTCATCTTGTGGTCACTGATGACCCCCAAGTCTCTTTCTTCCGTAGTGCTAGCTAGCTAGAGTACTGTGTCCAGTTTTGGGCCTCCTACTACAGAAAGAATATAGACAAATTAGAAAGGGTCCACCACAAAGCAATGAAAATAGTTCAGGGGCTGGGGTACGTGACTTCTGAGGGGAGACTGAGGGACCTGGGCTTATTTAGTCTGGACAAGAGAAGACTGAAAGGGGATTTGAAGCAGCCTTCAGCTGCCTGAAGGGTGGTTCTAAAGAGGATGGAGGATGACAGAAAAAGGAGCAATGGTTTCAAGTTGCAGTAAGGGAAGTTTAGGTTAGATATTAGGAAGAACTTTCTCAATAGGAGGATAGTAAAGCACTGGAACTGGTTACCCAGACTGTTGGTGGAATATCCATCACTGGAGGTTTTTAAGACACAGCTAGGCAAAGCCTTGGGTGGAATGATCTAGTCAGGAATGGTCCTGCCTTGAGCAGGAGGTTGGACTAGCTGATTTCCTGATGTCCCTTCCAACCCTAACTTTTCTATGATTTTATGATTCTGTAACAAACTTAAAAAATGTTGTGCTGTATACCCATCTTTGAATCTTAAATTCAATCTTTATATGAAGATCTCCACAGAAATCATTCAAGAATGGGTTATAAAATATTGGGGAACATATTGTGAGGAATAGATTAAGGTACACCTTCTAGGAAAGGCAGTAAGTGGGCAGGAAAGGCAGCAAGAGAACACAGCAGCCCCCCTCCCCCCTGCTCTCCAGGGATCTAGCACACCTCCTGAGGCTAAAAAGAAAGGCCTACAAAGGATGGAGGATGGGATTCACTTCCAAGGAGGATTATTCTGCACTGGTCCGGTCCTGCAGGGAGCAAGCCAGGAAAGCCAGGGCTGCAACCGAACTCCAACTAGCTTCAAGCATTAAGGACAATAAAAAGTCCTTTTTCAGATATGTGGGGAGCCAGAGGAAAAGAAAGGGAAACATTGGACTCCTGCTGAACCAGATGGGGCAACTGACAACCGGCACCCAGGAAAAGCCAACCTATTAAATGGGTACTTTGCGTCGGTCTTTCATCAGTCCCATGGGATGCCCATGCCTGCTACGGGACAGGGAGATCTGGGTGAGGGAGATTCCCTGCCCTCCATCAAAGCTGACCTTGTGAAGAAATGCCTTGAGAGGCTGGATACCTTCAAGTCAGCCGGCCCTGACAACCTACACCCCAGGGTACTCAAGGAGCTGGCGAGCATCATAGCCCAGCCTCTGGCACGGATCTTTGAAAACTCCTGGTGCTCTAGTGTAGTGCCCAAAGACTGGAAGAAGGCCAATGTGATACCTATCTTTAAGAAAGGGAGGAAAGTGGATCCAATTAACTATAGGCCCATCAGCCTGACTTCTATCCCGGGGAAGATCTTAGAAAAGTTTATTAAAGAGGCCATCTTTAATGGACTGGCCAATGCCAGCATCCTAAGGGATAGCCAGTGTGGGTTTGTTGTGGGTAGGACCTGCTTGACCAATCTCATTTCCTTCTATGACCAAGTGACCTATCACCTGGACAAGGGAGAAGAGATTGATGTCATATATCTTGACTTCAGAAAAGCCTTTGATCTGGTATCCCATGATCACCTCTTGGTGAAACTAGCCAACTGTGGCCTTGGGTCCACCATGATCTGCTGGCTGGGAAATTGGGTCCGTGGTCAGACCCAGAGGGTAGTAATTGATGGAAGTCACTCATCATGGTGTCCTGTGACCAGTGGGGTCCCCCAAGGCTCTGTCCTTGGACCCATAGTGTTCAACATCTTCATTAATGATGTGGACATTGGAGTCAGAAGCGGACTGGCCAAGTTCGCCGATGACACCAAACTTTGGGGTAAAGCGTCCATACCTGAAGACAAGTGGGTGATCCAGGCTGACCTGGACAGGCTCAGCAAATGGGCGGATGAGAATCTGATGATGTTTAACACTGAAAAATGCAAGGTTCTCCACCTTGGGAAGAAAAACCTGCAGCATCCTTATAAGCTCGGCAGTGCTACACTGGCTAGCACTATGAAAGAAAGGGACTTGGGGGTCATCACTGACCACAAGATGAACATCAGCCTGCAATGCAATGCTGTGACTAGTAAAGCGACCAAAATGCTGGCTTGCATCCACAGATGCTTCTCAAGCAAATCCTGGGAAGTCATTCTCCCCTTGTACTTGGCCTTGGTGAATCCGCAGCTGGAGTAATGCATCCAGTTTTGGGTTCCACAATTCAAAAAGGATGTGGAGAAGCTTAAGAGAGTCCAGAGAAGAGCCACGCATGTGATCAGAGGTCAGGAAAACAGACCTTATGATGACAAGCTCAGAGCCATGGGACTCTTTACCCTGGAAAAGCACAGGCTCAGGGGCAATCTGATGGCCACCTATAAGTTTATCGGGGTGATCACCAGTTTCTGGGGGAATGCCTGCTCACCAGAGCGCCCCAAGGGATGACGAGGTCAAACGGTTATAAATTACTTTAGAACTGTTTCAGGCTGGACATAAGGAAGAATTTCTTTACTGTCCAAGCCCCTAAAGTGTGGAATTGGAGGTGGTTCAAGCACCTACATTGAACATCTTCAAGAGCAAATTGGATGCTTATCTTGCTGGGATCCTATGACCCCAACTGACTTCCTGCCCTTTGGGCAGGGGGCTGGACTCGATGATCTTCCAAGGTCCCGTCCATCCCTAATATCTATGAAATCTATGAGGCTGCTTTGTATGCAAGGCCCAATGCAATTTTCAGGTCAGTTCTGGATCATTTATCATAGTGCTGTGACCCACAAATAGTTTGTCAATTATCATCTCGGGTCCATTGAGATAGAGAGGGAAGGCTGTGCATAGCAGTTGGTGGGACAAGAGCCAACTGAACCCATGTAGACATGGGACTCCACCCAAAGTCAGCTGCAGGTAAGCCCTCAGGACCGAAACCACCATTGTACCAACACCCTTCCAGTTGGTGAATGGATGGGGTGTACGGGAGGCAGAGCCCCATGGAACATCGCACCAAAGAAATCATGAGTACTGCTGTTTGCCAGGAGGCCCTCCCAGGAAGATCTCCATTGAACCCCTCTCTTGATAGGATAACATCAAAGTTGTGGCAAGCGAGTTGTGGGGAAGGGGCTACTCACCCAGCAGGCTATGCAACACATAAGGCCCCAGTGATCACAAGTATATATGTTACTCCAAGACTTTTCATATACAGGTTTCCCTCAATTTATGTGGTATATGCCAAGACTTTTCATATACAGGTTTCCCATGATTTATGTGGTACACTATTCCCAGAGAATAGCACGTAAATCAAATTTACATAAAGCAAACCCACTTTACAATGAAACAAATAGGGATAGTCTCCCATGGTGGTGAGGGAGGGAGACTGGGACTAGGGAATGGGCAGGGGAAGGGGTGCCATTCCCATGGCTGTACAAGGCAGCAAGGCAGAGGGAACCGAGCAGCACTCACCCCAGACCTGGCTGCAGCAGCACCAAAAAAAACACAAACTTGTAAATCAAGAAAATTATATTCCTCCTATTGCTAATGGTTGGTTTTGACATGGTTATGACACTACAGACAGATGCACAGTTTGACTGTCACCAAAATGCTATAGAATTGCTAAAGAAGCATCGTCAGGTGCCACCACCCTCTGATGTCTCCATGGCTCAGGTTGGAGCATTCTTGTGTTCTGCACATTTTGAGGGAGCTACAGAAAGGATGTGGAGTTTTGTCCAAAGTGTTTTACAAGGTGGAAAAAATGTTAAATATGATGGACCGTGCATACCTGGCCCATGCTGTTGGTTTAGTAGGTGTACACGGGTAAATAGCCTCTTTCCTTCCTCTGCGAATCAGGGCAGGCTCAAAGCTGGAGCACAATGCTTTATGTAAGGCCCCATCTACATATTACACTCAAGGCATGATTAACCACTTAATCACATCTTAAGACTAGGGACAGAAGTTACACACAAACTGGTTAAGTGATCAGAAACTGGTTTAAACCTGTAACAGAACAGAAGTTCAGTGCACATAAACCAGTTTCAAAATGAGTTGAATTAGTTTAAGATAAACTTGGCTGAATGTAGTATCAGGCTTAACTGACTTGGGTCAAACCGGTTTACAGAACCTCTGCCCCAGATCTCTTCCTGATTTAAGTTAAATCACAGTTCCCCAGCATCCCCGCATGTTTTTCAGTCCTGGGCTGGGCTGGGCTGTCTGCTACAGCCCCTCTCTTCCCAAGCTGGAGCTCCAGCTGGTTGAGGAGGTGGGGAACTGCAGCATCTGCTCTTGCCCTTCCCTCTCACCCTCACCACTCACTGCTCAAGCAGGGATCCCCCCACTCCGGCCCTTCTCCCTCTCTGTTCTGATAAGCTCCCTCCTGGATTGCTTGCTTCAAAGCCCACAATCTGTCAATGTTCAACAGGGGACAGAGGGAGGTGTGAAAAAAGGTTTGGTTTGCAATGAATGTGACCTGTGAGTACCATCAGTTTGCTGCAGACAGCATGAAGAAGCACGGAGAGGGAGACTAAAAAGCTAAGCATCAACATCAGATGCATGCAGTCCACGCAAGCAGTCTTCCCCCCCACCCCCCTGCCTCAGAGTGCTAGCTGGGGGTCAGGGTCTGGCAATACTACTTTCCCCCTGAGCAGTGAGGAGGGGGAAAGCCTGGGGAAGGCTGCTTTTCCCTCTCCCTCCAGGTACATCCCAGCTGGGGACTGTGCAGGCCAGGGTGGGGGTTTAAACACCTCCCTAATCACAGCATCCTACTGGGGCCTGGCCATGCCCTCCCCTCAGCTCAGTACTATAGAAGGGAAGGGAGGGCTCGCTCTAGTACCACCCCCAGCTTCTGGCCTGAGCCACTGCAGGCATGTGTCTGCATTTCTTGATTCAAAAGCAAATGTCAACGAACTTGCAAATCAGTTCAATCTTTGCAGGTTAGATTAACCTGCAAAGATTGAATCTATTCAGGCTCAGGCTTTTTAAATGTCTGTCCCTAGCCTAAGTGATCACCTGGCCACATGTTCAATCAATTAATGGCATGATAAAAAGAAGAATATACCACAATATATGTGTAATAATTCTGTAACTGCTTCCTACCATGCCATTAATTGAATATATGGCCAGGGGCCCTGTCACAGGCCAGCTGGGCACTGTGAGTATATCAATTTAGTTGCCGGCTGACCAAGTACTGCAACTTATATTAGCCACTGGGCTTTTTGCTTCGGGATCGAGGAGGTGATGTTGGGAGGAAAGCAAAGACAAGTTTCACTTATAAAAAAGAATACATTTTACTTATAAAAACAAAAGATATAGTTTACACATATGACAGTTAGTAAAAAGGTTAAGCTAATAAACAGATAATATAACAATGCAAGTTAAAATTGGCAGTGATAATAAAATCAGACAGAAAAATCAACCTAGAGCTCTCACTTGGTTAGCAACTTATCAATAGTCCCTCAGTGTCAGGTACACATCAAGTTAATTCAGCGAAATCAGGAGTCCCTGATCCATGCTGTCAGAGGAAAAACCAGGGGAAGGTCCCTCAGTAAGGATCTGGTCCTCGCTCACACTGGGAGTAAGAGATCTGTGGGGGTATGGACAGCAATGTCCATTCTATTCTGTCCTTCCTGTGGGTCACTCAATGTGTGTGTTCTTTTATATCCTGTCTATGCTAATCTGTTGGTTTTATAACCATTCACAATCTTATTCTATACCTGTTATCCTATGGGGTTAAAACGTGTTAGAAATCATTATAAGTTACTGCCTAACCTTGGGTTTACCCAATAAACAAATCACACCACATCACATTGGGGTCTGAGATCAACATGTCCCCACCCTAGTTCAACCAACTATGTGGTTAGGTCCGTTAATTTTACTGACTCTAAGGAAAAATTATTAAATCAATTAGGTTTGCAGTTTTATTCTTTAGTTCTACTTTTTTAAAACTCATGCTGTCTCAAGATTAGTGCAAACAGCTATATATAATTCTTACTGGTTATACTCCAGACAGACTGGAAACAGTTTCATAAGCTCTATTTCAGATATCTTCAAAAATCATTTTCTTTTTGCTGTAAGTTGCTTGTTAACCCTTTGGTTCTGGCCATCACAAGCCCCTATGACTGGAAAGCCTCTTCAGTTGATCAGAGCTCCCAGCTGGGGGGCCTTTGTGCACCCTCAAGCCTGGGCGCTATCAGCTGACAGGACTTCCAGTTGCAGGAAGGCTCCATGCACCCCCCAGCTGGGAGACCAGCTGCTACAGTCTCAGTCATGAGGGTGCATTGGGTGCCCCCAAGGCTGGGGATTGCAGCAGCTGTGGCTTCCCAGCCACAGGGGTGCATGGGGTACGCTCATGGCTGAGAGATTGCAGCAGCTGGTCTCCCACTCCCAGCCACAGGGTTGCGTGGTGTGCCCCTGCAGCTGGGGTGGGGGGAGGGGGCTCCCAGCTGCAGGGGTTTGCTTCTTGCTGGCAAGAAGACATGATGGGATATGATTCACAATCCCACAGTCATGCCTTCTGCCATGTATGTGTGGCACAGCAGCAGGCACAACTGTGTTGATTGTGCATTAGATCCCATCACACCTTTAGATTCCCATCACACCTACACATACAGAGGGGCCCTAACTTAAGTGTCAAATATTGTGCACAATGTGGCTGTCATATCTGCTCTCTCCTGCCTTGTGCCAGCAAGATATTTGCAGCTGGTACTGGTTCTTTTCAAACACATTTGCCCCCTTCCACTTGTAGGTGCAGGATTTCACACTTTCAGTACTTTCATTAAAGCACTACCATCTCATTCATTTAATTATTGTGTAGCTATTATTCTGACATTATAACAAGAAAGCCACTATCATTTCATATTTGATTCCCTCAGATAAAAGCCATCACTTAAAAGAAACACAGAACGGATAAATTCTTATACATAGTACAGGTGTACAAATATATATGTGCATGTACATATACATGTATGTATATGATGTATCTGTATCTTTACTTCACTGATATTCTTCAAATTCTACCTTATCTACAAGCACGTTACTTGCATATTATGAATATGTAGTGCACAGCCTTTCTGCTGATGGAACTATGATTTTTCCACATATAGCTGTCAGACAGCAAATTGGAAGTTACAACAAAAACAGCTTTTTATTTTTAGCTTTCCCAGAAAAAGTTTCATTGCATATGCTGTGCCTCTGGGACTTAAGTTTTCAGAAAGTGAACATCTATCTCATGTATACATCAGCACACTCAGATCTCTCTTGTAATTACTTTCATGTAAAATCCAAATGTTAATCCTCTACCCTAAAGACAGAAATTTCAAGAAATCTGTCAAACAGCTTATCTTCAAAAGAATTTATGAAGAAGAACGTGATTCGTTTGATATATGTTTGCTTGGCTCAGGTAGCAACAACAATAGTTCACGTATGTCAATATTTTTTGATGGTAAGCCTTGTTTTCGGTTGGTTATAAGCTTGCCATTTTAAACAGTTTGGACTGAAACGATCAGGTATCTCAAGCTGAATTAAATAAAAGATTTGGTAAGATGTTTTGTTTTGTCTGTGTTAAATTTTCCCTCCAACCACTTAATTGTGAAACTCTTATGATACAATTTTTAATTAAACAATCATCTACAATTTATCAAGAGGATCTTGGCTTCATTCAGTACACAAGATGGGATAATGAATGAATCAGGGTTGCAACGGGATTGTGGTCTATAAGAACCTAGATGCATTTGCTGCAGAGGGTGTGTATGAATGAGGCAGGGAACCGCTGGAAACAAAAGGCTTGTTAAAGCAATATTTTTCCACTATAAAGAATTAAAAACTCTGCTACTGCAACATAGTTTGTTGAAATGGTGGACAAGTTGCATAAAGCAGTTTTCACAGGTGGTCATTGTGGGCACTGCCAGATGTGGGGGAAAAAACCCAAGCTTTACCAGAAACAGCAGCATGTTACTGTACTTCAACTTCGCTCCACAGCATCTGTATAGATCGGGCGCTTTAGCAGGGCTTTTTGGCACTTTTAGCTAAAGCTGTTTCAATCAGCTATTAGATAAACGTACTAAAAGAGCCCCACTGAAGCTCTCAGTATATACAGACAATGTATAAGGTGGGTGCAACTAACACAATGCCTCTTCCGGTCATGCACTGGGCTTAGCATGGGAAAGCACCAAATTTAAAGTAAAGCTCTATTTTTTTCTATGTCTGCAAGCAGCCTATGTCTCCTAGTTTTGGCCTATACATTGTGACATGTAGAGCTTGTTTTGCAGAGGTACTGAGTATACAACCTGTTAATAGGAACTCTGCTCTGACTGAATAATGTGCTATAAAATGCCATGCCAGCTGACAAATTGCATGCTTAAGCATATCAGATTAACTAATTTTGCCAGTTTGGGCTTTAATTTGCATATATCCATTACCCACATATAAAACAGGAATAAGAATTCTCAAGTGGCTCTGTGAAAACTAAAATTATGTTAATAAATTTATTTTCAAATGTATATATTGTAAAGAATTAACATACTGGGATAAAGCACCTTAGAAGAGCAACTGAGGAAATAAATAATTCTGTATTCATTGCAAGGTTTGATGGTGTACAGAAGAAGTAGATGAAGCAGATGGAAGGATAAAACAAAAAAGAGATTCATGTACTGGATAATGAAGGGATGCTGTTGTGATTACAGGACAAAAGGCAACTTTTTTGGACTGTGTGAAAATGCATATTCAAAAGGCGGGCAAGTTAAGATTGCACTGGCCTTCTTAATTCTAACAGCCCTTAACTTTTGACTGCAACTTTATTGTACTTTGTTTACATGAAAGTGTGTATGGTTATTTGGAAGAAACATGCAGATCAGACTCAACTAAGATACTGGATTTATTTTTTTTATTAGATTTGTTGGATGTTTTTTGTAGATCAGTTGAATATTTTGCAATACATCAGCATTCACTGTAACAGCAATCTTTTAGTAGAGTTTGCCAGAGGCACTACAAACAGCTAGCCAGAAATTTTCAGAGGAAAAAAAAATATTGAGAGTGCCAGGTTTTTTGAGCCCCAAATGTTTTGTTTGATACTTTTCAAGTTCCATGAACCTTTCCCTGCTGGGGCTCCCCTGGGGCTGGGAACACTGTGGAAGCCTTCTATTGCTCCTCAGAAAATCTGACATTTTTGTCACTTTCACTGTAGGCATTACTTCACTTTTACTGAGTACCTGCAGGGCCCAGAGAGATTCAAGTTTGCCAAACATTTTTTAAAACATGGGCTTCAGTCTAATTAAAAAAATAGTGAACCAGAATCCCTGATTTTAATAGGTATACTATTGAATGCACTTACTGCCTGTGGCTTTTCTTCTTGGTGTTTATATCAGTCTATTAAATTTAGGATAAACTAACAAATACCTTCTTAATATAATTGCATTACATGAAGTTTGTCAGAAACAGATTCTTAAAAATAAACACAGCATATTAATTTTACTCTGATTTGGTGCCGGACTGCCTTCAAAAAAAGAAGAAACACGTTATGGATCACAACCCTGACTATAGTAGTTCTTTGAAATTCAGAATTGTACCAAAAAAGAATGTAGCTATTGGGTTACACATACACACTATAAATGTAGGACTGTATAAAAATAGAGCTTTGCTTGTGTTAATTGATATGCTTTTTTATCTGCCATTTATTTTTCACAGCTGTTTGTTTATACAAGAATTGCCAAGTTCAGTGGCACATAAATTAGATATAATAGCATGTGCATTGACATCATATGTTAATATTGTTCAACTGGCAGAAAACTTGTCTCTAAGTTAGAAAATTTGGTCCTATTTCTGAATTTAGGCATTTGCCTACTGTAATATTACAAACAGGATGAGTGAAGCATCACATTTTCAAAGGAGCTGCCCTTTGGACACAATTTCAAATGAAGGCCCTTCATGTGCCTCTGCCAAGTATTCCCATGAAATTAAGAGTTCGTGATATATTTTATAAAGCTCAGAAAATAACTTCCATGTCCTCACAAACACTCCCTTTGATTGAGACATATTATAATGTTTCAAGGTTGTGAGTGTGAACATATTGCAATGAAGCACACACAGGCTTCTCAGTCTGTACTATGAGCATCCAACGCATTTTGTCAAATGCTTTATTATACAGTAAATAAGAAAGGCACTGAAAAGATTCAAAATCAAAATTTTCACCACTGGTAATCCATCCCTTTTGCAGAAATGGATAACTGTTAGAAAGCCAGATCCATTTGGGTGTTATTGACAATTCCACTAGCAAAAGAAAAGAGAGAGAAATGATTTCGTAATATACAGGATGCTCATAATGAGCAAACATTAATACCATTGTTAGTTTACCCCTGGGGATAAGACTACAACTGGAAAGGCAATGAGATTGATTGATTTGTTTCTGAAGGATGTTACAGGCATCCAAACTACAGCCATAACAGCATGTGAATATTTACATAGTGCTTCTCATCCATTGATCTCAAAATATTATCTCCATTTTTAAGTAAAGAATCCAAGGCACTGAGTAGTTAATTCCAGGGCCAGAAAGAAAAATCAGTGGAAGAACTTGGAAGAGAAGGGCCCTTTTCTCCTAGGAGCTGAAATTGGCTCCCATTTAGAAATGACTTTGACAACAAGAATTAAATTCTGGTTTATGCAAATTTCTTCCCTTCCAAAACAGAATGAGCTAGGGCAATCTATCTAGTGCAGTAGTGAAAAACTAAGTGAAACAGAATGAGACACCTGCATTTTCACCTTCCTTTCCCAATGAGACTTTTTATAATTTCCCATTTTGTTCAGGTGTTAGAGTCTTAACAGTCTTTTCCTTTTCCTGGTGCTTGTGATTTTATGGTCCCTGGCAGATTAACCTGTTACCCACACCATAAACAGTAACCTTGCCACATGTTCAAGGAATTAATGGCACAACAAAACTGGAAGCCAGCCTGTGGCAGGACTGTCCCTAGGGGTGCCATGACCTCCCCTAGCACCCTTGCCCACCATGCCAAGTCTGGGTCCTGAACGCACCCTCTCTCTCACCCGCCACGTCTTTGATCTTATTATCATCATCAATGGGAGGCTGCCTTCTTGCCCCCTTGGCACAGGGCCGGTCTTGCTTTACCACGATTCCGGGGCTACTCCCTGTGCCGGCCCTCGCCGGCCTGTCTCTGTGATTGTTCCAAGCAGCCCGCTCTCTCTTCAGGCTTCCTAGTAGACTCGCCCTTCTCTCCAGGGCCTAGCCCCGGGTTTGCCCTCTTCCGGGGCTTCCCCTTCACAGGCAGTGCCCCACTGGGCCTGCCCAATGTCCAATATACGTGCCCACTCTCGGGCCTGTGCTCGCGCTCCTCGCCCACTCTCAGGCCTCCTATGCCCAACTGGGGCTTCCCAAGGTTGGGGCTCAGGCAGCCTTAGCCTTACCTGGCCCCTGGATCCATCTTCGGATCCTACGCCTGACTCAGGCTTCTCAGGATTGGGGCTCAGGCAGCCTCAGCCTCACCTGGCCCCCAGACCCAGCTGTTTGGGCCTGTGCCCCACTGAGCTTCTGCCTCTACCAAAGTCTTCCCGAAGTTGCCCACACTGGGCTGAGGTCAGGACACCCCCACAATGCAGCACCTTCAGTGGTGCCAGGAACACCCCCACTTTACTGGGGAGCTCCTGATGAGGCCTCCTCCACCCCTACAGCCTCACCCAGTCCTCCGGTGTAACAATAACTAAACAGAACCACAAGCCACATGGCTGTAACATAACAGTAAGCCTACCAGCTAGAACGTACACGCCTGTCAGGGTTCTCTCCCCCCATCTCATCATGTAGACTCTCAGTCAGTCAGACGGCTGTGCCGTGTTCTGCTCCGCAGCAGAGTTGCTGCTCCTCCAGCTGCCAGAGGGGAACTGGCTCTGGCCTTGGCCTTCTCTGTTTATGAAGGCCAGGCCCCACCCCCTGGCAGTCAGCTGATCCACTTAGTAGCCATAGCAACTGGCACCTGCTGCCCTAATGAATGGCAGCTAAACCCATCTACTACTATTCAGTAGCAGGCAACTCAGTGCCCTGCTACACAGCCATAAAAATATTCCATAAAAGATACAGCTGGTTTCCATTACACCTAAATTGAAAGTGGGGCAGGGTAACCAGAGCAGGCTCTTTTCAAGGCTCTGGTGTAGTACTAAGAACTGGGACTAGCTGAACTGGCACCAGTCTTGAACTGGCCCAGTGAGGTTCCAGGGCTGGGACCTACAAAACTGCTTATAAGAGAGATGGGGGAGGATGAAGTTTGGGAAAGTACAAAGGAACCTGGAAGCGCTAGTTCTGATTCCTATGGGGTTCCTGCTCTAGAACTCAAAAGGGTAGATTCCCTAGTGGGTTACTAAATGTCACACAAGTGAGGTTGCTTAACTCCTAAAGGGGTTGTCGATCTTCCCATGATTTGCAGGCATTAAGACTGCTATAACCTAAATGCACTAATATTGCCCCTGCTGCAGTTGTAACTGCACTGCTAGATGGAGAGTGGAAAGGGAGACTGAGACAAGCTCACTGCACATGTGAGACAGTGCCACCATGCAAAGACTGCACATGAACATGGCATCATTAAGCCAGAACAAAAGAAGGTGGGTGGAAACGAAAGACAGAAGACAGAATAAACATATACTGGGACGTGTGTTCTTATTGTAGTTGCCCCAAAGTGCTACACATAATAGATATTTCTGTTGCTAATGATATTGCATGTTTGCTGTAAGTCCCTGTGCATCACTGAAAGTCAGGGGTCTCTGGCAGGAGAGCTTATTTGTTTGTTATAGAAAGTCATTCAGACTCTGATTATGTGGTTAATGGTTGTGTATGGAAAAATACAAAATACTTCGAAAGTAAATAAAATAAAGACAGCCACAGTGCAGCATCTTAATTCTCAATACAAAGCAATGATGGTACCAAACAAAGGTTTTCAAGCCTGCTGGCTTGAAGACATTAGCAGGAGAATAGTGAAATATACTGTACCTAACTACCTTATATTTGTGAGAGAATTATTAAATAGAATGAAAAGGCTTTAGGGTCCAGCTTGCTCAGTGTTTGCAAAGCAGCATAGGATCTTTTTCCTGAGCAACTGAACTGAGAAGGATAAATACTAATGGGTAAATAACTGAAGTAATGAGTTAATGGCAGCCACTACAATGTGTGTAAAGTTCTCAAAAAACAAAATTAAAATAAAACTGCAAAAGCTCTATCATTTATGAGAATGTCTAGCATTTAAGACACCACAATATGGAGCCTAAAACAAGTAAAACATACGCTTATACGATTTAGGAGTATGAGATGTTATTTATTAGGAAGGCTTGAGGATGTGGGAGACCAATAAAGCATAGCTATTTTGGCACCCTGAACAGAGGGCACCTGTACACATGCAGCAAGACTGCTCCAACATACTGTAATTCACTGCAGGTGAACAAGAGTTTACCAGCGCTTCAGTTCAAAGGCCAATAAGCTGATCTGCACAGTAGGTCTAGTCTGGACCTAGCCTCTCTCACTGACCCAACTTTTGAAAGTTGAATAATTTTGTCCTGCAATGCACAGACCCTTAAGTAAATTTGAAAAGATCTGTCGTGCTCGTGAGCTAAGACTTCTGATAAAGAAAAGCTTACTTTCATCTTGTTGGTGACTATTCTTTCAGCCAGCAATCTGCCTTTGGATTACCTCAGATACAGGCTAGATACAGGCATTGTTTCTCCACTCAGCCTGCCAAACCCCTCCATCCTGCAAGCTTCTTCAGGTACCAGTTTTACAGGCATTATCCAGTGCCAGGAGCCAGTAAGTTGGGTGGGAAAGGGAGCAGGATGTGGGGGCAGCTAAAAATAACTCCTGGTCCTGGGAAGTGTGGGAGAGAGCCCCCAGCCCCCCAGCATACTCCATGAACCTACTTGATCTCCCTGATTCCTCCCAGACCCCGGCACCCCTCACCCCCCACAGACACTGCCTACCTGCCTGATACCCTCTCAGACATTACTAGGAGTGCCCTAGAGACTTCCTCAGCTTGCTGATTTTATTTGGAGAACTGAGAGACAACCTTCAGCTCCTGGGATAGCTAGTTATACTTGTTCAAAACTAATCCTAAGATGCTGCTGAAACAGGCTCATTGACATTTACCAAAAACCCTAAGGTCTCTGCAAGCAGCATCCTGAGCAAAGATAATTTTTTTAATCAATCTACCATATGTTCTCAGTTTCTAGTGATATATATGCTAATTTATTCATTGTAAAAATTAAACTAGATGCTTATTTTTCCACATCTATCTATTTTTCATGCTGTCCAGATATTCCACTCTGGCCACCCCATGTTGTGGGCTTTTTGTTTGTTTGTCAAATACATCTTGGCTGATCCAAAATACATGGACATCAGTAACAGTTTTGCCATTACTTTCAGTAGGCTTCACATAAGGTCCTTAACAAGCAATATTGATCTACAGAGTGTTTTATAGCAAAATATATTATAAATTCTAGCTGTTAATCATACTTTCTAGTTATATCATATAATTGCATTATAGAAGGACAGTCCTGGCTTGAGGAAGTTATTCTATTTAACAAATTAGTGACTCAGTAATAACTAATACTATTTCAGGACAACTGTGTTTCCTTTTTATTATTTATCATATTAACATGAATTACAGATAAAATAGTTTTCAGTTTTAATGTTAATAATTACTGTTATTTCTATATGGCTTCTTAGGCAATATTGATGTGTAGCCCCCATACTGAAACAGTCTAGAAGTCTTTGAAAGCCTGCTAATTCCTGAAGATATAGCACCTACTACAACTCTCTATGTCAGTGGGGGGCAATCTTTTTGGCAGGCATGTCACAAATTAGCCCAGCATCCTCCCCTAGTACCATTCTGTTTTCCTTCCCCTGCACAGTCTGCTGTTCTGCTTTCTGCTTCCTTCCCTGTGCTTCCTGCCCAATATGCTGCTTTGGCTTCTAGTTCCCTGCCCTATAAATAGCTGCATTGCCTGTTCCCTCCCCAGTCTGCTGCATGCCATGCACAGAGGCTGCCTGGGCTTCTTGTGGCACCTGTGCTGCAGGTTGGCCACCCTTGCTCTTGTTTACATGTTCAGCCAATCCTATTTGTCACTGTACAGTTAGAGGTGGGGCACAGTTTGCCCCCTGTGCCTACTTAGGTTATCTTGTACGTCAGGTAGCACTCTAGATGGCACAATCTCTGCCGTACATGGATTGATCAGTTTCCCTTGGTTCCCGGGGATGAAAGTTCTCCTTGAATCTTCCCTTCTTTTGCAGTCCAGGATGAAAGACAGCATTGTGAAGTAGGCACTAATTAGCTATGTGTGTGTCTGTATTCAGGGGGGTGGAAATAATGTCTTCAGTGGTTTGTCATTTCTATACCTCCCATTCCCCATGCCTTTACAAATAACACAGAAGTTATTTGTTGCTTATATATTTAGGAACACTTTTAAGTATTCAGTCTTGTGAGATATGAAAGACATGCTTTTTGTCTTTGAAATGATATGCCTTACTCCAGTTAAAATAACAAAAAAGAAAACTAGGTCTTTCAGCAGGTGATAGAGAGCAAAACTAACCAGTCGTAGGAAAAATATAACTTTTTGTTCAATATCACTGCAGGGAATAAAAAGTGAGTGAGTGAAATGCAAACTGTAGCATCAGCAAAAAAAAATCCCTCATAAAACAACTTTGGTCAGGGATAACTTTTCTGCTATCATAAATGATTTATCTTATATGGAATAGGAGTGCGTAATTTAACTATTGCAGGAGATTAGATATCCAGTTTTATAATAGCTTTGCCTATTGCTGAGGTTTCTGGAAGTTGGGGTTCTGAATCAAAGTAAGCATAAACATTGCCACTGATTTTAGGGAACTTAGGTCCAAGACCATGTAGAGTAAGAGACAAGTTGTTGGTGATCCTAGCCAATACTAGAGAGGTCTGTGGTTGGTCTCAGAAGTAACCATCCTGTAAAAGTCCTTTAAGTGATTGTCCCTAATGCTATATCCATGGAAAGAGCTTAAAATGTCATGGGGTGCAGGTGATTTGTAGCCTATATTTCAAATAGTATACATTGTGGAGAGTGTCTGGTTCTATAGGCAAAGCAAAGGTTGTTCTGAATAAAGGTAATGCTTACATTTGTAGACGTAGGATGGTAGGGCAAGGGCAAGGATAAATTATATCAACCTTCCTTGACCTGTTCATTTTCTACTTTTTAAATAGGTTTTAGTTCTAACTGTGATGTTAATCATATATGTACTTCAAAGAAAGCTTTACATACACCTTGTTTCTGCTAATTCCTTTAGCAATTAAATTGGTATACAGCCATGTAACACAAATCGCTTAGGAGAAGGGTTTGGGAACATCATAAAGAGGCTGGCATTGTGCATGCTGACTCCAAGAACCACTGCTTTCCTTGGTTGCTGGCACATTCATTCATGATCACAACAGCACATGACTTCATTGGCATGCACTAATCTATCTATGGGGATAATACATCTTTTCTGTTATGAGTACTCTGCTCTTTACCTGTCTTTTGTTATATTTTGGCAGCTTACCATATCTTGGCTCTATATTTACTCTCTTTCTTGTTTTCAGATATTCAGCATAACTGTGAATTTTACTCATTCTGGATGCCATTTAATATATAGGATACAAAAGAGTGGCACGCTATATTTCATACATCTCCAAATTTAAGTATTTAATTAAACTGGAATCAGACAGTGACCCTATTAGACAGGACAAGTAAGGGAAGAAGAAAAAGAATTAAATTGGAAGCAGAACTATTACCAATTTTATTTCCCCAGAAGCTTTATATCATGTGAAAACTACTACTAAGTTTGGGATATTCCACATTGCTCTGGCCCCAACCCTGCAGAACATTGCAAGCACATCCCACATCAGTAGACTTTGCATCTTGACTGTGTAAGAACATGCCTGAATACTGAATCAAAGTCAAAGATCATAGCACCTTACATGAGCTTGTTCTTTCTGTATCTCATAATTCTGAAGTATTATGATTTCTTCATTATTTTAATTGCAATAAGTTTGTAATAAAGTGCTTTCCGAAGCTGAAACATTGCTTTCAGGCATGACAGTAGGATCATCTTAAATAATAAATTATTATTATTATTTACTATTTCTGGTACAGTTTCATCAATATGGTAGATTCATCTTTCAAATGATTTACAGACATTACAGATTCTCATAGAACTTTGTCTGTCATCAAGCCTGATTTTCATTGTAGTTACATCCTTTTTTATAACAGTCTTCATTGACTTCTGTAGAAGTGCTCTTTTAAGAAATTGGAAATAAGGTCACAATATATCTTATGTCTGGTGTTCTGCCACCCTATATCTAATCTGTGACAGTAAGTCTAGAAGTTAAGCCAACTGTGCTTGTAATAACAATCCTACAAAAAGTGTCAGCTATTGCTGCACACTATATTAGATATTCCATTAATAAGTGGCATCAAACCAAATCTTGTGGGGTAATTTTTTATTGTGGTTTTTATGTGCTCTAATTTGACAAAACTTTTAAAGTGACAAAGAATATTAGACTCTTATTTCTCTCTCTGCACTGCCTGTGAACTGCAAATTCAGGCTACAGTGACACAAATTATTCCAGGGCAAAATATGATGTTTATGCTGCTTCCACATTTTAAAAATAAGAAAGGTTCAACAGGAAACCATTCAGAACAAAATTCAGGGGTTTCTTTTTTTAAAATTGAATACAGCACATTTTTACTCAGGTATTTTTTGCTCACTCTTTGGAAGCAAAAGAGAAGCATTCACCGGATTGCATTGAGTTACAATATTGAGGAGTTATGCAGAAACAGATGGTCGTAGTCTACTGGAGTGCATTAATTATTAATCTTTGAATCAGTATAAAAGAATTACAAGCAAGGCTGGGTGGACATATTTCTACTAGTTAGCACAAAGCATGTACTGCTGAGATGGAAAGCTAATCATGTAGCTAAACCTCCCTACTGGGATGTTAGGGACAAAGCTCCCCACATATCTTTAGGAGATTCACTTGAATCTTTGTGCCTCATTTCGTACCTAATAAACAGATACAACTGAAAGATATTTAAATCTGAAAGGGACTGTTGAGATCAATTTTCAGCAGCTACTGTATCTTTCTTTATGCTGAATTAAAGATTCTTTTCCCACTGTAAATACTTAGACCACGATAAAGTCACATCTTAATGGCTAGTAAATATTATTTATATATGGAAAACGTTTACAGATTATGTACATCTATAGATAGATAGATATATTCCCAGCTGAAAATGCTTGGCTTTTGACAGAAATCTTTCATCCTTTGATTTTTTTCCAGAACACTGGAAGATCTTATTCACAGAAATTAAAATCCATTTTAGTTTCAACAAACATGGTGAAGACAAGATTGAACTTTTTTGACCTGTACCAGTCAGGTTTTACAAATCAAAGCCCATTCTTATAGCTCGCTTTTGAAGCCTTACCAATTTTCTTTAAGTGCAGCTGTGGAACTGGAAAAAATATTCCAATAGTGTCACTAATACGGCACAAAGCTATATATTCATTTTTCTAGCTTCTATTTAATATGTACATCTCCAGTCAATAAAATGAAGTTCCATAAAGTCTAGACTAATTCTATCCCACAGCTAAGCCATATAACAACAAATTTCTAAAGACAGAATTTGGGGCATGTGTATATATAACATGTTCTCAAGCCTGGCATTCTCTGGTTCATCATGAGTGCTGCATATCACTAAGGAATGTCAAGCAGTGATAGACATGTATAAAAGATACCACTAATTCTTGAAGTCTACTGAAACACAAGCTATAATGGACCAATTAAAAAAAATGCCAACTTCTAAATAATGCGCAAGAGTCATGTCTCAATAGGACTGATTGATAGCCTATTAAAGTCTAGCTGAGACTTTCTGATCAACAACCTGTGAAGGAAACAGGACCTATGATAGTGAGATTGGCCTTATGAGGCCTGTACAGAAGTTACACTTATTGCTCATTAAGTACACAGTAAGTACTCTAAAGCTATAACCAAATCGAGTGCTATAAAAATAGTGGATCCCACTCAAAGTTAATCTTGGATGGATGTAGTATCAGACTAAAGCAATTTACGTTAAAGCACTTTAACAAATATCTGTACCACATCCCATCCTGACTCAAGGTAAGTCACATACTGCCAGCATCCAAAAAGTGTCTTGCTAAACAGCTTGTAGCCTCAGCTGGTGCTTGTCTGCTCTGGGTAAGAACCAGAGAAGGCTCTGTCTCCTCCCTACATGCACAGGTTGGGGGGGATGGGGGAACAGAGCCTCAGATTTACCCCTTCCTTCCCCTCTCCCCGCAAACTTGGAGGGTCATGTCTTCATGGGACCTGGGCCAGGTCCATGTGGCAGAGAGGTTCTGTTCCTTCAGCTGGAGCCAGAAGCTGCAGCTTGGGGCTGTGCCACTTTTTGCTACTCCAGGAACTGTGGCCAGGAGGGTGGAAAGGAGCCCCTCTGCTGCATGGTCCTGGCCTGGCCCTTACCAAGACCCATACCCACAATGTTGTCAGGGAGGATCTGTGCAGCAGAGAGGCTCCATTTCCCCAACTTCAGCCAGGAGCTGCTGCTCAGGGCTGCACTCAGGGGCGATTGGTGCCTCCTGAGTCAGGAGAGCACTTACCCCATCCAGCAGCCACTTAGCCACTGGGGGGGTCCCTCCATGGCTGATCGCACCGACTAGGAGGAGGGCCCCCCCCATGGCCACTCATGTGCACTGACCCTAGAAGCAGTGTTCCCTCTAAGCTGGCTCTCAAAGGGAACGCTGCCTGGAAGTGCCAGCAGCACGCCAGGAAGTACCAGTGGCACTTCTCCTGGTGCCCCCACTCCCCAGCTGCTGCTCTCAGGGGGGGCACCAGTGCTCTCGCCTGCCCCCCACACCCACCACCTAAGCGGGGAATGCTGCTGTGAGGCGGTGCACCAGTGCTCTCAGGAGGTGCATGTGCACCCCCATGCACCTCCTATATGTCGCCATTGGCTGCTTTTCACTGCACTGGGAACTATGATTGTGAGGGGGTAAAACAGCCTCTCTGCTGTGTGGATCCCCCCCCCAACCCAATTGCCAGTTTGTGGGCTTGGGTCGTGGTTGGGGCTGGTCTGGGTGTGCATGGCAGAGGGGCTCCTCTCCTCTCCCCCTTTTCCCCCCCAGCCACAGTTCCCAGTGCAGCAAAAAGTGGTGCAACCCTGAGATGCAGCTCCTGGCTGCAGCTGGGAAAATGGAGCCTCTATGCCATGCAGACCCAGCCTGGCCCCCACCAAAACCCAAGCCTGCAAGCTTGAGTGGGGAGGGGAGCAGGCAGAAAATCAATGTAGCAGAGAGGCTCCATGCCAGTTACAACACGGAGCTGCACCACTTTTCATCCTTATGGGACCTGTGGCCACGGGCAGGAAATGGAGCCTCTCTGCCTTGCTGACCCAGCCCAGACCCCACCAAGACCCAAGCCCACAATCTAGAGAGGTCCACATGACAGAGGGCCTGCTTCTACCCCATCTGCCCACAGCCACCAGCAGGACAGTAGCCAGCTGGTGGGGGGAGGTGGGGCTCAGGAGAGGGGCCCACTGGCCAATCAGAAATGTCCAGCTGCTCAGCTGCTTGGCTAGGTTCAGCAGCCTCCTGGGAGGCATTCAGGAGCACTTCCAGCCTGTTGGCCTCAGCCAGTGCAGGCATGCTCCAAGCCCCACACCACTGAACAGCACACATGTTCTGTTCAGTCCCGACCTAATCTAGAGTGCTTTGAGTGAAGTGCTATACTGAGAGTGCTTCTGTCTCAGGTTTTTTTAACATCTGTATCTTAGCTATAATGTCACATAGTATTCCCTATTTTAACTCAAAGTAACATGGGTCATTTAATTAAAATCTGTCTAGTTTTCTTCAGTGATAAACATCTGGAAATTTAAACTTTTGTTAAAGTTGTTTTATGAGGGAAATTTCTGCTGATGCTATAGTTTGCATTTCACTCACTAAATTTTTATTCCCTGCATGGTATTGAACAATATGTTATGTTGTTCCTAGGAATGGTTAGTTTCTCTCTTTATTGCCTGCTGAAAGCCTTAGTTTTCTTTTTTGTAATTTTAGCTGGGGTAAGGCATATCATTTCAAAGACAAAAAGCATGCCTTTCATATCTCAGATGACTGAATACTTAAAAGTGTTCCTAAATATATAAGCCAGAAGTAACCTTTGTGTGTTGAAACTTTTAATACAACACTGTCACATTTTGGACCAAATATCCAGACATTTTAAAGTGCCAACAAAACAAACTATATGAAGCTGTATGTGGAAAATGAAGTGTTGATAAATGCAAGGTCATCTAAACAAAGCCTTATTTTGCATTTTTAGGTGGGCCAGTAAAACTATCAGCTCTGTTCCTGACTTCATCCTAGAAGTAATATTATTTAAACTAATATAATCAGGCACAGATCCTCTCAATTGTTCATTATAGGCAAAGTAAACCACTAAAGAGTGCATCATCTCTGCGATGCAGTAAGAATTTAGTCTAAATTAGGTTAGCATAATTTAACTTTTGCCTAATGGTCCAAATTCAGCTACAATGTTGTATCTATGTGTGCTAAAAAGACACTAAGACAAGACTTTGGAGATTTTGTTGTCATCCAGAGAGGCATCATTGCTGCTGTGCACGGTATGGCTCCAAAACAAGCAGCAGCCTGGGTATACCAAACTGCACCTTTGAGTGGCAGTATCTAATTAAACAGTCCAAAGCCCCATGCAGGGCAATTGCACTGGTGTTCAGTTTAAAAGGCAGCCTGCCTGGACAGTGTGACATGCTAAAGGATGGCACTTTTGAACACAAAAAGCTTACTGAGTAGACATCACCCTGTTAATATTAGACGTCAATTCAAAAAATGAAATGTGGTGCTAAAAATACATAAGTTAAGTATTTGTGATATTGAATCTAGAACTACCTGTCATGTTTTGTTCCCTGTTCCTCCATTCTTACAAAAGAACAGTCTAAGGCCACAGACAGGCATTAAAGGTGCTCTTCCTACTGCATGTACTTTGTGCGTGGCAGGAGGTACAAATGTGGGATTATGCACCAGATTTCATTGTGCCATATTGCCAATGCATGGGGACCCTGATCCTGGGCTCCTCCCTGCACTGACAAGTAGCAAGCTTGGCTCACAGCGAAGGCGAAGCACCATGTGCTCCTTCGGCTGATAGCCTTGTCAGCTAAGAGAATGGAGCTCCCACAAAAAGGAGTGGGTATTGAGAAGTTCCTAACCTGCCTCTGTTTCAGCAAACAGTGCTCTTCACACATGCCTAGGGAAACAAATTGAATGGGAGTTCCTACCCCATTACTATTTCCTCCTGCATCCTGTACTTGCAAACCTTGCAAAGACCCAGCCTCCAGCACCTTGTTGTTTGCCTTGACCCCATACTGTGTATCCACACCATGTAGCACTTCACTCCTGCCTTGTACACTTTCATTTTGCAAAAGTATGGCATTTATGAGGGTATTCGTGGCATTTTGTGATAAACTAGGATAAGGCTTCCACTGGCCACATCTACATGAGTGGTGGACTGTGTAGTTGTTACTACGTAGTCATTTGGTACTTGCATAAGCTCTCTAGCTCTCTCCTCTCTCTCAGCTAACTGGCATTACTGTGCAGTACCATTGCCGCATGGTATTTTTCCAATGCCACTGTGCAATAGCAACGAGCTACTGTGCAGTAGCTTATACCATCTTCATATGGTTAGTGCCCAGCAACACTTCTGCATGGTAGCAATGATCTACTGCTCAGTAGCATCTCATGTACACGTGCCCACTGTGTCTAATTTATGCTAGTGTTGTCATGAGAACCAAACTTGTACTTCTCTTAGTGATTTAAAAAAATATATCAAAAGGTTAATCATTAATCCAGAGTGTCTGAAACTCCACCCAACTTGGTGTCATCCACAGTTTTGATCACTGTACACTCAACTCCATAATCTAAATCGTGAATAAAGATGTTAAACAATACCAGAACAGGACAGGTTCAATACCAGAACAGGTTTCCCTATGGAAACCCCAATTAATATCTCCACCCAATTAGCCATTGAACCATTGACGATGATCAAATCAGCATCATTATAGAATTTTTATTTTCAGAATATTACCATCACTTTCCTTTAGGACAAATGCTTTTTTAAATATAATTATTATTAATATTTAACTATATCTAAGTCATTTGGAAGAAATAGACTTTTAGCTTTGTGGCAGCTCAGAATATGACAACCCTGATGCTTATTAGTGAAAGCAGCATATAAAATGACATTGATGCATTAGTACTCAGTATCTGTGATACATGCAGCAGTATAACTATCAAGCTATTAAATACTTCTTTTAAAGGTAATGGCAGGGGTGTGATGGCAGAGTAGTTAAAGTGTATTGCTTTGGCTCCAGATGGTTGATTTGAAGCCCCACTTCTTACTCAGGCCAAAGTTGTCTCAGTTGTATTTGGGTACTGGGTCAAGAGTGGAGTGGGTGTCAAAGGGGTTTAGACATGATGGGTGTGTTATGCTGTCACCATAGCAATGTGCTACAGTGACGTAGTGTCTACAGGGGTCTACACATGACCAGCAGCTACTTTGCCCCATTACAGTAAGCTGCTACGGCGAAGTAGCTGCTAAAAATAACCATGCGCAGCATGCACGGTGCAGTACAGGCTGTTACTGCACTGTGATTTAGTACTTCCAAAAGGAAATACAGAATCACAGCACAGTAATAACATCATCATAGCAACATGTGTAGACACATCCAATGAAAGCCATATTGTTCTCCTATGGGCTTCACTGACATCAATAGAAATGGAGATGTTTTACTCATGTGAGCCTGACCGACTGTTCAGCTAAGGAGACTTTTTTGCCTGATAGGGATAAACGGAACTGAAAAGAAATTTAAGGATTAAAAAATAAAACAAGCAAAAAACCTTCTCAAAGATCTGCATGCACCTAGGTGGCCTATCAGACTATATGGTTAAGGTATGTTAGTATTTTAGCCACACCACGCTAGGTAACAATGTAGCTAGTATTACACCCAGTGTATTACCTTTGACCCCTCAACCTAAATGATCAGGTACACGCTGGATCAAACAGGAAGTGGCCTTCAGTGTAAGTCTGGAATGAGAGTCAAACACACAAGTTTGAAGCTATAGCAAGGCACCCTCACTATTTTGCCACCATAACCATGAAGAATGAATGTCATTGTTAAATTCATTGTACAAGTTACCTTGCATAACATTCTCATTTGGCTTCCAAGTCTGTCATGAAAGCTTCAAAATTTGGAATCCTCAGTGGAAAAAATAATTCCTTTGCAATGGCTCTGGAAAATATTAGTTTTACTGTCAGATTCAGCTACAGTACTGTTCTAATCCCTTTGAGTGTAATTCTTCAAATATGTCCTTTTAGTTTCACAGGAAATGACTTTTCCCAACAAACCAGTTTGTGATTCTAGTTATATTGGGACAGACAGGTTAGTCAAGTGAACGGTGACAGTATATATGCAGAAAAATAAAAATTCATAAGGTTGTATTTTATCTCCTTATACCAAACTAATTACATTAATATGGTTTTGCTGATGACTCAGACTTTGGGGAATCTATATAGATAGCTTAAACAGAATTCTTTTAATACAATTTTATAGTTTTTTATTTGCCTTTTGACTGGTTTCGGCCTTTAGGGGTCATGTTCTCAAGCTTTTCTGCACAAGTGCTAAAAGCTTCCTATTTCTTTTAAATTGAGATATTCATGTAATAAAATCCCTGGTGCTGGGGCTTATAAAAAGCTCACCAAACAACATGGGACTCAGGATAAAGCTGTTAGAGGTCAAAATTCTGAAGTTACCCATTACTCATTATTCTGCTCTTTATTGTTTGCATTTCTCTCAATTCTGAGGTTGAATTCCATTTTCTTTGTTTTCAAGTTCTAAATTGTGGTAGTGTTTAGATTTTGGAAGAGGAGGGATTCTGTCTGTTTGTACATGTGCATCTGTGGAGATAGTTTGTGCCTCTGTAGTTCTAGACTTACAATATGTGCTCCAATTTAAAAGCCTTTGCTACATTTAAAACAACGGTTTTCTACTCATATGTTTGGTAATAATATACTTATTTTACATTATATATTTATTACTTATACATTATTTAGATTGTGCCAGATTATATCATGGTTTTGCCAACTGACAAGTTCTTCACTCTACTAATACCTCAACCCATTGGACACTGAAATCCTGGCCACTGTAAAGTGAGAATTTGCATGGACTTCAGTGGAATGTGTTTTTCACATGCTTGCAGAGTAAGGAGCTTTTGAACATAAATAGAGATAGAAGAATCTATTCCTAGAGAAAATCTACTTCTATTCATTTTATTCTTTTATATAAGCCTGAAAAGACATAATAATAATAATTAAATAAGTAATCTAATCACTATGTGATATGTGATATTATGTGATATTATGTGATAAATATGCACTCTTGAATAAAGTATGCAAGACTGCAAAGTATGATCCTCAGCTGAAATTCTCATTAGAGAAAAGGAGTCTTATCTAGTGCTGGACTGAGACCAGAATTAATCTCCTACTCCCAGCCTTACTGCTGTCTGCTAGCTTCAGACACAATCATTGTTCATGCTGCTTTTCTATAGTTTACATTTTCATCTATTAAATAATACCCTGTCTCTACACACAAACACCTTTCTTATAATATTGTGCTGTTTACATAAGACTTATAGGATGTGTCCCCATGAGTGCACACATCCAGGGGCACAAGTTTCCCATGGGACAAACAGCAGTGGTGCATATTTGTGCCACTGCTAGTTGTCCCCAGGCATGCACCTGCATGCACACTTATGGGAATGCACATCCCACACTCTGGGAAAGTCCCAAGCAGGGACCAGCAGGGAGAAAGCTGCTAGACCCCAAGAAGAAAATGGTTGGCCCGGGAAGGGCCGCAGGAACTGTTCACCATCAGAGAGATGCCTCAGCAGTGACAGAAGAGCAACAGATGAGTCCCACATCACATCCTGCACACTTTAAAAGCATGTACTAGTGGGGTGGGGGGTGGGGGCAGTCATGGAGTAATGGAGTCAGCTGCTTCCGGTTTGGCTGGAAGTGAAAAGCTGGCTTTAAAAGAAAGCTGGCAAGCAGTTGGAGAATCTAGGGAACACCAACAGCAGAGGGTTGCTGGGGAAGACCAGTGAAACCAGCCTTGCCTGCAGGCCAGGGAAGACCGGCAGTGGAGCAGGCAAGCTGGGGAAAACTGGCAGCAGTGAGACAGTGGTGAAGACCGGCATGAGCCGGAAGACCAAGAAGAAAAAATAGCTGGCAGAGGGACTGAGACTGGCGTGGCATAAGTAGTCTACCTCAGAGAAGGGACAAACCCTGAGCAGTCTAAGCCTGGTCACTTGGAGAAGGGACTGGCAGAATGGGACACTCGAGCAGGACACAGATCACAGAATTTCCCAAGGAGTTGTATAATCAGAAATATTTACACATATAAGAAAACATCAAATCGTGAGTTGTTTAATACAGTTTCCTTTATAAATCATAATAGGACTTTACTAAGTTAATTGAATGATTATGAAAGTCACCTAAAAGACTTGGAGAGACTATGACGCAACATCTGGTTGGTGAAGGCCAGGGTGAAACAGGAGGTAAGAGTCCCAAGGAAACAGCCATCAGTCTCACCTGAAATCCTTAATCTTAACCAGTGGAAACCTCCCGGTCTAAGTAAATAAAACCAAAGTCATGGCAGATGAGAACAAAGGAATAGCAAACAGGCATAGATAGTAAGACCAACACTGGCTGTTAGACAACCCCAGTGGGAAAGGATTAAAATACTAGTGGACTGGGTTGCACACGACCAAGAAGGCACTCGTTATGATACGCCAGGACATGGCAAAGGGCCTCCATGGCCAGCCCTATGAGGAGAGGCTGAGGGACCTGAATCTCTTCAGTCTCCGCAAGGGGAGACTGAAGGGGGATCTTGTGGCTGCCTACAACCTTATCAGGGGCCAGCAGCAGGGACTCAGGGAAAGTCTGTTCACCAGGGGCCCCCTTGGAGTCACCAGGAACAACAGCCACAAGCTGAGGGAGGATCAGTTTAGGTTAGATATTAGGGAGAACTACTTCACTGTAAGGGTGGCCAGAGCCTGGAATAGGCTTCCCAGAGAGGTGGTGCTCTCACCTTCCCTGGAAATCTTCAAGAGGAGACTAGATAGGCACCTGGCTGGGGTCTTATGACCCCTCCCACCCGCAGTGTCATTTCTGCCCGTGGCAGGGGGTCAGACTAGATGATCTGTCTAGGTCCCTT
This sequence comes from Crocodylus siamensis, assembly GCF_052110815.1. NCBI lineage: Eukaryota > Metazoa > Chordata > Crocodylia > Crocodylidae > Crocodylus > Crocodylus siamensis. The sequence goes on from NC_143396.1 coordinate 65,976,194, forward strand.
CCGACTCATTGACTCTATGATTCCATGAAAGGGACCCAGGGAGGGTAGGAAAAAACCCTCACCATGCTGCAAATTAGCGGTGTGGCAGATGAGTCCACATGCTCTGTGTATGGTTTGTGATACCTCAAATGGCTTTGGGGCACCACACACCACATGTGCACACTCATGGAGACACACCCAAAAGATCTATTTGTCTTAAGAGAAGGGTCTGATTTTGGATAGTGTAGTATTACAGTGACTATAATTGCTTTGATGGCTTATTTATGTAATAATTGCCTTGACTGTTTATTTTGTTATTTCTCTTTTTATATAAGGAAAAGATTTAACCATTAAGATAAAATTAATCTTGTTATGATTTACTTTTTATAATTTGATCAGTCATTATTAGTACTTGAAATGAACCATCTATTTGCTTACCATAAATGTATTCGACATATTGGTCTCATGATTTTAGACATATTTGACTCATGACTTGAGAACTTAAATTTAGTATAAGGAGAACCCTTGTGTAAGGGTGTGCAATATGTCTGGTGTATGTGGATATGTCTGGTTTATGTGGAAAGAGGTAACGAAAGAGTGAATGATGGACATATGTAAAAGCAATGGAGGAAGACAAGGCTCTTGTAGTAGGTGAAAATAGCCTTCTGTGGTTCAATGGTTAAGGGCTGCAGCCATGTTGAGTCAGTAGTAAAGGATTAACAAACACTAAATCATGCTCCATCCTGATGGCTGAAGACTGCAAGCAATGGCCCCTAAAGACTGCAGATCACAAAGCCAGATCATGACCTACCAATCCCAGCCTGCCAACAGGACAAGAAGGATGTCCTTTGTGTCTGACAGCGAAATCCATGGACAGCTATTACTATAAAGAATGAACCCCAGAGACAAGGCTTTGTGTCTCTTCCACTTGCAAGAAGGAGTTTTGGGTGTGTCCAGCAAGACCTGACTCCAACTCTCTTGGTCAGCCTGGCCGGCCACCAGACTGAACTTGAGCAGCTTTGAAACTTGGTGACATCTTAACCTTTGCAGGACTGTCTAACTTCTGTGTGTGTGTGCTTGTTTCTTTGTATGAATGAATGAATGAACAAATGTGTATGCATGGGAATGAGTGAAGCAAATAACCTTATTGTTCTTTATTCTTTTCATGTTACATGTTTTATGTTTTATGTCCAATAAATGCAGCGTTGTGCCTTATCCCCTGATAAGTTTCCAGCTTGTTTTTAATTCACAATGTACATCCTGTGCGCACAATAGTTTAATTAACATATCATATTTCTCTCCAGTAAATACTTTTATTTTAAAGTTTGCTTCCTAAAATAAAATGGATAGTCCTGTTTTGTTTGTAAGGAATACAGATAGCAAATAGATCCCCAGTTTGAATAAGTAAATTCTAAATTCAGGTGTAAACTCTCAGTTAATTTTTTTCAGTGCTTTAAGTGTGAAACTGAGAACCAGGACTTGCCCCTTCAAGTTCTGACATGAAAACTGATTCACTGTGTATTCTTATAGCCTCAGTTCATCTGCCTATTAGCATGGATCTGACATAATTGCCTTTCTCAAAGCAGCACCTTGAGACTCAGATACTACAACACAGTTTAGATTCTAGAGTAGAGAGGATCATGTACGTAGTGTATTTCTGCTGTGCATGGTTAAAGTGCAATAACCCCTGAGATATTTTACGAAATCAGGGCAGCGTAGGAACCAAATTATGATTCAGACACTTTGCACTTCAGGACCCTGGCCATTCAGAGGTGGGTATATCCAGTATCAGGACTGGCCAAGGGGGTTGAAAAGGCAAGACTTTTATTTAGGGCAAAAGTGGTCATTCTGAGGAAGCAACTTTCTTCTTTCCATGTTGCTATCTGCAATAAAATAGACAGTACTGGATAGTAAGGGAGTGATTTGAGAGAGTGTTCAAGATGGGCCATAACTTCCATGTTTGTGTGGGAAGTGTGTGTTGGATTTTTTGTCTAACTTCTCTGGACCTTCCCTAATGATACCTTTGTGTCCTTCAGGTTCCGATTTGACTGACAGTTCCTTGCTGCTTTTCCTTCGTGTCTGAAACACTTCTGGCAGCTCCAAATATATATGCATGTTAGTGGTCCTATGTCTTCTCTTCACTCTAGCTTCTTTCTTGGGACTAGGATTGGGACAAGCAGAGATTCGGTGATTATTTTATATAAAAAATTTTACAAGTCTTGTGCACTGAAAGGGTATAATACCTGCAGTCTGTGCTGTTTGTATGAATCACTTTAAATACTCCATAAAGAGGAACCTGACTTGTTACCTATCTCTGCCACACAGCTGGACAATAATTTTTTTGAAAATATTTTATAGAATTTTTAAAATAGTATCGATCAAATATTTTACCAGGTTTTTTTAAGCAAGAAGTTAGTGGCTTCTATTTACTGGCTGTTTCTAGTGCCTGTATCTGTGTCCCTGATGAAATATGATTGCTGCACTGAGAGAGAGAAAAAGCAAAAATGCAGATTTTAAAAAGTAGGCCTTGAAAGCAAGCTCTTCAGTAGAAAAGAGAAGGGAATTCAGGATTCATTTGACACTCTTTTGAACATAAACTGCACTTTCAAGTTCATGTTCCAAGCATGGCTGGCAAAGTGCCAGTTCCAAGACTTTCTTGACAGTAACAGCTGCTGCTCTTTCTAGCAGGGCCAAAATAAGAATACTGCTACCTCTTCTGCCTTAACTGAAATAGTGTTATGGGGATTCTGTGCCTTCACATTGCTTGCTTGCTGGGAGGGTGGGCAGCTGGTTCCTCTTCTCTCTCTTCAAAGAGTGGACATGGATTAGTGGTTTGAAGTTGCAGCCAAGTAGATTTAAGATTAGATGTCTGGAAAAACTTCCTCAATGTTAGAACACTGAGGCAGTGGAATAGACTGCCAAGGGAAGTGGTAGACTCTCCATCTATGGAGGTTTTTAAGAAGAGTTTGGACAGCCACTGGCATGATACAGGCAGAGCTATACTTACATTCTACTACAGGTATTTCCAATCCTTCTGGGCTTTGCTGGTTGCCCCCTGCCCTCCTTTCTGCTACATGTGTCAGGGTGTTTTTAAGCCTTCCTCAGAGGCACTGGGTGCTGGATGCATCCAAGGCTGAGGATTTTGGCTGAAGTGTGCCAATGCTTCTGCTGGGGCTGAACCCAGAGGTTTCTGGTTAGGTCTTACGCCTCCACTCAGAGTCAGACTGATTACCATATTTGGGGTCAGGAAGGGATTTTACCCTATGGTCAGATCAGTATGGACTCTGGAGGTTTTTGCCTTACTGTGGGGTTGGGGGTGGCCCTCTACCTGAGAGTATATTAACAGTTTTTATAGAAGCAGGACATTGGCTGCCATGGTTCCCTTGCTTTACCTGTAGCTGGTTAGGGTGTTAAGTTTTGTGTTGTGTCAAGGTTAATGGTAATTTTATGAGGAGTTTAAATAATAGATTTGTATAAAATGGTTTGAATAGGGATGATCCTGCCTCAAGCAGGGGGTTGGACTAGATGACCTCTGGAGGTCCCTACTTCTCTATAATGCTATGACTTTGTTATGTAACTGGAATGGATGACCAATGTCTACTTCCCTCCCCACACTTCAGCTGTTGAGGGTGGATGGTCTGCCATTCCCCATATCTGGTAACAACACCAGTCCTGGAACTATCAAAATTTTAGAAGTTGTGTACCCCAAGTAGCACAGGGTACAGGGAACCATTGTCTTTAAGAAAATATTCTTTGCCCCCCTCCTCACAAAACTTTGGGAAAGTTTTCTGGGGCATAATTTCCCCTCAAACATGGGAGGAAGTAGTTGGTCAGGGGTGCAGGAGTGTTTTTGCTCCTATTTACCCACCTGGAGAACAGGCAAGTCTGATTTTATATTGTTCCAGAAAGGCAAAAAGATATTTTAGTGCCAATAGTTGAAGATGAGTTGAAGATTAAGAAAAACTCCTTTTATATTATTGTTCTAAAGCTGATCCTGTTGTGTGAGTGCTTGTGTGTATGATCTGGTTTTCTTAACTTTTTTCTTTTATTTTCTTTCTGATGGGGACATCTTTATTTTACTGGTGCTGACTTAGTTAATGACACACCTTTTTTAATAATAAAGGCATATAATTCCATTTTTGTATATCAATCTTCATTTCTGTTAAATATGTATGTGCGTGTGTGTTTGTGTGTGTGTGTGCACATATCATTTCCATGAAAACACCATTTGGATTGGATGTCAAGGCAAAAGAAACACTTTACAAAACTTTAAAATAGTCCCCCAAATTGTAGAAAGAAATCTAGATATTTTGCAAACAGTCCTCTTATCTGGACTGTTAAGGCCCTTGCTTCATTCCTCTGTATCCCTTCCTCCTTTGGTCATTTATCACTTCTAAATAATAGGATATTGTAAATACAAGTGCCCGAATTAATTTATAAAGAAGAGAGAGAGACTGCTACATACTTGAAACAAGGGCTATTTCAATGAATTGCCATATGCAAAATTGTCACTCCTGGTAGGAGAGAGATAATTGGATGCTAAGTGCTATACACTTTCCTTTTATTCATACTTCTGACAGCTAGTATAATCTATAATATCTGACAGATACCCAACAGCTACACCCCCACATCCCTTCACAACCCTCCCTACAAGCCCTACACACCTTCACAAACCCCCCATACACCTCTCTACAAATCACCCCACATGCACCCCACACACCCCACCGACAACACCCCATCCCCCACCTATGCAAATACCCAGTGAAGAGTCATATGAGAACTAGAATTACCCATTGTGGTGAATAGATTCCTTTACCTAGGGGCGACCACAAGATGAACATGAGCCTGCAATGCGATGCTGCGGCTACTAAAGCGACCAAAACGCTGGCTTGCATCCATAGATGCTTCTTGAGCAAATCCCGAACGTCATTCTCCCCTTGTACTCAGCCTTGGTGAGGCCGCAGCTGGAGTACTGCATCCAGTTTTGGGCTCCACAATTCAAAAAGGATGTGAAGAAGCTTGAGAGAGTCCAGAGAAGAGTCCACGCACATGATCAGAGGTCAGGAAAACAGACCATACGACAACAGGTTGAAAGCCATGGGGCTCTTTAGCCTGGAAAAGCGCAGGCTCAGGGGTGATCTGATGGCCACCTATAAGTTTATCAGGGGTCACCACCAGTATCTGGGGGAACGTTTGTTCACCAGAGCGCCCCAAGGGATGACAAGGTCGAATGGTCATAAACTATTGCAAGACCGTTTCAGGCTGGACATAAGGAAGAATTTCTTTACTGTCTGAGCCCCCAAGGTCTGGAACAGCCTGCCATCAGAGGTGGTTCAAGCACCTACATCGAACCCCTTCAAGAGCAAATTGGATGCTTATCTTGCTGGGATCCTGTGACCCCAGCTGACCTCCTGCCCTTTGGGCAGGTGTCTGGACTCGATGATCTTCTGAAGTCCTTTCCAGCCCAAATGTCTATGAAATCTATGAAAATGGTTTATTTACACCCCAGTAATTATGTGCCTACGTAATTTTGTGCTTAAAATGTATAATTGCGTATTATGTAATTCCCCAGGGTGTAGCTGGTGAATGGGAGGAGGTGCTCCTGCCTACAAGACAGGGGGTGGGCATGGGGGTCTGTGTGGGGTTTGTGGGTGGGTATTGGCCCCCTGCCACATTCTCTTCACCCCATGGTGCACCGTCCCTGCTATGATGGCAGCAGCAGCAGGCAGTGGGCCCTCAGGGCGCTCTTGACCAGGGCACAGCCCCCAGCAGCACATGGCTCTGGCAAATCTCAGGGGCAGCATGTGGCTCCTGCCTGAAGTGCCAGGAACCCCACATGCTGGCATATCTGACCTGAAGGCACATGCCTACAGGCTGGGCTGGGCAGTTCCATGCAGCCCCTGCCCTGAGATTCACCCGAGCCATGCACTATGCTGTGGCCAGGAGTACCCCGAGAGGCTATGCATGGTGGGAGGGGCTGTGCTGAGGGCATGTGTGGCATGTGGGGCTGTGCTGGGGGGGCATGTGGGATGAGAGACTGTATGCAGGAGGAGTGTCAGTGGAGACTATGCATGGGGGTGGGCATACTGTGGGCAGAGGCATGTTCCTGGGGATGTGTGGCAGGAGAGCTGTGCACTGGGGGCCCACACACACCCACAAACTCCACAGACTCCCCTACAAACCCCATGTACTCCCATATCCACACACACCCACAAACCCCCCCCACACACACCCAGCCCCCACATCCTTTCACAACCCTTCCCACAAACCTCACACACCCTCACAACCTCCCCCACACCTCTCCACAAATCACCCCACACACACCTCACCAACAACACCTCCCACACACAAGTACCTGCATATATTTCTAAAGAAGGTTGAAATAGTGTTATATTTAGTTTAATTTGTAAAAAAAAAAAGTAATTTGAATTTTTCTGCCCATAATTTTGAACTTTTCTGCACATAATTCCCTTGGATGTATTTATTAACATGCAAATAGAAAATATAAATATATGGGGACTATGGGTGAACCATTCTTCCTCCATGAAATATGCCCATTGAACAAATCTTGGAAAAGATTAAATGAAATCAGTCTCACCTTTAATTTAGCAAACACTCCACAACCTTTCTCTTCCATAATAGTCTTTCTACCATAGCAATAATTGCCAATATTAATGTCCTTTTCAAATCAAACATCTCAGTACCTACAGTACCCAGGAAATAAATAAATAAATCCGACCAAGTAAGCAATCTTACTGTCTACCCCTCTCCCAAAATCACAACTATGTGAAATTTTTGTCCAGAAAATGCCAGAGAGTTCTGTGAGGACTTCTCTGAACTTCTTAATATAAAACTCATAGCAACATTGATGAATAGCTGATTATAAAAGTCTTTGAAGGTAGTTACACATGTCTCTATTTACGATGCTCCCTCTCTTCTGTCTTCTGTTTAATTAAAAGCAAATACATTTGAGAGGTTTGGATTTCTGACTTGGTTCAGCACCATGGCAATACTCCATTAATATCTGGTATTGTGCTAAGTTTGAATAAACTCTGGATGTATGATTTCTTTGCTTTTTAGCATTTGTTTTCCTGTGAAGGAAAAGAACACAGTGTACCCTTAACTCTGTTAGTTTTTATGTATGTGATTTATAATGTTACTATGTTTTAGCAGAGTAAGCCCTATATATGATCAGTTGAAAATGTGATAGAGCAAACATCTAGTGAATTCATGTACTTTATTGAAATATCCAAAGTACAAAGGTAACTGGAGAGCACTGCCATTCTCCAATAGTATGAACATGTTATACTGCTCAGTGTTGATTTGTACAGCATAGTTATCAACAGCAACTTTTTACCCTGATTTCAGGATGAGTTTCCTATATATTTGATAACCCAAATGAATACATGCACAGGGATCAGAGTCTTATAAGCAGTGTCTGTAGTGGGGGTTATATATTACCTGGTGATGAAAATCAAACAATAGCAATGTGTAGCTGTTTACTCACAGGCTTTCTATAACTGTTAAAATAATCAGCTCTATGGAGAAGAGTGATCACTGACTTCCATAACTCCAAGTAATTGCATAAATAATGATTCCCAAGTTCTACCTAGTTCTGCGGATGGAAAATATAATGGCCCTGTTATGTCTGCTCCCTCTCCCCCTGCAACTACCCATGCTCTGAAGGAAAAGGTGTACTGCCTCTCCCCAACAGGATAAGCCACAATAGCTCGTCTGCACAAAGGAGATTCAGAAAAAGTCTCATGTCAGTTTGTAAGATTAATAAAGTAGCTGCACAAAATACTGCCACCTGCAAAGCGTATAAAAATGCAGTATCTTTATTTTTCTTGAAGTGCATGTTTGAGGGATGCTTTTCATAAACTATTAACATTGCTCTTGAATTAGACTACACAAAGTCAATCTTCTTTATGTACAGTGTGTCTGTATTTATACATCATACTGCATATATATAAATTGTACCTGTGCAATTTTAACAAGAGTGGGAGAAGGTCACCATAAAATGATGTTTAGTACAGAGAAGGCCAGATTCTCTGGACACTGATGCAGAAGAGCTAAAATACTAGCAACCTGCAGTCTTAACAAATTAGACCCACTGAGCACTCATTTTGTCTCCCAGGAAATTATGATATAATTTGCATGTAACACCCACACACACATTTGTGTTATATGTTGTGTTTCTTTTGTGTATGTTTTCTATGTGGGCAAGATAGCCCCTGTGTTTTGGCCATGTGCTCTCCTCCTTTTCTTCCCCTTTTTTCTTTTTAAGTTTTAAAGGATTAATAGTGGGGGAAAGAGTATTGGTTCCTTGGGTTTTCTGGCCAGGAGTTAGGCCTGGCAGTTTAAACAGAGTTGAAACCTGGGAGTTTCTAATCCTGCCAATTTTGGGCAGAAAGTTAGGGTTTCCAACTTTCTGCTTCCAGTGGGGCTGTGACCCCAAACTACCTGCAGCCCAGGCCTAGAGGGTAGGCCTGGTTTTTCTCCTTGTTTCTTTTGATGGCCCTGTGTGGTTAGGCCAGCTGTAGCCACTAATCAACCTGGCTCCTTTTGTAGTTTTTCCTGCAGTTTTGTTTTAGCAGGCCATATAATCCAGTCCAGAAGTTTTGGGGTGTGTGCATGCTGTCTGAAGCCTCAGTCGCCCCCCACACAAACATACATCCTATCCATGGGAGCAAAGATTGGCATGCTACCCTTCCTCCAAGAGCAACGAGAGGGCCCTTGCACTGCAGAAGGATCTATGCTCTCTAGTAGCTTCCCCTGGTGCAGCATAACCTATATGTCTTGTAGTAGCAGTGTTTTAAAATGCATTTGGTGTTTTTTCTCTGTTTTCTGTAATAAATCTGTCTTTTGTGTTTACGCTGCTTGCGAGGAGGGGGGCGCATTGTTTATATGGGACAGCCTAGTAACTCATTTAGTGTTTCCCAGGTGATCTGGGTGAGGGCTCAAGTGAAGGAAACGTATATTTTGTACCCCAGAATTGAACCTGGCCCTCTCTGCTGCTGACCAGTGCCTGGCAGAAGAGTTACATGGATGAAGATAAGATTTTTACCTGATGTGTTTAATCATATTTCCCTTCTGTCTTGGTATTTTCATATGAATTTCAGCCAAAGATCCTGGGCTGTTCTTATTTCTTAACCAAATCACCCATCCATGCTAAAAGAATTGCCTCTTCATGTCCACCAAATCCAATTGCTTGAGGTGTATGGAGGAACTGACTGTCATATCAAATTCAAATATGTGATAGCAATAAAAAAGGCGCATGGAGTTTGAAAAGGAAATAAACATGATAGAAGGAAGTGACGGTATCTGAACTACACTGGCAAGATAAAATAATTCAAAATAAAGGCTGCTTGACAACGGGTAAAATATTGGGTATGTTGCAAGTGAATAGAAGAATTCAGTGCAGGTCATAAATTAAAATCAAGAATTGTGTTTAACAGAAGATAAAATAATAAAACCTCTGCTGCAAAATGAGGTTCAAGTATTAATCTGGAAGCAAGGGGCAGGGATGAGGGAGAAAAGAATATATTTTAACAGAAGCTCAGATCCACAAAAGGACTTGAATGTGGTGAAGCTGAACGTTGCCAGGTAAGTTTTAGCCAGCTGGCTCCAGTAGTGGAATTTAAGTTAGGTCTTTACAGTGAATGAGTGGAGGGATAGGGATTGGGAATACAGGGACAGGGAATCGCTACTGCCAGGACACTAAGTGGAGAGACCACTAAATTAGCCACTAGGAAATGCCAAAGAATCCTGCACCTCTTCTGGACTTGGGCGTTTCATTGCAGGTCAGTTAGACACCTATGTGGAACTAGGATTCACAGCACAAAACCCTCTTGCCTTTATGCATCTAAATTTCCCTTTAGGTGAAAGGGAAAGGCATTGCTCCCTATTTGAATAATAGCTTGTCTCTGGAGTGTTTGCCGAAGAAATGGAAGATCTGGGATCTAGATCTTCCCACAACCAGCAGTAATTCAAAGCCACATATCACAAAAGCACTGTAATCACCAGGCCATGGAATAGTCTGAGTAGTGGTGCTTTCAACCCTTTCTTTTTGAGGTGTGTCACTGTTGGAAGGAATGCAAGATCCATGGGGACAGAAAGGAGGCATTATCTGTTCTCATCTCAACACTTTTTATGTGCTTTATCCAAAACTCTTCAATGAAGGATGAATAATCAGCCCCTGGAGCAGGACCAGAACTCAAATTTACCTTCCCAGGGACTACCCATATGGCTGACTCTGTGATTATTGGTGGGGGAGGGGGTGGTTTCATGACTTCTTTTATCGTGGCCCAGTTTCAAGATCTGGAGCAGAGTGCCCTCCTCCCCACTGAACACCCTCTCTTGGTGGTTAGGGCATTGAGATGGTGAATGTGGATTCGAACTGCTGCAGGCTGAAGAAAACCTAGAACCCAGGACTTCCCTTCCTTGGCCAAGTGCTTTAATCAATCGTTGCTACATTGAAAGTTGGCTGTTCCTCTGGTGGCTAGGTTTTATTTTCTTTATATAATTTATATACTATATAGCTTCATGTAGACATAGTTTTATACACACACACACACACACACACACATACACACACACACACACATGCACACACACAAAATATACATAATTTTAACAAAGGTTTCCAGACCTTCTTGGCTATGAGCTGAAAACAAGAAAATGGATGATATGTTAGCCATTCTGAGCCATACTTATCAGATCAGGGCTCCTCAGGGAACTTTAGCATGCTGACATCTACTTTATGAATTCCAGCTGGCTTTGGACAAGAGAGAGAAATGCTGAGATGATTAGCTCTGTCAACATGATGATACCTCTCTGAATGAGTAGCAGCGGTACTGCTTAGAAAGTCATGCTTCAGAAAACTCAATAGGAACCAGTAAATCAAAATCGGAAAACGGAGTCATGCAAGTTGGCTAATGCCCTCACCTTCTACATATGCGAGAACCTGACTTAAATGGTGTCTTATGTTAAAAAGTGTGTGGTTACGTTTTAATTCCCTATTTGCACATGAGAATTAGGTGTCTACTGAGACAGCAGACAAGCTTTGCCTCAGAGCAGTATCTAATCATAACAGAGGAAGCGCTGCTGGTTGTAATTAAGATGAATTGGCAGAGTTATGTAAAGATATTTTGAGGGGGGAAAAAATACAAACCAAATAAAAATTCTGTTAGAAGATACAGTGCTAATAATCACAGATTAGATTTTTGGCCAATTCTGTAAACATGGAAAGCCGTGCTATTTATATTGCCAAGAAAAAACTTCTTAACATAGGTGCAAACATGTACTCCTCCACACCTTAGCTTCAGTTACACTTACTTGAACTCACAATTAAAATAAAAATGTTCTCATTTAATTTTTTTGCTTTCCTGTCTAGAATACTTATACATCTAATAACTCCAAATTCCTTGGTGCCTTGCAAATCATGCAAGATGAGGAAGGCTATGGGTATAATTTAACATCAGATTACTGTTAACAACAGTCCAAGGGTTACTTCAAATTTTAACTGTGGATGAGAATGAAACCAATGACCAGTGAAACTGTTTCAGTCATAACTCAAAAGCTTTATTAGGATATACAATACCAAAGACTTACTGTATCAATAAAGATAATGCTTACATAGCCTTGAATTCAGGTCCGCTTGTCAGGCTTCTCTGTTCCTCTGGGGAGACTCAAGAAAGCAGAGGCTGTAGCCTGAGAGCATGAAGCCTACCTGCCAAGTTTTAAGAAGATAGGTGCAAGAGTTTGGGGGGAACTGCACCTCAAGCTGCTGACATAGGCCCAGCTCTGAAAAGTGGTCTGTACATTCAAACAAGCACCTAACCTCATCACCAAAACTAAAGCCAACTTCCTACAGCTCAAAACACAAAACCTGCCAACTATCTCCAGTACCCCCACAAACTGCACACCAGGATCTATCAAAGACAACAAAACCCAACTACCTTTGGGGACACATTCCTCGTGAAAAAAAAACTCTGCCTCCAGTCTCTCTGGCCTGATCCTGAGAGGCAACAAATTACAATGCAAACCACTTTTCAGAGCTGCTCCACCAATGTAGGATCCAAGCAGGTGTGGTGGGGTGTCACAACATCCCCAGCAATGCTGAACACCCTCTTGCTTGGAACACTGGTTGGTGGACAGGACAGGTGTTCCCTGGCAACTGTGGCCAGAATCTGCCACATCTGCCTGCGATTTACCCAGTAGGCCAAGGGGCCACAGTCCAGTGGCTCCACATCCTCAGCAAGATAGGTAGCCACCGAAGCCTTGGCGCTACCTGCCTAAGACTGGGGTCTGGTGCGTTTGGACCCCAGCATTGAAGGCATGCCCATAGCCCACATCGGCAGTAGCTGGCATGGAGGAGACTGGCTGGTGCTGGCACCAGTGCTGATGCTTTGAGTGCTGGCACAGGAAAGTGGATCCCACTCTTCCACATCCCCTTGCCTCTGCACTTCGGCCTCCCTGACTTTGTTCACCAGCACCTACATCCAGTGATCAAGTGTTTAGGGGATGCCAGTGCACATGCTCCCCTTCACCCTGGGGTTGCACATGCCCACTATCATGTGGACCATACTGGACCGCAAGGGATCCAGCCATCTCCTAATGCCCTCCTTCAGCCTGCCCCAGCCAGGAACCCTGATCTCCTGGAACTTCTCCATTTGGTTTTCCAGTTCCCTCACTAGGGGGATCACCTGGCTGAGGAGGGCATCGCCAGCGCTAAGGGTCTTGGTGGTCTAGAGGAAGGGCTTGAGGACCACCAAGATCTGTTCAGGGGGGTGCTGATCCCAATCTCCCCAAGCAAGGCCATCTCATGGATGGCCTTCTGTTTCTCCACCAACCTTTCAAGCATCACGTATGTGGCGTTCCACTGAGTCTCCACATCCTGTATGATTTTGTGCTGTGGGATGCTCAGCTCTGCCTGTTTCTCCCGCAGCATCTTGCCCCCCTTGATGCTGCAGTGAAAATAGCCCATCACCTTCCTGCATTTCAAAATCACCTGGCTTGTAGAAGCAGTGACAGTGGCACCATCAATGGCAACCCTGTCCCCCTCCAAGGCATCCCTCACTTTTAGGTGCAGACTGTGTGCCACACAGAGGGTGCCAACAAAGTTGGCATCATGGACAGCCTTCACCATATTGGCCCCATTGTCAGTGACCATGAACCCGCAGGTGAGCTCAGCCTGCCCAATGAACCACCCCTGTACCATGCGGTTCATGGCCCTCATGGTCTCCCTTGCCGTGTGGGACTCATTGAGCACCTTGGCTTGCAGTAGCGCCCACCGACAGCCTAAGTGATCGCACCAGTGCCCCGTGAGGGAGAGGTAGGCATGATCACCACCCTGGCTGCTCCAGATATCGGAGGTGAAGTGCAAGGCTACCTACAGCCCTGTCTTGCGCAGCTCGTCCCTCAAGCACTCCCTGCATGCCTCGTACAGGGAGGACACCACCACCCTGCTAAAGGCAGTGCATGAGGGCACTTAGTAAAATGGGGCCAGAAATGCTATGAAACGCCTGAAATCTGGCTGCTCAACTAAGGAGAAGGGCTGGCTATCCAGAAAAAGCATCTCCCCAGTGATCTGGGTGATCTTGCTTGCCTTGGGAATGCACCCCCCTTTCTTTCCACCTTTCCCCTACTGGTCCAGGGTGGCCTGCTTCTGCTTCGGGGGGAAGGGGACTTTGGAGCAAGTGAGGGACTTCCCTTTTGGCACACTCGCACTGGTGCCAGGATGAGCAGGAAGAAGGGCAAGGGGATGCTGCCTCCTCAAATGCAGTAGCATTGCTGTGGTGGAGAAGTGTCTCACGTCCTTGCCACGACTCATGTGCCTTCGGCAGTGCTGGCAGATGGCAAACCTGGGATCATCTGCCACCTCAAAATGATCCCACACTACACTACTGCCCCGCTTCTGGGTTGAGGGTGAGGATCCTGCCTTTTCCTACTCCTCAGCAGGCTGAGGCTCAACAGCAGGAGGAGCTGCCTCAGCTGAGCCACTTGCCTCCAAAACCTCAGCTTCCTCCAAGGTGCTGCTTTCTGGAGGAGACCTGGGTCTAGGGGAAACTTGAGGGGTGTGGAGCACAAACTCTGACTCCCCCTCAGTCCCCAGAATTGCTTGAGCCAGCACGCTCAGCATCCCTGGCTCCAGCTCCAGCTCCTCCTCTGGCAGTGGGAGGCTCATGCTGAGAGCTGAAATTGGGGTGGAGGAGGCAGTGATTCCACAGCTGGTGCCCACTTCTGGACTGAGTGGAAGTGGTACAGGGACATCAGGTGCAGACACTGTTCCCACCTCCTGGCTTCCACTGGCAGCACTGATGTCATGGCTGCTCGGGAATAGGATGTGCCTGTGTTTTGTGGGGGAGGGGGCTTGCAGCTCTAGCTTTCCCCCTACCCCCTCTCCCTCCCCTGCCAGAAGACCTGGCATCTGCCTTTCCAGCACACTTCATATTGTTCTTTCCTGTGCTGCAAAAGGTCTGTGTGTGTGTCTGAATCCTTTTGTATTGTGCATTTTAATCCCTCTGTTGCATGCATGCATGCACTGGCCTCTTTTTTGAATGTTTGCTTTGGTGTTGAAGGTTATGTAAAAATTGTGTGCTGTCTGTCTGTCTTCTGCTATGAACACCTGATTTTTGTCTCTATTGTCTGTATATCTGTGTATGCATGTGTGTCTGTGTGAATGTGTGCATGCAAGCAATCTATGCCTACCTGCGCAGTGATAGATCACACTGACAGGGAAAACACACCTTTCTTTTTTCAAAGTTTCTAAAAAAAAAAGCAAATATAAATTCAAAGAAATAAATTGAATAGTAATACTCATAATTTAATAATTTAATAGAATAGCTAAGTTAAGCTAAGCTAAATCCTACCCACTCCTTTGTAACAAGAAAAAGGAGCAGGCAAGTTCAACTAGTACTGAGCCAAAGCAAACCGCAATGTCTCAGTCTGACTGTTCCTCTCTCGCAAAGTTGCTGACAGGGAACAAGCTGCAAAAAGATACAGGACGCCTCCAGAGGCTTTTATGCTGTTTCTAGTCCCACCCCACAGACGCTGCCATTAGAAAGGTAGCCAGTAAGAAATCCTTCTCACTGGCTACCTACAGATGTCAGTCTCCACGCCCTCCCCACATCCCCACTCTCCCTCCCTCCCCCAGAGCTTCAGATGATCTGACCCACTTCAGGTAACTTTGCTAAGCCTGCGTTTCGAACTAGGCGTGCTACTTCAGACACCAAAGTGTCCAAAGTGGCACTGGATCTGAAGCAGGATATGAAGACTCGCACAGCCCTACTTGGATCCTGGTGGGGTATACGCTAAGTGACTTCTGAGCAAGCTGACATAAAGCTCTGCCTACTGGATGGTGTTTCTGGTATTCCTGTAGAGAATAGCAATTTAGGGAGCCCATCCCAAGCCTTAACGTGCAATAGTTTCTTTGGATCTAAGCACTTTGATTTTTGTGTAGACAGAGTATAAAACTTCAACTGGATCCAGAGGCACTGTGACTCAAAAAAAAAAAAAAGCTTGGGCTTGAAGGAACAGACCTTGGACTTCTGGTCAAAGTTCTAACTGCATGAACATTGTAGGCGTGGGCAATGTCTTGCTGTTGATCAGGTGCTTATCCCCTGGCTGGATTCCCAGGACAGGTCAACCCTTGTCTCTCTTATTTGTGAGGCTTTATTCAATAGATGTTTTCAGAGTTCATAAACTGGATTGGACTTCATGCACAAGATAATAGGAGACTTTTCAGTGTTGGCTAAACATGGTTCTTTTTATCTTAATGCTTGTTGGTTAGGCAGTTTACTTGCTCATGTAGCAGGCTTACCTTTTAGGAGCTTGGGTTGAGTCCCAGGATCAAGGGTCTGCTGTTTGATTGGTGGAGCCCACCCACCAATCCGGAGGCAGCACAAGGGAGGCAATGCCCTGCCCTTTTCTGAAGGAAGGGGGCAAGGAGCAGCTGGACCTGAATCAGAACTGCACCAGCCAGGTCCGGAGAACTTCGGGGGTGGAGCCCCTGACGAGTATAAAAGGGGAGAGTGCTTATGAGGCTGGAGAGAGACAATGAGGGCTGGCGAGGAGAGAGGAGCCATCCTCAGGACCCTGCTTCAGTGTCATCAGTGTGCAAATTGGCATACAGGGATCAGGCTCTAGGAGCTGCTTGAGGCAGCTTAAGCCTGCGAACGCAGCAAGTGGCTGGGCAGTCAGTGTGCTGATTGGCACATGGAGAGATGGCCCTGGGAGCAGTTCAAGGCTGCTCAGACATCAACTGATGCACAGGTCGGAGCATGGAGAATTGCCTTGAAAAAGCTCATGGCTGCTCACATTAGCCCCGGCCTTAGGCCGAGTGACTGGAGCCCCGCAGTGTGGCTCCACTTTTAACTAAAAGAGCCCCTGTGCTCAAAGCATGGCCCAGGAAGGGGGAGAGCCCCCAGTGTGAGAACAGGGAGTTGGAGCCTGCAAGGGCTTGACTCCCATGAGAAAGAGAGAGCCCTAGGCGCCCAGTGCAGGGTGCCAGGCCATCAAGGAGAGCCAAAGGCATCGCTGGGGAGAGGCTCCTGCAGGATCAGCCACCAGGGGATGAGCCTTGACTTCTCCAGAGATGAAGCGGGCCCCACAGGGGAGGCTGACAAGGGTGAGGAGGGTCTGCCATCTCCACCCTCCATTGCAGGAAGGGTATGTCCACATCCCAGGGCCTTAAAGGAGAGGGGCTTCAGGGACACCCCTCAGGGAGGTGCTGAGTGCGCTCCCTAGTTTGAGGTTGTCGTGTTAAGGCCTATATAGCTAGGGGTATTCTTTAGGGGGGGTTATATGGTTTATGTGTTTTAATGTCTCAGTGTGTATATTGGTATTGTTATTTGTGAAGGTTTAAACAAATATTATGGTTAAATTACTTGGGTTATATAAGTTAATATCCCTATGTGTTAACTGTGTTGTATAGGTTTTAAG
This sequence comes from Crocodylus siamensis, assembly GCF_052110815.1. Classification (NCBI taxonomy): domain Eukaryota; kingdom Metazoa; phylum Chordata; order Crocodylia; family Crocodylidae; genus Crocodylus; species Crocodylus siamensis. The sequence goes on from NC_143396.1 coordinate 65,993,117, forward strand.
TTATTCGGTTCATATTTGGTGTTATATGTGAATTGTGGAATATTATATATAGTATTATATGTTAAGCCTTGTAAATATTCTATGTTTTATATTAAGTGCCTGTATTTAGTCTTGTAATAAATTGTACATAATTAAGCATTTGGTTTCAACCTAGCTCTATAGAGAGGGGAGGAAGCCACTCTAGTAGCTGACCCCCTCCTCAGCACCCTGCCTGATCATCACCACTGTCATCAGACGACAGGGCACCCCGCCCCCCCGCCTGCCTCGTCCCCCGGGGTATACCTGGGCTACACTAACTTCATGAATAGCACTGTTGGAAAATCAGTCACCCATGTCCAACTCAGTTCTGATTATCATTAAGTGGCAGGTTCCCTAATAGTACAATTGAGTGTGATGGCAATCTCCCCTTCTGAATTTAATACTTCATGTTCCCTGTTTCTGATCACTAGTGGCAATTCCCAATTAATGTGGATTGTTTAAAATAGTATGATAGATATGTGTGGCATATCATAGTGCATACTCTGTGAGAGTTCTACACTCTGCTCCCCAAATCCCTCCTTAGTTTACTAATATTTACTTACAGCCTAGAGAGATTTGTCCAGACACAGCATATTTCGTGAACCATAGTTCAAGAAATATGCTGGAAATAGTATTCAATTTCTATATGCTTTGAAAAATCACTTATAATAATCTATTTACAATATATCTGCTATTCTTATTGGTGAAAGATGGACCATTGTTAGGAGTGCATATACTGAAGAAAAAGTAAAATAATAAGCGTTCTGATTCTGTGTAACAGAAAGCAAGTTACTTTGTGTACAAAATCACTACCTCTAAAATGTGGTTAATGTTTCCTTTTCTCACTGCTATATTCTGGTGTTCTTTTAGGGGACCCAGGCAAATAATGTTCTTGTCATGTGTATGTGCAACATCAAATATCACGGAACATTCATTTGGGGTCCCTAGGCACTAATGCCACATAGGCTACCCTTGAATGAAGAGCAGTGTTATGAGAAATTGGCTTACCATATTTTTATAATGTAGCATTAAGGCCATTAGATGCCACTGTTTTGTAAGATTTATATTTAGTGAAAACTATGAGAATGAGAAAAAGAGTGCTTCCATAGCAGTCATGGCTTGTTTGTCCACATTTTTAATCCATTTCTTGTAATCAATGAAAACAATACCGTACATTTAAGAACTCACTAGTTCTATTAATGGGTTTTACCTTATGGTATGGGCACTTGTACACTTGGAGCAGCTTTGAAATTGGAGGGGAGCTGCTTCTTAGGAGCACATGGCAGCTGTTATGCCGTAAGTTACATGTGCTTGATCCTGTACCAACGTAAGTGAGCTAAATCAGCCAACTTTGACCGCGCAGGTTTAACCCATGAAGCAGATTTGATGTTATGTGGTTTTACTATGCTTGACCTGAGGTACAAAACAAAGTGGACATTGGATCTGTTGAATGTGTGATGTTGTCCTGGGTGTTTGCTATATCCTACCAAATTAGGAAGAGGGATTTGTTGTAAACAAGTAACCAAAGTATCCAAATGAAAGGATCTGAGGCTCATGGGGGTTTTAATTGCTGTGATATGTGTTAAGAGGCTAGCACAGCAGTGTGCAGATGACAGACCCAGTGTTTCACTGGGTTGGGGACAGCTCTTTTGATATAGATGTTAAAGAAAACAACTAAGGGGGAAGGTCTATGCTAGGGGTTGTCAACCAAGGGTATGCGTACCCCTGGGGTACTTAGAAAGGTTGTGGAGGGTACATGTGGGCAGGTAGGTGGGGATGGAGCATGCCCTGGGGCATGGCAGTGGTGTCTCCCCCAGTGCATTCACCTCTTACCCGGGGGAGGGGAAGGGATGTGCCAGGCACCGCTGGCCCCACAAAGCACACCGTGGTACCTCCGCCCCCTCCCCCCCACAGCTCAGTCCTGCAACCAGCTCCAGCTGTGCATCGCCTGCGCCAGCCCCAACACCGCTCCTTCCCTCACTTTCTTTGTGACTGGGCTTGGTGGGGTGCAGATCGAGACCTGCCCCAGCCGGGCTGGGTGGTGGGACAAGCGGAGGCCTGGGGGGCACCCCTGAATCTCCACTTGCCCCACCACCTGGCCTGGCTGAGGCTCCAATCACCCCAGCCCCTGCTTTTGCCTGTGCCTTGCTCCCCTCCTCACCATGGGGGCCTCAATCTCCCTCCCTGCCCTTTTCCAACAGACATACCCGCTGGCAGGGGGGGTGAGCACTCAGCCCTCCCAAATAATTTTTTCTCCCACTACCTATGCAACACCTTCCCCTACCCCAGCCCCACTCCCTCCCTCACTGTGGGGACCTCGATCTGCCCCCCCCCCCCCCCCACACACACACACACAAAGCACTGGACTTCAGAAAAGCAAACTTTATCGAACTTGAGGGATTGGTCAGCAGGATTCCATGGGAGCGAAGTTGGAAGGGAAAAAGAGTCAAGGAGAATAGTTTAAACCTTGAAGAGACAAAATACGGGCATAGGAGCATACTCCTCTATTACAAAGGAATAATAGGAAGCAAACAAAGGACACTGGCTTGGCTAAACTGTGCACTTAACAGCTTGAAGTTAAAAAGAGATCTCAAAAAAACAGAAACTTGGCCATAGCTTTAAGGACGATTATAAGACTATAGTCTGGGCCTGTACAGAGAAAGCCAGGAAGGGCAAAGTACAAAATAATACAGATATCCAGGGAATATTGTAGGAGTAATATGGGAAAATACATCTAGCTATCAATGGTAACTAAACAAACAGATACAGGTGTCAAAAGCCAAAACTCACCTCACTTCCCTTCCTTTCCCCACACAGGAAGTCAGCAGATGCCTAAATCTTTAGGAGTCTAAAAGCACTAGGCACCTCTCTGTGTCTGTCTCTCAGAGATCAAAAAAAGGAGAAATGTCTTAATGTGAATGCACATCGGTTTCTACATGTGCTCAAAACTGTTCTAACTTGAGCAGCCACATGCCTAACTCTTCTCTAAGCGTGCCTAGCTCCTGTCTAAGCATCACTAAGGTTTAAACTGTGGGTAGGATTAAAAAAAACTGAAAAATAAAAAACCAATTTGGGACCAGGGACAGGAAGCCAGTTCTCCTTCTTCCTAGCTGTGTGCCCTAACATCTAAGCTGCAGTCTTACTCTTTCTTTGTTCTTCTTCTGGCCCCAGGAGTCCTGTGCTCCTTTTCTGTACAATATGTGGTGGGCTCGCTGCTTTTTGGAGAAGGACACTTCAGATTGGTGAAACATTTCCACCAATCAGGTAACAGCTGGGAGATGCTTGCCCCGCTCCTGCTCAGAGGGCAGGGGATGCGAGGAGCCCCTGGACCTGATTGAAGACTGCGCTTTGCAGATCCGGCAGACTTCAGGGGCAGGGCCTCCAATTTAAATAAAAGCCTGGCATGCTAAGCACACTGGGCAGATGCAGCAAGGGACTCAAGAAGAGTAGAGCCAGAAAAGCTGGGAAGCTCTCCCCCAGCGGGCAATAAGCCCAAGGCTCCTGAAGCCACCACTGGAGGAGCAGCCTTGGGAGCGGTGCAAGACCACTCAGGCTGTTCATGGCACATGGGGACGGTGTGGGGAGACCTGGCCCTGGGAATGATGCAAGACCACTCAGGCCCATCATGGTGTGTGGTTCAGTGCAGACAGGACCAGCAGGCCACATGGTGCATGGAGCCATGCACAGGGCAAAGGCCTTGGGGCCACAGTGAGGCAGCACAGGCTCATCTCCCAGCAAGCGGCCAGGTCCCACAGTATGCAAGGCAGTGCACAGGCCTGAGCCTTGGGAGCCAGGGAGCAGCAGAGGCTGTTTGGGTTATTCACCCAGCGTGAGGATGAATGGCCAGAGCCTGAAGGACCTGCCCTGTGATAAAAGAGCCCTTGGTGCTGAAGCTAGGGTATGGGGAAATAGTGCTGCAGCGTGAGGCCCAGCACCCAGGAGCCAGCAGCAGTAGTGCAGCAGCTGGGAGGAGCTGAGCCCTTGGTGCCCAGAGCAGGGTACAGGGTGAGGGAAAACCCAGTGGTGCAGGAGAGACCTGGAGAGGCGCTCCAGCACAGGAGACTCCATCGAGCTGTGCCCTGACCACCACCACCTGAGGGAGCGTGAGTCATTGGGCCCTTGGGTCCCACAGGGGAAAGATGCTTGGGGTGGGCAAACCCAGAGAAGGGACTGGGTGAGCAGCCCCCACACCTAGTCAAGGCCCTAAGGGGAGACTGTTCCTCTGTAGGGATTGTCCCAGGGGGACGGGGCGGGGCTCGCCCGCGGAGGCGGCGGAGCCCGAGCGGGACATCCGCCGCTTGTTTACGCCGGAAGCCGGCGCCCGTGCCGGTGGCCGGGAGCCGGCAATAAAATCAGCCGGCCGGGACGCACCCGGGAGGAGGAGCCCGAAGGGGGGATTCCCTGCCGCGGAGACAGGGAGCCCAGAAGAGGAGACGGCAAGGGGACCTGCACCCGGCGGGAGCGCGGACGCCGACGGGGAGGGGCTACTTACCCCATTGGGGGGTAGGGCAGCGGCGGCAGCCGGACCCCGAACCCAGAGCGGGGAGTGGCGGACCGGCCCGGACGACGAAGGTTCCAGCAACGGGGAGTACTGGGACTGCGACCCGACGGCGCCCGGAGTTTGCGGATCGGGAGTCGGCGCTGGGACCTGGGAGGACCCCGACGAGGCACCGTGAGCGCCTGGACCAACGCCGGACACCAGCGGGCCAGAACCGAAAGGGGGGACCCAGAAGGACCCAGGCCGGAAGCAGGGGTGTCCGCCGGCTAGGTTTCTACCCCGGGCAGGGGACCCGGTGAGAAGCATCACCGGGGCACCCCAGGCGAGGGCCGGGGACTTGCCCACGGGAAATCCCAGGGGGCGTAAGGCCGGGGTGTTAAGGGGTGGCGGAGCCCCGCAACGTGACCGTCGGGGACCCCGGGCTACGGAGAATCAGGAGCCGTCCCACTGAACCTTACAACAAGTCGTGGCGGGCGAGAACCAGGGCGGGGACCTGATTATCTTACATCTGCTCCGGACCCAGGGGGATAGCACCACCCTTCCCCCCGGGACGCTGTTCCGAAGGGGGTGCTCCCTCCCCCTCCGCTAGCCCGACGGTCACAGGGATAAAATCACATTTCCACTCTTATACTTTGCATAACTCTTTAATTGAGTACGGATTCCCTACTGTTGGGTGTGGAAGCTGTGGGTTTTTTGTGTGGGTTTTCTCAGGGGGTTGTAGTTGGGAATGATTTTCCCACAGTGTTATTTACCGTTTGACCTTGGTTATTGGTTAATGTTCACTGTGTAAATATATGTATATGATACTTAGTTTTATGTTTATGTATATTATGACTCAATAAATTGTATATAGTTAAGAACTTTGGGCTTGGGCTAACTCTGTAGAGGAAAGCGGGATCTGCATGAAATTCTGGCATCCCTCTCACAGCCCCCACCCCGCTGCCTGCCCATCCCACCCAACTGAGAATAGGACAAACTCTTGGGTGTACTCAGGTTACAAATAGAGAGTTTTAGCAGGCTTTTTAGAAGTTTAATCTTCTAGCCTGCTGTTCAGCGCACTTACCAACCAGGTGAGGACAAGGGTTTGAATCTCCTCAGGCTGGAGAGGGAATGAAATTATTTTCCCACTGAATGTGTGCTCTGGGGTGTGGGGGGGGGGCGTTTTAATTAAAGCAGTTCTCAGAAGGAGCTTTAATTAAAATGCAGCATCTCATGCATTCAGTATTCCACATTTCAAAATGGTGGTGGGGGTGCTTTAAGTAAAGTCTATTCAAGAAGCTTTAGCTAACGTGCCCCCGCCACCATTTTGAAACACGGGATGCTGAAAATACAAAATGCTGTGGCAATTAGCATGCTCCAGCACACTCAATTAATTGAGTCTGCTCCAGTGCTTTCTAATCAGAGTGCATTGGAGCACATGTATAAGCACCCCCACTTCCTCTAACCACTTGCTAGGCATAGGAGAGGTAAGCACCACCAGTCACATTTTGAGTTATCCTTTGAAAGAATAGTTGTAGATACCTAGCAAGCACATCTATACAAGACACTACTGCAGAGTCATTACTGTATATTTATGTAGTACTTGTATTAGAAAGTACTAAATAAACATAATAACCAGAGTTACTGCACAGTAGTGCCAGGGACTATCTTTTAGGTCATGTTACTGCACAGTAGCCTAACAATACTGTGCAGTAGTATATTAACATTGTCTGTGCTATGTGCTACTGAGCAGGATTTTTTGGCTACTGTGCAGTTAGCGTCTCATGTAGATATACCCACTCCTGTGGGACATTTTTCGACTCTGGATCCTGAGTGCTTGTGTACAACCTTAGGTGCCCAATCTCCACAGAGGTTCAGGAGTTCTGACATTTCTCTCCTGAGCATTTCCTAATGGCTGGCAGTATGTGGCTCCCCCTTCACCATGCATGGTTCCTAGATTTTCTTTCTGAATCACTGACTTCTCCCCATGCTCTGTATGTGGAGCAAGGGAGCCTAACTCTGGGTTGTGGCTTCTACTCAAGGGACTATACACCCTAATTCTCCACAGCAAGCATGTGTTGGTCACTATAAGCATCTATACATGTACTCTGGTGTGGAGGTGGAGGGCGCTTTAATTGGAGCGGCTCTCATAGCCACTCTAACTAAAGTGCCCCCAAAGTCTTGTGTATTCAGCATCCTGCACTTCAAAATGATGGTGGGGTACTTTAACTAAAGCTCGTCTGACAAGCTTTAGTTAAAGTGCCCCCGCCGCCATTTTGAAACATGGGGACACTGAATGCACATGATGTGGAGGCTGCTGCAGCATGCTAATTAGCATGCCCCAGCAAACTTGCAGCAGACTCGATTAATTGAGTCTTCTCCCATGTGTACTAATTAACACATGTTGGAGCAGAGCTCTCCCACATGTATATGTGCCCTATAATTCTTTAATAGTTGGGGGTTTTCATTTCAGAAATTTTATATTTCATAGTGATCAAAACTTGTAACTGGTGTTTTGGGCTTTTCAAAATGTCTGTGTAAAATTAATTAGCGACCTCACTTCAAGTCTAATTCTCAGTGGGCAAGTACTCACATAACAGCCCTCAACCTCACATTAGCACATTGGCTGAGAGGATGAATCAATGCAAATGGAGAATGCCTTGATTCTCCATCCTAAAACCGATGTCTTCCAGTTGGAACAGCTGTGTGTAGATGAAGGCAATGTGAAGTTTGTTTTGCCATTGCTGAGCAGTGTATAAACTAATCTTATGGTTTCTAAGGATCATAATTTGGCACTTTTCACAAGCACTTAAATTGTCCTCAAAATGTTAGTGATTAAAAGAAAAAAAGCTTATGCATGTTATAAGCAGATTTTAAGCAGGGTCTTAATCAACATACTGTACATTTTATTTATAAGATTAATTTACAGATTATTTATAAGAAATTCAATTTAAATGCCAAATATTGTAGATTAAAAAAAGTTTCCACACACAGTATTATTTGAACATTTGATAATCACTAACACAGCTAAATCCTGATGTCTTTTAGGAACATAGTTTTGAAAGTATGGAGCAACTTCATCTCTAAATGAGCTCTCTCAAGTGTTTATATATGTGGTTTGTATTTTGTTCTTATTTCCAGACAGGCTCTCTGAACTTTTCATTGGAAATATTGTGGAGTGCCACTTATTTTCTTCTAGCTAACCTACTCTTGCTGTAGCAGATGATGGAAATGGAAAGAATGGCATTAATGCTGTCTCCTTCCCCTCACATCTTGGGCAAGCCTCAGGGGACCACACAGGGACCAATATAGATCACATGTAGAGGGGAAGGAAAGGAGTATCCCTGTATAACACTCTAATGGTGTTCATCTTTGTAAAGACAGGCAGAATCTGATTTAGGGTTTCTACCAGGCAACATTAATCAACTTTAGCTCCCATACCCAGCCAGCTGGCAAGAATATATCAACTTAACCCATATTTAGATTATTTTTTCCAAAGTTGTGGATTATAATTTGATTGTATCATTTGTAATATGATTAACTGCACTAAGCTGAGTAATTGCCCACAAACCATCCTCCCACCTATAATCAGAATCGGGAAAATGATCTTTCTAAGAGCATTTGTAGATGACATGGGGGTTTAAATTAAAGTGGTGTTTTTTTTAAAAACACCACTTCAATTTAAGGCAAAGTAACCCCCTGTGTTGTGTACACCCATATCCTTACCTGCCTCTCTGGCAGCGGGGAGGGGAGAACAAGCTCCTGGCAGGGCCGAGCAGTCTCTGAGCTGCAGGGGACAGGAGTTGGTGTTTCCCTCCGCAGCAGTGGTGGCCCCTCCTGCAAGCAGCACCCTCCCGCAGGCATCTGGTTCGGGCAGTCCTGGGGGGCACCACAGCTGCAGAGGGAAGCACCGGGCCCCTGCACTGCTCAGGCAGATAGGCAGGCTCCAGGGAATGAAAAAAAAGAAAGATCAGGCTCACCACTTTTTTTTTTTCGTTCAGTGCAGTCTGCCTTCCTGGGCTGCTGCCTGGCTGCCTGCTGGGGCTGTCTGCACAGCTCCCGAGCCACATGGAGCCTGGTGATTCCCTCCACAGCTGTAAGGTAGCAAACTAAAACTCCTCAGAGGTGTTTTAGTTTGCTGCACCCCAAAGTCATTTAAAGTGCATTATACCGCCTAATTTGCTACAGCTGAATTAATGCACAATATGCCGCCAAATTTGCCAACTTGTGCAAACAACATCATTTTATGTTGCAAAAGGGCATTTAACCCACTTTAATGTGTTGTCTAATAAATGCCTTAAGCTATCCAACCAGCTGATTTTTCACTTTTTTTTCTATAAACCAATAGTACCTCCTGGAATACTGCTGCTAATTGCATATGTGGTTGCTCTTGGGAGGTTATTGTTATATTCCTTTGACAAAAATGCCACTTGATAAAATGCATGCATAGTTGTAATACTGTCTGACTATTGTCATTACCTACCTCTCCACATACGTGAAAAATGGACCAAAATATTTGCTCAAACCCAGCCCCATTGTAATGATCGGCAAAAAGCAAACAGGAATTCCTTCATCTGCCCTGCTCTGCTGTTGTATTAACAAGAAAGCAAGCATCCTTGGTTATACTTAAGAAAAATTACACTTGGCCATTTTTTAAATTTCTGCAGCTGTGCATTTGTGTTTGGTCATGGCTACAGACTACTTTATGTGGCCAAATCAGGCCAAAATTGTCACTTTTGTCTAAGCCCGTAATATCCAGTTTTACATTTATTCATAGGCAGTATTTACTCACCTATTCTCACTCTAGCATTTATCCTTTAGTTTCAATAGCTGTTCTTTTTTTCCTGAGATTTACTTCAGTGTATTTCCTCTCTGCCTTCATTTTGCGATATTCAACAAGCCGAACACCTTCGGTCTCTTCTTCTCAGAGAGGAGGATTAGGGGAATGGACAGTACAATAGCCTGTCTCTACGCCTGTTCTAGTTTCAATTCAAAATATCTTGCCTTCCACTTCAAGATTAGATTTACAGTCCTGGCAAGGCTTAACCATTCCCTTTTGTATTTCCTTATTTTTACTAAAAAGAACACTCATAAAACATCTGAGTATTATTTGCTTTTTTTATGTCTATATCATATTGTTGGCTCATAGACATTTTGTGATTGATGAATTATGATGTGTGACTTTCACTTCCTCTCTTTTCAATAGAAGTGTCACTTTTTAGCACATATATTTTTGTTTCCTGCATAAAAAAAAAACTTGTGGTTTGTACTATTAAATTTAGTTGCGTTTCTATTACTCCTGGGAAAAAAGGGTCATCCAGTTCCTTCTGCCCCCATTATCCTATTAACAATGCCTCCTAATGTTGTTGGCAGCAAATGTTATTAGCGTACTCTGACTTCTAGTAAAAGAGGCATTAATGAAAATATTAAATCATATTGTTCCTAACAGCAGTCTTTAGGCTTATCTGGTAATTCCAATCCCGTTCAACAGTTCCCCTTTTGACACAACCATCAGTTCCGCTTCAGTCTTCCTTTCAAACCTCATGCTTTTGCACCTTTTCCACCTTACCTATCAGTTTCTACATATTATTGTAAGTTTACTGAAATCCATATTACATATATTGCATTTCCATTGAATTTCCCATGTCTGCATTTCCCAATACTGTATTTCCCATGTCTAGAATATCAATAAAGTTATCAAGTTAATCTGATGCAATGTACCTGTAGTAAACTAACATTGCCTTTTATCCTGCCATTCTATTTACCTCTATGTTTTTGATTATTCTTTCCTTTGAAACCTGTTCTGAAGTTTCCCATACTATTTAGAGCAAATAAGTGGTTCTAGAGTTGCTTTAGTCACTTTCTTTCTTTTCTCTTTAATATAGCAAATTTGTTATTCACATAGTACCACCCTCAATTTGTTATATTTTTATAAGGAATTATAGCTATCTTGCTCATGATTTCATGCAGTAAGTTTTTTTTAAGTATTGTGACTCTATTTATCTTTTACCTCCAAATATGAGCACATTGAGCTCTTTGAGTTTCGTTTCCACATTCTAATATTATAATTTCCATAGACTCATTTCCATTTACAATCCTACCCTTCCCTTCTTATTCTATCTTTTTTGAAAACAAAGAAAGACATGTAGTTAGTTTCTGGACCATACATAGATGCTCTTTTATTCTTCAACTATCTCTAACCGCCTATTATCCTTTGCTATCTATCAAATATCACAAAACATTTTAGCACTTGCCAAGAAATGTCAACATTTGATGAAGCAGCTGAACAAATTCTATGGATTACATAAACAGCCTTTTCCGTGACAAATGCAATTTCTATGGCCCTGTAGTTTAAGATGTTTCTCACTTTAGTAGTATAGAAATAAGAACTTACTCACTCTACATTTTTCATGTTACATTGAATTGAAAATGGAAAATTAAAGGTAAAATGGACTAAGGGCATTGTCTCCCAGAAGACTTAATAAGTGTTAAATCTGTGGAATTCTGAAGTTCGAACTTGTCTAAGCAGTCTCAGAGTAATGTTTACTGGAAGCTTCTCAGCTGCCCAAAACCTAAAAAAAATTATTAAAAAAATTCTTAACAAGTTCCCACACCATCCGAATGGGGCCCTCTGCCCACCAAAACTGGGACTCTAGAAGCCCCAAACTCTCCCTTTTATCTGCCAGCCTCTTGCTGAGCCTCAGAGATGCTTCCAGAGTGTGCAAACTCCTTTTTCCAGCTTGTTCCCTCTCAGCTGTCCCAAAATGAAAAAAAAAACCACTTCAATCTTTGGGTTTTGGGATGCCATGACTAGCCCTGCATTTTTGAAGGCCTGAGCCCTGACACTGGTCAGATGCACTCTGCAATGTATCTCGCCTTGGCATGTCATGGCAGAAATAAAATGTAGCCACAGTTGGCCATTTATGGAGACTTAAGATAGTACACAACACAGAACCTTGAACTGTCAACCTTACAGTCTCTAGCTCATAATTGAACACATTCATCCATGGAAACAGACACTTAAACCACCAACCTATGGAACCAGAGCAACAACTGATTCTAGTCAGTATAAGTCATACACACCCTTGGACCTTCAGGAGCTGGCAGAAAAGAGGAAAAAAGAGAGTCCAGCTGCTCCTTGCTCCCTCCCTTTGGAAAAGGGCGGGCATTGCTTCCCTTGTGCTGCCTCTGGATTGGTGAGCGGGCTCCACCAATCAAACATTAGCCCCTCAAGCCTAGGATTCAACCCAAACTCTGAAAACGTAAGCCTGCTACAAAATATTGAATATTTATTGCTTAGAAAAGTAAGTAACTGATTGAATCAACTTTTAGATAAAAGCACCATAAAGCCTGGCTGAAGCACCAGGTCTATACAGACACTGAGGAGCTGGGTCAGACTAACACTCTTCCTCTTTCAGCGAAGTGCAATTTTTTTTTTCACACCTGTCAGTGCTCAATATGATCATGATTCAAAACAAACAGAGTGATCACCATTATTTATTTTGAATATTTTAATATTACAGGAAGAGAAGGAGGGAAAGGAATTTAAAAAACACAATGTTCATTCAGTTTTTGTTACTCTCCACTGGACTATTTTCAATGTATTCACATCTTTCTTGAAACCTGGACACAATACTTCAGGTGAGGTCTCACCAGTACCATTTCTGTAGCCATATCTTGTGAAGGGCCCAGTCTGGTAGGTATGGTCAGAGCATGTGTAACACAGTTTGAAAGCATTGTGTTTAATACAAAGCAAAGCCATGGCCACTCTCATTCAAAAATGTGGCAAAACAAGATGATATCTTTTACAGTTTAGCAGTTGGACACAGGCACCTATATTCTATGTTGTCTTCAGCATGAGGAGATTTAAACTTGTCTCTCCCTTTTCCAAGGGAAAAAATCCTAAGTATCAAGGTAGCAGCACTCTCCATCCCACCCATGAAGCTCTGTCACTGTGCAGCCCAGAACTGTAGAGTCAACGTCTGAAAAAACCAAGAAGATGCCCCATTTTTGTGGCTCAGGCTCTGAAGCATCCGAATTAATACCAGATACATTAGACATGCACAGGCAAACACTGTAGCTATTAATGAAACTGCATCAGGTACATCTCCAAGCAATGCACAGATTGCTCTGATCTTTGATGTTGCTTTTCTCTCCAGTGTTTAGAGTCCAGCACCTACATGACACAGATCATAAGACTACACAAGTCCTCCCCATCATTAGTGCTTCAGTGGCCTACATCTTGGTTGGAATCAGGTCAATGAGGACCTGTATATGTAAGAAGCTCATTGCAGTGGTCTTTGCTGAAATTCTTTAAACCAGGCACAAGACAGATGGTAAATCAAAGCCCTGGCAGAGGGATTGCTTGGCTGGCTCTGCATTTTCTGGTTGAGGAGTTCAAGTTCACAGACATTGGAAAGGCTGGTGGAGCAATAGAAGGGCATCCATGAGATGGCTCTTGTTCAGGGAGATTGGGATCAGCGGTCCACTTAACAGAGCTAAGTGAGATAGCATCTCCCAGATCTTGGTGGCCCTCAAGCCCTTCCACTGAGACCCTCAGTACTGGCAATGCCCTCCTTAGCCAGTTGATCCCCATAATGAGGGAACTGGAGAACCAAATAGAGAAGTTCCAGGTGATCAATGTTCCTGGCTCAGGCAAGCCACTGTCACCAGACATGCAGGCACTGGTGAGGTAGCTAAAGGAGGGCATCAGGAGATGGCTGGATCCCTTGCAGTCCAGTATGGTCCACATGCTGGCAGGCATGTGCGACCTGAGGGTAAAGGGGAGCATGTGCACTGCCAGCACCAAAACCCTCGATTACTGAATGTAGGTGCTGGTTAACAAGAGTCAGGGACGCAGAAGGGCAGAGGTCAGGGGATGTGGAAGAGGGGGATCCACTTTCCCATGCCAGCACTCCCAGCACCAGCACCAGGCAGTCTCCTCCATGCCAGCCACTGCCAACGTGGGCCAAAGGCATGGCTTTAATGTTGGGGTCCAACGTTGGCAGGTAGCACCAAGGCTTCAGTGGCTACCTATCTTGCCGAGCATATGAAGCTGCTGGATTGCAACTCCTTGGCCTACTGGGCAAGCTGCAGTCAGATGTGGCAGGATCTGGCCACAGTTGCCTGGCAGAACCTGTCCTGTCCACTGACCAGTGCTCCAAACCAGAGGGTGTTCAGTATTGCTGGGGATATTGTGACGCCCCACCGCACCTCCTTGGATCCTGGTTTGGTGGAGCAGCTGGTGTTCCTAAGGGGGAACCTCCCACTGCTGTGGTCCCCAAGTTCCACCTACAGACAGACTGAGTGCCACCATCCTTACTCCAACTGCACCAATTTCCTTTTTTGAGTTTTTTAAAAGCTGAGTAATGCCCCACTCTCAGCTGGAAGGGGCACTAACTGTGTCACCCTGCCAGGACAAACTTGGAGGTATGAGATTGAGGCTCTGGGGAAGGAGGAGACCCCAGGTCCTGGGCATGACCACTAAAACTGCACCCTGCCAGGGTAGGGAGGCCTGGTGGGACTGCTGGTGGCGTGGCAGACCCATAAATGCTAGGACCAATGATAGGAGGGTAGGAGGTGCCATAACCTCCAGCTAACGCATGCATGCACGAAGTCCTGGATGGGGAACGCCTAGACCTGTCACGTCGTTGATAGGCCTAATGCTTGCTGGTTGCAGTGCAGTTTTGAGGCTCCCAGTGAGCTCAGCTTAGCTGCCTGAGATGCCCGCTTTAGGGTTGAAAATCCCTTTGTCAGGCTGAGGAAACACTTGCAGTTGGTCCTAGATGGAAGGAATAGTAAAGAAGCCAGAGGCTGGCATGCAATACAGGCAAGATTAGGGTTAGAAGGGACCTCAGGAGGTCATCTAGTTCAACCCACTGCTCAAAGCAGGGCCTTAACAACCTCCAAAATGGAGATTTCACAACCTCTCTGGGTAACCTTTTCCAGTGCTTTACTACCTTCCACATGGGAAAGTTTCCTTGTATCTAACCTAAACCTCCCTTTCTGAAAATTGAGATCATTTCTCCTTGTTCTGTCAAGGACTAGCTCAGTCAGCCTCTCCTGATATGACTTGCCTTCCAAGCCCTTTATCACTTTTGTTTCCTGCCTCTGCCCTATGGGCGATCTGATGGCCACCTATAAGTTTATCAGGGGTGACCACCAGTACCTGGGGGAATGTTTGTTCACCAAAGTGCCCCACAGGATGATGAGATCAAACAGCTATAAACTACTGCAAGACCATTTCAGGCTGGACATAAGGAAGAATTTCTTTACTGTCTGAGCCCCCAAGGTCTGGAACAGCCTGCCATTGGAGGTGGTTCAAGCACCTACCTTGAACACCTTCAAGAGTAGATTGGATGCTTATCTTGCTGGGGTCCTATGACCCCAGCTGACTTCCTGCCCTTCAGGCGGGGGGCTGGACTCAATGATCTTCTGAGGTCCCTTTCAGCCCTAATGTTTATGAAATCTATGAAATTTCTCCGTATCTTTTTTTTAAATTTGGAGCTTTTTATGTGGTTGCACCACACTGTAGACTCAAACCAAGTCTGTGATTTACCAAGACTCCCAGATCCTTTTCCATAGTGTTGCCATCCAGCCAAGTGTCACCCATTTTATATTTGTATTTGTGATTATTCCTCCTGAAATGTAGCAGCTTTTATTTGTCCTCATTGATCTTCATCCTGTTAGCTGTAGCCCAACTTTCTAATATGTCAAGACCCTTCTGAATTGCACTCGCATCCTCCAACATATTCACAATCCTTCACAGTTTCGCGCCCCTAATGCCGGTGCACCCTTGACCTGCGAGCCTGGGTCGGCACGACCGGCTTGGCGCGAGGAGGGGGATTTATAACTGGACAGGTGGGTGATAACGATGAGCAGGAGTCAGAGGATTTATGGTTATACAAAAAGTTTATTTTACTTACGCTACTGATGTGCTGCAGCGTAGGCAGAGGAGTTGATTTATTCAGTTACAGCATGCAGATATCATGTTACCCAGCATTTACAGGGTGGGTAAGAGAGTTGCTTGTTACAGATTCTGAGCGATTCACACAAGCCGTTGCAGTCTGCAGATTACCAAGAGCTCTTGATAAGAAAGATTACGACAGAGATAGGGAGATAAATGGGGATACGCCAGAAAGATACATAGGCGGATAGATAATATTTGTGCACGATCTGTTCTTCTTGAGTGTATACACAGTTCTCTGCTTTGGGAAGAAGTTCTTTCAAAGTTATATTTGCCAAAGGTGACCAATTACTATACGCCAACCATAAATAATGAATGAGTTGGCACTTGTGCTTTCTTTGTTTGCTCAGGTTTCAGAAAAAAGGGGGGTTATTTTTACTTGGGTGGTACTGGTCCTGTTTGGTCACAGGATGGCGCACATAGTATATTTAATTTTACAACTTCATTAAATTAGTTTCATTTTTATCTGGTCACCATGGGTACAGATCTCTCTTGTGCTGAGTTGTCAAGGTCAGTTTCTTTTTCTTGTATGGGAGCTCAAGTAATTTGAAATGAGGCACAGACAAGGGTGTGTATATACAGCACTGTTACAAACTAAAAAATAATAGTGTAAGACTACAATTACAGAGTTTGTTGTGTTAGTCTCTGACCTTTTGCCATCGGCATCTGAAATCGAAGACTTTGATCTTTGACACACAGTTTCATGTTGTCTGCAAATGTGCTCAGGAAGCTTTCTGTGCCAGCATCCAAATCCTTAATAAACACATTGAACAGAACCAGGCCTAGGACATACCCCTATGGGACTCCACTCAAAACCTCCTGCCATTATGACATGGACCCATTAATAACTACCCTTTTTATGGTTATTGAGTCAGTTATTGTTAACCTTGTTGTAGTTTTAGCCAGCCCACAATTCTCTAATTTGTTTATGAGACAGTTCTGAAGGTTGCTGAAGTCCAGGTGTACTATATCCATAGCTTTCCCCTCATCCATCCAAGTAGTTAATTTGTCAAAGAAGGAGATCAAGTTGGTTTTTTTAAACATGATTTGTTTTTCATGAATCCGTGCTGGCTGCTTGTGATCAGCCTTTCATCCTCCATATGCATGTAAATGGCCATCACTAGGATGCACTCCGGCAACTTCCCAGGTATTGAGGTGAGGCTAACAGGTCTGTAGTTTCCCCGAGTCCTCTTTTTCCCTTTTTAAAAGAGGGGCATTACACTGGCCCTTTTGCAATCTTCTGGTATCTGACCCATCTTTCACAACCTCGTGAAGATCATTGCAAAGGGCTCCAAAATCTCCTTTGACAATGTCTTCAGCGCTCTGGGATGAAGCTCATCCAGTCCTGCTGACTTGAATTCATTCAGACTCAACAAAAACTCTATGTCTATCTCTTGCTATCTCCTCCCTCAGCTTGCCTGCTTCTTTATCTAGATACTCCTTATTAGTTGTCTGGGTGCAGCTTCATTTTTTGTAAAGACTGAGGCAAAGTATCTGTTGATACACTTCTTTACATCTTTGCTTAGGGGTTCCTTCACCCCCACCACTTGTTATCAGTTTTGTAACTATTTTAAGTGTGGCTGACTGGGCCTCAAAAGAAAGTGAGGCTTGAAGAAGCTGAGGGCAAAAAGGGGATGCAGTGGCACAATAAAGACTGTTCTGAAGCAGAGTTTGGGATTTTGGTATTCTGATCCCTCTTGTTTGCCCTTTGAAGAAAATGCTCCCCTTTCCAGAAGCTGACCAAAAAGGAGTTATGTGAGGCAGTTAGATGCTGGCACACGGAGTCCCAAAGCAGAGCTTCCCCTTAAAAGCAACATGATCCATGATATAGGCTGAGATCCCTGTTCTTAAAAGAATCAACTCAAGGAAAAAAAAATCAACTCAGGCCCAGCAGAGATAAAGGTATATCTTATCAGTAACATACACATGATGAAAGGACCTGACAACAAGTCATAAAAACCACAACATGCAAAAAGTCACATATAAAGTAAGATATTTTTCAACAAACCAGGCAAGAAACCAGTACCTTGAAAAAGCATGAAAAAACTTGTTTAAACAACCTACTTTCTGACTATAATTGTAAACATTTCAAGATACAGATTTAGAACAATGTGGGAAATATGCTCCCTTTCTCCCAAATTATTTTGAAGATATCATGACTTACTCACTCAGTTTCTGGCTGAGTTTTCACTGTCACCACTTTGCAATATTCCAAGTGAAGAAAAAAAGAGTGTCTCTTGACAAGGAAAGGAAAAAATGTCTGTATGGGTATCACTCCTCAGATAGAAACTGGCAACACAAATAGTGGAATTTTTTTACTACTAGGTTTGTTGGAGATTTTTTGAACTAGAGGCATGCTAACTTAAACTACTATGTACAGGGACTATGATACAAACCTTACAACTATTATTTTCCTGCAGAAAAATTACACTTCCATTCTGTGCATACTGTTAGTGGTGCTCACTGTATAGGTAGCTTTACTGGATACTGAATTTTTCCTCCTCTGTTGTTCTAACAATTATCAATATGTGGCCCTCTTCTTCTGTCACATGCTAATGAGGAAAGGTCTGCTAAAAATAGATACTTAAATTCCTATTAAAACAGTTTATTTTTATTACAAGCAGTATACATTTGCAGCAAAATATGGTAAGAGCAATATCCACTTATAAACAACATTTCCATGAGAACTTTTCCCTTACCATGTATTTTTTCCTAATAACAGAAATATAGCTACCACTTAAGAACAATATTTGCAGACCAAGGGATATTTGATATGCCTGGCCATTTGCATGTCTGGGTTGTTCTCCATACTTCCTTGTGTTGCTTAGTGCCCAACAAAATGCCCACAAGTCTCTGTTAAGCTTGAAGAAACCAAGTTTCAGCAAAATGGGATTTGCAGGTGGTTGTAAACAGAATCTGGAAGCAGTGGCTTTTGACAATTAGAAAGAGAGTCAGGTGAAGATAGTTGCAAAACATGAACATGAAGGAAAAGACTTCAATATTGATGAGACTTGCTTTCCATAGTTTAAGAAAGCACAGAAAGTGGGGTTTTCAGGATCTGTAATTAAGCAAAAGTCCCCTCAGCCGGCAGCTGCAATTGGATGTATGGCTGCTTTGTTAGACAGCTCTGCCGAAGGGTCATTGTCAGAGGTGCAAAGTAGCAATGTCTACTTTGCAGCTTTTTTGGATTAGCACTAACTCCAGTTTCCAGATTACAAATATTAAATCAACAGCGTAAATAAGAATGAGATAGAAAGTGAAGTGGCTAACTGATTTCCTTAATCAGAAGGAGAGTTGTCATCTGATTCAGAAGTTCAAGCCATTACAACTTTTCAGTATGAAATAGTTCTGTTTATTTTGTAAGACCATATGGCAATATTCTTATGTTCTTGTGCAACCCAGGTGGTACTCCAAGATGTACCCTCTCTCCAGTTGAAGGGATCAGAGCAGGTGCACAAGCGCTGTGGGAGGTGTAGAGACCCTCCTTCCCCTATAGAGCAGAGCCAGATCACCAATGGGGACTTAACCATATACCTTTTAATGAGAAAACAGTAGTGGGAACATAACGTGTATAAACCAGGTGGTATAGGGGACACTACAATGCCCCAAGGGGGCAGGATTCAATAAAGGCATTTACATTCATAGACATATTCATCCATTTGGCAAGATACAGGTTTAACAAAATATATAACACAAACAGCACAACAAACAGTACTGGGTGGCAAAATATAAGATGCACAAAATGTCAAATAATAAGAAATATAGGGCTTACGTACCTGGAGGGGGGAAAAGAAAGAAAACACAATGACCCCCTTGCACTGCAAGAATTTCTCCCTGTCATTTCACTCACACCAATCCAACCCAGCTGGGACTTGAACTTAGATCTCCCACACGGTAGGCAGAAATTCTACCACAGCTACCAGTGCTGGTATTGCTCCAAGCTGCTAGAGATTTTGACTTTCCAGGAGCCCCTGCCACACATTGAGCTTCCTGGCCTCTTGCTGGAGGAGCTGGAAGCAGAGCTGGGAACCTCTCAGGTCACTGCTCAGCTTCTTGCTGGAGCTGGGGAACCTCTCCTGCTGGCCTCAGCCTCTCAGAAGGGGGAATCGTGAAGCCCAGCAGGGAGCCTCTCCTGCCAGCCGCGCGCCGCACTGTGCTGCTGAGGATCCAACTGCTGCCTGCTGGTCCCACTCCTTCAGGTTCTTCTGGGGCACCTGCTCCTGCCTGCTGGCCCAGCTCTTTGAAGCTGCTTCCTCCTGGTCCCTCACAAGTCTCCCCTGAGTCAGCTGCGCTGCCCCTTTTATTCCCCTCTAGGTGACCCTGGGGCCAATCAGGGCACATGGAGAGTGAGTCTCTGGGGCCTGATGGTAAGGAAAGGGAATCCCAAGCCCTCCAATCATCTTTTACCCTTTCAAAACCCCTGGGCCAAATCACCACCAGCTAGCCCGTCACACTGCCTTGAAATGAAACTACAATTTCTCCTTTTCCATATCTTTTCTTTCAAAACAAAGAGATGATAGACAAATTAATTTATAAAAAAGAGGCACATTACTGACACTTTTAGAAGCAGTGGATAGCTTTATTAGATTAACAGTGATTTCTACTATACTATAATCACCTATATTTTGACAGCATAACATGAATAATTGCTTGCTTCATGTACTGTATTCAGTCAGTGCACAGGTACGTAAATCATATTATAAAATATATTTACAGGTAATTCAGGAATATACTGGTATCCCTAGACTTAAAGTTAGTATTCAGCCTAAGGTTTCTGATACTTACCCCAATACCCACATGAACATTAAAGAGGTATGTCTGAATAAATTTAAATTGCAATTAAACTATAAAACCTTTACAGAAGGGACTTGGGTATAATAACTAGCACAAGGTAGCGTCAACTATTAGGACCTGTAGGCATTGCAATTAGACAAAAAATAAAACTATGCATGTTTTTCACTTGTTGAAATCCACCTTCAAGAATTAAATTTAGAAGACCTTCGTTTTTTCATTTCCCCAGCAGAATTTTCAACATAGTCACTTGCGAGAAATTTACTAGCACGTAATTTTTCAGTTGCTCTCACTTATGACGTCTACAAGATAAACTACACTGTCAAATATCATAAAGTCAGAATATTTTAAACTGCCAATACCAGCATTATTAGAACAATGGCTATCCTAGGCAATTTTAAAGAAATTCTTGTGGTGAATCACATTTATGCCAGCAGTGATTTGGCTAGTTCTACATTCATGAAAATGTATAACAATGAATCAATGGGGGGAAAAAAACAAAACAAAAAAAACCCTTATCACTTAATTATATACCTAGAAAAACTATTGGAGAAAACACTTGCTAATGTATGTGTGTGTGTGTTTAGAAATCATTTTCTATTTTTCCTGTAACAGAAATATCCAATGTTGCATGCAAATGAAATAGAAAGCAAGAAAGTGATGAAATACAGGGTTTTTTTGTCTAGAACAGACAATCTTGGATAGTTCTGATTTTACAGACATTTTGGATCTCAATCCAACTTTTTACCTTTGTTGATAGTTTCATGACTAAAATGGCCATTCATTACATAAATTATGAATTATAGTAGTGATGCCTAAGATTATGACCAGTGTCCGTGTAGAAACTACATATTACTTGACTGAGTTTTCCTTGTCACAAAAACATTCACATTATTAGACAGCAAGCACACTGTAGAACACTGCATATTTCTATAAACTTTTTTTCATGTCCATGTGACAAATGCATTTACCCTGTACTTAATAACAACATTTATATCTTCTTTTCCAAAAGCTTGGTCATACAGACTCTACATTTCAGTAGTTTCTTTTTTCAAGTAACCATATGTTTAACTTCACATCTATCTTTACAATAAAAGCACTGTGTCATGTTCAATATTCTTCCCTCACTTGTACCAAAATGTATGGAGGCCATTTTTAAGAATCTGATATGTCACTGAATCTATCCTAATTCTTTGAAACTATTCTTTAAGACATTTGAAATGAAGATCTAAAGCTGATGTTGATCTGTCAAAAAGCTACTGGAGATGGGTTGCTTTTAATATAAACATGCTTAACTTATCTATTAGGATATGAATTGCAAATACTTCACTGCCAGAATACAGACATTCTGTGATGCTTGTCAACTTCATAGGGTGGTCCTGACATGACTTTTTACTTAAAAGGTTTCTATTCCCAGCAGCACCTGGGGTGATGAGGAACAATGGCCAGGAGCTGCTGGAGAATAGGTTCAGGTTAGAGATTAGGAGGCACTATTTCACTGTTAGGGTGGCTAGGATCTGAAACGAACTAACTAAAAAAGTGGTCCTCACTTCTAACTTGGAATTCAAAAACAGGTTGGATGAACACCTGTCTGGGGTTGTGTGATCCCAGCCTATGCTCCGGCCAGTGGTGGGGGGTTAGACTAGATGATCTATTCAGGTCCCTTCTGACCCCAAACTACTATGAAACTATGAAACTATGAGATTGTTGTGGGGGTGTTAGGAAGGCTAAGGCAGAGACAGAACTAGGACTAGCAACCAGGGTCAAAGATAACAAGAAGTCATTTTTTAAATACATAGGGAGTAAAAAGAAGGCACTGGGTAACATGGGGCCCCTGCAGGACACGCTTGGCAATCTGGTGGTTGCACCAGATGATAAAGCTGACCTCTTTAACAAATTCTTTGCCTCCATTCTTCTGAGCAGGGAGCGAAATATCTCCCCCACTGGAATTCCAGATGAACTCAGGAGAGGCACAGCCAGGCCTAGGTCCAGAGAGGACCTAGTTAGGGAACTTCTGGTGGGGCTGGACATGTTCAGATCAGCAGGTCCAAAAGATCTCCACCCCAGGGTGCTGAGGGAATTGGCAGAGGTCATTGTGGGACCCCTGGCATGGCTTTATGAGCCCTCGTAGTACTCTGGCCAGGTGCCAGAAGACTGGAAAAGGGCCAACGTGGTCCCCATTTTCAAAAAGAAGAGGAAGGAGGACCCAGGAAACTATAGGCTCATTAGTCTTACCTCAGTCCTGGGGAAGCTCTTTAAGAAAATTATCCAGGAGCACAGGCTGTGAGGGACCAGCAGGGGAAATTATGCTTAGGGCAACCAACATGGGTTCGTTAGGGGCAGGTCCTGTCAGACCAAGCTGGTTGCCTTCTACGACCAGGTCACAAAATCCTTAGAGGCAAAATCCTTAGAGGTGGACGTAGTCTTTCTGGATTTTAGGAAGGCCTTCAACACTGTCTCTCACCCCATTCTCATTAAAAAATTAGGCGACTGTGGCATCAATGTCTACACAGTCAGATGGGTCACAAATTGGCTGGAGGGCCGCACCCAGAGACTGGTGGTGGATGGGTCATTTTCGACCTGGAGGGACGTGGGCAGTGGGGTCCCCCAGGGCTCGGTCCTTGGGCCCACACTGTTTAACACCTTTATCAGCAACTTGGGCAAGGGGGTGAAAACCACCTTGTTCAAATTTGTGGATGACACTAAGATGTGGGGAGAGGTAGGCACGCTAGAAGGGAGGGACAGGTGACAACTAGATCTGGACAGGTTACAGGGGTGGGCAGATGAAAATAGGATGGAATTCAATGCTGACAAGTGCAATGTACTGCACCTAGGGAGAAAGAACCAGCAGCATACCTATAGACTGGAGAACTCCCTTCCCATCAGCACAGAGGCAGAAAAAGATCTTGGAGTCATTATTGATTCCAAGATGAACATGGGCCGCCAATGTGAGATGGCGGTCAGTAAAGCTAACCACACCTTGTCATGTATCCATCACGAGCAGGTCCAAGGAGGTGATCCTATCCCTCTATGAGACATTGGTCAGGCCACAGCTGGAGTACTGCATCCAGTTCTGGGCACCACATTTCAGGAGGGATGTGGACAGCATTGAGAGGGTCCAAAAAAGGGCCATTCACTTGGGTGGAGGGCAGCAGGGCAGGCTCTGTAAGGAGAGGCTATGGGACTTGAACCTGTTCAGCCTCCACAAGAGGAGCTGGGAGGGGATCTGGTGGCCATCTATAAACTTACCAGGAGGGACCAGTGGGGAACAGGAGAGTCCTTGCTCCCCTGAGCACTACCAGGAACTATGCTATGTTCCTATCCCTACTTTTCTCATTCATCCAGGAAGTGACATACATGATTTCTAGGCTCCCCTCAGTCTTAGGAGATTCAAACCCATTTCTATCACTCTTAGAAGAGAGTGCTAGCCACCAGTCTATAGTCTCAATGGGAAGATGGACACTCCATCTTCTATCTGTTGAACCTGGGTTGCTATGCACAAGGACTACAAGATTTAAAGAGGCAGGAAAGCAACATGAAAGGATGCAAAATTGATGGGTTGGGCATTTAGCTGCCAGACAGGAAAATAAGTTAGAATCCCTGGTCATGATCACTTTTTGAAACTAAGCTTCCCAGATTCCTTTAAATTCCTGTCTAGTTGTTTAGTTTATCCATCTAGATTTTGCCCTAGCTCCTAGTGTTTTTGTATATGTATTACTGAGACTTTGAAATGCTCACATGACAATTTGGAGTTGCATTTTAGGAATATAGGAATCACTATACTGGATCAGATGCATGGTGTGTCAATTATAATATTATAACTACAATCATGAGCAATACTAGCTGTTTCAAAAGAAGGCACAGAAAACTCACAATATATGGGCATCTGCCTCACAGGGAGGTTACTTCCTAGTTCTAGTAGCTAGAAATATAATCCTAGAGGCTCAAAAAAGAGCACAGCAAATACACTGAGTCTAACATTATGAGTTTTGAGGTCTATCTAATGACTTTATTTTAATGTTTGTAATGTATTAAGCTAGCACAAAGGTAATAATGAAGTTACTGAAAGGGAATATAGCAGGGGTTGGGGAAATGCTACCACCATTGGCACCTACTACAGGTCTGGTCACCTCTTATTTATATTACTGTGAATCAGAATTATTAAAAGTCAAGGGAGTTGCACTTGGAGTTACCCCTGACTCTGGCTCTGCAGGTAGGGATGAGGCAGTGCGACAGGTGGGAGAAGGGCAGCAGGGGAGGGAACGGTGGCAGTGGGTGGGCAGGAAGCAGTGGTGGGTGGGGGCAAGGAGTGGAGGCAGGTGGGAAAGTAGGGAAGTGGCAGGGGAAGGGCAATGGCAGGTGGGGAAAGCAGAATTGGTGACAGCAGCAGTGGGTGGGCAGGAAGGGGGCAGTTGCAGTGGGGGAGGTGGCAGTGAACAGGAGGGAAGCAGCGGCAGGCAGAAGCACAGTGGCAGCTAGGTGGGAGTGCAGGGCCCATGCCAGTGCCCTGGGGCCAAAATCGGGGGGGAAGGAGCACAGACCACTGAGCTCATGCTGGTGAGAGCATGGGTTCTGCCTGGCTCTATTGCAGGCAGCTCCACAGGGCTTGCATGCAGTTCCTGGGTTCTCCGCTGAGGTGTGTGCCTCTGTGGGGAATTCAGTGTGATGAAGTAGGAGGCCAGGCCCCACTCACTGCCACATGTAGGTCATGGGGAACAGCAAGGAGCTCTGTGCCAGGTCAGCTCCATTCCCCTTCCCTGCCACCACAGCTGAGCCCCATGATCTGTACTTCCAGCTTCAATGCGCAGGACTCCCCTCAGTGCCGCAGGGCTCAGGTGTATGAGCCCCGTGCAATGGAGTCAGCAACTTGGCCACATGCAGTCCTAGAGCCCACCATGGCCCTGCACAACTGGGCGGCTCCACCTGCTGTGGGCTGTGAGCTCCCCGAGGGCTGATGGCAGGAGCTGTATGCAATGCGGGGGGGCATGCATGAGAGGAGCATGTTTGTAGGGGGGGTCCCATATGCACATCCCACTATGCACATGCACTCTCACACACCCTATGCACACCACACACCCCACATACACATACACACACCCCATACCCCATGCCCACCCATCTACCCCACACCCTCCATACTTATCCACTCCACAACATCCACACACATCCCAACACCCTACCCCACACCCTACATATACACACCCCCAGACCCCCCACAAGCCCCATACCCATCCACCCACATCGCCCCACATCCCCCCACAAAATACAAAAGTAAGACTTCATTTTGAGCTATTGTGCAATCACCTCTATGTACACTATGCAAACACAGACAAATCAGGACAAAAATATTTTTTGAAATACAATTAAAATATGTTATTGTAGATGTTTGATTTTTAGTATTTTTTTTTTTTTTCTGGTTCCAAGATGACAAATCCCCTTGCCAAAAGGAGCACTTCTGGGGATAAGGTGAGAGACTTCTGGTGGCAAAGATCCAGTTTTAGGGGCAGTACGCCCGGTCCCAAGATGGCGACCAGGGGCCAGGGCACCTGTCAAGGGGTGGGGCTATGATTGCGGCCCTTGACAGCTCACCAAAACTCATTAAGTGACCCTCCAGCTAAAATAATTGCTTACCCCTGAAGTAGAAGAATGGAATCTTCTTTTCCTATTTTAGCAACTCCAAGGCATTTAGAAAGAACTTGGAACATATAATCCTTGGATAAAAGCATAATTTTAGCATTATTATAAGCTAACATGGAGCCTAGAATGATAAGCATGTCTTAAGCCAAAATTCTTGCTAATGTCCCTGTCTAAATCCACAGCAAGGTTCTCATACTTGCCCCTCTGCAGTTCATGACCCACAGTTCGCAGTCTTTACACAGGTAAAATGTAGACCCCAGTTGCAGGATTTGGCCTTGTGTCAGTAAAATACTGAACAGAAATAACTTGGCACAGGTCCTTTCAGAGACTGTTGGCATAGAGCAGGGGTCGCCAACCTGCACCACATGTGCCACAAATGGCACAAGCAGCCTTTGTATGGTATGTGGCAGATTGGGAGGATCAGGCAGCACAGTGGCAGATGGGACAGAAAGGATAAAGCAAAAAAAAGCATCAGATCAAGCATGGAGGAACAGGGCTGAAAAAAGAATGCAGATAAGCAAATCAAACAGAAGAATGGCATAAAAGAAGCACTCAGGGAGGGTTTTAGGCTGTATTGTGGTATGTCTGCCAAAAATCTTTGGTTCTGCTGGCAAGAGTGTGGGTTTTATTAAAAGTATTGTGTTAAGGGAGGAAACACCTGAATGACATATATCATTTCCTTCCTCACCAACCTAGCTTAGAACAGATAAGGTAGCTCTTAAACCACTTCCTAATTTTCATTATGTTTTAATTATCAAATGCTGAACAGTTTGTGAAATGTCAGTTCTTGATCTTTGAGTTATTTGAAAATATGTTTTGAAAGTTTCTCTGGACTATTTATATTTCCCTTTTCTATTTACTACCCTCTGTCATAGTATATCTGCTTTTTCATTAGGGCTGTGTTTGACAAAATGAACAGATAGTCTATGTATTTCTTTGTCCTTCTATGAACTCCTGCAATTCAAGTTCAGAACTGCATAATGAAATGAATAATATTCATGGAAATTTGGTATTCAGCCATTTCAAGCTGAACAGTGTAAGTCATGGGAAAAAGTATCTTCGTGTCTCTTGTCTTCTGTAACTTCAATAAATGTTTTCCATCTTTTCAAAAATACTTGTGCCTCTTGGCTCCAAAAACACTCATAATGCAAAGAGTTGTTACCTAGTCTCTTCTGCAAATCTATAGTACACCAACCTGAGCAGGTAAGGGAGGGTGGGGAGAGCAGAAATTAAGCACAAAGGAGCATTTATTCAAGATAAGCATTTGTATGTTTAGTTTGTTCTATCAAGATTAAAAGAGAGAAATAGAGTTAGTTGTATTTCTGTGTCATCTTTATAACATAGAATAAGAAATGGTAGTTGTCTCTCTGAATTTAATAAAGGGATTTGGTTTCCTCTGCTAAAAAAAGTAGCTTTCTGAGGAAATAATGGAAAAAATAATTCATAATTCTAAGTCATAGTTGTATGATGAGCTGGGTGAACTAATAAAAAACTACTAAGCAAAAATTCAGCAAGCTTATTGTTTCACTGTCATTTTTAGGGAAAAGGATGTTGATAGACAAAAGCAAGTTATACCACTTCAAGGGGAGAAAATATAAGAACAGACAGATACATTTGCTCACGGTCTCTGATTTTCTTTTCAGGAAAATGAACATATACATCAGTGGTCTCCAACCTTGTTAAGTTGAAGATCACTTTTGAAGTAAAGGGCAATCCAGGATCTATGGCACCCCCCTGCCCCTACCCTACCCAGCAGATCAGTTTGGTGGAGGCCCCTGCAGTGAGGGAGGGAGAGGGGCAGGGGTGAGTGGAGCCCCGGCCAGGCCAGGCCAGGGGAGGATTGGAGCTCAGGTGGCTCGTCCAGGTGTGAGGGGGGGGCTCCCACCACTGCACGCACCCCAGCAGTGGCCTGGGGGGCACGTGCCCCCTGATCTGTGTGCAGGGCAAAGCAGCTGCTGTTGCATGCTTGACTTTGTGCCCTGGGCCACCGCTAGGCATGAGCTCTGGGCAGCTGCAGCGGGGGGGGAGGGGAAAGGGTCACACACACACTCAGACATGCAGTCACAGCCTGCATATGGCCAGAAACAGCTCAGGGGCATGTGGTTCACTGTCCAGCAAGGCAGGGAAGTCTGCAAAGGGGAAGGGGCATGGCAGGGCATATGAAGGCCCCCACAGTGAGGTAGGGAGCGGGGCAGAGGCTGGGATAGGGTCTGGGGAAAATGGGGACCAGGGGTGGGTCATGGGACAGTCAGAGCCTGGACGGCTCATCTGGGAGTGCAGGGGGGCTCCTGCCACTTCACGCACCCTGAGGGAGGCACAGGGGACACATGCCCCCAGATTTCTGTGTGGGTAGAGGCAGGCTGGCCCTGCAAGCTGGGCTCTGAGCCCTGCTCTTGTTGCTTTCGGAGTCACATGATGCCATGTGCCTGCCGCTGCCAGGCAGGCAGGGGTTGTGGCGCAGCCAGGTGGCAGCAGGCACATGGTGTTGCATGGTTGCTGAGGCAACAGCAGCAGGGAACAGAGCCCAGCCTTCAGTGGCACCCCACCTTTGCCCCACACACAAATCTGGGGGGCACCTGCCCACCAACCATCCCACCACCCACTCTGGGGCCCCATTCACCCCAGCCCCTCTCCCTCCCTCACTGTGGGGGCCTTGATATGGCCCTCCCCATGCCCTTTCCCCTTCATAGACTTGCCTGAATTGCTGGGCAGCACACCACACATCCCTGGTCTGTTCCTGGCTGTGTGCAAGCTGTGGCTATGTGCCTGAGTTTGTAAGTGTGCCTTTCCCCACTCCTCCCCCCATGCTGAAGCTGCCTGGACCCCAGACCTACAATGTCCTATAGCCCTCTGCCCACACCTGGACTGTTCTGCAGTCCTCTGTGCTGCCACCACTGCCCCACATTTGGAGGGCTAAGCTCTCTTAGCTCTGTCTTCCACCGTCTATAAATATAGTTTGAGTATCTCAGACTTAAAGAGGAAAAAGGAAAGAAAACAAAACAAAACACATAACAAAAATTCAAAAACAAGCATTCAGTATTAAGAACTAGAGGGTGAAGTTATATATAAAAGAAATCTAACCACTGTAAGTTCTGGAAATGCACAATGGACACATGCAAACAACTTTTGAACTGCCCTGTAATGTCATAAAGAGAAATAAAGAACAAAACAAAACAGTTTCAATTCATTCAAGGCCACAAAAATTAAGGGTAAATCAATCAGTGGGAAGGTTTATTTTGGGGGAACGCTTACTCTTCATTAAACAAACATAGGAAAATGTAACCATAATGCAACCAGGTCCCCTAACAAGTTTGGAGCCCTGTTCAATTGCATGATTGTACTGCCCTAACTTGGCCTCTGGGTGAAATACCCATCTAGTTGAAATCAAACCTCCATCAATTTCAGTGGAATGAGGAATTCTCCCCCAAATGGCTTAATTTTAAATGTGAAGGGCAAGAATTATTGTGGGTGATATGTTTTATTGGACCAACTACATATTAGGGATAGACAGAGGTAAACTCTTGGGTATCACAGTATCCTTCCTCAGTCCTCTAAAGAGAAGTAGACATAACAGAACTAGCAGATATAACAGACACAGAACAGACATAGCAGACATAACTAGCAGATATAACAAAAACTTGTGCAAACGCCATATATAAATAAAACAGAATCCAAGAGAAATTATCAGGTAGCCCACAGGCAGAAGAGATGTAGTAAGGACCTGATAATAGAAGAGTAAGATTGTTCAAGTGGGTTGTTATCACCTGAGAAATGCAGAGGTTAGCAATATCAGGTAGATTACAATGGGCCATGAAGTCATCGTCTATATTAAGTCCCTGGTACTTCATGTTCAAAAGGCTAATGAATTTCTGTTTTTTAAATTTAATTTTAAATCCTGTTCATTATCACATTTCTTTGAAGTAAGTTAGAAATACAGAGTAGAAATAACAACCCTGATGGACTGCATTAATTTCAATACATTAATTCCACAGAAAAGTGAAACAGCTTGAACAGGAGAGACTGAGAAAGCCTCATCCCAGAAAACCTGTACATAGGTTTCTAGGTCAATGTTTGAATGTAGGAGAGCAGAGATCAAAAAACCATCAGGGAGAGGTCTCTGACATGAAGGATGGATGGTCTATCTACTAAGATGCTGGGAAGAAGAGAGCACCATCATCTCCCTTAGGGTTTGTCGCAGGGTACTAAGGTGCCTGCTCCTTTAAGAGCAGAAACTACCTAAGGAGAGGGCCCTAAGAGTCAGACAGAAGCCCCACAGGTGCAGGTTGCTATGGCAGCAAGCTAACAAGGGAATTAGCCTGCACCCAGTCAGCTGACCAGAAGAAGGCAGGGCCCTGGGCATATATAAACCCCAGGGCTGAAACCACCAGGACTTAGTTCTCTGGTAGTAGCCAAGGGAAGTAGCCTCCAAGGAGGAATTGCTGCCTGATATGTGGCATTTTAGGGTTAATGGGGCTCCAGGAGCTCACCAGATAACCTGGCCTGCAAGGCAATTAGTGCTGGGGGGGAAGGGGTGACTTGTTTAAACGGACAGATCACACCCTGAACTGCTTGTGTTGTTATAGTCCAGGGGTTCATGTTTCAGTTGCTGTTTATAGACTGGTGAATCGGGCTGAGGCTATTGGGGGAAGGAGGAGACCTCATGGGGGGGGCCCACTACAGTGTAGGGACCCCAGTGCCCAGGGCCGTGGTGACAAAGGGGATGAGCAGACCCCGGTGCCAGGGGGTAAGCAGACCCTGGGGCCAGCTACGTAAGGCCTCAGAGGGACAATGTGTGAATACCATCTGCAAGGCTTGGGGCATGGTAAAAGGGTGGTTTTGGAGCCATACATCTAGCCCATAAGGCTAAGGGTACCCTGTGAGGCAACCACTTTGTGCAGGACCCAAAAAGGGGTCCAAGAACCCACAGGGTTCAATGGGGTCCATCAGGACCATGTCCAAACAATCTCAAGGGCAGCCTCCCTATTCATAATTACCAACAAGATGTGGCAGGGGAGAGAGGGTGCCCATCGGGCAGGATTGGCATGGTCAAGGAGCCCTAGGGGTATCACGGCCATCCCTGGGGACCCCTTCCTGTGACTGGGTTCTTCTTGAATAAGGCCTAGTTTGGGGGCACCTGATGCCAGGAAAAAGTTCCTGGTTCTGAACCTCAAGTGAAAGGAGGTACCTCCCAGAAGCCCATAGTTAGTCTTAGGGTGTTTAGAGATATGCTCCAGGAGGTGTGGGGGGGGGGGGGAGGGGGCACTTTAATTAAAGCAGCTCCAAGAGCTGCTCTAATTAAAGTGTCCCCACTGCCATTCCTCAGCATGAGGATGGTGATGCATATGACGCTGGAGTCTGCCAGAGCACAGTAATTGCAATGTTCCAGCAGACTCAATTAATTGATCCACTGCAATTACAAAGCATTGGAGCACCCTTGCCACACATGTATAGGCACCTTTAGTTGCTTTCAAGTAATCACTTAAAGCCACACACCTCTGGTATTCCCTAGGAAACTAAGCATGTTGGCTTTTGTGTATTCCCTATGTGTGTTGAGCATAGGCATCTAACAAGGGACTACAGGTCCCACTGAGTACGAAGGTACCTGTAGAGCTATGGGCTGCAACTCTAATTGCTAGACTATTTCACCTCTAACTAGTAACAGTTCATGTTCACAGAACCAACCTATTCTCTCCCTCAGTTTGTGGCCTTATAACCCAATGCATTCACTTTATAAAATATTTAACAGTTTAACTAGAGCTACATTTTGATCAAACTATAGAATAAAAGTTTTACTAAAAGACAGAACATGATTTTTTCATAGTATAGAAAGCTTCCAACAATAAGAGCAACCAAAAACTTTTGGATTGAAGATTGCATCTGTGGGCCTGGGGAAACCTATGGTGATGTCTGTTATGACAAATTTCTCTGCCCTGTATGTAGTTCCCATAACTAAAAAATACTATGTCCTTTCATAAAACCTTATTATTGATGTCTATATCTCTACGAAAGTACCTTTTCAAACATTAGTTTCTTCTGTATCAACTGCTCCCCACCCACCTACCTCCCACCCCCCAAAAATAGATGGTTGGTAGTTAAATACAAAAGCTAATTCTGCAGGCCCTGTAAGCGCTAAACCTTTTTGAAAGTGTGTATCTGTGCGCGTCTGTATGCATCTGAACTTAGTGATCATACCTAAAGTCATGGAGTTTCCTCAGGAATCCTGTAAAGAAATATCAAGCCATTCACTCTGCTTACAATGCACAGAAATTCCTGAATCTTTTTCCTTAGTCTTAGCTTTTCTTTGACAGTTCTCCATTTCTTCCTTGCAGGTAAAATTGCAAGCTTATTGCCAGAGTTCAAAACCTCCTCTGCCTTCTCCTACTTTTTCACCTGGAATAGCCACCAGTAAGTGAGGTGAGTCAAAATATTACTATTCTTTTATGAAACTGGAAGTTTTCTGTGGCAGTGTGCCTTTGTGAGATGCATGACCTTAGAAAAGGTGGAGGAGAAGCAGGAAGAAAGTAAGCTTCACTTAAATGGCATCACAAAAATATTGAACTATGGGAGAATTCTGGCCAATCAAAAGGGGTGAAAATATGGGAATTTATCCCCATTTATTTTTTTTAAACAGAAAAGAATGTGTATTCAGTTAGTAAACCCCAAAATCATAGCTGTACATTTCAATTTTTTTTTTTTAATTTTTTTTGGAATTAAGCTTGAAATATTGTGACACAATTATAAAAAGATCTAAATTTGGTGGGGAATGTTTGTAGATGAACAAATACCTTACTCTGAACTTTAACAATTTTAAACAAGTCCCTAGGGACTTTAAACAAAAGCTAATTCTGCAGGCCCTGTAAGTGCTAAACCTTTTTGAAAGTGTGTGTCTGTGCGCATCTGTATGCATCTGAACTTAGTGATCATACCTAAAGTCATATTTAACGTTAATTAGAAATAAATATTTTTATCAAATATGTTAAAAGGAAAGAGAAGAAATTCAAAATGCTCACTAGGATTTAGGAAACACCATTGAGAGTATCAGTGTATCTAGTATTATACATAGTTTCCCACTAATTCCATTAAAAAAAAACTTATTTTACTGAAAGATCTGCTTTAAGTAAAGGAAATGGGATTTTAGTTTTATATAAATCAATGTAAAGATACATTAATAGTTTTCTGTGTGGATGACTTGTTCATTTTTGTAAATTATTTTTTAAATTATTTGCTTTTGTTCATTTTCCAGCTCAACCCAAAATAAGTTTAAAAGTTTTTCCTTCTTGAAATGAGAAGCCAAATCTTTTTTTGGATCAGAAGAAACCCTGTTTTGTCATTTCCAAAATATTTTGTTTTTCAACTAAAATAATAAGAAGAAAGGTCTTAATTCACAAAACTGCCAGGAATTGGATAATACTCCCTTTTAGCTAATAGCTCAGTTTTTAAAGTAGCCAGGTGACTGGATCACCTCTACCCAAGGTGATCTGAACCCATAATCCTATCTGGTGCCATAGTTCCTATGGGTATATCAGAGGGTTGAAGGAAGCTCTCAGTCTATCAGTGGCGATGCATGGGGGTGCACATGCATCCCCTGAGTGCTGGTACACCCCCCGACAGACTATACTCCCTGCTTAGGCGGTGGGCAGCATGGGGAGGTGGGAGTGCTGGTGCCTCCCCTCCCCCCCAGGAGCACCGGCCAAGGAGTGGGAGCACTGGATGAAGTGCCGTGGCCACTTCCGGGAGCGCTGTAGCTGCTTCCTGATCAATGCGATCGGCTATGGGAGGACCCACAGCCGATGGTCGCTGACTGGTTGCTGGGGGGGCACATGCCTCCCAACTAAGGTGGCATCAATTGCCCATGCAACCTATCATATTGAAACAGTTCCTCTTTATGTAAAATATTTAGATATTCAGGGACTGTATTTCAGATGTCCCATATCCCAGGTGAGCCTCTTAAATCACCAAGATAGAGAATCATTCTCTCTGTCTCTGGTTTAATACACTTGAACTGGGGTCTCCCTCCACTTTCAGTTAGCTGACTTTCTCTTATAGTTGCATGAGTAAGTAACATGTTCTTTCCCGCTACCATGCCTACACTTGAGGGGCCATAGCCAATTGGCACAGATTAGAGCAGTCCCTTAGCTGTTTTAGACTACACCACAGAAGAGGCAAAAAATTGTAAGAAGCCATATGCAGCACATAATCCAACCCACGTATTTTATACCCAACTGTCCCTTGCATATGTTGTTATTGGAATCTTTCCAGTGTGATTTTTTTTCAACCAAAATACAGTTTCCACATTTCTACAGTAAACTTGTTATTTTCATTATCTGTCTACATTTCAGATCTGTTCTAAATTCTGCTCGCCTGTTTGTCCTAATGATCTCCTGAGATAATGCGTTCTAATTGTGGACTCCCTTTTATCATTCTTAAATTCACCATTTTTAAATGCTGTTGATTTTGCTCCTTGTCCCAGTCCTGTTAGACATGAACAACTCTAGAAAAGATATACAGTAATACTGTTTCTTTTCCCCCTTAATATTTTTGGGCTTTGTCTATATATTTTTATTCCAGTGTGGGAGACATTGAATAACTTTTTGTTAACACTATAGGTGCTATTCAGCTAAGTGCCTCATAGTAGCATCTTACTGGGCATGACTTGTACAGAAATAAGGACACAAATATGAAACAGATGATCACCTAAGATGAAGGGAGGGGGCCTATGTAAATATGAGGCCATATCTCAGAGACAAGAACTATTCAGTTGACCAAAGTGACCAAGTTTTGTCTCACATTCTGACCCTGCAAAGAGATAAAGAAAATTATTCACAGACTGGGAAGTGGGAGAAGATGTTTTTCATTAAATTCCTGAAAGCACCTCAGGATGAAGCATTTATGTCTCCTAAGATTCAGACTCTAATTGTTGGTATTACCAAATAGCAAACAGGGAAAATGTATAATAATTATACAAGATGTTGTTTTCTAAAAGTAAAATATGTTTGTCTAGAATTCTGTCAGCGTTAATCATCTATGCACTAGAAGTGCCTTCATATTGATTACATGGCTTCTAGGTTTTCAATCATCACTTAACTCTGAAAGTATAAAATGAAGATGCAGCATTCTTTATTAATATTCTCCTTTTATTAGAAAGAGGAAAATCTGAAGTATCAAGAAGCCCTACTGTACAATTAATTTGTATCAGTAGTTATAATATCAAACCTGTATTATATGTAAATTGTGTAAAACCTCATTATAAAGTATGGATTTTGGGTATGGAAAGGTTTATCAATTGGTTGATTTCTGCTAAGCTGGAACCAGGCATTCTTTTAGCTACAGGAAACTCTTGACATTCATTATTTTTGGCATATCCTTCAGTTCCTGTCCTTTTCAAAGACATAAGAAGAATCTCTATTCATGATGATAGTCTGAATGACCCTAAAAATAAAAATAAAATTGTGGAAGGAACAGGAAAGCAAATATCACATTTTCTATGCATTAGATGCCTGGACTACAAAAATAAAAAAGTCTCAAATGTCTACATGATGCACGAAATGGCTCTGGGATAAGAATGGCCACAGAAAAAGCTATTCATATTTTTGGTTGCAGTCATTCAGAAGTACATAGCGTATGGATTTAGTTAAAATCTTTAACAGAATCCTCATAACCATGCAGAAAAATAGGTCACTGGAATTATCATAAAATAGATTTAAACCATCTCAGTTTTAGAGGGACAGGCCTTGTTTAAGCAAAATAAATAATATTTTTCAATGTCATCTCTAAAATAGCTTTTCCAACATAGTCCATTTTTTCACACTTAAAGGTTTGTCTTTATTTGTCTTTCAAATGTCCCTGTTTTATCTGTCAGATGTTCTATTTTAAGAACTTTCATATATTGTCCGGTACAGGAGCATTTGGTAAATCGATCTTTAAATAAATGGTAACAGTTTTGATCCCTGGTCGTCTTGATACTTTTTGTCCCTAGGAGGCCACACATTAGGGAGTGAATAGTTTAGTTATGAGTGATTACAGTGGAGGACCTTATGTGCCATATTAATAAGTTTCATTGTTGTCTTCAGCATGGGCAACTGGTGCTGCTTTAGTCAGGGGGGCCATGTGCCCCCCTGCAACTAGTCCCACTGACCCAGGGGGGAGCCCTGTGGACTATCTTGTGGACCGGGGGGGGGCCCCATGGTCAATCTTGCTGTCCAGGGGGGACTCCCCACGGCCAGTCCCATGACAGTTAATCACTGAGGCCAATTGCAGCAGCTGCTTCTGGAAGTGGCTGCAGCTGCTTCTGGGAGCATGGGGGGTGAATGCAGCTGGTCAGGGGATGCACCGGCGCTCAGGAGGTGCACCCCCTATGCATTCCCACTGGACTTTAGTGAGAGAAAAAGATCATCTATGAACTTCACTGAGATTAAATTATTCACATGAATAAAGCTGTACCTCAGCATATGGACTAGCAGAACCAGTACTTGTCTTTGCTTACATTAAGATGTTGGAACTTTCTTACCCCTTCTTCCCCCCACCCACACACAAATATGTATGTTATAGTTAGAGATGATGCTTTGTCCCTCTTGTCTATTTAGATTCTCAGCTCTTTGGACAGAATTTGGACAGCACATAGCACAATCTTGGTTATTCTCAAGGCACAACTATAATAACCACAATAAACTAGTACTTACCATTATTTTGTAGTAAACAAAATATAATTCTTAAAATGTATACTGAAGTGTATAAAGTAAAATTAAATGCATCTTTGAGACAATTTTAGCAGGACTTTTTGGTTACAAGAGACTTGGGGGTCATCATTGACCACGAGATGAACATGATCCTGCAATGCAATGCTGCGGCTACTAAAGTGACAAAAATGCTGGCTTGCATCCATAGATGCTTCTAAAGCAAATCCTGGGACGTCATTCTTCCCTTGTACTCAGCCTTGGTGAGGCCGCAGCTGGAGTACTGCGTCCAGTTTTGGGCTCCACAATTTAAAAAGCATGTGGAGAAGGTTGAGAGAGTCCAGAGAAGAGCCATGTGCATGATCAGAGGTCAAGAAAACAGACTTTACGACGACAGGCTGAGAGCCATGGGGCTGTTTAGCCTGGAAAAGCGCAGGCTCAGGGGTGATCTGATGTCCACCTGTATGTTTATCAGGGGTGACCACCAGGATCTGGGGGAACGTCTGTTCACCAGAGCGCCCAAGGGATGACGAGGTCGAACAGTCATAAACTACTACAAGACTGTTTCAGGCTGGACATAAGGAAGAATTTCTTTACTGTCTGAGCCCCCAAGGTCTGGAACAGCCTGCCATCAGAAGTGGTTCAAGCACCTACAATGAACACCTTCAAGAGCAAATTGGATGCTTATCTTGCTGGGATCCTATGAACCCAGCTGACTTCCTGCCTTTTGGGCGGGGGGCTGGACTCGATGATCTCCCGAGGTCCTTTCCAACCCTAATGTCTATGAAATCTATGAAACAAATAATGAATATTAATCAGTGCATCCACAACCTGTAAGATTGTAGAGCCATATTTTCAGATGCTATAAATTGGCAGGTTCAGGGCAGTTTACAAAAAAAGGCGGGGAGGGGAAAAAAGAATTATAGAAACAGAATAAAATATTAACATAAGAACAAAGAACTCCTTTCCCCCACTACCTCTGTAATAGCAGGTATAGGACAGCAAAAGGGGTACAGCACGAATGGAGAGCTCAGTGGATATATGTCCAGCCACTGAGACTAGAACACTCAGCAGTGAATTTGAAACAAAGGGTGGAAGGTGCAATCCACCTGGAGCCACCTCTGCCCCCTGCCTAGCAGAAAAAAATTCAAAAGCAATCCACCCCATGACACCCACTCATGTTTCTCCCCACCTCTGACTAACAGCATCCCCCCTGCCCAGCACAACCCAAACTCCCTGCCCAATCCACATTCAATACTTCCATAAAAGACAAAAACAAATTTTGCTCCCCAACAAATTTCTCTCAGACTCATACCTACCCACTTCCACACTCTTGCCACACATAGAGGGGAGTCCTGCCACCTGTTTACTGTCCCTTCCAAGCCATATCACCCTCTCAAAAAGGCCATGGCCATCTCCAAAACCCTTCCCTACAAGTTAAACACACTGTTCAAATAAAACAAAGAACACACCCCTCCACCCCATAAGGGGCAAAGGGTACTCTTGAGTATGTTGAGTTTTGTCAATGCCTGCTCCACCTGAAACTGCAGTGCGTTTGGTATGAGCATATAGTGCCATCTCCCATGCTAACATCAGGTTATATTGGTGACTCCCAGAAAGTGGTGGACCCTTTCTCACACCCCCTTTGCATATGTATACTCCCAAAACAGCCCCCCCACACACACACACTATTTCTTCTTCCCTGCACCTCTCCCTTGAGCACTTAAATGAGCTTGTCAAGCCCCCATCTGTGCTGCACTTCTCTCGCCAGCAAGATATTTATTACAACCATCTATGGTAGGTGAGCATGTTGCCCATTTAGTTGTTTACCTGCCACGGCTCCCCAAATGTTCTTCACTTGTCCTTCTGTGAAGTTTTCTACCAGTGCCATCCTGTCTCCCTACTGCTTTAATTAATTTGTTATGATCCTTCGACCTCTAGCCTGACCTTCCCTATTTTATACCTCTGTATGAATCTTTCCATGCTGATGTAATGAGTCAGTGGTTACTATGCCCATGGACTCTTCAAAGATGACTGATATATATCCCATTTCCTCAAAATTGTAGCTGCCTGAAATCAGGTGATATGTGATGCTTTCTCCTCTCCCACCATTACTGCCTTGAATACTACACTTACATATTTTGCATGGATAAACAACCTCAAGTGCAGCTGTCCCCATCCCACCATTTCTCTTGCTTCATACAGTTCAGGTCTAATCAACCTTTCTCTTTTGGCATTCCAGAAGAACACATATTTTCCCCTGTACTTTTGCTATCTGCTGCCATGTTGGCAGGAATAAAATTCCCATATATAGACTAAATAAATAATTGGTAGTGGCACAGTCTTCACCACCACCATGTTTCTGGTAAAGGACAGCATCCTTCTGGACCATAACTAAAGTATTTGCTGTATCCTTGCCATCACTTTTTCACATGCTGTATTACCTTTCCTCTCAGCATCCATCGGGATCCCTCCCACTCTAATTTTACTTCTCATTTGAAGGCTCAGCTTCTCCAAATCCCTCCAGTTCCACACTCACATCATGGTAGTTTTTGATCTATTTAGTTGAGCCCCCATCACTTCTCCATCCTCTGAAGTATGCTTTAGCTTCCTTTCCATCAAAAGTCTATCTCTAACTACTATATATATACATGGATAATATAAATAATCTGCATTTTACCTCTCCCCTTCCATCTTTACTCTGCATATGACCTTGTTTTTTCTTATTCTTTGTGCTAACAGTTTCATGCCACACAGAAATAATAGTGGTGACAGGGGGCACCCTTGCCTCACTCCTGTATGGATTTTAAAGGCCCTGTATAGATGCCCATTAATTTGGATTTGGCTTTCAGCTTCTCTATATGATAACCTCATCCTATATATACATTTCTCTGGGAAAACCATTTTTCCTGCACTTTGAAGATGTGATCATGATCCAATCTGTCATATGCTTTTTCTAAATCTAGGTTTGCCATAACTGTGTTTTCCTCTTTTGGATTTGGGACTGTGTATCTCTGATCACTCTGATTGCTCAGAGATCCTTTTACCTGTTACTGTGCATTCTTGGGCTTCATGTATTATTTCTGTAGTTTTTTTCCTCATCCTCAAAGCCAGTGTATTGGTCATTAACTTATAGTCTAAATTAAGGAGTGTAATCACTCTCTAGTTTTTTCAGGAGTTCCTTCTTTTTTTCCTTGAAGAGAAAAATCACAACTCCTCTTATGAAAATTTTCCCTGCCTCCCGTTTCTACTATTTCCTCAAAAAACCTCCACTTTATTCTCCCCATCTATGCCCAAAACTTAGCATAAAATTCCATAGGTAGTCCATCTGCTCCTAGTGATTTCCCTCTTTTAAATATTTTGAAGCACTCCTCCACTTCCTTTAAGCTCATCTTTTCTTCCATCTTTTTTGCTTCTTCCTTGTTTTCTTCAATCTCTTCCATTAAATCCTTCATCTTCTTCCTGTCTGTTTCCTTCTTCTGCTATAGCTCTTCATAAAATCTTCTCATGGCCTCTATCACCTCCTCTTGCCACCTGTTTCCCTAGGGCCCCTCCCCCTTTGGGGGCCATGGCAGATATCTCGGTGGCATCTGCCTGCACAACGACTGCTAGAGAAGACAGCGTCCACAAGACGGGGAGGGCAGAGCAGCAGGGTGGAGACCCACACAGGGCTCCCCCAGCCGGGCCTGCCAACTCTCAGCATGGTAAGACCTCTGGGAGGGCTCCCAGGGCAGCTCAGTCTCACTCGGCATGGATTCAGCCAAACCTCCTCTTCCAGGGGGCAAGTGCCTCATCTCCAATGGAAGGGGTCACACAGGTAGGGGAGGTAGCTACTTCACCTGAACACCAGCAGGGGGACCACCGGCCTGCTAAGGGCCCTCCCTGATGTAACTGCAGTTGTCATATCAATTGGTAGAGAGGAAAAGAGAAGGGTGGGGAGGTAAGTGCTTTGCCTGAACACTGGCCAGGGGACCACCAGCCCTCAAAGAGCCCTCCCACAAAGAGGGTTTGCCACATTGATTGGAGAAAGGAGCACAGGAGCAGCATCCGGGGCACTGCGGGAGCCATGGCCAGGGAGGTTGGGGCCAGGTGTGACAACGGACTCAGACCGGGAGCTCATGCGCTAAAATGTCTGCCATCCCCTCTCTCAGCAGCGGGGCACAAAACTCGACTTTGGCCCTTGGGTGCAGCATGGTTCTGCCCTGGAAGTTTCTCTGACTGCCCTTCTGGAACCAAAGATAGGCATTTAGGGTCCTGAAAACTGTGTTCCTGAAAAAAATCTCTGCAAATGTTTCCTCAAAGTTTTGTGAATGTGGCACCCGGCCCTGCCACCAGGGGGAGACACCAAAAGTGTCCACCCACCTGGATCGAATGGTTGGGCAACGTACTCACAGCAACCCCTTACAGACTTCCGGGCCACGCCGGGGGGGCATGTCAACTGGTTGCAATGCAGGAGAGCAGGCTGGGTAAAATTTTTCTAAGTCCCATGGCGGACACCAGGGCAACCCAATTCTACCACAGGAGAACCCACCACTCCCAAGGAAGCACCCCTGCCTGTCCAGCCCCAGGGCAGGTCACCAGGGTGAAGCAGGAATTGTGCCCGGGCTCCTGCAACTGTTGCCCAGCCTGGCCCACCGGATCAGTCCCCTTCTGGAGCTCTGGGTTGACATGGCCTTGTGGAGGGCTGCCCAGGCCGGACGCCCCGTGGAAGAGTCACTGGGTGACAACCCTGGGGCCCCGTGTACTTACCCAGACCCTTCGGGATGGCCCCTGCCTGAACTGTCTAAAGTTCCATTTCCTCCTTCCCCTATTCTGTCATCCATTTCTATTATGCAAGTTCCTTTCTATTGTCCACAGTCTCCCTACAACCACATACATTGCTAGCTTTCTAAGCAGAGGCTTTCTCC
Source organism: Crocodylus siamensis (assembly GCF_052110815.1). Classification (NCBI taxonomy): domain Eukaryota; kingdom Metazoa; phylum Chordata; order Crocodylia; family Crocodylidae; genus Crocodylus; species Crocodylus siamensis. Next base: position 66,034,586 of record NC_143396.1, read on the forward strand.
CCTCCTACTTTAGTGGTACATATACATTGAAAATTGTTAATTTTGCTCCCCCAACTGATATTATCATTCACTGGAGTCTGGCAGTAATAATGTCTTCCACTTGCTCTGCTTTCACCTCTGGATACTTGAAAATCATTGCCACTTCAGCTGCTTTGTCTTTTTTTGTCCCTGATCACCATGATGGTCCCCATCTCCACCTCTTCTCAAAAAGTTTATAACCCCTCCCCCGCCGTATTCCACTTTCTTGTAGGCAGATTATGTCTGCCTTTACTTGATTTAACATTGGTTTGATCTTTTCCTTGTTAAGATCATCCTGACATTAATTGAAGCTATAATCAGTGCATTAATTTCAAAATCAGTGTTTTCAAATTTGTGTCTCATTTCCATGTGCTCTGGAAGTGCAGGATGTGACAGCATGGGGGAAGAAGGGGCTGTAGAGGGAAGAAGCTGGGGGAAAGGGAGGCCTCAACCCTCCCACATTTATTTCCCTTGCTGTAGCAGTGGGAGGGAGACAAATTCAAGGCAAACCTGCAATAATTACATTCCATACCTGGAAAATTGTAACAAATTTATAAATTTGCCATATAGAGAGTCTAAATATTAGGGGGTCAACTTATATTCAGAGTTGTCTTATTCCAGTAAAAATTATATTACCAAAAAAGTGTTTGCTTCAAGCATAGTTCCCAAAGACAGTTGAGGATTGGGCACCTAGTCAACTAAATTTGGTTTTAGAAATTCAGCTATCTCACTGTCTAGTTAAAGGAGAGTGGGAAGGGGACCATCTTTTTTTTAAGTTTGATAACCCATGTCATGCATCCCCTTTATGTTCAGAGAAGGCAGAGACTTTCCCAGTTAATCTATGAAAACATTTAGAGAAAAGTCTCTGGAAAATCTGAGTTACTGAGTCTGTGCTCTTCTATAATACCTAAAAAATATTTGTGCATACCTCCTATACTACAGTGCATCTGTCTGTTGTACCCACACATCATATGTTTAGACTGAGAACTCTAAACACTCGGATAATCTTCTGATTATGTGTATGTATATGAATTAACAGTAGGACGTGTAGAAACCATCACTATGCAAATAAATATCTTTGCCTTTTTCCAGTAATGCTCAGAAACCTTTAGTAGTGGTCCAATTGTATAAACTCACATTGGTGAGCGCTTATATGAACAGTTCCAAAAACACGAAAGGACCAATAAATTAGAACATAATTGAAGCAAAATAGGGACATTGATTCATTCAGCTGGATAGTGTATGTATCCATTCCTTCTCCTACAACCTTTCCAATACATATTTGATTCTCCCCAGCTTCCATCCCATCTCTTCTACTGACATTATTTCAAATACTTTCTTTAGCATTGGTTTGGAGTCACATTTTCTGTTTGGCAATTCCATTTTGGTCCCTCAACTGACAGGAATGAGGAAAAAAGAGAGAGCGCCAAGAACTTTTGAACTCACCTGATGTTGTCAACAGTATTTATTTATTATTTTAAAGTTTCATATGATACATTGATCTATCTGATGCAAAAAATATATTATTTCATCAGGGCCTGTTAGATGCTGAGTATTTTCTACAAGCATTGTAGGTAGGAGTTGAAGGTACATCTGTAGACACATGCACCAACTGGGCCTTGGATCTGAAACTTAGCATATACCTAATCTTAGTATATAGCACATTGCCCATGCTTCCTAAAGGAAAAAATATCCTAAAATTCTAAAACTTATATACTTCACATCATAAAAGCAAAAAAGGAAGAAAAATATAAATCCTTTTTAAAAACCTTTTTATGGTATTTAATTAGTGATCCTTGCGATTGATATTGATAGAATAAGTTTCCTGATTATTTTAATCCTTGGCCATGTACATATTTTTTTCTACAAGGCCAATCTTTGACAATTCTCATTATTTGCATGCTTTCTGACTTTGAACAAATCTCTCTCTCTCTCTCCCCCCCTTTACAGATCAGTCCTTTTTCCATTTCTCACTTATCCATTATGTATGCAGTCCTTCCTTACCAATTTTCCCTCTTGTATGAAATACGAACTCTAGAAAATCTTTGCACTTTTGACTTAAAATAATTCCACACCTCTTCAGAATTTAAGTTGTCTGATTCTATCCAGACTCCTTAGTTTCATAAAGTTTGTTCTTGTGCAGTGAAGAACCTTATTTCTAGACCTACTTTGTGTCTATCTTTCAATTTTTATTGAACTGAATAAGCTTGGAATTGTTCAGTTCAAGATTTCCAAAACCAACTCTTTTACAAGATCCTCATTACTTACTGAAACCAAATCTAACATAGCATTGCATCTCATTGCTTTAATGACTGTCAGACACATTTCTCTATCAGGCACTGCATCCAAATATATATATATATATATATATATAACTATATAGTTCTCCTATAACTGCACATTTCTATAATTACAAATTTCCCATGATCTGATAAAAATTTCTAGTTAGATCTATAGTTTGAATCCGGGTCTATAACAAACTAACAACAATATCTAAGAGATCCTTTTTACTATCTCATCATAATGTAATTTTCATCCCAACAGGGTCTATGTGATCTGTGCTATTGGGTTTTATTTCATTACATTTCACCTTTTCATTTACATAAAATGCTGTGCTACTACCTTTACCCTTATTTTTCTGAAACAGAAGATAGCCTTCTAAACCTCTGTTTCAGTCACACATGCCATTGTCTCATGTTTCCATTACTTATATAGTTTCTGTTTTTATATTCCACACAAAGATTCTAGTTCCTTCATTTTATTGCCCAGACAGTTGGCACTGGTGTACAAAAACATTAAAATTCTATCTTCCCATATCCAGTTTCGCCACTGAAATGCATATCGTCCTGATTCCACTTTCATCAATTAGATGTTACTTTTTCATCTTTTAACAGTCCCTCTCTTTTTCATCTTTTAACAGTTGGCTTTGGCTCAGTGTGTTTAGTATTGTGAATCCCAGTTCTAGACACCTACTTCTCTCTCATTTAAAGCAGAAGGACCTTAGACAATCTAATTTTCGTTTGTGAATTCAGCTTCTGGAGCAGAGCAGCTATCCTTTCAGTATAGGGTAGGATTCAGTATCATTGTACCCAAGTACTTTTGTGAATGTTGCCCTGGGAGGCTACTTTTTTTAATGATCCACGCAGTTAAATCTCTGAAAACTGTTCTGCAATATATTTTTGAAGTTAATAATTCACGGATACCCAGGAGTTATGGCAGCTTGCAGGCAGCACTTCCTACAAGATGGAGCATGATCATTCAGAGAGGATTACGTAGGAGGAAGCATCAGTGGGGTTTATATGCACCAACTGAATAGAAGGTCTGCAGGGAGAAAAGGCAAAACTTTACTGAGTCTTATCTACACAAGTGTCGGTATGTGTTTTTTGTCAGGTTCATCTTGAAGGCAGGTACATGAATGTCTTTGTACAAACATAATTTATAATGAAAGATGGTAGCAATCAAGGTCCTTTTATAAAAAAAGATTTTGATCTTATTTATAGTTGTGATTAAATATAACAAAGAGCCCTTCTTTTGAATTCTGAGGAGTCTGATCATTTGAAGTCTTCCAATATATTTTAATAAAGTGAGAAAATAATTTTTGAAATTGAAATGTTTTAGAATGGCTCCTTTGTTAAAATGGTGTGAAGGATCTAACAATTCTGTGTCTCACTCTGTCAGACCAAAGAGGGAACCCAAACTTACAAAATGCAGAATAGAAATAAATGTTAATGACCATCTCCTAGCAACTGTGTTGTTTTTAATTCATATACAGCACTTACCTACTATAGGGATATGTATTTTAATGAAGAAGATACATTTTGACAACTGTTCTTGGAAGAGGAATTCCTTAAGGGCAGAAATAGTAAAATGCTTATGAAATTGCTATTTTTCAAAAACAAACTATAATTTACCATCTGCAACTAATGGAAGCACACAGCACTAATGAAAATTATATTACCTGAAGTCTCCATTGTTAATTCCTTCTTTCAATAACCACAGCAAAAGTGCTGGTCTGGGAGGAGATATACTCATAGTAAAGAAGTGCTGCTCAACAGATGATTTCCATCCATACCATTTTATATATTTTTATATATATATACACACACACATATATATAAAATGAATGTGAACATGGCGTTTTGACACTATCAAGTTAATCATTCTCATTTCTGCTGAAGGAAGCCTTATGTTTTGTACATTGAAATCTCTAATCATTTTAGAAGAGCATTGTCTAAAATGTTTATGAAATGCTCATTTGCCCTGGTGCAATATAACTTTAATGGCAATTCAAAAATGCGTCTGTAACATCACAATGCCTACAGCAAACATTACAATAATTATATTAATATACACTAGTGAAACACTTTGTTTCAAAAGCAGACTTTTTCATATTTAGCATGTTTATTTGCTATAAGATTGTATCAGCAAGGATCCATGAAGTCAAGCAAAAATGAATTTTAAAATGAATGCTAGAGATATCAGATGTGGTCAGTCTGGAACTTTTATGAGAGTACATTCTATCAAAACAGAGATGCTCCTCAAAGAGATGAAAGCCCATTAGATTACTAAGAGAACCCTAACAAAATGAAAAAAATTCATGAGCTTGTCCTAGGCTGGCATTTCAATTTACATAGAGATCAGCAGAAAGAGGAAAGTTATAAACTGCACACGTGCATGTACACACACACACACACACACACACACACACACACACACACACATACACACTCCTCCAGAGAACTATACAATGCAATTTCTTGCTAGGCTTAGCCTCATTATTTTACAGTGAAAACAGTAAACTAAAATTGAGGCTCTGCAGGAATAAATCAATTTTTAGCAGATTTTGTGCATCATTATGCATCCTCTAAGTCCCTCAGTATAGCACATCTTGTATGATAGACTTTCCTAATAGAGTTTCCTAATGATACATGATGGGAAAGGAGTGGATACGTAATAAAGTACAGTCAACCTCTCAAAAGACATGAAGCAGCAGATTTGTTTTCTTGTGCAGTCTTGGTTCTGTTTATGTGATCTTGACTCAGTTTACTCATGTAAAAATATTATAAATCCAGTCTTTATGCAGTCATATACTGTACCATCTTTAACACAGGACCCATGTCATTCAATGCATTACACAGATGTACAGACTTAAAGTTGAGCTAGCAATTACAAATCTGGTATTTCTAACTTCTCAGCCTAAAAATGATCTTTTAAAATAGCTTGTATAAGAAATAAATAAACACAATTTAAGAAGCATTAAAAACTTGAAGTCAACTCATTCAAATGATCTTTATATAATCACTGAAGTAGAAACTCTGACTATTCCTTACATATTCTCTATCTATTGAAAAATGAACAAAGCTTGAACTGAATAATCATAAGAGTGGCTGGTGCTTGCAGTGTATTTCTTGCACATTGTATCATATTTGCTGATTTTTCCTGTCCACTAACAACAGGAAGATTTACCTTCAGAAAGAGTAAGGACACTCTCACATGTCCCATTTACACTTTTCATAGATAGTCATATTTGACTTGCTCAAAATGGAATGGAAGGATTAAAAGGAATATTATTCTAAGAATAGCACATAAAGGGGAGAAAATAAATATCCATACAACCCAGAATGAATCATATCACACTGTACTAGGTAAATGCTATGTCCATGTTACCAGAGTACAATGAACATCCATGGTGCAGTGCACCTGCCTTGAGAAAAGTCAACGTTACTTAACTAGAATTAAGGTACAATGTTTTAAATATCATTGGGAGGAATGAGGAGGATAAACACAAACAAACAATTTGGAGTGACCTTTATTCAGAATGTAGCATAAGGCCTCTCAGTCTAGCCCTGCATTATCTAACTGTTACTGTCTTCTGTATTTCTAAAGCTAAGGACAGACATTCAAAAATCCTGAGCCTAAATTGATTACATCTTTGCAGGTTAGTCTAACTTCCCTAGGTTGAACTGATATGCAGCTGTACAGACATTCCTCCTGGACTGAAAAAACACAGGCACATGTCTGCAGTGGCTCAGGCTAGAAGCTGGGGCTGCTAAAGCAGCCCTCTCTTCTTTTCCACAGTCCTGTGCTAAGGGGAGGCATGACAAGGCCCCGGCAGGATACTCTGGTTAGGGCGGGGTGTGAACTAGGGCTGTGCAAAGCTTCAGTTGCTGATTCAAGTCACAGGAGATTTGACTCAATTTGGCAGCCAAATCGCCAAATCCAAATGGAATCAGGAGACATATTAATCTCTCTGAATCAAATTGGAAGTCTCCGAATCAGTTTGGAGAGATTTGATGATTTGGCCATAGACACAGCTTTATATGTTTTTTCTAGGCACCTTGAGGTACCAGGCATGACTCACGAATGCTGAGATGGTGGGGAAGATGGAGTGTCCCACAGGAGCATGGAGAGGTCCCCCACATGCTCAGCAGTGCACCTGGAAGTGGACCAGAAATACTTCCGATCTACTTCTGGGTCTGTCATGGAGTCTGCAAAGGACCCCCACATTCCCTGCCTTGGCAACTGGTGCCTTTGGGGGGGGGGCACCTGGGGTCCCTCCGTGGCCAACCGCCAAGCCAGGGGGTGGGGGCAGGGCAGTCCCCCATGTGCTTGGCAGCAGAGCCAGAAGTCCACTTCTGGGTCCACTGCCAAGCATGCTAGGAACCCCCCCCTCCCCTGCACTCCTGTGGGATACTCCATCTTCCCAACCACCTCAGCATTTACAAGCCACACCTGGTACCTCAAGATATGTGGATAAAACTTATAAAGCTGTGTCTATGGCCGAATCGCTGATTCTCTGAATCAGAATCAAATCTTCAGATCTGGCTGACTCAAATCAGGACAGTGATCTGAATCAGCGACTCAAATCACTGTCCCCCAAATCGGGCGAAATCTAAATCAAATACTGCCTGCTTCACACACCCCTAGTGTGAACCCCAACCTTGACTGCACAGTCTCAGGCTTTTTCCTGCTTACTGCTCAAGGGGCAGGACTGTTGTCAAACCCCAGCCCCAGGCTAACACTCTGAGGCAAGGAGGAGGGCGTGTGCACTGCATGCATCTGTTGATGATACTGAGCTTTTCAATCTCCCTCTCCCTGCTTCTTCATACTGTCTTCAAACCTGACAGGCAAGGGAGCCAACAGGGGGCTGATAATAGAGCATTTATCAGTGCATCAAAAAAACAAATCCTTCTCTCATTAGTTCAAGCTCTTAAACAGCTTTTTCCAAGGAAGGAACGGAGGGATGTTACCAGCTGACCTGTTGATTCGCTCCAAAAAGCCCTAAGCAAACACTGTTCTGTCTGCCTGTCCCAGTGAACTTGAAGGCACACACACACAGACACGTCTCAGTATTAACTAGCATACCACATGCCTAGGGTCCATGGGGCTGGGATCCATGCTCTGGGAGATGGGAGGAGGGGGGGATACCTGCTTGAGCAGTGAGTGGTGGGGGTGGGGCAGGGGGAAGCCAGGCAGATGCTGCTGTGCCTGCAGTCTCTGCAGGAGTTCTGGCTAGGGAGCAGAGGGAAGGGGCCAGCCCTGTTTTCTGGAACTGATAGCCCAGCCCAGGGCTGCAAAGCATCTGGGATGCTGGAGAACTCTGGTTTAACTTAAACCAGGAAGGGGTCTGGGACAGACATTGCATAAACCGGTTTGACCCAAGTCAGTTAAGTCTGATACTATATTCAACCAGGATTGTCTTAAAACAGTTTCAGCCATTTTGAAGGTAGAGATGGAACTCAGGCTAGCGTCCAGGATTAAGGACAACAAAAAGTCCTTTTTCAAGTACATTGGGAGCAAGAAGAGGGCACCAGGCAATGTGGGGCCCCTGAAAGATGCAAACGTTAATCTTGCGGCTACACTAGACAAGAAAGCTGATATTTTTAACAGTTTCTTTGCCTCTGTTTTCTTGAGCAGGGACCAGGATATCCCACCTACCAGAGGTAGGGACAATCTTTGGATTAGCTCTGTCAGGCCTCCAATCAGCACACATGTAGTTAGGGATCTTCTGGAAGGGCTAGACATTTTAAAATCTGCAGGTCCAGATGCCCTCCACCCAAGGGTGTAGAGGGAGCTGCCAGGGGTCATCGCGGAGCCCTTGGCCCCGCTGTATGAGCATTCATGGTCATCTGGCCAGGTGCCGGGGGATTGGAAACTGGCTAATATGGTCCCAATTTTCAAGAAAGGGAGGAAGGAGGACCCAAGTAACTATAGGCCTGTAAGCCTCACCTCGGTGCTCGGGAAGATCTTGGGGAGAACCATCAAGGAGCACATCTGTAGGGGGCCAGCAGGAGGGATCACGCTCAGGGGCAATCAGCATGGGTTCATCAAAGGCAGGTCCTGCCTGACCGACCTGATTGCCTTTTATGACCAAGTAACTAAATCCTTGGATGATGGTGTCACTGTGGACGTAGTCTTTCTAGACTTTAAGAAGGCCTTTGACACTGTCTCTCACCCCATCCTCATCAATATATTAAGCCACTGTGGCATTGATGCCTACACAGTTGGATGAGTAAAAAATTGGCTGATGGGGTGCACCCAGAGAGTAGTGGTAGATGGGTTGTACTCAACCTAGCAAGATATAAGCAGTGGGGTACCTCACGGCTTGGTCCTCGGGCCCGCACTGTTTAACATCTTCATCAGTGACTTGGACAAGGGGGTGGAAAGCACGCTGTCCAAGTTTGCTGATGACACTAAGATGTGGCACGAGGTGGACACACTTGAAGGGAGACAGAAACTGCAAATAGATTTAGAAACACTACAGAAATAGGCAGATGAGAACAGGAATGGGTTCAATGTAGACAAATGCAGGGTGCTGCAACTTAGGAGAAGGAATCCACAGCATACATACAGGTTGGGGAGTTCCCTTCTTGAAAGCACAGAGGAGGAAAGGGATTTTGGAGTCATTATTGACTCCAAGATGAACATGAACTGCCAATGCCAGACCGCAGCCAGCAAGGCCAGCCATACCTTGTCATGCATCCAAAGGTGCATCTCAAGCTGGTCCAGAGAGGTGATGCTCACCCTCTATGCGACTTTGGTCAGGCTGCAGTTGGAGTATTGCATCCAGTACTGGGCGCCACACTTCAAAAGGGATGTGGCCAACCTGGAGAGGGTTCAGAGGATGGCCACCCACTTGGTGAGAGGGCAGCAGGACAGGCCCTACGAGGAGAGACTGAGGGACCTGAACCTGTTCAGCCTCAGCAGGAGGAGGCTGAGGGGGGACCTGGTAGCTGCCTACATATTCATCAGGGGAGATCGTCAGCAAATAGGTAGAGCCCTTGTCTCCCCAGCACCACCTGGGGTGATGAGGAACAATGGTAACAAGCTGATGGAGAATAGGTTTAGGTTAGAGATCAGAAGGCAATATTTTACAGTTAGGGTGGCCAATATCTGGAACAACTTCCCAGGGAAGTGGTCCTCGCCCCTACCTTGGGCAAATTCAAGAGGAGGTTGGATGATCACCTGTCTGGGGTCTTGTGAACCCAGCTTTCATTCCTGCCTGTGGCAGGGGGTCAGGCTAGATGATCTGTTCAGGTCCCTCCTGAACCTAGCTATTATGAAACTATGAAACTGGTTCATGTGAACTGAACCTATATTCTGTGACAGGTTTAAACCAGTTTCTGTTCACTTAAACCAATTTATATGCAAGTTCTGTTCCCTGATTCAGAAGTCCAGATTCTGAAGTGTGCAGGCATAATTTTTGGATACAAAAAACCTGATGCACATGCAAAAGATCATGGCTGTACACACACACATTTTTGTCTGGCTTGTTTTGAAGCTCTCAACTGTAGGTATTGTACTTGGCTTTCTTTTACAGAAACCAACCAAGACCATGTCAGTGTCCTGTGAATGTCTTATCCTCACCAATGCTTTGAAACACGAAAAGGTAATTACTGATGGATTTTCGAGGCATACATAGATCCAGTGTATACTTTGACAGGACATCCTATGAGAGTTTAGTCACTGTAAGCTCAGCAACCAATAATCTTATGTGGATACTATAGTCACAGTCAGAAATGTTTCTTGTGTTTTGAAAAAGTTCTGTTTGTTAGAAAATGAAAAATATTGTTAATAGCTGTGTCATGAATCCTACTATGTTTTGAGGTATTTGTGGGATGTCAGGAAAATTTTCTTGAATTTGTTTTATTGATATGACGTGTAGTCTTTACATATATGTTCAGCCTTATCATGCTTACGTTTATATGAATTGTTGTATTTGATATAAATGTATTTCTTATAAGTTATATTAGAGCAAGGATTGTATAATGAGTGTCATACCTGGGAGAGACTCAAAGCCTAAATGACTGAAGAGAGATAATCACCAAAAACCAGAATCCAGCATGGGTATGTTAAATAGATAGGCCTTTCAGACAATGACAAATTTATATTTTAAAAGAAGGGTCCGGTAAGAATATGATCTGGCTATTCAGGGTATTTAGGGAATAATATTTTAATACTAGGGGAGTTAAGTGAGAGACAGTATTTTAGGGTATTGGCTTAGTAAGTTTCATGTCTGCAAGAATGCACATATTCTCCTTGTCTTAATTAGATCAATAATCTTTTATCTGGTAAACATGTATCTTTGGGTGGGAGGTATATGCATTGTGTGGGTTCCCCAAGAATCCTATGGGGGATGTAAGTAAATTGCCAGATACAAAACTCCACCCTAGAGTTCTAAAGGAACTGGCCGAGGTCATTGCAAGTCCCCTGGCACGGCTTTACGAGCACTCGTGGTGCTCTGGAGAGGTACCGGAGGACTGGAAGAGGGCCAACGTGGTCCCCATCTTCAAAAAAGGCAGGAAGGAGGACCCGGGAAACTATAGGCCGGTTAGTCTCACCTCAATCCTAGGCAAGCTGTTCGAGAAAATTATGCTGACACACATCCAGGAGGGGCCAGCAGGAGACTGCATGCTTAGGGGCAACCAACCTGGGTTCATCAGTGGAAGGTCCTGTCAGACCAACCTGGTGGCCTTTTACAATCAGATCAACAGATCGTTAGACGCAGGGGTAGCAGTGGACATCCGGTAGGCTTTTGACACTGTCTCTCACCCCGTTCTCATTAAGAAACTGGGGGGCTGTGGTGTAGACACCCACACAGTCAAATGGGTCGCCAACTGGCTGGAGGGCCGCACCCAGAGGGTGGTAGTGGATGGGTCCTTCTCAACCTGGAAGGACGTGGGCAGTGGGGTTCCGCAGGGCTCGGTCCTCGGGCCCGCACTGTTCAACATCTTGATCAGTGATTTGGATGAGGGGGTAAAAAGCACCCTGTTCAAATTTGCTGATGACACTAAGATGTGGGGGGACGTGGATACATTGGAAGGATGCAACAGGCTACAATCAGACCTTGACAGGTTACAAGGGTGGGCAGACGAGAATAGGATGGGTTTCAACACAGACAAGTGCAAGGTGATGCACCTCGGGAGGAACAGCCGGCACCATACCTACAGGTTGGGGAACTCCCCTCTTATCAGCACGGAGGCGGAAAGGGATCTGGGGGTCATCATTGACTCCAAGATGAACATGGGCCGGCAGTGTGGGGAGGCAGTCAGGAAGGCCAACTGCACCTTGTCATGCATCCACAGATGCATCTCAAGCAGGTCCAAAGAGGTGATCCTCCCCCTCTATGCGGCACTGGTCAGGCCGCAGCTGGAGTACTGCGTCCAATTCTGGGTGCCGCACTTCAAGAGGGATGTGGACAGCATGGAGAGGGTCCAGAGGAGAGCCACTCGTATGATCAGGGGACAGCAGGGCAGGCCCTATGAGGACAGGCTGCGGGACCTGAATCTGTTCAGCCTCCAAAAGAGAAGGCTGAGGGGGGATCTAGTGGCCTGTTATAAACTAGTCAGGGGGGATCAGCAGGCATTGGGGAAGTCACTGTTTCCCCGAGCACCACCAGGAGTGACCAGGAATAACGGTCACAAGCTGGCAGAGGGTAGGTTTAGGTTAGATATCAGGAGGCGCTACTTCACGGTCAGGGCGGCTAGGGTCTGGAACCAGCTTCCAAGAGAAGTGGTGCAGGCTCCTACCCTGGGGGTGTTTAAGAGGAGGTTAGATGAACATCTCGCTGGGGTTGTTTGACCCCAGTATTCTTTCCTGCCATGGCAGGGGGTCAGACTAGATGATCTGCTCAGGTCCCTTCTGACCCTACAAACTATGAAACTATGAAAAACCATACTTAAGCCTTGTCAGGGGAGCAAGTCTTCAGCTTTAGTTTTCCAGGGCATAGGGAAGCACTGGAGTCCATAAGCTGCATTCTGGGATTTAAAATGCAGGACAAGAATGCATTAGTATTCTGATATTATTTTCAGTTTGTCTATTCTTGTATCTCTATCTGTATCTCAGCATATGGTTACTAATTCCTTATGTTCGTTCTTGTAGTAAAACTTTTTGTTATCTTTTACAACATAGTGTCAGTGGCAACTGTGATTTAAGAGCATTTGACTATATAGGCAGGCCTCTTCCAAGGAAGAGAGGGATTTATCTTTTCTGAGTGTGTGACCTGACATGGGTGTGATTCTTCCAGTTGACAAAATCCCCTCTTCTAAGAGCTGGCAAGACTTGGATGAGGCAGGTAAAGCTGAGGCCCCACAGGCCAAGGAGCTGGCTCCTGGCACATCTCTGTTGGTTCTCAGTGTTCAAGCAGCAGAAAACAGGGAGAGGTTTGGGGCTGAAGGGTAGCCTGAAGAATCCTGAGGGTGCGTCTCAAAGATGTACCTGACTGCATTTGAGCCCAGTGTGTTTCACAAGCTATCATAAATGTAGTTTGATGAAGTTCATTTCCAAAAATAAATATGTAATGTTCCTGCTTACTGGATGGACAATTTCTAGAGTACCCAAAGCTGGTTCTACTCCCCTCAACTCGTCTGCCATGACTTGATGGAATAGCATTTAAAGAAGAGGTCCAGTGGTATAAATACAGAAGTTCCCGCTTGGGGTACTCATGGTTTCTGAAGCGGCTGATGTTGGGTCTCCACCTCCTCTTATACCCCGTCTGTATGCCAACCATTGGTGTCAAGGTGCTATGATTATTTGTGGCACCTCAGCTTGGTCTGGTTTAGATCTTCAGCAATTGATGTCCCAGCTTCTGCATACTCAAAGAAATGTCAGCCCAATCTGATGGTATTTTCCTGGCCCTCTCAAGGTTGCCTACCCTGTCCTCAAGGAGCTACTCCCTGCAGTAGACCTTGGATGAGTAACCAGTTGTCCCCTGGCCCTTGTGGCCTCTCAGAATGTTAATAAAAAAAAAAAACTAAAAAAAACAAGGAAGCCACCTCTCCAGAAGAGTTATCTATTTGGGACCTGGCATCCCCATTAGGATTTAGTTAATACTTTTCACTTCTATGGTGACACTCTATTTCCCAGCCTCCAGCCACAGAAGCCTCTCTGCCCCTTACTAACATGGACTCTTGTGGCCCCAGCACCATTCTGCCTCAGTGCTCTGAGACTATCGCTGCCCTGGCCTTGGTTGGCCTAGATACAGTTCTCTCTCTCCCTCTGCTGGCACTCTGAGTGCCTTTTAAATTACCTGCAGCAGTGCCTGTGGCTGATGTCATCAGCTAAGTGCTGCTGAGATAGACTGACAGTGAGCTTTTAAACCATGGCGGTGGTGCACACGGCTGTGGCTCTGGCTCTCCCAGCCCTAAAGGTAAGTTTTCCATTCCTTCCAAGGCTTTTTGCTGAGCCTGTTTAGGGTCAGCCAGGGGTCTTGGGATATTTAGGGGGCGTGCATGGCCCCCATTGTCACAAAATATATAAATGAGTCCCTAAATCCTGCTATCATTATTGCTGAGACAGTACTAGTAAAAGGACTCCAGCAATCTGGGACCATTCACTTTCTGAGTCCAGACCTAGAAATCATGGCAGTTAGAAATTCCTTTAATTTCCAAGGATGTAGGACCAACCCTAACCCAGAAAGGGTTTAGACCTGGGTCAGCCCCTAGGTAGCCTCTTCTACAATGCTCCTGATATAGTCACTGGAAAAAAATGGCACTACAAGGGGTGGAAGATTCTGCCTCACTGAGAACAAGGGTCTAGGCTAGAAAGCTGCTGGCCTTTCTTTCAGGTCAGCAACAAACTCACTGAACCATGTACCTTCTGTCTTGGTTCCTTCTTCCTGACCACATATGCCTCCCATAAACCTCCTTCTCATGGCAGCCTGGGGGGCCAGGTTCAAAAGGAATGCTGAAGCAGAACCTGTATATGGGATGATCTGCAGTAGAGTGATTAAGAATATTGGTTGTAGCTGTGTTGATCTAAAGCAGGGGTGGGCAAAATGCAGCCCACCAGGCCATTCTATCCAGCCCACAGGGCCCCTAAAAAATTTAGAAAATTAATATTTATCTGCCCTGGGCTGCCTGTCATATGGCCCTTGATGGCTTGCCAAAACTCAGTAAGCGGCCCTCTGACCAAAATAATTGCCCGCCCCTGTTATAAAGGCATAGACAGACAAAACTCTTGGAGTATAGGTGATATCTTTTATTAGACCAACCAGAGAGTTTCAAAAAATGTCTTTATTTGAAAGCTTTCAGGTCCAAATGCCCTTTGTCAGGTGAAGAAAAATTCAAGGAGAGAAATTCCATTTCTACCTGGGAGAAATGTTATAGTCTTTGAATTCTCCTTTGTCTGACGAAGGGCATTTGGACCTGAAAGCATGCAAAAAGAGAAATAAAGATTTTTTTTTTGCAACTGACTAGTTGGTCTAATAAAAGATATCACCTCTACCCCAAGAATTTTGTCTGCTTGTAGGGTGCTTAGAGCACTACACTGGTGAGTGAGAGGGAAGCATGTTCAACCCTCTTCTGTGTTAGGGAGTGGGCCTAGAACCCAGGTATTCTGACTTCCAAGGTAAGTGCCCTAGCCCAGTGAAACTTGTGTTTATATTGTGGATTTCACAGTTTATGATGTTTTTACACAAAATCATTGTTCCTAGAAAGAATCTCATTTTGCATTAAAAAACAACAACATTTCTAGACCTCACATTTAAACTCTTAAGTGCCATCCTTGAGTGACATGGAATCTGACTATTAGTTTCTGTCCCCCATAATATAACTACCTCGCCTCAGGGTGTTGGCTCTAACAATAAAAACATTACATATTTAGGGATGCATTTGGTAGCCATGCTGGTCTAAGACACAAAGAAATGCAAAACTCTAGAACTCTAGGTTCAGAGATAATGCCTTTTATTAGATCAACTAAGAAATCACCAAAAAAAAAATCTTTCTGATATCAGTATCTGTTTCTTTGAGGTATCCCTTCAAAGTGTCCTTGTAGCATTTCATCTGGCCACCATGAGATTGTAGGCCTCTACTAATCTGGAAGTAGAGCATTTGTTTTGGGAGTCAAGGGTCAGGCATCTACACGCAGTATCTGGTCCAGCAAAGTTGGTCCTTGAGGATCACCAATTCAATACCGGTAACATTAGCTTTAGCAAGGATGATGACATTTGTACAGTGATCTTCCCATCTGATGTGGAGGATTTTCCAAAGGCATCATTGATGATACCGCTTCAGGCTGTTGTGATGCTGAAAGTAGGTCATCCATGTTTCACAAAGGTGGGGGACAGTGAGGATGATGACTGTACTGTAGATCTGGATCTTGGTTTCTTTCCAGAGATCACAATCAATAAAGACATGTTGAACCAATTTCCCAAAGAAGTGACTTGCATACTGGATCCTGTCCTGGATCCCCTCATCAACGTTCACTCTCTGAGAGAGGTGGCTACTGAATTCTCAACTACCTCCAGGGTCTTTCACTTGATGGTAATTTGGGAAAAGGAGTCATACTCATGACCCAGGTCAACCTGATAGAGCACTGTAATCTCCACAGTGTTGAGAGTGGCACCAAAGTTTGGTAAGCTTCTGCAAAGAGAGATCCAGTGTGGTCTGGAGGTTCTCTTCAATGTGTAAAAGGATGGCACAGTCATCAGCAGTGTTCCCTCTACGCTGTGTGGCGTGCGTGCCATGACTGCACCTGCACAGCGATGCATGCCATGCAGGTTAAAGGGAACACTGGTCATCAGCCTATTGATTATTCAGGATGGTTGTTTTGAACTCTTCGGTCTTCAAGCAAAAACATTCCAGACTGAAGAGCCCTCCACCCATTCAGTATTCAATGTCAATTTTGGAAAGAAGTTAGTCCTAATGAAAACCAGGATGACTGTCAAAAAATAGAGAACAGAGTTGGGGCAAAGACATATCTCTGCTTAATCCCAGTTCGATGGCAAATGGATCCATTTCCAGTTTACTACAAAGAATGATTGCAGCCATCTGGTTGTGTAGAAGCCTCAGGAGCATAATGTATTTTTCAGGACATCTAACTCTGGCCTGTACTTTCCATCATGCTCCATGATTGATGGAATCAAAGGCCTTAGTATAAGTCAGCGAAGGCCATTAACCTTACCTGCAACTGGAAATACAAACACATACACACACCTCTAAGATGTACAACTCTACATGGTTTTATTGATATAGGTACATTCAAAAATTAAGGAACACATGAAACAGTTAAATCTGACTAGATCTTGTAATTCAGATGCCATAACATATTTTATATTACTGTAGCTTGCAGTAAATAGGATTAGGTAGATCAGTTTGGCCATGTTGTGTTATAGTTTTCCAAATCGTGTACAATTCTAGCCTTAAAGGTGAATTGTAAAGGAAAGGGGGAAATGTAGTTCAGCAAAAAAATCCATGGTCTTTGTTTAATGCTTCTGTGAAATCAACCATGGAATTATTCATCAGAAAAATATGTTTCAACTGACACTGAAAAATTCATCCACCTTTTTATTGAAATCATCATGATTCACTAATGATATCCCAGGATGCAACATTTTACATTGAAATAGTGATGTCAAACTATTTATTCAGAAAATTCAGTGCTGACAGCCAGGCAACACTAAGCCTGGTTCAGATCAGGTAACAACCCAAGCCCCTATTCACCTTGCAAAAACAAAGATTTGCAAGTCATCAGTAAGGGACAGTATAGATGGTGCTATACTACTGGAAAATGGAAAGTCTGATATTAGTCATCAACTCTTGGAGGATTGTCTTCAAAGTTTTGCTTCTAAAAACAATGTGTGGCAATATTGCATGTATGGAATAACTGTCCTTCAGGTTCCTTTCCTGAATTCAAGTGCTGCAGCACAGTTGAAATGTGTTTCTAATGCCAAAATGGTCTTTGAGGTTATTTAAAGATTCAGCTACTTACATTTCACCTCCTGAAGTTTTATAGAAACTACTGAAACCAGGTGCTAAAATATTTAGGAGATTTAAGTTTATATAAACTGAAATTAATTAATCAGGATAAAAACATCCCACAGACAAAAGCTTGTGTATAGAATGATGTATTAAATTGGCTTATATTCACATATGCCACCATTTGGTACAAGATAGAATTAAAAATGGGTTTTTTTTGTATTTCGTTACAATGAATTGTAGTAATATTTCTTTTACTTTTCATCTCTGATCCCGTTCTTGCCCATTTGTCCTTTTTCTCTCTTTTTTCCATTGTGGGCTGTTCCAGTTCAATTGTGATGTTCAGGCAGGATTTCAGATTGCAGTGAATATTTATTAGGGACAACAGTACCTAATAAACTCAAATCCTTCTCCACTTAAACATTAATGTTTTGCTTTGCTACTTTTTAGCTTTCCTCTCATAGGCACGCCACCTATCCACTGCTTAACTAGAACAGTTCAGAACAAATAGCTCAGAGGTTTGTAGTCTCTATTTTTTAACATTTTGACTTTGCCCTTCTATCTGCTGCTAAATATTTTCCCTCAGAGTATCAAAGTCTGACCTTTTAAAGTTCATCATCATTATGTTAGTCCTAGGGGAGCTGTTCTGTTATTATCATGATATTAAACCTAATTGGGCAGCAATCAGTGTGGCCAAGAAACACATACATTCAACCTTGTATATTAACTCCTTCCCATGAATTCACCCCTGCATAGGATTTGACTATACCAATGCGTTACTGACAGTGAGAGGAGGACAGCTCACATTTCATGATCTCATTATTATTGCTTTTATACTGGCAACTACTGCCCTTACAAATAGAGGCTTCTCTGTATACAACAGCAGATCATGGTTGAAGAAGGCCTGAAGCTACACAAGGAAAAAAAAAAGCTGTCCTAGCAGCATGCTCTTAGAAACCAATACATCTTAAAATATCAGAGCCAGAGGGCATATGGCCTGTGAACAAGAGTATTGTAGGATGTATATATACTATTGCACATCATACTTTCATTATTCTAAACTAGCATTGCCCAACTGCTCATCTCCTAGAACTGGGATGTTGTTTGCCTTATAGCATCTCAATGAGGCAAGTGATAAAAACAGAATCCCATTGTGCTAGGTGCCCTTCAAACCTCAGTTCCAGTTTTAGATACAGCTAGAAGCAACAGAGGGTACCAATCCTACATGATCCAGAAGGTCTGGTGACTCTAGTACACCCTTCTGAATCACAATGGGCATGTTCCCATGAGTGGGAACCAAAGGCAGATTAAGATTTATTGGGGCCCTGGGCAAACACAAAATTGGAGATCTCCTTCCCTTCCCCTCACCCCCCAAGGAACTGGGCTCCAACAGGGAGAAGGGCCCCTTCCCCTCCTGGTGCTGCCACTGCTGTCGCCAAGGGCAGGCCAGGCCTCCATGTTGGTGGGGGGCGGTGCTGGGTGGACCCAGCCATGCTGGGCGTGGGGTAGCACATACCCATCTCTTCCCTGCTCCTGGGCCCCCCTCTCCCCAACCAACATGACTGGAGCAGAGCCCAGTGAGGAGGGTGGCCATCATAGAGGACAGTGTGGTTGTCCTCTGTCCTCTATTGATATGAAACCCAATGCCTTTATGTACTCTGTTTGTCCCTTGAAGAGAAAAATAGAGGACATAGAGGCGTTGAGTTTAGAATCAATAGAGGACAGAGTAGCAGAAAACTGGAATGTCCTCTATGATGGCCACCCTACCAGTAATGCAAGGGCAGATGTGGGCTGCCTGCTGTGGGCTCAGGGCCCTCCTCCTCCCTGCCCATGCCTCCTGGACAAGCCACCTCCAGCATCTGTCCAGCTTCCCACCCTGGCCCTGGAGTCCCATGCACTACCCTGGCTGGGCAGCACCCCAGCCCCAGCCCCACTCCCTCCCTCACTATGGGGGCCTCTATCGGCCCTCCCATACCCCTTCGCTTCCCCCATGCAAGAAGCTGGCTGCCCAGCTGTGCTCCTGGCCACATGCAGCCATGCATATTACAGGGCTGGTACTGGGAGGGCTATGGCGACCCCAAAATTCACCTTAGCTCCCCCATAGCCACCCCTCCCAGTGCCACCACCTAGCCTAGACAGGTGTGCCCCCGCTCCCCTCCACTGCTGATTAGTGGAGGGGCACTGCTTCCAGCTTGCTTCTCATCAGCAGGGAAGCAAAAACCAGAGTTTTAAAGTTTGCACCATATTTGTCTCCCCACCACTGATTGGCTGAGGGGCCCCAGCAGCCCCACTGCTTGCTGCTGACCAGCAGGGAGACAAAAATGGCATTATGTTTAAAACCGCAGCTTTTACTTCCCTGCTGATGAGGAGTGAGCCACAATCAGAACCCCTGATTGGCAGAGGCCCATGGGCCTGTGAGTTAATCCACCTATGGCGGGAATGTGCGTTTCCCCAGGGACAAATACATGCCACTGCTGCTTGTTCCCAGGAATGCTCCTGCACGAACACTCTGGTGGACAACAAATTGCCCCAGGTGGGTCTCAAATTTAAGACAATTCCACTAATTAGATTCTAGACATGGAAATTTATAACCAATTTTAAATGTTCCAAGTCTGGAATCTAATTATTCGAGGGTTATTTTAAATTCAAAGTCATCTTGGATTCAGGTAAATATGGTAATATCTTTAAGTGTCTTCTTAACAATAACAACAATAAAGCCATGTGTGGATGTAAGTAATTAGGTACTGATTACCACTCATGGATCTTCCTGTTACAAACATGCCTTGGTGTGGCAGAATGATTTACTCTATAATACAATATTTCAGCTGAACTAATGTGTCTCAGAAAAAGGTGACAGCATTGGGTGGTGTAACACTAGCCAATAGACACTGATTATCTATAAACTGGTTTTGTTTTTTTTTTAATGGGAATAAAATAAAATTGTATAATATAGCAAAATATCCCTTCCCCAGCCTCTGGAATGATAAGACATAAATGCTACTGGTTATTTGGGTAGTATTTACTGTAGGGATGAGTAAAAGAGGATCTTAGGCATGGCAGGTGTCAGAGTTCCTCCATGCAACTATAAAATGTTATAGAGCATTGGAAGGAATGATAGCCTCGGGATAAAGCATAGAAATGGTACTCAAGAAATCTGGCTTTAATCTATGGCTCTGCAACAGACCTCTTATATGACCTTAGGCAAGTTACTCTAATCTCCTTTTCCCAGCCATAGAATGGGGATAGTGGAAATTCCTTTCTCCCACTTTGTCTGTCTTGGCAATGTAAACTATAAACCATTTGTGGAAGGATGAAATTTGGCTGGGAATTATAGGCTAGTCAGCTCTGAACTCAGCATCTTTGCAAGGGAGTTTTGAGCTTCTGGTGTGTCATATATGCAAGAAACTAGTAGTGCTTATAGTTTCTTCCTGGACCAGATGGATAAGAAAGGACCAGCCCAGGTGGGGTAGGGGAAGGTATCCCTGAGCTGGCACAGGCAGCCTTACCTGGGGTTCTGGGGCCTTCCCAGGGCTGCAATGGCAGCAATCCAGCTGCACAGAGACTGGCTGGCAGCCAAAGTGTGGCTCTGGCTGGCCAGACTACGGTTTTGGGCAATGAACGCTGCAGCCACATGCATCGTGTTGTTTTTCCCCTCTTCCCCCCCAGTTTTTTTTTTTTTTAGATACTGGGATTACCCAGTATCTAATTTTGCAAATGGCAACTGGATTCATGCGTGCCATGTGTTTTGCGACACCTCAAAAGGCTTTCAGGTGCCACAAACTGTGTGTTCCTACTTCTGTGGATGTGGCCAGTGTCTTCTTTGTTTCTTCCTTGTTTTGAGTGGGAGGAACTGCATTTAACTGCATGACACACAGCAGTAGCAAATTGCTGCTTCGTGGAATTGAGTGTCATGGCTGGGAGCTGTGAAGAACAGCTGTGCAGGGAGTCCAGCTGGGGAAGGGATAGCATCAGCAGCATGCAGGAGAAGTTTTCACACTGTTGCTGCTTTGTGTTTCCATGCCACCCCATTGTGCAGGAAGCAGCTGTACTAGGAGGCTGGCTCAGCACCCCACAGATTTACTATTTTCTGCCCTGCTCACTTCCCCCTTCCCCTGTCCCCTCACAGAAGCAGGAGGGGGAAAGGGAGCAGAGCAGGGAAGGAGAAATCTGCATGGTGCCGAGTCAGGCTCCCAGCACAGCTGCTTTCTTAAGCATGGGGCAGGAGTGGCTCTATGGCTCAACTGTGCCTGAATCTGTAGGGAAAACAGCGGAATGAGGAGGTAAATGGTAGGGCAGAAGTCACCAGGGGGACAAGGGATGAAGGGCAAAATGCCTGCTCCCCCACCCTTCTTTCCTACAGCCTTGGCTTTCCCCCCACTTGCCCCTGCTTTCCCCACCTCCTACTCCTCACCTATGCTTTCTCCACTGCTTACCCCTCCCACCTGCCTCCTCACTTTTGCTTCTCCCATTGCCACCCTCCCCCCCCCCCACTATTTTCTTTTCACAGAATTGGGGAGAAAAATTTAAGACAACCTCCCAATAATTAGATTCCAGATACAGGTAATTATTAAAAAATTAGACTTTTCCCATTTCTAGAATCTAATTGGGGGAGGGCAGGGGGGTCATCTTAAATTTGAAGTAATCTGAGAACCAAATAAATATGGTAATTAATATCCTGTCCTTTTACAGCATTCATTAAAGTGCATTAAGAAAATATATAGTTAAATAAAATCCTAAAAACCTTGTTGCTGACAGGAAAGAGACTCTTTAGAAACATGCATCTGTCAAAAAAGGTTAAAATGAAAAAAATTAAGCTAATTACTTATTCATCCATTTCAACTAGTATTTACAGCAAATCCCATTGACTGATCTTTGCACATTTCTAAGAGACATTCATAAGAGTGGATGGAGAGACATGAGGAATAGACAGAAAGGGGTCAAAAATGAATGTTCAGCAAACATTTTTCTGATGTTACCCTGGACCTGCTGAGCATTTATTGGCAGGAGGTACTTCAGGGATTACTCTCCAACCCACCTTCACTGAAAAGGAAGGGAAAGGGGCATATGCATAGCTGCTGGCCTGAAAGGAGGGAATTATATGGCAGCTAATAAATCTGAGTGAAGCCATGCTTGCACTAAATTTCCTCATCTCCCAGAGCAGCTGCAGGTCAGCCTTGCTAAATGCCAGCTCCTTGACAGCTAGCATCTGCACTTTCCTATTAAAGGACATACCTGACAGCACAAATAAAAACAAAATTGTATTTTAAATAGTGTCCTATTCAAAATACTTTGCCAATTTTAATGAGTAAAAACAGTGCTTTTCAAATGTTTGACACCTGAGCACACTTTCTTTTTCTGAATTAAAATTGGCACCATACTTCACTCTTACTCCCAAAAAGGTGTACGTTTTTTCCATGCCCCTGACAAGGGAAATCATACTAGTGTTGAGATGTCCTGGTGGAAAAGATATGGACAGGAGTTTTGAGGCCAAAAAAGCTGAGAATCTCTGATCTCCCTGGTGCCACTTAAGGGCAGTGGGGACAGGACCTCACGCTGCTGCATTCTACTCTTTCCTCTGTCTGCCCCCTCCTGTCCACTGGTCGGTACCCCAGAGGGCAAGGGCAGCTTCTGCAGCTGAGGCTGCACGCATGCCAGTGAACATTCCCTGGCTCTTCCTGTTGGCCCCAGGAGCATGGGAAGAGTGAAAGGGAAAAGCCAAGCTGCAAAGAATGGCTCCATCTGTGCATCTGTCTGCTTGGCCACTTGTAGCAGGGTATTGTAGCTGGGAGCATTTAGTGTTGTAGGCAGTACAGGGGCTGCCTAGGAACAGGGAAAGGCAGCAGTGGTGACAGCAGTCCCCAGAAGAGCAGCCACAGGTACCACTGAAGCACCTAAAGCGGACCAGATAGGAAGGAGAGCATTTACTGTGTCACACAGGGGGATCTCATAGTATACTTTCATTGCTATGCCACAGCACATCGTTTGAGAACCACCAAATACAAATCTGGTAGGACAGCCGTTCTAGGGGCATTCAGGGAAGCCTCTACATCTCTTTGGACATTGAATCTGATTGTACTGAGGGAGAAGGAATGCTGGCGTTGGTCACAGGACCTCTTCTTTTATACAGACCTGTGAGGTTTTTAACTTTTCACTTGGCCTATCACTCAGAGATAGACAGAAGGAACTTCAGTTTAATGTTTTATCAGGAGTGGAAAGTAGAATTACACTCCAAAAACAGGAAGAATAGTAATAGCAATACCATACACAACAACACAGGATTAGTCTTAATCAATCAGGCAGACTACAGCTATCCTCTCAGTCTCACGCTAACCCCTTTACACAAGGTCAGAGGGGTGTAAATTCATAGATTTATAGAAGTTAGAAGCTAGAAGGGACTGTGTGAGATTGGGTCCAGCCCCCCTGCTCTTAGGCAGGAAAGACTGTTGGAAATGACCCCAGCAAGGGGTGCATCCAGTCATCTTTTGAAGATCTCCAGGGTAGGTGACTGTACCACTTCTGTGGGAAGTCTGCTTCAGACTCTGGCCACTCGAACTGTAAAGAAGTTTTTCCTTATATCCAATCTGAAACAATCTTCTAGAAGTTTATGTCCCTTGTTCCTTGTCTTCCCTTGGGCTGCCTTGGTGAACAGATGCTTTCCCAGCCACTGTTCTTTGCCTCTTATATACTTATAGGCTACCACCAAGTCCTCCCTAAGTCTTCCCATTGCCAGGCTGAACAGTCCTATGTCCTTCAGCCTCTCCTTGTATGGCCTGCTCTCCAGACCTCTAATCATTTGTGTGGCCCTCCTTTGGACTCTTTCAAGCTTCTCTGTATTCTTTTTGAAGTGCAGCACCCATAACTGGACACAGTGCTCCAGCTGCAGCCTCACCGATGCTGAGAAGAGAGGGAGGATAACATAAAACAGCACTAGAAATCACATCTGGCCATAAAAGGATATTCCCCCCCTCAAGACAGGCAATGAGGAGACAATAGTAAGGCTCACTAAGGATCTCCTAATGTGCTTAGACACTAGGATTGAAATGGGGAAAGAGTGTGTCGGGAAAGCTGGGGAGAAGGCACAGTGAACAGAACTGCAGTCTATGGAGCAAAACGGGCAAGTCAGTTCTCAGAGTAGTTTGGATCAGCTGACAGTTGTTTACTATTTGCAAATTCAAATAATTCATACTTTTTTAGTGTAATACACACAAGAGTAGTGCTAGCCCTTCTGGAAATCCTGCAGTCTGAGCTTTTCATTATTAACAATGGTTTTTGAGGCAAATTAACTTATGTGCATTTTATGTCTCGGTACTCAGTGATCTTTGAATATCAAGTTAGTTCTGGTATATTGATCACAGCGGGGTTGCTTCTTCTCTCATGATAGTTTTTATTCTTCACTGACCCTAATAGAGTTCCTCAGAATTTACACTGATGTAAGCAAGAGGAGAATCAGGTCCAATGTAATCTATAGACACTTTTCTAGTCCTGGCTTTCACAAGTAACCCGTTTATTAAAATCTGTTTGCTAATATTTGCTCCTCAGTTACAGAAATTCCAGTTGATGTTTAATATACCAAAGGAATAACTTTTATATCCATTGTAAAAATCGTATTAGCATTCAGTAATCCTCTACACTTTAAAGAGCAATGGTTCTCAAACTTTAGACTGAAGGCACTTCTTATGAGCATTGAGGCACCCCTGGGAGAATGCCAGGTCTCTGTCTTCACTCATTTTGTAATTACAGAAAAATAACAGAGCATTTCTTCTGTTGCAAAGAACTCAGAAGACCTCAGCAGGTGAGAATGGGTTTAGCACTAAGGATTCCTATTTAAATCACCCTATTTATCTTGCAAATCATGTTTCCACACCCAACATTGTGTGGCACCCCATGGCACCCTTGAAAGGATCTCAAGGTACCCCAGGATGCTTCAACACCCTGGTTAGAAACCACTGGTATAGTAATTCTGTTACTAAAATGATTTAACGTTTGTAACTACCAGCTTATTTTGAAAAGTATTATTTCTGGTATTTGGTATTATTTCTAGTTTTGTTCAGTAGATTACCTACATTTTAATCATGGAAAAAAGTGGATTTGGGGTTTTTCTATTCTCTGATAGAAACTGCAAATTTTCCAATTAAGAAACCCCCAAATCCTTGTTTTTCATGGTTGGGAAGTCCGTGTCATTGGGAAAGCTGTTTTGGGGCACTAAGGCCACAGACAGAAATGATATTTGTTGCATGACTGGCCCCTTAAAAGCATTCCACAGTCATGCCCTAACAAAAAAGCATGGCCGCAGTCAGTGCTCGCCACCCCCCTCCCACCACTGACACCACCATGGCTGCCTGTGGGAGCTCACCATACCCCCCAGCCTCTTGGGGCATGCAGCGTTCATGGGCAGTGAGCATGGGGGGAGGGGGAATCAGCCCCAGGCTCCAGGTTACAACATCAGTACTGGCATGAGCCAGGAATCTGGCCCCTGGCTCAGTGCTGGGCTGACTGAGCACCATTTGTACCTGACAGTCACCTTCTACACATGCACTTAATCCCACTTAATGACTATGCCAGGGACAGTACTATCTTATGATGGAGTTAATTAATTTACTGCGACCTAATACTGTGACTGAATTTACTGTGGAGCTAATTAGTCTGCAATATGCTTTGTCCCAACATGTTTAAACATTCAGCACATAACCACATTTTCACATCCATACTCAGCATGGACCATTTAGATGTTCTGAAAAATGTCAAGGGTATAATATGATCATCCAGATGGCATTGTTTCTCCCAACAGAGAAGACCCAAGCATGCCTTTGAGCTATTTTGAAAAAAGCTATATTTCAGTCACCCATACATCTCAGTTTTAACTGAGTGTTTTGGAAAGTGTCTTGAACAATTTTGAGTGGAAAAGGTGTTTTATAAAACTCAAATTCTTTCTTTTTTATCTAAAATACTCCTGTTTCTAGTTGGTGCCCCAGATTCTGGTTAAAGTCCATAATGCTTTTTAATTACCTCAGTATACAAAGATCTGTTTCAACTGAGTTAGGATTGTTGCAGCAACTCTTTCAGGCTTTGTTTTTTCATTTTTCATACCTGTTAGGAGAAGACACAGAGGTAGGTTGTGTGTTCTTGAAAAGAGGCTTCTGTCTGGAAAAAAAGGGTTATTTTGGACTTGTTAATGTTAATGATTATTATCTCATCCACCTCTCAATTCATCAACTGACTTTGAAAAGTATTCTTTTCTTTTAGATGTCTTGGGTTTTGGATGAACAGACCAAAGCACTTGTCAGGAGTTATTTTTTCTAGGGCTGGAGCAGCTTCGATTTCCATTGTCTTCCATTAGTTTCACAGCATGTTTAAGACACAATCCCAAACTATCTTAAGTTCAACAGCCAAAATCTGATGCACATGAATAATGATAATTTTGCTGGGGATTTGAGATAAGTATGAAAATACTACATAACTTTTCTGTTTTGTTGATAGAACAATAAGAATTATTGGACAGCCTCTTTGTTTGTCTGCTATGGGCAGAAGAATATGCCCAAAGGAAATACTCTAATAGTATGACAACCAGAAAAGAAATATTGATCATACAGACTGATGGAGAAACCAGAAAAAATCTAAAGAGCCATAATCAATAGAATCGAGTATTCAGTGGAACGTTCTAAGAAGGTGTGTGCATGTATGCTTTGGTGCATATGTGCGTGGACAAGTACATGTTTTTTCATTACCAAATTGGAAAAAAAAAAGAACCAAAACCCCTACTTTAACTCTACTCTGATGGAAGGATAAATTACTACTGAACTATTGAGTTGAGTTTGAACTGCTTTTCATTTCTGATTCTAAATTCCAGAAATATGGAAAGCTTAGGAAATATCTAGGATTATGTTGCAGGCAGAACAGAATCATGTCATTCAGACTAACAAAGGGATGTCAGCTTTAACCCAACTGAAGTTCAAAGAAATTGTGTCATTGACTTCAGCAGGGTCAGCATTTCACTTCTGAGCTTTTTTATGTTTATCTGATCCTTAACGCCTCCCTGGCTTCCTCCAAACTATAGTTACTGCTACTGTAGATTATGAGAGAACTTGAAATTTGCTACTAAATCATTAATCACAGGTTCAGAACCTGTATACATTTTACCAGAGCATAAAGGACATCACAAAACAAGACAAATACCAAAAACAGCCAGCAGGAATTAAGCCGATAAAAAATAATAATTCTTATTTCAGTGGTTTCTCCTGGGATCCTACTGAAAGTAAAAGAAATTTCAATGCATCCTGTTAATTCATGTGAGGTGGTATTCCCTTACAGATAGTAGCAACAGAGAAAATTAACAAATAAACTCCATCCTGACATATTCAATGAAAATAAAGTACTTAGCATTATCAATTAATATATGAGTTGGCGCAAGTCAACCAGGTAATTTGTAAAATTCACTTTATATAAAGTTGAAAGAAGTTTTATGGCTCACTTGACATACAAACATTATGTCATTAATAAGTATGTATCATTAATAAGTTAATCTATTTCAAATAGACAAAAATGTATTCAAAATGTTTTTGAATCAGTGAGGTAATCTCTCTTGCTATTTAATTACAATGGATATTAAAGTGAGTTGATTTCCTTACTTCCAAAAAACCAAAACTCTTCTAATTTAGTTTGGAATACCTCAGAGTGACATTTCAAATGAGTCAGAGAGTCACATAGCATGTAACCAAAAAAATAAATTTTGTCAGCAATAGGTGACTGCCATGAAGAAGATGCAAACTGAAATTTACTGGAAGAAAAACCAAATCCCTTATCTAACTCATGAGTCATATTACTTACTGGAGGGGCTTAAAGGTGAATCCAGTTTTTAAAACAACTATATAAAGAACAGATAATGCTAATACTATGTTTTCTCAGGTTAAAATATATTGTGATATTATTTATGATGATCTAATTTAACTCTTCCAGTATAAACAACACATGCATTTGAGCAGATATGTTCCTGTGATGAATACTTCTGCATATTAGTTCAAACATCTAGAAAATGAATATTTGTCTGTGTTGTAGGAATCTATTTCTTGGCTACAGCAGGCATGCTAGGAAGCATGACAGGATTAAAGTATTTTCATTATGAATATTTGTACGAATATTTGTAGTAGCAAAGACTCCATTTTCATTGGTTGACACCCTTGTTCTTTAAGAATTGAGAAGAACGAATTTCCAGGTTTAAAAAAGATCATTCACTGTTTTTCCTGAATATTATATATTATAATGTAATACATTAATATATTAACAAAGCTCTACACTAAGTAAGCATAGGCTGCCCTAGGATCAGACCAGAAAGAAAACTGTAATTAACTCAAAATTCTCCCCTGTGCTTCCATCTTTCTCAAGGGGAAAGCATTTAATCTTTTCTCAAAGAATAGTTTTAATTTGCCCCTGGAAATCTACTCTGGTTGATAAGAAATTAGGTCAAGGATTTCCTTCTTCCAGCTCTCCATTCCATGGCCAGCATCACAACCTGAGCAAGGTACTAAGGTAATATCATACGAGAAATAGCTAGTTTGAAAGTGGTGGCAGGAACTGCTTTCCAGGCAGCTTCACTGCTTCAAGTCCATGTTTGGCATGTGTAGAGCAGGAGTAGTTGGCATGCTTCTTCATGGCTTTCTCAGAAATAAGAAATCAATAGAGACCTACCCCAAGTCAGTGGGCCTGATTTCTATGTACTGCTCTAGTAATCCAAAGGACCCTAGTTTGAATGAGACTCTGCTGCCATGTCTACAGTGACCCCATATCTTGTTGATTCAGAAAGTGGGAGCTAGTCAAGTTTTTGGATTCAGAAACTATTGTAGATTTATAATAGTTAAGTTGAGATAGTCAACAGAGTGTGAAACCTATTTGGTAAAGTACAACAGCCCTGACAGGACAACCCACATATTAGAGGTAGTCGAGTTTCAACTATCACTGCAAATCTTGCTTTGTGTTAACTGATTTGATAGAATGACAAGTGCATGAATATTGAAGCTTTCATGATGAAGGATCAGCTCTATTGGGCTGGACCTGTAGCACAGACACACAATATGCAAATATCCAAATAGATACTGCACAGGGAGCTAGAGTTTGGCAAGAGGAAGCATGGCTGCCTAATAAGCATTCAAAGGTCACTCCTCCATGCTACCTGGCACAAAGTAATGTTATCAGTCTACCACTGGGAGTTTCACTGCCAATAAAAATAAAAATAAAAAGTAGGCATGGAACATGTTAAACAGGAGCAACGTACCAACAAGCTAGTAAAACACATAGAGCCAAAGAACTGACAGCAGCAGCAAGCTGGTTTACAGGGCATGATAGAGTGCAGGATTTGTGAAAGAAGTTGTTCATTGTGCATTGGCCTTCTCAGTCATTTGTATGCTCACACAGCCCATACTCCAACACTGTCATCCTCAGCTACAAGCAGTAGCAACCTCCAGGACAGAGCACATAACTAGCATGAGGAGACCTGGGTTCAATTCTCAGTTTTGTCCAACTTTCTTCATCACTTTGTGCAAGTTTCTTTACCTCTCTACCTGTTTATTTCCTCTTCTACCTTCTGTGTATTTACACAAGGCGTCTACTTTTAGGCGTCTCACTGTATGTCTATACAGAACCTGGAGGTTTGACCTTAACTGGTGCCTAGGGACTATTGTGCTAACAGCATAAAGTTTGCTTTTCTAACACAAGTGCTTTTCTATGGTGCCCCCTGTTCTCCTCTGAAGTGTGACTGACTTAGGTGCTTTCTTACCCCAGCTTCTGATCTTGCACATGGAAGCACTGGACTGGTATCGGAAGGGCCATGAACTGTCATGCAACCCTGATGGTGGCTTATCAATTAGTCCCAGAAACTAGAAGCAAGTGAGGGTTTACCATTATGCGGCAGTGTGACCCACCTGAAAACCATACATCATTCTGATGACATATTTGATTTGGCAGATACATCACAATGTCTGGTGATTCTATATTGCTGGTCAATATATTCCCCTTGTTATTTATATGGAAATCAAACTAGAGATGTCCTGAAATAGACTTGCTTACAAAGTTTTTTCCAAAGTTAACATGTTCTTATTACTGTGACTTCTGAGCACTACAAAGGTCACCCTAACACCATTGTCTATACCAGCATTTCTAAACCCATGGATTGTGACCCAAAAGTGGCTCATAAGAATATTTGAAAAGGTAGAACAAACTTTAAAAATAGAGTTTCAGGATGCAAGGGGCTGCTTAGGGCTGGGGGGCAGGGCAGTCAGGCAGGAGGTGCCATTTGCATGTGAGCATACACATGCACATGGCACCCAGGCAACATGGAGAGCTCCTGCAGCTCCCTGCAGATAAGTCTATCGGGGGTGGGGCAGGAGAAGGGAAGCATAGATGATTTGTCATGGTGACAGGTGACACTGCCCACCACCCCACCTCCTGTCCAGAGTAGAGCCATGGCCTGAGGGGAGCAGCAGCAGTGGCTGGACCATGGCAGTGTGATAAAGCCAAAGCTGTCACACAAGTGGCTGGCAGCAGGAGAAAGTAAGTGCAGAGTGTTCTCCCCTACCCTCCCATTAGCTACTTGTCACACTGCTGGCAGTGGAGCTGGCATGGAGGTCCCAGTGGCAGTGGCAGTAATGAGTCTTGCTGCCCTGCTCTGCTCTCCCATACTGAATCCCACCCGCTGGGCCATGGAGGTGGCTCCTGCCTGTGCCAATGCAGCTAGGCTGCAGCCACATGCCTGCTATGGGTGCATAAGGCTGGGGGGGAACATGGCCCTCCATGCCCTCCACCCTGCTCCCTGACCCACACACCCACTCCCTGCCCCACACACAGGGAAGCTGGGGGCTGGGGTGGGGGGGCAGTGGGTTGGGAGTGAGGGGCACCAAAAGGAGCTGTTTTCTACTTAAACTATTTACTGGTTTGGGACTGGTCATTGATGTTTACAAATGGTTCCTGGTACAAAAATGGTTGATAACTTATACTATGCTGTGAGTCTAGACACTATCATCCTTAAGGATGGCACAAAATAGAAAACTGTGTTAGGAATCCGCTGATAAATGGAGTTCCACAATGTAGAATTGTTCATTTTTAATTTAATATATTATATTATCTGTTTTGTTCATTCATTTGTTTTAATTTTAGGACATATACCCCTACACAGACTTCCGTTAACTTACCTCACTGCCTCAACCACAGCAAATACAATGGTGCTCAGCAATGATATGGCCAAATTCTATTAACAAGTAAGAAAATTAGTGCATACAGCTTTTCAGTTGGAGTCAGTTTCACTCTCTTACTTTTTTGATGGAGTTGAACTACATTTGTGAAAATTGGTGAAATGCATGGCTTTTTTGGTTCGTTCTCTTTTCAAGTTTCAAAAGACCACGTATTTCCACAGATCAACTTGCAAAATGTGACAAAACATGTCTGGTATAAACAAAACATTTTTGTGGATAGTATGACATTCTAGGGAGGATTAGAAATCTGAATGGATGTCTCACACTTGGGCTGTGGTTTTGACAGACTTTCACTTTGTGGAAGAAATCAAACTTTGCGTTGCGGTTGAATCAGAACTGACAGAGCCAGCTTTTCTTTATTTAGGGCTATACTGTGGTCACAGGGAGAATTCCATACAGCAAGGGGAATCACCCACTTGTCTGTTTCAAAGGATTTCTTGCACTCTCTAAGTTTACAAGCATATTTATACTTAAGACAGAGAAAGAGGAAAAGAATATGACCTTGGACAGTAAATCACTGATCATTAACACACAGAGAGACATACAGGCTGTTTACTTAAAGGAGAGTGAAACATTGTGCTTATAGAAATAGTTATCAGTTTCTGGTTTCTCAGAGAGAAAAATAAACTTAACGTCTGTACACAGGGTACTATATCAAGACAAAAACAAGGCATGCAGAATTCTTTATCTGAGAACATTTAACTGAAATAAGCAGTATCAGCACTTCTGGCCTCTGTCTGGTTTTTTTAGTCAAGTATGCCAGAAGCTGACTAAATTTACTCCTACAACTTACAAGTATGTTATGGACAGCTGGCAACTAGGACTCCATAAAAGCTACTTTGATTTACATGTATTTTACAAAAGAAAGGTTTAGCTTATCTAGGTTTACTCCACTTCTTTTTTACATGAAACTTCAGTTTGAATGAAATCCAAATTCCATATAAATCATAAGCAAGGTCTAAAAGAGCCAGCCTTAAATTAGATCCTATGCCTTACTTCAAGCAGTCTTCTGCTGATGGAAATAAATTCAAAACAATCCTTTTAATTAACTTCTGCCCAATATCAGGTGTTAAGTTTTCAGATCAAACATTCAGGAAGCAACCAGGTATAGATCCTTATTCTCAAGCCACGTAAACAATGGCTTCCAGTAAGACATGCTACTCTGGGACAACAAAAATTCTCTTATATCAGGCATGAGGCTTCTCAACTCCATGGTGTTATTAATAATCATGGATGCAGCTAGGGTGGCCATCATAGAGGACAGTCTGGTTGTCCTCTGTCCCCTATTAATATGAAACTGGATGCCTTTATATCCTCTATTTTTCTCTTGAAAAAGATAATGTTTTTTCTCTCGAAGAGAAAAATAGAAGACATAAAGGTGTTGGGTTTCGTATCAATAGAGGACGGAGGACAGAGTAGCAAAACACCAGAATGTCCTTTATGATGGCCACCCTAGATGGAGCTAGGATTTTGAAAAGGGAGTGGAGATGGTGCATTATCGCACGTATAACAATAAATATATTTCTCCAGGGGAACAAAAACAAAAACAGAAGTTTACTAATACACTAGGGGCTTAGGGCTATGTTATTCAGCTTAAGATCAAAGCAAAAACAAATACAACTTTACTGGAATATGAATTAATTTGCTATATTGTACACTTTATATTTTAAAAAGAACAAACTAAGCAAAAATAATAAAATATGTTGTTTCTTTAGTCCTGTAGTGATTAGAATTAAATGTACATCTCCTATAGATCCAAAAAACAAAAATTAAGCCTCTTTGATCATCTTAACAGTGCATCAATATTTCACTGATAATTATTTCTACACCTGAATTAATATTCACCTGAGTTAATATTTTCTCACCTGACTATGTTTTCAGCTAGAATTAAAAACAGTCTGCAGGGCTGTGAAATAGGGGTTACATTAGTAGGAGGAGCTAAGAGACAGCAGAACTGTATAGGAAAAAACAGCTTGCTTAGTGGAACATTAGGAAGGAGAGAGGCTTTTTAATACCTGTGGAATGAAGAGTTAGAAGGAATCAGGTGAATTATAATGAGCCATGAAGTCAAGTGATTTCCTCACTGCAACCCAAGTAGAAAATGCTGCTGCCACTGCCAGGCAGTTTATTTAAAAATTTGTGTGGACCAGGAATCAAAGTAGTGCAACTGTATCACAGCTCCTGTGTCCACCCCTGTTAATTAAGATCACAGATCAGGATTCCATTTTACCCCACAGCACAACACAAACTGTAGTATCTCAGGCTAGGTAAAAAATAAAAGAGCAGCATCAAAAATAACTGAATCCCATTAATAAGTTCTGCTTCCTTTAGAAGGGTTGCAGGTAATCAGAAACTGGTCAACATAGAAGTCCCTTCCCCAAGAATTAGCTAAGGAGGGGCCAGCCTTCATCCAGGTAGCCAGATGGCTAGGAGAAACACCCCACAATTTGTTAATATTACATACAGTGATTTCCATGTATATTAAATGGTTTTGTTTGTATGTTTGTTTTGTTTTTGCTAAGAAGGCTTATAGCACATTGTATGTTGCCTGAAGTAGGTTGGGAACAATTAAGATGTACTTAATGGGGTTTCTACAAAGGAACTAGAAGGAATCTCATGACTGCAAGGGAGTCAGAGTCCAGCTCCCTGCATTTGCAAATAGTGTTATCTAATTATTTTTGTAAACTGATCAGGTGCTACTTTAATAGTTATATTGTGTTTCCTCCCCACTTCCCCACACCTCCTCCCCTGGGGGACAGTTGTTCCAGAACCTCAGGGTTCAAGAAGTTTGAAACCATCTTCAATTTCCATCCTAAATTTATGCATCAGTTTTTTATTCCCAGCTGCTCTAGTGCCAGTTATGTCCTTTTATATTCAATGCCAGTTTTTTCTTCTGCAATGTTTACCCCAACACTGTATTTATAGCCAGAAGTCATATCCCATTTCTATTATTCCAGTCTTCAAGGTTATCTGGGTCTGTCTGTATTATATTATGATCTTCTTCTCTTTTGACAATAAGTCAAATGAGTCTTATCCACAAAACTCATCAGTCCTAATTTTTGTGCCAAGGTCACCAGGAAAAAAACTTAAATACAATGGGTGTCTGTAGACATTCTGGGAGGCTGATCTGCTGCTCTGTAATTACAGCGCATCAGAGCAGACTTGATTAATCAGATCTTTTGGATTGTGCTAATTAGCGAGTGTTAGTTAAAACATCCCCACCACTATTTTGAAGCATGGGATACATGAGACACTGCGGGCACCTTAATTAAAGCAGCTTTCGGAGCCTCTCTAAACTACCTACCACCCCCACCCTTGGAGGATGTGTAAAAACATTCAGTAGGTCTCAAGACCAAACCTTAAATTCAATTATTTATTCCCTTTAGCCAAATATTTCCTCTTTTAACATTATCCACCATTATGTCCTCTTGACCAATTTCCTTACTCACCTTACAGTTTTACTGGTAATCCCAGTCATCTCAATCCTGCTTTATCATTTTCCATGTGACACCATATCAAATACTTTACTGTGTTCCAGATACGTAAGATCTACTGCATTTTCTTTGTCTAGAAAAATCAGTTATGAAAGGAAATATCATGGTATTCTGAACAAACTACCTTTGGTGAACTCATATTTCATTTCATCATGTTTTTCATTTACCTACAGACCTTTTTTTTTTCCTTTAAAAATTGTTCAAAAGCTTTGCATGCAATAGCAGGCAGTCTAATAAACCAGATTCCTCCCTCTTCCTCTTAAATAAAAACATTCCACATTTGCTATTATCTGATTCTGTGTATTCTTTTCCAAAGATTCAGAGAGCTTTGAATAGATTTGGACCTTTTAACTGGTCCCCTGATTCAATTCAGATTCAGAGATTTGGCCACCAAATCGGGCTGAATCTCCTCCAAATCAAATCACCACCTGAAGCTTCACACAGCCCTACAGTCTACCAGCCTTGGGTGCTCCAACCTGGCTCAATGTGCTGCAGAGGGGCTGGCTGGGGCACAAGGGCGCTCCAGTGCCAGGCTTGCCAGCAGGCAGCCTCTGCACTGAAGCAACCTTATACCCCAGCCAACCATGTCAGTGTCTATATGTGTGTTGCTCACACAAAAGAAACCTCTGTAGCAGAACAGTACTGTATTTACAAGTACTAACCTGCAGCAGAGTTTATTAGTTTCCTGCAGCCTAAAAAGATTGCACGTGTAGATGCTGAGACATTTACTGTGGAGCTAATTAGGCAATTCTGTAGTAAACATCTCATATAGATGCACCTGGTGATTCTCAACCGGGGTACTGCAGCACCCTGGGGTGCCTTAAGTTTCTTTCACGGGTGTTGCAGGATGCCATACAAAGTTAGCACTGTTAGGTGTGCAAATATGATTTGCTAGATAAACTCAATGATTTCGAATAAGAATACATAGTAATAAAGCATTATGATTAGTTGTGGTCTGTTTGAGTTTGTTGCAACAGAAGAATTGCTGTATTATTTTTCCATAGTCAAAAAATGAGTGAAAACTGAGAGCTGGCATTTTCTGAGGGGTGACTTGATCCTAAAATGGTTAAGAACCAGTAGGCACATCTACACAAGACACATTAATGCACATTAGCCTAATTTAATGCACAGTACAGGCACTCATCTAGCCCCCCACACCATTGTAGCTCAGGATACTGAACCAGAAGCACAGGCATTCCAAGAGCACAAGGAAGATCAGCAGCAGCAGTGACTTGTGCAGGTGGAGGGGTGCCCAAACAGCTCATTATGCACTGCCTGGGGCAGATGGAGCAGGAATATGCTCAGGGCTCAGCAGCAGTGGCGGGGTGGGGGAGCTCTGAGGTGCCTCCCTGGAGAGGGCCCAGTGAGGACAGTGGGGGTACAGCCAGGCCCTCACCTCAGTTGTCCAGGAGCCCCATATGCCCTGAGCTTGGGTGCCATGGGCTGGGTGGCAGCACAGCAGTGTGGTTGGCCTGCATGGAGCAGGGGGGAGCAGGGTATGGAGCCATGGCGGCAGGTGCTGCCAGTAGCCTGGCCTGTCACACCCTGGGAAGGGGGTGGAGTAGGCAGGCTGCTTGTGGCCAGCACCCAGTGGGTCACCAGCCCCAGAAGAGCATGGGATGATAGGGGGCTCAGGCAGCACCCTCTTAGGCCTGGGCCTACCTGGGTGGCTTACCATGGTCTGTGGGCAACTGTGCACAGCCAGCCCCTAATCTGAGGCCAGGCAGTGCACAGCCCCTGGTGCACAGCATCATATCTCTGAAATGTTGCAAACCCTCAGAAAAGGCTTCTGTCTCTTGCCTCTGCTGGGCCAACATCTGGATGCAGGGGAGAGGCCACCAGCCCCAGTGGGGATGTGGGCTCTGGGTCACCTCCATCCACTGCTGGAGCCATCCATATATGCTAACTGTGCCAGTGGCACACCAGGGATTGGACCCTCCTGTTCCAGAAGCTGGTGGCAGTGGTAGGAGGTGGAGGAGTGGGAGGCCCAGGAGCAGGAGGTACAGGAGCAGGCCTGGTGGGAGATGGACATCACCTAGGCAGAGGTGCAAGACTGGGTGCAGCGGGACCACCAGGCTCACATGAAGGCCCTGAAGCAGGAGTGCCTGGAGCTGCTCAGCAGCAGAGGGATGCCAACTGCCAGGACATGGACATCCTCCTGATCCTAGTGGTTGCATCCATGTCCCATAGTGCCCAGACCCTGCCCCTGACCCCACAGGGCCCCAAGGGGTCCTGCCTGCTGCCCCACAGCAGGCCCCCACCTAGGCCTGGGAGAAGGTCCTTGGGTCTGAGTTCAACATAACTGCCAAATGCTGGCAGCCATGTGTCTGGAGGTCTTCCCCCCCCCCGGTGGCCACAGGGGCACATGGCAGGACTGTAGGAACTTTGGACTAACTTTAGTCCCAAGTCCTGCATGTATAGACACCTGCCAAAAATTGCTTAATACTCATTAGCTTAATGCACATTAAATTCAGTTGCACCTATTTGCTTGTGTAGCTGCGCCCATTGCTCTACAGGATAGCAGAAGGAAAAATACATCCCTTCTGTATGTCTGATATAGACAAAGCAGTTCTAGTTAATTCAACATTTCTTTTCATCAAAGAATAAATTCACATATAACAAAAACAACTTTCAATGTTTATTCTCTTTTGTTGAAAGAGTTAAGAATTTTCACTGTGCAGGGTGCTTTTGTACCAGTTTGTTGTATAAGTCAGTATCTGCAAGATCCCTTCTCCACATAGCATTATCTAACACACTACCATTTTCAAAGTTTCTTTTAAACAGTGATTCCCCCAACACTTCTTTTGGGTTTCAAAAAGAGAGAAAGAGCAGAAACAGTCATTATAAATACCAAATAAGTTATTGAAATAAACTATGTTTATTTTTATTCGTTAACACTTTTTTAACACAAAAGAGGCAAGTATTGTCTCAGTCTAATGAAAGTACAATAACAATTGAACCCTGAAAATATATTTTATAAAGTAAGAATGGAACAAAATAAAAAAATGTTCAAGTTATTTTACAGAGCTCTGACATGAATAGAAATACCTTTTCTTTGAATTATCATTTCTGGGTAGTTGAATAGTACAAAACATTGGGAGGTACAAGGTCAACCAAGAGTACACTAAAATGTGAAACATCTAACAAAGCTCAGGAATTTGCAGTATGGCTGAGTGTATGAAATGATGACATTGGAACTCTAATCAAAAGAATCTACTTGACATTTCAGATAAATTAGGTGCAATACTACATAGGGTAAGAATTTTTTTTTTTTTTTTTGCTGTAGGCAGTGTTTTGTCAAAATATCTTTTTTATTAATATTGTAAAAGAAGGAAAAAAGAATGATCACTGAACTTAATTTTAACCAACCTGGGTTCCTTGATATCCTTAGACTAGCGCCCCCTTTGCCCCCAGTACCTCCTACAAGATTTTGCTTCTATTGACCCTATTTCTTTCTGTCATTTGGTTTTATCTGCTCCTCACATTCCAGAAGCACTCCATTGCTGCTTATAAGAGCCCTCTCATCAACTCCTTAATTCAAATGTAGTTGCCAATCTTAAGCATTCTTAAAACTTGTTATTGGAAACATGTCATAAAATAAAAGTGAATAAAGTCAACTGAGCTTTTCTCACTGGAAAATACCAACTTGTCTAAACCAAAACTTTTCACAGGAACAACCCAGCATCAATGAAAGTTTCATCGTTTCCAGTATGGAATTTCTAATGGAAGCAAGTTCCTTTGAAAAAAAAAAACCAAACGGATTTTGTTTGAAAACAGGCAGAAAGACATTCCCATTTCAGAGTAGCCTATCACCTGCTGGGGTGAATTATCTATTAGTGGGGGACCCTGGGTCATGGTGCTGCTCTGCTTGATTTCTCCCACACTTCAGCAAATGTCCTTGCTACCAGGTGATTGACTACTCTGAGCTGGCTTGCTCTCTTGCTGTTTCATTTGTTTCTCAAAATACCATATAAGAATTTGTTTTTATCCTGATGTGGAATGAAGAGAACTTTTTGAAATCTTGAAAAGTTTCAGAGGATTAAAAACAAATTCCCACACAACTCTGTGATTGGAAAACAATGTACAACAGTTTCTACTGGTGGGAGTGTGTGCAGAAGATCCCTAAGGAAGGCACATACAAATTGACAGTGAATCAACCATAGGTGATGGCAGGGGAAAAACCAGTGGCAATTGACAATGGAGGTTGATTCTTTCCACTACCAATTGCTGCCGACTCCCCCACCTCTGACTGCTACAATTCCCCTCACTGGTGGCAATCGGCAGAGAAGGGTGATAACCATTCCAAAGTGGGGGGAGTGCAAGAGGGTGCAAGTGAGGCATAAACCCATAAAGTTTGGGAAACACTAATGTAAAGTATAAACAGTCCTACAGATGGTAGGGCAGGAACTAATCATAACTAAATTAACAGTCCAATATAAATAGCCTGTCAGCTATTTGGCTTCTGTTTGAGAAAACTATATTTTATCCTTAGTAGCATTTTATATCTGATCACTAATTAAGGTAAGGCCATCAAACTAAGCATTAATCTTCACTGCAGAATGTACTTTGGCATAAAAAGGACATGTACTCAAGCCTACCTAGAACTCCTTGGCAGGTCTACAGACTGAACTTCAATTTTATCTGGATTAATTTGGTTTTATCTTGATTTGGAATGAGGAAAACTTTTTGAAAACTTGAAAAGTTTTATACAACAAGAAAAGAAATGTCACACTCAACTCTATGGCTAGAAAGCACAGTACAACACCTTGCACACTTGACTGATAGGAATTGCATGAAATGAAAATCAGTAGTACAGAGTAAAAGATGCTGTACCTTGCACATGAAGAACAGATGTAAACAGAAAATTTATCAGTTAGAGGCAGCAGAAAGAGATAGACTAGTATCAACTAGCAATGGGAACGTCTACACGTGCATTTAATTGGAAGCAATAAACTCAGGAAGAGTTAACCTGCCTGCCCAGCTACTGCCACTGCTGGGCCACTGCTCTTCTCCAGGATAAGCTTGACCCATAGAGTGGCTATACCCAGAATGAGCTGGGTAACACAAATGAGAGATAATCCTGCCCTGGAGTGGCATACCTTTGAGCTGCCTAATGAGTGCTTTAAAACTAGTTTCAGATGTTACTGTGTGGGCAACCCAGGAGTTAAGAGCTCCAGGACATGCCCAAAATTACCATGTAAAAATGACATCATAAAACAAGGAATAAACCCAAAGTTTTACAAAAAATGTGTAAAAGTTTGCGGCTAGTTCCTATGATGCCATTAATTGAATGGCATTTTTTCAGGCTCCCAGCTGTGGGGCACATGGTATGCCCAATATGCAGGTAAAAGCATATGTACTTGATCCCACACTCATCCCTCCCATGCATATGTGGCAAGGTTGAGAGTATGATTGTGTGGATCATACATCAGATCCCACAGGGTTCTAGGCTCCTACAATTCACTGAAGTTAAGTAGATACACATGCCATGCTTCATTTATAAAATTTATTTGGATTACTATTGATTTCTAAGTTTTTGGTTTAACTAATTACAAGTAGAAGCTTTGCCATTAGTCTGGATGAATGCTCTTCTAATTAGAGTATCTAGGGGCACCTATACACATGCCTGATGCCTGCTCTGACGTGTGCTTTTTAACAGGTGTTGGAGCATACTCAATTAATTGAGTCTGCTGGATCAAATTATCACACTTCAGCAGCCTTGGTGTCTTGAGTATTCAGTGTCCTCACACTTCAAAATAATGGTAGGGATACTTTAACTAAAGCTCACTGAACAAGCTTTATTTAAAGCACCTCTGCTGCCATTTTGAAGCACGGGACACTGAATACAGAAGACACTGC
The DNA here is from genome assembly GCF_052110815.1 of Crocodylus siamensis. NCBI lineage: Eukaryota > Metazoa > Chordata > Crocodylia > Crocodylidae > Crocodylus > Crocodylus siamensis. Next base: position 66,075,389 of record NC_143396.1, read on the forward strand.
AGGCACTTTAATTAGAGCAGCTCCTGAGAGCCACTCTAATTAAAGTGCCCTCCCCGCCACCCCAGAGCACATGTAAAGACACCCTAAGTGATTTTTTAAAAAATCTATCTAAGCCCTCAACAGGCTTTTAACAGGTACGGTCTTGACTGGAATTCTCAACTGCCAGTTGACAAGAGCTCTCATCTGACCCTTAACTGCCTCAGAATCTGCCACCACAAGCCTAATGCTTTCCAAATCAACCTATCCATTCTTTAAATTTTTCATTTACTCCATCTCATATCTCAACCCGCAAGTCTTACTATCAATCATCTCAAGCCTAACTAAGAAAGTGAAAATGAAACATCTTGTCTTCTCCAAAGCCCTACATCTTCATCAATTCCATCCACTACTCCAGCTACTCTTTCTAGTTCATAATGGGTTCCTGAGATCACCTCCAATTGTTCCCTCTCTTTAGCCCCAGATACACAAATGGTATGCATCTTCCTCCACACATTTCTAAGCAATTAGATTTCTGCTGATGTCTATAATCTCTTTCCATACTATAATTTCTTACATAACACATATCATATCCTCAGCAGCTTTTATTCCACCCCCCAGTTTATACAATATACTGCTGACATTTTTCTCACTTGAAATGACCATGTTAAATCTGCTCATTTTCCTCTGTGTCTTGAGCTGTTTTTTCTCTCCCACCTTCCAAAAATTCAGCATTCCTACAAGCAGTGCCAAGCTTATTTGTCACAGGGATGATCAGGTACTATAATGATCACAAAGACAAGCAGATATAAATACACATGTGTTATTGTTCTATTGGAAACCTACAGTACATTTTTTTTTTTTTTTACTAGAATCTTATTGGCTACCTAGGCAGCCTATATGATAAAGTAGTACTAGGTATAACTGGAAGCCATAACAAATAACAGAAATTGGATAATTGTGCAGCATTTAGTTCTGTACTATAATCAGACTCAACCTTTGAAAATGAGCGTAATTCTATTGAAGTTAACAGGCATATGTCAATTCTTAACAAGTAGTACTTAGACCCTTTCAGTGCTTGGCTTGACTATTTAATATTACTTTTAACTGTAAAGATTTTTGAAGAGATATGCTCTTTGATATTGAACTGTAATACTGACCTCAGTAATGAGAATGTTACTTCACATTAACAATATTTCAGTACTCAGAGCAGTTTGTTCATGTAATTAATGCCAAATACATGTTCTCTTTGGGATAAATCTGAAGGCTGTGGTAAGGATGTGAACTGAATCTAAAAACAGATGGGTTAGTCTGGAGAGAGCAGAGCCACATAGCCTAAATAAGTGTGTCAGAATGCATTTGCTTTGTAGTACAGATATAGTAGTCTCTTCTCTCTTCATTATATCTTCATAGGACACAAAAAATAAAGTGGCAAGTGTAAGGACCAGAGAAAAATCAACATTTTCCACCCTTGCCAAAACTCAGGGACTATTTACTGAGCATGAAGTGAAGTAACTGTCAAGATTACTATTAGGCTGTGGCCCTGAACCAGAGGCCTCAGTCAACCTGGTATGGCCACTTATCCCAGTCTACCACCTCCTCAATAGTACACCGGGTCATACACATCTGGCCCAAACTGTCCATCTGAACCTAGCCATGCATCTACCCCTACCACCAGAATTGTCAGCCAGAATCAGATGACCCTTCACCCTTCCCAATATAAAACCCTGACCCAGAAGAGAAAGTATCTGGGCAAGACACCTAGGTTGTTGCATCCTTATTTTGTGCTGCTTTTGGCTCTCTGACAGATTCTCTGGCTACCCAATCCAGCTTGCCCATGGATTCCAGTTTTGGTCTGACCTCAATACCTGACCTAGCCAGCCTTCTGCACATGTCATATGGCTCCAAGAGCCCTTTCTGCTGCTGTGCTGCTTAGGAAGTCACCCCCCCCGGCTGTAGGTGAGTTGGTGATTCTTTCTCCCTAAATGCCGCATTTGGATCCTTCATGCTCCCCTCAGATCTTGGCTACTTCTCCTGACCCTAGGTGACCCCCAGACCTGGCCACCTATGACCCAGCATGCCAGTTACTAGTACAATACGATTTCTTCTGTCATGGAACCCCTACCCCTGGCCTGGCTGGCCATGTAACCAGCCAGGCAGCCTAGCCCAAGAATGGTGGCAATGGTGGCACTGCCCCCTGTTCTCTTTGTGGAATCCCTGATGACCTATCACAGAACCCCAGAGTTCTGAAGATCACAGTTTGAAAACCATTGATATATAACATTTTTTTTTTTGCTTGTATTCTTGATTCAAGAGTGTCAGGGCTTGGCCCAGTTAAAGTTACAGATATGGACACCAGGTACTTCCCAACCCTGACCTGCAGTCACACGATTACTTGCCTGGTTTTCTGTAGCAGTGGTCCTGACTCTCACCTGCCACGTCTTTGTTTTAAGGTAACTATCAGGAGTTATTAATTCTCACCACCACGGGTCAACGATCACTTGAAGTAGATTTCTTATGGGGCTCTGACCTCCCCTGTACCCCACCCTACCACCTAGATATTATGCCATTTGTTTATCTCTATCTTAACTGGCATCTCTTCTTTTTCTTTCACAGACTTGTGTGTCAAGACAACCATCTCCATAGAACTAAATCAACGCAGACTACTGGACTTCTTCAGTTTTAGGTAAGTCCTGTCGTTGGCCAAGGGAGAGCTTTCTGTATATTCTCTCCCCCTGATGGTTAAGCCTTCTAATAAAATCAACAAAACAAAGTAGTCTAAACAAACAAAAAAACAGAAGCCTGTTTGGTCCCAGGGATATTGATCAGTCTGAGGGGTTTTCCCCTTAAAATAATTCAGGTTGAGCTTCTGCCAACCTGATGCAACACTCTGCCAGCCTGTGAACATGACGGCATAGCAGGCAACACAGCCATAAATGAGAAAAAGATGAAAGAAAAAAAAGCAAAGTCAGTACCCCAAAAATCAAGGCTCAGCCGTTTTTCTGCAGGCTGGCCCTTTTGTGGCATTGCTCCCTCCCTCTTTCCAGCCAGAGTCTCCCAGCCTACTTAACCTTTTCCGAGCTCAATCGTCAACTGTCCACTGGCTCAATGCGGATGGGGATGTCCTGCCCTGCTTCACAGGGCTTGGGACACTCATCCCCCACACTTCAGCTCCCCACGCTTTCCCCTTCCAGCTTCTCGGGGCCAATCTAGCTCTACGGAGTAGCTGCTCTGGAACCATGTCTCCTGGGACACTCATTTCTCCCTCCCTGGCTCCTTACAGCTGTTGGTAAGTATCTCTCTTCTTTCTTCTTCTTCACAAAGTGCATCATAGAACTCAGCCTTAACAATGGAGCTGTAACTGATAGAATCAGAATTCTTATGGAGGCAGAGACAGGTGTGGAGCATATACAATGGCACAGCTGCACCCCTCTGTTTCACTGCATTGTCACAGGAACTTCCAGAGATTTTTAAAGTCCAGAAAGCAGGTGAAAATCCCCCCTTCCTGCTCAAAGGCAGCCCCCTCCCTATCCCTGCTCACTCTTCCTGATATTCCCTTCTGTCCTAGGGTAGAGAAACACCAAAGCCATTCCTGCCCATTGCACTGGCATTGGGCTCAGCTGAGACAGAGGTAAGGCCAGCTGGTATGGATGGGAGGTCCCCCTCTACAAGTCTGCTCTGGATATGGTTGGGGGAACTACACTGCTGCCAGGATCTTGCCACTGTCTCCTCCCCGGCTAAGCCCAGCCCCCACTCAGACAACTGGCTGTAGAGCATCCTGCCAAACCATACCGTACAAAATAAGTTTTGTGATACATAAATCCATTTTAGATCTGGCCCTTAACTTCAGCAAAGCCTTTGAACAAATTATTTTCTTATTGAATTAAATCCTTCACGAAATCAGGATCAAATCTGGGGGTACTGAATATACAGTCAAAAGCAATTTGCTGGAATAAGATAGTTATTTCCTGACACATTGACAAAATATTTCATATTTATCCCCAGAAGTATTCCCTTTGAAATTAATGCTTATGGAGTCTCTTTCAGCACTCCCAGTAGTCTGACTAAACTTTTATCACAAATATAGACATTTTTCTGATCTTATTTTTTTTAGGCTATCCTTGAAGTTTTTTCCCTTAATTCCAAGTGAACAGTAAGTGATCCAATGTTTTACTAATGTATTCCAACATTTTACTGATATATTCCCTATGGATTAATTAAAAAGAAATATGCAATTCCATCAAATAGGAATTCTCCTCACCCTTAACTTTTGTAAGGAAAAAAAATATAACAAAAGAAAACCCAAAACTTTCATATACAGGAAAAGATAACCTGGCATTTTCAATATCTGTATTGCACTATGACTATGGACATAGAAGTAACCCAGATAAATCTTTTCTTTTGATAAATAAGACTAATCAATAAGAAGTATTAATTGTATGAATAACTAGTGAAAACAGATTGAAAAAAAGTTATATTTTAGTTCTATTTTCCTTGCTAATTTTGATAAGAGTTGAGTACAACATAAAATCCCTACAATCAGCCATGGTAGGGCCCTATTTGGATCTGTAGAAAAAGATCTAGGTTGAGAGAAGTATAGTTATCTAAATTTTGTTCCCTCCATTTTTTTCTTCTCCATAATGTGATATCACCATAGATTTATCTACCTCACTTATCTCAGTGAAGAATGTCCACTGAAAGAATAATTGGGTTTTAACTCTCATGAGAGTCATGAGATATAACATTATTTTACTTGAAACCTTATAATTTCCTATGAAATGCTACCATTTGCTTCCTCAGTATTTTGTAGCCAGCTGTGATATTTTCTTCACTAGACTACAAATAAAAAACAGGTACCCCAAAAGTTCATCTAGGAGGTGTACTACATAGACTGAATTAACCTGTGCCTGATCTAACTGGCAGCATTTCATAGGAAATTGTCAGTTTTCAAGTAAAATAATGTTATATCTAGTGTTCTGCATTTTCAGCTTTTATTTCAGGGTTTATCTTCCAAACATAAAAACCAGGTTGAAATAGGGATAAAAGGAAGAAAAGAAAATTGGTTTAAATCAGTGAAAATAATAATACATTCCCACAGTGGTGAGGGAGGGACTGGAGTAAGGGTGGGACTAGTGAAGGGGCAGTGGGAGAGGAGCAGCACAGCCTGTTGGCCACTCCTGGGGCTGCAGAAAGGAGAAAAGCAGGGGGAGCTGTTAGTGGGTGCATGGCTCTTGCTCCTATGTGCCCCCCGGAAAGGCTGGGAAGCTGCACCGGGCTGTTCCCAGGGGCCCCGTGCCCCCAGATCTGCACATATGGTAAGAGCAGGCTGTCACCCACCCCAAGCACCAGGAAGAGCCTGGTGCCGCCACTGGCCCCAGCCAGCTGTGGCAGCCTGTTCCCATCCCACACACAGATCTGGGGCCATACACCTCCTGGGAAGAGCCCAGTGCATCTCCCCAGCCCACTGGGTGGTGCATAGCAACAAGAACTGCGTCCCCCCACTTTTCTCCCTGCTGCAGCACTGGGAGTGGCCTACAGGCTGCGCTGCACCCCTCCCCCCTGCTGCAGCAAACTGCTACCGGGCTGTCCTGGCAGTTGGGGGAAGGAGGGACTGGCACGTGGCCAGACATCAAGGAGGTAGGGGACCTGACCCCAACCTCAGCACCAGCACGGGCACCAGCCCCTCCCACCCACACAGGGTCAGAGCCAGGAGTCCTGCACCCCCAGGCAGCAGCTCCAGCCCTGTGGGCCTGTGTAGGGTGGCCAGGTGCAGCACCCACCACAGAGAGTGAGGCCGGGCTCTCCTGCCTGCCCGTCCCCCCCAGCAGGGATTTCAGCTCCCATCGCCTGGGGCAGGGCTGCAGCTGGAGCCACTTGGTTCAGCTGAGACCTGTCTAACCCGGAAGCAATTCCCTCATCCCCTCCTGTCCCACCTGGGGTCAGAGCTGGGAGCCTGGTACCCTCAGGCAGCAGCTCCAACCACCCACCCCACGCCTTCATGCAGTCATCACTCCCCTCAACCCACAGCCTGTGTGCAGCTGCCGCTACCGCCCTCCCTCTCCCTCAATTGGTTTTTACTGTTTTACACTGAAAAATGGATGTAAATCAATTAAAAAATAACTTCAATAAAAATATCTAGTAATTTACCAGCAAAATTCAGCAAAGACTGAAAATTCAGAACACTAATTATATCTCATACCTCTTGTGAGAATTAAAGCCCAATTATCCATCTGAAGAGATCTGCGAAGTAGTTCATTAAGAACTTTAGCAGGTAGATCATGCCTGACTAATCTAGTCTCTTTTTATGACCAGGTTACAAAACACCTCGACCCAGGAGTAGGGGTCGATATCGTTTACTTAGACTTCAGGAAGGTCTTCGATACGGTATCCCACCCCATACTGGTGAACAAGTTAAGAGGCTGTGCCTTGGATGATTACACAGTCTGGTGGGTGGCAAATTAGCTAGAGGGCTGCACCCAGAGAGTGGTAGTGAACGGGTCGGTTTTGACCTGGAAGGGCATGGGCAGTGGGGTCCCACAGGGCTCGGTCCTTGAACCAATACTCTTCAATGTCTCATCAGTCACTTGGACAAGGGAGTGAAGTGTATTCTGTCCAAGTTTGAGGATGATACAAAACTGTGGGTAGAAGTAGACACACCAGAGGGCAGGGAACAACTACAGGCAGACCTGGACAGGTTGGACAAATGGGCAAAAAACAATAGAATGCAATTTAACAAGGAAAAATGCGAAGTGCTGCACCTAGAGAGGAAAAATGTCCAGCATACTTACTGCCTAGGAAATGATCTGCTCGGTAGTACAAAAGACGAAAGGGATTTCTGAGTCCTGGTGGACTCCAAGATGAACATGAGTCGTCAGTGTGACGAAGTCATCAGAAAAGCTAACTGCACTTAACAGAACCAAGGAGGTGATACTTCCCCTCTGTCAGGTGCTGGTCAGACCACAGTTGGAATACTGCATGCAGTTTTGGGCACCACACTTGAAGATGGATGTGGATAACCTGGAGAGGGTCCAGAGAAGGGCCACTAGTATGGTTAAGGGCTTGCAAACCAAGTCCTACGAGGAGAGACTAAGGCATCTGGACCTCTTCAGCCTCTACAAGATAAGGTTGAGAGGCAACCTTGTGGCTGCCTATAAATTCATCATGGGGGCACAGAAGGGAATTGGTGAGGCTCTACTCACCAAGGCATGCCTGGGGGGTCACAAGAAATAATGGCCATAAGCTAGCAGAGAGCAGATTTAGACGGGACATTAGAAGGAACTTCTTCACAGTTAGAGTGGCCAAAATCTGGAATGAGCTCCCAAGAGAGGTGGTGCTCTCCCCTACCCTGGGGGTCTAAGAGGAGGTTGGACGGGCATCTGGCTGGGGTCATCTGAACCCGGCACGCTTTCCTATCTATGCAGGGCATCGGACTCGATGAGTTCCCTTCTGACCCTAATATCTATGAATCTATTTACCTAAATATCCAAACATTTTTGTGTTTGTCCAGACTGAACCTTCAAGCCTTTCTAAACTCACTTGTAACTCATCATAATGTTCCATTGTGCCTTTGAATAACACAGGACAGAAAGGAATCTCCTGGTTCTGTTTGCAGGCAATCATTTAGGAAAGCAATTGCCCCAAAATTGCCACTTTAAATTCTCACAAACAGTTACAGGGCATTATAATTAAAACTAAGCTCTGGACTATGGATCGCCTAACTCACAAACTTCTTCTGGTATGTTTCTCTTCCTAAAATATTTTCTCTGTGCCTAGAAAACATACACAAATCCCTTTCAGGTTTGTTTATCATCTGACTCCTTACAGGCTTTTCCATTGCTTCTCTGATTCTCTTGGGGAAGAATATTTCTCCAGGATTTACTCCCTGCAATTTTCATGTGTCAAATTGTTTACTGAGTTTTTCTCCAGGTTTCTAGCATTCCCCCTAAATGAGCCTGAGGCACTTATGTAATCCCCACATGACTCCTACTACCCTTGCAGTCACATAAATCACTGCTTTGGACATCACCAATCCTGGGGGTTTTCCCTGTGTCTCAGTAACACCCATGCTTTTAAAGAATCTGACATGTGCTTCTATACTTATTTACGTAACCAATGCTAAGGAGAAAGAAGAAAGCAACATGCTATAAGCCTGGACTCCAACTCAGACAATACATGGATCTCCCTTGTGTAGCCTGGGTGTACATGGGTTGGTACTCCCCTCTCCAATTGAGGAAAATATTGGCAGGGTGGTGTGCTGCGGAGGGACACAACACCTCAGCAGCCACCTCTATCCCCTATAAAGTCAGGCCCAGTCAATCTATTACTTAACTATATACAAATGTATTATTATAACAAAACCATTAAAGGGTAAGGACATATATATGTAGAAATTTACAGAACAATAAACCCTATACCATATTATACACACACACACAATTATTATTTAAAAATACAGATGAACCATAGAACAACCCAGAACAAAGAATATTGATCAAGCAGCTTTATAACTCTACTAATATAGAAACTATTACTTCAACTTATTCACATAAACTATAAGACACACTCTACAAATATAACCAGCAATCCTTAAACTACCTGGGTGCCCTCCAGGGCAGAGGACCCACTCCCAAGGTACCACTACAGGAAAGCGGGGGGGGAAGAAAAGGAAAAGGGAGACCCCAAAGACTCCTAAGCTCCCCTGCTATCACCCAGGAGTGGCCCACGTGGTGCCCCTTCGCAACGCTGAGGGGACCCTCCCCTGTTGGGACCCTCTTTCCAGGATAATCTACTACTCCACAGTCCCAGAGGGTTGCCTTCCATTCTCCAGGTTGAGCTCTGTTCGCCACTGGGCTTTGCTGCTCCCTGACTCTGCTGCCACCAGCCTGGCTTAGGGCCACATGCACAGCTGCATGTAGTGGGCGCTTTATGTTATGCTAGGGGTTGGAGGCCCAAGCCTAGCCTTATGCAGCACCAGGGCTTGGTCCAAGCTCCCTGCTGCCAGGGCAGAGAGACATTGTCCCTGCCTGGGCTCCAGTGGCAGAGCCCACCCTGGCAGCAGGTAGCTCTCAAGGGCAGGAAGCAATGTCCTGCCCCCGGCTGCCTGGCTGACCAGCAGCTGGTCAGGTGTCTATACATGTGCTACTGCACAGTAAGTAATCTCATTTGCAGGTAGCAAATTTACTCACAATTAGAGCCAATTACTGTGCTGTAAGCATCTGCACTTGTGGACGTTTACTGAACAGTAATTAGCCCTACTGTACAATAAAGTGTCTTGTGTGGACACACCCAGTATGTTTTTTACTTAACTGACAACCATGTCTCCCTTTCTTCTTTTTTTTCAGTATAGTTTGTTTTAAGTAATAGAATTATGACTTAACAGCTATTCATAGGTAGAGTTTATAAGTGGAGGTAAAATTATATTTGTTCCCTAGGATATGGAGTAGTAATTACTGTCGCAAATAACCAATACTCACCTAACACCATCTGATAATATAAACCACTAATTTATTTATGAATTGCGTACTTAAATTGATAGATGCTTCAACATTTTCTTTTGAAAGGAGATATATTTTTTTACTCTATGTACTTCAAAGATATATAAATATATAAATGGAAGAAATAACATTAATAAATTAGTATTGAGCTATCCACAGACAGATGTGAAATCTGATTTTTCTCAGTCAAAGCAAAGAATGCTTTGACACTTGACTGCTAAGGAGGAAATTCCAGAGACATAAGGTAAATAATAGGGGGAACAAAACAGATCTTTTTAAATGTTGTCCTGAAATCAATTATAACCTACTCCTTTTTTCCTTTGTTTATCCATCTTCTTTTCTTCAATGTTTGTTGGTATTTCACACCATATTACCAGCTTAAATTGTGATTCTAAATGGGGGGTAGGCCAAATGCAGTCCACGGGCTGGATCTGGTCCACCAGGTAACTCCATCCAGCCCACAAGCACCCACCAATTGTACCCCACCCATCCTGCATGCTGCAGCAGGGAGATGGGGAGGTGCTGCTGGAGGATGGGGAAGCTTAGCAGGTCCTCCAGGTCTCCCAGGTGCAGCAGTGACAGTGGTAGCAGCAGTCCCACCCAGAAGCTGCACAGTGGCTGGGCAAGGCCCCTCTGCACAACAAGATGGAAGCAAGGTATGCAGGGCTTCCCCTCTGCAAGTGTAGAGCTGCAGGGGCATGGTGCGGCACCAAAATAGAGGCAGCCAGTGCTGTGCTGGAGGTAAGGCGTGCAGCCTCGCACAGCCTGCCCAGCTGCCTCTATCCCCAGGGATCTATGCCATGAGCCTGCAGCTCTACACTCAGAGAAGGCAAGCCCTGCACTGGACTCTGAGGGGAAGCAGGGGGTGGGCCTACCTCCACTCCCAGCAGAGTGCAGAAACCTGCACGGCAGGGAGAAGGGGAAGCAGCTGGCTCCAGTGTGGGGCTTCCCCCACTGCAAGTGCTGGAGATGCTGGCTAAGGGAGCAGAACCACAGGGATAAGGCAAGATCTGCTCTCTCCCCCCACAGAGCTGGCTGGAACCATGTCTGCACCAGGCACAAGCACCCTGACCTCCCTCCCTGCTGCTGCTGCACACCATGGTGGATGTGGGGGTCCCTACCCTCCCTCACATCCCACACCCTGCCCAACTGAGCTGGATACTCCTGCTGCCCTGAGGGGAGGAGGAGGGGAAGAGTTCCTCCCAGCATGGAATAGAGCCTCCCCCTGCCCTGGGGGGGAGTACTTGGGGGAAGAGTCTCCTTCTGGGGCTAGGCTGCATCCCATAGAGCCCCCCTCCCCACCCTGCAACAATAGGGGAGAAGCAGGAAGAAGAGTCCCCCTCTGGGGCCAGGCAGCTTCACAGAGATCCCCTCCCCACCACACCATGGGGGGGGAGAGAAGGAGGGAAAAGAGCCCCCCAACACTGAACAGGACCCCCCTCCTAGCCCCGCGGTGGTGGGGAAGAGTTCCCTTCTGAGAATGGGCAGCCTTGTGTGCCTGAAATCCTGGCTGTCAGGGAGCCACGGGGGGGAGGGGAGGCCTGGCCACACCCCCTCCTCAGCTCAGCTTCCCTGTGGAGGGCTGCTCTGGCACCCCTGGGCTTCTGGCTTGAGCCACTGCAGGCATGTGCCAAACATTTATCCACTTGCAAACCAGATCACTCTCTGCAGGTTAAACTAACCTGCAAAGACTGAATCAATTCAGGCTTGGGCATTTTGAATGTCTGTCCCTAGCCTAAAAGTTCAACCACTATGAAGAGATGACTCATAGTTTCATAGTTTCATAGTAGCTAGAGTCGGAAGGGACCTAGGTAGATCATCTAGTCCGACCCCCTGCCTTAGCAGGAAAGAGCACCGGGGTCAGATGACCCCGGCAAGGTGCTCATCTAACTTCCTTTTAAAAATCCCCAGGCTAGGAGCCTGCACCACTTCCCCTGGAAGCTGGTTCCAGGCCCTAGCCACCCTGACTGTGAAGTAGCGCCTCCCAATATCTAATCTAAACTTACCCTCCGCCAGTTTGTGACCGTTATTCCTGGTCACTCCTGGCAGCGCACGGGGGAACAGGGACTCCCCCAATACCTGCTGATCCCCCCTGACCAGTTTGTAGCAGGCCACAAGGTCCCCCCTTAACCTTCTCTTGTGGAGGCTAAACAGGTTCAGGTCCCGTAGCCTATCCTCATAAGGCCTGCCCTGCTGACCCCTGATCATACGAGTGGCCCTCCTCTGAACTCTTTCCATATTGTCCACGTCCCTCTTGAAGTGTGGCGCCCAGAACTGGACGCAGTACTCCAGCTGCGGCCTGACCAGTGCCGCATAGAGGGGGAGGATCACCTCCCTGGACCTGCTCGAGATGCATCTGTGGATGCATGACAGGGTACGATTGGCCTTCTTGACTGCCTCCCCACACTGCCGGCCCATGTTCATCGTGGAGTCAATGACGACTCCAAGATCCTTTTCCGTCTCCGTGCTGGCAAGAGGGGAGTTCCCCAACCTGTAAGTGTGGTGCCGGTTCTTCCTCCCCATGTGCAACACCTTGCACTTATCAGTGTTAAACCCCATCCTATTCTCATCCGCCCACTGTTGCAACCTGTCAAGGTCAGCTTGTAGCCTATTGCACCCTTCTAGTGCACCCACATCCCCCCACATCTTAGTGTCATCAGCAAACTTGAACAGGGTGCTTTCTACCCCCTCATCCAAGTCACTGATGAAGATGTTGAACAGTGCAGGCCCGAGGACCGAGCCCTGCGGAACCCCACTGCCCACATCCTTCCAGGTCGAGAAGAACCCATCCACTACCACCCTCTAGGTGCGGCCCTCCAACCAGTTGGCGACCCATTTGACCGTGTGGGCATCGACACCACAGTCTCCCAGCTTTTTGATGAGGACAGGGTGAGAGACAGTGTCGAAAGCCTTCCGGAAGTCCAAAAAGACTACATCCACAGCAACCCCTGCGTCTAATGATTTGGTGACCTGATCGTAAAAGGCCACCAGGTTGGTCTGACAAGACCTGCCACTGATAAACCCATGTTGGTTGCCCCTGAGCATGCATTCCCCCGCAAGGCCCTCCTGGATGTGTGCCAGGATAATTTTTTCAAAGAGCTTACCCGGGATTGAGGTCAGACTAACTGGCCTGTAATTTCCCGGGTCCTCTTTTTTTCCCTTTTTGAAGATAGGGACCACATTGGCCCTCTTCCAGTCCTCCGGCACCTCGCCAGAGCACCATGAGTGCTCATAGAGCCGTGCCAGGGGTCCCGCAATGACCTCAGCCAGTTCCTGTAGAACCCTAGGGTGAAGATCGTCCGGACCAGCGGACTTGAACACGTCCAGCCTCTCCAGAAGTACCCTAACTAACTCCTCGCTAACCCTTGGCCCAGGCGTGTCTCTCTCGGGGCCCGAGGGGGGCCCAGCAGGGAGGTGGCTGAACTGGTCCCTACTTAGGAAGACAGAGGCAAAGAAATCGTTAAATATGTTAGCTTTGTCATCTGGCGTGATGACTAAGTTGCCCATCGTGTCCTGCAGGGGCCCCACATTACCCGGGACCCTCTTTTTACCCCCTATGTATTTGAAGAAGGACTTCTTATTGTCCTTAATCCGGGAAGCTAGTCCTATCTCCAACTCTGCCTTGGCCCTCCTGACTGCCCCCCTACATCCTCGGGCGACTATAACATAGTCCTTCTTGGCGATGACCCCATCTCTCCATTGGGTATATGCCTCCCTTTTAGCAAGGAGACATTCCCGGATGCTCTTAGTGAGCCATGGGGGTTTATGTGCCCTCCTGCTCCCTTTGACCCTTGTTGGGATTACCTCCCTTTGGGCATGGAGGATCGTCTCCTTAAGGAGCAACCACTCACCTTCGACATCTGATTCCCTTCCCCTCTGGGTCCTCAGCGCTTCCCCAACTATCCTCCTTAGCTTGTTGAAGTCAGCCCTCCTAAAGTCTAGGGCTGTTGCCTTGCTGCAGCCCTTTGCCACCTTACGCTGGATGGTGAATTCCAGCAAGCAATGATCTCTGTCTCCCAGGTGGCCCATCACCCGCAGCCCCCTTCACCAGGTCATCACCCGTGGCCAGCACTAGGTCCAACAAGGCGTCTCCCCTGGTGGGACTGTGCACCTCCTGGGTTAGATGGAGGTCCTGCACTCTGGCTAAGAACCGACGTGAGCGATCAGACTTGGCTGACTGCTCCTCCCAGCAGATGTCTGGGAAGTTCAGGTCCCCCATGATGACCACATCCTTAGCCCTCACTGCCTCTGTAAGCTGACCTAAGAATTCCAGGTCGAGCTCTTCTCCCTGGTTGGGAGGTCTATAGTAGACTCCCACCGTTAAGTCTCTCTCCCCTGGACTGCCTTTTACTCTAACCCAGAGCACCTCAGAGTGCCCCCCCTCTACCCCCATGCTAATTAACGAGGAAGTATATTCCTCCTTGATGTAGAGTGCTACTCCTCCACCTTTCCTTCCTATCCTGTCCTTCCTGTATAGCCTATAGCCCTTGACACTCACCGCCCAGTCATGCGATGAGTCCCACCACGTTTCTGTGATCCCTACTATGTCAGGGCTGGTGACAGCTAGGAGGAGGGCGAGTTCCTCCTGCTTCTTCCCCATACTTCGAGCATTCGTGTAGAGGCATTTGAGGCCTTGGACCCCTCAGGTCCCTGCCCCTGAATCAGCTTGGCAGTCTTGAAGCCCCAAAATTAAGAATAAAATTAATGTCTGGGGGAGGGAAAAATGATTCATGATATGATCATTATACCAGTTGTTACGTGATTAGGTGCTCTTTAATACCATTGATGTAGCAGTCGGAAGCAGACAAAAGTAATTTTAGCATCAATATAAGTGCTAGGTAAATTTTGCTTGCACCTTGATGGAACTTCAAGCCTTTTCTAGGTATTGTTTTCTCTCTTCTGTTCAGAAGTGAGATCTTATTTTTTAGTAGCTCAGTTGAAATTCCATGAAGAGACAGGCAGGCTATACATGTAACTGCTAAGAACTGCAAGCCTGGTACCCAGAGAGCTTTCCAAAAGGAGTTGGGTTAATGAAAATACTTAAATATTCAATTCATTTTGTGCATACCCTGTTTTTAGTGATTCAGAAAGTAAACTATAAGTGGATGGAAATAAATAATGATTTCAATTATACTTCAATAGACTTATCATCCTAGCTGCTGCTGACTTGTTTTGCTATATCCTGTCTAGCAAATCAGGTCCTATTAATTCTGTTTAATCTTTTCTCTTTTTTGCAAGGGAAAAAAAGAACTACATTCTTTGAAATTCTTTTCTTTGACACACCAAATTTACACTCATTCATCCCTGGTTGGTGTTTTCAAAAGCTAGAGACTTTGATTTTTTTATTCTAGGGCATAGATACACATGCTTGTTAAGTACTTAAATTTATGCCCCAATTTGAAACCCTTCTAATCTGGAGCACCCATGTACCACAAAAACATATGGCCCCTTTCCAGTTGAAGTGCTTTTTAAATGTGCCAGAACTGATGCTGTTGTGCCTCTCTACATCTAAGGGCCTGGTGATCAGACATCTCAGTGTGCCTCATAGTATGGGTGCCCTGGTACTTGCCAGTGTACTCAGATTGCAGCCATGCAGGGCTGGGCCCTGGGTGCTGAGATAATGGCAAGGCAGTTGGGAAAGATAGTGGCAGAACAGCCAAGTTGTTATGACAGCAGATGGATAAGATATTGGCAGGGTGGTCATCTGGTCCTCCTCAGGTTGGAGCCACCCAACCTGTCCTGTTCTAAAGGCTGGCACAGGACTGAGGTCTCAGCAGTCCCAAATATCAGAATGGACTTACCATTATTCTCTGGGACCTCACCTGTCTTATCACTGGATGGCTCTGGGTCTACCCCAGAGTTGGCAATGAAGTGAGTATCAATGAAGTTACCACCTGTGGACAGCCTGCTTCCAAAGGCTTCTCCTGAGAGACTGCCAAGTTCTGTCCTTGCTCTAGATGAAAAGAGGACCCATAATTTCTGCTCACCTCCAGTTGGTGTACAGCTTTGTGGACGCAGATATTTTTTGAGTGTAGATTATCCACTGTGGCAGGTGAGTAGGTGTAATTTCCAGGGAAGTGATGAAGAAAATGGCAGCCATGAGTTGCATGCACATCACTAACCATGGGGCAGTGGAGTTGGGACAGTTCAAATGAAGTTTATTGCTCCCAGGCACAGCTTTTTCATGTGCAACCAGGATCGCAGCATGTTGACCTGGGGCGATGCAGCCCTGGCTGGCAAGAGGTCCTGGGGGTCAGCCTGCTAGCCTGGGGCTGCTCTGACCTGGATCAGCATGTTGAGGAGGGGCTGGCTGGGGCATTGGTTGCTTCAGTGTGGGGCTAGTCAGAAGGCAGCTCCTGCACTGAAGCACCCTAATGCCCTAGCCAACTCTGTCAGCATCTACACATGCACTGTGACAACCTAAATAACTCCACAATAGGTTAGTACTTGTATCTAGCAGGACTAGCCTATGGTGGAGTTAATTAGTTTACTCCAGCCTAAAAGCTGTAGTTGAACCCATTATTTTTTGCTTGAAAGCTGGCACCCAAGCATTGTGTAGGTGAATGAGGAAACATCCTGGCCTGAATACAGAAGGATGAAGGGAGACAGATGCAGGGAACAGAATCAAGGAAGGTGGCAAAGAGGAGCTGAACTGAAAGAAAGTCATAGGAGGAGGATTTAAAGAGGCAGGAGAAAAGGCAGGAAGAAGGAGGGCAAAAGGGTTTGTAGCCAGTAGTGCACACTCCACTTCAGAACCTGGAATTGAACCTGGGAATCCTGAAACTCTAAATTCCTCTGCTGTAAACAAATATTTGTGAAACCAAGAGCGAAATTTGTTTTTGTCATCTTTTTCTAGACTGATATAAAGGATAACACTATAACATTGCTACCAACTACTCCCTTAGCTCAAGTTATAGAGGTCTATAACTGTGAATCTTTTGTTCTCAACCTTCATGATAAGCCATGTGGATATCAAAATACCGATACATGATTAAATTTATTAAGTGTTTAGAAAACATTAGTAAATTACAGATAAGAAAACAAAATGGTCAAGAGCATTATGATTTCAGGAATCGAGCACTGTAAAATCAATACTAGAGAGTCTCAGTTGCCTGTGCAAATCCCCTCTCATTGTGCATATGCTTCCACATGCTTTGTTTGCTTCATTTGCATCTAAGGGATGAAGTAGCATTTGACAGTGAATGAAGCTGTTTTGTGGTATCCTTGCTTCATTTGCTGAAGAAGCCAGAAAGAACACACCTTTTGGAATTCCCAGTGTGGATGGACCCAAGCCCTACATACATACTGTGCTGCCCAGCATGGGCGGCCTCCTGACTTGGAAGCACTGTAACCATATTTACTCTATTACAGTGCAAGCAGGCTAGCAGAGCTGAAAAAATGTGTTAGCTTGTCTGCAGCACAATGCAAATATAGCAACCCTACTTCCAATTCCAGGGGCACACCTCACAAAGTGACATGATGCATCTGAGGTCACTGTTAACAAGCACAGTAAGTCTGCAGTGTAAACATAGCCTGAAAACTCTGGGCATAGTATTTTGGGAATCTTACACAAAGGTTTTCCCCAGAACTGGGGGTAAGAGGTAGCTGAGGTCCAGCTACCCGAGGTCAGCCACAGAATAACAAGGCAGGTATAGCTGTATCTTTATAGAGCCAGTCTTAAACCAGCTCCTTCTTAGACCTTGCAATTCATTGGACAGTGACAGCTGCAGTAGGAGACAGACTTCTGGAAGATAATTATGTCATGATTCTCAGCTGAGAGTAATTTGCAAAGAGAATGGCTCCTATTTATTCACCATGGAACAGGTTCAGCAAGGCAAGTTACCAAATTTTCCTTGTCTTTCTCCACTCAGGCAACAAAGAGGAGGTTGAGGTGATAATCCCTTGGAATGGATGTGTTATCACCCATCTGATAGGTGTTACTTGCTATATCCCAAAGAGATTAGTCCATTAGAACCTGACTTGAATTAAAGTCACCATAAGATAATGAAATACACTGAAGAGAACTGACCTTTGCACTACCTCATTATGGGTGAAGTTCCATTATAACTGAACTCACAGTGCCTCTGCTCTACATGAAACCCTTGCTGTGTTTTGTGACAGAGCTTAAAAAGCTTAAATCAACTATCTGACTTTTCAATGCATTGGTAGTGAAGAGAAGTCATCACACTTTTTCAAGTAAATAACCCCCATTTTAGTTACAACTAACGCTTCACTGATGTAGGAGAGTTATTCATCTACTGTTATTAAACCCTTAATTAGTCCATTAAAAATCAGTTTCTTATAGTAAATACACAACATAAGAAGGGATTAACAGAACCAAAAAGAAAGAAAAACAAAACCCAAAATAATGAAGCTTCAACTTTTTGAAGTCTCAGGGCATTCAATAGTTCACCAACACATCCAAACACAGATTGCCTACAAACCATTTTCATCTTAATGACATAGGAAAAATAAAGCCTTTGTTATTTCTCAAAAACCTTTTGGCTTGTCACTATATGTTTCTTCTCTCTTATACACAGTAAAAGTCAACTTCTACACCAAATATTGCTTCATCACAGCAGCATGTTTTCTTCCATACAGAAAAGGGAATTCAAACTAGTACTAGCAAAAACAGAAGCTTTTCAGTCTTTGGCATCTGTAATGTAGTATATCCATGGGACACAACTACACATGCCAATTTACAGTGCTGTAGCCATTTTTAAGGTGCATTAAGAGTGCAGGTCTACACATATACACCCTCAGTGTACCTTCAAAATGGCAATTTTAGGTTAATCATGCCTACATTTGATACCTGCATAAAGTGGGAATCAAATTTAGGCTGGAATAGTTAAGGAGTCTTAAGGTATGTGTAGAAGCCTTAAGGCGCCTTAACACTGCATATGTTGATTGAGCAGACCAGAGCCAAGCCCACGGGGCCCTGTGCTGCCACCAGGCACTGCCAAGAAAAAGAAGTGGCAGGTGCTGTTCTCCAAGGCAGAGACACCAGAGCTAGAGCGGCAGTTCCACAGCAGCAGTACCTGTCAGTGTGCCAACTGACTTGGGACTTAGTCTACTATTTAAGCTTCACTTCCTTTTATTACTTATTCTGGGGCATGTCTACACATGAATTTATGTGTGCCTAAACTTAATGTCTTAGCCTAAGGTGCATTAAGGCGATTTAGTGCACATCTACACATGTATGACTTAAGACTCTTTAATGTAGCTAGCTCGGCAAATGTGTTTGCAGCCTGCCCTAGGCAGGCTACCCTGGACAGCCCCCAACATGCACAGCAGTGCTGGGGCCTGTGGGCAGTGGTCGAATGCCACACTGGGGAAGTGGCCAGGGGCAGCACAAACAATGAGTGCATTTTTGGCCAGGAACTGCAGAAAAAGGTGCCATAAATCCACATGTAGACATGCCCATAATAAATAATAAGAGGAAGTACAGCTTAAATGGTAGTTATTGATACATATACAACTGAAGCCTTATTTACATATAACCAGAAAACACACAAAATCAAAGAGGTTCTTTTATGTTTCTGGACCTTTAGGCATATATTAGATAGACAAAGGAATTACATTATACATATAGTATCTAGGTGTTATAGCCACTGGAAAAATATGTAGGTTTGTCAATGGTAAAACGAATATTTCTTTGTTTCTAATCTGTATTTTGTGAATTTTAAAAACCAATATAATTTCATTCCCTCTTTTTTTCTTATGTCACATAGAAGGCAATTTCACACACTTAGCTGATATAAAATAAATCACTCTGAATGTGGAGCTGCTAATAGAGGTACTCAAGATCAATTTTCATCTTAGTATTTTAGCTCTTACCCTTCATCTTTTATAATATATTTTATAGATTCAAGTATTCAAACCCAGATACCATCAGGTACTGCTACTATAAGTAGTAAATCAGGTGACCTCATATCCAAATACCAGAAGAATAGCATTTCAAAAGATTAAGTATAGCCTATGCTGTGCAGGCCATCCAGAGATGACCTTTCATTATACTGTATGCAGCTCAGAGAAATGCTCCTTCTCTATGGTTGTCTACCTCCATCTAGTGACCATGTAGCATATATAAACTAAAGCTACTACAGTCCAGTAAGTAATTCCTTACAATTAATGAAGAAATATACTATTGGAAAAATAAGTGTTCTGTGAAAATCCTTTTATAATTCAAAAGTCTCAAGGTAGGAGGCAAACAAAGAAAGCCAGTTCACACCAAGCAAACACTGGGCGAATTCTCTCCAGTATACTCAACAAACTGCTAAGAAATATGTACTTAATCCTTAGGATCTATATGAAAGTCAGGCTGGAAGGGACTTCACAGGGTCAGCTAATCTAGCCCCCTGCTCAATTCAGGATCACCCCTAAATAAACCATCTCAGCCAAGTGTCTGTCTAACCTGCTTTTGAAATTTTCCAAGCCTGGAGAATCCATAACTTCTCTAGGTAGCCTGTTCCAATGCCTGACCACACTCATAGTCAAAAAGTTCCTCCTAAACTCTATTTTAAATTTTCTCTGATGCAGCCTGAAGCCATTGCTCCTAGTCCTGTCCCCCACGGCCACAAAGAAAAGCCCATATCATGCCTCTCTCTAATCATCATTCAGGTTTTTGAAAAATGTTACCAAATCCCCCCTCAGCTTTCTCTTCATCATCAAGTACATTGCCTGGCAGTTAGGGGTATCTGTTCCCATAGGTCTGATTCATGCCTCTTCTGCACTCAGTTACCAGAACTAAGCAAGCCGACTCTTTTTACTTTTGTCTAACCAGCTCCCAGGAGCATTTTCAGTAGGCTATCCTGTGCAGCATCTTCAGGACTTGCCCCTCCCTCAGATCATTAGTATTCTTATTACCATTAAAGCTTATTCAAAAAATGGCATTAATTTTTCCATTTTATGTAAAATAAAATAATTGTTAACAATGGTTATACTTTGACTAGTTTGTGTTTACCAGCATCTCACCTTTAATTAGTTATATTAACAGCATAAATTATATCTGTTAGTTGAGCAACTAGTTTAACAATGACATCTCCAGATTTCCTAACTTGATATATTTGTAAGTATAAGAATAATGTAGTCTCATAGCTTAACAAATTCCATTTTGTCCTTTTTTTTTTTGCATAGCTTGCAAATGGACATAAAGTAAATAAAGCTTTTCTTTGAATGAATGTACGTTAATTAAAATTACCATAGAATAAATGTTTATAAGGCAGAGTAAGGGAAATAGGGCAATAATAAAGAGCCAGATTCTATTCTGGCTCAATTTGACAGCACTGTGGACAGCACATATCTTCATCAGTGATTTGGATGAGGGTGTTAAAAGCACTCTGTCCAAATTTGCAAGCAACACCAAACTATGGGGTATAGTAAACACACTGGAGGGCAGGGAGCAAATTCAGGTGGATCTGGATAGACTGGGGAAGTGGGCAGATCAGAATAGGATGCAATTTAACAAGATTAAGTGCAAGGTGCTACACCTGGGGAGAAAGACTCTCCAATACATCTATAGACTGGGAAGTACCATTCTGAGTACCACGGCAGTGGAAAGGGATCTCAGAGTCATAGTCAATGCAAAAATGAACACGAGTCACCAATGTGATAAGGTAATAAGTAAGGCTAGCCACATTCTTTCTTGCATTAGTAGGTGCATCACAAGCAGGTCTAGGGAGGTGATACTTCCACTCTATGCAGCATTGGTAAGGTTACAGCTAGAGTACTACATCCGGTTTTGGGCTCCGCACTTCAAGAGGGATGTGGATAACCTTGAGAGGTTCAGAGGAGGGCTACTCATATGGTTGAGGGCCTACAGGTAAGATCCTGTGAAGACAGACTGAGGGGCCTGAATCTCTTCAGCCTCCACAAAAGAAGGCTGAGAGGTGATCTTGTAGCTGTCTACAAACTCATCGGGGGGGTCAGCAAGGCATAGGGGATACTCTGTTTACCAGGGCTCCCCTTGGGGTTACTAGAAATACTGGCCACAAACTGAAAGGAGAGTAGATTTAGGTTGGACATCAGGAAGAAATTCTTTACAGTGGGGATTGCCAAAATATGGAATGGGATTCCAAAGGAGGTGGTGCTTTCCCCTAACTTGGAGGTGTTCAAGAAAAGATTAGACAAGCACCTGACTGTGGTTACTTGACCCCAGCACTCTTCCCTGCCCAGAGCAGAGGATTGGACCTGATGATCTACAAGGTCCCTTCCGACACTAGTGTTGGGGAACAGCCCCAAGGTCACGGTGGGCCTAGGGTTTCAGTACAGAACAGGCAGGATTAGCGGCAAGGAGTCTGAGCGGTACGTGGACTTGTACAGTTTCAAAGGATGGATTTTATTTTACTTACGCTTCTGGAGCATAGGCAGAGAAGTTTGCTTCGGTTACAGTTAGATAACAAACGACAAAGGGGTCTGTTGGCCCACAGGGTTCTCGAGCTGAGCCCTTGCTTTCTAGCCAAAGCTAGGTGCAGCTGCCCAACTCAATAGTCCCAGGGCTGGTCAACAGCTCATGAATGGGAGGACGAACAACAAAACTGTAACGAGAGTCCAACGCGGATGAAACGGTGGTCGATGAAATGCTGAGGTTGATGTGGAGCGATGCCGGGGTCGGTGCTGGAGTGAGGTAACAATGTCACAGTCGGTGGTCGATGTAGGGTTGGGTCTATCGGGCTTGTGGTCAGTAGTCAATGAGAGAAATCGGTTCAGTAGCAGCCAGAAGATCAATACGGAATAATCCGATCGAAGACGAAGAGGAATCGATCGCAAAACCGCAGTCGTGAGGAGACCAGGATCAGTGGGCCTAAAGCCCTCCTGAGGAGCAGTCCCTGTCAGAACAGCCTCTGCTCTCAGGACGGATCTCTCCCTGCGAGACAGTCTCTCCGGTCTCTCCCCCCTGGGCAGGGGGGCTCACAAGTCTTTTATGACAACCAGGTAGCCAATCAGGTTGTCTCCTTCGTGGAACTTTCTAGTCTAATTACATCATGCTTTTCAGAGTTGAGCAGGTTCACAGTAATAAGAGTTTGACTGACAAGCCAGATAGTTGACAGATCTGAGCATGCGGGTTGTTAGAAACTAGGTCAGATTTGACTGACAAGCCCTGAGGTCGCACGGGGGCACATGCTGGGCATGCTGTGGAATCTTCCACAGGCCTCGTCTGCTTGTCTGCGCATGATCGAACTTAACTCTTGTGTTACCAGCATGCACTTAAAATTTGTCTGGACAACTAGAAATCTATGAAATCATTGGAACTGCACTAAGTCAAATCACGGAGAAGCTGGCCCACCATAATGCTATAGATATCAAAAAAGAGTTCCAAAAGTTTAAGGGGGGAAAAAAAGAGAAAGCCAGAGATTAAAATAATTGTACCATGGGTCTGTATAGCAGGTCACTCCACTTCTTCATGGTCTGGTGTGGTACTCCAGAAGCAGATACTTCAGCGGGGAATACCATTTCAGAATCAAAACAATTAAAGGGAATCACCTATTAAAAGGTACATTATACATACTGACAGAAATTCCTAGTCAAAAGATATGCAAAGTTACTAGAGCAGACACAATGAAATACTTGTGTGTTATATTAGGTCACAAGAGATAATAAAAATTGCTTATGGTAGCACGAACGTGAGCAATAGAATTTTTACTCAATATATAAGATAAACACCAATATTATCATGGAATTATAGAAAATTAGGGTTAGAAGAGACCACAAGAGGTTTTCTAGTCCAGCACCCTGCTCAAAGGAGGACAATCCCGAACTAGATCATCCCAGCCATTTGTGACAGAAATATTTAAGAAGGCCTACACAGGGTCTGGAACTTTCATTACAGAAGATAAGGCTGATGAAAAGCTGTTAACAAAAAGTGGCTTTGGGGCTACACTGTATTGTCACTATATTGGTATTCTGTGTTAGTATGTTACAAAGTTGAATGGAGAGTACCAAGATAACATGAAATGCTTCTTCATAAATTACAAATTGTAGTGACCCATGGCATGGTAAGCCTGCATTTTTTTTCACTCAGTCTCTTGTCATGTGTCATATTTTAAGTCTTCTCTGATATCTACTCATCTATATGACAGGTACCTATTCACAGAAGCATGGGAAAGCCAGTAAATACTAGGCCTGTGCGAGTAGGCAGCTTCAGATGCCAGGGATCTGATCCAAAGCTCCGGACCGGGTTTCTGCTTCGATCCGGTTGAAGCGGCTCCAAAGGGAAAGTGTGTTTCTGTGCCTGCTCCCAGGAGTGGGGAGGGAGAAGCAAGGGCAGTAGCACTCTTCTGCATATGGACATGGGATGGGGGGGCTCGCACACAGCAGCCGTTGCTGCCACCCACCATCCCGCGCCACCATCCAACACCCCGTGCCGCTGCCTCCCAGGAGCAGGGCTGGGAGTGGCAAGAGCAGCGACACCCTCTGCAGGCCGCACAGATGCCACCCAGCCAGTCAGATGAAGGGGGGCTGGGGCTCACACACAGTGGGTGCCATCACCACCCACTACCCTGTGCCACCACCATACGCCACTTTCCCACATCTGGTTGCACATGTGGCTCCATAGGATGCTGATGGGTGGTGTGCAACTGGCCGGGCATGGGGCCCACCAGCAGCCAGCAGAGCTGCACATGCAACCAGCCAGGGGAAAGTGGAGCATGGCAACAGAAGTGGCGCAGAGCAGTGGGTGGCAGCAGCAGCATGGGGTGGTGAGCGGCAGCAGCAGTTGCCAAGCGTGACACCCCCCCACACACACACCCAGCTGCCACCACCAAAAGGGGTACACTTCTTTAAAAAGGTTGAAAACCCCTGTCTTATCCCAACATTGTCTCCTGAATATCCAGCTAGGAAATCAGAAAGGGGAAAAAATCCACTTCACAACCAAGGCATAAGTTGTCAGCAGATCCATCTAACCACTGTTACTGCATCATAATTGCTAAAGAAGCTCCCTATATGAGAAAGAGATCATTCTTCTAGTGTCATGTGCTCTAGCTTGCCCAAAACTTCTTTTCCACCAAACCATATGAGAAGAACTCTAGAACATAACCTGTAGGTTTCTCCAAATCTTATGCCATGACTCTATCCCCTGACAGCAAAGTTAGAAATGGACGGTATTTCCCTGACAAAAAAAACTGATTTCACACGATAGGTAAGGATGCATATGCTGTACTACTATAAGAATAGTCCTGGAAAAATATTTCATCTCAGAGAAGTACCTCCAAGTGACAAGGCCAGTCCAGATACTGGCTCTAACAACTTAGGGTAGTAATGGCTAGCCTGTGTCATAAACAACAATAGATTATTTTTCACCCAAGCAGGGTCAATGACACTGTCCAACAGTTGCAAGAAGACGCAGGGCTCTGTGTATTTCCTGCTGCTTTGCCTCTTTCAGTTCACTCCCTCTCTAGAAATAATACATGAGCAATTAAGCCAAGGTACAAAGGGGCATTTAATCCTTATTTTATTGTATGTGAATGTGCCTCAAATCAAAACCTCACCCTTAACTTTAATCTGGGATTAGAGATGGTTGCAAACACCCTTGAGTTTAGCATGGGGATCAAGATCCTTATAACTTCTCTTATTACAGGAGTAAGCACTAAAACTAACAAGGAAGTGAGGAAAGTATATTTCTTTTCTCTTTGCTCTAAAAAGAGTGATATCAGAACAGTCGTTTTATCTTTTTATTCAGTGTTGCTGGATCCCAGGCTGTCCTGTTACATAGACTAGAAATAGTGGCTGTCATACACATCACATAGGCACTCTCTGGGTCAGTTTAATCTCCTTTACAGGAGTAGAGATCATACTATTCTAGTTTTGCAGTTTTTACCAAAAACTACAGGAGTCTAGAACACATTGATGTTCAAAATGTCTTGCAATACAAACAAACGGAAGTGATAAAGTTGAAAGTAGACCTTCTCTTCACTCAGCAAATGTATCATTCCCAAATTTCAAACTATTTTTACCTCCCAAACAGAAGACACCTTGAAATATCTTCTCTTCTACAATAAAAAAGTAGGACTTGTTCTTTTAAAAAAATAATCTTAAAACTAAAAATAATATATTATTTCAATTCTTGCATTATACCAAAGTAATAATAGAACATCTTAATCCAGCAGTTCCCAAATTGTGAGTCACGACCCCAAATGCAGTCACAACCTCAGTGGATGGGGTCATGATAAACAGAGATGCAGGTTTTCTGTTCACCATGAAAAAACATGGATTTTCTCCTTTAAAGAAGAAAAATGCAGATTTCTCCTTTCAGGGTGGCAGAGTTCCAGCCTGCAAGGGGCTGCTTGGGGCTGGGGAAGCAGAGAATGGTGATCAGAGGCAGGGGACACCACATGCATGTGTGCATGTGGCAGCCAAGCAGTCGTGGAGAGCAGATCCTGCAGCTCCCTCCAAGTAAGATTATGGGGCCGGGGGGTGGAAGGGGGCACAGGCAAGGTGCTGGAGGGGCAGGGGGGCATAGGCAACATAGAAGGGGAGCAGGGGGGCACAGGTGATGCAGCAGAAAGGGATGAGGAGGCAAGGTGACAGGGTGAGGGGGTGTGCTCCCCAAGATTCTGCACCCACAGTGGAGACCAGCTCCAGAGGAGCCAACTCTGTGGCCCAGTGGGTAGGAGGGCCCATGTTGCTATGCCACCAAAGTGAGGCATGGCAGTGGTGGTGGCATGGAGTTGTGCCCCTGTTGCTGCCAGGTGGGTAGGAGATACCTCAGCTTGGTGGCTGTAGTAGCACAGTGTTCCCTTCCATGCTGGGTCCCAGGGGGAGGGCAGCAGAGCATGGAGCCCCAAGCCCACAGTGGGCAGTCTACATCTGCCTCCCTCATGGGCTCCAATCCAGCCATGCTGCCTGCAGAAGAGGAGATCATGGTGGGGAGGTGGAAGTTGGGCTCCACACTGCATTTTAGCTGCAGCAACTGCTGCCTCCCTGGGTAGCAGCCAGGGCTCAGCTGCTGGGGGGGGTGGCAAGGGCCTGTGAGTCAGGAGTGAGGAGCCATGCTGAGGAAATGGGGTCATGCTAAAGTAAAAGTTTGGGAAGCACTGTCTTAGTACATTACTATTACAGACAAATTATGAAGGAATGTAAAATAATATACAAAGGGGAAAAAAAAGCCCATAAAAGTAAGATATATAGTTATTTGGCTGAATGTTCCCTTTGGAAATACAGGAGATTATGAATGACATCAAGGGTAAAACCTGAGACTGAGACTTCAAGATTTAGTCTTCCTTATATATTTTATTATTCTCATCAAGTAGAATGCTAATTTATACTTGGAACTGCACAGCTTTTATTTAATGAGAAAACAGTTATAAAAGAAGATCAGGACTCTCACTGGTGCTCAAAGATATACAACCACTGCATTGAAATATGGAAAGTCGGTCTATTTATCTTTCCCAGGCAAAGCTTTCTTTTAAATGCATAGCTCATTTGTACAATTTTGTTCCATCATGTGAAATGTGCAATGTTGAATTATTCTCTTCTTCAGCAAATTCTCTCAGCAAATATTTTCTTCAATATTTACCTTTTACCAATCATTTTAGAGTATTAAAAAAAAATTATTTTCCCTATGTAACAACTACATAAAGTGTTTCACAAAGGGATGTTAAATCAGCAAATCCTCCCCAACCCCCCCCCCCCCCCACATTTTAACAAATAGTGTTCCAGTTTGTTAAAATTCTAAGCAAGAAATACAGAATTAGGTATACTACGGCTTAATGATATTCCTGGGTTTAGAGTAAGTAACAAAAAATATGACTGGGGGTGCCTGTAGATGTGTGGGGATGCTGGTCCAACATGCTGTAATGACAGGGTGTCAGAACAGACTCAATCAAGTCGGCTGGAGTGTGGTAATTAGCACACTCCAGTAGCCTCCACATCCTGTGTATTCAGTGTCTCCATGCTTCAAAATGGCGGTGGAGGTGCTTTAACGAAAGCTCATCAAACAAGCTTTAAAGTGCTCCTGCTGCCATTCTGAAGTATGCCAGCCAGTCTGAATACTCAAGACGCTGCAGGTGCTTTAATTGGAGTCACTTTAATTAAAGTGGGCCTCCCGCCACCACCACCCCACCTTTCCCTTCCCCCGTCCCGAGCACATGTAAAGACACCCTAGGATATGTCTCTGTGTGTGTGGGCAGGGAATTGAGAGACCCATCTAGATAGTCTCAACTGTTAACAGGCATAACCATTTTTCACTGAAAAAAGATTTGAATCACACACTGCCCTTCACCTTCACACTCAGCTCACTAACTTCACCAATGGGAATTCTATATACGGAGAGAGAAAGTTGTAGAGTCTGAAAGCTGCAAATTACAATATTTTCCTCCTAATAATACAAGAACTGGATACATTCATATGGGAGATTTCTCCAGCTTTTCAAATGATAAGTCACTCATACTGCCTTTTACCATATCTTCGTGTCAAGCATTAGAACAGAGACTAAGGAAAATTACAAACAAGAATTCCCTACTAAAAAGGAACTAAACTAAAAGTAATTCCCTTGTGGAATTCATATACAACAATTAAATATTAATCAAAAATATTATTAAGTCAGTATTTCATAAGAAGCAACTTCATAACAAGGATCACACAAAGAAAGTGTGAAAACAAAGCCACTGTGGTTTATATGCCAAGTCACTAAATCAGTAAACTACAGAGCAAAAAGATAAAAAAAAAAAAAGCACAATCAGGAAACCAGGGAAACTGTTCTATTTCTTTTCCTTTCCTACAGCTCTGGAATTGGTGAAAAGGCAGCCGGGACAGAAGTTGGAGCTGGAGACCAGCACACTGGAACAGGAGTTCCTGGCTGAAGCTTTCCCACAACCTGGCTGGGCATGTGGTACCCGGCATGCAGACCCCTGGGTGCTGCTGCCACTTTCCCAGGTAGGGGCAGGAGGAGGAGGTGGCACTGGAGATGGGGCAAGCCAAGCAGTACTTGGGGCTGGGTTGTGCTGAGCAGTACCTGGGCAGCTGCAGCCATACCGGTAGCAGCTCTGCCAGGAAGCTGTGAGCACTGCCCAGACCTGGGGCCATCAGTGGGCAGGGCTCAGCCCCATGTGAGCCACTGAAGGGGCAGCCATGGGCAGCTGCCTGCCTGGCCCACAGGCTGTATTTTGCCTACCCCTGGTCTATAGAACAGAACTGATTAGTGAAAACACACTCTAAAACTGGACTGGAGATGACTGGATTGACTGCATAATATATCTAAGTATTTTGAGGTCTGAGACTGTGTTTAGCTGAAGCAAAACAAGTCTTTCACTCTTGCTAGAACTTCATTCACCCAAACACTTAAAAACAGGTGAGCTAGATAGTTCTCAATGAATAAGAAAAAAGTAATGAATTTTTACTGAAGAAAGCAGGCAGTATACTGTGTAATTTTCTCCCTTAAAAAGTTAAAATTAAATAAAATTGGCAGGTGTGCATTTAAACCACTGAAAAGGAGCCAGTTAAACTGCATAACAAAATGGTAGTTTTAATCATCTCATTCTTGGGAAGATTTTCTTGGACTACATCAAAGATAGTCCCCTCTTACCACACTCCTTCAGAATACACTGGTCTTCAGAGAATTCTGTAAGACTCATCTTTTCGTATAAATATCCAGCAAAACACCACTACATTACAAAGTTATGCTTGCTTTTAGTGAAACAATAACTTGTGAATGGAAAAAAAATATATAGAAATATTCAATTAATATAAATGTCAATGTTCAATGTCACTTTAGATCAAACAGGTAATTCCTCCTAAACTCTGTTCCATACAGAATGTGTACAGGCAGTCTTCAACTTACGTTTCGAGTTACAATGTTTTGCACTTACAACATTTATAAATTGACGCCCTGTTTCAACTTTACAACACCAGTTTCAATGTACAATGTTTGATCCAATGCAATACCATGGTGGTGAACAAGTTTGCTGCGTCACTCATCTCCCTGGAGACAACTGTTCAAACTTCCTTGGACACTTTCTTTAAGAAACTAGACAAGACTCCAAAAAAACCTGCAGCCAAGACTCCTGAGAAGACTCCAGCCAAGTCACCTCAAAGTCCTTTTAAATCAATATGATTAAAATATTTATATTGTAAATAGCGATGTAGCTGTATTACTCATCTATAATTGATAGGATACAAAATTCTGGGATATTTTTGGTGAAAAGAGGGTATCAGGCCTTGGTTCAGGAACCAATCCCTCATTTATAACATTGTTTCTTATGAGAAAATTGGTTCTGAGTTACAACGTTTCAACTTAATGTGGTTTTCAGGAACCAATTATGTTGTAAGTCTGAGGACTGCCTGTATAGCTATGTCACAAAAGCAAATGGCAGGTTGCTTCATAGTTCAGTTTCCCCTTTAAATTCCAGTCTGGTAGGAGATAAGGTCTTCACAATGAATTAGCACAGCGCATATTCATTCTGATGTTATAATAGGGGAATACCAAGAAAATAAGGCTTCCTAAGTTTGGGGTGATTAGTACCACTGCCAGTTTTCCACACTTAAATCTTAGCACATTTTTAAAGACTTATTGATATAGTTGTTTTGTATTCTTGTGATTGCTTTATCTTATTTTCTTCTAAATGGTTACTTTAATAAAAGAATAGCATGTGATTCAATCTATAATATTCTACTGTAAGTGTTGTTTTCTAAGGCTACATACAGATGTGGGGAGGTTAGGAGAAGGTTAGATTCATTAATAATGGACACCCATAACTTAGTTTACCCCAATGCAGATCCTACACTTATATCCTTTGTTAGGTGAAATCAAGTGTAAACCATACAGAAGTTACAGGAAGGCTAGATTGGTCTAAAAATGGCCAGGTCAATTGAAATTTCAATGCCATGAAATTTCTACTTCCAAAGTAGTCTAACTTATATCAGTTTGGCTATTTTTAGACCATTCTAACTTTCTTTAACTTCTGTACAGTTCCCAGTACAGCCCAAGCCCCGGGGAGCTACTTTCCCTACTGACTCCCCAACACCAGGCTTTTTTTTTATTACCCCACTTCCAGATGGACAACTGGGCCAGCCAGCACCCCCCAGCCCACCAACCCTGCACATCCCACAAGCTACTCCCAGTGCCAGTTTTCTCAGTGTTTGCTGATGCCAAAGCTGAGGAAATAAGTTCAGGAGGAGGAGGGGCAGGGGCAGGGATTGGGGTGGTTGGTTGGTGAATGGAGGGGTTGTTTGTCTGGGGTTGGGGGTGGGGGCTCAGAGTCTACACCTGTTTTTTCAGGTATCAAATTTAGGCATGAATCGCCTAAAAAAAAAAAAAATCACCATTTTAAGGTGCATTAAGAGCATGCACATGTAGACCTGCACCCTTAACGCACCTTAAAAATGGCTAATGCACCTTAAATTGACACATGTAGACGCATCCATAGTGTACCTGAATCCAACATATTTTTTAATCTATAAACTGAACAACAAATCAACAGTTTCTAGCTGGTATATGTAAACTTAACTGATCACTCTCCCACCCATATCTGTAAACAGATCAGTCACTAAGTACCTATATTTGAATATGGACTGAGTAGAACGCATATGTACAGAGCCTGGTATTACTGCTGTGTTTTAAAAAATGCCCTTTGCTTTGTTAAGCTTTTCATTTACTGAGTTTTGCATTTCAAAATATGAAATTCACAAATATTTAAGTTTTATAGAAGCCCTTTTATATAATGTATCTCTGAACTTTATAAATTTTCATCATGATAATAAGATTTTCCCAATTCCTCAGTTCAGGAAATGCAAGACTTATAACCCAGAATGCTATGAATGTCTGTGTTTCTAAATTGTGTTTTAAAGTTTAATTAGAGGAAGTAGGAGGCATGGTGAAGGAGAAAGAGTAAACAGTATTTTTTTTGGAAAACAAGAAGTGACCATGGAGTGATAAACAGCCAAATGTAACTTGACTAAAGCAAGAAGTAGAGACAGAAACCCCTGCACCACCAGAAGCATATATGAAATTTCTCCCATCAGCACAGAAATAGAAAGCAAATGCTAAACATGACAAATGGTAAACAAATCTGAAAAGCTCAAACAGAAAATACAAAATGACCTATGCTGCAACAGATTGAGGAAAGTAGTTTTAGATAGATGACCAGTAGGAAAAGTCCAGGCACTTCCAAGTATAAGAAATGTAGAAATATCACTGCTACATATGTTGAGCTTCTGAACAATGCACGTTATAATGATTCCATACACTGGGGCCAATGCTGTGCATTATTCATCATGTCTTATGAACACTGTAAAAATAGATCAAAGATGTCTTTTTCTAACTAAAACAAAAACACTGTCACTGTGTATAAGGTATCCAACCATGAAATCTTCAATAAAGGAAATTAAATGTAATAGAGTCCCTAATACCACTTGAGCTTCCTGAGCACGTCTGGCTCAGAAGGGGTACAAAAAATGGAATGAAACTGACAAACTGCTGTTATTGACAAACTGATCTTATTAGTAGGAGTTTTCTGAAATGTAATTGTTGCAGAACTTACCAGATCACATCAGTACATGGTATACCAAAGCTTGCTCAAACTTTTTTTGACAAAACAGTTTGCCTTCAAAACTAGGCAAAATGCCATATCTCAATTTTTTTTGGCCCTTTGCCTCTCTAAATCTGGCACTTTGTTCCAAGACAGACAAAAAATGCTCTTCCATGGGGCTCTGAGATCCCTTCAGCATTTCTTTAGACCCAGCAATCAATGGAGAAAATGATTAGATTTCATGGACATGTCCACATATGCAGGGACATGTGCTTGTAGTAGCACAAATTTGTGCCTCATGCACTTTGTGCTCCTTTGGGTAAATTGCTCTTGCCAGCTCTTCAGCGACAGAGGTCTGGAGGCTGGGGCTAGCACCTGTGCTAGCCCCAGCAGTATAAACTGGTGGCTTGGTGAACAACTCAGGGCTACTTGCCCTCAGGAGCTTCTCAGGCCCAGCCAGTTGGTGTCTGGGAATAGTACCCCCTATGCCAGCTGGACTGTTGCAGCAGCTCTGACCTAGAGTGGTCCTTGAACCCTGTACCCACTGCAGAAGTCTATTAGTGGGGACTGCCTCCTTGCTGAGACCTGCTGCTACCTGCTACAACTTCTGCCCCCTCAGACCTGTGGCCCCATGGCTACATCCATCCATGTGTGTGTTATGGTGCATCCAGCAACAAAGGAAGCAGAGCTGACCAACCAGAAACACTGTCACAGGCTAG
This sequence comes from Crocodylus siamensis, assembly GCF_052110815.1. NCBI lineage: Eukaryota > Metazoa > Chordata > Crocodylia > Crocodylidae > Crocodylus > Crocodylus siamensis. The sequence goes on from NC_143396.1 coordinate 66,108,038, forward strand.
GACCTCTGGTGGCGGCACACAGGAACCAGAGTACATGAGGCCATCACCACCTATCTGTTCTAATTGGGTAGGGCACCAGCCTTCCTACCACGTACACCAGGTCACCAACCCAGGGCCCTCTATCCCCAGCCACTGCCAGGACAGCAACAACATAAGCAGTGTGGCTGTTGCGGAAACAAAAACAACTTTATTTCCTCCCTCTCCCCAAAACTTCTCCAACACCAACAGTTCAACATTCCAACAGTACTCCACATAGACCCTCCAAAACACCACTATTCACCCAGCTCCTCCCATGCACAAACCCATACATAACCAGAAATAAAAAGCAACTTTTTACACAAGCATCAGGGGAAGAAAGAGGGTCCTTTTTGGCAGGGAAAAACAGCAGGGGAGGAGGCATAGGGAAGAGGGAATCAGGGGTTGGCAGCCCCTCAGCCCTAAGCCTGGCCTCAGCCCTGCATGCCATGTGTGGGAACCATGCCGATGAGGTTGGGGCACTGGCTCCTCTGGGTTGGAGGGTAAGCACTCCTTCTCAGAGGCAGATGTTGCAGCTAAGCACAGGATTAGGAAGGGGGAAGGCAGAAGCAACATCCTTTGATTGCCATGGCAGGCCCATGGGCCTTTTTGGGATGCCAGCTGAGTCACCAGCCAGCCAAAAATCTTCCAGCTGGGCCCTGCCCCTGGTGGTGGGGGTGCAGGCTAGTGAGAGGGGACAGGCACCAGTGGTGGGGCTGGCATGTGCTGGAGTGAGGTGGCAGAAGCGGCCAGGACCTGCTGTGACACCCTACACTCCTCCTGAATGGCAGCTTCAATGGAGGCCTGCAGTTGCCTCAGTTCCTCATAGCTGTCCCAAGCCAGCTGCTGCTCCTCTTTATCTCTGTCACCAGCTGCTGCAGGACCACCCTCCCAGGTCATACCTCCTCCAGGACAAGGGCCTGGTCATGGTGACAGCAGTGGAATTTGGCCAGGACCTGCTGACAGTATTTCTAGGCCCCCTCTCTGGAGCAGGTCCTCCTGGATACTGTCCCACTGTGTGCATTGCTCCCAGTACAGGCTGTACATCCATGACCCATGGAATGTCCCAGTGGGCAAGCAGCTTCCGGGCACTGGATAGTGGCCTTTCCCCTGACAGATGTGCTGTCGGCAGAGAGAGCAATTGGAGGATCATTTTCAGCTAGAGCAACATGGCATGGGATGAAAACAGGCCCCAGTGAGGCTCCCTAGGGAGGAGCTTCATTCTCAGGCACAGGGCCAGGCAGACAGCCCCTAAGCCAAAGCTATGTGGGGATGGCGCCCTGACAAAGACTGTGGTAATCCTGGAGTCTGCTCATCTCTTCCCACTGTGTCTAGGTGGCCTGCTGCCCAAAGGCCTCCTCCCTTGCCCATGGGCCCCACAGGGCCTCACCTGGAGGGATCCTCCCTTGGACAAGCATCACTGCTGGCCCAGACTATGGTGCCAGCTTCTTCCCCTAGAGGAAAGATGTGACATTCCATGACCCCCAAGCCCTCAACCACCCACTCCAGTGGGTGCAGAGCTGCAGACCAATAGGCAAATGCCACCATATCCCCCCTGACCTCATGGCTAGGACCAGCTCCATCCACCTGGGAGTGATGGCAAGGTGGGGAGGCTGTTCCGTCCTTCCTGGGAAGGGGGTCCCTGCATGGCAGAGGAGTGGGAGTCAGGAGAGGAGGGAGGGAGGTGGTGGAGACCAGTTTGGGGCACATGCAGGGCACAAGGAAGAGTGGTCCACAGGAGAAGGGAGGGGAAGGGGGTGGCTCCCACATCCCCACACCCCGTGTGGGACTGACAGGCTGTGGTGATAGACAGGCACCTTGGCCAAGAGACTGTAGTTCCTGGGCCCTGGGTTGGCAGAGGGCCAGTGCTGGACCTTGACACAGAGTGGGGTAAGGCCTGATGGCAAGGTCACCAGGGTGTGACACCCCAGCCTGCTCCTCAGCTTCCTCCTTTCTCCCACTGGTGTCAACCAGGAGCCAGGAGACCTGATGCTCTGGCATCACCTCAGGCCAGGCTATGGCAGCAGGCATGAATGACTAGTGCCTCCCATGACTGGGCACGGGGAGGCAACATGGCAGTGAGTGGTGAGCAGGGACAGCCCACAGCTACCAGCAGCAGTGTCCGCAGCAGGGCGGGGGGTGACGATTGGCAAGCGGGGACTGCTCATAGACACTGCTGGCCACGTTGGCAGCAGCCAATCTCAGTGCGGCACGTGCCTGTGGTATGCATCCCTTCTCACTATCACTCTTGGCATGGCTGGGTGGTGGTGGTGGTGGTGGTGGTGCTGTTGCAGGCATGGAGGAGGGCCCTGCCTCTGGGGACTCTGGCTGGGTCACAAGACTGGTTGCTATAGACTGTGCTCCTCCCCTGGTGGCAAAGGACTAGCTGGTAGGGGAGGGGTACATGGCTGTAGGGCCAATGATTCTATCCAGCTCTTCAAAGTGGGCCATGATGGATTGCCCTACCCCCAAACATTGGTTGGCATCACTCTCAACATGAAATTGCCTGGGCAATGCCTTGGCCTTGCTACTGCACTGCTGCCTCCATTTGGCCATCTGTGGATCAATCACCTGCTAAATATGTTCAGTCTGCTGTCCCTGAGGGAACTGCTGCAATGTAGCCTTCTGGCCCCAAATGGCCAGGAGGTCAGTAACCTCCTCAGGCCAACAACTGGATCCCGGATGCCTGGCCTGGGCAGACTCCTGAGGCTGGGTCCCCCCACATGCCTCGCCACAGTTGCTTATATTGCCCACAACAGACTCCGGTGCCTCTTGCTGTTCAGTGATGCCTGCAGCTGTAGCCTGGGTGGCCCTCAAGCAGAGGTCCTGGGACTGCTTGCCAGGGCCCAGGCCTCAATGGCTGGGCCTCTGGTACAGTGGCATGGCTGTCCCATGTGCCCAGTTCTAAGGCAGCCAAACTGGTCCTAGGGGTATCTGTGGGGCCAGGACAGGCCCTGTTGTCCAGCAGACTCAGCAGCAGGCAGCCATGAGCCTTGCCACGCTTTTGGTTGTTCCCAGCATACCACACAGTGTGCTGAAGCAACAGCAGTACAAACAGCACTAGTGTTAGAAATATTATTAGAAATGCATAATGAATAGAGTGTTGTTAGAACTGCACAGTTTGCATCTCGTACCTGATAAGCAGAAACACTACCAAGGACCTTTTGTGCTAAGAATCACTCCCTTTTTCTCTCCCCCTGACTTTCACATGCAGATTACAGAAGCTGGAATTCAACTGACTGTGTCCTTGAAAGCGGGGGGATTTCAACTCTTGGTGACCTAGAGAGCTTTCTGAGCGTGCGTAATTAGCTGATGCATATATGCCTATCCGCCCCGCATACTTAAGTAGTTAATTATAATATACATGCGACGGATGAAGTGACGTAATCACATATATGTTTGTATGAACCGGAAATGAGTTGTAAGAGTTCCTGTTTCTGCACACGTGCCCAGGAGGGAAGAGATAAAAGCCAGCTAAGAATTTCCTCAGAGGGCGGAGTAATCTGAAGTCCTCTGACTCTGCTCCGACCCTATTTGCAAATACATCTTTTGTGCTGCTAATAGTGTGTGCCTGAGAATTATTTGCAAGCCTCCAAAGGAAACGAACCGCTTTTTGCATCACTAGAGACACCTAGCCAGCAGCCAGAATGTTGCCCTGGAGGACCAGACCTCTGTGGCCACATCCAAATGAGCATGGCTATGTGGTATATGGTGTGGCAGACATCTGCAGCACCACAAACCACGTGTTCAGTTCCCTGTGCTGCAAGGGAGCAGTACGGAGGGTTTATTTGAACCCTGGATATCCAGGGATCAAAAAAACCCACAGAGAAAAAAAGTGGAGTGGCGCCACACATGCACAGGTAGCACACGCCACTCAAGAAGTGGAGCCTGGCCATTCAGACGTGCACTACTGCTGCAGCCCTGGGAGGCCCCCAGGACCCCAGGTAAGGCTTCTGGAGCCAGAGCAGTGCTGGCCATTGCCTCCCCTACTGCCCCTGGGTAACTTGTCGCATGCCAGAGAGTGCGTGGCTGGTCATTCCTTGGGAACAACTAGCAGTGGCACAAAGCACACGGCTACTAGTTTTCCCTGGGGAACCAAACGCCCACACCACATGTGGATGCAGCCTATTTGTCCAGGTGCACACTTTTTTCGCATGCTTTGTGTCACTTTTTTTTCTGGTGCTTTTTTTTGCTCCCAGGAAATCCTTACAAATGAACACCGAACTGTATCACATCATCTTCCAGATGTAAACTGAGAAGCAATTACAACCAATCTAAATTACAACCCAGAAAATGGTTCTTTTATATGCAGTTGGCTGCTGATTTCAACAAATTTTCAACCAACACAAATGGTAGTTATTTAAATGTTCCAAACCATGCGGAATATTTTCAGTTCTAAACATGGCTTTTAGTTTAGAGTCTAATTGATGGCTCAGGTGGTCATATTTGGGTTTTAATTTCACACTTCCTTGCTCATCACAGTTTGGTTTTGCAAAACTAAATCCAAAAAATGGCTTTAAAATCTAGGTTCCACTTTATCTGAAATAAAGGGATTCAAATACTTTGGTTTCTTTAATTGCATTGGAAAATACAAATCCCTTCACCCCACCCATCCACACAGAAAAAGAGTCAAACATGGACTCTCACTTACAGGTCCTACCTAGGAATCAAAATGGTATAATAGCAACCATATTACATACATGTGATTAAAGTACTGTTCTTGGAGGGGTTTGTCAGAGAGAGGATGAGTCAATACCTGACACTTTAATGCACATTAACTTAAGTTAATGGACATTAAGGGCATGTGTCTACACATGTGCACCCTTAGGGCACATCCACACATGCAAGCACATGTGCTTGCAGCAGCTCAAATAGAAGTGGTGCATGTCTGAGTCGGGGCTTTTTGCCTCAGCACGTGTGCCCGGACATGCACTTTGTTGTGGAGCAAAGAGTGCCACTTAGGGCAAAATAAAACCTGCCTGGCTTCTCCCAGATCTGCAGCCAGGGGGAGCTAGAGCCTGGGGCCAGCACCTGTGCTGTCCCCAGCAGTATAAAAAGCTGCCCTGTCCTGGCTCCATCAGTACAAAAAGCTGCCCTGGCAAGTAGCTAAGGGCTACTCACTGTCAGGAGCTTCTGGGGCCCAACCAATTGGTACCTGGCAGGGAAGGGATGGGGGGAGCTGGTGGAGTGAGCGGAGCCAGTAGGGTCCCTCTCATAGTCCACTCCCCCCTCCTCCAGCCCCCCTGGCCCCTTACTTACTGGCACTGGAGCCCTGCTGCTGGCATGCTTCCTGTCCTGCATAGGCAGGAAGCGTGCTTCAGCACAAGGCCAAGGGCCAACCACAGAGACACTCTGGAAGCCAGAGCATCTCTGTGGAGGACCCAGCCTCCAGAGGCCTCAGGGCACGGTTCGGGACCATGCCCTGCCCGGCTTTTTTTGCTCCGTTATTTTTTACCCTTGGATATCCATGGGTCTAATTTTGCCCCCGCACTGCAAACTTGCACCGGGGAAACCTTTTCCTGTTCCTGCACGTGCATCTTGCAGAATCTCAAAGGGGTTTGAGGCACTGCAAGAGGCACGTGAGGGCTTGTCTGGACCAGCCCTTTATGTGCATTAAAAATGGTGAATTTAGGCTATTTGTGCCTAAATTTGATACCTGCAAATACAGGTATTGAACGTAGGTGCAAAAATTTAAAGTGCATTAATGAATGTGTAAATGCATTAAAGTGCATTAACTCTGTGTGTATCAACTGACTTGGGACTAACTTTAATTCCAAGTCAGTCCACACACAGCATTAATGTGCTTTAATGCCTGCACAAATACCTGCCTAAACCTGCTTAATAGGCATTAAGCTAATAATATTACAATTTGATGCACTTAAATGCACATGTAGTTATGCCCAGAATGCCCTGATAACAAGAAGAAATCTACTAGACCTTTTTTTCCATTAAAGAAAATCGAGATTCTCGGTATTTACCATCCCTAGTATCCAGGAAATACATTATTTTTTTCCACATGACTGTAACAAAAGTTTAGACTTTCTGCATCCACTCCAATAAATATGAAGGATAGGTTTATAGGCATTCTTTATCTTACAAGGCATTGGTACAGATAAAGAGCTGGTTAAAATAACTATCTATATCACTCCTCCTATTTATGCAGTAGAATTAAAAAAGAGCGTCAAATATTAACTTATCTGAAGAATCATGGTCAAGAATATAAAAGATTCACTGTCAGGTTAACTTTATCCTCTCTTATATAAGAAAGGATTTTTACTTGGCCTCCTCTCTCGTTTTGTGGTTATGGATATTGCTAGCAGTCCAGCCTTGTTTCATATATTCTTGCTTCTTAAGGTTTTGGGGTTTTTTGGACAGAGCTACATATATGTGTTTTATGTATTTTATCTAAAAGTCCCACATTTCATACTCTTCCCTAAGCAGAAGCATCTGCCACTTTTTTTAAAAAAAAATCCTTTCAACATTTGAAAAATCTGAAGTTCTTTGCTAGCACTTAATTTAAGATGAGGTTAGGTACAGCCCTGATTCTGTGGGGGGAAAAAACAAAACAAAAACAAAACAGTGGCTCAAAATAGCTTGAATCTGTCACAAAATATTTTTCTTTCCCCACAGTGCCCACACTAACATGTGTCTCTCCATTTTAATTCTGTGTCTTTTCTTACCCCATTCCTTCACACCTTTTTTCCTTCTGTTGCTGTTTAACATTTGTGAAAGGTTGTATTGGCTAAATGTTGTGTTGTGCTACTCCTGAAGCACACAAAGGATTAAAACTGCAGTAAGGAATAGGTCAGTGATTCTCAATCTTTTTAGCCTCAAGCCAGCTTCCTTAGACTGAAGGCAACCTTCAGAAAATGCCAGCCATTAGCTTTCACTTATTTTATTAACTATGGAAGAGTAATAGGGCAATATTTCTTTTGCATAGAACTCAGAAGACCACAACAGCACAGAATGCTTTTAATGTTATGGATTCCTATTTGAAATCTCTGGGTTATCTAATGAATCGTGTTTGCACACCTAAGAGTGCTAACATTGGGCTGCATCCCTTGACATTCTGGAAAGTATCTCAAGATGCTGTGGCATCCTGGTTGAATATCACTATCCTTTAATTCTTTCAGAGTTACAGTAAAAATCAATCCAGCTCTCAACATCCTAATCTGTTGTGGTCTTTCCAAGCTCTTTGCAACAAAAGAATTGCTCTGCTATTGTCAAAAAATGAGTGAAAGCTAAACTTTTTCAAAGTGTGCTTGAGTTTAAAAAGGTTGAGAACCACAGGTCTACACTGTGCAAGGCAGCACTATACTGAGACTGCAGTGCCTGAAAATTACACTTTGTTTTCACTTTACACTTGCTAGCTTCAGGACTGAAAGTATCATGTTTATGTAATACTGCATGTATGAATGCTAGCTGACAAGTTCCACCTCTCCACTCCAGATTTCTTTCATATGGTTTCACAAGAAATCTCATCCTAAATTTTTCTTTGTGCTGAGTTACTGAGACCATTATTTTTCCTCTCAAGAAACTGATTGAAAATATTCACTAAATCCATTTCATGACTGAATGTCTCACTATGCTGTCATATTAAAATCTTCTTTTCTATCTTCTTTCACATCCCAGCTGACACCAAATCCTATGTAAGATTTCTAAAACACTTACTTTTCTTTCCCTCCCCAATGCTCACTCATTTGTGTTTGAATATTCCTTGTCTACTGCAACACCCTTCTCCCTGGACTTCTTGCCTTTCATTTCATACCTTCCCAGGAATTCCCAAAGTCTTCCTCCCCTGCTGTAATTATACATTTTACTCCCTCATTTAAATCCCTTTTTCTAGTTTCTTGTCTCTTTCTGTATTTCCTTTAAGCTTTAACTTAGCCTTTAAAATTCTCCATAAAACTTTCCTATCTTACTACTTTCCTACATAAATCCTGTAGTTTACCACTTACATTTCCTTCATTCAGCTTTCCCAGTAATTCCTTTGTTCAGTTTCCTTTGCTTGAGACACTCTTAATCATGAAAAGTGACTTCATTCTTCTCTTCCAAATCCTTCCTCAAAATCCAGAGCAAGAAGTGTGGATCAACAGCTGGATCAAGTCAGCTAAGGCATGATAATTTACTCCAGCTGAGAAACTAACTTGTCAACTTTTCCATTACTTAGCTCTGCTCAAGGCTAAAGCTCTGCATTTTGGTTCTCCTCCCCACCCCACACCCGTCCTCCCCCCACAGAAAAGAATATATTTTTGGACAGCAAGGACTATTAGCCAAATGCAACCAGAGTTCATTTGGCTAATGAACTCTGGTTCATCAGCCAAATGCTATAGCCCCCCGTCCCTTGGGGAAAAAAACCCCAAAAACTAGACACTTTGACATTTCTGAAAGGTGCTTTGTTTTTCCAAAAATGGCATATGTTTTTTTTTTCAGCCTAGATTCAAAATGAGACTAGACACTATTTACAAACTGTGAAAGGAAGAAAGTAGTGATATTTCTCTTTACCCACCAGTCCAATAGTATTCTCTGCCCAATCCACCAGAGTAGGGAGAGGCTAGAACCTGGGTGTCACTCCTCCCTGGTGAGCACTTGGAGTTCCGGGCTTAGAGGCTGTCAATCATTTGGTATCTCTTCCCATCCTCCCTCTCTCTTCCCCCATCTAATAAGTCTTTGCTGTAAGTACTATGTTAGCGAATACACATATTTGTATTTAGAAAATGTACCAGCTTCAACAGGAAAAGATCAAGAAAATGCCACCTTTGAATACATTACAAACACAGTTTAGAAAGGTAGTTAGCTCTGTTGTTCTGAAGTCAGAAGGCCAGGCAGCGTAGCACCTTAGAGACTAACTGGTTCAAAGAGACACTTTCTTAGGTGACAGCTTACTTCATATTATAGGCTGTTACCTATGAAAAAGTATACCTCTCTGAACTAAACAGTTTAGGGTACTTTGGTTAGAAATGAGGGATGAAATTTAAATCCGTGCTTCTCCTATGTTTTGCTTCCATTAAAAAAAAAAAAATCAAGCTGACCTGTTTTTCAGTTTTGTGGTTAATCTGACGAACTTTTTTCAACGTTTATTACTTGCACAGCTCTGCTCAAAAGAGCTCCCTTATCACTCTGACACTTCACCATGATTGGCTGATCACAACTGTAAATAAAAAACCCAGCTTTGCAAGCTTAATTGTCTTTCCCTGAGTACTTTCCTCAGTTTTGCAGACTGTTACACATTCTGTTTTTCATCATGGAATCCTTTTCAAGTACTGCTTCCAGGCTCCCATCTGCCAGAATTGCAGATTGCATTCACTTTGTTCTGTGGTAACCAAAGCACTATAGATAATGTAGTGTGACAGGGGGCAGCTCTCAGGGCCAGGTCTCATACCAACCTACACACCTGTCTATAGCGTAGTCTGTCCAGTCTTGCCTGCCATGACTTTGCTGTTCTATAAACTGTTGGTATAATGCAGCAGACTGTCCATTACTGCCCCGATGCCAGGGGGAGCTATCTGTGGCTCCAAAACTTCCCTATAGTGCAGCCCATGCCTCACAGATGGCATCCAGATTAGTATTGCTCCCTGATCTGAGACCAGAGCAAACCCAGTCCAAAGTTGGGCTCCACTCACCCACACATTCACACCACCTCCCCTCTCACAGGAGGCCTCTTACACTCTGCCCCCCTCTCATCGGGACCTCTGGCATACCTCCCATTACTGGGCCACACTCCACTGAACTTGCTCTTCCTTGAGCAGCCCCTCTTGGGCCACCAGACTTTGCTACTCGCATACTGGTCTTGCCTAGCAGTGCTTCCATTACTGTGAGTTCCCCTCCTCTACGTGGTCCAGCCTTGTGCCAAACCCTGGGCTAATTCTGCCCCAAGTCCCTCACCAGGCAACTCTTCACTATGCCACTCCCTGAGGTCTCTGTCTCAAGCTTGCAACCAACTTCTCATGGGGCTGGCCTTTGTGCTGGCTTTCAGGCTTACTCCCATTTGGCCCTACTCAGCGTGACCCTGGGACTGTCCTTCAAGCCTACTCACACTTCAGCCCTGCTCAGTCCCCTCACACACACTGCCCTTCAGGCCTACTCTGACTTCAGCCCTACTCTGCACGAGGCCTCTCAATGCTCTACTCACTACCCGCCTTGAGGTGTCCAGGATTTGCATCCCTGCTGGGCTCAGGCACCTGCACATGGACATACCTGGCCCCCACTACTGCCCCAGCTCTCAGAATTACCCACCAGATGGTGGGGGCTAGGGTTAAGGCACTCCTACCCACCTTTCACCAGGGAGGTAACTGGCTTGGCACTTCCTGGGGGTTCCCATGCTACAGGAGCTCTACCAGGCCACACATCCCTGGCAGTGTGCAGTTTTAAGTCATGCCCAGGACCAAGAGCCTCCTGCTCTCACCTGTAGATGTTCCATGCTGCTCAGCCAAGCGATGTTTCTGCCTAGGCTGGCAGCAGCAAACTGCAGCCTTTATATCCCTTGTTCTCAAAATGGCTGCCACCATCAGGCTCCAGGTAGCTAGCTACCTGACTTTGCCCTTAAAGTGGCAGGCACCCAAAGGTGCCCTGCCACAATAGTAATTCAGTTGATGCCCAGAGAAGAATCTCCATGATATGGGTGTTCCAAGCACCTTTTTCTAGCCGCTATAAGCATCTTCCCCACTACAGCTATAAGCAATGGTAGACTCATGTAGGGAAGCCTCAGGAGGCCAACATGGTACTGGGTCTGGTAAAACACATGGAGGAAATTCAGTTAGGATTCACCATGTACCATGAGTGCTACTGAAATCAGTGCTGAACCAGCACTCACTACATTTTACTTTAAAACAGTCATTGGCCAAAATACATAAACAGTACTGGGAGTAAGTCTAGGAGTATTATGCATGCTCCAAGAATATCTACTGGATCAGGACACTCAAACTAGGACAGGCCCCTTTTAGACTAGGATGTCTAATTCTGAATCCTGTTCTGGCTTAGGCAGGATGGAGGTTCTAGGCTACTCAGGTGGGTCATCTCTGAGCATTTACAGGACTAGATCACAAAGCAAAAGCACTTGGATAATTTAAAGTCAACCAGGAAGGCACCTCCAGGTCTGGTGGCAACTGAACAATCATTTTTTAATTTGGAAATTTGGACTCAAGAGCACCTGAGTTCTCTCTAAGTCCTACATTAAGTATATAAGACTATTATTAGACAAAGTCCTTGACTTCCTCCAGGCTAGGTGCTTCCATCTTTATAAATATTTTCAATCATGTTAAAGGAGCTGGGTCTAACCAACATCCTCAATAACAGATCTCTTTTTTCCTGTCCAAGATGACCATGTCTTCTTAAGGGTTAGTATGTAACCATGAGCACATAGGAGCAGGGCCTGAGATTCTAAGCTCTTCAGCACAATGCACATCTCTCTGTGAAGTATCAGGTATACTTTAGCACCCAAAAGTTATTAATAGTTATCACTTTCTATAGCATCCAGACAAGTATCTCTTATAAATACTAAATTGACACATTATTTGGGGAGATATAAAACCATTGCTAATGGCTTTGTTTCTAATGAAGAGCTGTGGAGATCGCAAATGTTTCAGCAGTGCTATCCATCTTGCCAGAAAAATAGGTTCAGACCCAGATTTAAGGTAACCCAAATAGATTGTTCTAAAATCCTTAACCAGTGGCACTTTACTGAAGGCATAAAGTTTGATGTTGATGAAGTTCCACTGAAAATAATGGAGCTACATGAGACTGCAGGGATTGATTAGGCAGGATTAATAAAACAGGTCATTCACCTCCTAATTCTCACTAGAGATGGGTATACTGGATATATCCTGTGTAGTAATCTAGTGTTCCTAACTCTCACAATGGAAATCACAGATTTCTAAATATTTGTTCTGTCTCTTAAAGCCTCCTGCTCCTGAGATCATGGTATTATGTAAGGATCTCAGCTTCTATTAAAAGGAGCAACTTTCTACCGTCAGTGAAATCCCTGAATACACAATCTCCAAAGGCTCATGAAAATAGCACATGGAAATTTTAAAAATCCTAAATTTGTTGGTTTAAAGAATGTGATTTTAAGTAAATCTCATTTCTGGGGAGGGCTGGCTCATCGATTTCCAAAAGTAAAATCAAGAACCAGTTTTCCTATCTTCAGCCTGTCCCCACCCTAGGATTCTGTAAGATTATGGAAGGGATTATAATATGTTAATGGTAGCCTGAAACCATACTTGTCTAAGCTTAGACTTTGTGCTGCAGCATCAAAGCATTAAGGATTTATTAATCCCCCACAAACATCACAGGGACTTTTGAAGGATGAAAGAAATGAGATAATCCAGAATGCTAGCAAACAAAGACATTCTAAAATCCATGAGCTACATTATTTTCAAATAATATATGATTAAAGAAAGTGACCATTTTCTTAATACTCAGAATTTTGAAAAGTTGTCTTCCTTCCTGCCCATATATCAGAAAGACAAATCCAGGAATGCTGATGAGGGGAGGGGAGGAAACTGATGGTTGATTAACAGAAAAAAACTAAGGGAAGGAAAATAATCTGTTATGCTTTTATTTTTCTTTATTACTCTTCTCTAGGTGGTTGCAGCCAACGCAATGACACAATTTTACGAAATTTTCAGGGGATTGTAAGTGAAAAAGGTAATCATTTAAATGCCAATAATCGAGGGCTAATTATTATTCACATAGAACAGGCCTCCTTGCTTTCTGTATCATATGATGAGAGAGAGAGAGACTGGGGAAAAGATTCTGATAGTTGATAGAAGAGTTCTGACTATACTTAAAACATAAACTAAAAAAAATTGAAATCTAGGACATCACTATTTTCAAAAACACCCATGAGCCTTAGTTAGCAGACAGAGCTGCAATCAATAGACCAAAATCTAGTCATGACTTATTTTTGAAAAAACCCTTTTGGTATTTTACTTTTAAGGTTTATATTTTCATAAGGAGAATAAACAGAGTGGAATGGGTTCTTTGGGACCATGTTCACTTTTCTGTATTTCATTTGTCTGGCACTAGTTAACCATGATCTTTTACTACCTTTCAAACTTAATACTATTTCAGGAGGATTTTGTTGTTTTTTGTTTTCCTTAGGGAACAAAAGCATACCTACCACTGCTCTCAAAGCTGGAATAGTAATGGCTCTGAAACTGTTTTCTGATGTTGCCATCTCCCTGTCTTTGAAGCAAGTCAATTTGTCAGATTTTACATGTTAAGGCTAGGTACAAAACACTCAGGGAGGCTAGGGGAAGGTTAGATCACATTAAAAATTGCCGCTCAATCTAACTTAGTTGGCCCAAGTGCACACCTTACACTAGTGAGGTTCATCTAAGTGCAAACTGTACTGAAGCTCCAGGAAGGTTAAATCAGTCTAAATATGGCCAACCCAATCTAAGTTAACTTTGCCTCTAAGGTTCACTTAACTTAGATTGGGTTGGCCATTTTTAGACTAATCTGTCCCAAACTTCCGTACAGTTCTTAGTGAAGCCTGAGGGCTGGGAAAGCCAAGCCACTGGTCCCAGCCCTGGAGCTGGACTGTTCCTGCCCCCTCCCTTGCGCCAGGCCATTTTTAGCCCCCCTAGTTTCTCCTCCAATCCTCAGATGGACAATGCCCTCCCTCCAAACCCCCATCCTGCAAGCCAATCCTGGTGCCATTTTTACTAGTATGTACCAGGAGCAAAGAAGTAAGTCAAGGTGGGGGAGGGGGAGGTGGGCTGAGGGGGTGTGGTTGGTTCATTGTGCTTTCATAGATGTAACTATAAAAATGTAAGCTATAATGCACACTTTAATTATGGTTTGTAACTTCCATCACAGTTATAGCACCTCATTAAAATATTCCCCACTATATAAACAAAACACATGTAAACACACTTTATAAAAAACTCTTTAGTTAAATAGATGGCCAAGATCTAAAATTTAGTATGTACTTAAGCAAAAACCTCTTCTTTATAAGCTCCATCTATAAGATGCAGCCTTTACAAAGTCATGAAGTATTAACAGTTTGGATGAAGCTAAAACAATGAGTGCAGCTACAAAAAAAAGGAGGATTAAATGAAAAATGTGATGCATCTGCTAAGTTTGCAGAAAAAAATTAGCAAACTACTATTTTAGAGCCTCAAAATGAACTTTGGGCTGGTACATGTTAGTGTCTAATAGCTTCTGTATTCAATAATGCATTTTCTTTAGTACCCACTTTTAAATCTACTTTATGGTTTTATCGGCACTAGTGACATAAACACTGGTTGATTTTATCTAACTACCTCACTACAGAAATAGATCTTCTAATCCCCAAAGAAAAATTAAGCTGTAAGATTCAGCAACTTGAATCTGGAAACATATGTAGTTTCATGCCTTTCATAATTCTTTGAAATTGTGCTCACATTTAAATGTACTGTTGCATTTTGCAGGTTCTCATTCAGCTAAGCATCTTTTAAATTCAGGCAATACACACAAGCTCAAAAGAAAGACAGAATCTCTGGTGATTAATTAATACTGGAAGGTTGTGTGTAAAGAAAGACCATTATAAAATTACAGACAAATAAAAATAAATCCCTTACATCTACATGGATCCTAAGCATTTTGAGAGGCAAAGGATAAGACATCTGTGTTGCATCCATTAGAATACAAGCTTCTGACTAGCAATAGCTCCCTCAGACATGCCACATTGCTCCATGAAGGACTCCTTCTGAACCAGAAGTAGGGTAGCTGCTTTTGCGCAATTGGCTAATTAGCATTGATATTGTCACTCAGCAGTGCTAATTAAACCATGTGTAGCATTGTGGGAAGCAGAAACATTGTTTCCAGGTTAGAAGTCAGTGGGCCTGGAGCAGCAGTATATATTTGATGTTGTTGAAGCTAATTTTGCAAGCTCTCTTGCAATAAAAAGAACCTTTATACAAGTGTAAGTATAACTGACGTCCAGTTGAAGGCTGTGTCACAGTGCTGGAGTCAGAACCATGGCAAGGAAGTTTGGTGTGCCCAGGGAAAAATCTGCAGTGGCAGTCTGCCTTTGCCCCACACACAGATCCAGGGGGCAAATACCCCCCCATGCTTGCCTGGGCTTGCACGCAGTAGCAGGAGCTGCCCTCCCCATCGCTGCACTCCCCCACCATGACCTGCTCGCAGCTCCTTCCTGCGCTCCGCCCTGGCTGGGCAGTGCCTGTTGGCACCACTTGGCTTTGACGCCCTGGGCAGTCACCCCATTTGCCCCTCCCTCCCCCATCCCCTGCTATGGCACTGGGTGGACTAGGATAAAGAAAACATGGTGTAAAGGAATTATCAGGCCCTATGTATAAACTATTCATGTTTTTGTAATCCATGGGACTTTTGATTAAATTTAATAAACTAGAACTTTTCTTTAACTGCATGGGCCACTGCACACAAATCTGAAATGCAGCTAATCCTCCTAGTGGAAAGGCAGTAGCAGCCACTCAGTTCCTAATCTTATTTCCTAGACACTTTTCAGATAAGAAGGAAAGAAAAACTTCTCCAAATAAAGCTGAAAGAAGAATGTAAATGAGGAGAAAGTGATTTCTGTCCAGGGTGAAATATGGCCAGGAATCTTGTGTTAACACTTGGAGAAAGAGTCACAGTAATTGAAAATGGTCAGGACCTTGATTTTGCCTTATCTGGATTTGGCACCTTTATCAACACAGTGGTCCTCAACTCAATTACCTGTTACTTTCCTTCAGTTACAGCATGGGCTGTGTACTGCTAAGGACTTGGGAAAATTGTGCACTTTGTACTTTCTCTTAGCTTACTGTTCTCTCTGAGGGATCTTATTGACCAGCTTAACTCCAGAAATTGGCAGTTTCTTTTTTTCCTTTCTTTTGTATTTCCTGCCTGTGGTCTGCAAAGGCTAAAATATACTCAGTCCTTTCAGACTTTCCTTTTTCCTGTTTCTTACCAATGCTTTTTGTATACAAGAATACATCACTTCTTCCTTTCTGTAACATACTTTAACCTTTCATCCAGGTTTAAATGGCATTGGAATGACAAGTCTCTCCATCTATAGTGGTAAACCCATTCATCTCCTCCATCTTGTCTCTGTCTGCTTCCCTGTAGGATCAAACAGAACTCCTTCCCACTTACTTCGAACAAATGGCAACTTCTGGCACCCACTTAGTCCTGCCACACATATTTCTGGACTGTGCTTTTTCACTTTGATTGTATGCTAATTGATAGGGAAAGTTGCTTAGCTTGTGTCATAAAGCACCATATACATTTATGAGAATATGAAAATTATTGATAAATGTGGAATGTGATGACCCAAGGGTAAAAGAGAGCCATCAAAAAGATTTTGAAGTTCTTTAAGCATCCAAATTTGTATCCTCAGACCTACTTGCAATAAAGACTGAACAATCACAATCTGTCAGGGGCACACAGGTTCATGAATATTATTCACCACAGGGTCCAATTGTTAGAGAAATGGAACCTCTGCACCTCCCATTGACTTACATTATTTTTTTCCAAACCACTCGTGTTCATAGCACCTGCATGTTCTTTCTTGAGCTACATCTAGTTTGCTCCCACATGCCAGAATGGTGTGAATAAGGCAGAAAATACATTCACTACTTCGTCATTTTGTGAATTATACTTAATTTTGGAATTAGGACCCTCTGAGAACCTCAGCTGGATGATTACTGGTAGCTGCTTTTACCTGCTGCTTTAACACCAATGTAAGAAATAAAATCACACCAGTTAATCTGATAGGAACCTAGGACAGAATCTAAATCATTCTTATAAGTCCCTATCAAGACTTGGTGGAATTTGTGCCACCAAAAATACCCAGTTTTGACCCTACTCTAGTAACCACAAGGGCCCATTGTCATTAGGTACCTCTGGTTTGACTGAAAAGGATCCCTTGGTATCTCTTGTTAAGCTTCTAAAACAAATCTTAAAATAATCAGAAATAATGCTGTGCGCCAATTCATGGCACACCAAACTATAGTAAATACAGTACATGCAAATGGTCAGGCATTTGTCATGGAAATTTTTTTGAGTATGTGCTGCCAGTACAGAAGAGGTTAAACTGACATGCGCGGTTTGAAGCTGAGTGGAAATTTCCAAGGCTCACCCAGTCCTTGCCCCCTGGGTGACCTGTGGAGCTGTCAATCATTGTTGACCTACTTTCCCCACAGACGCATGCTCAGATTGTGTCAGCTTCTGACTGAGAGCATGCTCAGTCAGAACCTGACATGAGGTAATCGGACTAGAAATTTCTCTGCGGAGAGCACGCTGATTGGCTACCAAATTGATATAAAAGTTCTGTGAGCCCCTCCCTTGGTGTGGTGGTGTGTGGGGAGATCGCATGGACTAGAGACAGAGGCTGCTGCTGCAGGGACTGTTCTGTGAGTCAGGCTTCAGGGCCTATTGATCTCCTCCTTCGACTCTGTTGATACTTGCTTTTGTACTCATCTGGCTTCTGACTTACCTTTGAACGAACTAACAGCTTACGATTTTGGACCACCCTTTGGACTTCGTTTAACCCGGCTCCGGACTATCGACCTCGGCTTTCTTCTTCGACTACAACCGGCTCAATCCTTCTAACCTGACATCTTCGCGGCTTCATCTTCTGGCTACCGACCTTGGCTTTTCGTATTCGACCACCCGATTGTCCACTGCTGTGGACTGGCGTCACACGACTTGTTACCTACGCGTTACAGTTCCTTTTATGTTACACCCATTAATGAGCTGTTGACCAGCCCTGGGACTAGGTCTTTGGACTGAACCTCGTGGGCCAACAGACCCCTTTGTTGTCTGTGCGTTATTGCTGTAACTGAAGAAAGCAACTGTGTGCCTCCGCTTCAAAGCGTGAGTAAAATAAACCACCTTTGTTAAATCCGCCTGGGTACTTCTCAGACTCCAAAGCCGCTAATCCCACCTGTCCGTGCCAATAGCCACCACCTGGCCAATCCACCGTGACCACGACCCGAGCTTGGCTTGCCAGCTCTGCCAGGTTCATCGCGACAGCATTCAGAACAGTTCTAGCCAGACAAAATCAAGAAACATCATGTACATTCTTATTTATTTTTCACAAGAATCCCCCATGACATCAATGCCTTTAGTCCAGCAGAGCTTCAGCTTAGCCAGGCCCATCATTCAGAAACCTTGTCCTGCATGTCCAGAAGTTCTTCAGCCTCTGCAATCACCTTATTATCATTACTGAAACATTTCACATGAAAATCTTCCTTCAGCTTGGGGAACAGCTAAAAAGGGAGCCAAATTTGGCTGGATAGGGAATCCCTACAAAGTCATATTTGGTTTCTGCCACCTGGAATATGTGGTGTGTCCTAGAGAAGCACCACTTGGCTGTTCATATGCATGCTCCGGCAGTGTGTTTGTGTGGGGGTGGGGAGGGGGTTGCACTTTAATTAGAGTAGCTCCGAGACCCATTCTAATTAAAGCACCTGGAGTGTCTCATGTATCAGCATCCCTGTGCTTAAAAACAGTGGCAGGAGTGCTTTTAACTAAAGCTCATTCAATGAGCTTTAGTTAAACTGCCCCCACTGCCATTTTTAAGTGTGGAGATACTGATACATGAGACGCTGGAGTCTGCTAGAGCATGGCAATTACCATGCTTCAGTAGACTCAGGTAATCAAGCCTGCTTTGACATGCTGTAATTACAGTGTTGGAGCAATCTTGCTGCTTGTATACCGGTGCCCTTTGTGACTTAGCCTGGCAGAGCATTTGTTCTTTATGTCTTCTAATAAACCAAGGCCAGGCTGAAGCTGTCCAGGCTCCTGCTAGAGGAAATCAGACAATCTGGCTGAATTATCCTTCAGGGGAAGGCCCCAGCCACAGAAGAGATATTTGTGCCTCTGCTTGGAACTCCTGACTGTGCCCTGAACCTCTGGTTTAGACCCTCATGTTTATGCCTGGTTGCTTCTGTTCCTGATTGTTTCTGGTCTCCTCTCAAACCTCCTGACCTGGATCAAGTACTTGCCCTGACAATGACCTTGTCTCCAACCTTCAGCTTGATATCTTGGACTGATACCTGCTTGACCTTGTCTTACATTTTGGTATCTTCCTGATTTAGTATGCTCCATCTATGACTTGGTCACCCCTTTATGCTTCTTGCAAGCTTAACAGTTCACTAAGCATAGCACTTGCCATTGAGGGTCTTTCTTGATGAGTAGTCAATCATGCCCACCCTTCATTATCCCAAAATATTGTTGGTATGACCTTACCAACTGATGCCACCTTCTGGAACTCTTAGGAGGAGGAAACTGGGTGTATTTCAATTGCAAGTTCCACTGTTTGACCTTAGGTTCAAAGTGGTAAACTCAGCTGTCATCCTGAGTCATAATTCTGGTCATGAATTTGTTCTGAGTTTGCTTGAAACCACCCCAAAATTTCTCTGAAAATGTTAAGATACACTTTCTTCTGATCAATACAAAGACATCATTATTAAAATTGGGGCCCTGGGCAAAACGTCCCTGCAGGGGATGGGGGTGGAGGGGTAGGCCAAGCATCACAGAGCAGGGGGAAGGGGAGAGGGAAGGAGCATGGTCATTCTTGTCTTCCTTAGGAACCCAAAGACCTCCACTGTTCCAGCCATGTTCCTGAACTCAATTCCAGCAGCCAGGTGGCACAAGGCTTCCCCTCTTGTGTCCCTGCACCCAGCTTCTACTGCAAAGTGGCACGGGGCTGTTCCTGATGCACTAAAGATCCCAAGGGAGGACACTGTTCCAGCCGCCCCTCTAAGTCAGCACCTCAGTCTAGTGCCTCTCATACAACTCCCTCTCTTGGTTTCTCTACTGGATCAATGTTCAGCATTCTGGCTACCCATCTTGCTGACCGATCTTGCTGATGGTTGGATTTCTGTCATTTGGCAGTTTGTGGACTGCATCAATTTGTTCTGGTTTGGTGTCTGCTCTGTTGCACCCTGATATTGGTTCTTCATTGCTGATTCTCCCTTGCTTAAACTCAACAGTGCCATTTTTTTATTGTGGCATATCATGCCTCATTATTTCTACCATGTCCACATGGATTTCCTTTGAGGTCAAACCTCTCTTATGAAGGCATTTGCTCACTGCTCTGATTTCATTTTTCTCCATTTTTCAAATTTTCAGTGACCAACTCACATTGGCATGTTCTAGCACAAGTTCTGCCCTGAGCAATAAGCAGCTGCTAAGAAAGACATCAAACTATCAGATCAGAGAAATTTGTTGGGCCTTGGCATACCGGTGAATAGGTCAAGCTATATACTTTGTGAAAGCTCCTAGTACTCAGTAACAGGATTTGCTAATTTTCATTAGATACGTTTACAAAGTAGACTTAAAGTATCAAAAACTCCATTTTCTCTTTAGGTCTGTTTACTTCCTACAGTAATATAGTAACAGCTAAATCATAATAGCTCAAGTAGTTGTGGTAGCTCATCTAGAAAACTGTCATGTACACTAATCTGACTAATATTATTCTATGTTCTTTGTTTCAATCTAGATTTCTTAAATGTTTTTTCTTTGCTTTTTTTAAATATACAAGTGAATTTGACTGACATTCTTCTGAAGTAAAACTGATTCACAGCTGCTGTAAAATCTTCAGGATAACGCTTATTCTACAAATTGCCCCTAATCTGCTCTACTATGTCTGTAATTCTACTTGGAACAACTTTTGATTCCATTTTGAATACCTTGTGCAATACAGATCAACATCATGTAAAATGGGAATGATCCCAAAAGCTCAGAAATTTCTGTTGAGACTGCCCATTAGGAAGATTGTCCGACAGCAACTTTCTAAAAAATGTAAAAGCCATTACTTGCACAACTGACTTTATCTTTTCAGACACAGCTAGAATTTATTTAGGAATTACTCTATTATTCTTCATCAGTGTCTCAGTTGCTGATTGTAACATTGATTAGCTACAACTCAATAACCCATCTTTTTTCTGAAAAAGTGACTTCCAGTTAACTTATGCTGACATTAACGTATACCACCTATTTATTTCAGTCCATACAGCATGTATCTATAATTCCCTTCTTAAATATTATGCAGTGAGGAAGGTAGGGCAGGGTGGCTCCTCAGGGGCAAGCATTCAAATCAACCAGCTGAAATCTAGCAACATCAGGTTTGTTATGAAAGTTATATTAAACTAGTTTTAAAATTATGAGATTTTAAGATATATATGTGGACTCCTTTTTCATCTACTTGTGTCTGAGCCTTTTGGGTAGGTCAGCCATGTTTTTTAAGCTTTGTCTGCAACCACGAAGGATAGAAAGTTCCTTTTTATTTTATTTTTTAAATACAAGGTGTGATTCCAACCTAATCCTACAAATGGAGCAACCTAGGCTTAAACAAAAACATCAACTATAATAAGTTTCAAGTAAGACTGAGTTACTTATGCTGTCTGCAAAACAATATAAACTATGTTACATTACCATTTGATAGTTATATATCACTGAAGATGCAGATTTACATACAAAAGATGCATGTGCATGTATGAGATGAGTGCGTCCATTAAACAGTGTTTGAAAACTGAGTTGTTTCATCTTCGTTTTTTAATTTATGTATTATGATAGTGTACAGGCACTGAGTGCACAGTAGGCTATGAAGTCTTTTCCTTTGGCTGTTCTCTTCATGACTGACAGTACAAAAACCATCTTGAGATCGTTTTCTGTCTTCTGCTTGGATGTCTCAGTCCCCAATGTGAATCTGTTATTCAGCCATTTGTCTGTATGCATACATCACATTTCACCTGAATCTTTCCTTTCTACCATTCATTTCCCTCGTTCATTCTCTTTTGGTTACTTGCCTTCTTCATTGTTTAAAATTGAATGGAATTTAAAATTGAATTGAATTTTTAAACGAACAAAATTAAAAAATGGCAAATGTGTCCAAATAGACAATGCTGCTGGCTAAAACAAGTCAAAAACTGAATAAGCTAAGCAATGACTACTAAAAAAGTGACGTTTCCTTGTACTGATGATACTTTAAGTTTGAATAGTGACATATATCTAAGCTTAGCAGAATTCTTTTTTTTATTTATTTCATAATTTTGATGGATAAAATCAATGTTTATTTTAAGCATGTATTTTGCTATCTATCCATTTTAAATTTTCAGGTTTGCATAAAATTAGGGGTGTGGGAGGCAGAGGATTTTTTAATGACAAATGTAACTACTGTAGGACTGCCACCAGCAGAGTGGCAGAGGTGCCATCAGTCCTGGCTGCACTTGTCCATAGCTCCCTTGTCTGCTTTCTCACTTCCTTGTTCCCAGTCCCTTGGGGGTTCTGGGAGTTGTAATCCATACTACTGCTCCCCCTGTCATGACACACTCCATCAGCCATCATTTTTCTTACATCCCCTTTCTAAAATTTCTATTGTTAATGATGAAAATATTTTTAATTGGTCTGAGCATGACATAAAACTGATATTTATCAACGTTTAGTGATAAAAATCAAATCCTGTCAAACCTACTTATATTTAAAGTAAAATATACATATATCTTGTGCTATCTATCTTTTATCTATCATATTATTGATGTTCATATTACAGGCAGTCTTCAACTTCTGACCAACAGCACTTACAGCCTTTGTAAACTACAACACTATTTCAAGGTTCTGATGGGGCTTCAACTTTATGATGCTGGACACAGCTGCCTCCAGCTGGTAAGTCTGTTGTGGTGGTGTGGGGGGCAGATCAATACCCCCACAGTGAGGGAGGGATTGGGACTGGTGCTAGGAGAGGGGCTGCCCAGCAGGTGGGGGAGCACAGGGAGGGGGTGGGGAAGGTCCTGCTGCTGCACACTGCTGGGCCAGGAGGGCATGGGGGGGCATGTGCCCCCGGATCTGCGTGACGTGGTTGGGGCCGCACCAAACTGCACTCTGGGCCAGTGGCAGAAGGCGCTGGGAACATGGGTTATGCCCTCCTGCCACTTGCCCAGAGGCCCCAGCCTCCCCATGCCTCCTGCCCCACCCCACCCCAGCTGGGGAGGGTGCTCCCAGATCTGTGTGGGGCAGGTGGGGCTAGGACTGCAATGGACTACACTCTGGGTGGGCAGCAGGGGCTACAGCAAATTTTGGGGTGGCTGCAGCCCCCTATAACCCTGCTTTGCCACCCACCCCAAACAAGGGTCACACTCCCCACCATGCCCTGCTGCTGCTGCCGCTGCCACTCACCCAGCCAGGGTAGGGTCAAGCCACAGTTCAGCTGGGAGGTGCAGGGAGGCTGGGGCAGGTCTGGCCTCTGCGCGCCGCTTGTCTATAGGCAACACAGTGGCTCCGCCCTGTCCGGGCTGGGCAAGCAGCAGGAGGACACAGCCCCCATTTCCAGTGCCTTCCGCTGCCCACCCGGAGTGCAGCCTGGTGCAGCCCCAACCCCGCCTGCCCCATGCAGATCCAAGGGCACATCCCACCCCACCCCCCCAGATGTGGCAGAAACAGCAGCAAGAACTGTAGGGGTATTGATCTGCCAGCCCCTCCCAACAGACTTATCAGCTGGAGGCAGCTGTGTTGAGTATGGTAGAGGAACCAATCCTCCATTTATAACATTGTTCCTATGGGAAAATTGATTCTGAGTGACAACATTTGGACTTAAGATGCAGTTTTCAGGAACCAATTGCATCATAAGCCTGCAGGTACTGAAAAAGTTATCCTACTGTTTGAGTCATCTACTTCATCAGTCCACAAATTCCTACTAAAATTTTTCAGCATCTGCTCTGAATGTTACCAACCACACTGAGAGTACCTCTATTCTGAAACACTGAGGTATCAGGAGAATCATAGAATCATAGAAAATTAGGGTAGGGAGGAACCTCAGGAGGTCATCTCATCCAACCTCTTGCTCAAGACAGGACCACCCACAACTAGATCATCCCAGCCAAGGCTTTGTTTAGCCAGGTCTTAAAAACCTCCAAGAATGGAGATTTCACAGGCTGTCTGGGTAGTCTGTTCCAGTGCTTTCCTATCCTCTTAATGAAAAAGCTTTTCTTCATATCTAACCTAACATTCCTTTGCTGTAACTTGAGACCGTTGTTCTTTGTTCCATCGTCTGCCACCACTGAGAACAGTTTAGCTTCAACCTCTTTGGAACCACCCTGCAGGTAGTTGAAGGCTGCTATTAAGAGTTGCAACATATTTAGCTTCTCAACATGGAGCAGGGAAATGAGAGAAAAAAACGTTCTTGTGGTGTTTTCAACCTTTTTCAAATTTGTATTGTGATGTTATCTTTGATTCTGACTAGGACTAATTCCAATTAGTTTAATGTCTCATACACATAGAATCATGATAAGAAGTTATACAAAATGTTTACTAGCTAAAGAAGCTCCTTCTCAAATATTCTTCTGCTTCCTAAATGTTAGTAACAGTGGAACTGGAGTGTTTAACATTACAGCTTCCAAAACAAAGAAGAGACTTAAGTAATCAGGTTTCTAATACAGAGTTTTGTTTTTAAGTTTTATATGTATATATCACTGGCTGTAATGTTTCAGCAACAGGAAGGAAATAAGAAAGCTAAATAAATTTGTTTCAGTTGAAAGATTTAAAGAATTTTACCATTAGGGATATAGAAGAACTACTTTTATCAGGCTACCCAACTACTTCCTCCAGCTCCAGATAATGGTTATTGTTAATATATAATGAATGAAATTGGGAATATTCAAACTTCCCAATTTGTGCTTTAAAAAAAACTTTCTATAAACAGGTCTAAAAATACTTTAAGCTTAGTTACAGTATTCACATAGCTTATTGTTCCTGCATATATCTACTTTTTAATTATACATTCCAAATTTTAATAATTTTACTACAAACAATACGTTCAACATTAACAATTCCAAGATTCCCATGCTTGCAGAAAAACAGATTTTAATTGTTGTTATTTAAAGGAAATAGTGATAAACCCCTAGAGGGATCCATCAGTCTTCATGGTGTTGTGGCTCAACTTTGCAGCCTATCAGTGCTAGGTACAGACAGTCAAAAAGCCTGAGTCTGAATCAATTCAGCCTTTGCAGGTTAGTCTAAGACGCACAAATTAAATTGACACAGAAGTAAACAGACATTTACCTTTGATTCAGAAAATGCAGCCACATGCCTGCAGTGACTCAGGCCAGAAGCCATGAGGTGCTAGAGCACAGCTCTCTGGCTGTATTCACATCCTCTTCCTGCTGCCCCCAAGGTCTCTGGGATTTGCAGTCCAGAATCACAGCAGCAGAACTCTACAGGTTTGCTTATCACTTCCTCTTCCTGCTTCCAGGTGCCTCTGGGATTTATAGTCCACAGTTGCAGCCAGCAGTAAGTTTAAGAGGGGAAAGGGGTTTTTAACCTCCTCCCTGGCCCCAGAATCCAGCTGGGGTTTGCCTGGAGGGCAGTCCCACCCCCCACCCTGCATACTGGGCTGCATCCCCAACCGGGCTTGCCAACCCCCACCCCCTCGTCAGCCAGCCCTCACTGCTCCAACTAGGGAGCACAAGGGCGGGGCCAGCCCTGCTCTCTGGAACAGACAGGACAGCCCAGGGCTGCAAAGCATGCTGGGGGGCTGTGATGTAACTTATACCAGGAAGCAGCCTGGGACAGAAGTTTCATAAACTAGTTTGACCCAATTCAATTAAATCTGATACTATATTCAACCAGGTTTATCTTAAATTAGTTTCAGCTATTTTGAAACTGGTTTATGTGGACTGAACTTCTGTTACAGATTTAAACCAGTTTCTGATCACTTAAACCAGTTTATGCGTAACTTCTGTCCCTAGCAAGGGGTAGGGAGGTCTACTTCTCTGAAGGGCAGCCTACAATGGCTGCTGCCCCTGCCCTTGAAAAAAGGATGCTTGGCATACAGCCCTGCCTCCCATTGGCATCAAGGGGCAGGGCCGCATGATGGACAGCTCTTGCAACCAGGTATCAGTGAGAGGTGAGACCATATGACAGACACCCCACAGAGCCAATCAGCACCTAGGGACAGGACCACTTGGGCCCCTTGGCCAATCAGAAGTATGATGGTGGGGCCTGACACAATCAGCCCATGAATATGGCAGCCAGCCCCACAATCTCCCTGTGAAGTCAGTTGGCCAGCTCCTTCACTTAGGTTGACCTCTATTTATAAGGCACAAAGCAAATGAATTCAGCTTCACAGAAATATGATTTTTTAATTTGTGTTGATGAAAACAAGGTATGCATCTTCTAGATCAGTGCTTCTCAAACTATGGTTCATGGATCATTGGTGATCCACATGACCCTAGTAGGCTGTCATCTGATTACATTGCACTCCCCTCCTACCACCCATGGATAAAAATGTTATTTACCAGTAAAAATGTTAAGTATTATCATTTACTGTCATTTCTCTATTATAGATATAGGTATGAAAATGTCATCTTTTCATATCTATGCAGGATATTTACTATTACCATTTGCTAAAACTGCATATTTTCACCAGAAGGTGAAAATAACTTCCCTATTTTCACACTGCATTTGTTAAATGCAAGAGAAAATAGAGCAAAAGCGCCACCTAGTGAAAAATGGCTAAAAGTACGTTTTATGGAAATGAGTTTATGGAAATGTATGAAAAAGTCTTCCTTTTTTTTTGTAACTGTATTGAGCACAGACTTAATGTTGACAAGAAAACAAGCAAATTTCCAAATGCCCTGAGTGCCCAGCTGAAAAGTCCCATTCTGTCACTATAACCTGGGGATAGTATGGGGATGGCTAAATTAACCTTCAAAATCACCAGAGCTTCAGATAAATGGAGGGATGTTAGGGAGCTTAGTATGGAGTGTCTTGCTACAAGGCATCATTTAGAACAGCCTGGTCCTTCTAAGGATGAGGGGAACATTCAGGTAATATACCATGTGCCACTTGCCTGATTTTGCTCCTTCCTTTATTGCTCATCTATGCAAACAGCACCTTATTCCAGAGCTCAGATGTGGAATAATGCTTCAAAAATATTGTATCAGTTGAAAATACTTTTGCGGGGTCAAGCAACATACCAGGTAGCTGCACCTGTTTTCTCTTTTTGTCTCATTACCACAACAGATTTACAGAGCATCCCCATATTTCGGGTATGCAAAGAGTCTCATGAGGTGTGACTGATTGGTTTCATTTCTCTTTTAGAAATGTTTACTTTTCAGTAGAAATATATATTGTAATAGGAACAGCTGGAAAAGCCGCCAACTGGAGATAAATGAGGCCCGGCTGGAGCTACCTCTTCCTAAGGATAACCCCAGACCCAGAACTGTACATGGGAGATTCCTCCCTTCCCCATACATTGTATAAACCAGAATTGAAGTGGTGCCACTGCTATCATGTGACTCTAGGAAGAAACTAAAAAGGATCCAGTCAAGGACCCCAGCTGGTATTAAGATAACTTTGTACCCTTTTGACTAGTCTCTTCCTGCTCTTTCCTGAACTGTCTGTTCCATCTCCCTCCTTCCAGCACAGTCTTTCTCCTCCAGCTTCACTCCATACCTCTCCCCAGTTTTGCTCCCCTCTCCCATTTCCCGTCAACATTCCCTCTACCTTCTCTTTTCTTTCAATTTAGCTTATCCCCTTCTAACTAAACCTACTAAAGAATTATGGAACTAGCATGGCATTTGCTACCGCTATTTGCTCTGCTTGTGTTATACTACTTTCCTTTCCTGTATCTGTTTTTGCAAGCAGACACCATCAACTACTGTCAAATCCTGTGTTTCTACTGGGCCAAATCCAATGTACTTATACTCTTGGTTGTTCCCTGGATACTACTGCCATTAACATATTAATATTAAAAACATGAAGAAAACCTCCAAATAAGTATCTAGAATAATTATTTCACCTCTATAGAGGTTAAGGGCTAAACAACAAATTCCACTTTCTAGTCAGTTTTATCAGCAAATAGTAATAGCTTTTGCAAACAAATATGATAATTTACAACATGAAAATCACAGAAAAAAAGAGTCAAGTTAGTACTCCAGTAGATGACGGAACATGAATTTTTATTATCTTATTTCTTATATTTTTGTTCCGAAAAAGGTCAAGCTCACGTTGGCCCCTGCTTGAAGGGAAGATGGACTTAAAATAGTGATGAATGCATATATTTTACAAAATAAATTGACTTAATGTATTTATCCAATGAGTTCCCCAGACAGACCAGAAGGTAGGAAGAAAAAAAGAGGCACGTTTCAATTTAACTGAGCAAACATTTCTATTGTAAAAATCAGCACTGCAAATGATATTTGTTCTACTCAATCACATATTTTCAGACATCTGATAGACATTGCTTGTTGCAGCAAAATAATCATTTTTCATTGGAAATCGCATATCCAATCCAAAAGATTTCCTCGAAAACCATGAAACTTCTAGCTTTTAAAATATGGAAAACATGATTATTGCAATTCTAAGTCACATTACGTTTCAGTATCCCAAAGAATCATTCTTGTTTCACACCTGTTATTTTTTAATTTCTCTTCTCTAGACAGAGTTCATTGTTTAAGGCAAGCTCAGATATAAAAATCAAGGGAATTATGTATACAAGGAAGCAAAGGAAGATATAATTTGTCAAAATGCAAACTCTAATCTTCTTGCACATTGTTTTTTATTATTATTATTAAATAAGTAGGCATCCTCATCAATCTTTCCTCTCTGTAGTTCTGCAGAGAGGGAGCTAGTCATTCATTATAGAATGTCTTCTTATAACTGCTCCAGGCATTCACAATGTTATGGATCAGCTCTTTCCTTTTCCCAGCACAGGTTAGTTTTCAGTCGGCCCTACGCAAGCCCTCTATTAGACAAATTATGAAAGAAATGCAACCTAACTGTAAAGGGAGGTATACAGTCTCTGCTTGGTTACATCTTATTAAATGATTTATACTATATACAGGGGCAGATCCAGGAGGTGCACTGATGTACTTGCACCCCCATTGGCTTCCTGGTCTTCCTAAAGCAGGGGTGCACAAAACATGGCCCACGGACCAGATCCGACCGTTCTGTCTGGCCCGCGGGGCCCTTAAAAAAATTTGGAAAAATTTATATTTCTCTGCCCTTGGTTCCTGTCAAAAATGACAGGAACCACAGGTAGTAGGACTCAGGGGAAGTCCAGCAGGCTCCAACAACAGCAGGGCCCACCCAGCCCTGCCCCCCAGCCGGAAGCCCCTTCCGGGGTTTCTGGGCTGGGAGCACATGGCTGCCCCGGCGGCGTGGGAAGCTCAGGTAAGGTGGGGGGGGACCAGGCAAGGAAGGCACATGGGGGCGGGAAGCGGCCCTTCCCCACCTACACCCGGTGCCCTGCACTGCAGCTGCTTGCAGCCAGCGTGGGGCTGCCTGTGCCTGCTCCAGACAGCCCCATGCAGGCTGCGAGTGCCTGCAGTGTGGGGCACTGGGCGTGGAGTGGGGCCGCTTCCCCCCCCACGCTCAGCTTTTCCCTGGGTTCCTTCCTTGCACCAAGAAAAGCAGCTCCTCGCCCGCCCCATGCCTGGCATTCTGTGCTGCGGGTGCTCGCAGCCCGCGCAGGGCTGTCCAGAGCAGACACAGGCAGCCCCAGGCAGGCTGCAACTGGCTACAACATGGGGCACTGGGCATGGGGCTGGAAGGGGCTGCTAAGCTGGCAGTGGGGCGGGTTACAAGCTGGTGCTGAGTGTGAGGAAAAGTGGCCCCTCGCCTGGCCCATGGCCAGCGCCCCACTGACTCATCATGACACATTATAATCTACCTGATCTTTTCTAAACTCTTCATTCCACAGATGTTAACAACTCTCTTTTCTTGTTAATGGTTTTGATGTTCCCCAATCAAGCTCTCCTGCTGAGACAGCCAGTCAGGGCATGAATAAAGTGTTCTGGTCAGACAGACAGAAAGACAGACATACAGACTAAAGCTTTTATATTATTAGAATTCAGTAGTCTATAGGAGACAAGTATAGAGTGTAGTAATGTCCTACAGCAGCGATGCTCAACCATATGATAAACCCGAAGATATCAAATAGGAATCCATAGTGTCACAAAAATTGTGATGTGTTGTGGTCTTTCTGAGTTCCCTACAACAGAAGAATTGCTCTATTCCTTTTCCATAGTCAAAAATGAGTGAAAGCTAAGAGCTACCATTCAGGCAAGGAGTGCCTTCAGTCTAAAGAGGGGGTGCCTTGAAACCAAAACGTTTGGGAACCACTTCCGTAGAACTTGCATGTCTTAGAGATGTCACCTTACCATGAGAATGAGTAGGTTTAGGATTAAACAAGTTTCACCAGTGTGGTAAAAATATATGCTTTAATCACATGAGTTTCCATAAAAATTGAAAATGCTAAAGTAACTGCAGGCAGGAATCATGGACTTCTAAGAATTTTTTTAGGAAGTTTGTATAAGTACCAGTCACAAGTCTTAAAACACGAGGTTTGTTAATTTAAAATATTTATAAGCTGAAGATAGAATTCATCTATGAAAAATGGAGTTAACTAACTGATTGATATTCGTAGTTCAAAGGATCCCTAATAGAAAGGTTAGAGACTTAAGCAACTTAAGGCATCTTTATTATTCTAACATTATAAAAGCCTAAGTCTATCTGTCTGTAACACTTTATTCATGCTCTGACTCCTCCCCTACCCCATCTCCCGGCCATCAGCTCCAAGCCTGCTCCTCCTGTTCCTCCGCCACTGCTGGGTTGACTCAGGCCCACTGCTCCCCCTGCTGCAGCAGGCCAGCTTCTCCCCACCCTTGGGCCCCATTCTCCCCCACATTGGGACTGGACCCTCTCCTCCCCTCCCCCTGCCGCTGTGGGAGGGAGTGGGGTAGTGGGCCCAGACCTCAAGCAGAAGGAGGTAAAGGGGGAGTGGGCCTGGATGGGGGAGGGGGACATGGGGTTCTGTCCCTGCCCACTCCCCGCTCCCCACCGTCATTCCTGTGATTCCTGATGTGCAATTGGCTAATGTATTAATAAACACCATGGATATTACAGCACCCCCCTTCTATACTCCGCAGTACCTTCCCTCTCCTCTTCCCTAACCCTGCTTTCCATCAGCAGTGCCCAGGGTGCAAACCCAGCTAGTTATGCCTCTGACCATTATTTTGCTCAATTTTTTTAATCAAAAAAAGTTGGATTTTGTTGTTCTGCTGACTGAAGTTTTTTGCTCTTATTAACATTCTCCACTTTGCTTCCCATATACCAAACACTCTTCTGTTTGATCTTGTTCATACTGTGACTTGCCACAGTGAAAGAAAGGCAGAGGCTTTTTCCCACCCAACACTCCCCGTTTGGCATGGCTGAATACTCTAAGTCTTAATCTAGTGAAAGTGGCTTTCAACTGAGGACCTCAAGGCACTAGGAAAACACAAACTGATGACCAGATCCTAAAAACTCTCATTAGCTCCATATTTTATTAGTATTTTCACTGATTTCAACAAAGCTACTTGCCAAATACAAAAAAGGTATCAAACATAAGATACAAGTTTAAAAAAATTAGGAAACCTTCTTTTTTCACATAGGCAAACCAGGGAAAGGAAGAAATCAGTAACTTGCCTAAGAAGTTATTCCCTGGAAGAAAATGAGAAGCCGAATTCCAAGTTCTGTCTCCTAATCACTATGTTTTCAGAGAAGTGCCATAATAGCAGTGTTGAGAGAGAGCACTTCCTCATGGTGGTAATGATGACTCCTATGACAAACGCCCCTCTCATTTATGAAATATCATCTCTTAGAAAATTGAAAACAACAGTTTTCTTGCTGTATATTATTGCCATGATGGTGACCATTAAATACCTCTGGTATCTGTTGCCTGTGACACAAAACACATTTGTGCAAAGGGAAAAAAGTAATGCTGATATGTTTAATTCATTAAGACATAAAGATTCTTCTTTATGTAATGATTAGCTACAAAGCATCTCACTACAATATAGTATGCTAAAAGAAACCAACACTGAACGGCTCTTAATGGAATGGTTTCAATCAATCTTCTAATTATGCCACAACATCGGAGTGCCTAAGTTCTTTTTCTAATCATAAAATTTTCTGTAGAGATCAGAAAAATAGATGGGAAAACTACTGGTGGGTCCTGCTATTCAGGATTCAGGTTTTGGCTGATGCCTATTTGGCTTCTTTTTTACTCTCTAATAATCCCTCATTCCCATGACCCCCAAATAGTCAATATTTATGCCTCCCTCAGGTAGATTAAATAATGTCCATTCTTTGCTAACCCCACACCATCCAAATTGTAGAACAGCTACATGTGTCTAGCAACATTTTAAGAATAGTAACTTAAATACTAGAGACCATATTTTATCTATGTTTTATAGCCAGTGAAAAATCATTTAATTATCCAAGACCCCTGTGACTTCAAGGTGTCACCCTAAATAGTGCTTAACTTGTAAAAAAGATTACCTATGCTAAATAATCCCTTCTCCTACTAACTTTCTCTCATCCACCATTGTTAAACAGCCATATCAACAATCTCAATAATACATGAAAGGAGATGAAAATAAATAATACTTTGATGTTTTGAATTCTTTCCTGGGGCTAATGACTGGAGGACACTTGATGAGGTAATATCAGCCAAGATGGTTTTGAACATTTTATGCTTTAATTGAATTCATCTTCACTCATTCACCTCTTTCCTACACTAGAGAGTGAGATCCTGTTATCAAGGAAGTCAAAGACAAAGCTCTTGTCAGCTTCATTGAGACAGAAAATCAGGTCCAAAAGAATGTTTATTGCCATGTTTGCAGAGATGAAAGACATCAACAGTTTAGACCACATTCTTTAAAACTTCACATCAATGTCTATAAAACTGGATTTTATTTGTATTACTCTTTTTAATGCACACAATTGTACAGTTCATTCTTCCTTTTCTGTTTTCTTAAAAATGTCTGCTGTCCTCTAGGCTAAATGTATGAATGTTCTTGAATGTATTTCCCAAAGTTCCTTTAGGATTATCATTTCATGCCATCATGTAAGTATGAAGTGAGTTCCCACAAGTTTTCTTTTTTATATCACATGGTTTTTTCTAGAATCCAGTCTGCATATTCAGCCACTTTTGTATAAACACCTGGTAGTTCTGGGCGAGCACATCCTTCACCCCAGCTGGTAATGCCCACCAAATACCAAATTTCATCATGTTTGCATGATAATGGCCCACCTGAGTCTCCCTGAATCATATAAGAAAAGGATGAAAGGGATGGTTCCAGTTAGTATTTTTCTTTCAACGATGGGCCTGATAAATTAAAGCATTCTCATCAGGGACCAGAACCCAGGAGCCCTCCTCTCAGTCGAGTTCTACTTACACTCCATATTGCTACATTTGTAGCAGCATTAAGTCTTTCCCGCCTGGATCATTGGGATTTCAACTTTTTTTAGATTCAAGGCAACCCTCCAAAACTTTTCAAACTTTAGCAACACCCACTTAAAAAAAGTATGTTACTATATTATGTATACTATAATATAAACATTGTGATTGTTATTAATTATGTTAACACTTGAGGAGACATTAGTATGTCACCAATCCAAAAGCAAAAAAAACCCGAACCCTTGGCTGACAATGGGTAAATGTGACTAATTCATATTCTCATTTGATATGCTCCCTACTTGTACTGTTCATTTTTTATTTACCTGAAGTATTAGCATTTTTATAAGAGGACCAGTGCTGAGCTCCAGGAAAAAATGTGGTAGATCAATTCTGCAAGAGATATGTGACTCTTGAATTGAAAAAGGAACTTTTCAGTGCCCACAGTTCCTTTCCATTCTACAGACAGCCATGCCATTTAATCTACAGACAGCCATGCCATTTAATCATGGTAACTGCCTATAAATCACTTGGTGAGATAAAAATTAAAATAGGCCTCACAAGTTATCTGGGTGATCATTGCATCTCAGCATGGGAGTCACAGCTTGGGAACTGGGGAAAGAAGGTTCTAGTATGTAGGGAAGAAAGTACACACTTCCTTGATTTCTCTGAAGGGTTCTGCTGATGAGTTCACTGACTCAACAGACTCAGACCCTGTGGTGGAAGAGACTAGAGGTAATTTTGGAGATAATTTTCCTTCCTCAGGTCCAGTTTCCTGGAATTTTCCACTACTGCGCCCAAAAACATAATGTATTCTTGTCTGGATGTTATCTGAAAAAGATTCCATCTGGACTTCATTTTTTTTACAATTTTGACAGATGGAAGTAGGAATTCAGCTAATAGTTATTTTTTAGTCATATATTCTTATTAAAATGTTGATAATACTTTTAAAGATGATGCAGAATGTATGATCATGTATTTATTACTCCATTACCTTACAAGCATCCTTTCCACCTTCTTTATAGCCAGCACATATCACCTTGTTGTTTATTGTGTGCTCTTGATATCTTGACTGGCATTCTTCTTTTGATACTAGAGGAATATTAGCCTTCTGAAGAATATCTTTTATTTGACCTATAAATAACAAAAGTACAAAATGAGTATCAAAATAAATACAGTAAGCTATAGAAATCCCAGTATAGAGTTATTACAAAGACCTAGCACCATGCACCTAGATCCCACTCAGTCTGAACTGTGGATCAGATTGTGTTCATGGGAGAAATCAAAAGTAATTGTACAGCCAGACAAAGAGCCAATCACAGCAAGTCAAAGTTCAGTGCCCGCCCCTCCGGACAAGGGGAAAAAGGAGAAGTCTATCATATGCCATGTCTCACAAATGCCTCTGGTTATGCACCTGAGAATGTACTAGGTGCCGCTGTTACCATCAGTGTGATCTCTACAGCCTCTAGTAGACATGAAAGTGCAGCTGCATTGGGATCTGATGCAGAATGTGACAGGAGGCTGTCCCGAGGCCGGTCCCTTCGTCGGCCCGCCCACCTGTCTAAGGCAGTCTGACTCCCCTCCCATGCCCTTGTTGGAATTAAATAGTTGTTTGTAGGTGGGAGGCTGCCCATTTTATTGCCCTGATGCCAAAAGTGAAATACACAGCTCCAAACCTCACCTTCCACTGTGTCCCATGTCTCAAAGATGGCAACCAGATCCACTATTACTCCCCTGGCTCCTTAGCTGGGCCACATTCAGCCTCTGGCCCAAACCTGGCCTTAGGCATCCTCAGACGTACCTTGGCTATATGGCCCTGTGACATGGGCCTCCACTCTGCCCCACTGGGGCCTCAACTCTTACCTACAATTAACAGCCAATGCTTCTAGGGAAGGTGAAAAACATACTGACACCTGTAGCAAAAGTTAGGGGAAAATATCCATCCCAGCCCCACATGGCAACCAGGAAAGCCCAGAAGCATGGGGAAAACCAAGCACCAGCCACTCAGCACTATGTTATAGCCTGTGGACCAGAAACAACTCCATTCACTACATATCCTAGCTAGAGGGTGAGAACTCCTCTTTCTATCATCCTGTCCCCTCTGTAAACTTTTCCCAGCTCCTTTTAACCTTTTTCATAACTAAGCCATTCTCCTGATGCTGAGCATTATCACTGAATATATTTGGTTATTGTATGAAACCTCCTTTTTTTATGAGATACTGGTAGAACTAAAGAATCTGAAGCAAAGAAGGAGTTATACTATTGTAGCTACATGTTAACCATAAGTATAGCAAAATGAATATCAGAATTGTCTTTAAAAACATCCTTCTAATTTAATCATATATACATAAATGTGAAACAGGAATGTTTAAATAAATCAAAGGAAGCACACATTTAAAACTAAAATAGGGGTATCAGACTCACACATTCATATCATATGGCCATCGCTTGCAGGTATCACAAACCCAAATCCTTCTGCATACTGCTGTGAATACTTTTCATATCTGATTTTATACAAATGTTGAATACAATATTGTTGAAAAGAAAAATCTCCATTTTTGAGTTGTGCGTAGGTAAAGAAAAATAAATAACCTAAGTGCTTGATTTTCAGTGAGATCTCACATAAATAGGTCCTGAAACCTATTTATTTAATGTAATCACCACTCTCTATTGCCTGCAGAACATGCACTGAAGTCAAGTTTCACTCACTTCTGTAATAGCAGTAAGGTTTCTAGAACAAATTGTGCAGTATAAATCTACAAGAACAGTTGTATTCATGCTGGGTTTTTGGTTGTAGCCGTGTTGGTCTAAGGATATAGGCAGGTAAGGCTCTTTGAGTAGATGTGATATATTTTATTAGGCCAACTGAGTAGTTGGAAAAAGGTTCTTGGCAAGCTTTCAAATGCAGACACCCTTCTTCAGGCATAGGGAGTCTCTGCTGGTGTTAGTAAATTATTTAATAATTTAAATAAATGACCAGCAGAGATTCCCTATGCCTGAAGAAGGGTGACTGAACTCCAAAGCTTGCCAAGAACCTTTTCCCAACAACTCAGTTGGTCTAATAAAAGATATACCCTCTACTCAAAGAACCTTGCCTGCCAGTTGTATTCATGCACACTCATTGTTGGTGTTTGTTGTGTACCAGGTACAATGAGATCCACTGTCAATGTGTAGTCAGACACAATAACCATTCACAGGGACAAATTTTACCAAGCCAGATGATCTTTGCAAACATAGGTTTCCACAGTTTAAATATTAGTCTGTACCTCTTTCTTGTGCATAACCCCATCCAATCACCCAACAGTAGGTATAAACTGTATTTGCTTCCTCTTTTGATGGCAAGCATATGGGCCGCTGAACATCTAAAATGCAATTTGAAATATTAGTTTGGCCAGAATAAAGATCTTTAACCACAAGTTTCTTTGTATCCCTGTTGTATTTTTTCACCTGCATTCCATACTAACATTGCCCTGTCCCTTAAGACAAGTAAAAGACATTACATTCCTGAACAAGGCAAACTGGGTGGGTCTTTCCTGAGGCGATTTATGTATATTTGAGTAAACTATTCAAGTTTCATGTACATCAATAAAGATTAAGCACTAAATCATCCCCACACATTTTCAAAATGAATTCATTATAATGTTTTACACACCAGTAAAGTTCATAGTTTTATCAAGTTTCATTAAAGCAATGTCATATCCAGTCTCTGCAATCACATACTGAGGGTGAATAACAATGTCTTGGACTCTGAAGAAAGGTGTATCCTCATTTATTTCTGATTGTTTTAAAATGCCAGTATAAACACGCCAAATGTTGGGACTCTCATATCTACGGAAAAAAGAGAAACAAGAAGTCCTAGGTTCAGAAATTTACTGTAGTAAATCACCTGTGTGCATATGCCAATGTTTTCTATTACCCCTGGGTGTGTTGTCAGAATGTCAGACTAAAAAGATATTCTTGTCCCTCAGTTTTGCTTTTTCTTTTCTCCTGTTTTCCTTCTCATTTGTATTCCCACCTTCCCATCAGCTTTCCCTCTTCTTAATGTTCCCATTTTCATTCCTTCTGATCCTTTTTCATATTTCTTTTACCTTTGCCTTCTGATTTTTCTCTATTCTCTCCTTTCCTTATTTTTGTCTCTGAGGGTTTCATCCAAGTACTACAAAAGTCAATGAGGTTATTTCCACTGAGTTTCAAGAGCTACATTTTTTATTAGCTAAAATAGAATTGGAAATGTAAATTGGAGTAATCATTTAATAGGAACACAAATCTGGCACTAAAAATTATAAAAAAAATTAAAAGAAAAAAGTTATTATTTGGAGGTATAGATTTAACCTAAAAGGCCCTGTACTAATTACTTTTTCTGAGATTTTTTTTCATTTCTTTTAATAGATTAGTGCAAAGCCATAGACTTGCATCCTGCTTCTGTTAAACACCATGCATTTATTTAATAATTTATTTATACACAAACTTACCTTCATAATGCAGAAACACTCATCTTAATTGATGTCTATCTATGGTAAATTTGAAGTCTTAAACATATGTCTTTGAAAAATAGAGAACTCTAAGAAATGTGTAGTTTGGAGAAAACTACTTGTTTTATGCTCATTATACCAATAGCTACACAGAATTTGAATTTTTTTCAGTAAAATTAATCTTTGTGCCAAAAATAACCCGAGAAATTTCAATTGTATCATTTTAAAGTGCCTGAAAACAGGATATCAGAGGTGTCTTCTTATACCAGACTGTAGCAGTTATATCACATATTGCAATGAAGTGATACAAAATAATGCATGGTGCCAATTTCCAGTGACTGTGACAATCTTAATTTCATGCCTTTAAAATCATACCTTTTGTTTTCATTAAACTAATTTCTTCTACCCATTTATAAGAAGTACTCACCCATCAGTACAGTGGGCAGCTGTTAGAATCCACTTGTCACTAATGATTGAGCCTCCACAGAGATGTTTTTGAGTACTGAGCTTGACTTGCAAGCTTACTTGCCATGGCCATTCACCAGGAGAAGAATCTGTCCCTCCAACAATTCTTATATTTTCTTTAGGCTGCTGCATACATGCTGTGGAAATAGATTTAAAAACTATATAGAGAGATAAATTTGCCCCAGCAATGAAAATGTATCCACTTCTGCCTAGTGCCTGTGGCTATCCACAGGTATGCAGGTATCCACAAGTACTAGGTAGCTATTACTATACCTTACTGTTAGGGTAACTTTACTTGCACCTGCTTGAGTGGTGAATTACAGTATTATTTGAACTTTTCTTTTATATTCAGCCTTATTTAACCATTGCTTAAGTTTTTGTATAGTCTTATTATTAAACTTTTCTTTTGCATATTGTATCTCTATTAAGCTTATATTCTAGTGTTATCAGCGTAGGTGTGTAAAATGTAACAACTAAAATTAACTGAATTTAGCACTGATTGACTGAATCAGAGGGATGACATGATTGAATATGTTAATGAAGCATGATAAGAAAAGACCAGTTGGACAGTGCCCAACTGCAGAGTCCTTGGAATTTCCAGTTTTGATGGACAGACCAAATTAAGATGTGTGCATGTGATGGGTTTGTTGAAACAAAGGAATATACTGACAGGATAAAAATATGAACAGTACGATAATTGCAGGAAAACCAATCAACGGTACCCAGAAATGAAGAGTGATCAGAGGAGTTAAGTTAAAGAAAAGCATAAAAGGGGTGCAACAAAGAAATGTGTGTCATTATCCAAAAACATCTGGACTGAACAACAGCCAAAGGACTTCTGACAGATGACCACCCTCTATTTTCAGGAATGGTGACTAACCACCAGTCCCTGTGGTGGAGTAATATCTGGGATTGGGTGAAACCATTAGGCTAAGTGTTTTTCTCTCTCTGTCGATGGCCTAATTCTTTTGTTTTAAAATCATACATTTTACTTAGATTCAGATTCTACTACCTTTATGCTAGCAAAATTGTACCTAACCCCATAAGCAGACTGATCATTGTCATTGGAACAGCTCTTGGAATAAAGAGCATTTGTGTGAGTAATTGTGGTATTCAGGTTTATGTACATTTAAGTCAATGGAGCACTGTACTATCAATAGATTTTCCTGACTACTTCTACACAACTTCATTAAATGAAACCTTTTACTTACCAGTGTTAGGTTTTCTTTGACATAATCTTAATGAGTAGCCAGAGATCTTTCCTTTCTCATGCACTATGTTGTTTGGAGATCCATTTGAGGACATTCTTAAGTGGCATTTGCATTTTCTGTAGATGAAGTTAATTTAAGGATTAAGTTGTAATGTTTATACAATGCTACATGTTTCCTTCAGGCAGCCCTTAAGATGTTAATAAAATGATCTTACCCCTCTTGAGTGCATTCCTGAAGTGGAAAATAAGTAAAAAATTGGCAACGGACCATGTCTGTGCAAACCTGCTGACAAGCTTTGTGTCCCTTAACATAGGTAATGTTCAGTTCATCTCCCAAAAAGTTTGTATCACTGTAAGTGCGGGAATGGCAGGCTGTAAGGCATTAATATTGCAAATATCAGTACAACACATTGTTACGTACACTAGTGTTCCATTATTAGTTTCATACTTAAAAATAGATAAAATTCCTCATTAGAAACTGGGGAGGGGGTTACATTGTAATTCAATATTTACCAGGAAATGATCTTCTACAATTTAGGAGACTAAAGCCTGACATAGCATTTTCTCGTTGTACATATGTATTTGGCATACCACTTCTTGATGTCTTAAGAAGGCACAGGTTTCTAAAAACAAACAAACAAGTAAATAAATGTATTAAAACATGATTACAGCATTGAACATGTCATAAAACTGGCATAACAAACTAATCACACCTAGTATATGTCAGACACTAAATTATACAATGTCACTGTAAGGAATTTAGAGATTATGTAAATTAGCATAGTTCTGGATTCTACTGGGTGACCCTCTGACCTGCTTTCATGAATACTTTCTAAAACAGCCAAGATTCTAAGTATTGGGAAGCCAATCTTAGTTTTCCAACAAAAATAATTCCATATACTAAATCTTACAAAAATGTAAGATTCTGTTGCTCAGTACCTAAGGTTGTGCATACTGTACATTTCCTGAAATAGCATCCAATTATGCTGTTAAAACCACAGGGGCAAAATGCACAAATAAGTGACTTTAGGTTGGGTATGTCATCTTTTTATTTTCTTTTCCAGAGATAAAAATAAAGGTGCATTTCCTTGCACCTTTAATTTGCCCAGAAAGTTTCAATGGGTTGTAGTAGTTATTTTTTAATTCCTCACTGCTAAAATATTAAAAGCAAAAGTTAAATTTAAATAACAAAGAAATAATGTAATTTTAAACATATTGTTCAATTTTGTGTAAAGTACATTCATGTAAATCATATCATAGTTCTGGTTCTCAGAACTCTATTTTGACACTTTTGTAGGGATTCAAATATCAGTTATTTAAAAGAGTAAGGCATTTGTTCCCTTTTGATGCACATTTCTGTTGTGAAATTTCATAGATGTCATAGACATTAGGGCTGGAAGGGACCTTTGGAAGATCTTTGACTCCAGCCACCTGCCCCAGGGGCAGAAAGTCAGCTGGGGTCATAGGATGCCAGCAAGATAAGCATCCAAATTTCTCTTGAAGGTGTTCAATGTAGGTGCTTGAAACACCTCCGAAGGCAGGCTGTTCCAGACCTCAGGGGCTCGGATAGTAAAGAAATTCTTCCTTATGTCCAGCCTGAAACGGTCTCGCAGTAGTTTATAACTGTTCTGCCTTGTCATCCCCTGGGGCGCTCTGGCAAACAAACATTTCCCCAGATACTGGTAGTCACCTCTGATAAACTTTTAGGTGGCCATCAGATCACCCCTGAGCCTGCGCTTTTCCAGGCTAAGGAGCCCCATAGCTCTCAGCCTATCATTGTAAGGTCTGCTTTCCTGATCTCTGATCATGCACATGGCTCTTCTCTGCACTCTCTCAAGCTTCTCCGCATCCTTTTTTAATTGTGGGGCACAAAACTGGATGCAGTACTCCAGCTGCAGCCTCACCAAGGCCAAGTACAACAGGAGAACGATGTCCTGGGATTTGTTCGAGAAGCATCTATGGATGCAAACCAGCATTTTGCTCGCTTTACTAGCAAATTATACACACATGGACAAAACGTGCCAGAATCTGTACTTTGAGAATTACACTTCACTGAGAATTCCGATAACTGTATCAAATTAACACCTTTTAATGTATTGTTTAAAATTAACATAAGCATTTCTGATATTTGTAATTACTAGAATATAAAAAATTAGTTGTCATATTCACCTTTGTGTTTCTACTTCCCAGTTACTTGTAAAAAATGTAAAGAACAGGCAATTTGGATAATAAGTACAAATAGTTCGACACACAAAAGTATCAGGAGTGAAAACACTCATAATATTAGTTCCTGAAAATTCTTTATGTTGAAAAATGTCCAAACGACAATCTGTTTAAAAAGAGAAAAAAATATATCAAGAGTCCAGTGATTTTTTTTGATGGCAACAGAATATTCATATATATATTTATATATATCCTTTTTCACAGTTGTCCTTTCTGTTCTATGCTTTTGAGAGATGTAAACAAGAAACCATTTTCATGAACATCTTTAAAAACAAATCTCACATTTAAAATTTTTGTGCCTCTTGATGAAACTTCCATTTATTTCCTGCAATACACAGAAAGTACGGGTGTGGTGGTTGAGTGGCTCCCTACAGGCATAAATTCAAACCCTGCTATGGACTTGTGCAAAAGGTCACTCCCAAGTAATCCATCTGTAAATGGGTACCTGAAAACTTGGTCTGGGAAGTCAAAGACAGCCAAGAGAGTAAGGCTAGACCTATGTGTGCTAGCCCAATAGGCTGCAATGTTCAGAAGGACTTTTAACCTTTTGAATATGTCAGGGAAATCTTTCCTACATCAGTATATGCTGTGTATGCTTAAACTAACACTCAGAAATATTTCCCTTAACTGTTCCTGCTACATTTCTGGGAAGGAATTTTTTTTCCTTATTCACTTGTGCACTTTGATTTATTTTTCCTTTATTTTCTCTATCCAGTAGGTGTCATTACAGCTAAGGTCAATGCTGTTTAGTAGTAAAGTGATGTTGCTGGTATTTTTTGCCTCAACAGTGTTTAAACTGCTTTCTAAAATCATTTCCAGAGATGATTCCTATCATGGGACTGGGACAATCTGAAAAAGTAATGCAATACTAAAAAGACCAATAACAAACAGATCAACAAAAGCAACATGTGGTTTAAAGACATTATTTGTGAACTAAAATAAGGCTGCATGGAGGCAGAAGAACAATATCACCAACATGAAAGAATAATCTCAGGTAACATGAGGAAGAGAAATAATTTAAACAAAAGTATAAAGCTGGATGTTTTAACTGAGGACAAGAAGGAATAATACCTTGAGT
The DNA here is from genome assembly GCF_052110815.1 of Crocodylus siamensis. Classification (NCBI taxonomy): domain Eukaryota; kingdom Metazoa; phylum Chordata; order Crocodylia; family Crocodylidae; genus Crocodylus; species Crocodylus siamensis. The sequence continues at coordinate 66,150,670 of NC_143396.1, forward strand.
CTGATCCTGCAGTTTAGAGCAGGAGTCAGTCACTTTAGAGCAGAGCTGTTTTAATGGAGTTTAGCTCTGAGGATAAGCCACTTCCAACCCAGCCTGTGCTGTCACTGCTGTACCTGCAGTCACCATTCCCCCTGCAATGCCACCACTGTGACTTTTTCCTGCTACTTAGCCACCAGGCAAGCCTCAGCAAAAAGCTCTGTCACAGAAGCCCCGCAGCTCTGCAGATTGAATCAAGTAGCTCCACAGGTCATAGGTTGATGGTTTAGAGAGTTTTGCCTTAGAGAACTGCAGGAACAACCTCAAAGAGGACATTAGATTTAGTCACGGGATGCCCACAGTATACAGAAAACTTGCCTTTAGATTAGTCAAAGCCAGGGCCAGATCTAGGGGAGGTGTGTAAGGTGCAGTTGCACCCCCATTGGCCCAGGTGCAGATCTAGGGGAAGTGCAACCACTGCTGGAAGCTGTAAAACCACAATGGGCCATCATAACTAAATATCGAACTACTGTGTATTTTGGGGGGAAAAAATGCAGTTTTCCCTTTACTTCCTGACTCTGCAAAAGGTCAAAGGCCAATTTGAGCATAACAGCCCATTTTTTTATGCACAATCATTTTTAAGCTTGCATTGAATTTAATTGAAACAGCATCTTTTTTTGAGTCCTGATATACTGCCTCTGATGGGATTTTCTTATTCAATGTTTCTATGTGTGATATAAATGTAAACTGCAATTTCATCAAAGTAAGTTTATGAGAGAACTCATTAGATCTTCAAACCACAAGACAGTTTTTGTATCACACAATGATAAAAGAGGAAGGTTAAAATGATTAAGAATACATTATTTGAATTTTAGTGCCAAAAACTATTAATGACACAACCACAAAAAAACCCAGAAAGATTTTTATATGATTGCTTATTTACATGTTGCATATAATATTTATACACATTGAAACATATTGTATCATTGTGTTTCCTTTATATCTAAATTCAATTAATAGAGATTTAAATAGTTACCTGTTTGAGAAAGATGGCAGAGTTTTAATGAGAATCCAGATACAGCATTGTTAAGTACTCTTATGTTTGCTGGAGTGCCCGTTTTGGTGTACTTCAAGAAGCACTTGTTACTGAATGACAAAAGTAAAAACTTTTTTTCAGTAAGAAACAGGCCAGATTCCTTCCTCCACAAAGTTGTCTTTACACCAGACAAGCTTAACTTAATTTTGACTCCACCTTGCCAGAAATGGTCTCCCTGCAAGTCCTGTACATGCCATATGTGTCACTAGTAGGGAATGGGGCAAGAGCAGTGAACAGTTTGCCCAGGCAAAGTTATCCAAGAACTGATCTCACTGAGCCCTGCCAGCTTCACATACCAAAAACTGTACAGCTACTAATTATGCAGTTTCTAATGTCTCAGTACATGACATCTTTCCACTCATTATCTGGATCTTCTTCCAACATATGGCACACATTAAATCTGTAAATATAAAATCCAATGGAAAATTGAGTGTTGGGGTACTTATTCAAGCGTTCAGAAGTTAGGGGGTACTTGGTTGAGAAACACTGTTTCAAAGCACCCACTAGAGCAGGACTCAACATTTTGAAGTAGCTCTATGAAAAAACAAAAGGGACAATAGACCTGATAGATTAAGAGCTAAAAACTGACAGCCATGGGACAGGATTTTCTCTCCATTCTAGTGAAGCTTAGAGCTTTATATAATAGCGTTTTATAAATAGCAGTTAATCAACACAGTATTCCTTTGAGGTAAATAGTGATTTTTGTCATTGTTATTCATCATCACTTGCTATATTACTACCATAAAAATGTCTGTTTGCAAATGGACACAGTCAAGTATTACCATATACTGTTTGATAAATGAAAGCAATAAAATGTTATTATTAAACAAATTTCATGCAATTTTTCCAAATAATGCACAAGAAGAGAAGTGAAACAGAAAATCTGTGTTCATGGAATTGGGTAATTATTTCTTTCTTTACTAACATACTAACTAAGGAGACACTTGTGGTGGGCACTGAAACTATAGAGCTATAGAAATGTTTGTTAAAATTGCCCATGAATAATCATCCTCATCACCATATTTATTGTCTTCGATATTGATTTGTTGTTAGTGCTATTACTGTTATTATTTAACAATACATCTGTAAATATTCCAGCAAAGATGTAATGGATTTTTAGAATTATGCCAAAGATTCAATAATAACTTTAAATCTCATGATTTTTTTTTACCCTGGACTCCAATAATCATAACACTGAATAACACTGAAGAAAAGATGGGGGGAGAGGGAGGTGTGTGCTCTGTGCAAATGTCTGGATCCATTCATACAGAGAGTGGAGCAGGAACAAGCACACAGTTTTCTTAATTCCTTTTTCTATTATATACATTAAAATAACCTAATAATGAAATATTTTAACATAAAAGTATCTGTTTCTAACAGTAACAGTACCAAGGTATGGTTCTAATCTTGTGCCTTTCATTCATAGATTTCTAGGAACTTCACAAGGAATACCTTTATCCTATTTTACAGATGGGCAAAATATGAGTGGCAACTCCTGTTTAACTCCAGTATGACAGCTAGTATCAGTTGAATTCTTTACATCCTCACTGTATTTTAGACTTTCCAGCACTATAACACAAAAAATTGTCTTTCTACCAAAAGATAAATCCAAGTCAAACTACTATAGCCCTTTTCATGCCAGTACCTCTAGATTTGAATATAACACAAAAAGATAACTGAGATTAAAATCTACATTTCACATAGAACAATACAATGTGAAAAATATCTCTTTAAATAATTTCCCTTTTCTTTAATTTTGCTTATGAATTACTGTATTACTAACTGTGCTGCTATCCAGTAAGGAGGATCAAAACTTACCGAAAACCTGCACTGTGAAATGCTCCTGTGGCATATGTAAAAAATTGACAGTGGTGGTCATCGGTGCATCTTTTTTGACACTCTTGATAGCTATATTCAGTAGTAATATTATAATTTATCCCTTGCATATCCAGTCCTGTATGGATGTCCCTGCTGCAACCTGGGTAGAGAAAAAGAGGGGAAAAAAGAGCATACTGAAACATTCTTGTTTTGGAAGTTCCAGAAGTAACCTGGCAGACTAGCCAGATTCTGCATCCCTCCCTCACTTTCAGCAGTGCCTTATTTTGTATATAGTTCCATTAAGAAAATTGAAACTATGGAGTAAGGTGTTATGTGATACGAATCAGAATGGTAGAACCTGGATCTAGAGAAGCATCTCTATCATTTCAAGACAAGGGAGTGGAGGAGAGTGAGAGCCCTGAGTCACCTTGATGAGGTGTCAGCCCTGTAGTTTTTCAGATTAATGGCTGAAAAACGCTAATGTTCAAAAAAATCACAAAACACAAACCAGCATTTTAACAGCAAATGCTACCCTACGATGCAGTAACCAAGTCCTGTTAGAGTCACAGGATTTATTTATATGTATCACAAGAAAGAATTGGGACCAAAGAGTCTGAAATAAATACCTTCCCCAAAGTAGGTTTATTTTTTCCTATTGAACACCCGGGTTGTGTTCATCTAGCATGTTTCTCAGCCAGCCATAGCTGTTCCTTTATCATGAATGCATAGGGCCATATTTAGATTCTGCCTGCTTTAATCAGATACTAATTAAAGTGAATAACATGAAAAGTAACCACAAAATAAGATCTAGTAGGCTGGCTGGTGACCATTACAACTATGAATATGAGTCAAATAATTCCAACAACGGCTTTATAAAAACAGTGAATACTCTGAGAGGTGTAAGAGGGAAGGTGGTAAATACTGAATATGTTGCTTGTCTTTTTACCTAGTGGTTTATACCAGGATATCATTAATATGACATTAAGAAGTAAATTCTCCAATAAATATGGTTTGTAATGCTCATATCTATCAGGCTGTTCAATTCAGTACAACAGGTTTTTTTTTATAAAAGAAGAAGAGATGCAATAAATGCACTCTCATATATATGGCAAATGTGTTGTATTTAAATTGACATCTTGATGATGTAACCAACTAATTTTAGTGATGCCTTTAAAATACCTATTCACTGACTAGTCTGAAATATAGTACACTGATACTGAAAGCTTTTATATATATTTAAAGAGATTCATATAAGTATATCTTACCACTAATTTTGGTGTGGCATTGTTTTAAGGAATGTCCAGAAATTGCACCATCCATGTGCACCTTTGGCAATATTTCGGTCTTACTGTCTTTCAAGTAGCAGGTAAACCTATGTTCAAAAGTTGGCAGTACACAGTTAACATTAGCACCAAAAGCCCAAGCTCATGAGAAAACAGATTGTTTGTAGTTATATTTTCAAGCATAAGGGGCAAAACATGCTTTCAGAGCCAAATCCTCAGCTTCCTTTACACTACTGGAGTGGTGCAAGAATTACAACTCGCTTATAGCAGCATTTAGAGTTTCATAGCATAGGCTTTCTGACAGTTTTCCAGGAGAGAAGGTGTTCTTGGATAAGGCAATGTAGGCTTAATGCAGTTCCACAGCATTGAAATGCCTAACTAAAGATGTGTCTTGTGAATAAATTGTGCTATGTGAATAACAGAGTTCACATTGTGCCAACCATGCAACCCCAGAAACTGGCACAAGAAGCAAGGGGGAGTTCCCACTTTCATACAGAAAATCATAGGGGTTAGGGTCATGAGTCAACAGGCCAAAGGGAGGGAACAGGTAAAAGGTAAAGAAACATCAACACTGTGGTAACATACACACAGCACCTTAATCTCCACCCCCTCCCTATACCTCGAGAGGTGTCCCCGTTACTCCCTAGAGCTCAAATAGCAGCCTGCAGCTACCCCCAGGTGTAAGTCCAGCTCCTTCAGTTCACAGTCCTGGATGACCGAGCCAGTGAGATCTCCAGCTCCACTGTGCACTCCTCTACATAGGGCGGATCAGGTTCCATGTGCACGCTGCTCTCTTCCCCTTACTGCAGCCTCAAGCTTCCTCTTCTTTTTTCCCTTGCCCCCCGTCCCCTGGGGTTTTCAGAGAGTTGAAGTCCACATTAACAGTCAGCAGAGCTCTGCAGACTGTTCCCTGGCTCCACCTGCTGTTACCCACATTACGTTCACATACAACTGGAAGCGGTTCAGAACCATACCACCTCCATGGGAGTTTCACGAGGTCTTTTGCCCTCTGGGAGGAAAAAATACTCTCAAGGCTCAGTAGTTTTGAGGGTACAGTTCTGGCCACAATCCCTTCTGGTATGGCTAGTATCACTTCCCAAAGTGAGGGAGAGGGTGGATGGGATGGGTTAGATGTGGAAAGGAAGTGAAAAGCAGAAAATGTATGAATTAAAATGAACAATCCCTTAAGGACACATGGTAGAGCTGAAGGCATCTGGGTTTCATTTCTCCAAACTAGGCAAGGGACTCTTAGCTTTCCAAAGTTTAAGAAATGTAGCTTCATAAATTTCTAAGGAAATGTAAAACTGTGGTAAGACAGCTTCTGACAAAGTAGGTTGTTACATGCTCATATTTTTCTGAACCAGTTAGTCTCTAAGCTGCCATTCTACCCTACCTTCTGGGTAATACATTATATTTTTTCTGAGACGCTGCATGGATGGAGCAGTGCTGACTGCCTAATGGACATTACACATCACATGAAACTTAGCTTTTGAAGACATTACCTTTCTGTAGGGTCTTGAATTCCAGTTGGTGGCAGGTAAGTGAACAACAGACATGTCGGATGGTAAGTACACACAATTTGACAGTAATTGACATTTGGTGTAAAAACTGTCATTACATCGCCTCCTTGGAAGTATGTGTTTTCATAGATCTGAGTCATGCATTCTGACATGGAATAATGAAAGGTATTAGCGTGTGTTATGTCAGGTACTGACTGTCACAGACAAGGAGCTGACCAAAAAAAGGATATAAGGCAGGTCTCCACCTCACTAAAATCCTGCTGTCTCCTTATTGCTGCACAGCGTCTCCTTGAGCTCTCTCTCACCTTAAGCTGTGCTCTCTGCCTTCCCAAACCTAGCGTGAAGTTTCTGCGCAGCATATTGTTTCACAGCAGGTAGGCCTGGCTGGCAAGGCAGAGTCTGAAGTTTTTAAAGGGAGGATGCTACTGCCTTCCACACTGCAGATGGAGAACTGCTGAGAGGAAAGGAAGAAAATTCTGGCATGCAAAGGTCAAGTTGGATTTCAAGAATGGTAGAGACATCTTTTGAGAGATCTTAGTGCGGAAAAACATCAGAAGGAATATGCGGATGGAAGAAAATACAAAGTGTAAGACAGAAAGAAATACAGACAGAGATAGAGAGCGAGTAAAGCTGTAGGCTGCATCCACACAAGCATTGACGTTTGGTTCCCCAGGGACAACTAGCAGTAGCACACCGTGTTGCCGCCAGTTGTCCCTGGAGAATGCCTGTGCCATGTGCCTTCTGGCATGCAGCAAATTACCCTGGGTGGGGTAGGGTAAATTGGGGCCAGCACTGGGCTGGCCACAGCAGCCTTACCTGGGGTCCTCCTGGGGCTGCAGCAGTGGCGATCCTGCCTCTCAGAACCTGGCCAGCAGCCAGAGTGTGGCTCTGGCTGGCCAGGCTCTGGTTTTGTGCACCACTTCCCTTTTTTTCCTGCACAGATTTTTTTTTTTACCCCTGGATATTCCACTCCCTCCCCCTGGGATGCTCCCTTGCAGTCCAGAGAACAGCTGAATGTGCAGTATGTGGTGCTAAAGACATAGAGCTTCTGAAACATGAGGCTTGAGATCTGCTGGGTCTCAAAGGAGAGGGAGTTCCAGAACTTAGGAGCAACTGCTGAAGATCTTCCATGTATTTTTGCCAAGTGGAATTGATGCATTGATGGAACTTGCCTGTGATTGCTTTCCATTGACCTTAGGGATCATGGTGGGGTATAAGGGAGAAGGCAGGCTGTGGGCATATCTAAAAGTTCATTAATATGCCTTTGTTACTGGGCGTTAAGTTTAGTACCTCTAATATGAGGTACTAGATAAAGGCGCTAGATAAAGGCTCATTAACTGTGATTTTAATGCACAGTAGACCAATTCTACTGTGCATTAGCACAGTTTTTGCCATGACACTAATGAGCAGTAGAAAAGTCCACTTTACACTAAGGTGTCATATATAGATGTGCCCTGTGTTCCTGGCACCCTACTTGCCTTGCTCCAGGTCAATATCTTTAAGCATATTGCACAGCTCCAGGAAGGGAACTTCCTAAACCAGAGCTCTGGAGGTGCATCTGCACAACTACACATTAGTCTGAGAATAGGCACAGTGCTTATTACTTGCCAGGAGTACTTTGCACATGTGACTACCCTGTTTCTAGTTTAGGAAGCAGCCGACATAGCACTGCATCATGCCTAAGCTCACAATTCTGGAGCAGGGTAATTTTATTTTGAAAACACATCCTCACATAGTGGGAAACTGCATTGTTTCATTGGACCCAAATCTCTGATAAATCTTCTAAATCCTCTTATTCCACCCAGGATCTAGCTCCACCTACTTCACAAGGACAAATACTCTATAAACAGAGAATTAAATGCTAACCAAGGGGATACAGAAAGAGCAAACATTTAGAAATAGCAGAATGCATCAGGACTTGTGCAGGTGTACAACTTCAAGCACATCTGTAATCTCCTGCATCAAATTAACTGCATCTATGAAGAGAATAAAGGCTTCTAAGTGGCAATGTGTTCATGTTTTGAAGTTAAAAGAACCAATTTTAAGACATATTTAAGGGCTGTCCAGGTTTAGGAGTTCATTGATTATGCTGCTCGGTGTCGTAGCAAAGTGTGGGGGCAAGCAAGATGTGGGGGCAAGCAAGGTGACCGCCCCAAGTGCCCAAACAAGGGGCATAAACAGGTGCTGCCCAATTGAGGCAGAACAGATGGAGCTGCAAATGGCTCATTTGGGGGGCCATGGGGATGGGGGGAGGGTGGCTCCCACTGCTGTGTGCACTCCCAGGCAAGCATGGGGGGGTGTATGCCCCCTAGATCTGTGCATGGGACGAGGGCAGTCTGCTGCTGCGGGCTTTGTCCCAGGAACCAAGCTTCCTTGACTTGGCACTGATGCTGCTTATTTTGCCCTCTAAAATGGTGAGAAGTCTGGCTATTTATACATTGGTAGATGTAAAGGGTTTTTCTTACTTAGAAGAATGAAATGGACTAGAGGAATTTTTTTATTTTATATCAACTGCGAGGAAATTCCAGTGAAATGTTTTGCTTTCATTGTTTGCTCACTTATTTGATAGTACACACACTAGACAGTTTCTAATAATTATATTTTGCATTAACTTTGCATTCATTTTACAAAAAAATTGATTTGCACGTTTTTTACAATATGTTGAAAAAAGTGCACCTTATTATTTATAAAAGAGAAGCACTTGTGACTGTTATGCATGTTATTTACCCGTACTAACTTTCTCTAAGATAGAGATATGTATTAACATCACTAGCACTTTCCTTAACTTTGTCACAAAAACAAATATTATTTTCTCTGACATGAAACATTTAATATGAAACATGAAACATTAACATGCAACATTAATTTCTGACCCTAGAAACTATGAAATTATGAAGATATATGAAATGAGAACCATGCAAAATTCTTATGAATTAGATATTCCAAAGATTATTTACCTCCATACAGATAGTTTGAAAACTATTTTTCTTCCTCAAGAATTCTAAATTAGTAGAGCACATTGATTCCATGGCCTTTAGTGAAAGGTAAAGCTTCTGTGTTATCAACCTTGCTCTCTGAATAATGCATATATTAAAAAAAAGTATATTAAACCATCAATCTCTTCTTGTTAAACTATGTTTTATCCAACTGCATTTTGTGTGAGAAGACTTCGTACATTAAAAAACATAAAACAGCCTGAGGTATTTAGCCTAATTTACTGGCACAGAGGACATCATGGACATATGGTGGAAAGTTTGCAAATTGGTTTTGCAAATCCAACAAAGTAAATCATTAACACATGCTGACATTGAAATATGTACACAGTGGTTTTACTTTCCCATGATGACTAATGTTTAGTTTTTTAACATAATTCTACAGAACCATAACTGACACTTTCAGAGTTATTCACATTTCTAATGATAGACTTTTCAATTTAATAATATGCAAAGGTTATAAGTTTGCTTCTGATGGCCTAAACCATTTTCTCGAACATTTCCTAATTTAACAGTTGCACACAAATGCAGTGTGGAAATAAGACCAAGACTTTTTAAAAGCAAATTGCTGGTGTTAATGTTGAGTTTTTCTTCTTCACTATGGCTGCTTAGCTGTGTAGTACCTATGGGTGCTATACATAAGGTGTTCCAATGCCCTGGAATTTCAGCACATCAGAGCAGACTTGATTAAATCGAGTCCGCTGGAATATGGCAATTTGTGCGCTCCAGCAGCTTCCCACATCTCATGAATCACCATCCCCATGCTTCAAAATTATGGCGGGGGCATTTTGCACCTCCACCACCATTTTGAAGCACAGGGATGCTGACACACAAGACACTCTGGGCACTTTAATTAGAGCGTTCCAAGAGCCGCTCTAATTACAGTGCCTCCCACCCACCCTCAGATCTCGTGTATAAATGCCCTATGTTGCTATTCTCCACCGTAGAATAAGGACAGAGGGAAAGAGCCATGACTGGAGTTCACTTGCAGTCTGCTGCCATATTCATACTTTGCTGTAATTTGTGCTGGATGACAGTTTTTAGGTTGCTCTAACTTACCAAGGGTGATTGGCTAAGTGAGGAGAATGGAAGCATAAAAGTAGGTTATAGGCAAACTAACAAGAAATGGACTAAGCATCAACAGGTGTAGCTGACAATCTTGTGTTTGATTCTTAAAAACTCATGCTAGTTTCATAATAATGGTGTTACACTAGACACACACATAACCTAAACCAGTGCAAAAGAACAGAAAAGAACCAGGCCCAGGGCTCAAGACCAGTGTTTCCATTAAAATTAGTAGACTTATCACACAGTAGGCTATTATTCAGTGGGCACATCTATACATGCAATCAGCGCACCTCAATAAACTCTGGCACAGTTTGTACCAAAGTCAGCTATTCCCAGGCTCAGCATTTTCACATGTGCCAGGGACCCCTGCAGTTTAAGCCAAGGCAGAGCAGCCCCAGGGTGGCAGCAGGCTCAGGGGGTAAGTCCCAGGTTCTGAGTGGTGGCATTGGACAGCAGAGGAACTGGCTGGGGCACAAGAGTGCTCAAAGTGTGAAGCCATGTGACTGACCTCCCAAGCCTGCTGCCAGCCCAGGGCTGCTCCGCCTCAGCTCAAACTGCCATGATCCCAGTCACCATTCATACATGCTTCCTGTGCTGTAAATGACTTGGCTTTAAGATACCACTGTCCCTGACAGTCCTACTCTATGCCAGAGTTAATTAATTTAATGTACCCTAGTGCCAGCACGTGTAGACAGTGACACTTTACTATAGAGCTAATTAGTCAAATCCGCAGTAAAGCACATGTGTATATGAACCCAGTGTGCCTACGGTATCAGAATCTGTCTCTCAGTTCACATATTGCCATATTTAGGCTATCATAAATATCATTTCCTTTAATTGTACAAGATATTTATTATTACGGTTGCCGTATTTTCAGTTTCAAAAAAGACATGGGGTGCAACATGATTGGGGGAAGTGAATGATATGCCTGTGCCCTACTCCAGCCTCTCAGTCCCAAGCCACAGTCCCCTCAAGCCTGCTGCTTCCCCTCACTCCCAATGCACAATACCCTGCCCCCCAGACCATGCTGGTGCCCCTTACTCCCAAACTGTAGCCCCCACCATCCCTGCTGATCCCCCTCACTCCTGACCCACAGCCCCCTCTTCCCCCCAGCCCTGCAGCGTCTCTTGGCAAGCAAGGGCACCAGCCCTGGTGTCACCGGCCTGGCCATGCAGGTCCCCAGTGCCCCTGAAGGGCCCTCCCACCTCTTTTCTCACTGGAGGGGCAGGGAAAACTCAGACATATGCTAACCCTATTTATTACTCTGTGTATACAGTATAGAAAATATACATAAACTTACCACTGTAAACTGAAGCGATTAAGAAAATGAAATTAAAGGTCTGATAAATCCAAACCATCCTAAAAAATGAATACATGAAAGTTTCCTTTAGGACATGTTTAATAAATTTGGTACAATTAGTCATAAAGAAAAGTACAGATCCATCACTGGGCAATTTACATATGATTTCTCTGTCATAAAGCCCATTAATTACATGTACAGGTATACAAAACAGTTGAAAACCTAGAGGTTCCAGACATACGGTATCATGCATTAACAGAAGGTTTATCCTGTACTCGTGACTGCAAAACTGATTTTAACTTACAAATACTAAGAAAATTCTTCTCTAACATCCAGTAGAGTTATTCTCAATTTATGCTTCATTAAACTAACAGTCAAATCTGGATCAGTTCTAAACTTCAATAGTTTCAAAGTCACTATCTCCCACAAGAAATTTATTTCCTATATAAAATTTGTCTATCTAATAAAGTATGCAATCCCAGCATTACTAATAAAATACACATACAAAATAAGTTTTAAATTTGTCACTTCTAAAAAAGTTTTGCTGCAAGTTTTAGGAGTATCCAAGGAATGTTTACATTAACTGCATAATGCAGTCTGTAAAGAGATTGGACATTGCATACTAAAAGCATCTGATTTGATAGCTATTAAAATATTGAAACTTACCTGAAAGTACAATAACCAAGCTTGTGTGACTAATTCTGCCTAGGTACAGTCTGCACTAAACAATATAAAGCCCCCCTCAAATTGTGTTAAATGTGACTGCCTGCAATGCTTGCTTCACTTTAATATTTACTTTCAGTGGGTCTTCACTCTATCAATATTTGTTTCTGTTTTCAGCTGGCATAAATCTGTAGAAGCCAGTAGAAATGAACTTCTGTGGGACAGAACATGGCTCATGAGACAAATTGCTGAGTGAATTAAACAGAATAATCCAAAGATGAGGGTTATAAGACAAAAAATGACTAAATATATTGGGGAAGTGCTTAACTCCTATAGCTCGAACAAAGTCAGTAGAACTAAGCTGATAGAGATCTAGAACATTCATTTCAGGCATTTCCAAATTCTCAAAATCTCCTGAATTTGGCTTGTCAAGGTTATATAAGATATACAGTCATTAGGAGACTCAAAACTTCTGAAATTCTGATTTGCAGTTTGATTCAGGACAGAACTAGATTTTGAAATCCCCAAATTTTTCACTGAATACAAATTCTGCTTTCAGCCAGTTCTACTCAAAAGACCACCTCAGTATCCTTCACAAAAACCCAACTGAACTAGAGCATAAAACACATGAGATGTCAGTCAGCTAAACATCTCATAGAGCAATATAAATACTACTCTCATAAAAGGTGATGTAAGATGCCAGGATAGTGGTAAGCAAGGATTAAGATGTTTAAATGTCAATATAGCTTTTCAAATCTCGCCATCTGAATGGAGGTGGTATGATTGTATCATGAGCGTTGCTTTGAATATTTTAAGAAGACCTAGAGTGGTGGTTCTCAACCTTTTTAGACTCAAAAAGTCTAAAGTTCCACCCCTGGAAGGACTTGTGGTATTCTTGGATAGACTCAATTGGCTGCATAGTAAAAGTAGTTTTTCTGATGCAAAGAACTTGGAAAGATCATAACTCTGGATTTCTATTTGAAATTTCTGGGTTTATCTAGTGAATCTGATAAACCTAACAGTGCTAACATCATGATACCCCATGGCACCCTTAAAAGGATCTCAAAGCACTTCAGGATGCCATGGCACCCTGATTGAGAATTGCTGACCTAGAAGTTCTGAAATATTTTGTTGTATCTGTGGTTTTCTAAAATCCTTTGTGTAAATGTGCATGTGATCAAAAGGAGAAAGTGAAATAAGGATGTTACTAGTATACTTGAAGATCTAAACTCTTGAAATTTTCTTCTGATGGCATGTTAGCAGTTCTCTTCTTCAGCTGGATCCAGATGCCATTATTTGGATGAAGAATCAGTTCTCCCACCATACCAAGTTCTTCTCTATTTTGATTTGCTTCCACCCAAAAGTGGTGCAGGAGAGTAGCTAAAACAACTTTTTCTTCCATCTGTGCAAAGTCTTGGCCTTCACATCAAAATGAAACAAAACAGCTGAAGGGTAGTATTAACAGTTCCCATAATTATATTTCAACATAGCTTTTTCAATAAATACAGCACAGGGATCGATTGCTTGAACAAAAATCAGGGAGCTATAATTTATAGAACTTGACCCTAGAAAAAAAGTCTCTTCCCTTCAAGGTTTGCCTTTGAAGTATGCATAGTTCCCAACCAAGAGGACCTTAAAGCTGACCTGTATGGTAGAGAAAACCCCTGACACAAAATGGAACTTTGTTTTCTCTCTTGGAGGCCTAAGTGGAAGGAGATGAACTGGGGTGGCAGAAAGAAGGGCTCAGCTTCACACCCACTGCACATGTACAGCAGTAGTAGTACTTGATTTGGTAGTACTTTGCTTATTGATCTTCAGTCCTAACAGAGTGTGGTGGTGAGCAAGAAAGGGAAGAATGAGGAGATAAAGATTCAAAACAAAGAGGTGCAGAAAAAATGGTTAGAAATAAACCAAAAAGAAATAAAAAGAAAACTAAGCAAAAGATTAGAAACCAGGCTGCTAACTACAGATTTAAACCAAAAGGGCACGTCCAGATGCGCGCGCACATGCCTCTTGCCCTGTCTGAAACCCCTTTGAGATGGCACAAGGCATGTGTGGGAATGAAAAAAAGTTCTCCATGCTGCAAGTTTGCAGCACAGGGAGAAAATTAGATCCTTGGCTACCCAGGGGTCTAAAAAAACCAGAGTTTAAAAAAGCAGGGCAGGGCACAGTCCTGAACCATGCCCTGAGGCTGGGTCCTCCACAAAGATGCTCTGGCCACCAGAGCATCTCTCTGGTTGGCTCCTCAACCTGGTGCTGAAGTGTGTGACTCGCCCGTGCACGGCAGGCAGCTGCTTCAGCACCAGGGCTCCAGTGCCGGTAAGTAAGGGGTCGGGGGGGGCTGGAAGAGGGGAGCAGGGACTATGGGGGTGACCCCCCTTGTCCCCCCCATCCCTGCTCTGCCTGGCCCCACCCCCCACCTGCCCTCCAGACACCCCTGATCCCTTCTCTGCCTGGCCCCAGCCCGCCCGATCCCTGTCCCCCCACCACAGCATCTCCATACGATTTTAAAAAAACCCAGCACTTACCAGCAGTCCAGCTGCCTTCTGTATCACTGGGGCCCTGCCCACACAGTTTGGGGCAGAGGGCAGCCCCAGCCCAGGCCCTCAATATCCTGTGCTGCCTGTGGGGGGCTCTGCCAGGAGGCCCTGGAGCCCCCCAGCCCCTGCCTCTCGGGTAAGTAGAGGCTTTTTTGGGGTTTGTTTGTTTGTTTTTATTATTATTTTTTAAGTGATGGTGCCTGTGGTTGGGGGGACAGCCATGAGGGCCTGGGGGTGCAAGTGGCGGATGAAGCTATGCAAGGCAGCCCTTGTGAGGTATGGAGGAGAGAGGGGTTTGGGTGGGGAATCTGGTTATGGATGACCTCCTGGCCAAATGGCGCCAGGAGGACATGCTTTGACAGTTCAAAGCAGGCTACCACACCAGGAACATCTTCCAGGCGATAGCTGCCCAGACAGCTGGGCAAGGGGCACAAATGACAGCAATGCCACACAGAGGCCAACTCTGCAGCCACAGCCAACTGGCAACTGGCCCAGAAGGGCAGATGCCTCTACTGGCTCTGCAGTCCCCATCCAGGTCTGGCAGGTATGCAGCAGGTCACAGCCAGGCAGCAGCCCCCACTGCCAGACTGCTTTCGAGGGTGCAGGGAACTCTCAGGGCTGCTTCAGCAGTCCAGCTGGCACAAGGGGTAGTGTCTCCAGGTACCAACTGGTTGGGCCCCAGAAGCTCCTGAGAGCAAGTAGCCCTGAGCTACTTGCCAGGGCAGCTTTTTGTACTGATAGGGCAGCTTACTGCTGGGGACAGTACAGGTGTTGGCCCCGGGCTCTAGCTCCCCCTGACTACAGATCTGGGAGGAGCCAGGCAGGGTTATTTTGCCCCAGGTGGCACATTTTGATTCACAACAAAGTGCACGTCCAAGTATATGCGCTGAGGCAAAAAGCCCTGGCTCAAATTTGCACCACTTCTATTTTAGCTGCTGCAAGTGCACATGCTTGCATGTGTGGACGTGCCCAAGGAGGGAAAGAATTGCAAACAGTGTGGAACCTCTAAATTTCCCAGATCCCAGAGTAGCTGTTGACGAAGGCATGTTTATGTTATTATAACAAATTAAGGTCTACTTTCAGCATATGAAAACTGGATCAAAAATGAAAGGCGAATCTCTGAGACTATTGCATATTTCCAGTTTCTGTGTTACTTAGGGCCCATCTACACATTACACTTAAGCAGTGATTAACCAGTTACATCACCCAGCCACACA
The DNA here is from genome assembly GCF_052110815.1 of Crocodylus siamensis. NCBI lineage: Eukaryota > Metazoa > Chordata > Crocodylia > Crocodylidae > Crocodylus > Crocodylus siamensis. Next base: position 66,166,144 of record NC_143396.1, read on the forward strand.
TCCAATCAATTCATGGCATGATAAAAGCAAGAATAAATTACAAAATTATTTCACAAAATATATGTGTAGCTGCTTCCTACCACACCATTAAATGAACATGTATCCAGAGGCCCCTACGGCTGGGGGCCTTGTCAGCTGATTGGAGTTCCCAGATGAGGGAGGGCGCATGTGCACTCTCAAGCCTGACAGCTCCCAGCTGACACTGGCTTCCAGCCATGGGAGTACATGCCCCCTCAGCTGGGAGCCCCCCATCAGCTGACTGGGCCTCCAGCTGGGGGGACACCCCATGTTCCCAGCATACCCATGGCCATGACAGCAGATGAGGCTGGGAGCCCAGGTCAGCTGATGGGGATTGTGTAGATTGAGCATCAGATCCCAACACCTTTACCTACATTTATAGAGGAGCCCTTAGACTTCCATAAATATTTACTATTATTTTGTAGTGAAGGCAGAATACCCTCTCCAGTATCCCTGGGAGCACTGCCAGGCCCCAGTGCTGAGAGGCCCCATTCAGAATAAAATAAAATCTTGCAACATCATATTTATTTTGGGCCACAGAAGGAACAGCTATCTGAAGGCATACTGACTACATAAATAGTAATACACAGTGTTTCATAGTTGCTATGTACTTTTTAGCATCCACCAAAATGTTAGGTCTCTCAGAAAAATCACATGAAGATAAAGTTCTAGTCCTGAGGAATTGGCAAGTGTTACTGAGAATACTCAAGCAGAAGAATAAAAGGAGGGATGTTTAAATGTTGCCCCTTATCTGCAGGCCATGAGAGATTGGGACCATTGTATAAATAGCTGACATGCCATAAGGAAAGGGGAAAAGAGATTGTCTCTTGGTGTTCCCTAGTGAATGATCTTGCTGACTGAAGGATTCAGATCCTCAAGAAAACCCTGTTGGTCCTCCTGACTTAGAAGGGAAGTTAGCTTTATGCAGTGAAACAAATACCAGTAAGGATGAAACAACAGTATGAGGCTCCCTTGACTCTAAGAAACCTCATGATGAGAAAGAAAATGTTGTGACTTTATCAATCTGATGTGTAAGATACAAACGAGAATTGCTGTGTTGTGGTTATCAAACACATGAGGACTGCAATCTCCATTACCATACAGAGCCTCTGCAATGGGTACTGCAGCAAGGACCCTTTCCTAAAGTAGCCTTGATGGTAAGACTGTAAGTAAGGAGGCTAACCTAGTACACTTGGCTTTTATCATCAGTTACGCACCAATGCAATTTCTGGGTCCAGCAGAGAAGGGTATATATGCATATGGATGCCTTCCACTAGAATTCTCAGGAAAGAATCGCTCAGGTCTGAATTCTTCTGGGTCTGGGAAAACATCTGGATCTCTGTGCAGTGCATAAGAAACAATGATTGCATTTGTGCCTTTTGGTACCTTAAATCCTCCTGCAAGAAAAAGAACCAACAAGTCATGAAGTAATTGATTTTCAACACACATACACTGGTCACACAAAATATTCTTTAATTATGAAACAAATTTCTAGAGCAGATATTCTCATTACTTAATATAAGGAATAGAAGCACAAGGCATAACAACTTACTAATATAGCAATCTTGACTCAAGGTCCAGGCAAAGAATGGCACTGAAGGGAAGAGACGAAGGGCTTCCTTAACAACACACTCAAGATATCATAGTTTCTTTAAATCATGCACAGTGAAGGGACAGTCAAAGTCACCTACAAAGAATTGTAAAAGGGGGGTGAGAAATATAACTGCCCTAATGAGATTAAATACATTCACCTTCTAAAGAGGCTCCTAGCTCCTTTAAACTACAGCCATTAAACTTAACTGCTTGATTTATAGGGTGAAGCATTTCTCTAAATGTTTACCTTTTCAATGGTTTTTAGATGTTAGGTTACAACACACCACAACACAGGCATAAACAAGGCTGTAACCATGGATCAGGTCCACAGTCTATCAGGCACAGTGCAAAAAGACGACAACCCCCTCCCCCCCCTGCAAAAGAAAAACGTCCCAGATATTCTCTGCCCCAAATAACCTACTGTTTAGGTAATAGCATCTAAAATATCTCTCATGAGCAGGGATCCTGGTTTTCTATGTTTAAAAGGCATACAGTCTCTGATAAAAACTGCAAATTCTCTGGTTTAAACACCCAAAATTCTATGTTTTCATAGTTTCATAGTTAGTAGGGTCGGAAGGGACCTGAGCAGATCATCAAATCCGACCCCCTGCCATGGCAGGAAAGAGTACTGGGGTCAAATGCCCCCAGCAAGGTGATTGTCTAGCCTTGTCTTAAAGACCCGCAAGGTAGGAGCCAGCACCACTTTGCTTGGAAGTTGGTTCCAGATCCTAGCCACCTTGACAGTGAAGTAGCGCCTCCTGATGTCTAATCTGAATTTACCCTCTGTCAGCTTGTGCCTATTATTATTTCTAGTCATTCCTGGTAGTGCTCGGGGAAACAGGGACTCCCCCAATTCCTGCTGGTCCCCTCTGACTGGCTTGTAATAGGCTACTAGATCCCCCTCAGCCTTCTCTTGTGGAGACTGAACAGGTTCAGGTCCTGTAGCCTGTCCTCGTAGGGCCTGCCCTGCTGCCCCCTGATCATGCGAGTGGCCCTCCTCTGGACCCTCTCCATGTTGTCCACATCCCTCCTGAAGTGCGGCGCCCAGAACTGAACACAGTACTCTAACTGTGGCCTGACCAGTGTTGCATAGAGGGGGAATATCTCCTCCTTGACCTGCTTGAGATGCATCTGTGGATGCATGACAAGGTATGGTTGGCCTTCCTGACTGCATCCCCACACTGCCGGCCCATGTTCATCTTGGCATCAGTGATGACTCCAAGATTCTTTTCTGCCTCTACACTGATGAGAAGGGAGTTCCCCAGCCTGTAGGTATGCTGCTGGTTTTTCCTCCCTAGGTGCAGTACCTTGCACTTCTTGGTGTTGAATCCTATCCTATTCTCATCCACCCACCCCTGTAACCTGTCTAGGTCTGATTCCTTCCTTCTAGCGTGCCCACATCCCCCGCACATTTTAGTGTCATCAGCACATTTGAACAGGGTGCCTTTTACCCCCTCATCCAAGTCTGATGTTGAACAGTGCGGGCCCAAGGACTGTTTGTCTGTGTTTTATTTTTGAGCCCTAAACCTAATGTCTGTCTTTTGGAAGTTATCCATGATTATTGGAAGTCAGAAAACAGTTTCTCTTAGTTTGATGCAGAGTATAAAGGTGGCTGAACAGGGTGCTTTTTACCCCCTCATCCAAGTCACTGATGAAGATGTTGAACAGTGAGGGCCCGAGGACCAAGCCCTGGGGGACCCCACTGCCCACATCCCTACAGGCTGAAAATGACCCATCCACCACGACTCTGGGTGCGACTCTCCAGCCAGTTGGTGACCCATTTGACTGTGTAGGTGTTGACACTACAGTCCCCCAGTTTTTTACTTAGAATGAGGTGAGAGATGGTGTTGAAGGCCTTCCTAAAGTCCAGAAAGACTATGTCCACTGCTACCCCTGCATCTAAGGATTTGGTGACCTGGTCGTAGAAGGCCACCAGGTTGGTCTGACAGGACCTGCCGCTAATGAACACGTGTTGGTTGCCCCTAAGCATAACCTCCCCCGCTGGTCCCTTGTGGACATATGCCAGGATAATTCTCTCAAAAAGTTTACCCAGGATCGAGGTAAGACTAACTGGCCTATAGTTTCCTTGGTCCTCCTTCCTCCCTTTTTTGAAGATGGGAACTACTTTGGCCCTCTTCCAGTCCTCTGGCACCACACCAGAGCACCATAAGTGCTCATAAAGCCATGCCAGGGGTCTTGCAATGACCTCAGCTAATTCCCTCAGCACCCTGGGGTGGAGATTGTCCGGACCTGCTGATTTAAATACATCCAGTCCCTCCAGAAGTTCCCTGACTAGATCCTCAGTGACTATTCCATGATTAAAATGAAATGACACTATATTACGCTGTTTTACTGATATATTTACAATTTTTAAGCAATTTGGAAGCCTACCAGCATCTCAATCACTATAATAAAATTAATTCTAAATACCTATCATTTTTGGCATTTGATTTTGGGTACTTTATTATGGAAAATCAGAGCTCCCCCCACTCACATTGCTTACCAGGATGTGGGTCCAGCTGCCTCCCACCCCCCTCCCCCACTTTGTGGGGCTAAGCAGCTCTGGTATGCTGGTGCCCTGCCAATGCCATTGCCTCTCACTCCCAACCCAAAGCCTTCCAACCCTGCTGGTGTCCCTCACTCCAGACTCTCAGCGCCCCCAGCCCTGCCAGTGCCCCTCACTCCTGACCCACTGCCCCCCACCCCAGCTCCCTGCATGGCCTGTGCTCCCACTCCCAGTGTGGCCTGTGCCCCTTCTCCCCTCTGCCCAATACATGGCCTGTTCCCCTTCCTCCTCCACACAGATGTACCTGGAGGGAGATGTAGGAGCTGCTCTCCACTTCTGCCTTGCTGCCACATGCATGTGCACATGCACATGCATGTAGAACCTCCTGCCTTGATTGCCCTCTTCCCACTCCCTGCAACCCCAAACAGCTCCTTGCAGCCTGGAACTCAGCAGAGGGGAACCCACCATTTCCTGCATCCTTTAAAAGGAGAAAATCTGTGGTTTTCGCCTTTAAAAGAGAAAGTATGAATTTTTCTCCACTAAGGGAAAAAATCCACATTTTTTCCCACAGCAAGCTGAAAACTCAGATCCCTGCTCATGAGTTCCTTAGTACCCCTTCCAACTGGTTCTGAAGTCTTTGTATCCACAAAACAGTGAGAGTATATGCAGTGTAAGCACAAGTTCAAGCCATCACCTGATGCTGACTTGCTAGCTAGCTATCACTTGTTCCCAAACCGCCCATTTTTTGGAGTAGGTCATTGAACAAGTGGGATTCCACCATCTCCAGGTCTATCTGGATACTATCAGTTTCCTGGACCTCTGCCAGTCAAAATTTTGTCCTAGGTATAGCACTGAGACTGCACTTGTGGCTTCGGTTGACAATTTTTGTCTGACGATTAACAATTGAAACTGTACTTTGTTGATCTTATTAGAGATCCCAGAGGTGATGATCATAGCAAAGTAGGGCTGGAAGGGAACTCACAGGATTATGTAGTCCAGCTTACTGCTCAGAAAAGGATCATCCCCAACTAAACCACTGCAGCCAAATCTCTGTCTAACCTGCTCTTGAAAACATCCAAGGATAAAGATTCCAGTTTCTCTAGGTGGCCTGTTTTAGTGCTTAACCACCTTCATAGTCAGAAAGTTCTGCCTAATCTCCATCCTACACTTTTCCTGCTAAAATTTAAAGCCATTGCTCCTAGTCTTTTCCCCTACAGTGACAGAAAAAAAGCCCATCTTGTTCCTCTCTGTAATCCCCCTTCATGTATTTGAAAACTGTTATCAAATATGCACTCAGACTTCTCTTCTTTAGATTAAATAACCCTAGCTCTTTCAGCTTTTCCTCATAAATCTGGTCTCCCAGGCCCCTAATCATTTTTTTATTACTCTGCTCTGAACTGTTTCCAAACTGTCCACATCCTTCTTGAAATTGTGGGGCCCAGAACTGGACACAGTTCTCCATGTTAGGACTCACCAGTGCTAAATGGAATGGAAAGATCACTTCCCTTGATATGCAAGTGACTTTCCAGTTCATACAATCCATTATACTTTTGGCTTTTTTGTAACAAGAGTAAACTGTTGGCTCATGTTCATTTTATGGTCCACTGTAATCTCCAGGTCCCTCTCCGTGGTACTACAGCTTAGCCCATTCCCCCATCTGTATTTGCAGTACTTTCATCTAATTTGTATTTCATTTCTAGTCCACAATGGGCAAATGTTCATTCTACCCTCACTACCTTTCCTGTGGTGTCCTCCAGGATTCCATGTGGCTGTCTCTCCTGAGATCTGGAGTGATGCCCTTAGTATGAGGAGGACACCCAGCTCTCTCTCTTTTTCTCATCTGATTCAGGTTCTGTTGTCTTGGTCCTTAACCAGTGCTTTGCTTCAGTTGGAGATGGGATGCAAATGGGATGCAGTTGAAGCTAAATCCAAACAAGACAGAGGAGACTATTGTTGGCAGATCTCAGGACTTGGTGGGAAAAGAACCACCTAACATCAATGGGGTTCAGCCTCCCCTTGTCACTTACACTCCTTGATGTGCTCCCAGATTCTTTGCAGCATTTAGATTTGCAAGTTGCAGCAATGGCTAGGACTCCATCTTAACGTTGCCATCTTTCACCAACTCTATCTGGTGAGAAGGCTGTAACCTTTTCTTTCAGGTTTGGATCTGGTCACCATCATCTGTGTTTTTGTAACCTCAAGACTAGATGACTGCAATGCACCTTACATGGGGGCTGCCCTTGAGGAATGTCCATAAGTTGCAACTGTTGCAGACTGTGGTGCCCTGCCTTGACAGGGATGGGTCACCAGGAGCATGTTTTTCCAGTACTCCAGAATCTGCACGGACTTTGAATAGTTTTCCAGGCACCATTCAAGGTGCTGGTTTTGACCTGTAAGGCCCTAAATGGCCTGAACCATACATACCTAAGGGATCTCCTCCTCTTTTATGTTCCATCACAGTCCCTAAAGTCGCCAAGAACAACCTCCTGCAAGTAGCATCTGTGTACCAAGTTCATTTAGAGAATAAAATGTGGGAGGTCATTCTTGCTAGTAACTCCTCAGTTCTGGAACTTCCTGCCCCTTCTGATCTATCAGAGCCCTAGTCTGGACAACTTCTAGAGGTTTTGTAAAACTTTTTAATTTGAGCAGGACTTCAGTTGTTGGGGTTGAGTTTTAGGACAGTGTCTGGGGATTTTTTCCATTTCATTTTAATATTTTTATCTGTTTATATAATGTATCTGTTTTTTAATGTAAGCTTCCATGAGCCATTTTTGAAAGGCAGCATACAACTCTAATAAACAAATAATCAAATAATGTGGTTTTTTCTTTATAATGTATGATTCTTATAAGGAAGACACCTGTGCATGACTTCTTTTACCGTCAGGATGTCGCATACCAACAAAACGCACGGTCCTTGACAGATAGGGTTCTAAGTCCAATGGCATGGAATCCAAGATGATTAGAGACCCTTGGTCTTCTGCAGCCTTCATCCGCCTTCACAGTCACTGAAAAGGGGTTACACTTGTCTTCTGCCTGATACGCTGTTGAGGTTTTCTTGGATCACTCTTAGTCAGGAACCTCCCCCTCGACCTTGCCACCATGGGTGACCAGAAACATGAAGCTCCCGATGGCCTTGCTCTCAGAATCACTGGAACATGCAAGCCTCTCCACCGCTATAAGGTGGCAATCCCTGGAGAGGTTTTTATAATGAATACGTACTCAGAAAGGAATAGGTATATGATACACTGAACCTTGCGCGCTTATACCCACATCTCAGGGAGGGCTAAAACTTACCAAACACTTCATCCAATTCTTGGTGAACTTTCTTCTGGGCCTCAGGATGACATCCAAGTAAATAGATGGCCCAGTTCATAGCAGCAGCTGTTGTATCATGCCCCTACAGGCAGAGTTATGTTGATATTCTGTATTATCATTAGGTATACATAAACAAGTATCTATACTTACAGCTCTGAGAGGAGAGGCATAGACTAACTACAAAAGCAAAGAAGAAAAGCTAACAATATATTAATCCACCTAGCAATTTGGTACCCAAAACTAACAAGAGAAAATAGCCAATTACACAATAAGATGGGTAGAGGCCAACTAAGATTTTTTAAAGTAAAACTGATCAGAACATTAAGCTAGTAAAAATCCTTTCTTCATCCATCTTCAGTTATTTAATTAACTGATTTAAATGTGTTCCTCTACAGTCAATCTCTGAGGAAGAAATTGTGGACAAATTGGAAAGGATCCAGCAGAGGGCAACAAAAATGTTGAGGGGGTTGGGGGACATTACTTATAAGGAAAGACTGAGGGAACTGAGCTTATTTAGTCTAGAGAACAGCAGACTAAGGGGATTTAATAGCAGCCTTCAACTACCTGAAGGGGTGTTCAAAAGGGGATGGAGCTAGACCGTTCTCAGTGACAGCAGATGACAGAAAAAGGAGCAACAGTCTCAATTTACAACAAGGGAAGTTTAGGTTAGATATTAGGAAGAACTTTCTTATTAGGAGGGTAGTAAAACAATGGAACAGGTTACCCAGGGAGGCGGTGGAATCTCCATGCTTGGAGGTTCTCAAGACCCAGCTAAACAAAGCTTTGGCTGGGATGATCTAGTTGGGGGTAGTCCTGCCTTGTACAGGGGGTTGGACTACATGACCTCCTGAGGTCCCTTCCAACCTTCATTTTCTATGATTCTAAGAATCTTGTTCTTGCCTCTTTTTCTATCTGTTGTGGTTAATTCTACAGAGAAGACCTACATACCAATCTTGAAGTTTGCACTAAACCTGAACTCTACCTGGGTTACATCAATGATATTTTCATCATTTGGACTGAACATCTGAACTCACTCACTGATTTCTACCACAAGTTTAACATTATCCCTTGATCAAACGTTCTTAATGTTATTTCTACACTAACATCAGCTTTCTAGATACAAGAATCCACATGTGGGATGGCACCCTACAGACTACCCAAGGCAAATAACCCATGGACCATCATACTTATGGCCACAAAACAAGCAATCATTCCAAACACACCAAACAAACTGTATTCTACAGTCAGGTACTCAGATACCACCACATCTGCTCTAAGGAGATTACCACCTTGCCAACCTAAAATTTGCCTTTATACAACAAAGACACCTAGAAAATAAAACATATCTTTGAAAGAGTCACTCAGATACCCCATGGTAACCTGCTCCAATACATAAAGAAACCCTACTGTGACTTCACACCCCAGCTACCACCCCACACTGAAACCAATTAGAAGAATCACCTAGCAATTATAGCCTATACTCAAAAAAGATCAGACCTGGAGAGAAATATGCTAAGCCCTGCTGCTCCTGGCTTTCAAACAGTCTCCTAACCTTGCTTAACTCATGAGCAGAAGCAAACTCCCCATTGTTTAAGAGATATCAAACAGGACACAGGCTTGCCTTAACAATAAATGCAAAAGCTGTCAACACTTCTCCATTGCTATAACTATCAACTAGCTTCCACAATGAACCTATCAGAATCCACTGATCCTACATGTTTCCCAAAATGTGATAGCTCCGATTCAATGCATCGAATACCATCATGGCAACTATGTGATAAAACTAGACAGAAACTACTCACCCGAATAAATTCTCACAGAAAAAAAAGAGAGAAATGCAAACACTAGTAGGAGCACGTTTCTCACAAAACAACTGTCGTTTCTGACCTCATTGTCCTCATGCTCAAAAAAAGTTTACAAAAAAGCTTCAAAAGGCAAGCCTGGGTATGAAAATTCTTAAGTTTGTTAGATACTAAGAACCAAGGATTGAACACTCGTATTGAATTTGTGATATACTATAATCTACCTGTTTTCTGAAATTCTTTCTTCATACTATAACAATAGTGACCCTCTTCCCTTCTGAAAGGTCTTAATCTCCCACTAACCAAGCCATCTTTTCTTCTGTTAATTGTTTGTCTGCTACCTCTGGGGATTTCTCCACCAGTTTCACAGCCTTCAATGTTTTTTTAATCATTGTTGTAGATGCTTCTTCCCTCAGACCTGATGAAGAATGCAATACTGTGGAAGTGTGTTTAAGTCTCTCAACCACATAGGTGGTCCAATAAAAGATATTATCAACAACAAGACTTGTTTCTCATAAAAATAAAGATGTTAATTTGTGCCATAAGTCAGTGTGGGAAGGGCATTTATTTATCATTTAAGGATTCCTGAGTTTTAGTTAGTAGCATTCTCTACCCTCTCTTGGAAAATATAAAACACTTTATCATCAATTATCACAAAACAGCAGAAGTATATAATTTTGTTAAGCTTGTACATTTAAAAAATGAAACTATTCATGTAGTGTATGTAAAGGATGGAAGGGAACGTCCAACAAAAGGTTTTGATATTAAAAGATTTTAGATAATTTAATAAAAGTAATGTTAATAAAAAATGTACTGCAACAGATTATAGCTTCAGGGTGGATGTTAAATCACTTTCAAGCTGGATGGCTGTGGCAAATCAGGCCCACTCTGACCACTCTGTCACAAACAGCATAACAGTAATAGGAATGCTTTATGGGCAAATGAAAGTGATTAGAAGCGTAAGGGGTGTATTTGGTAGCTGTGTTGGTCTGAGACAAGAAGACACACAAAAAACTAGAACTCTTGGTTCCAAAATGAAATCTTTTATTAAACCAACTGGGAAATCCCAAGAAAATTGTCTTTTTCTGCTGATTTTCTTGGGATTTCCCAGTTGGTCTAATAAAAGGTTTCATTTTGGAACCAAGAGTTCTAGTTTTTTTGTATGTCTTCTTGTCTCAAACCAACACGGCTACAAGTACATCCCTGAAACATGGAAGATGCCGAACTGTAGCTGGTTTTGGATTTTAAACTTCATTGCAGAACAACAAGATTTTTTACCTCCTTGCCTGCCATCTGACACCTCCAGGGAAGGAATTCTCATCAAAGAGCTGCTCAGCACAGCTCACAAAGACACCTCTCATGGACCCAGAGGGACAGCCATTCATTTTCAGCTCCCTCTGTGCAAAAATGAAGTTTCCTATCTATAAGGACTTTTTACCATCTACACTTTTCCCAGAGCCTGATGAAGGGACATTGTCCTTTTCTACAAGCTTTTGGGATCAATCTCCTTGCAGTTTCCCAGCTGGTCTAATAAAAGGTATCATTTTGAAACCAAGAGTTCTAGTTTTTTGTATGTCTTAGAGGCATAAGTACATTTTAATATGAGGAAAATTTAAGTCTTGCTAACTTTAGACAGGACATTGATGAGAAGAGATTTGATCAATTAATGAACAATGAGGGGGAATGACTGCTTCTAGCCTACCAACCCCTTTTCATAATAAAAGAAAAGGAAGAGTTTCGATAAAATTTGATTACCATAACATTTAAACTGTTAAAAAGTAACAGTCTTTGACATAGTACACAACTACCTGTAGAACTTACAGCCCAAGATGTCAGGAGTGCTAAGGCCAATTAATATTTTAAAAGAGGATTAGGTCTTTGTGTCAGTAATTGGCACATCAACAGGTAGGTAACTAAACAATTAAAGGTTACAACCCAGAGACAAGGCAATCACTAACTGAGAAGATGAGGAACACATTTTTCCTTTCTGCACAGCTAAGTTCTGACAGAATAATCTGTCTCCTGGTTTCTCACAGCTTCCAGTGTGGTATGCATGTGGTACCGACCATTGGTAGACCATGTCTGTACTCTGTCTCTTACTACTTTGTGTGCTCAAGTCCCCTCTAAGGGCCTGACTGTCTACTCTGCCTAACTGTTAAGCTTGGCTGCATGTGGAGTGAAAGGGTTGGAACAGAACTTGTTTCTCAGTGTGGGTCATTGATTTAGAAGAGAGACAGTCTAGACGTTGCCCTGGACCAGGGGTGTCAAACTTATCTGGCCTCATAGGCCAAATGAGTGGCTCAGAACTGGTCCACAACCTGGATAAATGGTATCCTGAAGCCTCTATTGACTGGATTCAACGTCCCCTCCTGCATGCTAGATCCAGCACCCATGGCACCTACTCTGGGACTATGCCACACACAGTACCCACCCTGGACCAGCCAGAACAAGCTCCACATGTAGCACAGATCCCAGACCGACTGATGCCAGCAGTGTGTCCTGGACCAACCAGGGTGGGCATTGTATGCACCTTGCATCCCAGGCCCTGTGCACAGGCCTGATCTGATACACACCATGTAGGTCAATTCGAGACCATAGGGCAGCACCTGGAGGTGGGGGGGCAGATGATGGTGTTCTGTGGGCCAAGTCTTGTCCCAGAAGATGTAACTTTGACATCTGTGCCTTAGACATTAGTGCTCATAGACCAATGATCTGGTACAGCAGTTGCTACATTTCCATGTATTCCTATGTCATTTATATCACTAGGAGAGTGATCCAATATCCATTAAGTCAACATGAAGACTTGAATGGGCTTTGGATCAGGTCCAACAGAACACGGTCAGTACTTTATGTGACTAAGACTAGCTCAAGTATGTCAGGGTCTTAACAAATGAGTAGTTACCACTAGACTGTACTTGTGGCTTGAAATTTTCCATGTCTGTTTCAGCTCTGCAATTCAAAATAAGAACAAATTCTTGCTCTGTAGAGAGGTGCATGCGTGTGCACATGCACACTTCTCTCCAGAACAAGAAAGAGCCTGTTTTTGAAGAAAGAGATTCTGTGCTATATTGTGTGCATCAACACCAACTTCATTTTCTCCTAGTTTTTTATAGCTATAGTGATTTAAAAGAAAAAGCAAAGCTTCTCTTCTACAAGGAAAGCTACATTTTGTAAATAGAATATCTCAAAGTCTGAAAGTCCCCAGGTCATCAGGATACCTCAAACATGAAAGTGTCCACTTCCTCTCAAATATCCATGTAGCTCAGTTTGTTCCCTTCATTATTCATTGCATTGAGAAGCATGTCAAGGAAAGCTCTTCTCTTTTTTGACTCATTTGGTTCACCGGTACTGTCAAAGTCACATTTTCTTTCATCGTGGTTTTTTTTTTCACTAGCTTTTTCTGTAATAACCTTTAGGTAAAAAATATATATGATACAGTGCTTATGTTCTCCAATCTACCAATATGTGTAGAAACTAATCTCTACCCCACATACTTAAAAACTGATTCCATCCCCAACACCATATTCTGCACAAATCAGTGGCAGACAGGGACAAATATATCCATCCCTTAATATTTGGCTCCCCATACTGTGCACTGTTTGAACGCAGCATTGTTGTGAATCATATGGAATTTGAGTATTTAAGTCCTACTTTTTCACAAAGCACCATTAACAGAAACATCGTTTTGACTCCTCATTTTGACTGTCCTTCGTTTCCGAGCTTTTAGCACCAATCAGATGGTGTTGCAGAATGTTATTGCATGTCACAGAATATAAATCAACACCAACAAGATAAATAATCCCATCTTGTAGTATGTTTTGACTGAGTCTCCTTTGATTTTCACAGCTTTATTTAAATCTATTTACCCATATGGAGTTACACTTTTTTCATCAGGAAGTTCCTTTAGAAACTAAAAATTGTATAAAGTAACTAGCTTACCAACACAAGAGGACTCACTGCCATGCCCATATCTCTTTCAGGGTTCTTTGGTTTTCTAACATAACATTTCAGGTGCATGCAGATGTCACATTTGAAACATTTTCAAGCATAACAGGCTAAGACTGTGGTTATCAAACTCTTTAGACTCAAAGAACACTTGATACACTCAAGGCACCCCTCAGAAAATGCCAGCTTTTAGTTTTCACACTTTTTTTTACTACAAAAAAAATAAACCGTTGTTTCTGTTACAAAGAATTCAGAAAGACCACAACAGGTCAGGAACTATGGATTCCTCTTTGAGTGCCTATAGATGTGACTTTTTATGTTCTAATTAGAGCCCATCGAAGCAGACTCAATTCACTGAGTCTACTCCATGCTCTAATTAGAACATTCCTGCATCTAATTAAAATGCTCCAGCATCACATGTATTAAGGCCATGGGCATGTCAAAATGGCCGCAGGGGCACTTTATCCAAACCTCATCAAATGAGTTTTAGATAAAGCATTGCATGGCGATTTTGAAATGTGCAAGGGCTTAATACATATGACAGGGAGCCATTTTAATAAGAGCAGCTATATGGGAACCCTCTAATTAAAATGCCTCCCCACCCCCCCCCGAAGCGTGTGCATAGGCAACCTCTGCATTTATCTTGTGAATCATGTTTGTGCACATAACAATACTTCAATTGTGTGGCAACCCTCACCAGCCCTGAAAGGTCCTCAAGGCACCCCAGGGTACTGCAGCACCTTGCTTGAGATTCACAGGACTAGGAAGTGTTTCAAAAAGGTAGTGTTTCAGCCTCCAGACAGACATATAGCCCCTGTTCTGACTAGGGTGGCCATCATAGAGGACAGTCCAGTTGTCCTCTTCTATTGATACAAAACCAGATGCCTTTATGTCCTCTGTTTTTCTCTTGAAGAGAAAAATAGAGGGCAAAAGGCATTGGGTTTCATATCAATAGAGGACAGAGCAGCAGAAAATTGGAATGTCCTCTCTGATGGCAACCCTAGTTCTGATCCCTGGCTGGAGCACATCGAAGTTTCCGCAGCTGCATGCAGTAGTATATCCCCCAGCAAGAGAGGACTTTGGGGAACTGAGGCTTTATTCTCCACCACCCCAGGCAGGGGGAGTGGAGGGGACTCAATGCCAAAGAGTGAGGAAGGTTGTGGGGGGATTCCAGCTCCAGAAGTGCTTGGAGTGACCTATACAGCCAGGGTGCAGGGAGTCCCCCTGGTGCCCCGAGTGCTAGGAGTCTCAGAGCAGAGTACTGGGGGCCCTGGCACAGTAGGCACTGCCAGCACCACTGCTCCTGACATTCTGAGATCCTAGGAGACAGTCAAGGAGAGTATGTTGCATTTGGGATGTTGGAGGACCGTTTGATTCATACAGATGCAAGGTGGAACAAAATGGTACAAAACAGTATCTGTTCCCTACAGGTCTATGTTTGTCACTCTTTGGAATGTTTTACCCTGCTCACACACCTGTACAGTAGCCTTATAAAAATGTCAGAAGTTTTTCAAAGCCATTTGAAAGGTTTCAAATGTTACATATGTCCCTAGTTAGACAAACAGTATAGTTCCTCCAGCCAAGCTAGGATACCATTCCCAGAGACTCTTTCCTAAGAGTCCCACTGCTTCAAAGACTACCTCTCTCCTGTGGCCCTCTCCTTTTGCATTCTTAGCCCAAGTAACTTCCAGCTGGGTTTTATAACTGGGAATTGGCTAGTCCTACCTTCTTAAACCCACAGGTTCATTTATCATGTACCTCTCTCAGATAAGGTGATCTTCTCAAAGACTAAACTGCGGGCCACTGTAATCACATTTTGATCTCTCTTCCATTGATCTACTTCTTTTCATTAACTGGAACACAAT
This sequence comes from Crocodylus siamensis, assembly GCF_052110815.1. Lineage (NCBI taxonomy): Eukaryota > Metazoa > Chordata > Crocodylia > Crocodylidae > Crocodylus > Crocodylus siamensis. The sequence continues at coordinate 66,181,188 of NC_143396.1, forward strand.
GAAAAGAAGAATAACAGATTACCTTGTCAGTAAAACTGTGGAGGATTTTGAGACTTCTATTATGTTCCCTTCCTTCTTGAAAGAGAAGGTATGTAAGGTCAGGCCAAAGCCAAGGAGCCTTTTGTCTATGATGAATCATATCACTCATTCTAGGATATGAAAAATAGCACTAATTAATATTTATTGCCAAAAACACAATCACAACGAATCCTTAAAAGCCTAAGGCAATCAAAATATCCCCAAACTGATGTAAAATACCATTTTATGATGCGGACACAATCATTTTGTCTTTAGGGGTACAAACTGCTTTTATTATTATTTTCTATTTATAATGTCAAAAGCATCTACTGTAATTTAGCAGCGTTTGAGAGAGTGAGTGAAATCTATTCCCATGTCAAAGTAATATTAAACTAGTATATTTGGCAATAGAAAGAAAGGAAACTCAGGACCAAATTATTTCAGCATTGCTGTGGTATAAACCTGATTTAACTTTACTGATGTTAAATCTTTTCATTTGGATTTGTATTGGTGAAGTGGTATGGAAAGCTGAACTTTTTATTCATCTGCTTTCTAATTATTCATCTAACAATTCACATGATGTTTCCTCTGATTTTAACATCATTGTAATTGTCATCTAATGAACAAACCCCAGCAACACAGAGAACTTCTGGCAAAATAATTTTGTAGTGAGAAAACCATGCGATTAAAATTCAAGAGAAATGAACTCATCCATACTGTTGCTTCTCTAGTGATACCTGCACCGCTTTCTGCACAGATTTCCAATGTTCTCAAGTTCAAAGTCACTTCTATGATCTAGAATGGGGGAACGACCCTTCTGTACCCTGGGAGGGAGTTTCAAATAATTCTCCCTCTCCCATCCCTGCACTCTCCAGCAGGGTTTGCATCCTAGTTATGCCACTGGTGACATATAGGAAACACATGTTTCCCCTAAAGTTAATTAATCAAATTCATGTTGTGACATCCTGTGTTTAGTCAGCAGTGCAAAACATTGCATTCTAATTTGGTTTGCAAGCTACTGGTAATCTATGCTCAATCTGCTATGTGGATCTAGTGTTCCGCTCCTTCCTTTCCCAAAAGGAGTCACATAGGTAGTGGTGACTGTTTCAATCTATGTTAGCCAGAAATGGGCTGAATTTAAACTGTCAGGAATCATCAGGATTTTTATCTAAAAAAAATAAACAAACAAAGTTTCTGTCACAAACTTTTGAAAAGTATGTCAACGTTTGCTAAAATTTAGTTAAAAAAACAAAAACAGAAAATTTCTGATATTATTAAGACATCTTGTTTTTATTTTTAATTTTGAAATGACACTTCCAAAAATATCATATAACATTTTAAGAGTTCAGCACTGAAATGAAGTTTTTTGGTTTTATGGGTATTATAAGTTTTAATTGACACACCATTTAGCAGAATGTTATTTCCATGGGGATTGTTTGTGTTGTTCTGATTTAGAATAGAAATTCTGAACTTGCAGAATCTCTCCTGTCTCTAAGCAGCTCTGGCTGAATTGCAACTGCAGCCTGTTCATCTGTTGGTGTAGAACTTATTCATTCATTACATATCTCTCTTGCATATGTGGAAAATGTATATGTTTTCCTATACCCTTATATAATAGGGAACCCTAACCCTGTTAAAGGGAAAAGAAGACCGGGGAGGAAGAATTAGCAAGGCCCCTTTAAAACCAGAACTTTTGTACCCCAAAGGGAGAAAGATTACTTGCATCAGAGTGATGGCTTGTCCAGTTGTAGAGGCCCCAACTGCCAGGAGGGGTCCCAACTTGAGAAGCAGGGGAAAGCTACCTACAGCAGAGGCCAAATGAAGAAGAACAACTGAACCTGGGCCATGGACTCACACTCTACAAAACCTAGCCCAAGGGTGGGCAAAATACTGTACATGAGCCATTTTATCTGGTCTGCAGGTCGATATCTATCTCCCAATTCACTGTACCCAGCCTGGCTGCCCCTGCTGTGCTCACATGGGGAAGTGGTGGCAGTAGCAGCAGCAGGCAGATGGGCAGGTGGAAGGTGGGAAGCAAATGCTAGGAGGGAGCAAAGCAGCAGCTGGGTGGGAGTGCAGGGCCTGCACCAGTGTGCTGGGGCGAGGGCCAGCAGGGGCCCAGGGTCGGGCAGCCAGAGCATGGAGCCCAGGCCAGTGGGGGTGTGGAGTCTGCCTGGCTCCATCATGCTGGGCTCCCCAGGGCTCACATACAGTTCCCAGGTTCTCTGTCTGAACTGCGCACCTCCAGTGGGGAGCCCCACACAATAGAGCCGGTGGCCCGACCCTGCTCACTGCTACGTGCAGGTCATAGGGAATGGCAGGGAGCTCCATGCTATGGAGCTGGGCTCTGCCACTCCAGCTAAGCCCCATGACCTGCACCACCAGCTTCCTTGCACAGGGCTTCAGCAGCATGGGGTTCAGATGGAGAACCTCAGAACTGTATGTAAGCCCTGAATGATGGAGCCAGAAGGCTGGCCATGTGCAATCCTGGGGCTCGCCAGGACCCTATGCCGCCAGGAGGCTCCACCTGCCATGAGCCATTACCACCGTGAGGCTCTACTGCATGCTGCTGGTGGCAAGGGCTATGCATAATGGCGGGGCATGTGTGGGGGGGCTTACAGAGGGGCCCCACATATACCCCACCACACACATGTACCATAGATTCATAGTTTCATAGTTTCTATCATCCCACACCCCAAACCCATCAGCCCCCCACATACCCTCAGCCCCCCATATCCACCCACCCCCATACTCACCACACCTAGCCACCCTTCCCCACAAATCCCAAAAATGCATCCACACATGCACCTACACCCTCCCCCACACTCCTTCTTGACCTTTCTGGTCCTGGCCCCAGCACTGACCAGACAAGGGTGCCTCAGTTCAGGCTTCTGAGCAACTAGCCCACATTCTCCAACATGGTCCACCTTCTCAGGCCTTACTATAGGGTTACCCACCCAGTTGTGGGGGCTAGTTATTAAGGCACCCTGACCGGCCTTTCCGTGGAGAGGTAACTGCCCTTCCTGGGGGCTCCAACACCACTAGGAGCCCCACCAGGCCACCCATCCCTAGCAGGGTGAAGTTTAAGGTCATGCCCAGGACCAGGACCTCCAAACCATCCCCATAAGCTGTTGCCCTTACCTCCAAGGTCTTCCTGGAGCAACAGAGCTCAGCAGGGAAATGTTTCTTCCCTGCTGGCTGGTCACAAACTGCTCCCCTTCAGCATAGAGAGCTGGGTATTAAATGGCTGCCCTCATCAAGCAACTGCTCTCTCCCTGGCCTAACCCTTGGATTGGTAGGCACCAACAGTGCCCTGCCACAGGAAGGAAAAAAGAAGGATGGATCCCGATGTACGCTAGCCAGACTAGTAACCTAAGGATGAGGAGGGAGGAGGCAAGGTATCAAGGCAGGGCCCCAGTTACCCCAAAGACAACCTCCTAAACAGCATATTAAGACTAACATCAAGGCATGGCAAGTGGGAAAGAGATGCCACATTAGGGGGCCAGGGTAGGCAGACAGATGTAGTACAGCCACTAGGGGTGTCATGACCACCCCTGGAGGTGCACCCCATTACACCTTGCCATCCTTCCTTCCATCACCTGTTTCCATACATGGGTACAAGGTAATACTTACTGTACCGAGGTAAATTGCTCTTGTTCAGGTGTCCTACAGCTCTGGATTTTGCTTTTGTAAGACCTAGGTGTTACTGCTGGCTTGGGCCAATCTTAATCTTAATCAACACAATTAGAAAACAGACCTGAAAGAGCTACCCTTACTTGTAAATAGTAAGGACATATTCAGAATCATTATTCTTCTGTGCACCAATATTCTTGCCCATTGCAGTTTCTAGAAAAAGAAAATTTAGCGAGGTAGATAAATGAACACAGTCATGCAGTACTTGCAAATACTGGAATCATTTACATTCCCTTGGCAGGGTATTATTTTGTAGATGTACTCTTTTTTTCTTATTCTAGTTCTAATATTCATCTTCCCTTACTTCTTTTTCATTTCATATTCCATATTGATCTCCAATAGCACTACAACACTGTACTTGGAAGTTTCTTTATTATTGTATTGCTGTCATTTACTACACTTTCCTAGCAATTGTTGAATCGTACCTAGGACTTACCACAAATGATATCCAGAGCACACAGAGTGACGTCTAGAAAACAATCAAATGGTTCTTTGTCAACATGTTTTTCAAGCTTCTGAACTAAAATATTGGCTTGTTCATTCATAACTGCTAGAAAATCAGCCAAGATTGTGAAGTGGAAAGTGGGTGTTATCATTTTTCTCGTGGAACGCCACTTATCTCCAGTGCTACAAAATACAGTTAGATATTACAACATAAGGGAAAAAATATATCACAAAGGAAACAAAGTGTTTGTTGAGGTGTTCAGTAGATTATACATTTCCTAGCATTCAAACATTTACAATTAGTACCATTATTAGTAAAGCTAAACTTTACTTGCCAATAGCCTCTGTAGTCTATGTCAGCACATCTACATAAATGATAACTAAGAGCACTCTGTTGATTTATGGCAGTGTTAGAGTTGTGCTGTATTTGTGATGGTCTAGGAAACATGTAAGAGGCAAGATTTTTGTGGGTGATATCTTTTATTAGACCAACTGCATATTTAGGGTAGATTTAGATGAGCTTTTGAGTGCAAGGCACACTTCTAAATTTCTGAATACATGGAGCAACATCAACAGGGCAAGTATGAATTAAATTAAATGAAACTGGTCAGAATACTGCTTCCTGAGGAAATACAAACAATACCGCTGCACTGAGCTAGTTCATCCTCCCCCAGAATTCCCTACATCACTCCTGTGATCCCACCTAGCCCTACAGCCATGTGCTCTTTGGGAAACACACTGCAGGAATGAGCCAGACCAAGACTCAAGCTGGCAGAAGCAATATATGCCAGGAACAACTCACACATTGTATTCTCTACAGCAGGAATGTCAAAGGTATGGACTGCAGAACTATATCATTCTGCCTGCAGGGCTAGAAATTTGGCAGTGGGACAAGTGGTGGCAGCATTAATTGCCAAGGCTCCCAAACCAATGGCAATTACTATTTGTCTCACTGCCAAGTTTCTGACTCCAGACAGCCCTATAGGCCAGATAAGGAGTGTGGAGTTGTGTCAACTGCCCCACAAGACTGCCCATTGGCCAGAAATTTGGCAGTGGAACTAGCAGCAATTGGCAGCTCCAAGAACTGCAGAAATTAATGTCACCACTGCTCATCCTTCTGCCAAATTTCCAGCTTTTTAGGTAGCCCCACAGGCTAGTTGGCACTGCTCCATGCTTTGGATCCAGCCCTCAGGGGTGGCAAATGTGGTGGCAAAACAAGTGAAAATTGGCTTACACTTTTTATTTTCCTTACAGGCAGGAAGTGGAAGCAGACAGGATAAGTTACTCTCCTTTACTTAGTATTCTACTGGGTAAAGACCTTACCTAAGAACAAGGAAATCTAGGTTCTAGATCACTCATACCTCGGAAGAATATCCTAATCACCAGACTACAGACAGGATAGTTAGGGACACCATCTTCTCCCCATGGAAACTGGGCCACTAGACAGTCAAGAGCTCAAATTTCACTGGGACAGAGATAAAGCAAGTGAGAAGAAGCATGTTGTGCAGACTTCTGATGACTATGCAAAAAAGTTATACTGTGCCTCAGGAGCTGAGAATGAGCTAAATATAAAATTTGATCTGTTCTATACCCCAGCAACTGTACAGGAGTCAGCAGAGCAAATTTTGGACCAAGAGTCAAGAGAGATGGGTTCCGGTCATAGATTTGTCACTGCTGGTAAGTGAAAAGGAAGTTTTCAAACATTAATGGTCAAAGTCATAGTTGTAGCTGCCTTTGCTTATAAGCTATACAAATGATGGGGGGTGGGGTTGTATTTGTGAATTGTGCATATTTATCACATATGCTGAAGGAACAGTCTTTTATTATGGCTTTTGTGGGAATCACTATAGTTTCCTTTGGCTTCCCAATCTGTAAACTAGACACAACAACATGTATTCATTTATAATCAAGTCATACATGAGCAATAACTATTATTATGCACCTGAACTGAGGTTGCACATTTTCGAAGTATAAACAGTGTCTGGCTTAAGATTCTGTGTTCTATAGTTATTTCATATGGTCTCTCTTCCCCTGCAGTTGGAATATCCACTTGAGAACATAAACTGTTAGTGTTGCTATTGACACACAATTACTAGGGCTGTGCAAAATTTCGCCAGCTGTTTTGATCTGACACTGTTTCCACTCATTTCGAGCTCGAAACAGTGAAATCGAATTGAAATGAAGGGCTTCAAAACACCTTCAAAACAAAACGAGACTAGTCAAAAAGTTTTGAAAGTTTCGAAACATTTCGCATTTCAAAGCAGCCAGCACGAGGTGGTGGGAGACACGGGAGAACTAGGGCTGGCTCTCCCCATCTCCCGCCACCCAGCTGCAGGAAGCTGATCACAGCGCAGAGGGCTCAGTTCCCCTCCCAAGCACTGTTATCAGGCTGGGGAAAGGAACTGAGCCCAATCGCTCAGTTCTCCTCCCCAGCCCAGATCTAGCAGCTGGGCTGACTTCCCATCCCCAGCCAGATCTAGCGCGGGGGATGAGGACTGAGCAATTGGGCTCAGTTCCCTTCCCCAGTCCCAGGCGGTAGCACCAGCTTCCCTTCCTCATCTGGCAGGCACAAGCAGGCAGATAGGGGGCCCGCAGCCCCGATCTGTCTGCCAAATGAAAGAGGTTGTTTCAAGCTTTTCCATTATAGCTAATGGGCCAAACATCAAAACAGCATCGAACCAGCCTCACTGTTTCGATGAAGCAAAATGGAACAGCTGTTTCAAATTTAAATGAAATTCAAAACGAAACGCTGTTCTGTCGAAACCTCGAAACTCAAGTTGAAACAGAACAGTGCAGTTTCACACAGCCCTAATAATTACCATATTTATTCAAGTACAAGATGAGGTTTTTTTCCCCCCCAGTCAGCATGGACGGGGAAAAGTCACTCGTCTTACATTCAATTACAAGGAAACCTCATTAAATACACTGTCTATCATTAAACTGCTGCCAAAAGCAGCATGTGCTCAGTAAAGTAAACCAACTATGAACCCTAATGTAGACCAACTATGAACCCAATTAAACACACCCAACACTAAGCACAACTATAAAACACATGGCCCGTACTGGACAAAGATGCAGATGGAAACCTCTTATTTTCTGTGCACAGCCCTTAAAAAAAAAAAAAAAAGAGCAGCTGTTCTCCCAGAGGGGAACAAGCACTGGGCTTGGAAGTACTGCAATACTAGGCCAGCACTTAGAAAGACCAGAGCAAGTTCAGATATCCTTCTCTGGTGCCAAAATGCTGATACAAACCTACTTTTTGGGGGGTGGCATCCTCAGGCCTCATGAAAGCCTTGGAGTTCAGATGCCCACCTAGTCTTACTTGCTCTTATCCAAAAGGCTGAGGGGAAAGGTGAGAAAGCAGTCCCTCAGTGCCACAAAAGTAGTGGCACCTAGAATAGGTTAATGTAACCCATCTAAATTAGCTAAATGGTAGTGACTACTCAGAGAGTAGTAATCAATGGTTTAATACTTAGTTGACAGCTGGAATCAAGTTAAGTGCCCCAGAGGTCGGTCCTGGGGCTGGTTTTGTTCAATGTTTTCATCAACAACTTGGAAGATGACATGGAGTGCACCCTCAGCAAATCTGCAGATGATTCCAAGCTGTGGGAAGTAACAGATATGCTGGAGGGTAGAGCTACGATTCAGAGTACCCTAGACAAATTGAAGGATTGAGCCAAAAGCTCTCTCATGAGGTTCAACAAGGACAAGTGCAAAGTCCTACACTTAAGATGGAACAATCCTATGCACCATTACAGGCTGGAGGCTAGCTGGCTGGGCAGAAGCTCAGCAGAAAAGGACCTAGGGGTTACAGTGGACAATACATTGAATATGAGCCAGCAGTGTGTCCTTGTTGCCAGGAAGGCTAATGGCATACTGGGCTGCATTGGTAGGTGTGTTGGCAGTAGGTCCAGGGAACTCATTATTCCCCTCTATTCAGCATAGGTGAGGCCACATCTGGGGTACAGTGTTCAGTTTTGGGCCCCCACTACAGAAAGGACATGGACAAATTGGAGACAGAGTCTAGCGAAGGGTGACAAAAAAGGTGAGGGGGCTGGGGGACATGACCATGGGTGACTGGTGCCATCTGAGTTGGGGCGGGGGGGCACATGTCCCCCTGTTGACCAGTCAGCGACTGGAGAGAGGGGGGTCCCCTGCAACTGATCACACTCACCTGAAAGTGGCTGTGGAGCTCCCAGAAGCTGCAGCTGCTTCATTCACTGTTTCATTCTGGCTGACGCTCACAGGGGGGACACCAGCACTCCCACCTGAGCCCCCGCCCATCGCCTAAGCGGGGAGCATGGTCTGACAGGGGATACACCAGTGCTCTCAGGGGATGCACATGCACCCCCTACACGTTGCCACTGGACATGACTTATGAGGAAAGACTGAGGAAACTGGGCTTATTTAATTTAGTGAAGAAGAGACTGAGAGGGGACTTAATAGTAGCTTTCAACTACCTGAAGGGGGTTCAAAAGAGAATGGAACTAGGCTGTTCTCAGGGGTGGCAGATGACAGAACAAGGAGCAACAGTCTCAACTTGCAACAAGGGAAGGTTAGGTTATATATTAGGAATAATTTTCTCAGTAGGAGGGTAGTAAAACACTGGAACAGGTTACCCAGAGAGGTGGTGGAAGCTTCATCCATGGAGGTTTTCTAGACCCAGCTAGACAAAGCTTTGGCTAGAATTATCTACTTGAGAAGTGTCCTGCTTTGAGCAAGGAGTTGGACTAGATGACCTCCTGAGGTCCCTTTCACCCCTAACTTTCTACAATTCTGTAAGTGGGCAGCTAATTAGCATGTGGATCCTGGGGAGGGGGGTGGCAGCTGGTATCTAGAGTACATACACATACAGGTCAGCACTGCTCAATGGCATCACCATGGTTGCAAACACTGTTCAATCTGGTGGAGCTCAGCCCAACGAATTATGTGGTAAATCATGAGCTGTTTGGCTTTTAATATCATGTAGTTTCTAGTTTGTACTATATATAAGTAGGTGTAATAGTATATTTATGGAGCACCTGTGCTAAAACTTGCAGCAGCTTCAATAAAGGTAATATTCATCAATTCTGGATGAACTAAGTCTATGGTTACGGTGTTCAATTTACTATAGCTATGTTTATTTTCAAGGTCAGTTTTTTCAAATTTGCTTCTCATTTTCACGTTCTCAGGGAGGATAGGGTTTGACAGTAAGGAGGTTAGGTAGGTATAAAGTTGGAGACAAGCAGAGTCCTTCAGGTTTATTTTCCCTACTGTACCAGTGGAAAAGGGGCAAATTCAAGGCAAAATGCCATAATTAGATTCTATTCCTAGAAAATTCTTAAGTTCCCAAATATAAAACCTAGTCATTGGGAGTCATCTTGTAATCAAGGTTGTCTTACATTTGAATCAATATGGTACTTTTAAATACCTTGCAAGTACCTGCTGCAGGTAAGATTCATTTATGTTGCATAAAGACAAGTGTAGCTAAATATACCTCACTGAGCCAAATACACTGAATTTGATGGAAATAAGTGAATTTGTCTCTCACTTATAAGTCAATAAGCTTATTTATGAAACAGAATATGTCAGTGTTAGAACATACTGACCCATCACAGTCTATGAATGTATGCACTTTTCAGAAACTACTGTTTTTTCTACCTACTAGTGTTAGCTACCTAATGGTAGGAGGCATGCCTCATGCTGCATTGCAAGCCATATGTGGGCCTGGTGCTGTTCTTTCCACAGATGTACTTTGCACTCTGCTTTGTAGTAATTACAAACCAGTCTCTTCCTATTGATTTGCAATACTCAATGATCATAGACTATATTCAGTCTGGCCATGAACTCTCATTGATAAAATATAGTAAAATGTGTGGTTTAGAAGAGTCTGTCTAGTGCTTTTCAGTGGTATCTGTCCTAGGAGTATAGCTGTGAACTACTTCCACTGTTCAAGGCAGAAGTTTATGTACAAACTGTGCAGTATGCCAAGTTTTGCTTCCTGAGGTACATGGAGTTGGGGATGAGCATAGACGATGTCTAGATCAATAAGACTGTAAGTGCCATGTGGACTTATATTACATTTTGAAGAGCTATACTTGGAAGAGTCTTCTTTGAATAGTTAAAGGTAGTTGATACCTGTGAAAACTTGAGTTCTGTACTTGCAAGCACGGCCTCGTAAAGTCCTACCTGTATCCCTTGCAAAGCATGAACTTGTATTCTTTTCCATGTCCTGAGAAGAGCAATACTGCAGGAAATGTGAGCTAATACCTGCATAGGTTATACTATAAACACTCTAAATTAGTCTGTTATGCTCCTCATTTGCAAAGAAAAAGCTTTAAGACATTATAGTTTACATTAACAGTATAAGCTGTATTATAAACTTAAGTATCAAACCCCACATAACTTTGGAATACCTTGTTAGAAGTCCTGTGCCAAGCCACGGATGTAGAAACTGGTAAGTATAGGATTTGTCTATATTCTTCAAACTGTTCAAAATAACCTGCCAGTAGAGAAAAAGATTGGGGGAGGAATATCTTTTAGAAGATGTATGATTACTGCCTATCACCTCAACTAATATTGCCTTGTTATATTCTTGCTTATTTGTCTATCTGTGTCTAATAAAAGATCATGTGTTTTCTGGGGGATGAGCCATCTCTTTATTCTGTGCTTGTACATTTCCTAACACAGTGGGGCCTGATCCATAACTTGGTGCCTAAAAACAGGGAATCAAGATTTACATTTATCCCCAAAGAAACGAAAACCATTTAGGACTACCCTGCATGCTCCATCAACCTGCAAATCCTACAGGACACTGTTCCTCAGTTTTACTGGGTGTGTCTACACATTGCCATACAGCGACATAGCAATGCACTACATTGCCGTACGGCAAGCTGTGGTGATGTAATGATCACATAGGTCTACATGTGATCACTAGCTATGTTTCCATAATAGCACGCTGCCCATTTATAGTGCACAGCTATAGCAACATAGCAGGGAAATCTAAGCATGTGCTGCTCGTACAGTGTAGTATGGGTGGTTACTGTGCTGTGATTTAGTACTTCAGGGATGTACTATTGCATGGCATCATAGCAATATTGCCTTACGGCAATGTGTAGAGGCACCTACTGAATAGAAAATACCCATGTCCCTCCCTAATAACATACAATCTCCTCCTGCGAGATGCAACTGATACAAATGCAACTGAGAAATTAAGGCACATGAATAAACACCAGAGTTTATTGCTCCCAGGCACACTGTTTGAATGTAAGCCTGGGAGCAAGAAACTATGGTGCAAATTCCAGAGTTTATCCATGTATAACAAGTTGAGCTGGGTTGAAACAGCACCTGCTGGCAGGGGGCCCTGGGAGTCAGCCTGCTAGCCCAGGGCTGTTCCCCCCAGCTCAATATGCTGCGGAGGGGTGGCTGGGACACAAGGGAGCTTCACTGAGGGCCTAGCTGGCAGGCACCCCCACAGTGAAGCACCATCATGCCCCAGCAAGCCCTTCCAACATCACACATGAACTGCTACAGTTTTTTACTCCATAAATTTGTTTACTCCAACCTAATAGGGACACATGTGTAGACACCAAGATGTTAACCGCGCAGTAAATGTCTCGTAGATGCGCCCACTGAGTAGTTTCTCAATACACCTGAACAGAGGGAGTGACCAGCATGAAGTGTAAAAATCTCACCCCAACTAATAGGTTTAGTCACTGGTAACAGGGCTATCTGACCAGCTTTTTTCAATGTTAACTATGCACGCTACAGATTAAACAACATAAATTTCCAATTTCCAAACTTCCAATTATGGACTGACTCATGTTTAGTAACATCACCAGATATGCCCACAATCACAGATTCAAGAGGAGTAGGCAAACTCACCTCCACAGTATCAGGATGATATAAGAGCACACAAGGCAGTGGCCCTATCCAAAGTTTTAACAGTGATTGATTCCTGTTTTCTTCACAGCATTGCATCATTTTTTCAAAGAACACTGGAAAGTAACAGAAATAGAACTTCTGTCATTACTGCAGCTGGAGCTTTGGTATTGTGACAAAGCACACATCTTTTAAGTATTTATTAGCAAGAAACTTAGTCATCCCAACCAAATTGATGACTTTCCTAAAATAGGCTTTCTACAGATACATACAAAAAGACAGCACTCAACTTTAACAGAAATAGATGGGACAAGCAATAAAATAAAATAAAAGAAGAATATTTATCCATATTTTATCTATGGGTAACACAGGAACACAGAGATTATGTGACTAATCAATATAGTTAATCAAGGATGTATTCAGCAAACCTATCGGGTGCATTGACCATGCATCCATCTTCATAGTAATGACTTTTCTGACCAACACCACTGATAACAGATGGAAGGAAAACCTTAGGCGGTAAAGGATCATCTACTAAGCACTAAATATTCCATGTTAGTTGCAAGGCCTTAATTCAGTCCATTTGAGAGAGCAAGTGGAAAATCTGAGCACCTTTGTTACAAAAAAATTCCATGGCAATATTAGAACATAAGAATAGCTAAGAGACTCATATTAGTCTCTATAAACAGCATTCAGAGCAGAATATTTATGTTCTCCCAGTCCTTTGTACTGTGGGAGGTGCTCACATCTTGGTCCAGATCCTCCTCTCATTGAAGTTAATGAAAGGTTTCTGACACTGTTATTCTCAGATTAGTTCTGAGTCACAACACATGATAGCGTAATGATGTTTGCCTTGAGAATGCATGTGTGTTTCCATTTGGGGACACAAACAGGTGCCATGTCTGTATGTAAGCCAATGACAGAATCTGATCTTTTGTCTTTATAGTATTGTCTTCCTCGTTACAACCACCTTTATACTCTGCATCAAACTAAAAGAAACTGTTTTCTGACTTCCAATAATCATGGATAACTTCCAAAAGAGAGACATTAGGTTTAGGGCTCAAAAATAAAACACAAACAAACAGTCCTTGGGCCTGCACTGTTCAACATCTTCATCAGACTTGGATGAGGGGGTAAATAGCACCCTGTTCAAATTTGCTGATGACACTAAGATGTGGGGGGGATGTGGGCACGCTAGAAGGGAATAGGCTGCAATCACACCTAGACAGGTTACAGGGGTGGGCAGATGAGAATAGGATGGGATTCAACACCGGCAAGTGCAAGGTGATGCACCTGGGGAGGAAGAACCAGAGCCATACCTATAGGCTGGGGAACTCCCTTGTGAGAACCACTGACCTAGAATAATTGAGGGGGAATCTGCTGTTGTAAAGGATTATTTTTCAAGATGACAAAGCTTTGGTATTGTGCAGCACACTGGGGCACTTCAGTGGAGAGCAAAATCCAGCCAGGCAGTATGACCTTGACCATACAGTTTAAACAGACAGAACATCCACAACCACTGGCTGACAGTTGTGGCTCAGAGGGTTGGGCTCATGTAGTCTGGAGAAGAGAAGACTGAGCAGAGGATGGATTTAATAGCAGTCTTCAGCTATCTGAAGGGTGGTTACAGAGAAGATGGAGCTACACTGTTCTCAGTGGTGGCAGATGAGAGAACAAGGAGCAATGTTTCAAGTTCCAGCAAGGGTAGGTTAGATATTAGGAAAAAAACTCTTGCTAGGAGGGTAGTAAAGGGCAGGTTACTCGGAGAACTTGTGGACTCTCCATCCTTGAAGGCTTTTAAGACCCCAGTACACAAAGCCCTGGCTGAGACGATCTAGTTGGGGCAGGCGTGGGCAAAATGCGGCCTGGGGGCCAGATGCAGCCCGCCAGGCCATTCTATCTGGCCCACAGGGCCCCTAAAAATTTTAGAAAATTTGCATTTATCTGTTCCTGGCTGCCTGTCATGCAGCCCTCAATGGCTTGCCAAAACTCAGTAAGCAGCCCTCCACCCGAAATAACTGCCTGCCTCTGTGTTGGGGACTAGATGCGACATCCTGAGCTCCCTCCCAACCCTCACTTTCTATGAGTCTATGACCGGGGGCCAGAGTGTTATCCTATGGAGGCCAAATAGTTAGAAAGAGAGTAAGCAGGCATGAATCTGCCTTAGTTGGAAGCTCTGGCAGATGCAGGAGGGAGCGCACAGTAAGTAAGGATGGATCTAGGATTATGAAAAGGAGGTGCTGTCATGAGCTGGCCCTCTGGCCTCAGGGGCAGGCAGGACGAGCTGCCACCCACTCTGGCAGAGGAGCCAGGCAGCTCGGCCGGACCCTCAGCTCCGTGGGGTGGCAGGAGCAGAGGAGGAATGGAAGTGGGGGCAACACCCCTACTCCCCCTCATCCTCCCCATTCGCCTCGGTCAGCGCATCTATTCAAGACCTTGGGTCCTGGCAGAGGGCCCAGGCAGAGACAAGCCGGAGCCTGCTCTTACCGCTTATCTCCTCCCACCTCCCTTATCAGTTCCCACCTCCTGCCTCCTTCAGAGATTGCGGGGGCCGGGGCAGCTTCCTCCAGTATCCGTGATGGGACCCGACCCGCGCGCCGGCTCCAGGCTTCTCTACCCCGGCGTGTCTCCAAGGCCAATGCCAGAGGCAGGCAGAGCCCCCTCACCCCGCTGTGCCTGCGGCTCCTACCGTGCGCCGTGCGCTCCAGCAGCTGCGCGTTGCCCAGCAGCGGGTAGCAGGGGCTGAGCCCTGGCACCGTCCGCAGCTGCCGCCACCTGCCCAGGGCCGCGGCCAGCAGGCGCAGGGCGGGGGCTGCCCCCAGCGCCACGAGCAGGGCGCCCCCTGCCGCCGCCGCCCAGTACAGCAGCCGCGCGCCCCCCTCCACCGCCGCCCCCACCAGCCCCGAGCACATGGCCGCCGCCATCTGCCTGTTAGAAATATTATTAAAAATGTATAGTGAATAGAGTGTTGTTAGAACTGCACAGTTTGTATCTCGTACCTGATAAGAAGAAACACCACCAAGGACATCTCGCTAATTTACTATCTCTTTGTAACACTAAATCACACATACCTTCAAACTCCTCTGCCTCTACTCTTGTAAACTACAAAGGCTGTGATTTAATTGGCTGTGTCCTTGGGAAAGGGGGGGGTTTGAACTTTTGGTAACCTGGAGAGCTTTCTAAGCATGCGTAATTAGCTAATGCATATATGCCTATCCGCCCTGCATACTTAAGTAGTTAATTATAATGCACATGCGACGGATGACGTGACGTCATTTCATATATGTTTGTATGAACCGGAAATGAGTTGTAAGAGTTCCTGCTTCTGCACACGTGCCCAGGAGGGAAGGGATAAAACCCAGCTGAGAGTTTTCCTCAGAGGCAGAGTGTGGTCTTTTGTCTTCACTCTGACCCTATTTGCAAATATACCTTTTGTGTTGCTAATAGTGTGTCTGAGAGTTCTTCGCCTCCTGAGAAACGAACCGCAGCATTTTTGCAACATGCCCCCCACCCGTCACCGCCCGCTTCTGTGCGCCGGGATGTGCTGGGCCGGGGGCGCACGCGCCCGGCAGCGCCGCTCCCTCTGCAGCAGGCCCGCGCTTCGCTGGAGATGCACAAGCAGGGCCGGTGGCTCCCCTCAGTTCAGGCTCCTGGACTGTTGCACGGCAGGAGAAAGGTCGGGGTCAAACAGCTTTCTTCACCCAGAGCACTGGTTCTACAAACACTGAGAGAATACAGCTTCCCAGCCTCCAGAGCTTATGAGGCACCTGTCTTGCCCCATCCACCTCCTGCTTGGAGACCCTGGCATGTCTCAAATCCTTTGTAGTAGGGTGATAAAGATGGCACCCCATAGGCAACTCCTTCCCACAAGCAGCAGCAGTGTGCTTCAGGTAGCAATGGTCTACCTCAGCTGTGACCAGGAGTACTTGGGAAGGCCATGGACAGAGCGTCTCCCAGGGGCAGGCCCAGGGCAGGCTGAGAGTAGTGGCACCCGTCCGCAGGCTACGCAGGAGCCAGTCGGACACAGGGTGAGGAGGGAAGGTTGCACATGGAGGCTGCCACTGCTGCCATCCACCGCCCCATGCCACCGCTCCATGCCCTGCCTTCTGCTCCCTGTCCAGCCTCGAGGGCTACTTTTATTTAAAAAGGTTGAAACCCCCTGGTCTGCCTCTGTCAAAAAAGTCATGTTGCCAATCTGGCAAGGAGTGTGTGTAGCTGTCATACTGGAGTCCAAGAGAGCTGCTGTGAATTCACATTTTGGTCAATATTTCAGCTCCCTCTAGGGTTAAAAAATTAAAGCCAATGACAAGCCCAATTTTGTATGAACTGAGGAAATCAATCATAACATTTCTGTTGTAGCCATATTGGATTCATTATTAGATACCCAAAAGGTTTGCAAAAATGGTATGTCAACTCAGTTCTGTTTCAGATTACCTTGACATGGAAAACTCCAGTGGAGATGGCTGATGAGATACTCATCCTTAAACAAACTGAATTTTATTACTAGATGTTTAGGATTGTGAATCCAAAAAGATGACAAAGCCAGTAGGGAAATACAAATCACCCAAGTGAGGGACTAACATTAGAGGGATGGGGGTGAGGAGGGGAATACAACTAAGTTACAGAAAATACAATGTTAGCCAACTAAGCCCCGGGGTGGGGGAGGGGGAGGGAGGGAGGGGGTTCACAACAGTAAGGGAGAAAGAAGATAGATACACGCAAACCTGTACAATGGTCCGCAATGGCAGAGGAAGTAGGTCGAAGAAAGTGTCTCAGCCCATATAGAGTCTCATCGCGGGGGTCTTCTTCAGGTGGAATGGGGTGGTCTGTTGCTGAAGATTTCTCTTGAAGTCCATCAGGTGCAGAGGGGGATTCAGGCGGTCCCCTCTGGGTCTGGTCTGGTGCCATTCAGTCTGGTGGGGTCAGAGTACTGGCGGTGGCCCGTGATGTGCTCCACATAGATGTTGCGGGACCAGCGGATTACGTCAGACACCACGAGGCAGCATATCAGCTTGGCGTAGCACTGGGAGACATGGATGGATCTGATAGCATCACTGTGTCCAGCGAAGCACAGGAGGTATGACTTGGAATCTACAAGATGCCTCATATGTCTCAAAGTAGGTTTACAGTCAGCATTTAGCCAAAGTACACCTGCTGGAATTGCATGAATAAATGAGGCATTCATTTAATATAAAGCAGGTGCTGGATTCAACACTTGTTATGACAGTATTCTTTACAGGCTATCCCATTGTGTTGATCCTGTGATGTAACATTTCAAAAGCCTCATCTGGCACTATTTTTGCTACGGTCCTTTTACAGACAAAGGACATATTTAGAGACTGTTAAGGAAGTCCCACAAGGTAGAAGATGAAAAGGAAACCCTACCAACAATATCAAGTGAAGAATACAGTAGGACATCAAGAAAATCATCTACTCAGCCAGTTTACTGAAGGATGTACACATTTGATCAGGCATTATACTGCAAAGCAAATGAAGTTCTGTGGATTCGGCCAGAAGACACTGAAGGAGTAATCATTTAATAAAGAGGCTTCTATACCATCATGGTTTACCTAATGGTAATTGGTCAGCATTTTGCCACTTCAAGACTTGAAAATTAATTATTTTCAAAAAACATTGCCACCAACATAATGAACGAAAATTGTAGAACCATGCAAGAAGAACATTAGAAGCAACATAGCATATTTTGATAAAATAATTTATTATGTGGTTGTCCGGTTAAAACAAAGGATTAGATTATGATGTCATTTACCAACTTTCCAGTAGCATAGCTGTTGCATTCAGAAGCAATGACTGTGAAGCAGGAAGAAAACTGACATAAGCATTTACATTTCTTTAAAGAAATGCTTTCACTGATAGCTGTGCATGATCATACCAATTACACAAGATGGGGTCCAGTATATCTTGAATGTATGAAGGACTTAGCGAATTTTTCTCCTTAGGTGTATGTTGAGTTTGGAAAAGGAGGATTTGGGGTCAAGATAACTACTCTCCCAATTGTAAACATTTCAACTGACTAGGCAATAGAGTTAACGAAGTTTGTAAAATTGCCAGTGACATAATAAATATAACATGCAACAAATCAGCTAGACAATGATGGGACTTGAACTACGATGAAAGAGGTGACCTAACCAAAATGGTAAATCAAATGTTTGGGATCGATACAACATCTTTTAATCATAATGAAAGACAAAGGACACAACTGAAATGAGTTTACAACAATGTCAAGTTGCTACAAGAGCAGTTTGAAAGGTTCCACTTGTTTAAGGTTTCCAATGATGAGCTGTTATATATTGTTACAGGAAATGTTGTGCCAGAACATACTGCATTAGACCTTCTGAATGTATGTGACAAAAGGAAGAGAAATTGTGAAAACCATTATCCAGAAATGTTTTATCACAGCTGCTACTGAAATCTTCTATGTAAACATACCCCAAGCAAAATTTAGAACCTTCAAGGATGTCAGCTATGGGACAGCACAACGAAATGAAACAGATGCAACAACTATGATATAAAGATATGCACAGTGCCAGCTATGTCTGTAGGAGCACCCCACTCACCACCACTGGGCTCCTGCCGCCACCACCAAGCTCCCGGGCTGCCGGCACAGCCGTGTCCCCTCCAGCGGCCGGGCGCATGTGCCATTCATGAACTATTCCAACCTGTGCAATTGAGTCAATGTTGCCTTTGATTGATACATATCACCATCCATAAGGGCAGGCACAGAAATATTAAGGACTTAAACTACTAGGCCAATCTGCAAAATCATTAGCAGATCTCTTCTGTTACCAGCCTCATAGAGTAATTTCATATCCTTACCAGTAAACAAAGAAAACCTAGTTTATTTGCTCAGTGACATGCTTCTTAAGGAATCATACCAATATTTCTAAAGTGAATGGTTGTTTTCATGATGGAAAAGCAGAGCGCTCTGGCCCATGTGATGTTTTGCAACTGCACTTGCAGCAAGAAGAGGCAAGCACAAGAATGCTCTTACATAGCAAACATGCAGCCAGTCAAGGATGCTTCTCGTTAGCATTCTCCTGTGATGACAGACGTACTGGTCCTGCTAAAGCATAATCTCGCGCCTAAGGTTTGGATGAAAAGAAGTTACTCAATTAAGATTCATTCCAGTTCATGATACTGTGTCAGAATTGCCTGAACCCATCTGTTGTCTCTAATTGCATTCCACAGTGTGACTGGTTGTGACACCATCAGCAAGTTCAGTGGTCATGCTAAGAAAACTGCTTGGAAAGTATTCATTCAACATCTACATCTATTAGCAGGTCTAGGAAGTAGGCCTGATGTTGATAAGGATTTGTATAGCTGTGTAGAAAAGTTTGTTGTGGTGCTGTATCAGCCATCAATATCTTTGATGACCCTTACGGACATTACAGTGAAATTATTCCATCAAGGAAAAGCTCTGGATAAATATCCACCTATATACAGCTCCCTTGTGCACCATATATATCGAGCCAATTATCAAAGTCTTGTTTGGTGAGGGGGTTGGCAAGCTGAAAATGTTGGTTATGTTCCTATCATAAACACGCATGAACCATTACCAGCACGAATAGCACGTTGCAAGTACAAGATGGAATGACAGGGACCAGTATACTCATGCAAGCATGTTAATGTGCCTTGCACTCCCAGCTGCTAGTGCTGTTTCGGACAGAATCTGTTTCTGAATCCCTGTGGTTATTATACAGATTACAACATGCTACGAGACAGCATGTTGCAATCCATATAATAACTATAGAGATTCAGAAGCAGATTCAAAAGATGAAAAGATTTGAAAAACTGCAATTACCCATTGTATTGATGTTATATATACTGTTATACTGTATTACCATTGGATTTGACTATTACATTTTCCTATTGCCTCAAGCCAAACATATGTTTTGTTGCCATTGAGTTATATATTTTGAATACCTGAATTATGCACATTTTAAAATAAAAGAAAAATTGTGTGGCCTTATTCAATGCAACTCAAATAAGTAGGCTAGCCTGAGTTATAATGTTTTCACTATTGTAGACCTGATATAAAATTTGTAGTATAAAATTTGTAAGGGTTTAGTATTAGGATATTGTTTACTAGGTTTTTTAAGTACATTGAGTCAATATGTACATGCTAATTTGTCAGCCATCTTGGAATTCAATCTGGCTACCATGACAGAAATGTTAATTGATCCCCTTGGTTCATACAATGTTGATTTTGTCACTGGAATTATTTTTCTAACCCTAGTGGGGACTGAAATACTGACCCAAATGTGAATTCACAGTAGCCATCTTGGATTCCAATATGGCAGCTACACGCATTAGTTGCCAAATTGGCAACATGACTTTTCTGACATGGGTAGACCACCTCTACCTGAAACACAATGTTGCCACTTGTCGCAATGAGTTGACTACAACAACATCTAGAAACTGTATGAGTCAATTTATACCCTATTATTAAGACTCCCACCTGAAGCAGGCCTGTTAGTCACAGTTGGTTTCAGATGTTCTGTCTGTGTCTGCCTCTCCCCAAGTCAGATATTACTGTTTTACGCAAGTGAGGCTCTACTTTTTTGCCCAGTAGGTTGAATGGATGGTGCCTGATCTGTCCACAGACCAGATCTGACAAGTGGTCCTGATATGGCACCTGGAGTGGGTACGACAGGGCCCAGTCCCACCATGTGGAGGGCTTGGGGAGTGGTCTGGCCATGATCCAGCCACACATGGGAAGGGGGCTTGGTTCAGCCTCACAGGAAGAATGGGGCATGGCCAACCCCAACCTAGCTGTGTGGAGGGAAGATGTCACAGTCCACCTCGAATCTGGCCAAGTGTGGGGAAGGGGCCACGGTCCTGCTCCAACCCACCATTCTGGCTTGGGAATTTTGTAGCAAGGGAGGGTGGCAGTATTATTTGCCATTACTCCCTCCCTGCCAAATTTCCCAATCTGGGGGAAACCAGATAAACTGAAAGCCATGGCTCAACTGGCCACATGACCTGCAGGCCAGAGGTTGAGCATCCCTGATTTTACACCATTTCAAGTCCCTTAAAGCATGTATAACTGATGCTCCTGAGACTGGGGGAGGGGGGGAGCAGGGCACAATTTGTGGGCAACATCAGCGGCGGCAGCGACAAGCAGTAACTGCCTGCCGAAGCTGGTGGTGGCATAGCGAGTGGCAACCACCCGTAGAAGCCAGTGGCAGTGTCAGCAGTGGTTGGCAAGTGGCGACTGCCTGCAGAGGCCAGTAGCGGCAGCCACCAATCTCAGGAGGGGCATGTGCCCCCCCCCCATGTCTCTCCCTACCAGTCTCCCGTACCTTAAGTCTATCTAGTCCAATGGTTCTCAACCTTTTGAGTCAAGACATCCTTCTATGGGCTCATGGCACCATTTAATAGGCTCAAGGCATCCCTCAGAAAATGCAAGCCCCTAGTTTCCTTTCTTTTTTACAACAGAAAAATAACAACACAAGTCTTCTGTTGCAAGGATTTCCAACCACAACAGGGCAGAATGTTTTTGACACTATGTATTCCTCTTTGAAATCTCTGGGTTTATCTAGTAAATCACGTTTGCAGTTGTGGAAGTATAACATTGTATGGCACCCCATGGCACCAGTTGAAAGGATTTGAAGGCACTATAGCATCCTGGTTCAGAATTACTGATCTAGTCTGTTTGGCTGTTCCCTGTAGGAGGCTGAAACTGCAGGCTTGTAACAGCACTGGTTTTGTATTAGAAATTTGCATTAATTACCTCCTGTTCTTTTTTAATTCCTGCAGCAAACCATTGTACCATTTAGGCAGAAAACAATCAACAAGCCAATAAAGCTGCACTTAACATTTAAAAAGTCACTACAATAATCTCTGAATATTCCAGGGCTCCATTCTGTCCATATCTTTACATCATAGTTGTTGCATGCTTTAGGATTTCGAAATAGCTGTCACAACATGTATTTTGATTTTTAAAAAGTCCGGTTTTGAAAAGCTTAAAGGAATTCTTGATGTAACTGTTTGGCAATATACATTTTTCATTAATATTTACCAGTGAATATTATTCAAGAATATTCTCCCAAATACTCAAAAAACCCCAATTCTGTACACACAACTGTGATCAGAAAAAAGATTCCGTTTAAAAGGTGATGTGGAGGCCCCATTGATCATTAATTACTGAAAAAGTAATAATAAGCTTCAGTGAATATAAATCATCATTTTAAAATGTAGCTGACTAACAAGAGAAGCTAAAGAAATCTATGAAATATCAGTGGCCAACCAAGTGAAAGGTAAGAAGACATTTTTAACATGTAAAAACCAAGAAAATATGCTGTCACATCTACAAGTATTGCAGGATGCAGATAGTAAACTATAATTAGTGAGACAAACTGAACTAGAAAAACGTATCCATCCCATGTGATGCTGTGTGTGGAACAGAATGTTTCGCATCCATAACAAAGAGGGACGCAACATAGTAAAGGTTTATAGTAAATGTTTGTTAATCAGTAGGACAGATTGTTTGCCTTCAAGAATTTTGGTGAATGAGTGCATAAACAAAGTTATAAGGTAAAAGAGACCAGGGGTCCCTTTACAGTAGGGCATCTGTTCCTTGCAAGTGCCTGTGGATGCACTTGTATTTTGCAGGAACTGAAAGCTAATCCAGAGTAATGTATTCCTTTTGCACCGAAGTATACACTATTGCAACAAGGAAAGAGCATGAACAAAGGCAGTTTGTGGACAGCTCATTATGGATCCTAAATCCCCATTGAACTGTCCTGCTTATATGCTATTCCTTTAAAGCAGTACTTTACAACCTGTAGTCCATGGCATCCAGCCTATGGCTGAACTGGGGATTGGTGATACACAGCTGAGCCTGGTGCACCCTCTTGTCTGCCCCATGCCATGCAGCCAATCCCCCCCTACAGAATCCTTCCTCTGACCCACTACAGCATTCAGTACACACCATCACTGCCAAATTTGCTTCTTGCCACTGCTGTTGGGGACATAAATCAGTGGTACATAGTGCATATGCTGGAGGCAGAAGTGACTGAACAATGGAGGCAGCCAAAGGCAGCCTGGCTGCCATAGACTAGGTGCTAGAGGGGCCAGAGGCCCAGGCTGATGGGGTAATAAGCAGCCTGGTCATATGCAGCAGCCCATCACTCTAAAATATTGCCAACCTCTGTCTTAAAAGATCTGACTAAACAGGTCTCGTTTTTAAACAACTAATGGAAATGGGGAAATTGCAGAGTTAAAAAACTACCACCAGAGTGCTAATTACAGACCCTATTACAGGCCCAAAGGAGTTAGAAGCTTAAAAAAATGTACTTACTGGGTGCATCTACATGTTCATTAATGCTCAGTAGTTACCACGCAGTTAGTTTAGTACTTGCTTAATGAAATACTAACTAAATGAACAGTAACTACAGTTACCACACAGTAGCTTTTGCACATAGTTTTTTGTGATGGTTACTGCGCAGCAGCCTAATAACACTGCACAGTAGCTTATTAGCATGGTTTTTTACCAGCATATTATTGCTCGGTGTTATTAAGCTACTGCACAGTAAGTGTCTCATGTAGACATGCCCACTGAAAATGTACTTAATGCCAGTATATACTTAATGCTTAATGGAAGGCAAAACTTGCTAACATGTATCATCTTCTTCTGATAAGACTGCAGTCCTTGTTACAGTCTACAGGGATTTCCCTATTGCTTTTAATGTGACATTTTACATGAGATTCTGTATATATTACGTGTTACTAAGAAGGCACATATTAGACAGATTAAAAATGAATTCACTTCTAGATCTATATTGCATCTGGAAGACTGACCATTTCAAAATGGGCTCTATGAAAAATGTAAGGACCCAAAATACTAGGTATTAAGACAGTATCATGTTCAACTGCCAGTGCACTGACACCTTGACATTTGAATGGGGCACAGTGATTATATTGTGACCATAGTTTTAAATATCACATTAGAAAAGAAATAGAGGTTCTGAAATATTTTTCATATATTTAAAGTCTATAAAATCCTTTTTGTGTCTGGGCATTTGATCGAAAAAGTGAGAGAAGTGAAATAAAGATGCCGTTAGTATACATTTGGGAATCTATGCTCTTGAAACTTTTTTCTCATGATATGTAAGCTGTTCTCCTCTTCAACTGGATCCAGATGCCATTATTTGGACGAAGAATCAGTTCTGCCACCAAGCCAAGCTCTTCTCTCTTTTGATTTGCTTCTACCCAAAATCGGCGTAAAAGGGTTGCGATGACAGTTTTCTCTTCTAACAGTGCAAACCGCTGGCCTATAGGGTAAATTCAAAGAAAAACAGCTGGAGTCCAGTATTAACAGTCCTACAACTGCACTTCAGCAGTTTTCTCAAAAAGGGGATGATTGGACCTCAAGTACTGTGGTTGGAGTGTTACCTCTTGTATAACGCCTGGACTATCATGGATGTGGCAAGGGTCTTTCTGGCCCCTAGCAGATATTAAAATAATGGCATGATACTGAACTGAGGCCCCATCACAAAAATTACAGGTTCTGTTATGCCAGACATGCATAGCAGGACACATGATGTTTAGGATGGAACATAAAATTCCACAAATCCCATCCCCTTGGTCAAGGCCAAACTGGGACCTGAAGCTATCCCCTACTTGATCCAGGGACTAGGCAGAGGGTGGCTGTATCTCAGACCTCAGCACTATCCCACACCTGATCACAGGTTTCAGGTGTGAGGGCTGTGTCCCATGCCTCAGGGTATGCAGCAGCCCTGGGTCTGGCCATGTTCAAGTCAAGGCATAATACAAACCAGCCACAAAGAAATTACACATTAAAAATGATTCACCATTGTATCACACCATAAATCAGCTGAAAATGTGGCACGTTACAACTTATGGTGCCATTTACACATTAACCGCATAATAAACGCAATGTCTTCCAGAGCCCATAGTGATATATTTAATTAGACTAACTGCAGGCCCTCAAGAAGGGCAGCACGTGGTTGAAATCTTGTCAAACCCTCTCTTCCAACAATAGAGTTGGTCCAATAAAAGTTATCACAAAAACCTTGGCTATCAGGTGTCAAAATCAGAAATAAGTATGGACGAAAATTCTGAGATACTACTGAAAATGGAATTTGGCTTTTGTCCGAGTTTGCTTCCCTTACAGGGTTAACTTTATAATAAGTCTGGCTCTCCAGCATGACTGTATGGCCACAGCCTCAAATCAGCCTGGTCAACATGGTGCTCTTCCCAGCCTGCCATCCTACAACTGGCTGCCCAGACTGATCCAGGATGGCCTGAAGCCTCCAGGAGGCCATAACCCTCCAATCACTCCATTTCACCCAAGTGGCTTGCTGATTCTTCAATTCCCCTTCCTGCATAGGAATAGGAAGTGTCTGGGCAACAGGGCTCAGCTTGATCCTAAACTGCTTTACTGTTTTCTCTGGCTTGTACTCTGACTGCTGTCTGCCCCCTGCTCTCCTGAAGTCCTGACTCAACTTGTTCCTAGACCCTGCTCTCAGACTGACTTTCTGGCTTCCTGGCCTAGCTTGGGCCTTAAGATTCTGCTCACTCCTCCTGACCCCGGTAGACACCTTGATCACCAAGTGGCCCAGACCTGGCTACCTATGATCTGGCATGACAAAGATGAGCTTAAAGATGCTAACTCAGCAGGAACTTCTGAGAACACCTCCAGAAGTGTACAATGACCCACAATCATCTATTTCTAAACTTTCACCAGTGTTAGGTACTTCAGAGAAACAGCAGAAGACAGAATCCTTACACCTTAAGAGCTGCCTAATTTTAGGAATTCAGTGAACACTCCAGTAATGACTGCAGACCAATGAGAGGATGAAAGAGCCCTTAAATTTCCCCTTAAAAAGCACTCATGATTTGTATATATGTCACAAGGGAAGAGATTGCCTCAAAGTATTCCCCAGTAGGCGTCTAGCTGACTTGAAGGTGATTGTGGTCTTGAGGGAACCATATCTCATCTCCCTAAGGCACAGGAGGAGTAAGCATGATGCAGAGTGCCAGTGAAACAAATACCAAGAAAAAGGAAACAAGGGTACTCTGGACTCTGAGAAACCCTATGAGAGGAAAGAGAACATTGTGAATATATCACAAATCTAATATGTGAGATACTAATGAGAAGTGTTGTGCTACAGTTATCAAGCACCTGAGAGCTTCAGTCTCTATTACAGTCCTAAAAAACTCTGCAATGGGTACTACAGGAAAGGGAGCACCACCTACACAGCCCTGTATATGGGCATATTACACTTCAGCTTTACTCTGAACTACCCACCAATGCAGTTTCTGGGTCCAGCAGAGAAGGGCACATATGCATAGGGGTGCCTTCCAATACAGTTCTCAGGGAAGAATCGTTCAGGCCTGAATTCCTCAGGCTCTGGGAAAACATCTTGTTCTCTGTGCAGTGCGTAAGGAGAAATGATTATATCCACACCCTTTGGTACCTTATATCCACCTGCAAGGAAAAGGAACCACACTTGAGTCAAGTAAGTAGCTTTCAGGAAATAGATATAGGGTCCCCAAAAATAGCTGATTACTTATGCAATGTATTAATACAGGAGAGGTTTATATTAACTAAAATAAAGAATACAAGCCCATAGCTAAAAACAACATACTAATCCAGCAATCTTGACTCAAGGTCCGGGCAAAGAATGGCACTGAAGGGAAGAGACGAAGGGCTTCCTTAACAACACACTCAAGATACCGTAGTTTCTTCAAATCCTCCATTGTTACATGACGATCAGAGTTACCTATAAAAAAAAATCACAATATCTTGTGAGACACATATATCCTAACTAGACTAAGTGTACTCACCCTTAAAAGGGCTCTCAGATACTTTTAACAGCAAAAATTAAACCACAATTCAAGTGTTGTGATTCAGTGTGGATTTTTCACTACATGTTTTCTCTTTTTGTTCATGCTATTCAGCTATTATTATTATTTATTTATTACTTGCACTGTTTTTAGATGCCATAATCATTCACCAGGACCACACTGTGATCTTCAGTATGCAAATATAGAACAAAGAAACTGTCTCCGTCTCAAGAATTCTATCATTTAGATTCTAACATCTAAGCAATTTCTTACAATTTTTTTGGACCTAGAGGTGCACCGCTATATCAGATCGCCACTGATAACAGGAAAATTAACATTATTGGTAATCGGCTATTCTTGGCCAGCATAGCCAATAGTGTCACTGATAAATGCCACATGCAGGTGTGCAGCCGCAGCATGCATGCAGCCAAGAATGCAGCGCCAATCGGTAAGTCTGTGGGGTGGAAGGAGTATGGGGGATGGGAGGGGTGTGGGTGAAGATTGAGGCCCCCACAGTGAGGGCATGGGGCAGGAGCAGGTGCTGCCCAGCCAGGGCAGTGAATGGGACACTTGCAGGGTGGAGCTGCGGGATACTTGTCTGGGGGTGCAGGTGGGTCAGGAGAAAGGCGGCTCCCCACTGCTATGCACATTCTTGGGGGAGGCATGGGGAGCATGTGCCCCCCCCCCAGATTTGTGTTCACAGCAGAGGCAGGCTGCCTGCTGCAGGCTTGGGGCCAGGGGCTGGCAGGCCTCCTACAGGAGGGGGAGCTAGCTGGGGCTGTGCTCACGGCAGTCAGGGATGAGGCGGGTGAAGGTGGCACTGGGAGTGGGGGCTATGGGATGGGCTATAACCACCCCAAAATTCTGTATAGACACTCCTCCTAGCACCGCCACCACCTGCCCCACTCCTGCCTACCCCAAGCGCAGCCCCAGCCCAGTCCCCCTTCCCCCCTGGGAAGAGGCTGGCGCAGCTCCTAGCCCTGAGCCCCCACACAAATCCAGGGGGCACAAGCCCCCATGCTCCACCCAGGGCTGTGTGCAGTGGCAGGAAGCCCCCCCCTCTTCCCACCCTTCCACACTGTCAGATGAGCTGCCCATGGATTTGTCCCCACTCCCAGCCCCAGTGTCTCATTTACCATCCTGGCTGGGCAGCACCTGTCCCTGCCCCACTTCCTCCCACACCGTGGGGGCCTCAAACTGCTCCCTACCAGTCCCCTTCCCTTCCCACTACCACTTCCTCCCCACAGACTTACCAGCTGGATGCTGCTCTCCAAGCTGCCTGGCTGCAGTCCTGTAAATTGGCTATCAAATCAGTATTGACCGATATGGCTGGTCGGCTGTTGGTATCGGCCAAGAAAATCTTTATTGGTGCACCCCTACTTGGGACCCAATCCAATTGCCTTTGTTTCTATATTCATAGGACATTTTTAGCAAAGCCAATGGCAGAAGAAGTGGGTTTTTATTCCTTTGTACACAGCAAAGGAATGTGTGTACCACATACAACTATACCAATATCCAATAGAGGGTAGACATTTACCAAACACTTCATCCAATTCCACATCCACTTTCTTCTGGGCTTCAGGATTACATCCCAGTAAGTACATGACCCAGCTCATAGCAGCAGCTGTTGTATCATGCCCCTAAAAAGGACATATTTACATATATACTAAGTTTTACATTGTCATTATGTATATAAACAGAAATACTTATACATGCAAGTCCTATGGGAGATGGCTAGGGCTCTATGCAAATTGAGGAGACAGCCGGCTGACTTTGGAGGTAGACTGCAGAGACAGCTACCATTTTTCCAGTCTTATCACAGTGGGGTCCCTCCCATACCTCTGATTTGCTGAGGGGCCCTGGTGGCCCTGCCCATCACCAATGACTGGCTGAGAGGGCTGTCTGTCGTGCAGCCCCACCCCTCACTGATTGGTGAAGAGGGGCAGACCTCTCAGCAGGAAGGTGTGGGGGTGGCAGCCATCTTGCCTGCTCCCCTTCATGCCGGCAGCCCCCTTCCCCCACAGTGGGCTGTGCAGCTGGCCACAATGGCTGTAAGGACTGCTGGGTCCCACTAGGGAGCCAGCATTTTATTTTTAGTAAGGTTTTTTTCCCAGCTGATCTCTCACACATCACCCAATTTCACAATGTCTGTGAAACTGATTTAAGCAGGTCCCTAGAGATGACAGTGGCAAAGCCCAACTACAAAAATTTAGAAGAAAAGTAATAAAAATATGAGTCCATCCCACAAAATGCCAAATATCCAAGATATAACAGAGACAAGGATTGTTGCGGATGATATTTTACTGGACCATGAATGGCTGGAATAGACATAGACAAGCTTTTGGGTACAGCAGTACCCAACAACCTGAGGAAAGGTACTGTGTTGTATGTGAGAGAATATTGTGGTATAACTGACATGACATACATGTCTTGACATAGCTGAGAACGTTTAAGAAGCAAGAAGCCATTTCCATACATCTGCCACTAAACCTTTCTAATTTAGCTGAGTCAGCACTCTCTCTGCATTGATTTTTTTTTTTTTCTGTTTTTTTCAGGAAGATGTTTTCTATTGAACTTTTATCTCTTCTTAGGGATGAGGTGGTTGCCTGACTGCCTCTCTCTGGAGATGCAAAAGTATCTAAGCTTGTAGAACATAAGAACTATAATTTATTGGGATAGACTGTAGGTCTGTCTTGCCCAGCACCCTGTGTGTCACAGTGGCAGAGAGTAGATGCTGAAAGGGAGAGTGAACAAGATAGGACCAGGGATTTTTGCACTGTTCCTCTCCCACTTGCAGCCTCCAGCATTTAAGGTCTAGTATCACTGTTTCAGAGGCTGTGCCCCTAACTCCTATGCTCAATAGTTTCTGAGATACTTATTATATCATTATTGTAATTTACCACTAAAATTCAAGTTCCCCCATTTTGGGCATTAGACTTCTGGCATTAGTACAAAAGCACATATACCTTTTCTTGTTGCCTATTTGGCTGCTTGTGTGTGACTTTTTGCCGGGAGGGTTCAGCCAGGATGTAGGAGGCTAGGTCTGCAGTAGGCGACTAGGAGCAACCTGGGGTTCAGCGCTGAGAGGGCACAGGTTACGGGAGCCAAGAGACGTAGTCCAAGACATAAGCCAAGATCAGGAGCCAGAGAACCAGTGTTACGTTCCAAGGAAGATCCAAGGTCAGGGTCAAGGAAGGCAAGTGGAAGCAGGATGCTGGGGAAGTCAGAGAGAGCAGGGCAAGTGCTGAGGTTCAAGGAAGATCCAAGATCAGGGTCAGGGAAAGCCAAAGCTAAGTCAGAAGCCAGGAGAACCATAAAGAAGTGAACGCAAAGCTTGCCAGACCAGCCTGAGGTGATGGGAAGGCATGCCTGACACTGCACGTTGTCACCAGGCAGCTTGGAGAGCAGGTCCCACAGGTATTGGGAGGGGGGGAGACCTGAGGCTTCCAGTGGAGGGAGGGAACTAGCCAGGAGCAGGGATAGGGGCAGAGGCTGGAGTTTCTATCCAGCTGGGGGATGGTACATGGGGCTTGGGGCTCTGAGCCACATGCGTGTCCACAGAGCCCTGGCGGGGAGTGGGACAGGGCCATGGACAGCTCATCTGGGGGGTAGGGGAGAGGGTGTGGCCATCTCCTTGCTGCTGCACACACTCCTGGGGGACAGGAGGGACTCATGCCCCCCAGATCTGTGAGCAGGGAGGGGGCAGGGCGGGCTGCCCACTGTGGGCTCCAGTGGGGATCGGGGGAGGGGAGCTGCTCACCACCACTTCACAAACTCCCAGGGGCAGGGGGACCCATGCGCCCCATACCTGTGTGTGGGGCATGGGCGCAGGCTGCTTGCTCCCGCCCTGCTGCTCTGCCCCGGGGCCTCCACAGCCCAGCATGTGCCACCTGGTGCTGCAAAGAACAATCATGCGCTGTCACCCCTTACTGTAGCCCCATGCACAAGGGATGCATCACCATGGCAGCATAGAGCTCACAGAGGAAAGTAGCCTTCCTGCATGGCCCCACTGTTCTTTGCAGTGCTGGGTCACACGCTGGGCTGCGGGGACCCTGGCAGGGGACAGCAGGGCAGGAGCCCAAGCCTACAGTGGGCAGCCCATGCCTACGCCCCACACATAGATCTGGGGGGGCATGGGTTCTCTTGCCCCCTGCGAGCGCATACCATGGTGGGGAGCTGGCTCCCCCTGCCCGAGCCAGCAGCATGCAGGGGTGGGAGGGTGGGGGGAGCCACGCTCCACTTTGCTACAGCAGCCTCCACCTCCTGCCAGAGGCAGGGTGCTGCAGAGCTAGGTCCCTGGCCCCATAGCCTTGGCAGCTGTGGGCCCCCTCTACCAGGGCTGGGGGAACAGGAGCTGTCAATGGGGGGTGAAGAGCACCAACAGGGCTGGGGGGCTGCAGGGGAAAGTGAGGGACAGGAGCAGGACCAGAGGGCTCTGGGGCAGGGAGTGAGGGGCACATGCAGGGCTGGGGTGGCTATGCGGGGGGGGAGTCATAGAATCATAGAAGTAGGGTCAGAAGGGACCTTGTAGATCTTCAAATCCAACCCCCCGCCTGGGCGGGAGAAAAAAACTGGACTCAAATGAGTCCAGCCAGGTAGGCATCAAGCCTCTTCTTAAACACCCACAGGGTAGGAGCCAGCACCACTTCCCTTGGAAGTTGGTTCCAGCTCCTAGACGCCCTAACTGTGAAGTAGTTCTTGCGGATGTCGAATCTAAACCCACTCTCCAATAATTTGTGTCCATTGTTCCTTGTTATGCCAGGGGGTGCTAGGGGAAACAGTGTCTCCCCCAAACCCTTCTGTTCCTCCCCAGTGAGTTTATAGACAGTCACCAGGTCCCCCCTCAGCCTTCTCTTGTGAAGGCTGAACAAGTTTAGGTCCCGCAGTTTTTCAATGTAGGGTCTGCCCTGTTGTCCCCAAATCATGCGGGTGGGCCCTCCTCTGGACCCTTTCAATGTTGTCCACATCCCTCCTGAAGTGGGGCGCACAGAACTGGACACAGTACTCCAGCTGTGGCCTGACCAGCGTTTCATAGAGGGGGAGGATCACCTCCCTGGCTCTACCTGAGATGCACCTGTGGATGCACGACAAGGTGCGGTTAGCCCTGCCAACCGTGACCTCGCATTGTCGGCCCATGTTCATCTTGGAGTCAATAATGACTCCAAGATCCCTTTCTGCCTCCGTGTTCTCAAGAAGGGAGTTTCCCCATTTTATAAATGTGCTGCTGGTTTCTACTGCAGCACCCTGCACTTGTCAGTATTGAAACGCATCCTGTTTATGTTAGCCCACTCCTATAACCTATCCAGATCTTGCCGCAATCTTTTCCTCCCTACTAGCGTGCTCACCTCACCCCAAATTTTGGTATCATCAGTGAATTTAAACAGGTTGCATTTCAAGTGAGGGGCACCAGCAGGGCTGGAGGAGATTGGAGGGGCGGGAATGAGTGGCACAGCAGGGCCAGGGGACTGTGGGGGGGCCTTTCATTTTAATCATGGATTTGGGGGTGTTTGTCAGAGAATTTGCGATTTTTTATCAGGGAAAAACAGGATCCCTGGTGATGATTCATGTGCCTGGCTTAGCTGGGCTTGCCTGATCAGAGGCTCTGACATTTACTCTGTAAATCTCTTTGTTCATGCTCATCTTCTCCACATTTCATCTGAGTACCCACCCTGTTTCTTATCCCCGTTGTTTCTTATCCTGACCTTTTTAATGTTACATGCCAACAGTTTGGTACCATTTTGGTTCAGATAAAGACCACCCCTCCTATATAGACTCCTTCTGTTCCAGTAGGTCCCCAAGTTCCTAATAAACCTAGACTCTTCCTCCCTATACCATTATCTCAGCCATGCTGAGCATGCATTGAGACTTTGGAGCTCTGCCTGTCTGCCTGGCCCTACATGTGGTACTAGAAGCATTTCTGGGAGTGGCACCATGGAAGCCCCACACCTCAATCTCTTCCCTAGAAGCCTAAATTTAACTTCCAGGACCTCTCTGCTCCACTCCCCCATGTTCTGGTTACCCACATGGACCACAACAACCAGCTCCCCTCTGGCCCCTGCCCAGCATGGACCTACACATCTCATATGGTCTGTTACCTTTGCACCTGGCAGGCAAAGTCACCATGAGGTCCTGCTGAATGTCAACACAAACCCAGCTATCTCTGGACTGCTTTCTTCCATACTATTTAATTCCCTTAGTTCCACAGTCAGGGTTGGCAGGACTTAAATGGAAGTTAATATGACTTTGTATAATAAAACAGAATAAAAACATACATTACCATTAATTACCACTAAGGGACAAAACACCCTGGGGAGGAGGGCAGGGAGAACCCAGCACTTCACCAGAAGAGGAGCCAAGTTAGTTTGACCCAGGTCTCCAGAGTCTATATAGATCAGGTGCTTCAGCATGGCTTTCTGGCCCTTTTATCTAATAGCTGATTCAATAAAATAGATAAAAGCACCCAAAAGCCTCACTAAAGCACATGATCTACACAGATGTTGAGCAAGCCAGATCAAAGTAATGCAGTTTTTCTGGGCATGTGCTGCACTTAGCACAAGGCCACACCAAGCTAAAAATAAAGTGCCATTTTCTTTTTTTTCCACATCTGTCAGCAGCCAGTATTGCTAAGATCATAGGTTATAAAATTAGAATTGGTCTAAGAAAGAAAGATTCATTAACACCCGATCAGAATGCGCTTGAACGCAGTGAAGGCAAATGCTGTACAAGGGCCTATAAAGGATAGACTGTAACAGCACATTCATTGACCACAGATTTGGGTATTAAAAAGGAGCATTTTTAGTAATAGTTAGCACTATCATGCTGCTGACCATGGTGTATAGTCAGCTAAACAGCCTTAGGGAGGACAGATCAGCATAAAGCTGAAATAATGTTACTGTGAATCAGGCCCCTTTATTATCAGTTCTGATTACCCAATGTTACAAAAGCCATAAAAGTAATGGAATCGAAATACCCAGTGTATTAGGCTATGTAAGGCAATAACTAAACAGAAAAATAAAGAAGAAACTTCTTCCCCCACATGTAGGTTATGCCATAAAGAAATATATACAATACATACACGTATACATTAGGTCCTGAAGAATGACACTGAACTGTAACATGGGTATCGATTTCTTAATTTCTCCCTATTTATTCACTGCTGTAGGGATTTAATACTAAAAGTAAAACTTCTTTTCTAATGCAAGAAAGAAACTATCTGTATATGTATATATTTACGGTACCTCAAACATAAAAGTGTCCACTTCCTCTCGAATGTCTGCATAGCTCAGTTTACTCCCATCATCACTGGTTGCATTCAAAAGCATGTCAAGGAAAGCCCTCCGTTTTTTTGACCCACGTTGTTCACAGCTGCCATCGAAGTCACATTTACTTTCTTCACAATTGTTTTGCTCATAAGCTTTTTCCTTAATAACCTTACGAAACAAACATATATAGTTCAGGGTTAGAATCTACAGTCTACTAAACTATAGTTTCAAAACAAACTTTAGTCCAGATATTTAAAAAGCAACCACATCCATGACTCTATAATATGTACTTCTCAGTGGTGGGAGATGAAGAATATGTATCCCTTAGTCTTTTGGTTTCTTTTACTATCTATTGGGTTTGAAGACAATACTGTTGTGAATCATATAAAATCTAAATGTTTAACTTCTAAATTTTCACAAAAAAGCTGTTTGGGGGCAAATAGCTGGTGCCATAAACAGGAATACCTTTTTCCTTTGTCATCCTTTGCTTCCCAGCTATCAGCACAGGCAACTGTCATTATCAGGCAAATTCACAAAACAAACCTATGTTGTGACACTGCATCTCAAAAAATACAAACCAACATGCAAAGATCTCAAATTCCATCAGTGTGATGGTGCATCCAACTGTTTTTTCTTTTCCACTGAAGTTACTGTGTTAAAGGGACTTTAATGTGCACTACTGAAATTAATGGGTGTTTTGCACTGGATCTCAAAGAGCACAACTGCTGCTCATAAAAGTGAGATGAATCAGGCCCCAGGTCTGAAATGACTCCAGTGTTTTGGTCCAAGATGTGGGTGTATACTTTCCAACGCACCCATCTTTGCCACTGCAGTAAATGAAGCCTTAAGTAATAATTCATTTGTATAGAGTGCCCTGAGTCTAAAGAATTAAAAGACTGCAACACTGCAATATTGAAATCATGTTTGCGTAACACACTGAATGATAAGCAGGAGAGATTCAGAGAGTATTCAGAGAGAAATTCTTATCAGCTGTTGGAACACTAAGTTTAGAGTTCCTCTTTATGATCCTTACAAGTACCCAAAACACACTACACCTCACATGTTTAACATACTTTTCACTCTACCCTAATAAGCAGTATTTATATTTATTGTCCTTTATTTTCCTCCTCATATATAGTTCATTATATCCAGTTCACAAAGTTGAGTTGTTTAGAAGTACTCTCTCTTCCATTTCTGTACAACATTAATGTTTTGCAGCCATTCTTTTTATAGCCCCTGTATCTGAGTGATCATGCTCTAATTTCCACAAAAAAAAGGTAAAATTTCATTTTCAATTCCAGCTTCCCACACACTGCTTCTGGGATACACATAATAATGAGGTACTCTTTCAAAAAGTATAATGAGACACATACATTTTAGCTTCTTTAAAAGGGTGTGTGCAGCTTCTGCTTAAGGAGAATGGAATAGCTCTGAAAGGACTGGGACAGAGGCAGCCTGGGCTAGCGTGTAGGCCGCCAGAACAGAGCCAGAGACAGGAGCTAAAGAGTCCAAGGTAGCCAAAAATGAAGAGAGAATTCTAGGAGCAGAATCCATGTGACAAGCTGAAGCATGGTTTTACAGTCAGAGACCACATTACCAAATCCAAGGAAGAAACCTAGAGGCAGAGTCCAAATCATGGATTCAATCAGGGTCCTGGGGTCAGGGATTGAGTTACCACAGTTGAGCCAAGAAAAGCCAGAGTCCAGAAACAGAGCTGAGCAGGGTCAGAAGCAAAAAAACAAAGAGTACTGGATCTAGGGACACTATTTTTTAATGTTAATTTAACAGAAATGTAACAAACAATTCATCTTTAATTTTACATGTTCCAATTTACTCCTTCCAACCCCCACTACTCCAGGTCAGTGTTTTCAAATCTGTCCCTCACTTCCGTGTGTTCAGAGAGCCGAATCTGACCGTAGTGCGGGGGGAGGGAGCGGTACTTAACCCCCATATTTATTTTCCCTGCTATAGCAGCAGGAAGGGGACAACTTCAAGGCAAATCTCCAATAATTAGATTCCATACCTGGAAAATTGTAACAAATTTATACATTTTCCACATACAGAATCTAATAATCAGAGGGTCATCTTAGATTTGAGTAAATAGAGTAGCTACAGTAAAAAATCTTTCCCAGTACACTAAATCATAAAACCCATTGTCATAAAACATGTAAAAACATGTAACATGGTATGATAAGAAAATGCCTTAAAATCCATAAAATATGTACTCAACATGCAACAGGTAAAACACTCAAGTCCTAGAAGTTAGGTGTGAATAAACGAGTCTACTCTTTCTCCGTTTCTTCACTTCAGTCATCTCCAAGGACTTCACGGTCTTGGCTGACATGAAAACATGGTTCATTCAGTCTTAACTGTACTCTCTGTTCCACTTCTTGAACAATAAAACAGCAATGGCAGATGTAAAATCCTTCCTCTCCAACCTCTTCTCTAAATCTTTTTAAACACTTCCAACAATATGGCCCTAAAAGACTCCAGAACCTTATATTAAATTCTACCAACAGTCCATCCTTGTCCAGGTTCTTTGCATTCTTAAAGTCGTAAAGCAGCTTCCCATTTCTTTTAACGTCACCTCTTCCTCCATCCTCTAGGCATCTTCTTCCCCCACGTTCTTTTCTAGTTCACACAATAACTTGTGAATCCTCCCTTCATTCACCTCTCTCTTCTGGTGTAAATCCTCATAAAATCTTCTTGCCACCTCTAGTATTTCTTCCTACCCTTCCATTTGGGCTCCCCCTCCTCCTGGGCTGTCTTAATCTCCCCTCTTTCTGACTTGATCCAGGCAGAGAAGTATGGAGACCAGCCTAATTTCTTTCTGTCTAAGGGGCATGCATTAAAAACATCTTCTCTTGCACCTTGCTTAAAAGCCACGCCTCTTCCATCTTATCTTTCATGGGCCATCACCTCTCTGTCTTCTTTAAAAGCCACTGCATTCTCTGTTGTAGCTTCTTAAAACCTTCTTCATTTTATTTGCCTCTTGCCTTCCTGCAAAAATACTCCCAAGCCCTCCTCTTTACCACTGCTCCTGCTTCATTTTAAAACAGCTTTTTATGGTGCCCCAGCCCTTCTACAAACCTATTAATTTCTGGCAGGTCCCCCCCATCTTCTAACAATTGTATGTTCAATTTCCATACTCCTTGCATTTTTGTGGGGGAAGCCTGTGTTTGACCAACTCCTTTGAAATAAAAACAAAATCTTCAGAAGTCTGGACATGAAATCCAAGCCCTACTGTCCCAGTACTTCCTACCTGATCTCTTTCCTCTAAAACACAATTAAAATTGCCACAATTATCTGCCCCCCCATACTTATCACTACTTTCTTTAAAAGACCGTCTTTCTTTCTGCAGAGGCATACACATTAACAATTCAGTCTTTGTACCTCTATAGTAACATTGTGTTGCAACTAACCATGCATAATTTCTTCCACTTTTACCACATTAATTGTGGAGCTCCTTATTAGCACTGCCACCCCTGCAGATCTGTTCTTATTGGACCCTGACCAAAATGAGGCACCCCACCTTCAACAGCTTTTGAATTGTCTGTATGTCTCCTCACCTGGAATGCCACTCTTGTGCAGACATCCTATATCCTCTCGCATCTGTGCAAAGAAGGGCTCCGCTGTTTTCTATCAGTGCTTTGTTAAAACACTGAACATTTAAGGATGCAACCACCAACACCATAAGAAGAAATATTCTTTAGTTATACATCTTCCTCAGTACTTATGGCTTGGGAAGTCCATTTCACCCTCCCCCCATTCTCACTCCTTTACCTCAACCAGATTCTGAACCTCCTGGATGTCAAGAACACCCTCAGTCTCTCCACTCCCTTGATGCTCTAGCACCTCCATGGCCCACTCAGGGATACACACCAAGGAGGACAAAGTGGGAAAGCTGGGCTTCTCTTCCCAATCTCCCTCACATTTTTAGTTTTCTTTGTGTCCCTCTATTTAGATTTTTTCCTTTTGTCAAAAGGCATCCCACCTCTCCTCTTCTTTATCTACTTCCTCTTGCCCCTCATTTACCTCCTCCTCCTATTCCAGTTTCCCACTTTCTTCCCCTTTCTCCTACTTCTTGCCTATCAACGCTTCCCCCTGTGCCACTTCTACCACCAATACACCTGTCATCTTTTTCTCCTCTTCCGCATCACTTTTCTGCAGGGTCTTCTGTATCACCCCCATTTCTTTCTCTGCCTCCTCCCCTCTCCTCTTGCCTCTCTTCATATACAGTCTCCTCCAAAGTTTCTTTGTGCTCCTCCCCTAGGGTCCAGACTCTATTTGCAAAGGACACAGGACATGTTCTGAAAACATGCCCTTCTTCCCCACACAAATTACATTTGCAAGCTGCTTTGCAGTTATTAGCCACCTGGTGCCCCTCCACCCTATACTTGTTGCACCTCATGGGTTGTTCAAAACAGATACCGAACCCCCAGTGTAGCCCTAGCATAATTACCAGTAAGAGGTACTGGTAATATCACCACTGGTAATTACACTAGAGCTACCTACTCTCCACTGGTAATTATACTAGGGAACCTACTCTCTCCTGAGTTTTCATTTAAAATTACTCTTGCCTTGCTCAACATGGTTCATACTTATTCCTAACTTTAACACCTTTATCACCTTTTTGGTGTGACATTCCAACCATAGCTTAATATCTTCTGATGTTATTAAATCCAATAACATTCTTAATTACATTCTTAATGTAATTACTCTTTCATGTGCTGCTTCAGCTGACAAGAACTTGATATGTCTGAGCTCTGAGGTATTGCTTATCTCATTACAGGTTTTCCAAAATCAGTCTAATTATCACCCTTCCTTTAGTGGTGTAGAATGTAAATGTCCATATTCATTGACTCGTAAAATCAATAAAGCTATTTAAATCTTCCTCAAATAAAACATCTGCTTTAAAACCATACCTGCTCACTTCTCTTCTGTTACTGTAAGAAACCAAAATTACCTTTACCAGTAATGTTTTCCCTGTGTTGCTTTAAATGTTTGCTGCCATCCAAGATCTGTCTATTGTACTGAGTCCACCATTCACTGAGCTCTACTTCCCCATCACTGCTTCTCATCTACCACGCACCTTTATCCATATACCACTAGTAAATTCCATCTGCCATCCACTGCTGTCTGCACACCATTCTCCCACCTCCCCGTCCTCCATCCTCCTTCACCATCTTCATCTGCCAATGACTCACCAACTCCCATCCACTGTCCAATTCCACACCACTGACCACCTCTGCAGCCCATCTTCCATTGCCACAGTCAGTCACCATCAGTCAAATTAGAATCAAAATACAGACTCCTCTTCCCCACACCGCAATAGTATATTACCACAGTAGACCTTCAGAAATAACTGTTGGCTGGGTTCCAATCTGCTGCCACAGGTGGAATTAAATGAACGTACTCCTATTCCCAGCAGCCAGTCAGCAGGCCGTAACAGTGGCCAGTTAGCTCATCAGCCAGGGTGGGGCTAACTCTGCCAAGTCTAGGCAACTGGGCAATTGCTGCTGCCTGTTAAATCATAATAGCTTGTCAGGGACCCTAACCGTTGTTAGTTGTCTGTTAGATGAA
This sequence comes from Crocodylus siamensis, assembly GCF_052110815.1. NCBI lineage: Eukaryota > Metazoa > Chordata > Crocodylia > Crocodylidae > Crocodylus > Crocodylus siamensis. The sequence continues at coordinate 66,220,883 of NC_143396.1, forward strand.
TCTCCCTAACTCTCATCCCAAACAAAGCAGCTAAAGATGGAATGGTTCTGCTATATTTGTTGCACTATAGAACCATGCAGACAGAGCAGTTGCATCACAACATTTTACACTGTCACCCTTTTCTATCTAAACAATCAGTACTTCTGTCTATACAAGTGTGGCAAATGTTTCACTGCGATATAACACAACCAGGATGGGCTATTTGTTCTTTCAGAAAACCATTTTATGAAGGCTTCACTCATTGTGTAAATAGGATGCATTTTCCTACAATGGACATGTCTTCAACTCTATGTCTAGCAGTCTAATTTAAAATATTTTCCCCATTAAAGCCCAAAGCTAAAAGTGCTTGGATCACTGGAGAAACTCAGTAGCCTCCATAGTACAAGGAATTAAGATGATTTGTCGTGTTTTTCTGTTTTGTCTCATCTTTTATCACTAGTCACAAATGAATCCTACTAGTACTAAATTAGTGTCACCCACTGACTAAAGCCTGGATGTAGTATCAAGTCAAGGTATTTCTTTTGTTCTCTCCTCTTTTCCATGTTCTGCTGGAGTCTAAGTACCATGCCCATTTGGTTGCTGTATCAAGTATATTTCTGAGATAGCTGATGTTCCCCATAGTTGTACAACCTACCATTACATTCACAAATTGCAATCCTGGACTACAGGTTTTTTTGTTTCATTAGTTATAATATACTTGAAAAACAAATAAGAGAATACCTTATCTGTAAAATTGTGAAGGATCCTGAGACTTCTGTTATGTTCCCTTCCTTCTTGAAACATAGGGTATAAAAATTCAGGCCAAAGCCAAGGAGACTTCTGTCTATGATGAATGACATCACTCATCCTAGCATAACAAAAACATGCACTTATGTTTATTTCTAAAAACAACTTCAAAATACTTCCTCAAGAACAGAAGGGTCTCAGTATCTTAGCACCCAGGGAGTGGTGGTGGATGGGTCTTATTCGGCCTGGAGGGATGTGGGCTGTGGGGTTCCACAGGGCTTGGTCCTTGGGCCCACACTGTTCAACATCTTCATCAGCGACTTGGACAAGGGGGTGAAAAACACTGTATTCAAATTCACAGATGATACTAAGATGTGGGAAGTAGTAGGCATGCCAGAAGGGAATAATAGGCTACAATAGGACCTGGACAGGTTACAGGGGTGAGCAGATGAGAACAGGATGGGTTTCAACACTGACAAGTGCAGGGTACTGCACCTGGGGAGGAAGAACCAGCACCATACCTACAGGCTGGGGAACTCCCTTCTCGTCAGTGCAGAGGCAGAAAAGGATCTTGAAGTCATTAATGATGTCAAAATGAACATGGGCCGACAGTGTGGGGACACAGTCAGGAAGGCCAACCATACATTATCATGCATCCACAGATGCATCTCCAGCAGGTCCAAGGAGGTGATCCTCCCCCTCTCTGCAACACTGGTCAGGCCGCAGCTGGAGTACTGCGTCCAGTTCTGGGTGCTGCACTTCAAGAGGGATGTGGACAACATGGAGAGGGCCCAGAGGAGGACCACCAGCATGATCAGGGGTCAGCAGGGCAGGCCCTACAAGGAGAAGCTAAGGGGCCTGAACCTGTTCAGTCTCCAAGAGAAGGCTGAGGGGGATCTAGTGGCCATTTACAAACTGGTCAGAGGGGACCAGCAGGCATTGGGGGAGTGACAAGAAATAACGGTCACAAGCTGGCAAAGAGTAGATTCAGGCTAGACATCAGGAGGCGCTACTTCACTGTCACGGCAACTAGGATCTGGAACCAACTTCCAAGAGAAGTGGTGCTGGCTCCTACCCTGGGGGCCTTTAAAAGGAGACTGGATGAACACCTTGCTGGGGTTGTTTGACCCCAGTACTCTTTCCTGCCATGGCAGGGGGTCGGACTTGATTATCTGCTCAGGTCCCGTCCAGCCCTACCAACTATGAAACTATGGATGGGAGGATGCAATTTGATGTTTCAAAGGGAATCTTTTTATTTAATCTTTGGGAGATGCTAAGAATCCACTTAATCAGAATCTCAGTATCTGTAATTTTTTTAAATCATTTTAAATGCAATCCAAAAATGAGATAGATACATGTATCAACTACATATGAACTTGAACTACGTACATACATATCTATCAAAATAAATACAAGGGAAAAGGCTAGCCAATATAAAAGGCTGTCCAATATAAAAACAGCATGAGCAAAGAGGGAAGCTCAGAAGAAGAAAACAAGCATGAAAAGACTAATATTTTAACTACAATATCAGCTATGGTATTTGTCCAGTTTTGAAGAGATTTCTTCAATTGGTTCCCCACCCAGCAGGTCCTGCTAGCTGTCATCAAATTTTACCAGCTTCCCTGGATGAGGAACTAGATAAATTTCCTAAGGCCAGGCATTTGTAGAAAAAGTTTATCCTCAAGTAGGATCTCTTAAATACCTTAATAGTTCCCCCTCATCATAATTTTCAATTCAGTTCTTGGCAAGTATGTGTAGTACTGCATCTCTGACAGTTTATTTGTTCTTCTCAATTCAAAATCACATTCAAGAAAGGTATCAGTATTTTTCCAAAACCTTTATTACATTTCTCTTAGCCACTATGTATTGGAAAGGGAAAATATATCCCCTCAGCATGAAACCTCCTTTGGAAATGTCACTGTCCCCTGTTTGGCTTTGAAATATAGTCAGCCATTGTTTTGAGACTGATGCCTCTACTCAGGCAAACACTGACAGTCTTGCCACTTTCTTGCCTGATCGATATACCTACCAATTCTAGGGGTAGGTACTTTAATCAAGGTGAGTGGGAAATTTGTACTCCATGTAGCCAGTGTTGCAACCTTTCTTCCTTTGGCCTGTAAATCAGGGATATAGGATGTGTGACAACTAGTTCAATACCTGTTAGCTATGAAGTGCAACTGAGTCACAGGTTAGAGTAGCTCACTTTCTAATGCCATCACAAATTTCACGGGGCCAGCACAAGTTATGGAGGCTCCTCTACTGCATTCTACCTCTGTATATGCGCCCCCCCCCCCTCACCCCCCTTCATTTCAACTGATGGGCAACACAGGTTTGAAGCACTGCAGTGTGGCACACTGTGCTCAAATGAACCACTCTCCTTGCAGAGGCCACAGTAGCCTACAAAAATGGATTCTGCTGGTCTAAACTCCCAGGCACTTCAGCTGGCATTGGCATTCTCAATCCAAAAGTGACAAACTATAAAAAGAGACTTGAAAGTTTTACACTTACTTATAAATAGCATGGACATATTCAGAATCCTTGTCCATCTGCGCACCAATGTTTTTGCCCATTGCAGTTTCTAGAAAGAGAAATTGACTATGTTGACCAGTTCATTAGGAGGATTACGTGAATGTAAATGGCAGTTATTTACAGCCTCCGTGGACAGTACTATTTTCTACAAGATGTTCTTTCTTTCTGAAACAAGTCATAGTGTTCCAGTTCTTCTATCTTTCCCTTATTTTAGATTCTCTAGCCTCCTCTTATCCCATGAAGAGGGGAGGGGGTTCTCATAACACAACTCACTGTCCAGGGAGCTACAAAAAAAAGCAGAACACTTGGATCAAAATAGATGTGGTCAACCTTGATGATACAGCATTTAGTTTAAGAAGATAAGCAGAGATGGGTTATGTCAACCACCTTGAGAACCTAAACTGTAGCACTGGAACAGTTCCTAATTATTGCAATTCCCAAGCAATTGTTGAATCATACCTAAGACTTACCACAGATAATATCCAAGGCACACAGTGTGATGTCTACAAAACAATTAAACGGTTCTTTATCAACACATTTTTCAAATTTATCTGCCAAAACATTGGCTTGTTCATTCATGACTGCTAGAAAATCATTCAAAATTGTGAAGTGGAAGGTGGGTGTTATCATTTTTCTCCTGGTCCGCCACTTATCTCCAGTGCTACAAAATAAGAAGTGGGAAATTAAGTAGCACAAATTCATTTGACAAAAGAAATTATAACATTTCCAAGTGAATATACACTTTGCAGTATAACAGTAGTTACAGCTGGTAGCATGATCCTTAATGCTGAACTTTAAAAAGTTGCCAGTAGCTTGAGTAATCTTTGCTGGCCAATATGCACTGATAATTCTAAATGACAGCTCTAATGATCTGTACCATTTCCAAATGTATAGCACTGATAACAAGTGGCAAAGTGGAAGTATCCAGAACTCTACTAATCCTATGTTGCCTACTATAGGTGGTATAAGACGACTACCATAGCTGACACTGAGAAGGCAACTGGGGCAGTAATGGGCAAAAAGAAGTTTAAATAAGAATTCCTTGTTAAATACTAAGGTTCCAAGCACAGCCTTGCCCAGACTGGAGGGCCATTTAACAAGTTTTGGTGAGCTGTTGAGGGCTGCACCCATAAAATCTTTCAGAGATATTTAATAAATTATAGATTTTAAAAAATCATATACTAAAAATCAAATATCTACTATAACACATTTTAATTTTAAGAAATTATTTTGTCCTGATTTATGGTTTTGAGTAGTGTATACAGCAGGGGTGATTGCAAAATAGTTCAAAATAAAATTTTACTCTTATATACCATGAGGAAAGGGCAGGGAGGGTTGGGGTATGTGTGGAGTGTGGGGAGGTGGGGGTAGGGCTGTGAGGTGTGTATGTGGGGGTGAGCAGGGGTGGGGAGGTTTCTGTGTGTGAGCAGAGGTGTGTGTATGTGTGTTGCGGGGGACTGTCTGCATGCTAGGAGCCAGCTGGGGGTGAGGGGAGAGTGCAAAGGGGACATGTACAGCAGAGCTCGCCTGAGTGATGCAGGTGTGGTCCATGTCCTTCCCATCTTGCCTGCAGATGCTCTTGCACAGCTCCACACAGGGCTGAGCCCTGACCACTCCTGCCCAGGCAGCCTGCACTGCATTCCCACTTACCCCCAAGTCAGAACCCTGGCCAGAGTGCACAGTGCTGCTGCTGCAGCTACCCAGGTACTGCTTGGCTCCCCCCGCCTCCAGCAGCTCCGCCTCCTGCCCCTGCTGCACTGCTCTGGGAAGCAAGTAACATGGGGAAGCAGCAGCAGCCATGGGGATGTGTACTGGGCACCACAAACCCAGCCAGACAGGGGTGAAGCTGCAGCCAAGAGACTCCCTCCCCAGCTCAAGGGGCTCCAGCTCCTGAGTGGAGGCTTGGAGTTGCAGCTGGAGCCTCTCAAGCTGAGGCAGAAGCTGCCCGGCTACATCTTCCTCCTCACCTGGCTGGGTGTGGTGGCTAGCACACATCCCCATGGCTGCTGCTGCTTTCCAGCATTACCTCTGACCAGAGCAGTGCAGCAGGGGCAGGAGGAGGAAGAGGAGCTGCTGGAGGCAGGGGAGCTAAGCAATACTTGGGCAGCTGCAGTTATGCTGGAAGGACCCACTGGAAAATGGTGCACATGGGTGGGGGCTGGAGCCATCTGCAGAAGCACAACACAGGCTGCCCCAGACAGGAGTGGGCAGGGTTTGGCCCCTCGCACAGCATGGCAGTGGCAGCCACAGGCCAGATCCAATCAGCTGGCCAGCCAAATCCAGCCCATGGGTCATATTTTACCCATGCCTGGCCTAGCCTATCTTCACTCATAATAACCCTTATGTTTCCCTTACTTAGAAAAGTGAAGGATAGGGAAATTTATAGTGCAACAGAGGCCTGATTATTACATGACTACTGAGTGGTACTCAGAAAAGAAAACTTGTATGCTGTGAATTTGGGAAGGAGCTGGCCAAACACCTAGCTCTGAGTTGCCTCTCCTAGGCTGGGTGCCCCATTCAGACCTGTCTGCCTGCAGAAAGAGCAAACAAGCAATGTCTTCTATTATCCTGAGAGCAACAACTGTCACCTAATGGGGCAGGGTGGAAATTCATTACCGGGAAGCCCCCAAAAGCTCCTGATCCTCCTTCTATATTTTTAGAATGGTGGTGCTCAACCTTTTGACCCAGGACAAATGAGTAGTGTGGGACCCCTCTGCGGGCAAGATTGGGCCCTGGAACCCAGCACTACCAACTCCCATCCCCCCACCCCCCATGCCAAGGCTAGGTCCCAAGGTGCCTGACACTATCCCTTCCCATCCCTTGCATGCCAGGTTTGGTTCCTGGGGACCTGAAGCCACCCCCTATAGCCCCCTGTGCTCTGGATTGCATCCTGGGAGCCTAGCACTACCCCCTTCAAACTTCCCGGCAACAAAATTAGGCCCTGGGGCCTGGCACCACCCCCATTTAGCCCTCGGCACTGGGATTAGATGCTTGATTTAGTGTGAAGGACCAAGGGCTTCCCATGGGCCCAGAGATTTGGCAGCAGGGAATCACTATCACCACTCCCCATCACCAAATTTCTGGACCTGTGGGGCACCGTGGGCCGAATTTGGCCTGAGGGCCAGAGGTTGAACACCCCTGTTTTAAAACTTTCATGCTGAATGTTCTTTTAAAACCTAAGTCTCAGTTTTCTGAGTTCAGCACTGCTGGGAGATCATGCGCAAGTGATGCAGCCTCCATTTAGATTTATCCTGAACTTCTAAACAGAAAGAAAAAATAAATATGGGAAAATTGTCAATTAAGTAAAAAATATTTGAAATAGCAGGTTCTATCATTAGATTTGTACTCTCCCTATCAGAGCGCTTTAGGGAAATAAACTGAAGGGAAAGAGCTGGTAGACCAAGGGTAGGCATTTGGAGCTGTTGCAAAAGGGCAATGTTTCAAAAAGGCAGAAGCTGTAACTTTCTAACTGTTACATGTATACAAGCTGCAAAGGATACAAATGAAGCAAATCACTGCAACTTTAACACTGTTTCATTCAGGGTTAAAATTGAAAGCAGTTTTATTATATTTGCATCGTTCCCTGCTTGTCCACATGCAGCAATTAGACCGTAGCATTTTGAAACAGTCTCCTTTTGAAATAGCTTCATATGTACTTGTGTCCTTACCCAGAGCAACACTAAGAGGCTGGATGGCCCAGGCTGCCCTCCTCCCTCCCCTCCCAGAAAGCAGCCCAAACAGGGAACAAAAAACATGGATAAGACTTTCTACCTTTTGGATAAGACTTATCTTCCAATTCAGGCTATTAGTTCCAATCCCCTCTTTACATAATCAAAACTTAAATCTTTTCTCTGTCCCCTTCCCCCATCCTTTGCCCCTTGGTTAGTAAACCCCTTGTTAGTTACCAGTCCTTCCTCACAAATATTGCAATGATCACAAAACATGTGCTGCCTTTATAGTGTTCTTTCCTCACCCTGTGTTGGATTGTAAGCATTTCAAAGCATATCCCAGCAGAGTCTCTAGCAATTTTCTTTAGTCCCTCAGTACTACTGTATCAACATGATTAATAATGTCAAGAGCCTTTCCCTTCAGCAGTTGTGACAAGTGTATATACATAATAAACATACACATAATCTACCACGTGTACTTTAAGTTGCTGTGGACTCTGATCACTCATTACACCTATGTAAACACAACTAAGACAGCAATATTCTAAAATGGATTGGGCAAAACACAGCCCACGGGCCACACCTGGCCTGCAAAGAGATTCCATCTGGCCCACGGCAAGTCATTTGGCCCCACCGGGCCATGGTGCATGCAGCTGGTCATGGGTGACTGGTGCCTCCTAATACTGGGGGGGCATCAGAGCCCAATGGCCAACTGGGGGGGATCCCCCAGCGACTGATCACTGACTAGGGGCCAGGGACGAAGGGAGAAAAAAATGGCGGGGAGAGGGCTGAGAGCTGTACAAAAGTCTGCAGGGGAAGGGATGGAAAGAGGGAAAAGGGCCATGGTGGGGAGAAGGTGAGGCTGGGGCAGGGATCAGGCTTAGGGCCAGAGGCCAGGGTCCACTGCAACCGTGTGGCTGCTCCTTCCCCCATGCCAGGGGTCATTGCCCAGCACCAGCATCCCCTGCCCTGCCTTGCCTAAGTCATCTCTAGGAAGAGCTGGCACGCCACCATGTGTGTCCTGCTGCTGGGTGGGCCAGGCAAGGCTGCAGTGAGTCGCAGAATAAGCAGAGCACCACCCCTCCACCCTTTGCCCCATGCAAAGACTGGGGGGGGGGAGGCATGTCTCTGCCCTTGGCTCCCCAGTACCGCAACTCTGCAGGAGCCACTGGACTCCCCCTGTCCTACAACCTGGGCCAGCCAGGGATCCATTCATTGTAAATGGGGCTCTGACCAGGCCAGGTCGTGGGGCAATCAGAGCCCAGCAGCTCATCCAAGGCCACAGTGCATTGGAGCCAAGAGGCTGGGGGAACCTGCCACCCCTCCCCCAGCTCCCCCTGCAGCATGAGCAGTGGCTCTCCCCACAGTGCAGCTGGGGGGGGGAGGGGCAGGGGAGACAAATGATTTGGCCCTGCCCCTACCCTGCTCCCTCCTGCATTATGGGGGGTCTTGATCTCTACACACACACCCCTATGCCCAGAAACTAAAGGAAAAAAACCTTACCTACCTGCCTGCTGTGCTGAGCTGCCTGCAAGCCTGGCGCACCCTTCCCCCCTGCTGCAGCAGCGGCTGGGTTGCCCTGGTATTTGGGGTGCTGAGCCCCATTAACCCCCCTTTCCACCATCCCTAGTGGCTGATCCCCACCGCCAATGGAAGTGCCACCGACACTTCTCTCAGGGGGTCATGGCCAATCTCAGGAGGTGTACATGGAACCATGTGCACTCGCTATATATCACTAAATGCAGCTGGTCACTCTGTCCCCAGGCACAATCTGCCCAGCTGCCACTGCCAGTGTCTCTGCATTCTGCCACTGCCAGTGTCTCCAACTCCACCATCGGAACCAGCTCTGCTGCCCAGGTACCCCATCCTGTCCACCCTGCATGCACTGCCCCCATCGCAGGGATGTGTGGGGAGTGGATTGTGGCTCTGCTCAAGGCCCTGGTCTAGTGCTGTCACCATCCCACAATCCCCACCATGCCCACCTGCCCCACTCTTGGATGCCACTCCCTGCCCACACATGGGCCCATCCAATCCTACCAGCTGAGCATGCCTTGTACATGGGGTCTCACGCCAGTCACCATGGAGACCCCACCTGCCTACTTCATCCAGTGCCCCCATCCAGTGCCCTTGTGGTGAGTGTGGGGTGGATAAGCCTGGGGCCAGATAGGATCATTGCCCCGCGCTACCCCGTTGCACTGGGGCTGGGTCAATACCTCTTCCCCAGCCCCCTTCCCTGCACCCAACAGCAGCACACCAAAATTCCTTAAGTAGCCCTCCAGCCCATATAATTGCCCACCTGTTCTAAGAGTATAAGTGAAAGCAGAATATAATGACAGTGAGGATGATTACAATGACGTTCATATAAAATACTTTCTACCAATAGAACACAGAGTACTTTGCAATAGTGTGGCTCCATTGTTCTTCTTTTACAAAGTAAAAGGTAACTAGCAGGGCCTTTGCAGATTAGGGACAAGTCTATAATGTGCACTGCTGTATAGCATAGGGATGCCCAGCCTATTTCTAAGAAGAATGGTTCAGGTACCAGTAACAGTATAGCCATATTACCTGCAGCTTAATCTACCCTGTTTCTCTGCTCTGGCAAATTAGCCCTCACATAGCTAATTTAGCTAAATCCTTTCAGGTACACAGATAACAAGATCAATGATTTAAAATGATTTGCAGGAGCTGACAAGGCAATAGATTCAGGAGAACAGGGGTTTCCGAACCCCTAGCAACAAATTTAAAGCAAAAAGGCAACACAGAATTAATAACTCATAATCAAGTGTTAGATTGGTGCTTGAAGCAAGTTAGGCAGACACTGCCACACCAATGTGAAAAGGAGAAGGGGGAAATGGAGCCCCAGTGGATTCTTATCTGGAGAGTGGTAACTCATAAGGTAGTTGCAGGACATATCAGAAAGGCCATGTAAACATACCCTTATTTTGACTTGATTCTGAATAGCAATTTTGACTCTGAACCAAACAAACTGTCCAAAAAACACACGTAACGAACTTATATAACTCTGAAACAAATCAACCTAAACATAAAACAGGACAGATATGGAAAAAGTAATTAACAAAAACAGAACAGAAATACTTTCAAGGTAAAATATGGCAAGGTATTTTATTCTGAAAAGGGAGAAGTGCCCAAGTCTCTATGGTGGCCAGTAGGAATTGTACAATTGCTACTGATTATACGTGAAAGGCCCTTGGATATGATTGGGACAAACAATAGTATAAACTCCACAGACATTTAGATTCTAATGATCAGTTAGGTCTTTCATAGGGGTAAAATATGCACTGTTTTCTTTTACTGAGGTTGTGCAACCCAAAAGAGTACAGAAGGTAGCTCTGCAGAGGCTCCATATGTCTATTTGGGAAGGGGTTAGCAGCAGGAGAGAGAAGATGAGAAGGTCTACTCTACCCTTACATGGATCCTCAAGTTCTTCTTAACCCACTACTGACAGGGCACTGGAGAACACCATGCAATAAATAACATTAGAACTACTCTTCAAACCTTTCAGTGGGAAACAAGGACTCTTCAAACCTCATCAGCCTCTTCAAACCTTGTCTCATTTCACATCTCCCTACCCACTATAACAATGAAAACAGTCTTGATGTCCTATTTCTTCCTTTCTCCTACTCCTGACTGTACTACTCCTACTTTCTTCTGTCATTAAAACCTCCATTTTTAGAATATGATTAAATGACACAAAGTGGGTGCATCTACACATACAATGAATGCAATGTGATAAAATCCAGTGCCATTTGAGCTGGAGTTAACTTCCCCCCACATGCTCCCAGGTGTCTACATGTGCACCCAGGACAGCAGCACCTTGTGCTAGTCTATGGAGTAGCCCCAGGCTGGCCGAAGCCACAAGGGGTCAACCCTGGGTTCTGGGTGGCAGCAGAGGAACTGGCTGGGGAACAGGGGGGCTCACAGTGCGAAGCCATGTGGCTAGGCAGTAGGCAGCCCCCATGCATTAATTTCAGTGCGTGTAATGACTCCACCATAAGACAGTACTGTCCTACGGCAGAGTTAATTAATTTACTGCACTGTAATACCAGCACACATGTAGATGGTGATGCTTTACTGCAGAGCTAATTAGTCAACTCCACAGTAAAACACATGTGTAGATGCACCCAGTCAGAATTTCCTGTCTTCTGAACCCAAATATTATCAAATTCAGGCAACTTGTTCAGAATTTAATATGACTCTGCTGCCAAGAACATGATTCATTAAACAATAATAATTATTGCTAACTTGAGGCTGTAAAATACTAGGAAACTGCTCTGAGGAGTAAGGGAGGATTAGTCTGCTCCAAAAGCAAAGCATTCACCATGTGCATGCTTCTCCTGATCACAGGTTCCATAATTGAGAATGAGCTAAGTGTATTGTGCCAGTTGCTACTAATTGAACTTGTTCTGCTTACAGATAGCAGCATATCTATGGACAGATAGCAGCATAATCCATAAACAGATAGGTGGAATGCACTGCCCATCAGATTATATACCTGACAATCTCTTCTTAAGCAGTAAATGAATATAATAGTCCATACAGCCTAGAAATGAATTTCCATTAATTCAATTAAAAAAGGGTTGTACGGCAACTTTCTAGGCCTATCAGTGTCATTTTTCCTGGGGGTGAAGCTAGGATCATCAGTGCAGCTGGATCAGTTGCAAATCATTACTCAAAAGCAGTTATCAGCATGAGTAGAATTCAACCAGCTGAATTCTGACATCAGGGATATATGGCTTCCCCTGAAGTGCATATCACTGAGTATGAGCACACCTGAAAGCTAAAATCAACAAGATTTCATTTTGGTTAGTTAAACTGGGCTGAAAGTCTTCTCATTTGAGAAGATAAAAGTAATGCATCGCTTCTGTGTATGAGAGAGTTATATGCATTCAAATGAAGTCACTCCTACCCACCATGCTTACATACCAGCATCCTTTCAAGAGAATTTTTCTCATCTTCCTACTGTTGGGAGACGCACCCACTTTAGGTCAGACTGTGTGGGCTTAGAGCTGCCCTCTGGGTGTGTGCATTTATAGGAAATTAGGGATTACAGGAAATGTGTCATAGCATAATAGCCATTACAACAGTTTGAAAATAAAGCAGAGAAATGAACCTCACACCCAGATTATCTTTACCCAAACAGAGTCTGGAATCACTGCTTATAGAATCAAGAGTAAAAATCCAACAGTGAAAGTACATCAGTTTTGGTGTTGCCTGTCCACGTCTATCCCTAAGTAGCTGTTTACCATAGCAAACAGGCTAGCTCCTGCCCCCATCACCTAAAAGCAAAGAACAGTCAAAGCTACATCCAGCACAAAAGGAATCAGAACTTGCGGTATAGGTGATATCTTTTATTAGACAAACTCGAAGTTATTTGGTGTTAAGCAGGACATACAGTCATATTTCCTTCTGGTTATGATGTTTCGTATTTCACCACACCACATAAGAAAAGCCTGCCCAGAAGAGCACTCCAATCTTTTAACTTTCTGTGAAATACGAAACATCATAACCAGAAGGAAATATGACTCTACATCCTTCTTGCCAAACAGCTTTGAGGTACACAGACTATTCCAACTTTTATCTGAGCCTAATCTTCATAAAATTCACTATTCCAAACAGGAAATTTTACCAGACCTTCAACTCTCCTATGAACTATCAACTTTCATTTCTACCTAGAACTTTTACAATCTTTTCTCCTATGCCTGAAGAGTGTGCTGGTGCCTGAAAACTTGCAATTAAAGACTTTTTTTTGCAAAGATCTAGTTGGTCTAATAAAAAAATATCACCTCCACCACAAGTTCTGATTCCTTAGGCCTCTAGACCAATATGGCTACAACCACTGTACCATCCGGCACACAATTACCTTGAAATAGCTGCTTATCTGTTCATTCCAGGTCTTGATGACTGTCTGTTCATAAGCATACTCTTAAAACAGGCAACATGTATAATGATCTTTAAGCACTGCAAATTTTAAGTAGATCAAATCACATTTGTATTTTACCATACCTTGTTAAAAGTCCTGTGCCAAGCCATGGATGAAGAAACTTGTATATAAAGGATTTATCTATGTGCTTTGAACTGCTCAGAATAATCTAAAAATGAAAAAAAGATGTTTGAAAAACAATTCTCTTTAGGGAGGAGGCACAAGTATTCCTCTGTTTTTGTCACCCACTTACAGCCACTTTTTTTTTTTCATTCATTTTTTATCTGCATCTATCTAATTGTTGTCTTACATTAAATTGGGAGCTATGCGCCGCAGTCACTGGAGCTTTTTTCCCTGTTTACACAGTACCTAGCACTGTGATGGCTACCCCTAACCGTGATGGCAAATCAAATAATAAATTTAAATAACCAATTCATACTTAATACATAGCATCTCTTCTTGCAGAAAGGAGCTTGCATAACATATTTCTGTCTGCTGCTCCATAAAATGGAAAAGTCATTTACAATCAGGAATTCCTTTACACAGCACACTCCAAAAAACTTTCGTCAAATAATTTTCCATCAAAATCAGAACACTACAAATGCATTGATTTCTCAAGAACTTGTAAAAAAAAAAACTTAATGTTTTAAACTATTTTGAAGTGTCCAATTTTGACTTAAAAAAAAACCAATGCTTTCATTTTCCAGATTCAAATGCAATTTCACTTTTTATTGCATTTATTATCATGTAATTAAACCATATAAAATAATAAATGCCAATCAAGAAAACCCATAAAATATAGTATAATACTTTTTAACTACATTTCAAAATTAAGGGCTTTTGCTCTGAGTTAACAAAAATTAAAACGCCTACTGTATTACTAGTCTAACTGGAATATAGCAATTGCTCACAAAACTCCCTTCCCCGACTCCTGCTGCCCCTTCCCCCCTTAACCTTCTTCTCCATTCCAGTCTCTCCAGCCTCAGCCTGGCCTGATTGGGAGCTGCCACTGCTACTTCCTGGCAGGGCTGGGCTGGATCCAGGCTGGGGCCATACTACTGCTTACTGCTCCGGAGGAGCAGAGCTGCAGAAGAAGGTAAGTGGGTATGGAGGAAGATAGGCTGCAGCGAATGAAAGGGGTACAGGCTGAAGGGGAGACAGGGAGTACGGGAGGCAGGTTGTGGGGTGGAGGCAAGTTACAGGAGAGAGCAGGGGCAAGAGAGGCAGGCTACAAGGGTGGCAAGGGGTGGGGAGGCAGGGTGTGGGGGGCAGATATAGGCACTGCAGGGAAGGCAGCCGTGAGCAGGCACTGATATGGAAAGGCAGGTAGCAGGGGGGCACATAGTAGCACAGGCATGAGGTACAGCAGACACAGGCATGGAGCAGGGAAGGGACAAGAGAGCAAGGGGTCTGGGTTTAGTCCCTCAGCCTCTGCCACTGCTTTCCCTACCATAGCAGTGGGGGAATTAGTTTTAAATGATCTTCCTCTAATTAGATTCTATACATGGAAAATTATAACATATTTATACTTTCCTATGTATAGAATCTAATTCTTGAGGGAGTCATCTTAAATTTAAAGTCACCTTGGATTTGGGTAAATAGCATATCAAACCTTAATATCCCACAGCTGCTGTACAAAGGCATGATCTTCAGCAGGGAAAGAGAAGAGATTAACAGTTTGCAGACTCAGGGAGACTCTGTGCTCTCTGGAAATCCATTCATACCATCAAGTTTATGTCTTCCTGAAAGAGCTAAGTTTCTAAGGTGCCACTCTGCCTCATTTTCTGGCTGACTTCAAACTAACATGGCTAGCTACCTCTTTCTATTCTTTAAACTCCCAGGTCAAGCTTCCATGGGGTCAGTATGAAGGGCAGAACATGGGAAAGAGACAGTTTTCCCAGTTATGCTACATTGTAGTTAATAAATTCAATGAATAAATATAAATATCATCTTCAGGACTCAGACTGACATGTTGTTTGCATCTCACTCCCTAATTTAAAACAACTCTATCTATGATGATAACACTGGCAGCCGTAGCACTGAAGTTTTGTAACTAGTGGATTATTAACACGGCATCTGCATTATAAAACCCTGTTATCATGAAAATGCAAAGTCAAGTTCAAGGCCTTCTACAGGCCAAACACTGATCAAAACATTTGATCTCATTCAGTGCAGAATTAAGCACAGAAACTTGTTTTTATTCAATTGTCATTAAACAGAAAATGCACCTGACTAAAGGAGATGACTAGCACAAAGAATGAAGCTCTCGTTCCCAACACATGGTTTTCATTACTGGTCTCACTGCACTATGACTAGTCACTATGAATGATTATTGTCGAACCTAGGGATGAAATAACGTCAGACGTAAAATTTAAGTATAATCCTCATGTTTAGTAAAATGTGTCCATATTTAATTACTCAAACTGGGAGGAACCAGGGTTTTGTAGAAGAAGGAAATCAGACAGCCTCACCTAACTGTTTATTGTAAAGTATTGTACCACTGCACAAATACTTTCCACTATCATTTCCAGTAGGCACTGTACAAGCAGATAAAAGAAAAAGAAAGAAAGAATCAGGGTAAAAATATTAAGTGAATTTTTAAAAATATGTCCTATTTATGCCTTAAATTTTAATACTAAAATATTTGACACTGAGCCTTCAGTAGAACTAGTGCACATAAGGTTGCCTGTGAACCTTGAGAGAATACCAATCCAAATATTTTGAAGCTTCTGAATTACATGAGGAACTGAAGTAGTTCTGGGACTTGGTACAGAAAAATTACACTATAGAATGAAAGATAGCTAACACATTTTATCATATTAGGCTAACTGGTAGAAACAGATTGACAGAAAAGACAGGAGCACTCACCTCCACGTTCTCAGGGTGAAAACAAAGCAGAAAAGGCAATGGTCCTATCCAAAGTTTTAACAGTGGTTCATTCCTGAGTTGTTCAAAATACATGAGTACTTGTTTAAAGAAATCTGTAAAAGAGAAATCTATTAGAATAAGCCAAAGACAAAATTTCTGTATATAATTCATGATGAGTTCCGTATAGCTTTATCTTTGCTAATTTAACAAAGGAGAGTTATTTTACTTAACTTTTGTTAGGCTCAGAACGAGTTTACCCAGCACACTGAAGTGTAGCATTCAGGGTACCAGCACCTGAACCAGTGCACTGAAGTGGCACCTGTAGCATGAGTCTGCAGGAAACAGATCACAGATCTGCCCTAGGCCCTGGCCCTGCACTGTTACCTCCCCACAATCCCAGCCTCACCCACCCCTTCCTCTTCCAGATGCCTCTCCCCGTGGCCCCATCTCATCCTCCCACTCAAACGTGCCCTGCCCACAAGGGATAGGTGCAATGGCACCCCTTCCTCCCTCTGCCATGCGGGCCCAGTTCAGCACTCTGCCCCTCACCCCTCCCCAGCCTGCAACAGCTGCAAAGTTCCTAACATGGCCCTCCAGCCAAAATCATTGCCCACCCCGATTTACTGTCTCTCACAATGCAAGAATTAGGGATGACAAAATGAAACTAATAGGGAATAAGTTTAAAACTAATAAAAGGAAGATCTTTTTACAGAGCAAGTAATTAAAGTATGTGATTTGTTGCCACAAGACATTGCTGAAGAGGACACTTTAGCCATATTTTAAAAAGGACTGGATAATTTCTTGGAGGAAAGGGGCATCAGTAGCTATTGAGCATGGGAGTTAGGGGCACAGCCTCTGAATCAGAGGTTCCTAGACTTTAAGTGCCAGAGGCTGCTAGTGGGAGGAAAACCTCTGGTCACTCTCCCTTTCAGCATTGACTTTCTACCACTGTGACGCAGGATACTGGGCAAAAAGGACCTATGGTCTGATGGAGGAAATGGCAGTTCTTATGTCAAGGTTGAAACGGCCCTTTCGGTTGATCTGATTTCTCTTAGGGTGTACCAAAGAGCACGGTGCTTTCATAGCACCACAAATGCCAGTTCAGGGTTTCAAATTCACTACAGCAAACACTTCCAAAGTTTGTTCTGACTTCGCACTAACCTCTGAGCACAGAGGTCAGCTGAGCCATCCCAGCTGGTGGCAACCGGGATGGCTCAGCTGACATCTGTGCTCAGACTCTGGGCAATGTGCATTTAGTCAGGGCTACACACTGCACACAAGTACACACTGTGTTTGAGCCACTTAAGCATAGACCAGTATTAGTGCTAGCTCAAGTTTGGGGCAGTTCTAAGGCTAAAAACCTTCTCCAACTGTCCCCCACCTGCCACTAGAAGGCTGCCAACCATGAACCTAACTAAGAGCTACAGCTGTGAGTTGCCACTACAAGGCTGGCGTCTATCCCTGCTCCCGGGTGGGAGGGTGAGAGATGGGTTGGGGGCCACAGGAACATGAGACTGGGAGACAGAGAGTTAATAGGATGGGGGTGGGTAATGAAATGGGAGGTGGAAAGGAAAAGGGCGGGGGAAGTGTGGTGAAGTGAAGGATGTCAACCACAAAAGGATGTTTTTAAAAAAAAAAGACTTTGAAAAGAAATAAAGAGGAAGTAAAATAAAGGGTGTTGCATGTTTTAATGGATTAGGATTTGAGATTGTTGTGGGAGGGATGGGTGGGGAGGTGGAAGCAGTGAGGGAGGGCACTTCTGGGGTGGCTGCTGCCCCGGCCCCAGGAAAGAAGTCCCAGCTCATAGGGACAGTCTGGCCCCCCCTCTTGTTCCTCCCTCTCCCCACACCTCATGCCTGGACCCACGCATGTCCTATGCACGCAGGGGCCCAGGCAGCCTGTTGGCAGCACCATACCTAGACTCCTGGCACCCCTGGGGAAACTTCTAGCATCAGGCCCCCCCTTTGCCAGAGATAATGATAATCATTATTTTCACTATTTTCGGGCTCCTTTTCTGTCCAGCCGCCCGGTTGGCCCATGCCTGTGTCCGGGCCTGCCCGTCTGCAAGGGAGCGCGGCGCTGGGCTGGGCAGCTCACAGCCCGGGGGCACGCGGGGGAGCTGGCTCCGTGCCAGCACCACCTCCAGCTCAGGGGTGCAAAGTTTGTCCACGCAGACAGGAGAGTGGGGAGGAGGACACTGCACTCTGGGGTGCTGGAGCACATAACGGGAGGGAGGCAGCCCCAGAGTTTCCAAGCGCCCGCCCTTCCCCTGCACCGAGCTGCGCCCGGGGGCCGGGCCGAGCTCCTACCTTCCCCCTTGGGCTCGAAGAACAGCGCGTTGCCCAGCAGCGGGTAGCAGGGGCTGAGCCCCGGCACCGGCCGCAGCTGCCACCACCTGCCCAGGGCCGCGGCCAGCAGGCGCAGGGCGGGGGCTGCCCCCAGCGCCACGAGCAGGGCGCCCCCCGCCGCCGCCGCCCAGTACAGCAGCCGCGCGCCCCCCGCCGCCGCCGCCGCCAGCCCCGAGCCCACGGCTGCCGCCATCTGCCCCGCGGGGCCGGGGACACTCCGGGGCTGGGCAGTGAGGACAAGGCGGGGCCGGGGAGGCGCCAAAAGAGCGAACAGGAAATCCCGCTAGTCGCCAGCCGGCTGGAGCAGAGGGGACCGCCTCTGACCCCCCCCCCCCGCCCAGCTGTGAGGCTCTGTCGTGCCCGCCTTCGCGTCGCGGGGCAGAAGCGGCACAGAGGCCTTGCCTCACAGCGGCGTCGGGGCTGCCCCCCAGGACCCCGGCTCTGCTCTTCTCCCACGGCCTCAGCCCGCAGGGGCAGCCTGAGGCAAAGGGCATGGCTCCCTAAGCCCCACTAGGGCATTGGCTGTCCCCAAACGGTACCAGGGAACCAGCAGCGCTCCAGCCCGGCACCTCCATCCGAGGAAACATTTTGCAAGAGTGGTACTGCTTTTTGTCACCGAGTCCTTCCAAACAGCTAAATAACCCAGCGGGGAACACAGTTTGGCCTGCACTGGCTCCTGACGCTTAGGCCCACATAAGACAAACAAACCCGCAAGTGCTCCAGTGAGGGGAGTGCAGAAGCAAACTATTAAAACCATAAAAACTAGCACAAGGAAGTTGTTTTCACACAGCTCTCATTCAAGTGTGGGACTCGTTACTACCAGATGGTGCAGAAGGGGACAGTTTTGCCATATTCAAAAGGGGATTAGACAAATCCTTGTAGGAAAGGGGCACAAGTAGCTATTGAGCACAGGAGTTAGGGGCTGAGCCTCTGAATCAGAACTTTTTAGGCCTTAAATGCTGGAGACTGCAAGTGAGAGGAACAGTGGGGGAAAAAAATTGGTCATACCCAGTTCTCTCTCCTTTTCAGTACCCACTCAGTGCCACTGTGTGTAGGCAAGATGGGCCACTAAATAGCCATTCTTATGTTCATAAAGTTCTCCAGCTATGAATCTTGCTAACCAAATGGAGGATGAAGAATAACACAATGCATTTAATTATACTTTTACAGTCCAATACTTAGCAATTTAACAGAAAGAAGTAGCCCTGTGACAGACTCACTGCATCTTAAAACTCTGATGCTGAGCCTGGTTCCTGTAAGCAGAGCCCTGAGAAAGAATGTCTTGTGTTCAAAAGGCCACGCAACTTTATCCCAACTACATAGTTGGTCCAGTAAAGGATACCACCCTCCTGACAACCCAAGAAATCCTTGCCTCTCGCATGCATCTTAAAATCCTGAGTTCATAACAGGTGGCTAGCCTGTGAGTTGTGCAAATGTAGTTAAAAAGCCTCCCTAAGTTCAAAGAAGCATGGGAGCTTCATTATGGCTGCACATTGGAATCTCAGCAAGGGATGCCAGAGGAACACATTCGCAGAGCACTGACTTGCAGGCAAAAAGGAGCTACGTATAGCTGCTCATCCCCTAAGCAGCCCTCTCCGGTGCTCCCTCTTGCTTGTGCTTATTCCAGCTGCACAGAGGCCAGACATCTGCACTGAAGATAAGTGCAGGCAGCTACTATGTTTCAGGGGGGGCAGAGATTTAAGGCCCACAACAGGGGGCTAAGCTCCAACCCATGGTGGCAAAAGGTTGCCAGCCCCTGCTATTGTGTCATATTGGCTACAAATAGAGGTTTTGGTGTGGCATCAGCTATGCCAGGATGTCTCCCAGCACAACTCTTCTCACTGATCAGCAGAAATATATGTTGCTGGGACCATCATCCCCACAGGGACAAACCCCTGCCACTCCAGGGGCTTCAGGGCCTTGAACTGTGGGTCAATGGCCCCAGATGCTGCACCTTGCACCCTGATCCAGGGCACGCATCTGCAAGCAGGGTTCCCCAGGGGGGGGCGTTGCTTGCATGTCTCAGGAATCCCTCTGCAGCATCAGGGTGCAGTAATGTGTAACCTGAGAACCAGGAATCTCCTGGCAAGAGATTTCAGGGACCTGTGTCTGCAAGTTGGGGAACCCACTGGCCCAGGTGCCACATCTTACTCACAATGTGTCTGCCTCAATCCAATTTGTGAAATGCCTTCAGAATCCCCTGCAGGATTCCACTACAAGTGAGGGAACTCCCATGGGTTTGGGGCATGGCAACACGAAACTGTGCCCTGGGAATTCGCAATAAGCGAACAGAAATCCTTCTCTATAAGGCATTATGAACTGAGCCTAGGTTCAATCATGCAAACATTTTTGGACAAAAGGCAGGGATGTCTGTTCATTGACAACTTGTGCTGCCATAAACATTTTTATTGTGGCACAGGGGTGACATCTGTTTACACCCACCGAGGTAAGGCTGAAACAGTGGCCTTCACTAATCAAAATTTATCTACATTAGCCTTTTTAGAATGTTCTTTCACCCGTAATGCAGTTCTTTTTACACTACTTCCTCTAGCCTCAATTATGTTAACTTGGTCTAACTTAAAACAACAGCCTATGGCCTACTAAAAACACTACATCACAAGGTAAAAAGGACTCAAAGTTAACACAAATATAGCCAGTGCAGATCGCATTTCTTCTAATATACAAAAAACGTGATGTGGTTTGTATATTACTTAAATCATTATTAGATACAAGCTTCATCGCATTTTTTAAATTTGTAAAACAAACATAAAAAAGGGAAAAGGAGGGGAATGTAACTGGTAAGGGATATAGCAAAAGATAGCAAAGAATCCATGAGAAAGGGAAAATGTGCTGCATGTTTTGGTATATTTTACTAAGTTATAGAAAAGCAGATGGGATAGGGAAATGAGTAATAGTAGTGGGAAAAAAAATAGTCCCAGGCTATTACGAGCACAGGTCCAACTGTACTACATGTGGCCATATGCACTTCAGCAGCTCTTTTTGCAGTCAGTTTTGGGGAAGCAAATTGCAGCATAAGCCCACAAGATCTTTAGGGAAGGGTGGTATAGAGCAGGGGTAAGCAACGTTTTTTGGCCAGAATGCCAAAAAAAACACAACATCCACCTTGGAAGGTGCTGGAGTGCTGACATGCCGGAATCCGGAGCAGCTGTTTGTAGCCTCCCAGCTGCAATCAGCCCATGGAGCCCCGTCTGCTTGCAGCAGGGCTTGCAGCCCCCCAGCCGCCTGCTGGGAGCAGCCTGGACTCCCTGGCTGGCAGCAGCTGCTGAGAGCTCAGGCTGGTGGTGGTGTGCCGAGCAAAATGGCCTCACGTGTCATGCTTGGCACACATCCTGGGGGTTGCTGACCCTTGGTATAGAGTGTAGCGGAGCCTAGGGCTCCTGTTACTTTACAGGTGAAAGAGCTGCCAGAAGGGCCTCAGGAGGGGAAGGCTGCTCATTATGAGCTACTACTAGAGAATAAGTCCCAAGGGATCTACCTGCTATGAGTACCTATTGCAGCGGTAGTTAGTGGAGACAAGATACTACTGCAGCAATGACCAGCAGCAGTAAGCTGCCCTGGAGTACAACTAATAAGCTAAATCAGGAGGCACCTGTAGCCAGCCTAAGGCATCACCTGATCAGAAGAAGGCAAGGCCTGGGGGGCATATAACTGGGGTCCAGAGCCAGAGCAGGCATTATGGCCCTAGAGGCTTGAAGGGAAAGATCTTTGCTGTGAGATGGCTGTTGTAGGAGGACTGAGCACTGAGCACAACAAGCAAGGAGTTGGGGGCTAGTAGGGAACAAAGGTCACTTATACACATGCAGGGATCCTGACCTGATATGCTGGAACTCCAGTGTGTCGGAGCAGACTTGATTAGTTGAGTCTGCTGGAGCACATAAATTGCTGTGCTTTGGCAACCTTGTGAATTATGTGCATCAGCAGCACAGCATGCTAAGATAATGGCAGTGGTGTGTTTTGAATTAAAACATACTCAGTGCACTTTAGCTCAAACTGCACCGCTGCCATTTTCTCTGTCTGGAGGAGCACGGTGCTGCTGATGCATGCGCACCAGGTGCCAATTCAGCAACACATGTAAAAATGCCCATAGATGCTAAACTAAGTGGTTTTAGTAACTAGCTAATGGGCTTAGATTTAAGTTGCAGCCAGTGTGCTTATGTTCTGTTTAGTTTTGGACTGGTGGTCTGGGTTGGAACTATTAGGGGTGAGAAGAGGTTCCAGGAATGCCTGAGGGATGCATGTTTGTTGTGAGCTTTCCTAGGGGTTGGGGGCTTAAGGCCCAGAAGCAGCTTAGGTTAAATGGGCTGGTAGCTGAGAGCAAGGCTGAGGCCTAAACCAGGCTGAAGTTAGACAGGGTCAGTGGGCCCAGTGCAGGATGGAGAGCACCCAGAGCAGTGTGTGGCCAGGGCCCTGACCAGGATGAGAGCCTGAGCCTGCAGCCCAAGTGGGCCAGGAGTAAGAACCATGGGTAAGAACTAGGGCCAGGGGCCTACAGCCTAGAAGAGTGAGAACCAGGGCCAGTGCCAGGGACCTACAGCCCAGGAAGGGTAGAAACTGGGGCCTGTATACTAATAGGAGGTCCTAGAGTGCCAGGGAAGCATATCAGGCTGGAGCTTGCCCCAGGATGGTGTGAGAGCTGAAGCATAGAAGAATATCCTCATGAACATTTGTGTGAAAAATTAGAACTATGCTCTTCATGCTTCTAGTTTTGCAAATTCAGAAACAAGTTCTTTAAGACAAAGTTTTCCAGCTATTTCATGTTCTATTGACATGGTGGCCAATCCAACAAGTTTCTTCTGCAGTATAGAAGAACAAAGGTGTGTCTTCATCTATTTTAGCTTTGAGAAGCTATGCTTCCCACTAGCAACAGAAACTGGGAGAGTCAAGAGAATATGGAGAGCAAGGAAGATGTTGGGAAAACTGTCAGTTTATGTTCAGAAATAAACTTCAGTACATCTTGAGGTGTAAAGTGCTTTGGAATTCATTGTGAAATAGCCTGTAGTTCACTGCAGAAATCTGCAGCATCAATATCTTTAGAATTTCCAGGCTGTAATGCTGACTCTAGCTTCAGGCAATGTTCCATTATCTGTTTTGATGTCTTATTTTGCAAGCTGGACATTGTAGACAGACACGACCCGAGCAGGGTGTGCGGCCCAGGACAAATCAGCCAGTGCGGGGCCCAACCCCCGGACATGAGGAAGCCAGTGGTGGAGTTGGGGTGGGAGGTACTGAGCAGCCAGGCATGCTGGATTTAGCAGTGGATTTGGAGCGGGGGGCGGAAGGGTGGCAAGCAGCTGGACGTGAAGCTGGTGGCAGCATGAAGTCACTGCAGCCACTTTGCCCAGCTCTGCGGGGCCCCCCAAAGCGCAGGGCCTGGGGTAGTCACCCCGATTCGCCCCCCCCACAAAAGGGACGGACCTGATCATAGAGGAAAGCAAAGACTGAATCAAGCTGCTGTATCTGTTCAAATCACTCTTTAACTGATTGTATTGCAGTATCAAGGACTGCAAAATAGAAGTTTGAATTTTTGTTTTGAGTCCTAAACTGACTTGTCTTTTGCTTCATATGTGAACTGCTGCTTCTTTCTCCAAATATGTACTGGTTCTGGTTCAAGGTTTATTGGTAGCTCTAACTCTTCAGCAAGCTCACAAGCATCTACCAGTGTCTTTTCAAACCCTTTATCATTCCTGCATTCCTCCAGAAACCTTTTAGTTTGACATACATTCTGCTATCCTACAACTGAAACAAAGTCCTTTAGCTGAAGTTGCTTACTAGAAAGGTTGATCTCAAAAAGGATGTTATACCACAAAATGAGTGAAATCACAAATTTGAACTTGGAAAGGCTGTTTGCAAAAGTGTCAGCATCAGCACGTATCATATTGCCAGATGATGCTGTGAGGGTAGTACCATCAGAAATTTCAAATCAGTGCATCACAGATATTGCCAAGCTCATCGTGAAGAGGCTACTAGGCATCAATTTGACTCTTCCATCTCATTTCACTCAATGGTTTCATAGTTAGAGAAGGCACATGGTGACTAAGAACTTCCCAACAGCACAATGAACCCAAGAAGAAACACATAACTGCATTGCTCTAGGTCAAAGAAACTACTTGCCTCCAAACGACATCTGACAGCATCATTGACAACCAAATCCAAAGCATGTGTACTGCAAGGAACAAAAAAGGCCCAAGGATTAATTTCTACTATTCTCCTTTGTACACCATTGTCTTTACCCTTCAGATTACTCCCATTGTCATAGCCTTGGCCACATAAGTTCAACAGATAATGACATTCCTTCAAGGTCTTGTAGAATGCTTTCAGTCATAACAGCACCAGTCATCTCCTTCAGTGGTACAAGCCCCCAGAAATGTTCATGATCACTTCAGCATTATCCACATCTGCAGATTTTGCTACATCTACAAAGTGAATGACCATTGTCATCTGCTCAACATGACTCACATCTTGTGTATAGTCCAGAATTATTGAAAAGTAGTTTTCAGAATGGGCAGCTTTTAAGATTTTCTCTTTAACAGTATTTGCTAGGAGTTGAACCAGTTCATTCTGCAGCCTTTTCCCAAGGTAATGAACATGTGTTTCGTGGTCACTTATTTTATGCAGATGCTCCTTCATGACTGAATCAAACGAAGCCAGGAATTCAATACATTTTAAGAAGTTTCCATGACCAACAGTGTACAATTTTTCATTGTCCCATGGAATTCCAGGTTTTGCCCATGAAGAACCTCTCACTAAAACAATCAGTCGCTCCAATATTTGCTGCCAGTACACTTTGTAGCTTGATCCCACATAAATTTTCTTCATCAATAGTTTTCTGGGTTTTTTCCAATTGCATTTCAAGTTCTTTCTAGTTTTGGAAATTTTCCAAATGTTCAGTCATACAAGTGTTACCTTACACAACAACGATACAGGCATTATGTAACAAACTAATTAAATAATATCTCTTGAGGTTGTAAGCGACTAATTGGCACTCATTCCACATTAACACACATATTCTAAATGCCTGCATATCTCTCACATGAGCATCCAATCATAATATGTACACAAAAGCTTACCCCAGCTCGACTTTGGCCTGGGCCAGAGCCCTCACAAAAGTGCAATGGACTCCAGTTAGAACAGGCTTTTCAGAAGCTCAGCCATGACTTCAAAAGAAGAGGGGGAGGTGTGTAATAGGGAACCAGAGGCTCCTGTTACTAAAAAGAAGAAAACCAGATCAGACTAGCCTCCTGTGTAGGCATATGAGACAAGGGCTGCATGCAGCAAACCTAAGCTGCAATGGGGAAGAGCAAGTTGTCCATTAGACTAAAAAGGGAACTGTGTGTGCTCATGAGTCACTTGACTGCAGGGGGAAGCACCCAGGGGTAGATAAGCCAAATGCCTTGGGGGAGAAAGGAGGAGGACTGGGGATGAGAGCTGGGCTCTCCAGAGAGCATAGCGGCACACAGACCCTTTTGCAGGTGCCAAAGCACTCTCAAGGCAGCGTGGTGAGAGTCCAGGAAGGCTGCTCTAGTGTTTGTTTACCTGAGTGGGAGAGGTTTTTGTTAATGCAGTAACTTGCCTTTTCCCCCCCCAGAGTATATTTGCCCAGAGCAGGGAGGTTTCTGTTAAAATGATAGCTTGCCTTTATGTTCTAGTTTATGCTGGCAGAGGCTAAAAGGGGGACCACACAGGTGATCAAGAGGCATGTGAGATCTTGAGTCCTGCTAGGGGCTGAGGCACAAAGACTGGCAGATGCCAAGAGGACAAAAAACTTGCACCAAGTCAGACAATGTAGAGGCAGTTGAAAGGGCCAGAGCCCAAAGAGAAGGGCCAATCCACAATTTTTGGGGCACCCTGCCCTGAAGAAGCTTTGCGGGGGAGGGAGGAAGGGGGTTGGCAAGCAGCTGGACATGAAGCCAGCAGTAGTAGCAACAGGGGAGGCCCCCCACAGCTGCAAGTTTCGCAGAATAGGACAGGCCAGCCCAGCCGAGGAGGGTGACCAAAGGCAAAAGCAGGAGACAGGGGCAAGAACAGGGGACCAGAGCTTGGGCCCAGGACACTAAACCTTAGGTTAGGGGGCCCAGCTAGAGAACAGGGCCTAAAGCTAGGAAGGCCAATGCCCCAACAAAGGCTTTGAGGCCTGGGGGACCAGGCACTGCATTGAGGTGAATTGCCCCACTTAAGCAATATCTGGCAACGTATGTCAGACATGGGCATGGTTGAAGGCCAAGCCCTTAAGGGACTTGGTGTCCTAAGGCATCCATAGGACCAGAAGGGCCACAACAGACTGGGCAAAAGCAGTTTGACAGTGGACTGGACTCCCGCAGAGCCTCAAGGCAGCTTCCCAACCTTCTTCCTTTTACAATATCAACACATGGCAGACAGGTAGAAGGGAAGGGTGCCCTGAGGGATGGGGAGAGTGGAGTTGTATGTCCACCAGAAAGCGCTACAGTGCCACTGAATGCAGGCCCTGTCACAGAGATGTTGGTTAATAATCTAAGTTGGCACAAACGGCATTGGATCAAACCCCATTCCACAGGTCCTTAAAGACCTCAGGGATCTGGGAAAGTTGATGAGAAAGAAGAAAATCCAAAGCTCTCAAACTCCTCTGGCCACTTGAATAAGATGCGAAGAAACCGGATATGAACAGCTGGGGAGGTAAATGGTACAGGAGAAAATGTTTGCATTTTATGGAATACTTATGCACCTACCATAAAGAGAAAGGTTGAATGGTTTTTAAGGCCTCCAACTTAGTAGTAGGTGTAGCAATCAATGGGATGACAAACTAGTAGGAGAATAGAGAGGACTTTAAACTAACCAGCAAGGGGGAGTATATGAAATGGGCAACCAAGTTACAAACAGCCAAATATATAAAGTAGTCCCAAGACATCACAATATGATAAATGCAAGTACAAAGAAGCATGAAAGAAACTCCTTTTTAGTGGGCTATTACTTGGAGGATAAATGAGAAGTGGAAAGCATTCAAGCATGAGAAGAAATATAATACAGTTTTCAAAGCAGGAACCTGGTGGGATGAGTCTTATGACTGCAATACTACAGAATCATGCATGATCCAGAACCACAGCACCTTAAACATGTAAAGATTAAAATTTAAGCTTCATTAAAACCTTAAATGTGGCTTGCTGCTAGGCAAATATTATGGACCCCAGGCTGAGAACAGGTTAAACAGATCCTAGACCATCTGTCCATGGGGGGGGAAGGTGTGATCATGACTTCATTCTGACTTCGTAACAAAACTTTGTTAAATTTTCTGAAATAATCAATTATACTTTCTTAATATAAAAAATGCTGCTCCCAACATCAGGAAATGATACCAAACCTCAATGTGATGGGCAGAGAAAAAATTAATAATTGAGCTAAAATTTGTCAGCTGGCTAGGTACCAGTAATTGATCTGGTACATTTATTTAGTGTAAACAAAAATGGAACTAAGCAGTAAAATATGTGTCACAGTTGCTGCATTGATATCACCTGTGACCACTTTCGTGTCTAGCATTTAGCTGCCTCCTTTTCATATCAGAAACCTGCCATTCTCTTTGCTGACGAGACATTAGGCTGTATTGTCCTGAAATATGCTGCAGTCCCTCATTGTGTCCAGCTTCAGTTCAGCTCCTGGAATAGTCTCAGTGGCAATAACAGGGTTTTCCAATGACAAAGCAGCATTCTTAATCAAAAATATTCATTCAGGAAAAAAAGGCATTTGGGAAAGAAGGCATTTTTTGAACAGTTAACATCTTATAAGCATGCCTAATTTACCTCATGATAATTCCTCTTCCAGTTGGAGACTGAAATATCATGGGTACTTCAGCGCCCTTTATGCCCATTTCTATTCATCACAATATTATGCTTGTCAGGTTCAGACTTCCACAATATTTTCATAAACATTTCCCACTAAAAATTGTTTAAGGATAATCTACTGGATGCCCTCCCCTAAAATAATTCAATAAACAGAACTATAGTTAGACTGGGGAAAATGCATCCTGATTAAAAGCAGGTGTGGAGGTGACAATGAAACATTAAAAAAAAAATCAGTATCTAATTAATAGAATGATGGGTGATATAGAAAGGAACACAAGTCACCAACTAAAAATACAGATGATGGATAAGAAAAGCTAAAGGAACTGACAAAACATAAGTGGTCTATCAGATGAAACATAATAAGAAAACTATTTTATGAACAAGTTTGAAATCAAAACAATATTGTAAGCCATATATACGGGCACTGCTGGATGAAGATAATAAAATTATAATTAATGAGTCAGAAAAGGCAGAAACATGCCAAGAATGAAGCAGATGATCTGTCCCTCCTATAACATGCTGTGGATGGAGAAGCAAGCTTACCATTTTTAACAAGGGAGGATGCGGGAGACCCACTTCTGCGATTAAACCTTTTCTGATCAACAAGCCTGGATATTTTACACCTTAGTATTTCAGGGAGAAAACATGTCACCTGATGTCTCTTGTGCTGCCATAAAAATGATGGCAGCCCACATTGGAGCAAATAAACATCACAACCCTTTGTCAAAACACAAAGGAAAAAATCAGTGGGGAGACAAAAGACAGTAATAGATTCTGCTGCTTTATTGCAGCAGGCATCTGGCAGCTCTGTTGGGAGGGTTGGTGGTGTCATGCTGCTGTCCGATTGCAGTGCAAGGGACTGGAATGGAGGGGTTAGAAGGGCCAGTTAGCTCTCTATGGGACGCTTAACGCGAGTCCAGCTCACGTTGCCCAAAGAGACTGGAGGTGAGGCGATAGTCATGGAGGTGGAGAGTACTTGAAGGTAGAAGTTTATTTACTCACAGTGAGCGTTGAGGAGAGAAACAATGCAGAGAGGTAGACTGCTAATCATGTCGGGGCTGGCAATGAAGCGGCGTTCAGCGGTTGCTAATCGCGAATGGGAGGTGGAAGCTAGGTGATCAGGCTAGCGTCCTTTGTGATAATCGAAGTGGGTGATGAATGACCTTGCTTGGGTGTGGCTGTGTGCTCCCTTATATCACTTGGGTGACACGCTCAACGGTGAGCTGGTTGTTTTCACCTATCACCTCTCAGGGTTCTGTATCCCGGCCTTATTTGGCGTTGCAGACTAGCTGACCTCACCTACGTTGGTGACGCTCTGATAATGAAAGTACTGGTATGGCACTGTTTGTTGTACCCTTCTGTGATGGTTGCAGGGAAGAAGGGCAGGGCTTCCCATCTTGCTGCCTCACACATGGATGCCACCATTATGGTGTGCATGTGACAGGTGGGAGGTGGGGAATATGGGCAGCCTGAGCTGCTTGCACTCTTTAGGTAGGTGGTCTGGGGGCCTGAGGCTGACTCAAGCCCCATGGACACTTTCCTGGCTTTCCCCTTTATGGACAGGCACCCCAAGGAATCTCAGGGAGCCTCTCCATAAGTGCAGAAGTCAGGGTTTCCCACTGAGCCAGATCTGTCCTCCACAATCACCGGAGCAAGTCTGGCTGAGTAGGGAAAGCCCCACACTATCAAGGGATACAATGCAGCACAACTGATCCACTTCATCTGGCAATATCCACATCTAGCCGCTGGGAATGAATACACAGATAAGTTACTGCAAGTAAAAGGGGCCAGAAATTTACATAGAGCAACATGAATAAAAATCTCAGAGATGATGAAAGGTGCCAAAATAATGGGTGGTAAGTGTAGGAATTAACAGCCAGTAAAATAATTAGAATAATGTATTTACATAGCACAATTAAAGACTAGTTAGTGTACATTGTGGGGCTTTTGTATATAGAAGAAGTGCAATGTGATTTGAATATTGCCTGACTTCAGGCTAACTACCTTCAGGCTAAATAATTATGTATTTTAAGTACAAGCTTCAACTAACTTCAAAGTTATGAGAAAAATGTAAAAAGAAAATAGGATTTTGTAAACCTTATTGAGGCATAACCAAAAGATAGGAAAGAACTTAAAAAGAAGACAAGATGTGTGGCATGCTTTGGTATATTTTTATGAGCTAAAGGTATGCAGAAAAAGGTGCAGGTGTAACGCACCCAAGTTCTCTGGATAAAATTAAGAGCATAGATTTGTATGTTGTTTCAAATGCTGCCTTCGTGCAGACACCTACCTACATAGGCATTTGCAGGGGGACAATATATAAAAGAGTATAATTAGAGGCCCACATGGCTTCCTTTGCCCTGGGGAAGAAAAGCAAGATCTTACAAGAGATAGAGTAATTAAGGTTGAGAGTAACCAATGGCAGCTGTATCTTGGATACATAACCCCAGAGCTCCTGATTAAAGAATAATCAGTACCAGCTTGTCAGTCACCAGTGTCTGGAATGCAGACATCCTAGAACATGATGTATTTGTAATTCTAAAGAGATAAAAGAAACTAAGAAAAAATATTTATATCAACAAATCAGGTGGAAGCAAGATCACGGCTAAGCTGCCCAGGAGTTTGCAAGCTCATGGTTGTAAGTATATAATAAACACTCTGCTAATATTTCTGTTAGTGCAGCTATACGGTAAAATATTGTAGCACTGCTGTATAATATTGCTTGTTGTAAAGCCCACTTAAAATGGTCATGTAATTTGTCTTAAAATTAATAAATGACATGGCATCAAAATTACACATTAGATACAACAAATATAAACAGTAGGGCTATAAGATGTTCGTGTGTTTTACAGAATGTCTCAGCATCTGAATGTGGAGACAATGGATCATGTTATTGCAGAAGGAAAGAACTAAAGATTTTTAAATTCTTCTCATATTCATAATTCTACACAAGTTGCTTGGGTTTTTTGCATGTGCATGTAAGCTCTAAGAAAAACAGGAAAAAAGAATGCTGTTAGCATATTTTGCGCCTAAAATCCTGATTTTTTTTTCCCCCCCTCATGGCAAGTGAGCTGTTCTTGTCTTCAGCTGAATCCAGATGCCATTATTTGGGCGAAGAACCAGTTCTCCTACCAAGCCAAGTTCTTCTCGTTTTTGACTTGTTTCCACCCAAAAGCGGCGCAGGAGGGTGGCTAAAACAGTTTTCTCTTCCATCTGTGCAAAGCGCTGGCCTACAGGGTAAATAGAAACAAAAAAAGCTGGAATTCAGTAACAATAGCCCCACAACTGCTCCAGGCTCTCTCAACAAATACAGTACAGGGAATCCAAGTAGAAACTAGTGTGGACCTAAATCAGGGCTGTAATGAGAGTGGAATTTGCCTCTACCCAAGGTAACTTTCCTTCTAGGGTTAACCTTACAATGTGCAGGCTCCCCCAGCAAGATGAATTTAACACTGAATTGGAGGGAAACACACTACAAAAATGTGACATTGTTGTGTTTCTCATAAGCTTGAACAGGGAGAAGACCAAGGCAGTAGGATGGAAGATGAGCTCACCTGCAGGTGTCCCACCACACAAACATCTACAGGATAAAGGAGGGCTACACACACACACACACACACACACACGGAGATATAGATATGCACACATAGCAGAAGAACAGAGAGGATTCTGTTTTGGACCTTTAATGCTAAACAGAAAGATTGCTGGGGCATATAGTAAAATATTTCAAAAGAAAATGGGGAAAGGGAAGAAGCGAAACAGGCAGAATTAAAGATGGAATTCAGCAAACAGTAACAGACCCCATACAATTGGCCAAAGATTTAGCCCTAAGGAAGAGAGAACAGAAGTAGTAGTGCTGTATTTCTACCCATTTTGTTGAACCCTTTCACTGTACATTGTTTATACAGACATGGTCTAGAAAGGGATCTTTGGAGTCTGTAAAGCACCCAGGCTACCCTGGAAGCTTTATAAACTTTTATAGCTAACTACCCTCTCTGTAAGAAATCAGATCCCTCCTGCAACACATGAAAATAGAGTAAAAATAATTCACTAATTTCTGAGGGTGTTTTCCATTTCATCTGCACTTAATAGATGGACTCCTAAGATCTTCTATTCTAACTTCACTCCTCAGCCAGCCAGATCTCAACAGATGCTGCTGAGAGCCCTTTGTCATTGGGACACAGCCCTGTTCAGAATGGAACAAAAACCTGGAAGTGAAATGAAATCAAAGTAACATACATTCACCTTCCCCCAAATTCCTCATGCTATTCAGAGCTATTAATATAACAGATGTCACACACAGTACGTAACCCACTTATTTGTTATGCCTTTCTGAGCATCCAATAGGCATAACCTGCAGCACAAGTGGCATGGGCAGCCTCTGTACATGGCATGCAGTAGACTGAGGAGAAGGCACAATGGTAGATAGGGCAGGGAATAGAAAACAGACCAGCAGATTGAATAGGGAGTACAGGGCAGGAAGCAGAAAGCACACCAGCACATCAAGGAGGCGACACAGAACAGGGAACAGAAAGCAGAGCAGCAGATTAGGTAGGGGAAAGGGATTAATCAAGTGACACTCTTGGGGAAAGTGTGGGTTTGGCATGCCTGCCAGAAAGTTTGGCCCCCACTGCTTTAGGGTGTTGAGTGCTTCTAAGAAATATATCAGGAGGGAGGGTCAGATCTTAATCCACTTTTCAGACTTCTAAGACTACCATAGCTAGACCCAAAGGATGGATTGTGCCTTAGGAATGCAATCCTAATCAGTCATGCACAACAGAAAGCTCTGTTCTCTCAGTGCATAAACTACTGTACACCCTGACCCTAACCTAAGGCTGTGGCAGAAGGCCACTTCTGTTTCTCCCCAAAAACTCTGTTCTGTTACAATGTGGTTAAGATGGGCCCTGCAGAGGGTATACATCTTACCCTATCTCTTTAGGTAACCTGAGCTGGATACATTCCTGAGGGAACAGGGAAACCTGCTTCCTCTGCCTACATGACTGGCATCACATACCTGGATGAGGGGCCTGGACTCCCTGGGGAGGTAGGAACTGCCAGTCTGCCCAGCAGCTAGTGATGCATTTCAAATTGGTTGGCTGACAGCCAACAGGTGCTGGCCTCCATTGGACCAGGTAAATGAGGTCATAAGGGCTATATAAGTTAAGGACTGCCTAGGAGGAGGAGGTAGCAGCCGTGAGGAAGACTCGGAGAGAGAGAGAGAAGAGCTGAGCCGTTTGAAAATTGCGCACGCTCTCTCTCAAAACTCATGATCAAGAAACTGCTTGCCTCTGGATGATAGTTGTGAGTAAGCTACCTGAGATCTAACCAGATGTATAGTTTGCAGTAAGTCACATGCATGATCAAAGGCTACCTAGCCATGCCAGTTTGCTCTATGGGATTTCTCTGATATTGCTCTACCCTATACTCTATTGCAACCCTACCCCTTGTAACCAATAAAGTTCTCCTTTGTACTTAGCATGAGAGACTTATTGAGTGTGGGTCTAGATTATGCCTTGGGAACCCCTCGGTTCAGCTGATTAAGGGAGACCACTACTTGTGCTTCCGATTGAGAGAAGCACCCCCAGCGCTTGAAGCGAGTCAAGTACCCTGGAGGGCTACTAGGCCTGTGTTTCCCAGGGTGCACAGAGCCAGAATAAAGCCCAGCCCTGGGTGGTGGCAGTTTTTACGCCAGGCTAGCAGGTGTGCTCCAGGAAGGAGGTCGGCCTGACGTGAGGCCCTCCCCCAGGGAGGCACTCGGAGCCTGGAAGGTGGTTGGGCGCAGTGAGGTGGGTGGCTCAACAAAGGAGCACCCCTTACTGGCCTGCCACAAAGGTAGTCTGCAGATTTTCTCTCCCTTTTTCCCAGGATGGGCAGGCTTTTCTGATCTTAACCCATGAGAAAGCATATATAGATCTCTTCTATTCTTTTGGATCCTGGACTAAGCTGAATGCACCCTCTAACCTTCCCATTTTACCTGGGCTGCTGGACAGCCAGGAGCAGAACAATCAGGGAACCAAAAGAAGAACCAAGAGAATGTGACTGCAGAGCCTAGTGAGATTGGTACTGCCCCGGGTTAAGTGAAAATGGTTCCCTAGGTTCTGGCCCCTGCTCCCAATGCTGCCTGTGAATTTTCCACTGAGTAAAATGCAAAGTAAGCTTTAGAAGCAGGATCTCCTCCCTCCCAGGGTAATGTTCTCCTCACTGGGCCAGAGTCACATTCCCTTCCTTCTTGCTTGTTTCCTAAATTAATGATGTGCTTTACATTAGACAGTCACTGCTTAAAAATACAAGTAACCCAGTCAGCAGGGAGCAGAACCCAAGACACACTCCCTTTTGTTTGTTTTCTGGCCAGTCCCAGGACTCATGATGACTCATTCACCCTTGAATGCCTAGAGGCCCAACTATGGAGAGTGCTCTTGGTCCTTGCCTGTTGTTACAGCACTTTGTTGGGATTGTCTGGCAGAGCAGAGGGGGTAAGTATGAAAAGTAGCATCAATGCTGACACAGCTTCCAGATGCCCATTCCTGGTTCGGCTCCCCATCAGCTGGGAGCTGTGTTCACGTCCCAGCCAGGGAGCAAGGGGCTGGGAAAAGTGCCAATGGAGCCAGCACAGCTCCCAGATCTCTAGCCCTGGCATGGACACAGAAACCCCACCCTGCTGCTGAGCCACCAAAGCCAGCCAGCCCACGCTGGACTGGAGCTGGGTTGTGTCAGCTCATGTCTTATACAGATTACCAGCCCTTGCCCTAAAGAGCCAGTGAGTTTTACGCATTCAGTGAAGGAAAGCAGAGTCACTGAAATATTACCATCCACTTGAGGGCCATCAGCAATCTAAATCACTGCACAAACAGATACATTTTGAGGGAGCAGAATGACAGTCCTGCATGATGTGCCATAACGATTTGACTTTGGCTTGTTTTGGGCCTGGAGGGGATGCTCTTCCCTCTAGCCCACAAAGTTCACGTGGCACAGAATTACAAATAAAGCAAGTCCCAAGAAGAAATAACAATAGTAGAAAGGGGGGAAGGAAGGGAACAATTGAACTCTGAGTGTATAGACCTGTTCCAACTTTAAATCTGCTAGATGGAGTGTTAAAGTTGGAACAGGGTTTGCTGCATTTGAATGTCAGTTGTTCTCAGCTCACACACGACAATTAAAACATCCACCTGCTGCCCTTTTCAAAGCCTTAGCGTGTACACATCCCCAGGAACACCATGAGAAAGAAAACATTGCAAATACTAGTAATCTGATTTCTGAGATACCAGTGAGGCTCTGCTGCATTTAGGAAGTGCCCAAAAACTGAACTCTCCATTACAATGCTATGAGTATTTCAGCAAAGAAAGCTCCACCTGTTCCACCCTAATGATAAAGCAATAGCCTTATTACACTGTTAAATGACTACACTAGTGTTACCATTAATTCCATACCAATGCAATTTCTGGGGCCAGCAGAGAAGGGCACGTATGCATAGGGATGTCTTCCACTAGAATTCTCAGGGAAGAATCGCTCAGGTCTGAATTTTTCAGGCTCCGGGAAAATATCTGGTTCTCTATGCAGTGCATAAGGAACAATAATGACATCTATTCCTTTTGGTATCTTAAATTTTCCTGGGAAAAAAAAAGAATCAACATGATAGCAAAGCATCTTGATAGCAAAGTAACATGATAGCATGATGATCTGGTAGCAAAGTAAAGGTCCCTCTACGCATGCAGGTAAAGGCACAATGGGAGCTAATGTGTGATCTACATAATTGCACCTCCTGCCAGGCCACACAGGCATGACAGGAAGCGTAACTGTGGGACCATATATTAGATCCCATCACACCTTATCACTGGTGCAGGCGGGAGCCTGGAATCATGATCAAAGTATCATAAAATCATACCAAATTAGGGTAGGAAAGGACCTCAGGAAGTTATCTAGTCCAATCCCCTGTTCAAAGCAGAAGCATTCCCAACTATCTCATCCCAGCCAAGGCTTTGTCTACCTGGGTCTTAAAAACCTCCAAGGATGGAGATTCCATAACCCGTCTGGATAGCTTGTTCCAGTGCTTTACTACTCTCTCCAAACTGAATGGTCCCAATCTCTATTTCCACTGAGAAATTTCTCCAAGCCTTCTATTACTATTATGCCTTTTGTGAGACAGGGGGATCAGAAATGATCACAGTGGACCTCAACCAGAACTCGTATTACTTCAGTTTTCGAGTGACATAACTATCCTCTCGGAAGCTGTACCATGGTCATTGCTACTTAATGACTTGATTAGGACACACTGTTACATTTATTAATTTTATTTAAAAACAAAAAAAAAACCAACACTCATTTACCTCAGATTCATGATCTCGGGCTCCCCCTGCACTGGCTCCCACAGCTGTGAGCCCTGCAACTGATGGAGCTGTATGAGACTTGCAGCTGGGGAAGTGTTCCCCATGCTGCCCCCGTTGCAAGCCCTACATCTGATGTGGGCTGTGGGGCTCACAGCTGGGGCTGTGCAAAGAACACAGTACTTGCTGCAAGCCTTGTGAAGTGCAGGGCTGGCAGCAGGGGCAGTGTTCTTTCCACTGCCCTGGCTGCAAGCCCTGCAGCCCTCAGTTGTTGGTGCTCCCAGCCACAGGGGAGGACTTGGCCACATGTTCAATTAATGATGCAATTATAACAAACTACAAAGATATTACACATTTTTTTGTGAAATAACTTAATAGCATGACAAAACAAGCTCTAAACCACTAATGGATTGAATGTGCAGCTGGGTCACACCTTAAGGCATGACTACCTAGTTAATCATGCCTTAAGTGTAATGTGTAGAGAGGGCCAAAGAGACATTCAACAGATGCAGGGCACAAAAACCACTGATTACCTGTGAAACACTTTCATAAATAAATATGTATAGTATCTAAAAAAGGTGTCAAAGATATAATCCACAGGCTGGATCCGACCCATAGAGACATAATCCAGGCTGTGGGTTTCAGATTGACCCCACACACTGTATATGGTAGGCAGAGCCACTCTGGCATGTGGGCTGGACCAGATTTGGCCATGTTGGTGCCAGCATGCACAGCCAGTCTAGCAGGACACCACATGCAGAACATGCCTCATGATGACCCCCTAGGCTGTCTGCAGCACCCACAGCACCAGATCCAGCCTGCACACTGCCTGCAGATGCACCAGGCCCAATCCAGGACTAGCATGGTGTGGTGTGTGGGCTGGACCCACAGTCTGAAGGGGGGGGTTGGGGGGAGGCTAGCCTGATACTGCAGGTGTTGCAGCGGGACCTTACTGCATGGGACCAGCACAAGACATGTGCTGAATGCTGTGCCCCACCAGACTCCCTCTGCATACTGGCTCTAATGTGCATGGACAGCCTGGACTGGACCAGGAGCCAGTGCACAAGACAGTCTGTACTTCATGCTACCCCCTGGGCCACATGAAGTGCCCACAGCATTGGTCTAACCTGCATGCCACCTGCAACACAAGCTCTGGAGCAAGGCCAGCGCATGCTGCACAGGACACAGGGAGCCAGCAAGGGACAAGTGCTGCACACAGTGTCCTGCAAAACCAGCCCTCTGCAGACCAGCTCTGTGACCCTCATCCAGTCTACACGCCTGGATGAGTTGTACCCCCAGTATAAAGCAAGGAACATATGCATATGGCTTACAACTTCGTACTAATATAGCAATCTTGACTCAAGGTCCGGGCAAAGAAAGGCACTGAAGGGAAGAGACGAAGGGCTTCCTTAACAACACACTCAAGATACCGTAGGTTCTTCAAATCCTCCATTGTGACAGGACGGTCAGAGTCACCTATCAATAAATAAATAAATAAAATCACAAGGCGGTGTAAAAATCCAACTGTCCTAATTAAACAAATAATAGGATAAGAGTGTTGATAGTCTAATAAGTATGCAAGTAGCAAGCCAAATAAATAGTTGGGAGTGACATCAGACAAGCTTTAGGATGCAAAGTGCCCTTCCCCAGGCCTGGGAAAGAAGCAGAAATAGCCTAAGCTAAATACCAGAGAAAACAATGAGGTGTGTTTATCTCCATCACCTAAATGAAAACAGCCACTTGCAGAACTAGAAAAAAGGCTGTAAAATGTGGACCAAATATAAGTTTTCAGAGGTATCTGAAAAACAAGTAAAGAGCAGCTGAAATAGATAACCTAATTATACAAAATAAGACCATTCAAAAGGGAAGAGGGTCCTTATTACCTGTGGTATACAGAGGTTACATGTTCATTTGATCTCTGCTAATGAGCCATAAAACCACTGTCTGTGTTTGGTCCATAGTTTTCAGTATCCAGTACATTTAGGAATTTTTGTTTCCAGGCCCCCCTTTAAAGGTGTTTTGAAGATTTCTCTCTAGTACAGGAAGAATGAGATCAGAAATGGAGTATCTGTTCTGTAATAAGTGTTCTCCCACTGGTGACTGGATGTTTTGGTCCTTTATTACAGAAAGATGATAACAAACTCTCTAAAAAATGTGGACATTTACCAAACACGTCATCCAATTCTCTGTGCACTTTCTTCTGGACTTCAGGATGGCATCCAAGTAAGTGCAATGCCCAACTCATGCCAGCAGCTGTTGTATCATGCCCCTAAAGGTACAGATTTAAACAGATGCTCAGATCTGCATTGCCATTATGAATACATACATACAGAAATATTTAATACAACTCTAAAAGAAAGTTATATAGTTATGTAATAATATAGCAGCAAAATTTGGGGGGAAAAGTTAAGAATGTATGAATCCATTACACATTTCAAATATTTAAGTTACAAAAAAAAAACTAGTTATTTTTGTAATTGATTGTTATTGATATAATGTGTGAAGAGTAGGAGGAAAAATCATCTTCAAATAGTCTTCAATTAAAAAAAAACCCAGACAAACAAAAATACCAAATGAGTCCCTTTCCCAACCATGCTACTACACCATTCTATTTGAGTGGAATCAGAAGCCTGGCTTCTCCATTGTGTCCATAGTACATTTCAGTCAAAAAGCCTCTAGAAGGACAGAGTTACATAAGCATAATGCTCATATTAGTGAGTCTGGCTAATGGGTATAATGCAATGTGCAACCAAAAATTCAGAGGTGAAACAGGATAGTTCCATGCCCTGGGCAGCAGTGACACACCGGGCAGTGCTGGTTGTGGTTCTGCTAGTGGTAGCCACGTGGCCAGCCACCACTTGCAGCAGCAGCCATTTTTGTGCCCCACCCAAAGACAGCATTTTTGGTCCAGGTGTCTCAGCCACCCCCTTCAGTTATGCTACTGCACAACTGAGAGTATAAATAAGGTAAATGAATGTTTTTAATAAAATTAATAAAATGTAATAATGTGTCCTAATCAATAGGGTTGTGCAAAGCTTCAGTCCCCGATTCGATTCGGTGGAGAGTCAGCTTGATTCGGTGGCCGAATCCGAATCGAATCAGAGGACCCTTTAATCTCTCCAAATCGAATCAGAACCCTCCAAATTGATTCGGAGAGATTCAGCAATTCAGACATAGACACACTTTTAAATGTTTTTTCTACATACCTCTGGGTAGCAGGGGCTCATGAATGCTGCGATGCTGGGGCACATGGAGTGTCCCACAGAAGCACAGGGCGGAGGGGGCCTCTCCAGTGTGCTCAGCAGCAGACCCAGAAGTGGACCAAGAAGCACTTCCAATCCACTTGTGGGTCCGCTGGGGAATGCGTTGGGCCCCCCTCCCCCCTTGGCTCGGCAACTGGTGCCTCCTTGGTCTGGTGGGGCACCCAGGGTACCCCCAGGGCTGATCACCGAGCTGGAGATGTGTGGGAGGAGCCCCCTTGCGAACTCCCTGGCAGACCCGGGAGTGGACCAGAAGTACTTCTGGTCCACTTCCAAGTTCACCACCAAGCACACAGAGGACTTCTCCCCTCTCCGCCCCGCCCTCCTGTGGGACGCTCCATGCACCCCAGCTTCACAGCATTCACAAGCCATGCTGGTACCTCGAGGTTTGCAGAAAAACATTTAAAGCTGTGTCTATGTCCAAATAGCTGATTCTCCAAGTCGGCACTGAATCTTCAGATTCAGACTTGGCCCAATTGAATCAGGGACAGTGATCTGAATCAATTAATTGAATCACTGTCCCCGATTCAGGCTGAATTCAAATCTGTATCAAACAGGGCCCACTTCACACACCCTTACTAATCAAGTCATAATAATGACCATGGTACAGCTTCAAAGAGGACAGTTAGGAGAACTGAAAACTGAAGTAACATAGGTTGTGGTTCAAGTCCACCGTAATCATTTCTGGTCCTCCTGTCTCAGAAAAGGCATGACAGTAATGGAAGGCTTGGAGAGATTTCTCAATGGAAAAAGAGAAATTGGGACCATTGAGTTTAGAGAGGGTAGTAAAGCACTGGAACAAGCTGCCCAGAGAGGTTGTGTAATATCCATCCTTGGAGGTTTTTAGGACACAGGTAGACAAAGTCTTTGTCTTGAGATAGTTGGGAATGCTCCTGCTTTGAGCAGGGAGTTGAACTAGATGACCTCCTGCATCCCTTCCAACCCTAATTTTCTATGATTCTATGATAATTAAGATGAGCCAATGGAGTTTACTACTCAGAGTATTAGGACGTATAAGGCTATCAATATTTGAAAAGTTTAAAAGAATGTTGTCCTTCTAAAAATCAGATTATAATTTCATATATCCTCTAGTCTTGCACAGTACACTGAATTAGCTGGTACTCAGTATGACTAGAGCAGATGAACAACTGGTCTGATATGGTACAGCAAGTGCTGCCCTTCTTAGTATATATAATGTTCCTCCTCTGTTTTATGAAAGCAAAGGATGTAAATGATTTGAAAACAGTTTGCCTAAATAGTCTGTCTGTTGTCTTTGGACTTCTCAGTAGCATAAGTGAAGGGGGTAACCAGGACAACAGCCCCAGGCACCACCTTTTTGCTACTTGGGCAGCGGAAGGGGTTTGAAAAGTGGCCCCACCATACTGACAGCTAATCATTGTGCCATGGTATCTGGCACTGCCAGGTGCATCATGGCTGCCCCAAGAGCAAAGGACACTGTTATGCTTCTGGGACTTCATGTGGGAGTAGGGATTTCTCAGAGGTATCATGCACCCAGGATTGAGCACACAGTTCTGTCAAATAACTACACTTCTGCTTGACATTTTCCATCTCCTACAGCCCTCTAATTTATAATATGGATGATTTTTTCACTCTCAGAGCAAAGAAATGTACTGGAGAATAGCATTTTGCATAGTAATATTGCATCAAGGTCCTCTATTTCCTTCTATTCATTTATTGCTATATACATTTAATAAAATCAAAGCTTGTCTCATACCAGGAAAGGCTAAATTTTGTAAAAAAGAGCTTCCATGAGGGTACCTCAAACATGAAAGTGTCCACTTCCTCTCGAATATCTAGGTAGCTCAGTTTGTTCCCTTCATCATCAGTTGCATTCAGAAGCATGTCAAGGAAAGCTCTTCTCTTTTTCAACCCTCTTAGTTTGCAGCTGTCATTAAAGTTGTCTGTACTTCCTCCACGGTTCTTGGTCTCTCTGGCTTTTTCTGTAATAACCTCGAAAAATAAAAGAAGAA
The DNA here is from genome assembly GCF_052110815.1 of Crocodylus siamensis. Lineage (NCBI taxonomy): Eukaryota > Metazoa > Chordata > Crocodylia > Crocodylidae > Crocodylus > Crocodylus siamensis. Next base: position 66,262,365 of record NC_143396.1, read on the forward strand.
AGTTCCTTGAATTCAAAACTTTGACTTGGTCTATCCCAAACATGCTGCTCATCCAATAAAAGGTATTGCCCACAACAATCCTGGCCTCTTGGATAATAAATATTCAGTATTTAGAATTCACAGTCTACCAATTTGTAACAAGTGGGAGTCCCAGTGCCGGTCAAGTTGTTGGCCTGTCCGCTTGTCTCTGGGCTAACCACCTGCCTACCTCACCTGCCATGCCTTTGGTGATACTAACTGGAAGATGTTAACCAGGCAGAAGGCTGTCCATTTACTTGCTCTGATGCCAAGGGCTTATATACACAGCTCCAAAACTTCCTTTATACCGTGTCCCATGCCTTGCAGATGGCATCCATGGCCTAACACCTGGTCTAAGCTTATGTACCCTCACACTGGGCTCACAATCTCATTCACTCGGGGCTCCCAGCCCCTCCCTTTTCCTCGGGCTCCCTGCCCGGCTTGAGACCCTCTTGGTCCTTCATCCCTTGCCGAAAGTGTGGCCTCAATCCCCTTCCCCCTGGAGCCTCATACTCAGCTCCTTCTTGGGGCTTAGAATTCTACCCCCCTGGAGCCTCACATCCAGCTCGCTGTGGCCCTCAGCTGGCTCTGGCCTCTTCACCTAACCAGGACCCAACCACAGGTTTCACACAGTAATCTGGGCTCTCGATTTGTCTTCAGGGTTTGCTCTCCTAGCCTTTTCCCTCCATGAGGTAATCCGCAAGGCAGCAGGGGCCGAGGCTTTCTGGCACCCCATACTCACCCTTCACTAAAGAGGCAGAGGTGTGGCATTTCCTGGAGACTTCCCTGCCACCAGCAGTCCCACCATGCTATCCAGCCCCAGCAGGGTGTAGTTTTAGGTCATGCCCAAGAACAGGAACCTCCACCTTCCCTATAGTTCCTGCCCTGTACCTCCAAGATGGTATGACCAGAAGCTCCAGCTTGTTAATGCTCTCTCTCTAGCTGCTTGCAGCAGACTGCTGGCTCCACTACTCAGAGTCCTGTTCTTATAATAAACAGCTAGCCATTGTTCCCAATTGGCCATTTGTACCCGATTGAGAATGCAGCCACCTGCAAGCTGCTCTGCTGCCTGCCTATGCCCCTTTGAGTAACAGAGCACAAGTTGTGCTCTGTTACACAATTATATTAAAAAAATAAACCTTATTCTAGATATTAAATAACGTACAGCTCCCTTACTTCCTGCCATGCACTACTTTGCATTGGAAGGGGATAAATATGCACTTAGCATTTGGTTTCCCTCCTGTACACTGAGTTTGGACAGGTTACTACTGTGAATAATGTGGAATCTGACTATTTAAGCCCTAATTTTTCAATGAAAGGCAATTTTTGGGTAAACACTTTGTGCTAAACACTAGGACACTAGTTTTACTCTCTGTTCCACATTTTTCAGCCTTCAGCACTAAGGACAGCTTCACAGGAACCTTTCCAATAACATATCTTTTGCTAATCATTGAGCCCCAGGACTTTTGTCACTGCCAGACCCCCATCCCCAGTCCCACCACCATCCTCAGACCCCTGCCCCCAGATATCTTGCCACCTCCAGACTGCTGATGCCACCGGTAGACCTGGCACCGTGGGACCCCTTGCTGCCCCAATAGTGGCCACCATGACCATCCCCACACCCTGAGCTGGATCTAGCTAGCAAGGAGCCCTCTGGTCCAGATGTGATTTAGGGCCCCAGATAAACATGATATCCCTGTTCTAAAGGAATCAAGAGAATTTAACTTTATTTGTGGTGACACTAGGTCATTTAAGGTCTGGTTTGTTTACTACCAAACTGCTAGTTCCATGTTAGTATTTTCCAATGATGAAAAACAACGGCCTAGAAACAATGTAATAAAGTTATACTTTTTTCTTCAGTGTATCCTTTTGGTATCTGCATATAGTCTACATTAAACTGTTTAATAATTGACATCTCTCAGGTAAACTGGTATTTCCTCAGGCCGAGCCCCCAGTCACTATATTCACAAACTAGTATCTCAGACTATGGCACTTTGTTTTCTAAATAAAGAAAATAGGAAAAAGAACAATAGATTACCTTGTCCGTAAAACTGTGAAGTATCTTAAGACTTCTATTATGTTCCTGTCCTTCTTGGAACATAGAGTACAACAGATCAGGCCAAAGCCAAAAAAATTTCTGTCTATGATGAATTATATCACTCATCCTAGGTAACACAAATAAAATGTTATATGCATTTGTCAAAACACACTAACAATTCCTCCCCAAAATCCTAACAGTATCTAACTGTTCTGGTACTGGATGGGAAGAACTACTTGATAGCGGAAACAACAAACATTTTGATTTGCTTTTAGGGATTCAAGCAATTCAAGCAATTTTAATTTAATCATAACATTCAAAAGCCATTGCATTTTTGTTGCTTGTTGTTACATACATGCCAATATCAAGTGAAATCTGTTCCTATATAAAAAAATTAATATTGATCACAGATGCTTATTAGCATAAAACAGAGATCTAGGGCCAATATTTTGGGGGTTATTTTGATGTAAACCTGGACTAACTCTATTGATGGTTCTAATTTGGATTTCTAATTTCATAAAAAACAGGGAGTGGAGTTTGTTTTTTAATGATTGAGCAGTTTCCATGATGTTTACCATGATTTCAACATTACTACAATTTGGACGTGTAAGCAGACTGGGGACCTGTAAGCTTGTCCAACAGCTCTCTAAATTATACAGTTGATCCAAAAAAGGATATCACAAAAAAGCCCTGCCCCTCAATATTTTCTGGACCATAACAGCTACACAACACTCCAACCCCACTAAGTAATCTAATACATGAAGAAAAGAAACTTTGATAGGATTGTTTTCTACTGAGAGAGATTACTCTGAAACAGCTATATTAACTGATCCTGTCCATTGCCAGTCTAGTGCATCCTGTAACAGGTCCGGCACAGATTTACAGCGCTTTCAAATTCATCAAGCTCAGCCATATGATTCAGAATAGTTAAGCAGACCTTCAGACTCCAGGAAACGATATAGTTTTATATTGGCAAAATGCTTTCAAATATTTTGACTGTATAAGAGTAAATCACAAAATAAATTGTCATATAAATGATACAAAGTTTGTTGTATTCCAAAATAACCTCAACATTTCAGGGATGATTCTTCTTTATAGTAATGTCCTTTTACAAATAGTGAAGCAAAAAAGAGGGGACTTGAACTGAAACTAAATGGGAAGATGGGAAGAAGGAAGTCAATGTCATCTTCTTGGACTTCCAGAAGGCCTTCAACACAGTGTCCCACCCAATTCTGGTGGGCAAGCTGAGGGACTGTGGCATTGATGAATGCACGGTCACATGGGTGGCAAACTGGCTCCAGGGGCAAACCCAGAGGGTGTTGGTGGACGGGTCGATGTCGACCTGGGAGGGTGTAGGCAGCAGAGTCCCCCAGGGCTTGGTCCCTGGGTCGGTGCTGTTCAACATCTTCATTAGCGACCTGGACGAGGGTGTGGAGGGCACCCTGTTCAAGTTCAGTGATGACACCAAGCTGTTGGGTAAAGTGACTACACTGGCAGGCAGGGACCGCATCCAGGCAGACCTGGATAGGTTGGAGAAGTGGGCGGATCTGAACGGGATGTGGTTCAACAAGGACAAGTGCAGGGTGCTGCACCTGGGGAGAGGGAACCAGCATTATGGTTATAGGTTAGGGGCTGACCCTCTCAGCAGCACAGAGACAGAGAGGGATCTTGGAGTCAATCTTGACTCCAGGATGAATATGAGTCGCCAATGCAACGAAGCAACAGGCAGAGCCAACTGCACCCTGTCATACATCAACAGGGGCATTGCTAACAGGTCCAGAGAGGTCTTGCTCCCCCTTTATGCAGCGCTGGTCAGGCCGCAGCTGGAGTACTGTGTCCAATTCTGGGCCCCACACTTCAAGAATGACGTGGAGAACCTGGAGAGGGTCCAGAGGAGGGCCACTCATAGCTGAGGGCCTTCATGGCCAGCCCTATGAGGAGAGGCTGAGGAAACTGAATCTCTTCAGTCTCCACAAGAGGAGACTGAGGGGGATCTTGTGGCTGCCTACAACTTTATCAGGGGCCACCAGCAGGGACTCGGGGAAAGTCTGTTCACCACGGCCCCCCTGGGAGTCACCAGGAACAATGGCCACAAGCTGAGGGAGGACAGGTTGAGGTTAGATATTAGGAAGAACTACTTCACTGTAAGGGTGGCCAGAGCCTGGAATAGGCTTCCCAGAGAGGTAGTGCTCTCACCTTCCCTGGAGATATTGAAGAGGAGACTGGATAGGGACCTGGCTGGGGTCTTATGACCCCTGCCACCCCCAGTGCTCCTTCCTGTCCATGGCAGGGGGTCGGACTAGATGATCTGTCTAGGTCCCTTCCAACTCATTGATTCTATGATAAATTGCAGTTATACCCACTTCAAGGCCCCTTTATACTGTTAAGGTAGAGTAAAAGGGCCTTGACAAAATAAGAGTCAGACCCTTCAACCCTACCTGGCACCAGATTTCATGCTGATGTGCATGCAACACTCAATTCCAATTAAATCAATGAGTCAGCTTCATTTTTGTGCAGCATCTTACATAAGCCTTGTACGCTAGTACAATGCAAATGCAAAATATTGCCTTTCTAATCTAACTGAGCTTCACACCCATGCATTGTGCTGGCATAAATAACCAAACAAGGTGCTGGACACTGGTGACTTAAGGTAATTGTGGTCTGTGCATACAGAGCTCCAGCTTTTCTCTGCCCATGTGAATTCTACATTCAGATGATATAGCAACTATTTCAATCTCCATTAAGTGTGAAGGGCCAGAAATGCAGCTGCACCATGTGAAGACATTTAAAAAGTGCTCATTGTGGGACTATCCCAGAAAAATCCTCTGGGTGGGTACAGGTGTAATATTTCCTCTCTTGCTCCAACATTCTACCTCCATACACACTTGTGCACTTTGCAAACCTTGTACAATTCCCACTGTTCTCCACAAACGGGCAACGCAGACCTTAAAGTATTGTTGTCCTAGCATAGTACCAGATGTCCAGCAGAAATGGTTTGTACTTTTGTAAAATCCCAGGTGTTACTGCTGATATTAGCACGCTCAACCATAATGTAACAAATCTATTAAGCAGATTTGAAAGATGTACACTTACTTGTAAACAGCACGAACGTATTCTGAATCTTTATCACTCTGTGCACCAATGTTCCTGCCCATTGCAGTTTCTAGAAGGAGCAATTCACCAAAAGTGAGATAACTATGTGGAGAGTCACAAACAAACAGACACCACACATTCATTGATGGTTTTCAAGCACTGCAATTATTTACACCCTCCACATACAATTCTTTTCTAGTTGGTATATTCTCTTTCAAAACTAGTTGTAATACTATTTTTCCTTTAAATCTCCCTCATTTTAGACTCCATCTCTCTCTTCGATCCTACCAAAACAAAATTCTCAAAACATATTTGATTGGTGAGACAAATATATAAATAATTAAACTAGAATGTAGATGATGTGGAAGTAGTCTTACAAGATATTCAGTGCTGTTCTGTGTCATTTTCTCAATAAATTAAACTGTAGCATTGTAACACCTGTACTTGGAAGCTTCCTTATCATTTACTGCACTTTCCTAGCAATTGTTGAATCATACCCAGGTCTTACCACATATTATGTCCAAGGCACAAAGAGTGATGTCCAGAAAACAATCAAATGGTTCTTGGTCAACATGTTTTTCAAATGTATTTGCCAAAACATTGGCTTGTTCATTCATGACTTCTAGAAAATCAGTCAAGATTGTGAAGTGGAAGGTGGGAGTTATCATTTTTCTCCTCGTCCGCCACTTATCTCCAGTACTTAAAAATAAAGAGAGTGGAAAATTAACTATGAAAAACATATTTAAGAAAGGAAAAATAATGTTCTTTGTGCCAGCAAGTGCATTTAACAGTAGTTACAATTGAAAGAGAAATTCCCAATACTAAACTTTAAATTACAAATAGCACATGTAGTTACGGTTAGTCCATCTGCAGCAAGCATAGCACCAGCCATAGACACCAATTTATGGGGGGCACCAGCAGCATTCTGGGAGCTCTCCACGCAATCCCCCACCCTCAGTACTCAACAGCATAACCAGAATGCCAAAATTACTAGTTATACCTCTAGTTATGACACTTCCATTTCATATCACTCTTGTCTGTTTTATGCTGTAGATTCTTAAGGACTCTGTTCATCCAGCATGCACAATGTCAAACCACAATGCTACCGCAAGTCTGACTCATTTTTTTAGAGCACCATCTTGCTTTAGTGCTCAATCAATACTACTATAAAATCAGCATGACAAGGGCCTTTCCTTCCTGCAGTGTTGAAAATTGTGTCTAAGTAATAAATATATACATAGGTCATCACTTTCATAGTAGGTTTGATACCATACTGTGTATTCTGATCCTTAACATTTGAAAATGTCTATCAATGATACATACAATCAAGACCTGAGCAGTCAGAGCTTGGCACTACCTCCATTTCGTAAGCAGCAGAGTGCTCTTCATATGCACTCCTGCCATGACTGTGAGCCCCATGATTAAGAATAAATTAGGTGTATGGTCCAGCAAGTAGGACTGTGGTCTAAAGTCAGGAGAAAAGAGTTCTAATCCCAGCTCTATCAAGGATGATAGGACCTTAGAGCAGTAATTTCCTTTTGTACCTGGCTTCCCCAATGTGAAAAACAGGAATAATATTACTTATCCTTCTTTTTAAGTTTCCTTGACAGCTACGCTTGAAAAATTATATGTGTAAAAGATAAATATATTCATGGATTAAAGATGCACATTCTTGGGAAATGATTAGTGTATCTCGATTAAGATTCTGTTTAAAAAGTGTTCTAAGGTAACCTGATTTAGTCTTTGCTTACAGCTGAAATCCTGCTCAAGTTCATGGACTATTAAGAGGCAATTATACCTGCAAATACCAAGTGAGTTTTTAGGTAAAAATACAGAATAAGCATTATACCAATGTAAAATATGAAATAGTAGAGAATAGACTATATAAGCCTCTAAACTTGCGTAACTTTGCTCATATTGGACATAAAACTACCCTGAAAGAAACAGGATAAAATACTATTGATGGAACAAATATCTAATCCCTGAGTAACCATTTGCTCAATCATAATATACTCTGATTTATCCTATTAATCTGTTTATTTGAAGATAAAGCATAGTACATTATATCTTAAGGCAGCCAATATGCATTATAAATTTGAAACTATGCATAACTAAGGGAATAGGAGTGTATTTACATAGTACTATACCTTGTTAGAAGTCCTGTGCCAAGCCATGGATGCAGAAATTTGTATGGATAGGATTTTTCTATATTCTTTGAATTGCTCAGAATAACCTAACAATAGGAAAATCAATGAAAAAATTCTCTTTAGAAGATGAGATATGGCTACCCCTATCATGCAGACTGTCAGCGTTTCCTTTTTTTCTGATTTTTAGGAACAAAAAGAAATATTCCAGCAATGTTAATATTGCCATTTTTGGGCATATAATATATTTATAGTTCATAGTGAATTGCTTTTTAATTCTTCCCCCCCCCCCTTCATCTCATTACATAACATAAAAATACTCAAAACCAGGAAGAAAAGGTTTTGGAAAATCTGGAATTTTTTGGTTGATTTCCAAACATTGATACTTCTTTCAGAACTAGGGGAGAAGAAAAAATTCAGAATGTGAACTAGAACAAATCCAAACATTTGAAATAGTTCACAAAACAGAATGTCTATCTGTTTCATCACTATCAGTCCCCATTTGAGTAAACACCCCTCTGGTTCCCAGTGACAGCTGGAGTGCTTGGTCTTCACAAGATCTATGCTTCTAAGAACTCCATCAAATCCATCTATCCTAGGAAGCTTGTATAATGGCTTTTTCTACTTCAAGGGGAAAAGAGAGCAGTAAGTTAACATAGGGAAATCCAAGTGCTTCCCTCACCAGAAATAATATCCATAATCATTAGCAGTAGGTATTGTATACTCAGAAGTTAAGATAAAGAAGAGAAAGTTGCACAGTTAAAACGGAATTTGAAAAAACTTATCTGAGTTATATCTGAAGTATTACTATCATTTTATCATAATTACTTTCTTTCCAGTGTGCCTTCAGGTAACACTGGTTCTCATGAGGTTGCCTATGAACCTTGAGATACCAATCTAAATATCAATTGTATCTTTAGATAACAATCTAAATGCAGGGGGTTGGTGCAAAATTTACACAAAAAGAATTTCTGACTTTTGTCATGCTAGTATAACTAGTACAAACAGATCAATGAAGTATGAGACAGGCACACTCACCTCCACAGTATCAGGGTGATAGCAAACAACAAAAGGTAGTGGTCCCACCCAAAGTTTTAACAGCGGTTGATTCCTGTAGTCTTCAGTATATTGCATTACTTGTTTAAAGAATTCTGGAAAAGAGAAATCTGCCTAAATAGGCTAAAACTGAAAGTTCTGTAATGAACTGACTGTAAGTTCACTATAGCTTTAGTTTTGGTGTTTTGGTTTTACTTCACCAAAGCACAATCGTTTTGCACTTTTTTTTTTCCATTACAGTAGCACTCAAAGGGCATATCTACACATGCTGATTTAAGGTGCTTTAGCCATTTTTAAAGTGCATTAAGGGTGTGGGTCTACATATTTGTGTCCTTAATGCATCTTAAAATTACTATTTTAGGCTAATTGCACATAAATGTGATGCCCACATAAAGCAGACATCAATTTTAGGCACGAATAGTTAAGGTGCCTAATGTTATATTGACTGAGTAGGCCAGAGCTGAGCCCATGGCACCCCACACTGCCATGGCGCCCTGCCAAGAAGTGGTGGGTGCTGTTCTCCAAGGCACTGATGCTAGAGCTGGAGCAGTGGTTCTGGCAGCAGCGGTACCTGTCAGTGTGTCAACTGATGACTGCACGCAGGAGGCACAAACCACCCCCACAAAAAAGCAGAACAACCCCAACCCCAGCATGTGTGTGGGCAGGCCAGGGATGAGTGGTAGTTTCATATGCTTCATACATTGTGCAGCAAGCAGAAGAACCATGCCACACCAGCAGAAGCAGAAACAGGGGCAGGGGCAGGCATCAGTCGGGACACCAACAGGTACTGCTGCTGCCAGAGTACTACTCCACAGACAGGTACTGCTCTGCTCCAAGGCACAAACTCTGGAGCTACAGCACCTGCTGCTGCTTCTTGGTAATGCCCAGCAGGCTCCAGCCTGCTCTCAACCAGTGCTGGGGGGCAAGAACACAGGGAGAGGCTTAGGGCCAGGGCCGGGGGGAATGAGGTTGGCCTATCACATCTGTGGGGGCTAGTGGCTCCCACCCCCTTAGCTGGCGCCGGGCTGCACCACCCCACTACCCTGCCACAGGCTTCAGGGGGCTCTCCAGGGTGCTTCCCAGGGCAGGCTCCAAATGCATTTGCCTAGTGAGCCTTGTTAAGGCACCTTAAGGTATGCACGTGTAGATGCACACCTAAATCACCTTAAAGCACATTTGGCTAAGGTGCATTAAGTTTAGGTATGTGTAAATTAAGCATGCCCGAAGTATCAACTCTGCAGTGCAGTATGAAGGTTAGAGGTACTTTAAGTGCTACTGTACTTGGGTACCAGAATCAGTCTAGCTGTATAATATAGCGCTCCCCAGACTTTATTCACCCTGCTAAAAATTAGATCTCTATCACAAAACCTTGTGTAAACAATCAACCACTGGGGAATTTGGTAGTACTGACCAGACTTTCATATTGGAAGGTTCTGCATACTCAAAACAAAATACTTATGGAGGAGGTACTGCTTTGTGGTTTTCCAGATTGGAAACCTGGATGCATTATTCCATGCTATGAATTTTATGAACGGGTTCCTCTGAAACATTCTCATTTACTGGAACAGTAGCTTTCTGGAGCAAGGATGCCTAATCCTGCCCTAGACTATAAAGTTGCAGGGTTACAAGCCCTGATGTACTGGCATAGCACTTTCACACAAGATTAGCAATATATATCAGGAAGATCAAGGAAAGTGCAGGTCTCAGACTAAATGGAGATGGCAACCTAGTAACAGATAATACGGAAAATTCTGAAGTACTCAATGCCTTTTTCACCTCAGTCTTCACAAGCAAGGTCAGCTCCCAGACTACTGCACCTAGCAGCAGTTTGGGGAAAAGGTGAACAGCCAACAGTCGTGAAGAACAGGTTAGGGACTATTTAGAAAAGCTGGACACTTACAAGTTCATGTGGCTGGATGCAACGCATCCAATGGTGCTGAGGGAGCTGGCCAATGTGATTGTAGCACCACTAGCCATCATCTTTGAAGACCCATGGCAACTGAGAGAGGTCCCAGATGACTGGAAAAGGATAAATATAGTGGCCATCTTTAAGAAAGGGAAGAAGGAGGATCCAGAGAACTACAGACCAGTTAGCTTCACCTTGGTCCCTGGAAAATCATAGAGCAGGTCCTCAAGGAATTCATTTCTAAGCACTTGGATGAGAAGAAGGTGTCTTGGGGCAGAAGCAGTTCCTGGCTCTGTATTGATTTTTTCCTATCAGTCTGCAGTTTTGCAGGTGTTAATCTTTGCTCACTAACTCATTACCCTGGCTAGCTATAGTGTAACACAGTAGCTAGCTAGCACAAACACCCATGTCATGAGTTTTGCCTGTCAGCAGCTAGGGGTGCAGGGCTCCAGAACACCCCTGCACCCATCTCCTTGACAGCTGGCAGGCTTTGTGACTGCAGCAAGTGCTAGCAGGCCTGCAGCTTTCACCCTGCTGCATCTTAACTCACAGAGTGTCACCCATGTCAAAAGTTTTTTGTCCACAGCTTGAGATACAGTTTTCCCCAAATGCCTCCATCTATCTCCTTGAATCTTGGCAGGCTTTGTGGCTTCCACAAGGGCTAGCATGCCTGCAGTTTTCACCCCACTGTGGTTTAACACATACACGTGACACGTTTTGCTTTCAAAATATTGGGGTGCAGTTTCCCCAAACCCCATGCACCTATCTCCTTGAAACTTGGCAGACTCCATGCCCTCAGAAGGGGATACCATCCTGCAAGTTTCATCCAAATCAGGCCAGAAATGACAAAGTTATAGGCTATTTTGTCCTTCCCCATTATAGCTGATGGGGAAAATGTTGAAACAGAGAAACATTTTCAACTGGTCTCATTTTGTTTTGAGGCTGTTTTGACTACATCTGTCCGCTTTCAATTTCGCTATTTTGACCTTGAAATGGGTCAAAACAGCATCAAAACAAAACTGGTGGCAAAATTTCACACAACCCTAGTTTTTAGGTCACTAGAGTAAGAATTTCCTGCTCCCATCCCTCCTCGCCGCCTCCGGCTCTCACTGCCACCATCCCCATTGACTCTGGCTGCCCTGGAGGCAGGGAAAAATCTAGAGCCACTCTTGCAGCCAGGCTCAGCTGAGGACACTGCATCTACTAGAAGTCATAAAAGTATTGCCTCTCAAGAACAGAGCACTAATTGAAAGACACTCACAGCAACGTCAACACCTTACCTGGCTCTGGGAGATCTTTGTAAGTGCCTCAAGGTCAAAAAGGCCCTTTCAGTTCACTGATTTCTCTTGAGGATATAATAAAAGGACATGGCACTTTCACAGCACCACAAGTGGCACTGCACTGCTTGGAATTCAGGACAACAAACACTTCCAGAGTTTGTTCTCACTTGGCAATTACCCACAAGAGCTAGCTAAGCAAGCCTGACAGCTTAGCTGACTCCTGTGTCAGACTCCCTTGACAGCAGAAATCATGGGGTTGGTTTGGAAATCTGGATCTGTCCACAGTTAAGAGCTCACTGACACACAGCATGGGACTGCTCCAAAGAGAACTGCCTGACAGACCCCAGCAACATCAGGGACTCTCGGCTCTTTTTATATGTGGAGATTGTTGGTTGGCAAGACAGGTCCTTGTTCCCATAAGAACTGCCATTTACTGGGCCAGACCACAGGCCCATCTTGCCCAGTCTCCTCTGTCATGCCGGGGTAGAGCAGATGCCAAGAGGGAGAGGGAACCAGGTACAACTACGGGGTTTTTCAGTTCCCCTCCCACTTGCAGCCTCCAGCATTTAAGGAGGCTCTGATTCAGAGGCCGTGCCCCTCACTCCCGTGCTCAATAGCTATTGATACCCCTTTCCTCCAGGGACTTGGCCAACCCCTTCTTGAGTCCAGCTCAACTGTCAGCTTCTGCAACAGCCGGTGGCACCGAGTCCCAGGCTGGAATGAGATGCCGTGTGGAAAAGAATCTCTTTCCATTAGTCTGAAACACCCCCTCGACTCCATTCATGTGGGGACTCCTGGAGCTGGTCTTGCAGGGCACTGTCAATAGTAAATCCCAGTTACCTTTCCCTTACCATCTTATTATGCCCCCCACCCTCCAGCGCCTTTTCGAAACCAACTCTTTAGCCTCTCCCGCTTGCTTTGCAGCCCTGATCCTCCCTAGCTGGCGGCAGCAGCATCCAGGGGGTTTCAAGTGGCCCAGCCACCGGCTTGGGAAAGAAGACTCGGGCTACAAGAGCAGGAGGCGCCTCCGGCTGCCGCCTTCGCTGCCAGAGAGAGGGGCCGGCGCTAGAGTGAACCGAGGTCGTCCCGCCGGGCACCCCGCAACGAGCAGCGCCCGAGGGCCGGGCCGGGCTCCTACCTTCCCCCTTGGGCTCGAAGAACAGCGCGTTGCCCAGCAGCGGGTAGCAGGGGCTGAGCCCCGGCACCGGCCGCAGCTGCCGCCACCTGCCCAGGGCCGCGGCCAGCAGGCGCAGGGCGGGGGCTGCCCCCAGCGCCACGAGCAGGGCGCCCCCCGCCGCCGCCGCCCAGTACAGCAGCCGCGCACCCCCCTCCTCCGCCGCCGCCGCCGCCGCCGCCAGCCCGGAGCTCATGGCCGCCGCCATCTGACCCCCGCCCGCCCGCCCGCTTTTGTGCGCCGGGATGTGCCGGGGCGCGGGCAGGGAGGAGCGCGCGCTGCTGGCAGCAGACACAGCCCGGCCGCGCGCGCGCCGAAGGGGTGTCACGCGGCCCTCAGGGCGGGATGGGGAGGTTCCTGCTCGCTGTGTTGCCCAAGGAGGAGTTGGCATGTTCCCCCAGGCGTCCTCACTCATCGTGTAAGTTTTTGGTGCGACAGGGAACTGTAATAATAGCATTGGCTGAATTGTTTTCCTCCTGCTGCTGGATACAGCTGAGGTGTAGAATCTGACTCTTGTATTTCATATTTCATTGGTGTCACTAGTCACCAGAGGATTTGCCTTGCTACGCAGTGTTCAGTGGGGTAGAGAGAGCAGAGCGGGAAGGGTCCTGATAAGGCCATCTAGTCACCCCCCCTCCCAGTCACAGCACCGTAGAAAGTGAGGGGTGAAGGAGCCCAGTGCCCTGCCCAAAGCAGGACTATCCCCAACTAGATCCTTCCAGCCAGAGGTTTGTTGAGCGGGGCCTTCAAAACCTCCAAGGATGGAGAGTCCACCACCTCTCTGGGTAACCTTTTCCAGTAGGTTATAAAGTCATAAAGTTATTGCAGCTGGAGAATAGAGCATGGCAGTGGCAATGTGTAGGGGGTACACATGTACCCCCCTGAAAGTGCTGCAACCCCCTATCAGGCTATACTCCCACATGGGCAATGGGCACCAGTCCCCACCAGTGAGTGCTGGCCAGGCAGCAGAGCCCCCCAGTTGGTGTGATTGGCCGTGGGGGGACTCCCCCCCACACACGCAGTTGGCAGGACTGGCTGCAAGGGACACCCCCCCAGTCACTGACTGGTTGCCGTGGGGGGGGCATGTGCCCCCCCTGACTAAGGTGGCACCAATCACCCATGGAGCATTGTGCTTCCAGTGCTTCACCACCCTCCTAGTGAGAAAGTTTTTCCTGCTCTCCAACCTAAACTTCCCTTGGTACAACTTGAGACCATTGCTCCTTGTTCTGTCATCTGCTACTACAGAGCTGGTGCGTTGGGACAGGCTTCTATTCCTGCTATATGGGCAGGGGTATGAGAGATTCAGGGAAACTGGGGGATTTCAACACCTTAATGGAACAGGAACTGAGTAGTGTGAATCAAAGATAATCCTGCCCTAAAGTGGTACAATTCTGATATGCATGAGTGCTTGAAAACTAATTTAAGGTGTTCATGTGCAGACAATCCAGACGTTAAAAGCTCCAGGAGCTGCCCAAAATTACGGTGTAACAAGGCCCTATGATTCTATCCTAGGGGTGGGTAATTATTTTAGCTGGAGAGCCACTTAATCAATTGTGGTATCTTCTCAAGGGCCACTTGAGTTTTGGTGTCCTCTGGTGGGCCACATCTCTCTCTCTCTCTCTCTCTTCCTCCCAGGATCTGTAGTGTGTCCTGATCCTCTCTCCCTTCCTGGAACTATAGCATACCCTGATCGTCTCCCTGTCTCTCTCTCCCTCTCTCCTGCCCTGCCCTGCCTGGAGCTGTAGCACCCCCCTGATCCCCATCCCCGACTCAGAACCAGCTGGCCCCATCTGCAGCTTATGCTACCACCCACCTAGCACAGCAGAAACAGCTGTGGGCAGCCACTAGTGTAACCTGTGGATGTGCCCAGCAGGTGGGGATTGGGGCATCTTCTTGGGTCTGCAACTGATGCTGCCGTGTCAGCACTGAGCAGTTGCAATCCCACTCACCCAGCCACCTGCCGTGGTGGAAATAATCCTGCACACCCAGCTGGCACCACATGGTGGCTGGAGCTGCTGGTCGCCCATGGGTCAGATCTCATGAGTTGGCAACTGTCAATTCACAGGCTGGATACAATCAGTTAGCAGGCTGAATCCGTTCTGCTGGCCATATTTTGCCCTCCCCTGCTCTATTTCAACTATGTAGTCAGTCCAATAAAAAAAAATGACCCTAAGAAATCCTTGCTCCTCTCTTTTATTTTTTTTATTTTTTTGATAACTGTATATCATTTCCTGCTCATGGGTGGATCTAGAAATTTGAAGAGGGTGTGCACATGGTGAGCTGCATCATTACATATGACACAACACACATTTTTCTTCAGTTAAAAATAGACTAGAATCTTGACTAACAGTCTCGGGGCTTTGGGGTGTACTGAAGCAAAAGCAAATATAACTTCATTTGAATGAGTTAAAAACAGTCTGCAGGGCGGTAAAATAGGAGCTTCATTTCCAGGAGCAGCTAACAGGCAACACAATTGTACAACAAAGGATAGCTTGAGGGGTGGAATATCAGAACCATTGATAAAAAGAGAGGGTCATTAACACCTGTGGAATGAAAGAGTTTAGATGGGGTAGTTTATAAATAGCCATGAAATCAATTGACTCTCACTGCATTGCCTGACTAGAAAACTGTACAATGGGGCCAGAGTGTCTAGTTAAGGAAATTATTAGGGAAATAATCCCAGATTAGAGGAAGAAACACAGATGTCAAACAAAACCAGAAAAAGCAAAAATGAACACAAAAACAAAGCAAACATTGTGGAAAAAAGGTCAGTGTACCTGCTTATGTAACCCAAGGCCTATCAAATTGTCACCATCCCTTTGGAAACACAGATTATGATCATCTTGCAGATTTACACAAATTGCAAACTGTATTAACTCAGCAAAATTCACATTTCAGTACAGATGCTTTTTCTAAGATGTTTTTTCTCTTAAACTAATCCAGCCCTTGGTTTTTGGGGGCGTTTTTTGGGTTTGGGGTTATTGTTTTTTGGAGGGGGTTTACCTTTTATCTGTTTTTTGTTGAGATTTTTTTGGTTTTGGTTTTTGCGGATTTTTTGCTCATGGGTTTGTGTCTACCAGTTTTAGGATGGTAATTTTCTCTTTCTCTCCCTAGGCCTGGGACTACTATTTTACACACTTTAGCCACTTACACCTTTTGGCCCAAGTCAGACTAGTTGACGCAGATTTTCCCTGAAGGAGACTTCAGATGTGCAATCTGCTTTGATTACTTTTGGGGATTTGCAATAATTATCCCTCATTCCCTTTAAATCCAGGAAGAAACTATTTTACCTACCTAGTCACAATTACAGTCATTAGCACAAACACAGGCACGTACATAAAATTTTAAAAAATAATATAATCCCCTTTGAATGTTGAGAGCATTTGCCATAATAACATATGGATTCAAAACTTTAAAGGGGTCAGTTTCCCAAAGCCTATAGCATCTGACAAAATAGGTTGTTGCTTATGAAATGTCTCTGAACCAGACAGTCTCTAGGTCCCACCCTGTCTTACCTTCTGCCAAAGCTTAAAGAAGGCAGGGCAAGGTAGCACTTTAGAGAATAACTGGTTCAGAAAGGTATAAGCTTTTGTAGGTGACAGCCCTTCACCTTGCCCTGTCCTGACTTTATACGTGCACATCTAACTACTTCCCAAAAGGCCTGAAAGCGTTCTTTGCCTTTCTGACTGGGAGCATATTGTTTGATTTACTCAGCAATGATCTTGCCTTAAGCAGGGGGCTGAACTAGATGGACCCCATGTGGTCCCTTCCAGCCCTACTTCCCTATGATCTGGTGATTCATAGATGGTAGAGTCAGAAAGGACCACAAAGGATCATTGTGTCCGACCCTCTGCCCCAGCAGGAAAGAGGACCAAGGTCAGATGACCCCAGCCAGGTGACTATCAAGCCTCCTCTTGAAGACCTCCAAGTCAGGTGATAGCACCACCTCTTGTGGAAGCCCATTCCAGATTCTGGTCATCCTTACTGTAAAAAAATTCTTCCTAATGTCTAAGCTGAATCTACTCTCGACTAGTTTGCACCCATTATTCCTAGTTATTCCCAGGAGTGTTCTGCTAAATAGCGCATCTCCAATTCCCTGTTGTCCTCCCTTGATAAACTTACAGGCGCCTACAAGGTCTCCCCCCAGACATCTCTTGTGAAGGCTGAAGAGATCCAGATCCCTCAACCTCCCCTCTTAGGGTCTTTCACGGAGGCCACTAATCATGTGAGTGGCCCTTCTCTGAACCCTCTCCAGATTTTCTGTGTCCCTCTTGAAATGCGGCACCCAAAACTGGACACAATACTCCAACTGCGGCCTCACCAATGCCACACAGAGGAGCAACATCACCTCCCATGATTTGTTGGTCATGCATCTGCTAATGCATGACAAGGTGCAGTTGGCCTTGTTGAGGGCATCGTTAAACTGCCGGCTCATGTTCATCTTGGAGTCAACCATGACTCCAAGATCCCTCTCAGCTGCTGATCATGCTTCTATTAACATTTTGCAGTGGAAATTGTTCAAGAACAACTTACTGGAAAAGAAACAATTTTATAAACACAGTAAAAATTACCTTAGGCAAAAAAAAATCTGTTTAAACTGACAGGTGGAACAATGATGAACCATTAAAAAATCTGTATCTAATGAATGGAAAGAAAAAAAATCCATATTTGCATATATATGATACTGTTAAAATGTATGTGACTAATAAAGAGAGCTAATGGAATCAACAAATCAATATCAACAGCCAATAAAGTGAAAGGTAAATCAGAAGACATTTTTAAATTTGATTAGGAACAAAAAATTCTGAGTCATATGCATGTCCATTATTAGATTCAAATGTAAAATTGCAAATATTAATATAAAAAGGCAGAAATCATTAATAGACATAGAAAGAAAACCTGGAGGATGAGTCCATTTTGTATCACAATGTGATGCAAAAAGGAAATTTACCCACTGTAATAAAAAAAGGGTGTAAAGTGACTTTGCTTAAAGTAAACAATTTCAAATCAACAAAACAGAAAATAGTGCCAAAAATGTAATCTAACTAGCTGCGCAGCTCTCTATACCACTTGCACTTACTTCTACCAAATTTTGAAAACTGGAGATATTAGCAAAATTTCAAGAATCACCACAGGAAACCCAATATTTTTGAAAGATTGGAAGGAACTGTAGACTGCTTCTGTAGACGAGTCTGATGTGGACCCCCAAGGAAGGGAGGTCAGATTTCTCAGAAAGTGCCAGGAAAGGGACAAGTTAAGAAACCTGGATCCTGTGACTTAAGGGGTTCCCTTTGTGGTCACATTACCATTTCCCCTTCTCTTTTTTTCTGGAGACAGGGAGGTGGTACACCAAGAGGTATCTGGAGAGAAAAGAAGTGAGTACCAAGGCCATCATAGAAGTTGGCAGCCGAGACTCTTGCTAAGCTTCTAAATTCAGAATCCATTCCTGCTTTATGCCCAAATTGCTCGTGCTTCCCCCATAACTTACATTCTGTGTTTAGTTTTGCTTGCAGCATCAAGGGAGTGGGTTCAACCACACCCTTCACAGTAGAAGTGGTGGTGAAATGGTGGCAACACTGAAAGAATGCCAAAGAAAGAATAATGTAATAAGTCTTGTACTTATGATAAAATTCTGTCCTCTTCACTTACCTTATCGTAGAGAAAAGGAGGATTGGCTTGGGTATTTAAATGGAAGGGTTATTCCCAATAGGTGGGAGTTTCATCTCCATTCAAACCCATCCCACTCATATGGTGCTATTCATCGCATCCTTAGATCATTGAAGCCAGTGAAATATGCTTGTAGATGCTTGCACTTGGGTCCTCCTTCTAGTCTACTATTCCCTTTTGCAGCCACAGCAGGGGTAATCTAAAGCAGAATGGGCTTGATGAGGATGGCAAACCCCATCACCTTTCATATTAGCCTCCATTTCTAGGTCATCCCAGCCAGCACCAGCACAACTCAACTCTTCTGTGATACTGCAGCTATAAATCTCAAAGAAATCCCTTTCCACTTCACAAACACAGAAAATACTGTTTAATTGGAGGAGAAAAAGTGAGCGGGGAACTACTGGATTGTGTGGGGGTCTTAGTGCTGGTGTTCAAGAAAAGTTACAAGGGTGACTCCGCAAATATCTCAAGCTTGGTGGCTTCTTCAACTATACCATGAGTCAGCTGCTCAATGGTCCACATCCAGCTCTCCATTCAGCTACTGTTCCTTAGATTTCTCATTGGTTTGGTTAAACAACACTATTCAGTCAATTGTTGGGTCATGGGACAGCAACAGCTTGGCAGAAGCACCCCTTTGAAGTCTGCTTAGTGGAGGCATGTGATGGGCACAGCTCTGAACGTGGAGTTTCAGTCCTTGATGCAATAATTGCTACTTCTTTACTCACTCCTGGCATTGTTTATAAGCCCAGTGGATGACGACTGCCATCGGACTCCTCTGTACTATCTCCTGTCAGATGTTGCAATAACTGTAACATCTCAAATTACATTCTCGCTCTTTAATTATATACATATAGATATATCTCATTGTTTTCCTTAGGCCAGTTGGCCACCCTCTCACTTGACATACTAGATGTCTCAAGGGATTTAACATCAAAAGAATGAAGACACAAGTTGCTTACACAGAAAATATGGGGTTGATTGGCACAAAGGTATTAAACAAGTCAAGACCTGTTTCTGGTCAAAAGTGAAGTAGGTAAGAGCCAGATCTCTATCTAGGAGTACTAGGATTGCTGTTGGAGGACTTATGTAATAATAAGGCTATTCCAGCTAAAGTGTGGGTGGTAAGAGTTCCTGGGCACAAACTGGATCATAGGTGCCTGCAGAATCCTCTCTCCATGTGAGGCGACAGGAAACAAAGGAAGTAGTGGAATGGAGGCTCATTGAGCCTGACTCAAGTATACTCTTAGGGCACATCCACACATGCAAGAACGTGCCCTTGCAGCAGCTCAAATAGAAGAAGTGCAAATTTGAGCCGGGGCTTTTTGCTTCAGTGCACATGCTTGGACATGCACTTTGCTGTGGCACAAATTGTGCCACTAGGGGCACAATAACCCTGCCTGGCTCTTCCCAGATCTTCAGCCAGGGGGAGCTAGAGCCCAGGGCCAGCACCTGTGCTGTCCCCAGCAGTATAAAAAGTTACCCTGCCCTGGCCTCAGGAGTATAAAAAGCTGCCCTGGCAAGTAGCCCAGGGCTACTTGCTCTCAGGAACTTCTGGGGACCAGCCAGTTAGTACCTGGGGACACTACCCCTTGTGCCAGCTGGACTGCTGAAACAGCCCTGAGAGCTCCCAGCACCCTCTACACACTTCAGCAGTCTGGAAATGGGGGCTGCTGCCTGGCTGTGTCCTGCTGTGCACCTGCCAGACTTGGATGGGGACTGCAGAGCCAGTAGAGGCATCTGCCCCTCTGGGCCAGCTGCCAGTGGACTGTGGCTATATGGTTGGCCTTTGTGTGGCACTACTGCTGTTTGTGCCCCCTGCCCAGCCACCTGGGCAGCTATTGCCCAGAAGATGTTCTGGGTGTGGTGGCCTGCTTTGAACTGTCAAAGCATGTCCTCCTGGCCCCATTTGTCCAGGAGGTCAGCCACAGCCAGATGGGTCCAAGGTGCCAGCTCTGAGCAGGCAGGGTCCTGCCACTGGCCTCCCTAGCAGGAATTCTGGTGTTCCCTATTAGAAAACTGAAAAATCCCTGATAAAAAAAATCCCAAAGTCACTCTGTAAAATACCCCCAAATCCATGTTCTTCCACAAGTAAAACAAAAGACCACTATAAAGAGAGAGAGAGAGTGATCAGCTGGACAATGTTTTATTGGGCTTGGGGGAGAGGCAGTCCGGGCAGGGCTCGGGGGCCTCGGGGGGGGGGGGGGCTTGGGGAGTGGGTGGGGCCATCAGGGGTCCCCCCCACAATCCCCCCCTCCTCCAGCCCCCCTGATCCCTT
Source organism: Crocodylus siamensis (assembly GCF_052110815.1). Lineage (NCBI taxonomy): Eukaryota > Metazoa > Chordata > Crocodylia > Crocodylidae > Crocodylus > Crocodylus siamensis. The sequence goes on from NC_143396.1 coordinate 66,283,016, forward strand.
ACTCAACAGCACCAGGGCGAGGGGCAACCATAGAGACACTCTGGCAGTCAGAGCATCTCTATGGAGGTCCCAGCCTCCAGTTGCCTCAGGGCAGTCCAGGACCATGCCCTGCCCCACTTTTTTATACTTCACTTTTTTTAGACCCCTAGATCTGGGGTCTCCCCACGCTGCAAACTTGGAACATTTTTTGGGAACATTTTTTTGTTCCCACACATGCCTGTTGCCCTACCTCAAAGGGGTTTGAGGTGGGGCAAGAGGCACGTGCACTCTCATCTGGAAGAGAAACAAATCCATAGATGTGATGCTTTAATTGCAGGCAAGCCAAACTAAACCATGTCTGAGGAATTTTAGTTTAATGTGCCAGAAAGACTTTAAAGCATCTGGAAAACCCACTCATACAAACAGTCACACAGTTGCAGTGCAATAAAGGGAAAAATGTGGTGTGTACAAAAGCCCCCAGTAACTTTCTGAGCACAATTCAAGGTGCTGGTTTTGATCTATAAGGTCCTACATGGTCTGGGCCCTATGTACCCAAGGGACTGTCTTCTCCCTTATGCCCCATTGTGACGTCTAAGGCCAGCTGAGATTAGCCTCTTTCAAGTACCATCAATACACCAACTCCACTAAGTGAAAATTCACCACAGTTGCTCCTAAGTTCTGGAATTCCCTCTCTCTTGTGGCCCACCCAAACCTGGACATCTTTTGGAAGTGCTATAAAACTTATTTGGGCATGCAATCACCCAGTGAAACTAGGATGAAATGTCATTTTGTGGGGAGGGGTTCTCTGTTTTATCTTGATGTTCTAATCTGCTTTTAAGCTGTTTTGATCCTTTTGTCACTCTCCTCTTTTCAAGTCATTCTGTTTTCTTAATGCAAGCTGCCTCAGTGTTTGTGGGGAAGGATAGCATATAAAGCAAATTAATAAAGTAGTGATTCTCAACCAGGGCACCACAAATACGTTAGGTGTCCATGCATGATTCACAAGATTTCAAATAGGAATCCATCATGTTAACAACATTCTGACCTGTTGTAGTCTGAGTTCTTTGCAATAGAAGAATTGATTGCTTTTTGATAGACAAAAAGCAAGTGAACAATAAGAGGTGACATTTTCTGAGGGATGCCATAAGCCTATAAAGGTTGAAAACCATTGAAATAAATAAGATGGAAACAATAGTAAATCTGCCATGGTTCACGACTGTTGTGCCTGTCATAAAGCCAAATATTTTTTTTCAAATATAGGCTGACAAATGTATGATAATGCACTGCAGAAACATCCATCTCAGATTCCAGACATAACCTTGTCGTTTGCCACTTCTACTGTAATGGCCTTATCAGAGCAGAACCCATGCAAGAATTAGTTGTTTGACTGTGAGAATTATTACTCCACATAGCCAATGCTGGCCTAAAACTAGAGAAACTGTGTTTTGGAGGTAACCAGTATTGACTTCCTGGGATTCCGAGTTGACATAAATGGAATTCATGCAACCCATGCAAAAGTAGAAGCAATTCTGAGAAGAAATTCAGTCTCCAATACCCTGTCTCAAAACTCAACACAATGGCAAGCAGGCCTTTTGCTGTGCCATTCCTTTTGATGTGCCCAAGCCCATCAAGTACAGCTATAAGCTCCCCTTGATGAGGGGGGAATGGGAGTGAAGGTCAAAAGCTCAAATGAGTGAACCAAGGGAAGGGCACCAAGCAGAGTATGCCAGACAGTGCCCACTGGCCCTTGGATAAGTTCAAGGAGCCAGTGAACACTGCCCAGTGAAACTCTGCCCAGAGATGCGAATGGACAAAGGGCAGGAAAGTGGCTGCACAGTCCTCAGGGGTCTCCCCAACTAGAGCCTCCTTTGGTATATTGCTAGGGCCAGGACTTGGTGGGATCATGGATGGGGAGTGCATAAATGAAAAGGTGAGGGGAGTAGTACAGCCAGAACCACCTCAGCGGACTTCAGTACACCTACCCCACCTGCCAGCAGGGGCTGAAAAACCCCCAGACCGAACTCTTTCCACTCCCTTTCCCCACTCCCATTTTGAAAACAGCAACAGGTCAAGAGGCAGTTTTGAAATGTCTTCATTTGAAACTTCATGCAATGAGGGTTGATTTTCACCCAATTGGCCATTCTGAAGTAGTGTGTAGCCATGCATCTGTGTTTGGCCATAGCTATAAACTGCTTTTTGTGGGCACATCAGGCAAAAATTGCCACTTCTGCCTGCACCCTAAGGGTGGTTGCTCCTGTTGCTCCCTGTCTGATCTCATTGGGACAAAGAGACCCTGAAGTACACAGAGACCTCCCTTTAAAAAAGGGAGTGGAACAGAGATGTAATTGGGAAGTTTTACAGCCTGGGCAGGGGTGGCAGCTGGACTAGAAGCAACTGCAATTTTGGGCTTCATAACAATAAGTAACTAGGTAATGATGAGAAGTATATAGACTTTTATACCAACACTGGAATTCTAAAAACTGAGAAGTCTGTCGCTCAGGAATGATACTGAAAGACAGGATTTAAAACTGGAAATATTAGTCACCTATGTTGATTCTTCCCTAGCATATCCTGTTCATACATGTGAACAATCCTATTGTTATTATAGTCCCTGTTAAATTTGCCAGGAGCAGAAGTAAGGCTTCCAATTAGGACCATGTGTGGGGTGCACACATTGCATTCTGGTGCATCTTTAATTACAAGATTACAAAATAGTCTTTTTTTTTCCACAGGAACTTTCTATCTCAGAGCAGTTTCTGACCCTGGTTGCTACATTTTCACAATTACTGGCTTGTGGACTGAAGTTGGTTATCAGCACAAGTAAGGTGCAGAATCCTCACACATTGCCCAGGAGGATGTGCTCTGCTTTGAGAGGTAATGTCTGTCTTGCCTCTTCTCCTAAGGAAAAAAGTTTTTCAGATGGTGGGAGTTTTAGGACCAAAATGCCAATAGTGGAAACGAACCAAAATACAAAAATACAAACAATTGAATTAGTTGGTCTAATTTAGTTGATCTAATAAAAGATATCACATTTACTCAAGGAACCTTGTCTGCCTATGTCCTTAGACCAATACGGCTACAGCCAACACCCCCAAAAACTGGATTATTAACTCATTAGGTATTAATTCAAACTCATTAACATATGGACAAGTTCTACACGGCAAATTTGGTGAGAACTGTGTGATGAGTACAGCATAGTACGTAAATCACAAAAAATGAATCAAAATAGATTCAAAACATGTTTCAGAAAACATTCATTTTGGAAAATATATTTTTCTTTGATATACATCATGGAAGTCATCCATTAATTCTCTTATTTGCACTTCTGTAACTCTTCTGAAGCTAATATATATGATTCATATATGTGAGACAAATTTGGCACTTAGCATAAATGGCTGAACAAATTAAACAAACTTAAACAAACTATCAGCAAATCTGCTCAGCAAAATCTCAAAGCTCTTTTGACATCATGCATCTAGGATGATTCACCCCAGGTGAGGTTCTGGAACATATATTACAAGCAAATTCAAGTCAGTATCTTCTCCAATGGCCCTGTCAGGACAACAATTCTAGTCAGGATATACAATTATGATTTCCTTCATTTAAGATACAGTACATTTGGCAGATGAACCTATATGTGGGTGAGTAATGGCATCTTGTCATTTAGAAACTATGGTTAGAAGACAACCTCAGTACTATTACCTTTGGGTAGGTTATGTATGAGTTCTTATTTTTTAGGGTGAGAATAATTAGTCATTTTCTATCAATATGTCCATTTCACAGGGCACCAGGAATAGTACTTCAATGAAAGAAAACCCAGGGTGTCAAATAAGGCTATGAAATAATTGGATGTCTGAAAGTGGTTTGATTTTCAGAATGGGGATGGAACAGTGACCTTTTGATGGTGGTTCTGAATGTAGTGGAAGGAAAGAACTAGGAGGTTGGTTCTAAAATATTTTATATTATACAGGGATCTAAATTCTTGAAACTTTCTTCTCATCCCATGTGAGTTCTTCTTCTCTTCACCTGGATCCAGATGCCATTATTTGGCCGAAGAATCAGATCTCCTGCCAGGACAAGCTCTTCACGCTTTTGATTTGTTTCCAACCAAAAGTGGCGTAGGAGGATGGCTAGAACAGCTTTCTCTTCCATCAGTGCAAAGCGCTGGCCTAAAGGGTAAATTGGAAAAAAAAAATAGTTGGAGTGCAAAACAACCCCCACAAATGTCCAAAGCTCTCTCAGGGAATACAGTTTGGGGAATGACTATTTATCAGCTATCCAATTAAAAACTATTGTAGATCAAAATCAGGGTTTTTGAGATACTATTGGGAGTAGCTTTTCCAAGGACCCTATGGCTTCAAAGCAAAAAGAGATTAAAGGGGACCCTGTAGGCTGAAGGGAACACCATGACATAAAATGTGGCCTGTTGTGTCTCTGATTGGCCTAAGCAAAGAATGGTCGAAGCAAGATGCAAAAGAGTAGGACAGGAGATGGGCTCAGCACCCAGAGCTTTGCTATTTTGTGCACACCCACAGATGCATGGATGTGCACAAACAGTAGAAGAATAGATAGTACATTGTTATGCACCTTTAATACTATGCAGTAAGTTTGCTGGAAGACAACAAATGGGGCAGATAATAAAGGACTTCACAGAAAAATGGGGGAAAGACAACAGGCAGAAATAAACTAAGCAAATGGCAACACACCCCATACAACTGGCCAAAGATTTAACCTAAAGAAGGAGAGGATGGAGAAAGTAGTGCTGAAATTCCATCATCCCTCAATCCCTTCACATTACACCAATTAGGCAGTGGCCTGGGAAGTCTACAAAGCATAAATAGGGAACTCTATAGACCGGTAGGGTCTGTTGTGTAGAGGCTGTTAATATTTGCTTAGTTTTCAAACTGTGGTCTACAGACCTCTGAGGGTTCACAGAGTATGTCTAAGGGGCCCATGAAAGATGACTATGATCAATCAAAACTACGTGAATACCCACACTTACAATTCAAAAGGGTCCGCACCTCCATTCAAAATTTCCAAAGGGGTCCACGCCTCCATTAAAAAATGTTTAGGGGTCCACAAATGAAAAATGGTTGAAAGCCACTGCTATAGACTTTGATAATAAATTTCCCTAGCTGTAAGAAATTAGATCCCTCCTTCAACAGATGAAAATGGGATCAAAATAAAAAACAAATCTTTGATGGGTTTTAATATTTCAGTATCACTTAATAGTTTTCACTCCAGTGATCTTCTACAGCAACAGCAGAAATTCAATGCATGTTGCTGAGAGCACTGCCAGCAGTCAGGCCTTTGTCACTGAGGTGCACTGAGGTAACTCAGTATCTGTCCAGTTTCAGCCTTGAACTCCTCAGACAGGGGTGGGCAAAATGGTGGATCTGGCTGGCAGCTGGACTCTATTTCCCAGCAGCCCATGCCCACATGGCTGGGTCCGCTCTCCATGGAGACCCCAGCTGCACCTGTGCTGTGATAGCACAAGGCTCAGGTTACCATGGAGACCATCTCCAGCCCTGCTGGCTGTCCCGACCAAATTTTAAGTGTATGCTGGTAACACAAGAGTTAAGTTTGATCGTGCGCAGACAAGCAGACGAGGCCTGTGGAAAGTTCCACAGCATGCCCAGCATGTGCCCCCGGTGTGACCTCAGGGCTTGTCAATCAAATCTGACCTAGTTTCTAACAACGCGCATGCTCAGATCTGCCAACTATCTGGCTTGTCAGTGTGTAGCGGGTACTAGGGTGCCTGCTACTGACATTAGGAAAAAGGGCTGCTGAAGTTCCCTGAGACAGCACAGGTATTGGTTGCCGGAGCAACCAGGCTGGTCACATGACCAGAAGGGGGCAAGGCCAGGCCTTTACAAACAGCCCAGGCCAAAGCCTAGCAGCAGTTCCCTTCTGGCAGCCTAAGAGGCAGGAGCTCTGCTACAGAGCAGAGCAAGGCAGAGCTGCCTGGACATTTGAGCGCCTATGTGTTGAGACAAGATGGAGAGGCCTCTGCTACGAAGGCTTGAAGGAGAGCCAGGGTGGCGCAGAATGTTATGGCCGGTAGGCTTATTTTGAATTAGAGCCATTTGGCTGATAGCTTTGAGTTGCTGTTGGGCTGTTTGTATAAGACTGGAGGACCGGGAGAGGCTGTAGGGGACGGAGGAGGCCTCACTAGGAGCTCCCCCAGTGGAGTGGGGGGGTCCTGGGTGCCCTGGGAGGGCACAGCGATTTGGTGCCAGAGCTGGCACTGCAGGTGAGCGCCGGAGAGAGGTGTGATGTTGTGGAGTGTCATGACCCCGGCCCTGTGGGGGGGCAGTATTCTGCCCAGTGGGGCGTAGGCCCCAGAGAGGGCGAGGGGCATGAGAACCTCAGCGTAGGCCCCAGAGAGGGCAGGCACACAGGAATAGGAAGCCCCTGGTAGGGCAGATTAGAATAGGAGGCTCCAGGGTGAGCAATTGGTACCCTACCGGCACAAAGTCCTGGAGAGGGGCAGGCGCGCGAGAACAAGCCTGGAGAGGGGCGGACGTGCGGATAGGGGCCCAACGGAGATGAGGCGCGTACAGAATAGAAGCCGGAGAGGGCTGAGAGCGCGCGCAGTTAGAAGCCGGAGAGGGTGCATATACAGTAAGGGTGTGAAGGGCGCGTATACTGGAGAGGCCCCGGGAGAGGGGCGCTTATATTGGAAAGACCCCAGAGAGGGCATTTCCAGGAGAGAAGCCCGGAAAGGGCGAGAGTGTGAACAGAAGCCCGGGGGGGCGAGTATATTGGGCGCACATACTGAGGGACCCCAGAGAGAGGGGGTGTGTGTATTGGGAGACCCCAGGAAGGGGCGAGCATACAGACACAAGAACATCCGTACACCAGCGAGGCTTGGGACGTGCTAAAGGGGAGGTCGGAGGCACACGTGGCCCATAGGGTTGGGGTGCACCAGATCACTGTACAGAGTAGGGGCTAGGACAGACTTGGCACCGTGTCCAAGCGAATGATAAGACAGCCTCCCATAGTAATATTCCAGCAAGACGTGGCAGGCGAGAGAGAGGGTGCATTTGAGACCCAACTTGGCATGGTAGGGGCGCCAGGGGAGATCACGGCCGCTCCTGGGCCCCGCCCCGTGACACAGTCAAACTCTTATTACTGTGAACATGCTCAACTCTGAAAAGCATGATGTAATTAGACTAGAAAGTTCCATGAAGGAGACAACCTGATTGGCTACCTGGTTGTCATAAAAGACTTGTGAGCTCCCCGCCCAGGGGGGAGAGACCGGAGAGACAGGTGAGAGACTCGACCTGAGAACAGAGACCACGTTGGCAGAGACTGTCTCGCAGGGAGAGATCAACCCGGTCCTGAGAGCAGAGGCTGTTCTGACAGGGACTGCTCCTCCGGAGGGCTTTAGGCCCAATGGTCTCCTCACGATTGCGGTTTTGAGATCGATTCCTCTTCATCTTCGATCTCATTATTCCGTATTGATCTTCTGGCTGCTACTGAACTGATTTCTCTTATTGACCATGAGCCTGTTTGACCCAACCCTACATCAACCACCGACTGTGACATCGTTACCTCGCTACGGCACCGACCCCAGCATCGCTCCACATCAACCTCGGCATTTCATCGACCATTCGTTTCGTCCACGTTAGACTCTTGTTACAGTTTCTTTGTTCGTTCTCCCATTCATGAGCTGTTGACCAGCCCTGGGACTATAGAGTTGGGCAGCCGCACCTAGCTTCGGCTAGAAAGCAAGGGCTCAGCTCGAGAACCCCGTGGGCCAACAGACCCCTTTGTCGTTCGTTATCTAACTGTAACTGAAACAAGCTTCTCTGCCTACGCTCCAGAAGCGTAAGTAAATAAAATCCATCTGTTTTGAAACCGCCCGAGTCCACGTACCGCTCAGACTCCTTGTATCCATACCGAAACCCTCGGCCCACCGTGACCTTGGGGCCGTTGTTCCCCGATACTGGCAAGGCATGTGGCAGGGCAGGGGGCTGCTCCGGAGCTGCTGGGATCTTGCGGCAGAGGCAACTTGGTCCGAAGCCAGGGCAGAGCCATGATCTGCAGCCTTCACGCTCCAGGCAGATGCACACAGACAGAAGATCGCGGCTCTGCCTCGGCTCCTTGCAGCGATGACAATTTGCTCCAGAGCTGGGGCAGAGCTGCAATCCGCTGCTTGCACACACCTCCCCAGAGCATGCAGGCTGCAGATCGTGGCTCTGCCCTGGCCCCGGACCAAGCTACCCCTGCCACAAGATCCCCGTGGATCTGGAGCAGCCCCCTGCATGTCCTACCAGTAGGGCTGCAACTGGTCTCCATGGCAACCCCAGTCTGGAGCTATCACAGTGTAGGTGTGGCTGGGGTCACCATGGAGACTGGACCCAGCTGCACAGGTAGGGGCTGCTGGGAAATGGAGTCCACTGCTGGCCCATGGGCCAGACTTTGCCTGTGCCGCCTTCTTAGGGAACAAGCCCTTCAGATAGTGGAATATTTGAGCACACGAATGGAAAATTAAGTTAAACCAAAGCAACCTACAGTTACCTTTTATCTCAGTTCCTCAAGCCATTCAGAGCTTTTTATGTACCAGAACACAGATCATAGATGCATGGAGAGACAGGAATTTCAGTGTTATACAAACTGCATAATGCACACTGTACTCTGCAGTATTCTGGAGCATCCACCAATATTAGGTGCTTCAGAGACATGAGTTAGGAGAGTCCCTGCCTGGAAAAGTTGGCCATTGCTAGGAATTCTGTGAACACCAAAGCAGCCACTGCAGAAAATATGAGAGATGAGGCAGGAAATTTTGCCCTCCACATAAAAGCAGTTGACATCATTACATAGACAGCAGATATGTCAAAAGAAGAAAGAGAGAGAGATTGCTTCATGGGGCTCCTAATTAGCAGTTCTGCTGACTTAGAGGGTTTGGAGTCTGTAGAGACACTTCCAGCACTGCTGAATCAGAAGGGAACCTACCATGTGACACAGAGCTACAGATTCAGTAAGTACCAATAATGAGGAAAAAGCATGAGGCACTCAGGACTCTGTGAAAACCCAGGGGAAGAAAGAAAATAAGAATATAGGATAGACTCATTTGCACTGGTGTGTAAGCCTTTACCAGTGTAAACAAGGAGGGGACAGACATCATAAATGCCTACACTGATATAAGTGCCTCATATCCACAGTAAAGTTATGCAGGAAAATTAGGTAGTAAGAATGCCTTTGTTTAAGATACTCTGGTATAGGTGTTGCACGTCCACTTTCATCCGGGGGCAGGTATTTGGTACTGGCAGTCAGGGTATTACTTGCCATCCAGCCTCTGGATTATGAGGTCCTGTAATAGCATCTTTGGGAAACAGCTAATCCCAGGAAGCTGCTCAACCTGTGCACTCAGAATACTAGCGTGCTTTTCACAGTTGGATACAACTGATGTGCATTAACTACTGTAAATGTGCTGTCACCGAGGTCACTGATGCCAACAGACAAGTGTGTGGGATTTCAATGGGAACTGCTGTACACCTGAGAACTATGCTGTTCATTATAATCCAGAAGCTCTGCTTGATTGCAGCAAGGGCAACTCCAGAAAAGCAACCACAGGAGTAAAACAATCATCTACAATGAACTTTGGTTTTTATCATTGGCTACGCACCAATGCAGTTTCTTGGTCCAGCAGAGAAGGGTACATATGCATATGGATGCCTTCCACTAGAATTCTCAAGGAAGAAACGCTCAGGTCTGAATTCTTCTGGGTCTGGGAAAACATTTGGATCTCTGTGCAGTGCATAGGGAAAAATAATTGCATTTGTTCCTTTTGGTATCTTAAATCCTCCTACAAAAAAAGAACCAACAGGCCAGGGAAGTAAGTAACTGTCAGTAAACAAACACATGGAAACACACTATTTATTTATAAAATACCTTAACTGAAATACTTATATGTAAAATCATAACTACACATGTAAGGCTTAGAACTACTTACTAATAGAGCAATCTTGATTCAAGGTCCGGGCAAAGAATGGCACTGAAGGGAAGAGACGAAGGGTTTCCTTAATAACACACTCAAGATAGCGTAGCTCCTTCAAATCCTCCATTGTGGCAGGACGGTCAGAGTCACCTATGGAAGATCACAAGTGTGTCAGAACTAAAACTGGCCTAATAAGCTAGCTGCATTAGTCTGCAGCCAGGCAGGAGGCAAGGCAGAGTGCCACCTTACAGAGTAACGGGACGGTTTATGCTTCCAGCTCCTGGGAACCCAGGCCAGGCAACTTTTTTATTTATTGCCCAAGATCCTAGCAACCCAGAATGCCCCACTGTCTCTGGCACCGGCACCATCACAGAGGGAGTTTCCTACTACACTGACTCTATCTGAATCCCATGTGCCACTAGAACTGCCAGCTATTTGAGGGACATCAAAGATTTCTTCAAGAAACTAGGTTCCACTGACAAGCTTCCAGCAACTACAATATAAGCTATCATGAATATTACATCTATATACACCAACATCCCTCATGAGGACAAATTACAAACCATAAAGAACAAAGATACTGCTCCTATTTCCATTGTACTCTCCATCTTTGTCCTCACACACAACTGTTTCAGATTTGGAGTCTGTCTACACCTCCAAATGGCACTCCCATGTACAGTCCCCCTGTATGCTAGTATATTTATGACAGACTTTGAAGTCCACTTCCTCCACAGTTGCCCTCTTACCACCCCCCCACCTCCCCAGGGAAACGCAGGAAATAGCTTCATCATGTAAACACAGGGATGGAATCTCTAAGACAACTTTCACCAGGAATATAACAACTTCCACCCCTCCATCAAACTAGAATTCTCCACCCAGGAAATTAATTTCGTAGGCACCACTTCTGAAAGTTTGCAGTGGCCACACATTCCAATCCACACTGTATCAGAAATCAACTGACCACTACAGCTACTTCCATACCAACAGCTTTTGCCTGCTTTGATCCCACCAACCAGGTTGTATACCTTAAGGATCCAGAGAGAGGATACCTATACTTACATTATAATCCAAGAACTATAGCCACTAAATCAAAATAGCCAGACTTGCACCCTACTTTGACTCGCTACAATACCAACCCCATAACAAATACAACAGAATACCTCAGGCTGTCAGCTACAACCCCTAGGTCACAAGTCTTGGACACATCATTAATGACCTCCAACCCTTCCTGGAGACAATGTCCTAGCTTACAGGCAGACCCTAACTTCAAATGACACATCCCCAGACTACCTAACTCCTAGTCTCACCAAGGCACCAGGCCTTGCAATGAACCCAGTTGTGTGTCCTCATCAACACGAACCACTTCATCACTAGACCAAACAACATGGATTGCAACATTCAGGGTTTATTCACCTACTCCTCTACAATGTCACGTGTCGTCACATGCTTACATTACTCCTCTGCTGTCTACACTGGACAAATGGGATGATCCCTGCATGAATGAACGAATGGACGCTGATATGACATCAGTTACAGAAAAGCAAAAAAGCCTGTAGCAGAACACTGTAACTTTCCTGGAGAATCTATCACTGACCTCAAAGTAGCTGTTCTTAAGCAACAAAACTTTAAAAAATGACTTGAACATGACATTGCAGAAGAAATCATCCAGACTGGATTGTGGATGTAAATGTGATCTAAACCAGGGCTGTCCAACAGGCAGCCCCCAGGGAGTTAACATGAGGCCCCTGGGCTACCAGTCCATTTGACACTTCCCCCATTGTTTTCCTGCTGCTCAAGCTGCTGCCAGAAACTATGACATCCCCCTCCCTCCTCTGGCTTCTACTTCCTACCCCTGCCTCTGGGGGTGACGTAGGGCATGGTGGCCCATAAGGCTGAGGGAGTCTGTGGCCAGGGAGCGCAGAAGGAAGGCAGGGACCCTGCACACCAAAGGAGTAGCAATGTGGTACAGTAGGGGTTGCTCTTTATGGCACAATGTGGCAGAGGAGGGGATGCAACAGCATGGTGCAATGGCACTGGCAAGGTGCAGCAAGGGAATTTCCGCCACAGTGTGGCAAGGGAGGCCCATGCAGTACAGTGTGTGGCCCAAGTAGCATGTGGGCTAGGGGCGTACAGCATATGGCTGGCATACCCGTAGCCCCCACATATTCAGAGTGGGACTGTCCTACTCTAGACAGAGACTACAGATTCATACCTCATTACCTGGGCTAGCTTTTATCCCTGTGGTTTACTTGCTTTGTTTACTACCTTTGCTTCTCTCACTGGTGTCTCCTCTCCTTTCCTCCTCCCCGTCCCTATCCTTTGTATTTCGGTTACCCTTTTCTATTTAGAATCCCTGTTCCCTACAAGCCCATTCATAGCACCTGATAAAGTAAGTTGTTCTCTATGAAAACGTATGCCTCTTTGAAGTGGTTAATCTGTAAAGGCATCTGTACACATGTGCTGGGGTAGTGGGGGGGCACTTTAATTAATGTGACTGCAGCATCACACGTATTCAGCATCCCATGCTTCAAAACTGGCAATAGGGGCACTTGAACTAAAGCTTGTTTGACAAACATTAGTTCAAGCACCCTTGCCACCATTCTGAAGTGCAGAGATGCTGAACAGATGTGCAGTGGAGGCTGCTGGAGTGACTTAATTAACACACTCCAGCAGGCTGGATTAAATCGAGTCTGCTCTGACGTGTGCTAATTAGCATATGTCAAAGCAGATGTTTGGCACATGTATAGGTCCCCTAATGTACCACTCTGTCCTGCCTTATGCCTGATTAGACTGAACATACTCACCTCCTTAAAATACCAACAACTTAATGAGCATTCAGTTGTGCTTATGGGTTTCAATCATTCCCCTATAGGCAGACTCCTGTTTCACTTTACATGCCAAAATGGCAGTTACCCAGCTGACTAAGTGCCATTGACCTAAGCATAAGCCTTGAATTTGTGGCCTGGCAAGAAAGCTGGATACTTTCCCAGAAAACTGGAGACTCAGGATCTGAACTCCTATTATACACAGAGACTTTGAACTTGAATCCCTCTGACTTATCAGCATAGTGGTTTGACCACCAGGCCACAAGATAGACACTATACAAACCTTCCCCACACCAGCTGTTCTTTAGAGATTGGCTCAGGGCAGCCAAGAGCTGGCAGCCATGAGGCCAGGAGCACAAAGTAATTAAAGGTATATGGCTCAGTAAGTTACAGGATACTGTAGAATAAAAAAGCAAGACCTGGTTCCAGTCTAGCCTTCTGCTCCCAATGGGGCAGAAATTTATCCACCGTTCTTATCCATTTCCTTTAATATTAATAAATATCCAACTAATATAGAAATGGAAGGTATAGGCCTCAGCTTCAAGACTCACTAGTCATAGGGATTTTCCAGACAAAGTTTTGTGACTTACACTTGCTAACATATGGAGCCATGGCCAGCCAGCACCCAGACTCTTGCATATGCTCAGCAGTCACACAATGCTTTTACATCCACACAGTATGTTGAGTAGGATCAAAAACTGCACCAAGTGCCAAAAAAGCAGCTGGGTGACTGCCATTTGGACATATAAATTGAAACAGAGTCTATCCTAAATGTCTCTCTCTGTGATGTTACTGAATTGTTATTCTAGTACTTTATTTGCTTACATACCAGAGCCCTCCAAAACTGGGGTGGAAGCCGTAAGGAAAGCTAATTTAGGTATTTATGCACTAGCATCTAAGCAACCTATTTCAACTGCCTTGGCTGTCTCTGTATTTAAAGAATACCGGCTGCTCATGCAGTGGTGGGGTAAGTGTTTATTTTCCTTTATACATCTATACACACAAAGAAACATGTACATTACATTACAACCTGAACCAAATCCAATTCACAGGAGGTTGGAAAGCTTACCAAACACTTCATCCAGTTCCCTGTGCACTTTCTTCTGGACTTCAGGATAACTTGCAAGTAAGTATATGGACCAGTTCAGACCAGCAGCTGTTGTATCATGCCCCTACAAATGCAGATTTGCCCAGATAATCAATCGGAATTCTCATTGCACATATGCACTGAAATATTTATACCTACAACTCTTAAAGGAAACAAGCCTAGTTACAAAAATTAAGAACCAAAACTATAATAATACATACTGTTTATACTACATGGTGACTGAAGAATGAATAAAGAAAAATGTTGTGAAATAAATGGAACCATTTACCAAGCAAAAACCCCTTTCCCTGTTCCTAAATCATTCTATGTTAGGTGTGTTAGGGGTCTGCCTCTGCATTTATGATTTGTTACTCTAGGAATCCATTTTTTTCCTGAAAAACAAGACTCTGTACTACAACTTATATGGTTTCAAGGCCCTCTTAATTTTCTCCTATTCATGTAGAGCTATAGGAAGTTAAAAGTAAAAAGCTTATCTTCTTATATAAAAAAGCTCAACTTCATAGACATAATATCTCAAGTTCTAAAAGACCCCAGTTCATCCAAGTACCTCAAACATGAAAGTGTCCACTTCCTCTCGAATATCCAGGTAGCTCAGTTTGTTCCCTTCCTCATCAGTTGCATTCAGAAGCATGTCAAGGAAAGCTCTTCTCTTTTTTGATTCACTTGATTTGCAGCTGTCTATGAAGTCACCTTTACTTCCTTGGTGGTTCTTCATCTCATTGGCTTTTTCTACAATAACCTTAAGTAATAAATAATAAATATATATTTCATGGTTTAGATTCTGCCAACACAAGTGAAAAATATCCCTGCATCCCTGGCTCCAAATGATATATTACTCACTCATGGGAACACATATACTCTCATCGCTTAATACAGAGGTGGGCAATAATTTTGGCCGAAGGGCCATTTAATGAGTTCTGTTGAGCTGTTAAGGGCCACAGGTGTAGCCCAGCTCCTTGACAGGTGCCCTGCCTCCTGGTCACCATCTTTGGACTGGAAGTCCTGCCCCCAGTCCTTGACCTTTGCCACCAAAAGTCCTTCCCCTTGCCCCCAGAATTACTCCTTTTGGGAGGGGATGGGGAGGGCATTGCCATCTTGGAACCAGAAAAAACGCAAATCATATGGTAAAAGTCAAACAACTACTATAAGATATTTTAATTTTATTTCAAAGACTATTTTTGTCCTGATTTACATGTTTTTGTATAATGTATATCAAAGCGATTGCATAATAGCTCAAAATAAAGTTTTAGTTTTATATAATGTGTGTAGGGGGAGTTTGTGGGGTGTGATTGGGGGGGTGTCTGTATGGATGGCTGTGGGGTTTATGAGGGGTTGTAGGGGTAGGAATGTGTGTATGTGTGGGGTTTGTGGAGCAGTGTGGCTGTGTATGGGGAGAAGGGTGTAGAGGGATGTGGCTGTGTGTGTGGGGGGGTGATATGGTTTTGGATGTGTGGGGTGGTGTGAGGGAGGGTGTGGGTGGGGCCCTGAGCCCAAACCCCAACTCTACTGTGCAAATGACTCCATTTGCAGCCCAGCAGGCTTCAAACCAGGGAGCATCCCATTGACTGGTCTCCCTGGAGAAAACTGAAGCAAAAGTTTTGGATAGGCATGATCCCACTCACACATGCCTGGCTCCTGGCTCAGGAGCTGCACATGCAAGCAGGATCCCACCAATCCAGTATCTTTGCTTCAGCTTTCACTAGTGGCTAGGACACAGAGACAACCTCTGAAATCTGGGACTGTCCCAGCCAATCCAGGAAATATGTTTTTCCTACCCTGACTAAACCACCCCAGTCAAGTGTCTGACTAAGTCTTAAAAGTGTCCAAAGATGGAGATTCCACAACCTCTCTGGGTAGACTGTTCCCTTGCTTAACCACCCTCATAGTGGGAAAGTTCTTCCTAATATCAAACAAAATTTCCCTTGCTGGAAGTATGACCACTACTCCCATCCCCTGCAGCAACATAGATAGTCTATGCTAATAGGTATTATAACCACGCTTCAGATATTTGAAGACTTATCAAAATCCCCTCCACCCCATAATCTTCTTTTCTTTTCCCCAGACAAAATAACCCTAGGTCTTTCAGCCTATTCTTATAAATCATATTTACCGGGTCTGTAATCCTTTTTTCCACTCTCTGCTTGATTCTATCTTGTAAACATCTTTCTTCAAATGAGGGGCCCAAAGCTAGACACAATACTCCAGGTAAGACATCACCAGTGTGCAGTAGAGCTGGAGAATACCTTTATTTGATTTGCAAGTGGCACTGGAGAATACCTTCCCTTAATTTGCAAATGGTGCTCCTATTAATTCAGCTCAGTATGCTATTAGTTTTTTTTGTACAGTAAGAGCACACAGTAAGCTCAGATTCAACTTATTACCCACCATGAAACCCAGGTCCCCTTCTACAGAACTGCATCTTAGTTAGTCCTTCTCCAGCTTGCATTCCAACATGCAATTGCTCCATCACAAGTGCAAGGCTATGCACTTGTCCTTGGTGAATTTCATCTGATTGATTTTGGACCATTTCTCCAGTTCACCAAGATCATTCTGAATCTTAGTCCTACCCTCCAGTGTCTGCAACTGCACGGAACTTGGTGGCATTGGCAGATTTACTAAGTGTACATTTAATCCCATCCTTCAAATCATTAATGAAGATATGAAACAATATTGTGCCCAAGACAGACCTCTGGGAAGACTCACTTGATAACTCTTCCCAAACAGACATTGATACATCATCAAACATGATAATCCAACCAGTTACGTACCCACCCTTACAGTATTTTTGTCTAGTATGAAATTCCTTATAGTAGTGAAGATAAATAAAAGTTTCACAAGGAAGGTGGATAATCTTAAAGATATTAAGATGAGGACCTGTGCACATTTTTAGCACCAAACAAATACATTCTATTACTTACAGGTTCATGCTGCTATTGAATAATACCCAAGTTACAAGTGATTTTAAAACTGAAGTGTTTCTTCTGTTCAACACCTTCCTTTTGGTCTCAATATCATACACACCGTTGTATTTTCAATTTTCAGACCTCTCCCCCAGACAAGGTAATACTGTTCCTAAAGATGAAACACTGCCACCACTTTTCAAGTTAGAGTATCAGTACAGACAACAGTTTGCTTTGTGAACTAGAAAACACTGGGAAACAAGGAATAACAAATTACCTTGTCTGTAAAACTGTGAAGGATCTTGAGAGCTCTGTCACTCTGCTTTCCTTCTTGGAGCAAAGCATATAAAAAATCAGGCCAAAACCAAGGAGTCTTCTGTCTCTGGTGAATCAAGTCAGTCATACTAAGGCACCAAAAATACATCATTATATTCAATTTTAATGTACACCAAAAAATCTTCTGAAGAGCCTAGAAGTGTCTAAGAGTCCTGATACTGAATGAGGGAAAAACCCACTTGACAAGGCAGACACTATTTTAATACAATGACTATATTATTTTTTTAGTTTATCGTAACACTCAATATCTGCTATTGCAGTTTTTGTGTCTTATTACATGCTGACTTCAAGTGAAATCTATTCCCTTATGCAAGAAGCCTAGCAATATAAAACAAATCTAGAACCAGTATGTTTTCTGGGCTATACTGCTGCTAACCTGAATTAACGCTATGGATGTCTTTGGTTTTAATGTGGATTTACACTAATATATCAGAACAGAACCTTGGACTATTTTTATAAGTATTTATCTTATAATTTAAATATTGCATCTGTTTTCAATGCCACCACAATTCTAATGTATAAGCAATGCCGTCTGATAAACAAATTAAGGGGAAAAAAATTCTGACATAATTTTGTAAAGATCATACACTTCTAATGTAAGAAAATGTGTTCTGGAACAGATATATTATTAATTAAATCATCTAATTCATCCTTATTCCAGTGCATTATTTACTATGTTCTGTGTATATCTATAAAGCTCTCAAAAGCAATAAAATTAGCTCTATTGTCTGGAATAACCAAGTCAGCCTTTCAATCCCAATTTGTAACACTTTCTAATACTTTTTGCCATCTAAGATTAAGTCTGAAAACAATGTTGCAAAGGTTGCTCCAGTATTATCTGATGAAGGCCCCTAAGATCTGATTCTCATTTACAATACAGTACAGCCCCTTTACATTGTTCAGGTAGAAGACAGAGACCTTGAAGATAAACTAATTACAAAAACGTCTTCTTCAAGACCCCTTTAGGTTTTGCTGGTAGCATAAAAGGAGCCCAACAAAAATGAGAATCAAGCCCTTCAACTCTACACTGGGCCTCATTTCACGATGATGTGCATGAAGCATACAGCTCTCCTGAAGCCAAAGAATTAGCTTCATTGTTGTGCAACAGCTTGTTGAGTTTTCTATACTAGTACACTAAGGGCATGTCTACAAGTGAATTACCTGTACAATTTAGGCACATGTCTACATGTGCATGCCTTAAGGCACCTTAACGCAGCTCACTGGGTGAATGCATTGCAGCCTGCCCTGGACAGCATCCTGGACAGCTGCCCACACACACAGAGCCATGCTGTAGCCTGTGGGTGGGCACCGTGGTGGGAAAGTGGCTGAGGGCAGCATGAACAATGAACGCAGTCCTCGCCAAAGAACGCAAAGAAAGGTGTGGGGTGCACTCAGGGGCCACCAAGAAGAAGAGGCAGCAGGTGCTGTTCTCCAAGGTGCAGATGCTGGAGCAGTGGTTCCAACAGCAGTGGCACCTGTCAGTGTGCTGACAGACTTGGGAATAAGTCGGCAGAGGGGGCAGGAGGTGCAAGGGCTCCTGTCAAAGCACAAGGGAAAGCCCCCCCACCCCTTGCCACTACTGTCTGCAGGGATAGGGGGCAGTGCACCACGGACAGGGCCTTTGCTAGTGCTCCCCCGCACCTCTCCCTCAGAGCTGGTTTGCCAGCTATGCAATGCAGCCCTGCAGGGGTGGGACACCTTGCTGCCCACCCAGGATTCAGGACCCTTATAAGCCTGTGCTGGGGTTCCCATCCCAGACAGCACGTGGGCTGAGACTATAACTGCCCCCAGTACCTGGCACAGCTTTCCCTGCTCCACCCATCTCTGTGCCAGATACTGCCCATGGGAGAGGTGGAACGAGCTCCTGGGGGCTCTGCTCAGCTCAGCCCGGGCAGGGGCTCAGCTCTCTCTTTGGCCTGCCTGATCCAAGGCTGAGCCCCTGCCCCACTGTGCCCAGCCTGCCCACACGATCCCCAATCTGAAGCCAGGGAGGGCACAGCCCCTTGGTATAGTGTGTATTATTTCTGAAATGTTGCAAACTCTCCTAAAGCTTCTCTCTACTGACTCTTCCAGTCCAAAAGCTGCATATGGGGAAGAGGCACCAGTCACCACTGGGGATGTGCCTTCAGGGATGCCACCACCATCAACCAGTGCCCTCTGAATGCACTGCCTCTGCCAGAAGTGGACACCAGGCCACACCCTCCTGCTAGACTGGCTGGTCCCCACAACAGAGGAGCAGCTGGTGGTCTCATGGGCCTGGTTCACCCAGGATGTTGCACACGAGTGGTATAGGGACCAGGAGGGCCATATGTTCCAGGACAGGCTCCTGGTCCTCGAGGAGAAGCACACTGCTCTCTTTAAGAAGATGCTGGAGGCACAGGGGCAGCAGGCTACCGTGGTGACACAGGGTGTGGAGGCCACAGAGGAGGATTGCTAGGTGCTAGACACCATCCTGGCCCTTTTTGCCTTCCATCACCCAGCCCCTGGCACTGGCCACACCTGAAACCCAGCAGCTGCCTGTGGCCCAGCGCTAAGCCTCCAGTGGGCTTGAACCAAGATACTGCCTACAGTAACCAAGCCCCTCCGCTCCTCAAGCTGCCCCCTGCAGCTCCTAAGTGGGAGCTGCCTGCAGCAGGGCCAGCACTGCACACAGGCCCTGCAGTGTGAGGTGCAGGCCTTGGTCCTATGATCAAGGAGGGGGAACAGCCAGCACAGCCAGCCTGTGGTGGGTTAAACTGGCTAGTGCAGGTCTGCAGGAGCCATGGCAGCAGTGGATCGGCAGGATCCCTGATGAGGAGGGGTGGGACAGTCACATCACCCAGCTGCAGGTCCAGGACACCTGTTGCAAAGC
Organism: Crocodylus siamensis; assembly: GCF_052110815.1. Classification (NCBI taxonomy): domain Eukaryota; kingdom Metazoa; phylum Chordata; order Crocodylia; family Crocodylidae; genus Crocodylus; species Crocodylus siamensis. Next base: position 66,302,961 of record NC_143396.1, read on the forward strand.
TCCCATTCTCCACCAGGCCTGGCAGAACAGAGTTCTGGAAGACTGGGGCACCATGTGTGCCGCCAGCCCAGCTGGTACTGATGTTTGTAAACGTACCTCAGTGGTCCACCACAACCTAAAGCATAACTAAGTAGAAGCCCTGCCAGCTGTAGTATGGGCGGTTCCCCTTGCAGTTGGCAGCTGAAAGGGATGGGTGTCCCACCCAGAGTCCTAATGCATTACAGAAAGCTCAGGGCTTGTAATCCTGCCAAGACCTTAAGGGGGTCGCTGACTCAGAGACAAGTGTGACCGAGCATGTCCTGGAGGGCACCACAGAACTCCAAGACAGCCTCCCCAGTGGTCACCTTCCCCACCCTGAAGAGGTGGCCAACACAGCTGAGGTTGGCAGGCATGGCAAGCTTGCGGAGGGTGATGGCCACCCAGGTCTCCATGGGGAGGGGCAGCTGCATGGTGGTGGGTTGCTGCTCCAGGTACGGGGCAAGCTGGATGTTTAGCTCCTGGAATGTGGTCCAGGTCATCTGAAAGGAGTCCACCCATTGCTCATCATTCCAGGTGTGCTGGATGATGCAGAGCCACCAGTCCTGGCTCACCAGGCAGGCCCACAGGTGCTGGGGCTGAAGCCCCAGTTCTTGGATGGCACCTCTGATAGCATCCATGTGGGTATCACTGGCATTCCTGCTGGGGTCCAGAAGGGGGTCCGGGGGCTGGAAGTTACAGCGCAGGGGCAGCAGAACATAGATGGGGCCATGTACTTGACTATGTGGCTCCGTGGCACATGGGGGCAGACAGTGTTGAGGCTGACCTGGGCCAAGTGGTGGTTACTACAGCTGCAAAGCCCAGTGAGCATGACAGAAAACAGAAGCCTGTAGTGCTGGTTGTTGGTGCCAGGGCATGGGTGTGCAATAGCCATTGCATGCTGGGCACAGGCTCTGCAGACACTAATCGTAGAGGGCTGTGCCAGCAGGCTGCAGACTGTTCCAGGCTAGAAAAGCATGTGGCCAGTGAACAATGCATACGGCTGCCTTTTTTACAAGTGTCCTTGCACCTGGACAGCTGTAGCCAGAGTCTGCAGCTCCCCCTGGCTGCTGCAGGGCAGCAGAGCAGGGCAGGAAGAGGCCTGGATCAGCCTACTCCCATGAGAAGCAAATCTGTTCTCAAGAATCTGCACATGTAGATGCCTTCCCAGGGCACATTTACTGAATAGTAAACCTAATGCACCTTAATAGTGCATGTAGAGTGTAAATATTCCACTACTGCAGGAGTGTCCCAGTCACCTGCACCGACAGGCCGAGACACAGACCATTGAGATCCTTGCAGGCCAGATCTGGACTGCAGGGTGCCTCCCAAGCCAGATCTGGATCCAGCTGTGGTGGCAGGGCAAGCAGTATTACGAGTATTAATGCAACCCTCTACCCGCAGTATACATCCCCAGTGGGACTCAGTAGCTGAGAATTCAGCAGCAGGCCCTGACCACACTCACCCCACCCTCAAATTCCCAGCCCCTCTGGGAAAGGGCTTCAAAGGCCAAATCTAGGCATATGGATGACACCTCTGCTCTACTGCACTGTCATTCTACCTCCATATAAACTCCCTTATACCTTTCTTTGCTCATTCCCACAAATGGCCAAGGCAGAGTTTAAAGTAGAGCAAAGGGTATTTTACTGGAGGGAATGGGTGTTCTTGCAAAGGCCCAGATCTGCAACAGAAGTAGGTTTTGCTTTTGTAAGTCATCATGTGCTACTGCGGACATTTGCATTCTCAAGCCTAATATAAATAGAACCATTAAGCAGATGTAAAAGGTCTATATTTACTTGTAAACAGCACGGACATATTCTGAATCCTTATTGTTCTGTGCACCAATATTCTTGCCCATTGCAGTTTCTAGGAGAAGCAAAAAGTAAGATATATATGTGAGGAGTCATAAGTAAACTGACATCACACATTCATCTATTGCTTGCAGGGGTGTAGGTTGTAGCTGTGTTGATTTAAGAACATAGGCAGACAATATTATTTGGATAAATCCATTATCATTTATTAGACCAACTCAAATACTTGGAAAAATGATTCTTTGCAGAGATGCGGGGGGAGGGGGGGAAATGAATGTAGCTGTAGTCAATGGATAAGAGACAGGGTTCCCCCAAATCTCTCTCACCTACTGACAATCTCAATTTATATTTTAACTGACTGGCTTTCTTGCATACCTACTAGCCTCTGGCTGATTTACTACTCCATCTAGGAAGAGCACAGACCATCTGCAGATGCTTCCTCAGCCTAATAAAGGGCATTTGTGCCCAAAAGCTTGCAAGTAAGTTTTCCCTCTATTGCCTACAAGCACTGGAATCATTTATATTCTCTATGTATGGCTTTCTTTTCTAGAAAGTATGGTCTTCTGAACCTAATCCTAATATTCCATTTCCTTTAGATCTCCCTTGTTTTGGGTTTTGGGCTCTTTTTCCACTTGCCACCCATGAACTTAGGGTTCATAAGACATAATTGATTAGTCAGATAAATATATGGATACATAAATCAACCCATTCAATTAAGATAATATGGAAATTCCACAAATTCCATCAGCATTGGATTGAGCAAAAATCACTGGCCTACGCCAGCCTGGCAAAGACCTACAATCAGCAACAATTTACCAACCAGTCTCCCTCTGAAGTGTTTGCTATAAGACACTTGAGAGACTAGCTGAGCAACATATTTCTCCAGTAACTAATTCTGCTCTAAGCCCAGATCAAGCAGGTTTTGCCATGGCTGGAGCACTTGCAATCAAGTTCTAGCCTTAACCACCTTCACTGGAAATGGCTTTCAGAAAAACCTGAAGATTGGTGTTGTCTTCCTTGATTTAACAGCAACATATGACACTATCTGGCACACTGGTCTTCTTGCAAAAATATCAGGAATTCTGCCTCATTGGGCCACCTGTCTAGTCAAACTATTACTGTGTGGTTGATGCTTTAGCGTCTACCTGGCCAACTGAACTAGCTCTTGGAGACCTCAAACCAATGGCTTCTTCAGAAATCAGTACTGGCGTCTCTTCTTTTCAACCTGTACATTAATGAGACTTCCTGTGACCAGCTAACAAAAATTTGTTTATGCTGATGACTGTGCCTTTGCCACCCAAGATCATGACTTTTCAAATATGAAACTCAAACTTGATGGTAACATCAGACCAACTAGGTTTAATGTCTGGCAAGTAAGTCAGTTTACTTGCCAGACCTAAGCTGCCAGTGCACTGGGGCATATTCCACCCACCAATAGCTTGGTTCCTCTCAGGACACCCAATATGGTCCACCCTTTCAAAACCCTTTGACTTTTCCTGGCATAAAGAATAGTCAGCACACATACCAATCAATCACCACATCATCTCTGACCCTACAGTCAGTCAACCAGAATTTAACTGCCCACACCATTATTGGTCACTTCTCAACCATTTTCGAACTGAACAGAGTCACCATGTCTCAGACCCATACCAATGCTGCCTTTGCAATGACAGCAAATGCCCCTGTGGACAAGTTGAAACCATGTCCCATATTGTTAACCTGTGTCCATTTACAACGCTACCTAGTGGCCTTCAAGCTCTTCACACTGGTGATGACATAGCTTTAAAATAGCTGAAACAATATACTGAAACAGCATATGCTAAATAAACATGGGAATTGCTTTAGAAACTGTACTTGAATCACACCAAGGACTTACCACAGATTATATCCAGGGCACACAGAGTAATGTCTAGAAAGCAATCAAATGGTTCTTTGTCGACATGTTTTTTAAATTTCTCAACCAAAATATTGGCTTGTTCATTGATGACTTCTAGAAAATCAGTCAAGATTGTGAAGTGGAAGGTGGGTGTTATCATTTTTCTCCTGGTCCGCCATTTATCTCCAGTGCTACAAACCAAAGAAAATTAAGTATGACAAATTCATTTCACAAAAGAAACAAGAACATTTCCAGGAGAATATACGCTCCTGGCATAACAACAGCTACAGCTAGTAACATGATTTTTAATGCTGAACTTTAAAAAGCTGCCAGTAGTTGAAGCATGTGCACTGCTGAGATGAATTCAGGCTGAGAATAAGCTAACTATATCCGTCATTTGATACACATCAAGCGTATTCTGCACATCTGCAAAAACGCAGTATGGTCCAGCAGCAGGATGGGTAAAGAAAAATGGGTTTTGTTCATAACTCTGCCAGTTACATGTTATATGGCCTTGGAGAAGTTACTTCACCAACTGGTACATCTGTTTCCCAGTCTGTAAAATGGGAAATAAAATTTAGCCACCTTTTATAGACTCTTTCATATGAAAAATTAAATATATGCAAGGCAAGTAATTACATTACACACAGGAACTGAAGTGGTACACTTGCTAACTACAAGAGTCTGCATTAAGTATTGTATGATGCAAGCATTCATCTGAAATCTCTAACCAAATACAGTGTCAATTAACCAAGTCAATAATCAGAGCCAAACACACTTGTGCTTTCAAATGTTTTTGTTGACATATACTATTCGCATGTGCAGCCATATTGACACGTTAAGTTCAATGTAGCACCAACCTACGTCTGACTGATTTTAATGGAAATAACCAAATTTTGCTTGCAATGTTAGTAGTATAAGTCAGCTTATGAAACAGTATATTAGAGGAGTAAGGGTGAAGTTACACCAGAGGTGGGCAATTATTTTGGGCGGAGGGCTGCTTACTGAGTTTTGGCAAGGCATCGAGGGCCGCATGACAGGCAGCCAGGGCCATATAAATATTAACTTTCTAAATTTTTAGGGGCTCTGTGGGCCGGATAGAATGGCCTGGTGGGCCGCATCTGGCTCGTGGGCAGCATTTTGCCCACCCCGAGTTACATGTTACACCCAGAGAGTACCGAATCTCTGGAATGTTAAGCAGCATTCAAGTTAGAATGTGCTGTGAGCAGTCTCATGTTAAGGGTTAATACTGTTTCTTCCTGCACAGCTATGGCTTGCAGCTAGCACAGACAAGCAGGGGCACTGCTAGGAGCCAGAACACCTGGGCTCTAGCTCCACATGCTTTCCCACAGCTGTGTGCTGCTCTCCTAAAAACCTTGGCAGCCCTGCTTCCAGCATGCAGCTGCCCCACCTCCTGCTTTGGCGGCTCCATGCTGGAAGTTGGAGCTGCCAGAGTTTAGCGTGGTAGCAACACAGAGCCACAGGGAAACATGCTTCCTCACTTCCTGCATCATGAGTGACTGGTGCCTTCTGGGTCTGGGGGGTGGGCATAATGTGGGTGGGCAGGGATAGGGGTTATTCCTCCCCCCTCTGTTGTCCGGTGAAGGGGTCAGCAGGGGGCCTATTCCTGGGCACAGAGCACAGCAGCGAGGCCAGGCAGATCTGACTGCCAGTGGGAGTAGAAAGGCAACTAACTCTCCTCCCTGCCGCCTCTGCCTTAGGGGCCATGGTGCCCCACTGCTGCAGCAGCAAGGGGGGAGCGTCCGGCAGACCCCACTTGGGTCCCTGCCAGTGGGATAGAGAGGGAGGAATTAAACCCCTTTCTGGCCAGCTCACCCCGGACTAGCCACACTCTACCAGCACAGCTTCTCTGCAGCCAAGGGCATGCTCTAGCGCTCCTCGGCTCCCGAACTAAGCAACTGTAGGCATGTGCTTGCACTGCCTCAGTCCAGAGAGATGTTTGTCCTGTTACAAACTGGTTAAGCCTAGGCAGGTTAGACTAACTTGCAAAGGTTGAATCAAGTCAGGCTCCAGCTGTCTGAATGTCTGTCCCTAGCCCAGGAGGTCCATACTGGTAGAACAGCCCTCTCCTTCCCAACCCCAGGATGGGAATGTGGGGTGCAGTGGGAAGCCACAGCCCTAATAAGCTGCCTGGGCAGGGGAGAGCTGGTAGCACTTGCAGGAAATGGACTAGGCCAGTGTTTCTCAACCAGTGGGACGTGACCTACTAGTGGGACTCAAAGGTTGTGTAGGTGGGACTTCAACTCATTGCCCAATTGAAAAAAATCAGTTTTCTGCACTTCAAATAGTTGAATCAAGAGATATCTTGAACAGTGCAATTTTGTGGGGTTTTGTTTTTATCATGGTGGGACCAGGATTTTTTGACAAAATAGTATGTGGGATGTAAGGTGCAAAAGGTTGAGAACTGCTGGACTAGCAGCATGAGAAAATTTCAATTAGCCTCAAGTAACCAAGGTAATTGAACTTGTCTGCAGCATCTGCTCAGCTCCAGGTAAAAAGCATGGTCCTCTTCTGGGAAGGCCGGTGGGGTTGAGATCGGGCTGGCAGTGGTTGGTGGAAGGCTTCCTGAAACATTGCCCTCTCCCCCCATCCCTGACCCCAGGACAGGGGCCTGCAAAGGGAAGTCACAGTGCTCATGCCTCTCTACCGCCCAGCAAAATGCTCCTGCCACTGCAATCCCCAACATGACACTGGCAAGCCCCCACCTGCTCCTGGTCAGTACCACCTCCTGCACAGTAGAGTTTGGGAGGATGAAAAGTTCATTCACGGAGCAGAAGTGGGGGAAACAGGGGGAACAGTACATCCTGGGATGCTAGAGAGCTGCAAGTTGCTTGTTTTATCTCCATGGAGCAGCCTGAAGTTACCCTAACATGAGCTAGGTAGCACAGCCCAGGATTCAACCTTGCCTGAAGTAGCATAACTTTGAGACACACAGAGAGCATTTAACATGAGTTAAAAGCATCCACATATTAAAGCTCATTATTTTAAGTGCCCTTTGTATGAGGCAGGGGTGGGCAAAATGTGGCCTGCAAACTGGATCTGGCCCACAGAGGTACTTTGTCTGGCCCACGCCAGGTCCCTCAGTCCCACCTGGTCCAGCTGCCATCTGGCCCATGGCGCATCCTGCCCTCCTCAGGCACACAGCAGGACTGGGGCAGCTCCACAGCTGGACTCCAGTTCTAGACAGCAGCTTCTTCTGGCTGCCACTGGCCCCAGTCCCATGGATACTGGCAGGGACCCAAGTGCACAGCCACGGCCTCATCTTTAGCCAGCCCTGCATCCACTCTGGACTCACAGCAGCCGGTGCAGACCAGGTGGGACCTATGTGCACAGCCCTAACCCCAGTTTGCCTCGTGCCTACTCCAGACCACCTGCCCACAATGAGTGATGGTGGCATCAGTGGCAGCTGGACAGGAGTTGCTGCATGGCATGGAGAAAAGGTGGGTGCTTCCCCCTCACTGCTGCCAGGCCTTTCTTGCTGAGGCTGCCCAGAGCCTACACCCAGGCTGCCCTGTGGCTCCTCTCCATTGCCACCACTACCCTGCTGGGCTGCCCAGATGCAACACTAGTGGTGGTAGTGATGGCAGTGGAGAAGAGTTGCAGGGCAGCCCGAGCATGGGCTCTGGGTAGTTGCCGCTGCTGGGCCCTTCTTGCTGCAAGCAGGGAATGGCCACTTTTCTCTTGTACCCAGCAACAGCTTTTGCCCAGCTGCCACTACTGCCACTGCTTCTCATAGTGAGCAGGTGGTCCACAGTAGGTATGGGACAGGGTTGGGGCAGTACACCTAGGTCCTGGAGGGTCCAAAGATGGCCTGCTCTGGCTGGGGTGAGTCTGGAGTTGATGCGGAGGATGCTGGGGCTGGACCCATGTGCTCAGCTGCTGCTGGGTGCTAGTGGCGGGGAGGAGTCACAGGGCATATGGGCTCTGGGCTGTTGTGGGGGGGGATGTGGGGCATGCTGACTGGCCTGTGACAGCTCCCCAAAATTGCCTATGTGGCCCCTGGCCCAAATAATTGTCCACCCCTGGTATAAGGGTAACATGGAACTTCACCCTAGGACTATACCGGCCATCAGATTAGACAGACAGAACCAAATCTTCCTATCAATTAGCAAAAAACAGGAAACATAGTCTGTACAGGCATACCTGGGACATGAACTCCCACTGACACAATATACAAAAAAGCATTACTTGGAGTCTTTCTGGTAGTTTCCACAGTCATATGTCTTGGGATGGTCTATTCTAATGGATCCATTTTAAATGTCTTTGGCTCCCACTGAAAAGTGTAGAAATGAGTACAACTACACATGACAAACATACCCAGGAGGATACAAATGTCATTTGTGAGGAAATGCTACTTTAGTCTGTGGAGTTATAATTAACCAATTTTTTTGGTTGAAAAGTTGAAACAGTTAATCTGTTTTGGAGAAAGAATGGAGTTCTATGTTTGCGAGGGCAGTCTTGTAAAGTACTGCTCACATTTATTACATAACATGATCCATTCAAGAATTGTGGGGGTTTTTTACCTCTCCAAAGTGACAGGCACACCCTGTATTATGACACTACAGGCTATTCTTTGGGAATTTGTGGTCACTTTCTGTTGCCTTTGTGGTGTTTCTTTACCTTCAGGGTTGTCTGTTTCATATACAACATATAATTGCAATAATGTAAAATGCAAGATATGGTGATTCTAGAGCAGAAATCTTCCTGCTAACCCCAGAACTACCTAAAGCAGTTACTCATTAGCCTGTCCAGCCATTGGTTTTCACCATGAGTGCCAACAGACTTGCAGCATCCCAGTCTAACTAACTCATGGTGTTTCACAGAAAGTGCCATGATTTAGCCCAACACTCCCAACCCAGCAGATGTCAGCAGATGTTCACTATTGGATTGGGAGGATGGAGGATCAAGCTCCACTTTACAGCTGATCTAGCAAAAGAGGCCCAGAGAAGGGGTTCCCTTCTGGGGTTTATCCAGCACATTCTGGAGTGGAGGAATGGGTGAATTGGAGCACCCTCACCTCACAAGGCTCCAATCCACCTGCTCTACCTTCCAGCGGAGGCTGGGCAACCCCCAGACAGAACCCCTCCCCCTCCTTCCCCCCTCCCATCCAGAAGTACATTACACTGCTTATTTTCAGAAGAGATATAATCTATTATACTCTTAAGGCAGTCAACATACATTTCATCTTAAACCTTAATGTAAAATCATACATAACTTTAATGGATTAGGTCTGTATCTGCACACTATTATACCTTGTCAGGAGTCCTGTGCCAAGCCATGGATGTACAAATGTGTATAAAAATGATTTATCTATAAGCTTTGAACTGCTCAGAATAACCTATCAATAAAAGAAAAGATGGATGAATAACACTGCTTTAGAAAAGCAGTTATAATGAAGGCTTATCGTGCTACTGTTTCCTACTTTGCACCTGTTATTTCTCTGTATCCTTCTGTTGCTTGTATTAAATTGTGAGCTCTGTAGGAAAGGAAGCATCCTTCTGTTCTGTTTTTTTTCAGTTTACAGCACAATGCAGTATAGCACTTAGTTCATTATGAATATTCTAGGATACTATGATAAAAAGTAACAAATACTAATAACCAGAAAATACCTACCTGCAAAAATGTGTCCAAAGCCATAACTGTTCTTGCATAAATTTGAAGACTCGTTTACAATAAAAATAACCTTACGTAGCTCAGACAATAGTACCAAGTCATTGAAACAAGTCATGTGCCAGACTCATAAAAAGGTAGATAGGCATTGTGGAGGTTCATGCCTGAGGGGTGGCTGTGATGACCCCTGGTAGCCACTGCCTGGCTCAGTCTCTATTACAGCCTTCCCTTGATTGCTCACCTGCCGTGCCTTGTTCTTACTAGCGGTTGAATAAGGGAGGCTGCCCACAGGCATTAAAGTGAGCCTTAATCTATTTGCAGCACCACCAGGTCTCTCCCAGACCCCCAATAGCCTTGTTTCAACCTTTAAGCTCAATGGGCCTTTCTCAGCTCTTCTGTGCCCCTGCGGGGTGCCTGTAGCTTCAAGGGCTACTTGCAAAGCTGTGCACCTCCAGAGCAACCATAGTCTTAAAGAGCTCCATGCATGGCTCTGTTCCTTCCCTGCACCACCCCCAAAGCCTTGTGGGTATTCTCTCTCTTTGATGTTGCTTATTTATACACTTGACCCCTTAGGCCCTTATGCAGTCTCCCTCTGGACTCCTGGCTTTCTGGTGCCACAGGCAGCCTCTCCTCTGGGCTCCCACCCCTCAGCCCTTCTCTGGGCACAGGAAACCCTCTAGTCCAGTTTAGCCCCCCCAGGCATGTGGACCCTCTGTTCTGGATTCAGCCTTTCCCTAGGCTCATGGGCCCCTGACTGAGCCCCACTACTAGTCTGGGAATTCCTGGGTTACCAGTTCTCTAAGTAGGCCTTGAACCTGCCACATCAGGGCTCGAGGCTAAACCACCTGTGCCACTTAAATAAAAACAAAGCATCTCAGGCCTCTGACAGACACCTCAAACCCTCTCTGGCTTTAACATACAACAAAGGCCACTTGACTGTAAAACCCATTCTTTCTGGCCCAGGGGACTTGTCTCTGTTCCCTGGCCTGTACAGATGTTGACATAAATCCAAGTCCCTTCAGAAGCCCTGCTGCTCTGAAGCCAGGACCACCTCACTTCATGGCTGCCAGGGAGAGACCGCCTGACCAGTTCAGGCTCTGGATTTATATAGCTCAAGCCCGAGCCCTCTCTTGGCCAGGTAAGCCTCTCATTAGCCTCCTGTATGCAGCCTCTCAAACCACTTGCTCCTCAAAAGAGAAAGCATATTGTGCCCTGCTACAGGCATCCTACCAGAAAAGTATCTATTTCCCAGGCTCTTAATTGGCTTATGGATAAAAAGGTGAGCAAGAGAGGGTATAAATGGTCAGTTTTCATAACAGAAAGTAGAAGTAGTGGAGCCCCCCAGGAATATATGCTAGGATTGGTGCTGCTTACTTTTTAATAAATTACACAGAAAAGGGAGTGAATAGTGGGGTGATCAAATTTGTGGACACCACAAAATTATTTGGAGTGGTGAAAACCAATGCAGGGCATGAAGAACTAAAGAAGGATGTTGCAAAATTGAGTGCATGGGCAAAAAGTGGCAAATGAAATTCAATGCTGATAAGTGCAAAGTGATGCACATGGAAAGAGTAACCCAAAATATACATGCACAATAACAGGCTGTTCATTAACTATTACTGCACTGGGAAGAGATCTTAGAATCATTGTAGACAGTTTGCTAAAAATGTCACCACAATGTTCAGCAGCAGTCAGAAAGGAAAATAAAATATTGGTAATTAAGGAAATTATGAACAAAATAAAAAGTACTGTTATGCCCTTCTATAAATCTATGGTGCAGCCATAGCTTGAATACGGTGTACAGTTTTGGTCCTCATACCTCAAAAGAAAAACTAGAAAAAGGTACAAAAAAAGAAAAAAGAAAGGTACAAACACTAGAAAAAGATACAAAGAAAGGCAACCAGGATTAGCAGGGGTATGGAGAGGTTTCTATAAAAAGAGAGACTAAATAGTCTAGGATTTTTTTTCACTTAGAAAAAGACACTTGAGGGGGAATATGAGAGATGTTCTACAAAATATTACATGGTGCAGAAAAGTAAATAGAAACACATTACTTATGATTTCCCAAAATAAGAGAACCAGAGGAACTATTACATAAGAGGTTTAAAACAAGAAGAAGTTATTTTGCTTAAAGTGTGTAATTGTGAAACTCATTGCCACATGATGTTGTGGAGCCTGATTGCCTATCCTAGTTCAAAAGGGGATTAGACAGATTTGTGGAGGTACTGAGCATGGTAGAGAGGTGTGTTGTCTCAAAATATGAATATCCTAAACCTCTGATTGTTAAAAAATGCAATGGGAGAGGAGCAGGGGTACAAGATTCTGGACACATCCTGTTAATCCCACCCCCTCAGCATTCACCCCCTGCCAGTATATAAAACAGGATACTGCTCTAGATGGACATATAGTCTGGCCCAGTAAATAGTAATTCTTATGTTCCAGTATAACTGATTGGAAAAATTGAGGGAACCACTTAGCATCAAAATCAAAATGCTTTGCAAAACGGTGTCAGTTTATAGGATAGTTACAACAAGCAGATAGTTACAATTATCAAAAATGTCTTGTTTTTGGTGTTTCTTACATAAAATAATCATCTCAGTGTCGAACCACAGAAATATTTTTAATCAATGCGAAGAAACAAAAACTGGAATGTCACCTTTACTTCCAAATTAAGATGAGACTGCATGCTATTCCTCATGCTGCAACTCTGCACTGAGAACACTCAAGGAAATTATGCCTGAATTTTCCCTATGAAAAGTATTGTGCTTTCCTCCCTTACCTGAATTTTCCCTTGGAAGGCAAAAGTGGCACACATACAGAACCTTTGCTCCTGAGTACACAGAGCTGAAGTGTACCCACCCGAAGGGGGTGGGGAGGATTGCTGCAGCGTGAGCTCTTGCCCCAGCAAGAAATATTGATCACTGTTATCAGCGCTTTATGGACAAACATTATCTATGTTTACTGTAAACTCTTCACATTTTAAGTCAAAGAATAACTGTCATGGTTAATAAGATGGCCGAATGTGCCCGTATTTTCTGATTCAAACAAAGAGAAACCAGGAATGTTTAGAAAAGTGAAACAAGATTATTACAAATTACAGTTTATATTTTACAGAGTACTGATGATCTATTAATGTGCATGAATAACCACAGAGGTCAACAGCAGCACTTAATACATACACGGGGAAATGAAATAAATAAGGCATTCTTATTAATTAATATGAAATGAATAAAAAAATATAATGAAAGGCAGGTCTTATAATTTAATACTGGCTATTTGGTCTTTACGTTGGGCCCTCAGCCCTAATGGCTCATAGACTGTTGCTCCTGAACTGTGAAAGAGTATCAGTTCAAATATTTTATAGCCCTATGGTAAATATTACATTGAGGAAATGTAAAATGTGCTTTATGCTCCAAATGCATGACTAGCAGAAGCAGGTCTCTAGAAAATGAGCTAGGCATATTTACCTCCACAGTGTCACAGTGATAAAGCAACAAATGAGGCACTGGTCCTACCCACATTTTTAACAGTGAACGATTCCTGAATTCTTCAGAATATTGAAACATTTGTTTAAAGAAACCTGAAAAGAAAAAGCTGGTTGAAGAACACCAAAGATGCCTTCTTCTGTAATACCTAATAATGAGTTCACTACAGCTTAAGCTTTCTTTCTTTGACAAAGCAGGTTTGTTTTGCACATATTTATTTGTTTTCATTATGATACACTTACAGATCATCAGGGATCCAGGTTTTGCTGTTCATGACAGAAAAACACAGTAAAACCCGGATTTTCTAATTTTGAAGAAAAACCTGGATTTTCTCCCTTAAAAGGATAAAAATGTGGGAAACAGTGGATTTCCACTTGCAGGTTGGCAGAGTTCCAGCCTGCAAGGGGCTGGGGGGGAGCAAGAGGAGGGAGGTCAGGTGGGGGGTGCTACGGGCATGTACATGTGCACGTGTCCACCAGGCAGCCTTGGAGAGAAGCTCCTGCAGGTAAGTCAGCAGGGAGGGGCATTGAGGCCCCCCCCCCGGGGGGGGGAAGGAGGGAGGGAGTTGGGCAGGGCTAAGGCTGGGCCACTGCAGCCACAGGGCCATGGGTGGCTCATACCGGGGATGGGGATGGGGCTGGCTCCTGGCCGCTAAGCACAATCCTGGGGGAGCATGAGGGGAATGTGCCCCCCAGATTTGTATGTATGCAGGTATGGGCTGCCCTCTGTGGACTCAGGGCTTCCTGCCCTGCTGCCATCGCCTCGGGGCCTCTGCAGCCCAGCAGGCGGGACCTGGCGCAACAGGGCACAGCAGGACTGGATGGGGAAGCCCAATACTACCATGAGCCCTGCATTGCAGAGTTGTGCTGCTCGCTGCTGCCGGGCAGGCAGTGCGCACTTTGACTTGACAGTGCAGGGCTCCTAGTGGCTGTACAAGGCTCCCTGCCAGGGAGAGGGCAGCAGGGCGGGGAGCCCAAGCTCCCAGTGAAAGCCCACATCCACCCCACTACTATCTCTGCTCCAGCTGCACCACCCATGGGGGAAGGGGAGCTGGGCTCCATGCTCCCCCCTGCCGCAGCAGGAATGGGTGGCACCTGGGGCTCAGGCACTGCTGTGCAGGCTCAGAGGGCTGTGGACCTGGGTCCCTGGCCCTGTAGCCCTGGTAGCTTGGGGCCCCCTCCAGCAGGGCTGGGGGGGGCAGGGGGCTGTGGCAGGGGAGTGAGGGGCACTGGCATAGACAGGGCACTGGCATTTCAGTGCTGCTCAGCACCACAAAGCAGTGGGGGGACAGCTGCAGCTGGACCTACGTTCTGGTGTGCAAAGGGGGCAGGGAGAGCTCTGATTTTCCATGATAAAAAACCAAAAATCAAATGCCATAATTTACAGGCACTTAGAATTTATTTTATTATAGTGATTGAGGTACTGGTAGACTTCCAAATTGCTGTAAATTCTAAGTATATCAATAAAACATTGTGTTCAACAGATACCTACACATATATAGTGGTGTTTCATTTTAATCATGGAAAAATGTGGATTAAATAATAGAATTTGCCATTTTTAAACAGAGAAAACCAGGATCCCTGCAGATCATCTACACTGCCGTTCAGTGGAGAAATACCCAAGCTCTCTCTAAACAAGCTATCTTGGGCACTAAAAGCAGTTTAGTTGCAGTAGCATGGAGATCTGTGCATACTTACCCTACTGAAAATGATATTACTACAAGAATTTCTGAAGAAAAATCAAAAACTTATTTAAAGACCCAAGAACTTGATAATCCTCTTTAGCCCTGATTAAACAAGAGGAAATTTATGGTCACTTGGCTAAAAATACAATTCTGCTTTAAAGACATTCATTTGTTTTCCAAAGAAATTCTGGGAACATTTTCCATCTGAGACCTGCATGCACTATTCCAGGGGGTCCCAAACTGTGGTACACATACTCCTGGGGGTACACAAGACATCTTTCTGGGGCATGTGGGAGAGATTATGCAATGGCAGATTTAATTTTCATTATAATAATAATAACAATGATTGGCATTTAAGGAGTTAAAATATAAAACGATGCTGGTTGGGGTACGTGGGTTGGTGGTAAATCTGGAAGGGGGTATGCAATAAGAAAAAGTTAGGGAACCTCTGCACTATCCCATGCCATGATCTTTATAAGTATTGTTTCTATGCAACATTCTCAAGTTGGTGACAGAAAAACTAGAGGGAACCTCAAAAACTGTGTAGAGCTATGCAGCCTGTTATAAAGTGCACAAGGAAAATCTTCACATCCACCTTGGATAACCACCTCTGTCCTCATTTGAGATGTGTGTGTGTGTGTGTGTGTGTGTATACACACACACACACACACACACACACACAAATATTATCATCACATAATCTATGCAATAATGCTGTGTTTGGACTTCATCTGAGAAGCCAGCATATATTGCTTCAAAATGTACTGATTTAGTACTTAACCACCTTTTTTAGTTCTCTTAATTATACTTTTTTCAACAAGCTTGTCAGATTGGTCCTAAAATAAAATAACCATTCTTTACCATTCCCAGAAAGGCTCCTGCCATTACCCAGACACAGCCTTCTCTTGGGATGGAAAGTGTCCCACTCAAAGTGAGTGGGAGTTATTAAGGATGTAGCAAGTTCCCCTGTGGGAGAGGCTCTTCAGGGCGTTTTTAAGCCTTCCCAGTGGCATTGGGTGTTGGTTACAACCCAGGCTGGAGGTTTTGACTTATGACGCAATTGGTGCCTGAAAACCGCGTTTTAAATTGAAACGTCGTTAAGTCAGAACCAATTTCCCCATAAGAACAGCGTTATAAATGGGGGATTGGTTCCTTTATGACGCTCGATACAGCTGCATCCAGCTGGTAAGTCTATCGTGATGGAAGGGGGGGCAGATCAGCGCCCCCGCGGGGAGGGGGAGGGGGAGGCAAGCGCTGCCCAGCCGGGACCAGGCGGGCGCGGGACTGAGCCGCGGCTCACCGGGGGCACGGAGAGGAGGGGCAGTGGCTCCCGCTGCTGCACGTTGCTTGTCTGGCGGCTCCTGCCACTTGTCTGGGAGGGCATGAGGGGGGGTGTACCCCCCGACCTGCGTGGTGGAGTGGGGCAGGCAGGGTTGCACCAGGCTGCTCTCCAGGAGGGCGGCAGCAGTGCTGGGAGTGGACTATGCCCTCGCGCCGCTCACTCCCTGGGGCGGGCACGGGACGGAGCCGCTGTGCTGCCTCCGGACAAGCGGTGCGCAACGGCGGGAGTCGCCGCGTCCTCGCCGGACGAGCCGCGGCTTCGCCCCGCACCCCCCATGCCCCGGCTGGGTGAGCTGCGGGGGGGGGCGTGTGACCCTGGATTGGGGGGGCGGCAGAGCGGGGGCTGCAGCCAGCCAAAAAATTGCCACAGCCCCTGCCACCCTCCTGGAGCACAGCCCAGTGCGGCCCCGGGCCTGCGCGCTTTGCGCAGAACTGGGGGCGTATGTCCCCCCATGTCCTCCTGGACAAGCGGCAGGAGCAGTGTCGGGAACAGCTGGACAAGCAGACGAGCAGCACGCAGGGGCAGGAACCGCCGCCCTCCCTGCCTGCACCTCCCCAGCCAGCCACTGCTCAGTCCAGCGCCGTCCGGCCCCGGCTGCGTAGCGCTTGTGCCAGCCCCAGTCCCTCCCTCACCCCAGGGGCTTGATCTGCCCACACACACCGCCCCGCCCCCCCCGACTCACGAGCTGGACGCAGCTGTATCGACTGTCGCGAAGTGGAAACCTGCGTTGGAACCTGAGCCAGGGGCAAATCATAAACGTTGTAGGTGACGTTTGTTGTAACTCGAAAAGTCGTAAGTCAAGCACTGCCTGTACGCTGACATTTCATGGCAGCAGGATGTCGGCCCACTGTGCCCGCGGCTCCTACCGTGCGCCGTGCGCTCCAGCAGCAGCGCGTTGCCCAGCAGCGGGTAGCAGGGGCTGAGCCCCGGCACCGGCCGCAGCTGCCGCCACCTGCCCAGGGCCGCGGCCAGCAGGCGCAGGGCGGGGGCTGCCCCCAGCGCCACGAGCAGGGCGCCCCCCGCCGCCGCCGCCCAGTACAGCAGCCGCGCGCCCCCCGCCGCCGCCGCCGCCGCCGCCAGCCCGGAGCTCATGGCCGCCGCCATCTGACCCCCGCCCCGCCCGCCCGCTTTTGTGCGCCGGGGCGGGGCGGGGCGGGGCGCGGCTGCTGGGTACAGAGGAGTCCAGTCCCTGGATCACGTTACTGTTATTGCTATTCTCGCCGTCATGATCATTATTAATAGTAATATTAACAATCGTCAACGATTATTAATAATAGACACACCAGCACGGGCTACTGTTGATGATGATGATTATTACTTTGTATAATAATAGTCAGCATGTGTGAGTGGTTTTTTTATGCTTAGGACACGCATACCTGCTGCCCCTAGATTGTGCACCTCTGGTTTTCTGCCGCAAGTGTGGCTCTTCCGCCCTTGCCCTTGTGTATTAGTATTAGCACTGTTGTCACTATTAGTAGCTACAGTATTAGAAATGTCACCTGCTGAGAATGCTTTAAATTTGAGTTAGATTTGTATGTGTTAGGGTTCAATAAACTTGCTTATAGGTAAGGACAACTGTGTCTTACACTCCATACCCGGTAAAAAGACTGGTATCATCATTGGACGTAACACCCAGGACCTGGCTGCGCACAGTCATCGCCCCAAAATCCCAGTCCTAATCCTGGTCCTGGCTCTGGCCATTCTGCTCCCAGATGCTGCTTCCCACCCATTCATGGCCCCACTCCATCTGCCTGGCCGGGTGTGCCCTGCTCCCCTGGATCCCAGGCCAGTCTCCATGCCCCCACCCCACTCTGTCTGGCTCCCAGGTGGTGGGTGCAGGGCAGATGGGCCACTGTGCCCAGGCAGCAGGGCTGGGTCCAGCAGTGGTGGTGACATTAGCAGCAGCAGCCACTAGAAATCCAGGTCCCTCAATCTCTCCTTGCAGGGCTTTGCCTGCAGGCCTGTAACTGTATGAGTGACCTTCCTCTGAACCCTCTTGAGGTTGTCCACATCCCTCTTGAAGTATGGCGTCCAAAACAGGCCAACTGCGGCGTGACCAATGCCACAGAGAAAAGTATCACCTCCCAGGATCTGTTCATCATGCACCTGCTAATGGATGATAAAGTGTGCTTAGCTTTACTGATCCCTTCGCCACTTTGATGACTAATGTTCATCTTGGTGTCAACAATGACTCTGAGATCCCTTTCCACTGCTGTGCTGCTGAAAAGGTCATCTCCCAGCCTGTAAGTGTGGTAGTGATTCCTTCTCCCTAGGTGCAGCACCTTGCACTTGTCCTTATTGAGCTGCATCCTATTTTGTTATGCTCACTTTTCCAACCTGTTCAGACCTGCCTGGATTTGTTCTCTACCCTCTAGTGTGTTAACCGTCTAGTATGTTAACTTTACCCCATAATTTGGTATCATTTGCAAATTTGGACAGAGTGCTTTCTACGCCCACATCCAAGTCACTGATGAAGACATTGAATAGCACTGGTCAAGGACCAAGCCTTGGGAAAACCCACTGCCCACATCTTTCCAGGTCGATACTGACCCATCCACCACCACTCTTTGGGTGCAACCCCTAAGTCAATTTGCCACCCACCTGACTCTGTAATCATCTACGTCACAGCTGCTCTGTTTGTTTATGAGAATAGGGTGAGATACCATATTGAAGGCCTTCTTAAAATCCAAGTATATGACATCTACCTTGACTCCTGCATCTAAGCATTTTGTGATCTGGTCATAAAAAGAAACAAGGTTAGTCAAGCAGGATCTACTTACTATGAATCCGTGCTGCTTGACCCTCAGCATCATTTTTTCCACTGGGCTCCCAGAGATGTGATCCTCAATAATTTTTTCAAAGGTTTTCCCAAGGCTAGAGGTGAGACTAATTGATCTAAAGTTACCTAGATCCTCCTCTTCTTGAAAATAGGGACCACACTGGCTCTTTCCCAGTCCTCTGGGACCTGACTTGAGCACTGTGAGTGCTCAGACAGATTTTACCCATGCTGCTTAAAGCCATACTGGAAAGTGCTCATGTTACAATGAAGGCAAGATAAAACAGAATATAAAAGTCTAATGTATCTATTTAGGTCCCTATTGTGAAATTTATCATGTGTTGGTAGACGTCTACTCAATTCGAGGAGGCAGCCAGCCAATTTTGCAGGCAGATCACAGGATTGGCTTCTATTTTCACTGGCATATTGCGGTGCCTCCCCATGCCTCTGACTGGCCAAGGGGCCCTGATGGCCCTGCCCCTTGCCACTGATTGGCTGAGAAGGCTGTCTGTTATGTAGCCCCCCCCCCACCCATTGCTGACTGGAGAGGAAGGGGCCACATAACAGGTAGGCCTCTGCTAATCAACAGCAAGGGGTGAAGGAGGGGAGCGGCAGCTGTCTTGCCTGCTCGCCTTCATGCTGGCAGCCCCCTTTGTGCTGGGCTGGGCAGCTGGAGGACTGCTGACTCCCACTGGGGAGCCAGCATTTTATTTTTAACAAGTTTATTTTTCGCTTTGTGTTCCCCATGGATTTCACAGAGATTGCCGGTTTCACAATTTCTGCAAACTCTGGAAACTCATGATTTGAGTAGGTTCCTATCTGTGCTCATGTAGCATTTATAACTGGTGCAACCATTCCACAGTTAGCTTACATACTGTATATAGCATAAATATATCTGTGACAGGCTAGCTGGCAGTGACCTAGCCCAGGGGTTTTGAAAGAGCAAAAGGTGATTGGAGGACTTGGGATTCCCTTTCCTCACCAAACTGGTAATGATTTGGCCCAGGGGTTTTGAAGGGGTAAGAGATGTTTGGAGGACTTGGGATTCCCTTTCCTCACCAATCAGGCCCCAGAGATTCACCCCCCTGTGTCCCGATTGGCCCCTTGGGTCACCTGGAGGGGGATAAAAGAGGCAGCTGGGCTGACTTAGGGGAGAGACCAGTGAGGGACAATGAGGAAGGGGCTGCACAGAGCTGAGCCAGTGGGGCAGGAATAGTGCCATGGAAGAGCCTGCAAGAGCAGGACCTGCAGGCAGCAGTGGGACCCTCAGCAGCGCAGCGTGCGGCCGGCAGGAGAGGCCCCCCCCGGGCTCCAGGATCCCCAAGGAGAGGCTGCAGCCAGCAGGAGAGGCTCCCTAGCTCCAGGAAGGATCTGAGCAGCGACCTGAGGGGTTCCCAGCTCTGCTTCCAGCTCCTCCAGTCAGGGGCCAGGCAGCTTGACGTGAGGCCAGGGCTCCCAGAAGGTCAAGACCCCCAGCAGATTGAGGCAGTGTTACCACTGGTGGCTGTGTGGCAGCATTCCTGCCCTACCATGTGGGAGACCTGGGTTTAAGTCTCAGCAGAGGTGAGGCGACTTGGGGTAAGTGAGATAACAAAGTGAATCTTCTAGCAGTGGAAAGGGGCCATGGTGTTTTCCTCCCTTTCTCCCCCCTCCAGGGACCAAGGCCCTATGTTTCCTTTGCGTTTTGGGCCTTTTTATATTTCACCAACGCATATTGTTTGTTCTGCTGTTTGTATTTTATATTTTGTTAACCCTGTTTTCATCAATGATTGTAAGTGTCTAACCTTTGTTGAATCCTGTCCCCTTGAGACGTTGTAGTGTCCACTATACCCTCTGATTTATGCCTGTTATGTTCCCAGTATTAAAAGGTATATGGTTAAGTCCCCATTGGTGGTCTGGCTCTGCTCTGTAGGGGAGGAGAGTCCCTACACCTCCCACAGCGCTTGTGCACCTGCTTTGATCCCTTCAATTGGAGAGGGGGTACCTCTTGGAGTACCGCCCGGGTTACATATTGAAGACCACAGCCACCCTAATTGACACTTGGCACAACTGCCACAACACTTTTTCCCTGGAACTTCCTAATCTACTTCATCCTGGACTATCGATGACCCAAAGTCTGTGTGTGAAAGGGCCTTTAGATTGGGATATAAATATTTTGTCAGCTTTTTCTCTGGTGTTTGTCACTGTAATACCTGCATTCTTCTTCCCAAACATTTGTTTCAAAACATCCTTGTGAGATGAGGGGTGATATTATCTCTGTTGTTACAAAAACAGCTCTGAGGCACGGAGACTTGTAAAGTGGAAGACGCAGATCCAGCAAAGGATTTAAGGGACAAAAGTGGGGCTTAGGGCATGGACAGACATAAATATTCCAAACGCCTTTGAAATTTTCCAAAAAAGGAAGGTGCATATATACACGCCTGATGAAGCACTTGAAAAATGGCTGTCTGTTTCCAAAACACCCCTGAAAAAAACAAGAAAAATTTTTATATGCTTCACTTTGCTTCCTGAAACCAGCTCTGGCTTCACATTGGGCAAGCCTCTGGCTTTGAGACACTGGCTCTTCTCTTTCCTTAGTTTCTCCAGTGAGCTGCAGCACCCACACCTTGGAGAACAACTTCTATTGGTCAGCTCCTGGTAAGGGGAGGTATTTTCTCCTTCAATGAGATTGCAGAGGGGCAGGGGATCATAATGCCAATGTCCCAAACAGCACAGTGGATTGCTCAGCTCTGAACAAACAGGCTTTATTGTGCCACTATTCCTTTCTCCCAGGGCTATGCTCTCTCTCAACCATCCTCTGTTCTCCCTGGGACAACCTTTTCCCTATTCTCCAGCTCTCAGATCCTCGCTCTCTCTCCTCAGCCCCAGTCAATCTGTTACAAAGCTATTGTATTCACCTAGGGACAACACTCATCCAATAAAATAAAACAAATCAATCACAGAGAGCAGTCTCTGATGCCTACTGCCAAGCCTAGACTGCTGTTTGCCCCTAGGGTGAAAAGGCCATATAGGTATCCAGTTTACGAATCTATTTACAGGAATGATTTATAGCAAAGCATGCTCACATTGAACCCCTCAACGTGTTTCTTACCAAACCTGCAGGCTGGAACTCAGCCCACTTAGCCTCTTTCATCTCACCTTACCCTTGGAGTTGGTTAGACTGGAGCACTAATACATCCAATTATGGTTCCCTGTGGGGTGTCCTTGTCAGCATGGTGTTGACCACACACCTACACCCCCATTCCCTCTAGGGAACAGAGTTGTGCTGAGACAAGAAGCAACTAAGCCAGGACACTGGGATAGAAATGAAGATCTTTCTGAAGAGGGTTTTTTTTTTTTGTGCCCATTCTGTAGTTTACCTCTGTAACTTTGTTGCAAGCTAATGGGCAGCTGAGGACTTCTTTGTTTTGACCCACTCACATCCCCAAAAACCTGTAGATCCCCTCCTCTCACACTAAGCTTCCCATCATTTGTTGTGAAGAGAGGGCTGAAGTCAACGGGGATAAGTCTTGGTGCGTGATCTGATCCTCTGCCCCCGTTTTTTAAATAGACTTGAGTTGGCTATGTGGGAATGGCCAACTACTGGCTCACTCAGTGCTAGCTTCAAGCATTGCCAACTGCACTTCCCCATGGCAGCTGGTTAGCAGTTAATGTGAACAACTGGTAAAAAAAAACGGGATATAGAGCAATAACAGATATCTCCTCAGAAGCTGCCGCCTACTGTGATTTTTAAGTCTGTCTTTCACAAGCCATGGCTAGCTGTGAGAACCCAGGCAATCCTTCCTCCTCCCCACTCTAAACCAATCTAGGCACAGACAGATAGTCACAAACACCTCTATGTGCCAGTCATGCCAAGGTGGTACACACTCCTTCTGAACACTGCCCCCCCCAAGCTATAGGAAGGAATAAGAGAGCTAGGCCCTGCATGAGAAAAAGAAGTTATTGGCCAATGCAGTTATTTTATTTGCCAAAATAAGTAATCTCATTTTCAGTGTAGGAGGGGGTGTGGTGGAAGGGAAAGATACCCAGGGACACAACACAACTGTCCCTCTGTGCTCATGCCCTGACAGCAATATGCCTCTACAACTGGAAGTGGGAGGAAAAGTTTCTGTAAATAAGGTCAATTGCATAAAGCACATGGGAAATATTGACAGTATTAAGACCTGCCAGTCTTCCCACCAAACTCTCACATTGCCAGGAGCTGGTGGAAGGGGAGGTCTTGGGAAGGTGGAAATGATGGCATAACACACATTTTTCATACAGCTTTGTGTATTTTTTGTATAATCTCTTGGGAATACCTTCCAGAGATCTTTTGGCAGGTGAGACATTTAAAATGTCCAGGAGCAGTTTCTTAGCTGTAGGTCAATTCAGGGGTGCATTAGGCATGCCTCTGTGGCTCCTCTGTGCCAGCAGTCTCACAGTGCAGGATCCAGGGTGCTCCACTGATAGAGGACACTGGTGCTAGGACAGCTTTCTGATTGCCCCCATGGTGGTTCTAATGCTCTCATGGGCAAGGAAGGAGCTGATGATGTTCTTTATTGTTTCCCAATTATGTGGGGAACACATATTGTAGACACTTTGGGAGTCTGACCTTACGTTGACAGGGATGCCTGTTCTCCCTCAAGAAACACCCCCAAAATAGGCTTTCCTACCTTCCCAGGGGTCAAGGCTGTAATGAAGCACCATATTTTCCAGCAGAGTGAGCGAAAATGGAGAGGTTGCTCCTCACTGCCCTAAGCACCTCACAGGTGGGTCACTCAGATCGAGGACACATCAGGGGAACAGAAAATATCTTGTAAAAGGGGAGCCAGTGTGCAGAATTGCCAATGTGTAACCTGAGGACACAACCTTAACACACTTCCCCCAACTTCCCTATCACCATCTCCTGGGGAAAGACATTTGGGAACAGACAGAGATTTATCAAAAGGCCCCCTGGGGAGAGCCCTCCCCTAACAGCCAAATTGCCTGTCCCTGGGGTGGGGGGCTGGACTCGATGATCCTCCGGGGTCCCTTCCAGCCCAACTGTCTATGAAATCTATGAAGTCACAGACCTGCAAATTGAACTCAGAGCCCTGGTCAGTAGGATGAGACATAATTTAATCACAGTTTTAAACCAGAGCAAAAACATGGCTTTGGTGAGTAGTTCCAGGACCCAGAAACCCTGCTTCTGGGCTTCCAGGAGCAGCAACCTTTATCCCCACTCAAACTCCAATTCTAGGACCTTGACTTTCATGAAAGACTCAAGGAGCTGGGGTCTGGAGCAGCTCCCCTCCTCATCAGACATTGTGGGCTCTTTCCCATCCAGTGATGGGTAAGCATCCTGGGACATAAACCCCTTTGACTCATCAAGCCAACATGGAGGCATGCTGCCATGTCACTCCACACCAAAGGACCGACCCGCCCCCCCAACCCCCAGCTTCCTCTGGGCATGAATTGTGTAGGCCCTTGTCCTGATGAGTGCCACTATTTGGGTGCCAACTACACCCTTCCCATTACCAAATCTGCAGTTACACAACATTTCCAGTTCTCCCTCTGGCCTTCACACAACATTTCCAGTTCTCCCTCTGGCCTCCTGGTTCATTACTCATTTTTTCTCGGTCCATTTAAGAATGCACAGAGTTTTCAGTTTGCACTCATTAATAAAAGTTCTTGTTTGTCTACAAAGCAATATGGTGCCCCATGACTTCTTCACTCCCTACTTGGTCCTACTTAATTCATTCTGCTCTGCCTGCTGTCCTCTCTGGATGTGGTTTGTCAGGCTAGTTTTAACTGAAATGCTCTGCAGGTTGTTGTGCCCCAGGGCACCCAAAAGCATTCTTTACAGTCGTGCCTCATAGGCAACCTAACATCATCGGGACCACTAGGCTGAAACTGCAAAAGATTCAGTTATTGTGGAGCTTGCCCAGCCAGACTGTGGTGATGCAAGTAAACCATCCCCAGTGATCCATGGCATCCTGCAGCATGATGAAGAAACTCTGGTGGTAAGTCAGGGGTCAGGGCAGCAGGCAAGCTAAATTGCCCCAGCTGGCCCTAGTTACCTGACTGTGTCTGGTTGCCAATAGCCTATCTGCCCCCCACTGGCCCCTCTTGTTTGCATGGGCATGGTCACCTGATTCTAAGCTGTTTCAGTGTTCAAAAGGACAGATGACTCTGTCTAGACTTGATATACTGGCTCCTGGTTCTTAAGTTTCTTTGTTCTTACCTTTGATTCCTAGGTCCCCAGTCCCTGGGTCCTGCTGGTTTGTTCTTAGTGCCCTGGGCCCTGCCTGTTTGTCTCTGATTTCATGTTCCCTGGGTCCTACTTGTTGGCCTCTGGCTTCACCCTTGTTTCTGGTTTCTACCTGCTGACTCCTTGTTCTAGGCCTTAGCTTTGCCCCTTGTACTTCCAGATTGCAGTCCAGACCCCTGTGCTCTGACAACTGGCTCCTGGCTTAGCTTGGCGATCGCCTGTGTCCCAGTTCTGTATAGCTACAACTGCCACTCTGGGCCTCCTGACTAATGACTCTGGTCTGGATCCCTGCCTCCTGTTCCTGACTTCCCCTCAGCTCATGGTTCTACCTAGGGTGACCACCTATGTTCTGGTCCCTAATAGACCTCAGCCTTGTTGAATTAAAAATCGTGGTTCGTTTCTCAGGAGGCGGAAAAAAACCTTCAGCTACAGACACACTTTATTAGCAACACAAAAGGTATATATTTGCAAATAGGGTCAGAGAGAGAGACAAAAG
Source organism: Crocodylus siamensis (assembly GCF_052110815.1). Classification (NCBI taxonomy): domain Eukaryota; kingdom Metazoa; phylum Chordata; order Crocodylia; family Crocodylidae; genus Crocodylus; species Crocodylus siamensis. The sequence goes on from NC_143396.1 coordinate 66,328,306, forward strand.
ATCAATCACTCTGCCCCCCCCCCCCCCGGCACAATCATTAGCAGGCTTTTATCCCCTCTCTCCTGACCACGTGTGCAGAAGGAGGAATTTTTACAACTCATTTCCGGTTCATACAAACATATATGTAAACATGTCGCTTCATACGTCCCATGTGCATTATAATTAACTACTTAAGTATGCGGGGCGGGTAGGCTTAATATGCATTAGGTTATCACGCGTGCGTAGATGGGACCCAAGGTTACTCAAGGTTCAACCTGAAGGCAAAAATGGCATTTGCTCTTATCTTAGCCTAAGAATGTGGGGGTCATGAAAGAAAGTGTGATTTAGTGTAACAAAGAGATAGTAAATTTGCAGAACAGAGAGGGAGTGATACCTTAGTACAAAGGGCCTTTGGTGGTTTTTCCCTTCAATTTCCAACCCCCCCCTTCCCTCTCCCATTAAGGAGACAAGGAGGGGTAGCAGCTGTGTTTTTTGTTTTTTTTTTTTCTAAATCTGCTATTGATAATGCATTTTTAATAATATTTCTAACAATATCCCCCCTCGAGATGCTTTCTGATCTTTACTTCATTCGGGCATATCAAGATAATTACGAGGAATTTTTCTGAGGACCATGACCTTTGCAGCAGTCTGTGCTTTTAAAGGGACTGCTGCGACCTGCATTCCTTCTACTGTGGTGGTTATCAATCTAGTGAGACAAGGAATAAGGCAAGGGATAAAAATCAAACCAGTTAGAGCACACAAAAGCACAAACCCTACCTTTTTCCACCAGGGTCCTCCAAATAATTGAAACTACCAGTCCTTATTCCATGTGGTTTCCCACGTTTGTATTGGTACATGGGCTATTTTTCTAATCTCTTTGGCAATCTCTAAGACTGCTTTCCCGTTGTCATCTATTTGGAGGCAACAATTAGAAAGGTTGAGCTTTCCGCAGACTCCGCCTTCCTCTGCAAGTAAATAGTCTAAGGCCATCCGATTTTGGTATATGGCTGCTCTCATCTGAGAACTTTGTCGGGCCAATAACTCGAGAGCAGTGGCGGTCTGGTTAGTAATTACTTCCAAGACTGCCTGCAACCGGATGATTCTATTCAGCATATATATCGGTGTCCGGTATCCCCAACTCCCATCATTAGCCCATGTAGCTGGTCCATAATACTCAATAATCCTCTGAGGAGGCCACTCATCCTTCTTCCACTTTTGGGAGCTACCCTGTGTCAAACTTACATCAATACTTCTCTTGGCCCTTTTCCAATCATCATACAAAGAGACTCCTAGCTTATTTCCAACCTCAGACGGTAACAAAAAGAAAGCTGGTACAATTACTCCCATATAGCAAGTTCCTGTCCACCCCTGTGGTAGTATTGTATAGGCCCGTCGTCCGCAAATCTAATAGTATCCTCTTAAGGCCCTATTTTCTCTATTGGTGACATTTGGAGGGGCCCAACCATAGGGCATCTCGGGAAACCCCAAGCCTCCTTCTGGACCCAAAGGACCAGCAATTGCGTGGCCTCCTTTCATGGAACATTCCCATAGCCCATCCTGGTTCTTGTCTGTACAATCTGTCCGATCATCACTTTGATTTGTGGCACTCCAATACTTATTAAACCACACAATTGTTCCATTGGGATGCTGCCACACTAGCCGATTATACCCTGGGCTATTAGGATAATAAAGCCGTTCTAATCTTGTAAGGTTCATCCACCTTACTTTTAAAGTCCATATGCAACGGCTGTGTCCCAACCTTTTTCCTGTACCATTATTACTGATGCAATACTCTCCTAACGCCACTTGGGAAAGTTCCCAACTGTGGTTCTCATCCCATTTTTGACTAGTACTTTTAACATCTGCCTTACTACTTACTAGCCATTTCGGGGCCAAAGGAAAAGCCCTCCAAGGCCACTGGCCTCCGGCCTCCCGAAGCCCCCCACAGGCCCAGCAGTTGGTAAGATTAAAAGTACCTGCAATTCTTTCCATCATATCAACATACAAATTTGTCCCTGGGGGAGCAATTTGGGAAAGCGAGGGTGTGAGCCAGCGGTTAAGGCTGCTCAATTCTGCTTCTTTTATTATGCAGATAACAACAAGGCACATTAAGATTCCCACCATATTTTCCCTTTTACTTTCTTGTCTAATTTTCTGAGCTTTGATTAAGCCGTCTCAGGCGCACTTGGAGATCACCAGTAGGTTCACAGCTCCACTTGCTGGCTTCTTGTTCCGAAGACGACTCAGCTTCCGGAGTGAGTTCGTCTTGGGAGATGTTGTCCTCTGACGCTTGTGGATGTCGTTTCACACGGGCATGGTGTATCCAACGATCATGGCCAGTAATCTTTACAGCGGTGTGGGTTGTTAGAAGTACCTGGAAAGGGCCACTCCACCTCTCAGTCAAAGGCTCCTTTTTCCACCGCTGCACCAAGACCCAGTCTCCCAGGGAGAAGTCATGTACCGGTACATCTAAAGGCAGACGCTGAAAGGAGGCTGCATACCTGTGAAGAGAAAACAAGACAGACTGCAAGGCAATAACATATGTATGAAGCTCGCTATTACCTAATTCGAAAGTTACATTCTCTCGCATCCCAGGAGGTAAGACTCGAGGCAGCTTGCCAAACATAATTTCATATGGGGTCAATTTGAGGCCCCGTCGGGGAGTGTTTCGAATGCAAGTAAGAGCTAGCGGCAATGCTTGAGGCCACTTAAGGCGTGTTTCAATACAGATTTTGGTGAGCAAAGTCTTTAAAGTTCTATTCATGCGTTCCACTTGTCCTGAACTCTGTGGTCTCTATGGTGTGTGTAGTTTCCAAGTAACCTTGAGAGCTTGTGCGACTTCTTGAACCACTTTTCCCACAAAGTGTTGTCCTTGATCCGACTCGATGGACTCAGGCAGGGAATACCGGGGAATGATCTCCTTATCCAAGGTTACCACTGCACATCCTGTTCGTCTTTTTCCATCGATGACAGAGCTGGAGCCGTCCACAAAGTATTCAACATCTGGGTCTTCAATTGGGTCCTCAGCAAGATCAGGTCGCACCTGCGTGGTCTGATTCAGGACCTCAAGGCAGTCATGCGTCGGTTGCCCTGGCTCTGGCAGCAAGGTTGCAGGGTTTAAGGCTGTAGTATGTTTGAAAGTAAGTCCTGGATTAGAGAGCAAAAATATCTCATACCGTGATTGTCTGGAGGGGTTAAGAAATTTCCCTCCCTCAGTCCCTAGGATCTGGGGAACTCCATGAGGAGTGAGTATTTCCATATCCGCACCCATGACTATCTTCTGGGCTTCTTCAACAACCACTGCTGTGGCTGCCACAGCCCGAAGACAGGCTGGCCACCCGAGTGCAACTGGATCTAGAACCTTTGAATAATATCCCACGGGTCTCCAGGTCGGGCCCGATGGCTGTGTCAGCACCCCTGATGCAACCCCTCGATTCTCATGAACATACAGTCGATATGGCTTTTTACTGTTTGGGATGGCTAAGGCTGGGGGCTGGGTTAATGCTGCCTTCAGCAGATCAAAAGCATGCTGCATTTCTTTATTCCATTTCCATTTAGTGAGACTCTCCTTAGTCAGGGATTCATACAGTGGTCTAGCCTTCCCACCGTAATCTGGTATCCATAGTCGACAGAACCCAGTTAGCCCTAGGAATGCTCGCAGCTCCTTGGGTGACTTAGGTGGGGTTAGACCTTGAATCGCCTGTATGCGATCTGCACTCAGGGCTCTGACTCCTTTTGAGAGCTTATATCCCAAAAATGTGACTTCAGGCTGACATATTTGGGCTTTTTCTCTAGAGACTTTATATCTTTTTTTTTTCCCAGAGTGTTTAGGAGTGACCTGGTGGCTTCCTCACAGAGCTGCAAGTTTGGGCTTGCAACTAGCAGGTCATTCACATTCTGGAGGAGAGTCACTGCGGGGTGTGATCCCTTCCATTCCCCCAAGTCCTTCTGAAGGGCAAGTCCGAAAATATGGGGGGCTGCTATAAATCCTTGTGGAAGAACTGTCCACATGAGCTGGGCTTTATGGAAAGTATCTGGATCCTCCCATTCAAAAGCAAACAATTTTTGACTCTCTCGGTGAAGAGGAATAGAGAAGAAAGCATCTTTCAAATCTAGCACTGAAAATATTTCAGCTTCCCCCGGTACTTGTGTCAAAATCGTGTGAGGGTTCGGGACTACAGGATGGTCTGAAAGGACCTTCTTATTTACTGCCCGTAAGTCTTGGACCAGTCTGTATGAGACCCCATCTGCCTTTGGCACTCCAAGAATGGGGGTGTTATAGGGTGAAGACCCTTCCACTAGCCATCCGTACCTTTTGTATTTCTCTATTAACGGCTTGAGTCCAGCTCTGGCCGCTTGGCTGAGTGGGTACTGCTTTACCCGAACGGGCCCCTCCCCATCCTTGAGTACGATCCTTACCGGGGAGACGAACTTAGCTCGCGCAGGGGTTCCATTAGCCCATACTGAGGGGTCTACTCCAGTCATGTGATCTTCTGGACTTACTGCAGGGCGTCGGTCCTCCAGGAGAGCCATCTGATAGTTCGAGCTCTGCTTGACAGGTAGCTGGACCACCATCTGATCATCTCTGAAAAAGATCTCAGCTTGCAATTTTGTGAGTAAGTCCCGCCCAAGGAGTGCAACCGGGCAACTTGGAGAATACAACAAAGGAGTGCTCGAGCAAATGGTCTCCCACCTTGGTGAGGAGTGGTTTACAAACAGGGAGTCGAGTTTGCATTCCCTCAATCCCTTCTACAAGTACATGCAGTTCACTAGTTCCTGCACAGGGGGGTTTTTCTGGAATCATTGAAAACGTAGCCCCAGTATCCACCAAGGCTTCAAAGTTTTTGCCACCAACCCTAATGGTTACCATGGGATCTTCTCGGGCTCCAACCCGAAGGGTAGTGGTCTTAGATCCCTGTCCCTTTCATTCTGAATCCTCACCCTTGTCTTCTGCCCGCATGAGGTGACCTCTCGGTTCCCCCTCTCTCTTCTCCTTCAACTTCGGGCATTCCCTCTTCCAGTGTCCTTTCTCCTTGCAATAAGCACAAACATCTGCTCCCACTCTTTCTCCCTTCCTCTTCTGTATCCCAGCCTTTCCAGGGTTCCCTCCAGTTATAGCAGCTGCTAGTGCTGCCATCTGTCGCTGAGCCTTTTTATCCTCCTTGCGCTCCTGCACTTGCTCACGATTCCCATACACCTTATATGCAATTTCCACCAGCTCTGAAATCGGTTTCCCAGCACCTCCCTCAGTTTTCTGTAACTTCTTACGGATATCAGCAGCAGATTGACCAATAAACATAAGATTTACCATGCGCTGGTTATCTGGGGCTTCTGGATCCAGATCCGAAAACCTGCGAAACGCCTCATACAGCCTCCCAAGGAAAGCTGAGGGATCCTCCTCTCTTCCCTGTCTCACCTCATACAATTTAGACAGATTGGTAATCCGAGGCACTGCCTTTCCCATTGCTTCCACTATAATTCCCAAATACCGTGCACTCAGCTCTCTGCCCTCTGCAGTATGATTGTCCCATCTCGGCTCTTCTACAGGGTAGGTATCACGCAGAGTACGACCAGCAGCACCCTCTGACTCAACTCTGGCTGCCGCAATACGCTCTGCTGTACCTAACACTAATCTCCTCTCCTCCGGGGTTAGGAGGGTCTGGAGCATCATCTGGACATCAGCCCAAGTGGGTCAATGAGTCTGCCCAATAGATCGAAACAAATCCCTCATCTTTTCAGGGTCTTCACGAAAAGAGGAGCTCTGATTCTTCCAGTTAAATAAATCTGAAGTGCTAAATGGGGTGTAGACAAAAGTTGCAGTGCCTCCTTCCCCAATAACCTCTCGCATCGGACAGTTCAACACCGGCTGTGACTCTACAGGCTTGCGCAAATAATAACCCTTATTTCCTGATTCAGATGAGGCACTTGGCTGAGGCTCACGCTCTAACTCATTAGGTATGCATTGGTACGTCGGTGGTGGTCTCTCTAAGGGAGGGGGCGGTGGTGCAGAAGGACTGGATGCCGAGGAGGCGTCTGACTCATCTTCGCTACCCGACAGGGCAACCGGAGCGCGGGTCCGGTACTTAGCCAATTCAGAATCCCCCCCCTCATTAGACTCAGGAAGTACAGGCGGCCCCCCCCCGAGCCTTTTTCTTAACAAGCATCACATGAGACTTTGCTAAGTAATTCTTAATCCAAGGTGGCTGATTTTGAACCACCCACAACCAACAATCAATATAAGGAAACTGATTCCAATACCCATTTTGCATAACAATTTCATGAATAGCTATCACTTCTTTTAGCACAAAGGATCCTTTCGGGGTCCAGTGGACCCCGAATGTTGGCCACTCGAGTTGACAAAACTTAGTTAAATCACCTTTTTTCATTTTTATTCCATAATCGGCCGGCTTTGCAAATTTATTAAAATGACGTAATAAGACTTTTAGAGGGGTATCAATATTGTTTTCTACACGAGAGCTACTCGTACCCATTTGCCCACAAAAATGCGCCCAAGGCACACCAAATACCAAAAAGATCTCAACAACAGATGATTTACAATGAGAGCTAAGCCTAGAATTTCTCAGCAAACTTACACATCCTTTGTTTTAGATCCGTACACCAGATTGGGCAAAGGGAATTCGTATACTCACTCAGATACCCCAGAGATCTCGATCCAAATTCCAAAGTGTGTCTGCCTCTCCAGAAACTCAGAATTTACATAGGATACTTCCTTTAACTTCCCGGATATTCGGACTTAAACCTCAAATACCAGGGCGAGTCCAAAGTCGGCTCGGTGTGCACAAACCCCTGGTACCGGAGGTGCTCCGTCACTGAATTCCGGGGTAGTCCTCGAGAAGCCCCACGTTGGGCGCCAATTGTTGAATTAAAAATCGTGGTTCGTTTCTCGGGAGGCGGAAAAAAACCTTCAGCTACAGACACACTTTATTAGCAACACAAAAGGTATATATTTGCAAATAGGGTCAGAGAGAGAGACAAAAGATCAATCACTCTGCCCCCCCCCCCGGCACAATCATTAGCAGGCTTTTATCCCCTCTCTCCTGACCACGTGTGCAGAAGGAGGAATTTTTACAACTCATTTCCGGTTCATACAAACATATATGTAAACATGTCGCTTCATACGTCCCATGTGCATTATAATTAACTACTTAAGTATGCGGGGCGGGTAGGCTTAATATGCATTAGGTTATCACGCGTGCGTAGATGGGACCCAAGGTTACTCAAGGTTCAACCTGAAGGCAAAAATGGCATTTGCTCTTATCTTAGCCTAAGAATGTGGGGGTCATGAAAGAAAGTGTGATTTAGTGTAACAAAGAGATAGTAAATTTGCAGAACAGAGAGGGAGTGATACCTTAGTACAAAGGGCCTTTGGTGGTTTTTCCCTTCAATTTCCAACCCCCCCCTTCCCTCTCCCATTAAGGAGACAAGGAGGGGTAGCAGCTGTGTTTTTTTTTTTTTTCTTTTTTCTAAATCTGCTATTGATAATGCATTTTTAATAATATTTCTAACAGCCTCCTGACCCACCTGTTCCTGAGCTCCTGACTAGTTGTGAGCAACAAAACCTGACTTTCCCTGACCTTGTCTGTTTTTTATCCTTAGGTTGTAACCCTTTAGGGTCAAACCCCGACTGTATCTGTCCCAGTTGGACCCCGGAAAGGTTGATACACTCCAAACTGTGGTGAAGCTGATGCAGCTGGGAAAGCCTATGTGGCCAAATCTAGGGATAACCTCTTGGAGGTTGGCGAGATGGATGAACCAGTGTCTGCACCCTTTCAATGGGTGAGGGATGCCATGCTAATCTCACTGCAAATTTGTCCATGGACTGGGGGTTGTCAGGGATTGCCAGCTTCCAGAATGCAAAAGCTAAGTACTTCTTTACAGCAAGGAGTACCCTCATGCTGGTGGCTTGCTGCTGGAGCGACAGAGCCAGCTTCAGCCTGGACACTTGTGTTTCCAGACTGCACAGATTTCTATGAAGGTGACCAAAAATTCTGTTGCCACAGCTTGTCATCCCAGATGCCCAGGACTATATGCTTCTACCACTCATCCATATCTCTGGCCCAGAAGTGCTGCTCCATGGTTTGCTAGTGGTTCCACAGAAGACCAGCTGCCATGGTGTCGTATGTGGTACTTCTGTACCTTGTAGACTAGCTAAATTGGAGATGTATAGCCTTTATAAGCAATGGGCTTACTTCATTGGTATCTGATGACATAAGTCCACTAGTTAACAAAGTTCATGCTATACATGATTTAGTTTAAATTTATACAAATTTACCCTGCCTTCTGTTTGATTTCAGACTAACATGGTTAACTACTTCATCCTGTATAGTGTTATCCTATGATGTCCTGTATAGTGTTAAGCCTTGAATGTGAGCCTCTAAAAGTTGCTTTGCAGTTGACAGTAATAAAATTGAATCTGAGGCTAAAAGCTATAACACAGTCCACTGCTCAACTTTTTGCTTTTTATGAACAAACCTTATTTACCTTTGCAGATAAACCTCTCTTTTTTAACTGAGGCAGAAGGCAAGGCAGGGTACCACCTTACACTAACTGTTTCAGAGGCATGAGCTTTCAGATGCTACACATAGATTTGAAGAAAGGGTTTAAAAGAAAGGGACAGGGGAGGGGGCACTACAAAAACTGAGCTGATTAGATCAAAAGGGGTAAATAAGGCAGTTAACATCTTGTGGGACAATTTGTGAGTAACCACTTCAGAAACAAGTTATGGGATAAAAATCTGTAGACCATTGAGACCATAGTTAATTCTATCCAGTTCATGAATGCAATTTCACATTCACCAACTAGTCTAGGTAATGAGATAAGAATCCATAGCCTTCGTCAAGACCATAAGTAACACAACTCAGTCTGTGGATGATATCTTGTTCCACAATTTCACATTCAAGTCATTTTTTAAAGTTTCATTGCTTAAGAACACCTAATCTGAAATCAGGAATGGGATCTCCAGGGTGGTTACAGTGTTCTACCACTTTTTTGTCTTTCTGGAACTGATGTCAGATTGATGTCCATTCGTTCTTCTATGTAGAAATCATCCCATCTGTCCATTGTAAACACCAGAGGGGCACTGTAGGAAGGTGATAATACATACGGCACTGGCAGAGAAGCAGGTAAATGAATGAATGACATAAAAAGGTAAATGACATGAATATTATAATTTGTATTGTTTGGTCCAGTGATGATGTACTCTGTGCTGATGAAAGGGTGCAGCTGGCATCTGGTTCCAGGGGCAGATCCAAGCCCTTGGAGGGTTCAGTGGTGCAGTTGCACTCCCTTCCAATTTGTCCTTCATTCCTGGCATCCTTGCAAACTGAAGGTCCATTCTGGAGCTGAGCTACCAGACCCCTCTTCTTGAGCCAGGTGGGCTGCCAGCAGGGCTTGCCATGACCTGCCTACTCCAGACGCCAAGGACAAGATCCTAACCACATCCCCCTTTTCAAAATCCTAATCTACTGTTATCCAGGTCTGTAGCAAGGCAGCTTGGTGAGAATTAGATTGGGTTCGTTCATTCTTACTCATCATCTATCCCCTTTGTAGCTAAAATGTTTTTTGTTCCCTTTTATAGTTATATGAGTTGTTCATAAATTCTATGAAAGAGAAATAAAATGATGGGTCAACACATACACAGGAGTCAACAACTGGAAACCAATACATGTCTCAGTCAGCATCAGCTTCCATTGGCAAGGACCCGGACAGTTTCACTTTGGTTAGTAGCAGCTGTCTGTGTTTCTCCGTTTTGTAATTACTTCATAGTATTTCAAAACTGGGTGTGACAGCTGTGCATAGTTTCAGTGAGCTGTTTATTTAGATATACCAGCATCGCTTTGACCTATGATACCAAATGTGCCTCTCAGTCCTTCATGTCAGGTCAAAAAATCTTTAGATCAGTTTAATAACAATAAGTTGGCTTAACAAGACTCATTTTGCTCTCCCCCTCATGCGTGGGAAGGCCCTGGCCCCGGCCAATATGCACAGCTTCCAGGTGGGGCTGTTGCTGCCACTGTTGCAGCTGCTGGGGGATCTGCTCAGCTTCCCCATCCTCCAGTGGCTCCGCCTCATGTCCCTCCTGTAGTGCTTGCTCTGGGCAGCAGGTAGGGAAGCTGCAGCTCAGTGGGAGTGCAGAGCATGGTGCTGAGGCTGGCAGGAGCACAGAGCCCAGCAGGGCTGGGAGGAGTACAGAGCTCAGGTGGGCAGAGTGTGGGTGTGTGGGGTTTCTGGGGCATGAGGGGGGGTGAGGGAGTTTGAGGGGACCCCCACATGCTCCCCCCCACATCTCCCCCATGGCACACAGCCCCCACCCTGCTGGCAGCAGCAGCAGCAGGCGGCAGGCCCTCAAGGTGCTCATGGCCCACTCAAGCACAGCTGCCCATCAGCGCACGGCTCCAGCCAGTTTCAGAAGCTGCATATTGCAATGAGGAGCAGAGGCAGGCCAGCCCCTCTATCATGTGGAGCTCATGTGCAGCTCCCAGGCTCATGCGCCACTGGGCAAAGTCCCATGCAATGGAGCTGGCTGCCTTCCCTGCTCCCTTCTGCCCACGTGCAGCTCCAGGGATTCTGCCAGAAGTGGCAGGGAGCCCCACTACCTGCTTCCCAGTGGAGTCCCAGAACTGCATGGGGCAGCAGGAAGTGGAGAAGGCAGCCAGCTCCACTGCACAGGGCTTACCTCAGGTGGCATATGAGTCCTGGGAGCTGCATATGAGCCCCACACCATGCATTCATAGATTCACAGATTGTTAGGGGCTAGAAGGGACCTTGTAGATCATCGGGTCCAGTCCCCCTGCACTAGGCAGGAAAAGATAACAGGGGTCAAGTGACCCTAGCGAGGTCACTGTTCAGTCTCCTTTTGAGGATTTCCAGGGTAGGTGACTGCACCACCACTGGAGGGATTTTATTCCACAGTCTGGACACCCTGACTGTGAAGTTTTTCCTGGAATTGAGCCTAAGGCGGCCTTCCAGGAGTTTGTATCTTGGCTCCACCTCTTGCTGCCACATGTAGCACTCAGAATTGGATGGAGCTGTGTGCTGCTGGGTGGCTGTGCCTGCATGGGTCACAAGCACCTGGAGGATGCACCTCCTGCTGCTGCTCCCACTAGTGGTAGGGTCTGTGCATCATGGAGTGGGGATGTGGGGAACTCTGTACACCCCCCACACTCTCCCTCAGACCCCACAAACTCCACATACACCCTCACCCTGCCCTCACCTCCCCCATAACCCTCTCACATATACACATACCCACACTCTCCAACATATCCCACAGCGTCCCCCATACGCAACCATACTCTCTCACAAACCCCACACACCCCGTAACCCACCATACACACATACCCACCACACCAACCACACCCCACAAACACAATATACAAGAATAAGACTTTATTTTTGAGCTATAATGCAATCACCTCTAGATATACTATGCAAACACATAAATCAGGACAAAAATATTTTTTAAAATAAAATTAAAATATGTTATAGTAGATGTTTGACTTTTAGTATATGATTTGTTTTTTTTTCTGGTTCCATGATGGCAACTTCCACCCCCCAAGGAGTACTTCCAGGGGTAAGGGGAGGGACTTCCGGTGGCAAAGGCCAAGGGTAAGGGGCAAAACTTCTGGTCCCAAGATGGCGACCAGGGAATGGGGCATGTGTCAAGGGGTACGGTTATTGTTGTGGCCCCTGACATCAAACCAAAACTCATTAAGCACCCTCCAGCCAAAATAATTGCCCAGCCCTGCTCTAGTCTATTTGTAAATGGAATCATTTGGGATGGGTACTATTGCCTCCACCTGTTGTAATATTCCCAATGTCTAATCCCAGCAAATAAGAACTGGTATTTAAAGATACATAAATTTATGACATCTTAGCCACTTTGGTCTATCAGCTATGAGAGCCGTGCTAACAGACTAAGAGACATTAGGTACACGTTAATAATGCCAATTTTAATCCAGAAAAGAAGTGTGGCCCAGGTATCAAAATCATGCCTCTAGGTCTGAAATAAGGCATCATAAATCACTCTTTGACTGTACCCAAAGTACTGTTATTAGATGTTGACTATAAACATATAAAAGTCCTCTAAATATTTCTAGGCAATTGTCATTTTAATGGCGTTCCTATAATAAAAGTGTTTGCATTTCCTACTGCTGCTTTTCATAGGTGTGTTTCCTTTGTTTACTGATGCCATATAAATAATGACAACATTTTTAAAATCCTACCATTGTGAAAACGTCATCATGATTAAGGAGGATGAGAGCAGTATAACAATGTTGTGTTAATTGTGTTTATCTACTACCTTTTATCCTATAAGACTACAATTGAGGAGAGGCATTTAAGCATATGCTTCATTTCATTTCAATACAAGACAAAAACTAAGTATGTGCTAACCACTGAAACATGGTTAAGTGTTGTCTTGAATTGGAAAGTTTTCTTTTTGATTTGGAGCCTAAAGAGAGACAGCAAATGTTACTGTAAGAAAGAAACATCAAATAACATCTTCAAGAAGTAAGCATCTCTTTGTTTTTTCTATTAAAATAAGATTAATAAACACAGGGAAATTTAACCTAATTTATTCATACATCAGGTAGAAAGTGAGGGCAGTGAGGCAACCCTTGGCACTGAACAGTTCATTAAAGAGAGACCTTTAATGGAACTAAACAATTATAAATTTACTTTATACAGAAAACTAGCCATTCATAGTTAGATGCCAATGGTCTCCGGACAAACCTATTCTACTTGTCATTGAGTAACAAGGGATTTATTAATCCAGAAACAGACATGTTTCAGGGAGTGACCAAATAAATTAACAAACAAGTAAACAAATACTTTAAGGATCTGCAGTGTTGCCAGCAATTTTCTTTCGATAAACTTCAGTGGCCTTCAGATCAGGCCCCAAATACTGAACTCCAAAGGAGCACTAGTTTATTACCTGTCAATTTGTCTTTCGTTCTACAATGAGCAGAAATACATTTCTATCAGTTTAAGAACAGATATTTCTGGATATTACCTGGTCATGCCCCTTTTAACAAGCAGAAAAATCATGAGAAATTTCCTCAAATTTTGATGTGCTTAGATCAGTCTTCTTCCAAGTTTTGAATATCTAGCACAAGTCTTTCAGTGATAGTAGAGAGATACATTATTCTTTCCCGTTCAAGGAACAAGTTTTTCCAGTGAGTCAGATTTAATCCTTTTTAGTTGTAAAGTGGCCAACAGTCCTTCTCTCTAATTCATGTTTATGCAACCAGGTGAGGGCTTCCTGGTAATGCCAATTAAATAAATTACACCACACCCATTTTTTTTAAATCTCTAGCACACAATCATAATTTGATCTTAATCCAGTGCTTGCTACTGTATTACAGAACTGGCATAAACAGGTGGCCTTTTTTTTCCACTACATCAGGTTAATCTTTCATTGTCCTTGGTGAAGCTTATGCTGCTTGAATTCCTTTAGGATGAATCCTTGTACCTCTGTATCCCACTTGCTCCTTTATCAATAACCTTCCTGTCTCCCCAGTGTTCCCATCACAGTGAATGCCATTACTTAGACCCATCCGTTAACTGACCCCATTCTGTAGACCTATATACATGCATGCCATATACAAGTAAGGCTATACCACCCAAAACTTTAAAAAAATGGCCTTTTCTGTCAGCCCAGATTTTCATGGCTCTTGATTCAGGCCTTCATCATGTCACATTGTAACAGGGAGCCAGAGGCTCCTGTTACTTTAAGGGGAAAATGCAGTAGGCCAACCTTGGGGTCTAGGCAGGGGAGCACTGCAACACGCTTGCCACATGAGGCAGATATCCAGGAAGCCTGTCTATTTGTAGCATTCAAATACTGTGGGCCCTACGGCCCACCCGGCTAACTAGTAGCCCCTATTGTATGAGGGCTAATGGGTGAACGCTACAACAAAATACTTGGGACAACTAATGAAAAAAACAGGATAGGAGTGTTGTGTGGGCCAAAGGGTGAAAACATGAAAATAAGTGCGCCTGAGGCGGACACCGAGCAGAGCCCCCTGGGCTGCACTCACCGGTCCTCAAAGGCATCCAAGGAGCTGGTGGATTTCCAGGCAGCCTGAGAGCAAAGGCTGCAAGCAGCTGGATTAAGTTGCAGCAGGGGAGCACAGGCTGGTTATTAAGGCTAAGGACAGACATTACATATAAACTGGTTTAAGTGATCAGAAACTGTTTTAAACCTGTAACAGAACACATAAACTAGTTTGAAAATGGCTGAAACCAGTCTGAGATAAACCTGGTTGAACATACTATCAGACTTAACTGATTTGGGTCAAATAGGTTTATTCAGTGTCTGTCCTTGACCCCTTGCTGGTTTAAACCAGACTCCCCCAGCATCTTGGCATGCTCTCTGGGCTGGGCAGGACTCTCTGCTCCACTGCAGAGCTAGCCTCTCTCCTCTGCTCCCTGGCTGCAGCTCTGGCAGAGTTGTGCAGGCACAAAGTGTCTGCCTGACTTCTCCTTGCTAAGCAGAGATTATTTCTCCCTCCCCTCTGCCTTATGCAGACACCTCAGCATTAGCTAGCAGACCATATGCTGGTTATGGTCCATGCTGTGGGAGATGACAAAGGCAGACAGGCTTTTTGGAGCTAATCAACAGGTAGCTTAATGTCCTTCCTTGGAAGAGCTGTTTAAGAACAGCTCCATTTGTTAGTGGAGAGAGGCTTTGTTTTCTTAATCGGTTGATACACACTGAGTTAGGGGTGATAACCATTCCCTGCTGGGCAGCTCACTGGGGAAGGGATAATAAGAAAATCCTGCCCAGGCCTGGCTATGCACTCCTCAGCTCAGCACCACAGAAGTGAGGGAGACTGCTCTAGTGCTCCCTGGCTTCTAGCCTGAGCCACTGCTGGCATATGCCTGCATTTCTGGAATGTTTATCCACTTCCAAATCAGTTCAAGCTTTGCAGTTCGATTAACCTGCAAAAATTGAATCAACTGAGGCTCAGGCTTTTTTAATGTCTGTCTCTAGCCTAGGAAGAAAGGGGAAACCTATGTGTATTATTGAGTCACCTTTGCTCCAGTGCCTGGAGCAAAGCAGTCAGTCTGGCCCAGTTTGTGCAGAGCTCCTGGGAGAAAGGGATTGCAGGAAACAGCTGGACAGGCACCCAAACCATCCAGAAGAGCTTGGAGGTGTGAGCTCAACAGGAAGGAGGATTTGTAGTATGCCATCGACCCAGAGTGGGGGACTTTGGAAGAAGTTGCTTGTATTTGTGTTGTGGTTAGGTTTTAACACCGGTGGACCAGGTGCGACTAAAAGGGGTGGACTAGAAACCATTGGGGTACCTGAGGGCACCCAGGATAGAGCCCTTCTAGGGCCTAGGACCCAGTGGGTTCTGTGGAGCCGAAGCCCAAACTGATTAGAGGTTGGAGATAGCAGTCCTGCAGAGTCAGGGACTTGGCGGGGGGGAGCTCAATTAAAAGGCCAGTGGCTGGTACCAGGCAAAAGCAGCTTTGCCTGTTCCAGTGGCACCAGGGACCTGGGTTAGAGTGTGAGCAACCTTGCCTGAGCCAAGAGTGCCAGAGGTCTAAGACAAAGCCCAGGACAGGACCAAAGGGGCCTGGAGACCAGAGAATGAGACAAAGAGAGGGCTGAGTACAAGAAAGTCAGACCAGAACTGTAGCAGAACCCCCAGTTTTTTTTTCTTTTAAAATGCATTTCCTCCCTTTCCCCAACCATTTCTGACTTTTTCTTTCCCTCTCTATTCCCTATAGATAAGTATAAGTGAGCTAAGACATAGGATAAGCTTTAGCATTTTATTTTGGTAGCAAGTTGTATTTGTCTTTTTTTTCCTTTATATTGTATAATTATTATGTTTATATTGATTTTTACTGTTCTATATTACTGTTTTACTGGTATTATATGATTTAGGCCTACATATGTAAGTTAGCATAAGTCATGTCAAGTTTCCATTTTGTTTGTCAAGTCTCCATCCTGTCCCCAAGCCTGGTTGTGTAACCCATGACTCACACCTTCCCCTCCTATGTAACTTGGTTCCTGAATGAATGGGGATGAATAAGGATGCTTGAGATACAATGGCAGTAGGTCTAAAAATAGCTCCCTCTGAATGACCGAACCATCAACACCAATACCTGGACCAATGACCTAGCCATTGGAACCACGCTCAGCATTCAAGAAGCAAAAGATGAGGCAACCCACCATTGTGCCAGGCTGCACATGCTCAGCAAGAACACCTGGAGCCCTCTGGAACAGGACTGACCTTGCCTGGACAGGCCCTCCCCATAGGAGACCAGAGGTAGTCTGCCCCATAAAAGGGGTAGTGAAGGCTGACTCCTTGGGACACCCTCTCCATCTGGACCAGCACCATGCCACACCACCTATCCGCCCAGAGGCCCTGCCTGCGACACCCTTCTGGACAACACCTACTAGACAAAGCCCCCTTTCCAGCCTGGATAGGTAACTATCACCCCCAACCCTCTCTTTAACCAAAGACTTGGACTCTGTTTCTCTTCTCTACCTGGACTCCAGCCCTTCCACAGAGTCTCTTTCTCCTGCTGCCATTGTGAGTGCTTGTGTGTTTGTGAACCAATAACTTCATGGGGCCGTGTTGTCTGTTTAATAAACCTGTTATTTGGACCCCTGATTTGGGTTTTGCTTTACTATGGTTTGGCCCTGCTCCAATCTCTGCTCCTTGCCCCTCCAGCTTCTGTCTCATTTCTCCCTCTCCTGCTTCTGGCTCATTGCCACCTCCAACACCTGTCCTCAGCTGCTCTCTGCCTCCAAACCTCCAGTTTCTTTGCCACTGCCTTATCCCCACGGCCTTTTCCTTTTCCCCTGAGTAACCATGTTTCTGCCTCAGTTTCTTTCCTGTCTCCCCCTTGCCACCACTTATCCGTCCCCCGCCCCCAATATCTCAGCTGTCTGCCTCAAGTTTCTATCCCCAAGCTCCAAGGTTTCTGTCTCTCTCTTTTCCTGGCTGTCTCCTCCTTCCCACCAGGCTGCTTTTTTTTTCTTTCTCCCTCCCATGCACCAGTGACCTAAAGTAACCCTGGGGCCACTTGATCTGAAGTAAACCTAAGCCTCAGTTTCTCAGTCAGCTTCTCTCTAGTCCACTGGTTCTAATCATGGTTCTGGCAGCTTTTACTTTCTACTCTTTAACTCTCTCACCTTAACTTTCCCCCAAGTATCCCAGGTACCATCCAAGTTAGGAACTTACCAATGTGTAGGTGGGTTCTGTGTGTGTGAACTGGTGAATGTGTGTGTGTATGTGTGTGTGTATATATATCATGTGCATGATATATGAATTAGTGATCTGTGTGTAATTTTTAGTGTGTATGTGCTTGAATTGGTCATAGGTATGCATGTGCCTAGGCTGGTTTGGATGTGTATGTGCCCGAGCTGGTAGTGTGTGCGTGTGTGTGCACCTAATTGATTTGTGTGTTTGTATATGTGCAATGTGTCACACCCTCCTGCCTAACAGCACAATATTGAGATCCTGAGAGTTGGCCTGACCCCACAGGACAACAGAACAAGTTGGCCAGGGCTGGAGGTCTGCAGCCAGGACAATGTTGGGCTAAGGCCAAGAGGCATGAGGCCCTGTGGAAGCAAAGAAAAATGACATTCACTGAGGGAAGGGGGCATAGCCCGTTCCTGACCCAGGCCTCAAGGTGTGAGGAGATAAGCACTGGCTAAAGCTTGCTGGGGAGGACAGACATCCTGGATTTAGGCCTTACGGTGATTAGGGTGGCAGGGCCAGACCCCCAAGGCCAAGGGTCTGTGGGTGACAGGGTTTGAACCCAAATTAGGTGGGCCAAGTTGAGCCCAAGAGATTAACTGAGTATAGAGAAAGAGCACCCAGGGCTCACCAGCCACTGAGGGCTGCCCCCCACCTCTCTCCTTTCCTTCAACATTAGGGCATGGCAGGGGAGGAAGCAGGGTGAGACCTTGATAGGCTGGAGTGTGAGCCAGGCAGGATTAAGAAAGCCATTACAGGACATCATGGCGTGTCCTGTCGTACACACATTCCATAATCTCTCTGGTTTTGAGACAAGACCCAGCTGGTGCTCCCAAACCAGTGTGGGCACAATGAGCACCACCTGGGCACATGAGAGCAGGCCAGCCCCAACACATCCCTGCAGGGGATCCAGACCTGTGTAGAGGAAACGGTGTGTGGCCTGGCTCCAGCAGGAGGAAAGGGGGTATGACAAGGCCCCAACCTGGTCCCATGAGCTGAAGTGGGGCATGGCCAATCCCCAATAGGAGGGAAGGGGGCACGGCACAGCTCTGCAGGAGAAAGGGGGCATGGCCAGGGCCCAACCCGACCCTGCTGAATGGGAAAGGGGGCATGGCCCTGCCCTGGGGGAGGGGAAACAGTGTTCCCTTCCCAGTCAGGGACGTGGGCATGGCCCAGCACCAATGGATGAGAAGGGGCATGGCCAGGTCCTTCATAGGGAGGTGACATGGCCAGATCCCAACCTGACTCCATAAGGAGGAAAGGGGGTGTGACCCGTTCCCAATCCTGGCCTCCAGGTGTGAGGAAATAAGCACTAGATAAAGATTGTCACTGCCTGCCTGCTCCCCCACCCCCACTGCCTGGCCCCTCTGCAAAGAGTTAAGTACTGTATTTAATAAATTAGTTTTTGACATGGGGTGCTGCTCAATTCCAAGAAGTTATAGAGGGGTGCCTGGAGTCTAAAAAAATAGACAACCTATTCTTTTTTACCCAGGAGTTCCAATAGTCCCATAGCTACAGTATATGCATCTGGCATGGAAATCTTCAGGAACTGAACTCATTGATCCCCACTTCCAAAGAGAATGCTATTCATCATTGCACTTTAGGGTCTTTCCTTTTGACATTGTTCAGCTTTGAATAAATAATTAAATGCTTAAATAATCAAGCACTCAGCGGAGTAGGAAGTGAAACCCAATTGTCACACCTCACAAGTAGAAGTCCTAACCACTAGATAAATTGCCACTCTCTTTTAATGTAACAAATAGCATATACAAAATGGAATGGCTCCAACAGGAGAGGCTGAAAACATCCCATCCCAAACTACCCCACAACCTGGTAGTTATTGTATATCCCTGGGAAATGAAAGACAAGGGTATGACTCCTGTTAAGCAGGGGAAAATAATTAAACTAAGCTCTTCTACATAGTTACTGCACATTGAACAAAGCTTAAAATCAATATTTTTCTCACCCAACCCAAAACCAGAAGGCTTCATTTTATTCAGCACAAATCCTTCTATTAACCTAAACTGAAATATTTTGTTTTCATACTATTTTAAGGAGAGCAAAGGAAATGAAGAACTATGACCGCTTTTCCCATGTTGGAGTATCCTCTCGGTACTTGTGGCAAGGGTCCTCTAGATGAGGAGGTAACTCATGTCTACCCTATTGCTGCAGCACCTCTATGTTCTCACCTGCCATGATTTAATGCTAACTGAGAGTTCTGGAATTTTGCAACAGTGCTAGTCAGCTCTCACCCCTCTTTCATCCCCCCACCAGGAACTCATGGGTTTTCTCAGCTGGCTTCTGCCTTGGAGCTTACCCTTTGAATTTAAAGTCCCTCTTTGGAGAATGAGCAACAAAAAAAACTAACTGAAACTCTGGTTTGGCCTTCTGTAGTCTGTCCTCCCCAGACTCAGGCTCCGCTATTCGTTGATCAAGCCAGAGAACAAGGTGCATTGTCTCTAAGTCTTTCTCTCTCTACCTGCTCTGTCTCTCCATCGCTGTGTTCCCATTCTGTGGCTCACTCAGCTCCCACCAGTCAGCTGCTCCTTTCCATAGTCCTGCAGAGACCTCACTTCCTGACCTGCCACAGCTCCTTTCACTCCTGTGTGGGGTTCTCTTGCTGGCAAGATCAATCTTCTTGGCCCCTCCAGAACCTGTAAATACCAAGAGTCTGCTGGTCTCGCACCAGCCTCCCCAGCTTCCTCTCAGAGCCTGTCAGCTGCCTTCCCCTCTCCTCCTCCTGCTGTTTCTGGATTCCCTTTTCTACCCCCAAGTCAGCTGCCTCCTACCTCTTCATTATCTGCCTGCCCTGCATGACCCCCAATCTCAGCTGCCCTTTCTGGCTTTTTGTGAAGCCTCTTAAAAGGAACAGCTGCACTCCCTCCCCGTATGTCATCTCTGCTCTCTAGCTCTCTTTTTATCTATTTTCTCCTTCAACCACTAACAGGGTTAGGGTTCCCTGTTACAAGATATTCCCTTATTCAAAAGGCAGGACTTTCTGTGCTTTGGTTTCCTTTCTTACTTTTTCCTCCATAAAGAGTAGTAGCCAAAGGTTGATACTTGGATTAAGCTATTAAGTAAACCTTATTTCTTCCCTGATTCTCCATTTCTATCTCTACTGGAAAATAGTGTCTCACCTCTCACTCCCATTCACAGATATACAACCTTCAGATGTGAATTCCTATTTTGATTTGACAGTAATCAGAACACAGTAACTTTTAGGCCTTGTGTCCTGCAGACTGTCTATTCTCTGCATGTACTGGAAACAGGCATAAGACCTCCTTAAGTATTTGGAATATAATTGCTTTTTTTTTGCCAGAATCCTTGACTCTGGCATTTGAATCAGTGTCTTTTGTCACATCTCTTATAAAAGAACATAATGGCTCCTTTTTAAGTTCTACTTTCCATGATTCTGAGACACTTATGACACAACCATACAACACTAACTAATCAATACTGTATGAGACATGGCCTCTTCAATTAATAACTTGGGTGATTTTATATTCAATATACTTGGAAGCGACTTTCAGGACTACATTTATGTAAATGTCTTTGTTTGACCCATATCCAAGACTTCAAATACTAAAGAAAGAAGCCCCATAATGGCATTATGAGCAATAGACTTCAAATCTGTTTGGAAATGCTTATGTTATGCAACCCTGGGGCTAACAAAAAGCATATTTAATTTGAGGGAAGGAATCAACAAATGTCTTAGATTAACAAAGCACCAATCCTGAGTATAACACTTAAAGGTATATTCAAGACAAGAGGAATCTTGTGAGACTCTTATTAGTAAAGTAGTATCACACTTCTCCACTTTAGAATATTTGAAACACTGAAAAAATGTTCAATGGAATCTGTAGTAGGGTTGAAATGTTGTAGCTGTGATGGTCCAGGATGTTTGAGAGGCAGTGACTTTTCATATCTTTTATTGGACCAACTGCGTAGACTTGGGAGAACTGTGTATAAGCTTGCAGGCATCAAGTGCAGGTCTTGCTTGAACTAATATAATAATCTGTTTCAGAAAAGCATTGTTCCTCCTTGCATTTCATCCTTTAAGGCTGGGACTAGTGATGTTTCAGCCAATCAGAGTGGAGCAGTACTAAAATGGATCGGCTAATGGGTTTTCTTGTCCAACAAACTTTGCTTGGCCATTGTGAAAAATAGCCCAGCTTCTACTTTGTTTTTCTCCCTCAGCTGTGCAGGGTCTTCCCTATTGGCTTCTACCACCTGCTGCCCACAGAACGTTGGTTTTCATGTCATCCATTTAACTTCCCCATCTATGGGTTGTCTCTCTTCATCTACCCTAAGCTGGAGCCTATCCAACAAGTCAGATCATCTGTATTTTATACATCTCATGTCAGCTAATTTGGTCTCTCCTTCTGTCTGGTTAGTTGTTTTTAGTTGCCAATAAAGCAGGAGCGAGTGTCAAAGTTACAGGTCTTTAATGCACTTTCAGACTTGCTCTGACTCAAATTAAAAACATAAATCATATAATTACAAGTGAGACATATACCAAGAGGAAAATGTGCCTCACATACTCTGTCAGCAAGAGGGCAAGCCTGTGGAACCCTGCATGAGAGAGTTTAGAACCAAAAAATCATTCGATCACGGTGACATCATGGCAGGATTTTCAGCCCTTTTAATCAATAACTCATTTCAAGCATTCAGCAGATAACTCACCTCTTTCCTTTTCATGATTACTTTTTCCAAGTTATTTCCATTACTATGTCTAATGTGACCAATGTACACAAATTCACTATGACAAGAGGAGGTGTTTTTCCTCCTTTAATAATACATGAATATTTGTCTTTTTCTTCTATATAGGAGAAAATACAAGCCATCTCCTGGGCCATACTGCAACATAAATCATATAATTACAAGTGAGACATATACCAAGAGGAAAATGTACTTATTAGCTTGTCATTCATGGTTTCTTTTCTTGTCAGCATCACTAATTTCCACATCCATAAGTTAAGGAAAAAATGAGCCTCTTATTAATCAATGTTTCAGATGTTTCAAGATGCCATGGTACATAGGGCTAATAGACATCAACAAAAAACAACATTCCGGGACCTCACAAAGAAAGAAATTAGGTCCTCTGAGTGACACCATCTACCTCTGTTATGGTCTACTCACCTGTCAAGGATGCTCCATGGCCAGCATGAGAGCTGATCAAATGAAATATTTGATTGGCCTTTTTAATTAAAAGTTTAATTAAATTTTAACTTGGTTTAATTTTAAGTTGTGGAAAGCTGAGGAATTTTTTGAAATTTTGTTTTTGCCAAACATTCTAAAACTTCTCCTGAAATTTGCTTAAACCATGTGCACCCACCAGGCCTCGATCGTCCGGTCCCTCGCTACCTGGCTCTGGATTTTGATAGTGGTCTTCCACTCCGTCCCAAAAGGTATAGGGCCACGAGCTCTCACCTCGGGCAGTCTTATCCCCTCCTAATCCCGCCTGCCACGACTTTAATGATCTTATCAGTGGTGTAGGGGTCTAACCATCCGGGTTCGGTTGTCCCAGGCCGAGGCATGATGTTCTTCGCAAGGCTCCAACCTCCCCTGTACCTCACCCTATACCCAGCCCCGACGGTGTGCTTATGTTGTCGGCGGCGGCTGACCCTCTCTATGCGTGAAATCTTTCTGGCTCCCGCTTGAATCTGGGTTGAACGCTAAGTAACTAAGCCCTCTAGCTCCTGGGCCTTTGGTAGCCCTCTGCCTCACTTTTACCCCGGTGTTCTGGGCAAATAACAAATAACAGAATAAAAGGAAAAGAGGCTGGCACCAAAATCGTCTACCACCTCTCAATAATCCCTTGATTACTATCCTGGGGCGTCTAGTAATAGCGTGCTCTCCCTTCACCGGCTGCCCCCCCTTAGAGCTACCTATCCCCTACCCTTAGTGTCTCCAATGCGTGTCCACCCTTGACGTCCCTCAGAAAAGAAACCTTCCTTTGATGGGCTCTCCCAGGTCCTCCGTCCAGGACGTGAGGGTCTTAGCTGGCCCCTTGATTGTCTACCGCTTTTCTGGATGATTCACTGGCCCAAGTCTTTGTCGATGAGGACCCTCC
Organism: Crocodylus siamensis; assembly: GCF_052110815.1. Lineage (NCBI taxonomy): Eukaryota > Metazoa > Chordata > Crocodylia > Crocodylidae > Crocodylus > Crocodylus siamensis. Next base: position 66,351,595 of record NC_143396.1, read on the forward strand.
AGTAGGCACTCTTCGCGGCTCTAGGGTAATATGCAGCCTGGATACTTTTGTCCTCCTCAGTCCAGCGGCAGCGTCTTTACATGGAAGCAGCTCTGGACATTTTCCTGCCCTGTGGGCAGTGTTCTCCGGCTCTTCCTCCTCCTTGGTGGGTCCAGGAGATCCTCTCTCTTTGCTCTTCCTCCACCTCTCCTTCCCTTCTGTCTTGCTGTCTCCCCTTCTTATACTTCCGTGCTGGGTGTCCTCCTCGTTCTCTCCAGCTGCTTTTACTTTAAAAAAACTGTGGCTAACGAGCCGCGCGGGTCCCGCCGCCGCTTTCAGTCCCGCTGCGGTTCCTGCAGCAGGTAGGGCGTTTTTGCTCATTCTCCCTTTTCTTACTTTTTCCCTGGGGTGTATTGTCCCCCAGAGTCCCTCCTTAACCCTTCGGGGTCCATGTCTTCCCTTTGCCCTGGGACACCATGAAAATGGCTATTGAAATTGTTTACTTACTGAGATTTGGGGGATTTTTTATAATCTTACTGATAAAAATACTTTAAAATGGATTCTTGTTAACTCTGCAAAATAGATGTAATTTCAAAGCACAGACACATTGGATATTCTAATTAATTAGTATGCACTGCTGATCTTTATCACTATGAACAGATCCTCAACAAAGGAAACCAGTATAGTCTGTTTCCTCAAGGCTTGATTTTGAAGGCATTACAGCCAGGATGGCCAAAAGATCCCAATTAATGATGAAATTGCTTCTAAATCATGTTCCTTGCATTCTTTCCAGACAATAAAACAGTTGGAGAGTTAGCTTTTGCATAGGGTGCTGTTGCTTAGGGAACCCTGTTGGAAAAGCAGCCCTGACACTTCATTCCCCACGGTGGCTATAAAGCTGCCTTTCCTAGACATGCTTCTTAAGATCCTATGACCCCAGCTGACTGCCTCCCCCTGGGACAGGGGGCTGGACTCAATGATCTTCCAAGGTCCCTTCCAACCCTAATATCTATGAAGTCTATGAAGAAAACCCAACTGTGAAAAAGATTTATTAATATAAAGTATTATTATGAATTTACTATATATACACTTGTATATAAGATGCCCCTGAACATAAGACCACCCACCAATAGTTAAATTTTATATATGGAAAATTTTTAAATTTGTTACAATTTTCCAGGTATAGAATCTAATTATTGGAGGTTTGCCTTGAATTTGTCCCTTTCCTACTGCTACAGGAAGGAAAATAAATCTGAGGGGTCAGGTAGTCCTTTTGCTTTCTGCCCCCTGCAACTTCTTCCTCCTTCAGACCTTTGCCTCCCCCCATCACGGTCAGACCCTACTTTCCCTGAGCACATGGAAATGAGAGACAAATTTAGAAACATTAGCTTTGAAATAAACATAGCTGTAGTAATTTTCATAAAGGCAAATTAGCATGGGTACTCATAGATGCAACTCATTCAGAACTGAGGCACTTAACTTTTTTTTAAATTACTACAAATTTTAGCACAGGTACTCCATAAACACACTTTTAAGCAGCACTTTTGTACCTACTTATGTATAATGCAAACTACACATGATATTAGTCAAAAGCCAGAAGGCTCATGATTTACTATATATTTCATTTGGTTGGGCCACAGCAGAGTCAACAGTCTTTCAAGCCCTGGTGACAGTGGTCACTACAATATATCTTGTTTAGATGGGTTGCACTAACCTAACCCTGTGGTAGGTTCCCATCAGAAACTCATCTTCTTGATTGCCTCTTGGCTAAGATCAAGTGTAGTGGCTGGGAGGAAGCCTGGTTTACTGCTTGAATTAATGCCAGGGGCACTGGGGCGATAGTGGTGGAAGACCAGGATGGAGGACAAGGAGGAGTTTTCAGAGCCCAGAACAGCATCAGTGGTGGTCCTGGAAAGGAGAGTGACAGCTATGGAAGGAAAAACAAACCAAGAGAAGTCAATCAGAGAGTGGAAGTGAAAATTGAGAGTCTAATGGAGGATGGATGAAGCTGAGGAAGAAGGGAAAAAAGAAGGTAGGAAAGAAAGGTGTGGTGAGATCGGCAGGTTTGGAGGAGGCTTTATTGAAGAAAGCAATAAGGAAAGAGTCGAGTTTACAGGAAGAACAGGAGAAGAGGAGAGGTCAGTAGGGAGAAATGAGGCATGATGACACTAAGATGTGGATGGACATGGGCACACTAGAAGGAAGGACTAGGCTACAATCAGACCTAGACAGGTTACAGGGGTGGGCAGATGAAAATAGGATGGGATTCAACACTGACAAGTGCAAGGTGATGCACCTGGGGAGGAAGAATCAGCACCATACCTACAGGCTGGGGAACTCCCTTCTCACCAGTGCAGAGGCAGAAAAGGATCTTGGCGTCGTCATTGATGCCAAGATGAACGTGGGCCAGCGGTGTGGGGATGCAGTCAGGAAGGCCAACCATACCTTGTCATGCATCCACAGATGCATCTCAAGCAGGTCCAAGGAGGTGATCTTCCCCCTCTATGCGGCACTGGTCAGGCCGCAGATGGAGTACTGCATCCAGGTCTGGTCGCTGCACTTCAAGAGGGATGTGGACAACATGGAGAGGGTCCAGAGGAGGGCCACGCGCATGATCAGGGGGCAGCAGGGCAGGCCCTATGAGGAGAGGCTACGGGACCTGAACCTGTTCAGCCTTCACAAGAGAAGGCTGAGGGGGGATCTAGTGGCCATTTACAAACTAGTCAGAGGGGACCAGCAGGCATGGGGGGAGTCCCTGTTCCCCCTGAGCACTACCAGGAGTGACTAGGAATAACAGTCACAAGCCGGCAGAGGGTAGATTCAGACTAGATATCAGGAGGCGCTACTTCACAGTCATGGCAGCTAGGATCTGGAACCAACTTCCAAGAGAAGTGGTGCTGGCTCCTACCCTGGGAGTCTTTAAGAGGAAGCTAGATGAACACCTTGCTGGGGTCGTTTGACCCCAGTACTCTTTCCTGCCATGGCAGGGGGTCGGATTAGAAGATCTGCTTAGGTCCCTTCTGACCCTACTAACTATGAAACTATGGAACAGTGATTGAAGGAAAGAAAATGATTAATGGGAGGAATAAGCCAGACCCACAAAGAGAAAGATGGGAGGAAGCGAGAGATGGAGCAGCAGGCAATCTATACCTAATAAGAGCAGTAGTAACAGGGGAGGGAGAACAGAGAAGTCAGATGATAAATAGATATGAATTTATAGGAAAAAATATTGTTTGAAGCTTTAGATGTTAAATAAATTTGAGTAGCCCTGTTGCTTTTCCTAACTGGAAGTCTTGGTAAATTTTGTATTGGAGCTGAGGTTATGGGGGGTTTTGGAAGACATATGCAGTAGTAAGCAAGAGAGAAGAACTACAGGGATAAGTTTTATTGTGGGAAAGAAGACAAGCGAAAAGACAATAATATTCAAACACACGTGCTTGAGATAGGGGAGATAGAAAAATGGTTGGAAAATTGTATACAAAAAGTTATGTATTTTGAGAAGATAGATGATAAATACGGTATATGGATGGGATATGGGAGAGCTCAGATGGTAATGAGGGTGGATGAGAAAAGTCTGGGTGGGATAATGCACATACCATAAGCAATCGAAATAGGGCCATATCAAGGGTTTACAATGCATTTCAGATAGCATAAACTCTGCAGCAAGTGACAAGTCTGCATACTGCCAGTATACAGTATGCTAGAGACGTGAAGGGGAAGGGTACAGGGTGGCAGAGTGCCAAGATGAACTGAAATGTGTTATTTGTGGGGAAAAGGGACACTTAGAGCAGCAATGCCTGTGGTCCTTCTTAAATAAAGCTAGATCTACAAAAGAGCAGCAGAGACAGGAAAGGGAAAGTAGAGAGATGTTGAGTGAGAATGCATGACAGTGGAGGAGATGCCACAAGAAGGAAGAGCCGGTGAGGAAGAGAGTGAAATTTCAGAAGCCGAAGTGAAGCAGCCGGTAACAGAGGAGGGAAAAGAAGGAAAGGTAAGTGGAACAAGTGACTAAGACAGAGGAGAGAGAAAGGAAAGAAGACAGAACGATAGAGGGAGGAGTGAAGATAAAGCAGGAGGAAGGAGAAGGAAATTGGGACAAGAAAGAAATTATATGCTATGAAGCTTCAAAAGAAGAAGGTAGACAAAGAAACAGAGGGAGGTTGATGAAAAGCTCATTGGGGCAAATTGGTCTGGGACTAATGGAGGTGGGGGGAAGAGGAGGGAGGAAAGTGGAAAGGTGGGGGGAGAGGGAAAAGGGGAACTTTCCTTGAATGTCAAAAAAAATAAAACAACTGCCAAAGATTACGGGGATGTGAAGAATGGGAGAATTAGAGCTGACTTTGTCAGGCAGCAGCATAGAAGACTAGTAAAAGCGGTAGAAATGTGTAATTAAATGGACATGCATAGCTTTGTGTATTGCATCCATAAATGTCAGAAGTGTGTTATCAACAAAAAGTGGGTTAAGATTATGCTGCTGTTGAATGTGGATAAGGTGAACTCATGTTTGTAGAAGTATGGAATCTCATGGGAGAGGGATTACAAGTGTTTTGTAAAGAGATAGGGATGGGGACTTTCATGGAGGACAGGATTAGATGTAAACAAAGTGGCTGGAGTTGCAATTTTGTTGAAGAGTGAGGAAGAGAGAGAAAGTGCAGCAAGTGCAAGTGATTGTGGAAGGGAGACTGCAATGGATGGTAGTGGAGTTTGAAAATAAGGTGTTAGAGATTTTTAATATATATGCAGAAAGAGAAGGATTGCTCTTCATAGGAAATTAGAGGTGTATCTAGGCAGAGGTAGGCAGCAAATTCTGAAAGGGATTTCAATTGCATTACTGAGGAGGGGGATAAGAAGGAAGATGGATGGGAGGGACAGCTACACAGCTCATCAAAAGTACTGATTAATATAATAAAAGAAGGAGATTTAAAGGATGTATGGCTTAGTGAGAATGTGACGACAAGGCTAGAACCGAGTGGGAGACAAGTTTCAAGGACTGATTTTTTATTAACGTCAAATGCTCTAAGAATTGGAAAGAACATCTTAGACATGCTCTTCAGCGATAAGCAGATGCTGAGAAAGGAAGTGAGTTTAGATGAAAGCAAAGGTAGGGGAAAAGGGATGTAGAAGTTAAATGTTCAATTATTACAAGATGAGGAGACCTGTCAAGAATTGTGGAACTGTATAAAGGAAGGGAGACTCTGAAGAGATACTACAAAAGCACTGGGAGTGGTAGACTTTGATCAAGAGAAGAACAAGAGAATTTTTCAAAAATATTGGTCAAAGAGAAGTGAAGAAGAGGGTGGAAGAGCTAGAAGGACTGCAGGCAAAGAAGCAGGAATTAATAAAGGAAGCAGTAAGAGGAATACGAGTGAAAGAAGAACTGGAAAGCAAAAAGTGACTGACTGAAGAATGGTTCAAAAGGAAAACAGATGAAAAAAATCTTTTTGACTAGAGCACCTTGGGTGAAGAAGGGGGAAGGATGGTGTAAGTATTTTTCGGTGAAACTAAGGAAAAGAAGGAAGGAACTGAAAGTAGTGAGAACTGAAGAATGAATCCGAATAGAGGAGAGTGCAAAAGTGTTGGATGTGGCAGTGGAGTTATAAAGAGCTGTAAAAAATAAAGAGGAGTAGATGGAGGGAAAATCAATGTTTCTTCAGTGGATAAAGGAAGGAATAGAAGATGGGAAGAAAAAAACTGGAGGAGAAGTATGAGAGACGTAGAGGATTGCTTAAAAACTTGCAAACGATGGGAAGTGCTGGAAAAAGGACAGACTTCTGGTGGAATTCTATGAAAAATGTTGTCAATGGCTGGGGGCAGATATAATAGAGACATACAGGGAAATAATGGAGAGTGTGGAGGATTTTGCAGGTGTGGTAATTTTGATATTCAGGAAAAGAAAGGAAGATGTGTTCGGCAACTGAAGACCAATAACCCTTTTAAACACTGATTACAAATTGACGGCAAAAGTACTGGCCAAAAGAATGTGCGACTGTTTAGCATATATGATACAAGAAGAACAAATGTGTTCTGTTCCTGAGAGGAGGATAACCCAGACCCTACAGTTAATGAGAGATCTCTCACTGGATGTGCAAGGGAGGAAAAGTAATAATGAATTTAGGCCTGGAAAAAGCTTATGATAGCATTGAACATGATTTCATATTTGAAGTATTCCAGGGGATGGGGTTTCCAGCAAAGATTGGATGGGTTATACTGCTATACAGTAAAGCAGGGAGTCAAGTACTGGTAAATGATTAGATTACTTAAGCAAAGCATTATTCATACTAACAGGGTGAGACATGGATGCCTACTATCTCCCTATCTTTTTGTGTGCAGAATGGAGCCATTGGCACTGTAACTTTGTGATAAGCTGATAATAAGTGATGTGAAAATACTAGGAGGAAGAGACGTTAAATGTACATTGGATAAGGTGAACATAGTGGCTCAGGACAACGTATCAATTGAGAGGTGTGGTGCCCTCTGTTGGTGCTGTACCTCATCTGCCCCAGACTCATCTGCCACGACCTGATGGATCCATAATTGAAAGGAAGGGTTCAGTGATGTTCCTACCCTGGCCTGGAGATGGTAATACTCATGGGGTCGAGGCGGCTGGTCCTGGGGCTCTGCCTCCCCTACACCCCAGTCCACTTGCCAACCATGAGGGCTGTCATGTCACTACTTCAACTCCTGACTCCATCCTGTTATGGCCTTTTGTTGGGCCTTGGCTCCATCAGCCACAGTATACGCTGCAGGCTTGTAGTTGCAGTCTGTCACTAGCCTCTAATCCTTGGCCCTGCTTTGGCCCTGTGCTGGGCTTGGACCTACTGTGCCCTCGACAGGCTTAAAGATAGCTGTGCCCTTCTAGGGCCCCCAGGCAGTGCCCAGCCCCGCCCCACACCCCTTACCAGGGAGCTCAGTGTTGGGTAGTCCTACCTAGCTCCCTTACAACAATCCTGCTCCCCCTTGGTGGGACAGCATCACCGGGATGGCAGGGAGAAAGCCGTGCTGCCAGGTGACACCCCAGGGAGCTCAGTACCTTGCTTCCTGCCTTCCCCTCGGCACCCGGCTTCCGCCAGGGTTTTTAAATCGCCTGTGACTACAATCACAGCTGACGTCATCAGCTGGCCACCGCCCAGTCTGATTGACAGCCACTTGAAAAGCCACTGTAGCACCAACTCATGCAGCTTCAGCCCTGACTCTGTCTTCCTCCCAGGTACATTCCTTGTGGCGCCTGGGTCCTTGGGTCTCCCTTTGGGAGCATCAGGGTCTGTTCCCAGCGCTTCCCAACCCTGGGAGCGACCCCAGCCACCACAAGAGGATACTGAAACGTACTGGGGACTATGGCAAAGTGTCGGGTGAAATTAAATAAGATGAAAAGTACATTGATGGGTGTGGGGATTTGGGGGAATTTGCACAAGTTCAGGCTATCGTGGTAGAAGGTGTATTTAAGATCTTGGGAATCCCAATGGGCACCAAAGAGAAAGCAACAAAGTCATGGGAGAATTTAAGAGATAAGGGTAAGGCAGACCTTGGGATTGTGGCATGGTAGAACATTATCTTTCAAGGATAAAGTGGCTGCCATGAAATCAGTACTCTTGACTATCATCCTTTGCATGTAATCACCATCATGGCAACAGATAAAGAGGGTACAGAGGCAGATATGCATTTTTGTGGGGCAGTGGGGAGTAAGAGAGAAAGGGTAGCCAGGACAAAGCTATATAAAGCCAGGGACTTAGGAGGCCAGGGAGTACCATATTTGGAAGTTTTGTGTATACTTACTTTAAAAGTATGCTCTGTAAAGAGACAACGGAGGGGGTGGAAAAGACTGCATATTTCTGCTGGTACCTGGCAGGAAGCACATTAAGAAGATGGGACATGTATGGGAAGACTGGAAAAAGCCATAAGTATGGCAGCCACTGGCCCACTATTCAAAGATGGCAAGTGTGCGGAAAGAAGTGACAAATTGAAAGAACATATAAATATCATATAGAAGATGATATGAAATATTCTTCCCATGAGGGACTTTCAGCATAAATGAGTTTTGGTAAGATCAGCAGCATGCTGGATAGGGATATGGGACTGAAGAATCTATACTGCATGTATTTTGGCACTGCCCTTTTGTGCAAGTGTTATGGAAGGGGGTATGCTGATTTTTGAGAGTGATCAGTACGAACTGTGATTTAACATAGGAAATGGTGATATATGGGTTAAGGCCCAAAGGACTGGAGAGACAGAGATTGAGAATCATACTCCTTTGTGTGACAGCAGTGATATGCAAGATGAGAAATCTACTGTTGGTCAAGTGACTGGCTTTCACTATAAGAAATTGTTTGGAGTTGGCAGTATATTAACTGAAATACTGTGGATAAAAATGCAGACAAGAGAGGAAAGGAGAAGGCAGAGAAGAGATAGAGGAACGAAGAATGGCAGTGTTTCTTCCAAAAGGACAAAGGGATGAAGTGAAAGTTATTACTCTGTCCTGGGCTGGGGAGTTTTGGGAGAGGTTAGTGTTAATAGTGGAAAGAGGCGTAATAAGAACAAGCTTTTGTTGTAGGTGGAGATTGTCAAGTTTTGTCTTAATGTAGTTTTAGTTGTTTTGGATTGAAAAAAAAAAAAGGAGGTTCCTATCCGTATTTTTGCCAAATATGGGTCATGGTGTTTTATGGCCATGTTCAGTGTTGACTGCATTTAATCAGTTTCATGGTTGATTTCCATTGTTGAGCACATACTGCTTTTTGCAAAAGTGTAATGATAGATGATGTATTTAATGAGTTTCCTTGTATGCAAATGCAAGAAGAAGGGCTTTTCCCCTATGCTGATTGAGGGGGAAAAACCCTGTTTATATGCCCGAGGATCCTTAAGAACTTCACAGACATTATACCTTAAACCACCTGTTTGATATAGGTAAGTAAAAGCGTACGTTTCATTTTCTCAAAACACAAAAATTCCAAACAAGAAGGGTGGGGAAGGGGAACCAAAAAAGTCCCCATCACACCCATGGAGAGCTTAAGCAGAAAATCCAAACAAAAAATTATCAAAATAAAATTCTTTTTCACTTAAAGAAACAGACATGTAGCAGGTAGCTGTATTTAATCCAAACTTTGAAAACAGTGCAAATAAAAATACCGTATCTTCCTTGTCTTGGCTTACCAGTGACACATGATATAAATATAATTCATAGAGAAATAAAAAGCAATGTAAGTCAATGACCAGAAGACTCTAATGAGATATAGGAGGCCTGGTTTTTATTCTAAACTGTTCCACTGGTCCTCTATGATTTGGGCAAGTCATTATACTTCTTTTTCCTTGTTTCCCCTCCAAACCTGTGTATATCTCATCTATTTAGATTATAACTATTTCAAGGAAGGGGCTCCTATTTATTTTTGTATGTATAATGCCAATGACCTTACTATGTAGTACCTTTAATAAAATTAAAGTTAGTTCTCTTCTTTTTTACGGGTCTACACACATGCCAGGAATACTAATGATGCACCAATTCATTAAGTAAACACTTTAATGTTAAGTAAATCATGTTTAAGATTAGATATAAGAAATTTGATTAGGTTTTATTGGAGTATGTGACATTGAAATACCTCCAAGAATGTACAAGTTGAGAAAGTTAGAACTGTCTTATTGGCATGTCAGCAAAAATATCAAGTAATTCGGGATTTATGGAATACATTCACCTGGCTGGGCAGTCATTGTTTTCCAAGAACAATTCTATCTCAGTTGTTCTACAGCACCTAAAGTAGAGGACAGCTTAATAGCTAGTTATAAATGAAGTCCAGCTCTCTAATCACTGTTCAAATGAATACAGACCTAGTTTTAAAAGGGAAAACAAGCCAAGGACAGAAAAATTTACAGAACAGCAACCTGAATAACAAAGATGAGAGAGAAAGGACACAATAGGGTAATAAAAAGCTTCTATTTAAAAACATATGAACTTTGTATACAATCAGTGTCTGACAGCTCAGAAAGTCTATGAAACAGGAGGCTGGGTAACATGAATATAATTTCAAGGGCTTGTTACTTGCTTCCATTAGATTAAGGAACTAAAGAAATTTACCAGATGAAAATCTCAAAACAGTGGAGACATGGACAAGTAGGAGAAGCAGTAGCAGCATCTTATTTCCTACAAAAGGAAATCCTGAAGTCCACATTTAATCACTTGATTTACTTTTCTTTTTCTCTCAACTACATCCAGCTTCTCCATCCAAGCTACCTGCAAACATACATGTACACCACAGACTGGAATGGTAAGCAGCACACAGAATGCTATAATACTTTCTTCATCCCTCATGATGTCTAATATTGCTGAGCATAATAGTTGTCCATTCAGTGCAATGTGTTTTCTGTTTCTTCTTAAAATATATTAAGAAGCAACTTGAAATCTCTTCCTAGATGTAGATGGATTCCTTTGAAAGGATCTGGAGTAACGTTGTGTGCCTGAAAACAGAAAATAGGCATTGAAAGTTACACTAGAACAATATTTGGATTAAAGACAGGGAAGTGACACTTTATAGACTAAGTAGTTCAGAAAGGCATGAGCTTGTCAGATGCTAACCTCAGATGGCACCTGTTGGAATTAGCTGTTACTTAATGAAAGCTCTTGACTCTGAACTACCTAGTTGATAAGGTGCCACTCTACCCTGCCTTCTGCCTGACATCCAGGGAGTTAATACTAACTAATTATTTGGGTTCTTTTTACAGGCTGGTTTTAGAAAAAGCCACAACTGACATGACCTTTACTGCTCACCAGCTGGACAAAAAATGTCAGGAACAACATAAGCCTCTCTACATGGCCTTTTTTGAACTCACAAAAGCCTTCAACTCTAGTAACCAAAAAGTGCTGCAGAGGATCCTTTCGAAGTAGGGATACCCACTGAAATTCATCACCATACTTTGCCTGCTCCATAACAGTATGTGAGTGGTGGTTCTCAGTAACCTATCACAGACCCCTCTGAGGTTAAGAAGGAAGTTAAGCAAGGCTGCATCACTGCTTCAACAGTCTTCTCTATATTCCTTACTGAGATGCTACACCTGACCATCAACAAGCTCCCAATCAGAGTGGAGCTAAACTATCAAATGGGTGATAACCTGTTTAATCTCAGCTGACTCCGAGTCAAAATCAAGACCACCCAACCTCAATCACTGAGTTCCAGTATGCCAATGATGCTGTAGTGTGTGCGCATTCAGAAACAGACCTTCAGGCAATCAGCAACATCTTTACCAAGTGTGGCAGAGCACCTTTGGTGCCTGCCACTTTAAAGGGCCAGCACAGGCAGCAGGCCAACTGGCAGGTGTGGGCCTGCCCTAATGACCACAAGAGGAACCTGGGACAGGAGGAAGGGGGTGAGCAGCCTCCATTTTAACCCAACGTCTCAGGGCTGAGCCAGCAGTTTACTGCAAGCAGCCAGGGAAGAACATTGCCTGGCTGAGCTGCTGCTCATGAAGCATCTTGCAGGTAAGGGCAAGAGCTATGGGGATGGCTGGAGGCTCCTGGTCCTGGGGAATGACCAAAAACTACACCCTGCTAGGGTAGGATGGTGTGGCGGGGCTGTCCCCAGGAAATGCCACACCAGATTCCTCCCTAGTGAAAGGCGAGTATGAGGTACCTCATAGCCCCAACCCCCACAACTTGGTGGGTAACCCAGAGTAGGGCCAGGCAGTGAGGACAAGCACATCTTTGGACACCTGAATCTATGGGGTATAAGACCCTAAAGGCCCAGTGAGGGGATGGAAGAGTGGCCCCTGCAAGGTGACAAAGTGTTGACCCTCAGTGAGGGGATGCAGTGAGAGAACAGACCACGTAGAGTTGAGCCACAAGGGTAGCCTGAAGGGCTGCACAGAGCTGGTGCAAAGTAGAGTTGCAAGGGGCAACCTGAAAGGGGCTGCACCACTGGGGCATGCTGAGTAGGGCTGCAAGAGTGAACCTAAAGGTCTGCATATAGGCCAGCCCCACAAGTAGTTCAGGGAGTGAGCCCCAGTGAGAGGGTGTAAGTTGTTGCCCCAGTGAGAGGGCGGAGGAGCTGGACCCCAGTAAGCTCTCAGATGTGGTGAGACCAAGTTTTGGGTGAAGCGAAGACAGAGACCCCAGTAAGCCCTCAAATGTTTTCAGGCTAAGTGTGGATCAGAGAAGAAGAACTTTGGATGCCATCTGTGAGGCATGGGACACAGTATAGGGAAAGTCAGAGCTGTGTGTAATGCCCTAGGCATCGGGGCATTAAATGGGCCTCCCACATTTTACATCAAGCTTATTACAACAAGTCTTGGCAGACAAGACAGGGCAGACTGCCCCTGGACAGGTGGGCGGACCAACCATGAAACCTAGCCCTGAACTGCCCCCTGTCACACCAAGGCATACAAGAAAATGGGACTAATGCTTCATATTTACAAGACTAAGGCCCTCCATCAACAAGCTCTTAGTAAGTAATCCCCCACTCCAGTTATTCAGATTCATGGTGAGACTCTGAAGAACACTGAGTATTTCCTGTACCTCAGAAGCCACCTCTCACAGAAGGCTGACATCAACAAAGAAATTCAACATCACCTCAAATGTGCAAGTGCAGCCTTTAAATGCCTGAAAAAAGGAGGGGTTCAAAGACTGACCACCTCAGGGTAGGCTGATGATCCAGGCAGACCTAGACAGATTAGTTAGATGAGTGGACCAGAACCAGATGCTATTCAACACTGAGAAGTGTAAAGTGTTTCATCTAGGGAGGAATAATCTGCAACAAACTTACAGGCTCAGTGGTGCTACACTAGCTAGCACCACACCCAAAAGGGACCTGGGGGTCATAATTGACTATAAAATGAATATGAGCCACCAGTGATGCTACAGTTAGCAGAGCAAACAATAAGCTGGCATGCATCAACCGATGCACCTCAAGCAAAACTAAAAAGTTGTTCTCCCACTCTACGCAGCACTGGTGAGGCCACAGCTGGAGTACTGCATCCAGTTCTGGGTGCCACACTTCAAGAAGGATCTGGAAAAGCTTGAGAGAGTCCAAAGAAAGCCACTCGTAAGAGTACAGGCCAGAAGAGCAAGTCATACGAGGACAGACTGACAGATATGGGACTGTTCAGCCTAAAACAGAGAAGATTTCAGGGGGATTTGGTGGCTGCTTACGAATGTATCGGGGAGAGCATCAGGGGCTAGGCAAATAACTATTTACCAAAGCACCCTGGGGAAAACCAGGAGCAACAGTCATAAATTCCTAGAAGGAGGATTCAGACTGCGTATAAGGAAAAACTTTTTTACGGTTCATGTGACCAGACTCTGGAATAGACTCCCAGTGGGGGTGGTGCAGGCACCTAACCTGGAGATCTTCAAAAGGAGACTGGATGCATACCTTGCTGGGATTATTTGACCCCAGCAGTCTTTCCTGCCTAGAGCAGGGGAGCTGGACCTGATGATCTCACAAGGTCCCTTCCAGCCCTAAACTTCTGAGAACCTGTGAATTGTGACATCAGATCTGAAAACAAGTTCATGGCATATCAAGCAGTCGCAGTCCCCATCTTACTGTATAAAGCTGAGGCATGGACAACGTACAGGAGACAACTGGAGCCACTGGAGAAGTAACATCAATGCTGCCTGCAGAAGATCCTTTGAGTCCGGTGGGAAGGAAGACGCATCAATGTTAGAGTCCTCTTGCAAGCAAACACTACAAGCAACAAGGCAATGATCATGCAGCATCAACCTTGCTGGGCTGGTCACATCATCCAGATGTCTGACTCCAGACTCCTGAAGCAAATGAAACTTTTATTCTCCCAGTCCAGTTAAGGTATACATTCAAGAGGAGGGCAGGAGAAGTGCTTCAAGGATGTCCTCACAGCCAACTTGAAAAAATGCAACATCAACATCAATTTGTGGGAGACTATCACCCAGGACTGCCCCAAATGGAGGAAGAGTCTGCTGAAAGGAAGACCCCCCACCCAGAGTCAAGACCTCGACCAAGAGCTCACCAGGGAATTGGCTGAGGCCACACAATCCCGGTGTATGGTTGTCATGGGAGACTTTAACTACCCAGGCATCTTGTGGGAGGAGTGCTTGGCCAAATCCGAGCGGTCGCAAAGCTTTCTCTCATGTGTGGACGACCTCTATCTGATGCAGGAAGTCTACGGGCCGACAAGAGGTAAAGCGCTGCTCAACCTCATACTGGCAATCAGGGCAACCTAACAATCGAAGGGAAGCTGGGTGACAGTTATCATGAACTGATCACCTTCACCACCTGCCATAAAGCTGGCAAATCGGTCAGTAATACAGAAGTCCTCAACTCCAGGAAAACTGACTTTGATAAGCTAAGGAGGCTTGTCAAAGAGGCCCTAAAAGGCCATATCCCAATGGAGAGGGGAGATCAGGATGAGTGGTTGCTCCTCAAGGGAGCAATCCTGGATGCGCAAGCAAAGTCCATCCTGTCTCGGAGGAATGGCAGCCCTCTTGGCTCTCCAGGGAACTGGCAGACCTCCTGAGTCTTAAAAGGAAGACCTACAAAGGATGGAGGACTGGAACTGCCACTAAGGAGGAATAGTCTGCTTTAGTCTGGATTTGCAGAGAGCAAATCAGGAAAGCCAAGGCTGTGATGGAACTCCAGCTAGCTACAAATATCAAGGAAAATAAAAAGTCCTTTTTTAGATATGTGGGGAGCTGGAGAAAAAGCAAGGGCAACACTGGACCCCTGCTAAACCAGATGGGGCAACTTACAACTGACACCCAGGAAAAAGCAAACTTGCTAAATGGGTACTTTGCATCAGTTTTTCATCAGCCCCATGGGATGGCCCTGCCCACTATGGGACAGGGAGGCCCAGGCGAGGGAGATTCCTTGCCCTCCATCGAAGCTGACCTCGTGAAGGAACACCTTGACAGGTTGGATACTTCAAGTCAGCTGGCCCTGATGGGTTACACCCAAGAGTACTCAGGGAGCTGGCGAGCATCATAGCTTAGTGCCTGGCACAGATCTTTGAGAGCTCTTTGTGCTCTGGTGAAGTGCCCAATGACTGCAAGAGGGCCAATGTCATGCCTATCTTCAGGAAAGGGAGGAAAGTAGATCTGGCAAACTACAGGTCCATCAGCCTGGCCTCTATCCTGGGGAAGGTCTTGGAAAAGATTATCAAGGAGGCCATCCTTATCAGACTAGCTGAAGGCAATATCCTGAGGGATACCCAGCATGGGTTTGTTGCGGGTAGGTCTTGCTTGACCAATCTCATTTCCTTTTATGACCAGGTGACTTATCACCTGGACAAGGGGGAAGAGATCGACCTCGAATTTAAAAAAGCCTTCGATCTGGTATCCTATGATCACCTATTGGCTAAACTGGCTAACTGTGGCCTTGACATCACCTCGATCCGCTGGCTGGGGAACTGGCTCTGCGGTAGGACCCAGAGGGTGGTGGTCGACGGGAGTCAATCATCTTGGTGTGCTGTGACCAGTGGGGTCCCACAAGGCTCTGTCCTAGGGCCCATACTGTTTAACATCTTCATCAATGATGTGGACATTGGTGTCAGAAGTGGACTGGCCAAGTTTGCCTATGACACCAAACTCTGGGGTAAAGCATCCACACCTGAAGACAGGAGGGTGATCCAGGCAGATCTGGACAGACTCATAAAATGGGTGGATGAGAACCCACTTTCTGATGGTGTTCAACACTGAAAAATGCAAGGTTCTCCACCTTGGGAGGAAAAACCTGAACCATGCTTACAGGCTCGGCAGTGCTACACTGGTTAGCACTACAGATGAAAGGGACTTGGGGGTCTTGGTTGACCACAAGATGAACATGAGCCTTCAGTGTGATGCTGAGGGTAGTAAAGCGAGCAAAACGCTGGCTTGCATCCATAGATACTTCTCAAGCAGATCCCAGGGCATCATTCTCCCACTGTACTCGGCCTTGGTGAGGCCTCAGCTGGAGTACTGCGTCCAGTTTTGGGTTCCGCAATTCAAAAAGGATGTGGAGAAACTTGAGAAGGTGCAGAGGAGAGCCACGCACATGATCAGAGGTCAGGAAAACAGACCTTATGATGTGAGCAATGGACCTATTCAGCCTGGAAAAGCACAGGCTCAGGGGTGATCTGGTGGCCACCTATAAGTTTATCAGGGGTGCTCATCAGGATCTGGGGGAATGTCTGTTCACCAGAGCCCCCCAAGGGATGACAAGATCAAACGGTCACAAACTCCACTGTGACCGATTCAGGCTGGACATAAGAAAGAACTTCTTCACTGTCCGAGCCCCAAGGTTTGGAACAGACCGCCGGAAGTGGTTCAAGCACCCACACTGAATGCCTTCAAGACACATTTGGATGCTTATCTTGTTGGGATCCTATGATCCCTGCTGACTTCCTTCCCCTGGGGCAGGGCGCTGGACTCGATGATCCTGTGAAATCTATGAAAGGATCTCAGTACTTTGAAACCTTAGGATAACAACAGGAGGTGGAAAAGTGGGAGCAGCAGAAATAACCCTGTGGACCGAATCAAGAACCTAGGCCAACCACCCCACACAGAAACATGTGTCCTGAGCTGCAACAGAGTCTGTTGTCCCAGATAGATCTCATGAGCCATCTTCAGATGACAATCATCCTTGATTGTAAGGGATTGCTGCTACTGATGATAAGCTGCCTTTAGAAAAACATTTGTTAGCCTGATTGCATTCTAACATCCCCTGTTTTCTCAGTGAGTTTTTACAGCTTGTTTCATTCCATAATGCTTTCACCAAAGAATTATTCAAAACTCAGGAAAACCTACAATTCTTAGAAATAAACTGGTTGTGGAATGTGTGAAATAACAAGCTTTCACTGGCTTAATGAAGTAAGATAAAAATATTTCATTATTCTAAAAATTAGCTAGCCAATAAGATGATTTATTGCGATACTGAAACTAAATTAGTCAATCAGTGTCTGCTTTCTTTGATGATACTGTACGAGTATGACCATAGTTACAAGTCAAGGGTGATATTTTTTATTTAAAAGATGCTTGATGTTAATGTCTAAAACAACACTGTCTATATTTAAATGATGTTAAGGAAATATTAAAATATTAAAGATATTATTAAAAAGGGCTAATTGTATAAATTGTGTTTAGACAGTTTATAATGCAATATACATCTATTACCTGAGTTCTGTATATTTTAAAAACAAAATCACTGTTGATATGGCAACTACAGAAGAAAAATTATGTGTCATGTTTTCTTTTGGACAAAGAGCCCTCTTGAGTCTAGGATGGAGTTGCATTACATTTCTAGTTATGCTTATACCATTTATTATGATGATGATGATGATGTTGTTGAAGAGCTACAGTCATAAACCATGATAATACTGTGTTAGGCATTGTACAAAAACAGAACAAACATATATTAATTCAAATACAACATCAAATGGCCTTGTGTATCCTGGATAAGGTGTGCATTCCTGCCCTAATTAAAAATACAAACTCCTTAAAAAAACAGCAAGCAAATTTTCTTCCCTCTCCACATAGTAACAACCAGATGAGTTTGCAATATACCAGCAGGTTGACAAAATTGGGGCTATCCTCTCACCAATGGAAGGGAAAATAGGATGTATTCCCAACACAAGAGAGTTAGAATATCCTACTGCGTTCACTCCTTCTTTCATACTGAGGTGGTTCTTATTGAAATGCATTATTTGTTATTTATGCTAGCATTTGGGTCTTAGTGAATCTGAGTTTTCTTACCTGTTACAAAAACATGGCCTGTCCACGTGTGATTAGTAAAATCCATAGAAGTCAATGACCTTTTCTGAGCTGTGTCTGACTGAAAAAAGGGGAAAAATATTTTTTGTTCCCTGTGGTTCTCTCATAGACTAAGGGCTTGATTATGGCTTTGTGTTACATCACAATAGAGAAGGCAGTGTGGAACAGCACTGCTCCAGAGGTAGCTCTAGAGATTGTGCTTCAAGTCATCTCTCTCATGTATGGAAAGGTACAATCTGGTTGGTACATTAGCATGGATCTCTTTCCACTACATCAACCCCACTATTCAGAACATTGCAGATGAAGTGTGGAAACATGAGCCTAGCTCCTTCCCAATCCCTTTTTTGACATCTTGCTCTCTGAAGAACATATGATTCCCTGCGCTCCTGGGATCATAAGGCACACAAAAATTGCTAGGGCATGAGATCCTTTTGCAGTCATGAAGCAGGTGGGAGGGGAGGTTTCCTGAATAATGTTTTCCCTTGTCTCCCACAGTCTGGTTTAGTCTCCTGAATTACCCAAAAACCCACCCTGAATGTGTGAGTGGTATTGGGTCTTGAAAATTGATCAACAACGACAGTTCGTTCTCTAAGTGGCCGTCGTTCTGTGCTGTCAGGTACTGCACTTGATACTCTGCTATGAGTATATCGACCTCTATGCTGAAAAAGAAACAAAATTAGCAATGAAAAAAACATAAATATTAGCTTGGCTAAAATACAACCCCTTTGACCTTTATTTGATTTAAAATAAAAGAGCTAATTCTCTATTAACACAAAAGAACTGATTTTTTAGAGGACTTCTTGGGATCTTCAACCAGACATCAATTATATAAAATTAGATTCTTATGTTTCACAGTGAGGGCAGAGAGGCACATAACTATGACTATACAAATGGGAAAGACTAAGAAAGGTAACTGGTAAAATCATGTACATATTTCGCATTCACATGATTTGAGAAAGTTATATTAGACCCTATTGCCTGTATTGTGAAAAAGGCCCAGGAGGTCCTATTCTGACAGGATGAAAAGATATGATAAACCTATACTATTCTGTATATGTTTATATGTCTGACTGATACAATCTGATTATCAATGCATTTCTATGAACATATCCTTATCTATGCTACTGATGTTAGGACCCCACACACCCATATGCCTCTGTCATATACTCTTCCCTAAACAACAATCCACAGAAGCCCTCTGCTCTGTGGGACTACTAGGGTCAGGTCTAGGGTGGAAAGAGATATAAGTTGCATTATTCAGTATAGTGCTCACTGGGGATGTATAAAGTAGTTAACACACACTTTGCACAAAGGGGAGTGACTTTCTTTGAGGGACAAACCAGCTCCTAAAGGTAAAAAATGAGTGGGAATCCCAAATACAAAAGTTCTCAGTTTTCAATCTCCTATACATTATTCCTATGTAGGGACAGATGGTGCTTTTAGGCCATTATACAAGAGCACAGAAGAGTTTAAAAGGTTTTAATTTTCCTCACATATATCTGTTTTTATAATTTTGGATATACAGACAAATGCATTGAAACTGAAATCACTTCAAACTGAAATCACTTCAAAATTCCATTTTACTTTTCATATCCTTTTACTTCACAATAAAATAAGAGATGCTCAGTTTTGTTTTTATTCACTTATAGGTAATCTCACTTTCTATTTATCAGGGTGCCTCTAGATATTATTCCAATGATGGCACTGCTTTACCTGCATAATGAAGACATCATGTCATGAGCATGGCTGCACCTGAATAGGGCAGGTTGTTAGGAGGAGGAAAAAAGGAATAACAGCTTGCACTGCTGCTGTTTTCCAACTCAGGAAGCAATCAGTGGTCAGCAGCACCACCAAAATAATTAGATGACTCTACTAAGGAGTAATCCCCCAGGATTCTTTCCCCCAGGATCCTTCCCCCAGTTTCCTCCATGCTGGAGACACCCTGCCAGGCTGGAGCAGAGCCCAGGTTTCCTGAGAAGCAACAAAGGAGGGGAATCCCTCAGCTCCATCCTTCCCTGAACAACTGGGGAGGGCACCTTGCTCAGCCACAGTGTAGCCCAGTCTACCAGGAAGCAGCAAGCACATGGGCGAGAGCAGAGGGGGAATTCTGTTAAGTTGGGGGCGGGATTCTCCCCCTCCCCTGACCTTGCTGCTGCCTGGGATGCTCATGGCAGGGATGCCCCTACTCATTTGTTCTGTGCTCACATAAAGGGTGGCTGGGGCAGGAGTGGGGGGAATGCATATGTCTCCTGCTGGGTGCTGCTGTGTAGGAATAAACCTGTGGGTCAGAACTGTGCTGGGACAGGGGTTTCCTCCTCCTTTTTCAGAGAAGTTTACAATGAAGATGGAGCAATGCACCCTGGGATGCTGGAGGACAAACAGATTGCTATCACACAATGTATTCTTTGCTACATGGGCATATTAAAGCTGGATAAAAAACAACTATATAGTACACATTTTCAAGGTCTTACTTTATAGTTGACTGGAGCTTTGTATTGTGTGATGGGTACTTTGCTGGACTCAGTTAACTCTACATTTAACCAGCTAATAACTAACACAAAAATACCACATTTAAAGGGAATAGTGAAATCCAAGACACAAACAGATATCAAATAGGGTACTCATTTATCTGCTCCTTAGAATTTCAAGCATGTCATTTAGTTTTAGAACAAAATACTTAAAATAATCTACATTTTGGCCCTAATGTACCTTCTACTATTCCTTCTTACATAAGTATATTCCCTAATTTATATTAAAACCTTGTATCACCATAAAAAGTGATTGGATGCAAATCTCCCCAAAGTAATATTTCAAAAAGCAATGCAAAGCAGTCTTTTAAAATTTCTATTGATCTTTAACATGAAAAGGAACATATCTTACAAAGCTTTGTCGCGATCCAGGCACTGACAGATACTGTTCAACTGTCCCTGAATTTATTGGTGGCAACTTGTTCCGAGTTGTATGTACATGGGGAGAGGACAAGCGATCAAAGCCAGTACACCTGTAGAAGATCCATTGATATATTTTTTTAGGAATATTCATGAGAGATTTTTCTTTTTTTACCTACATCAGAAAAAAATTCCAAATACATTTAAGCTATTTTAACTGTAGAAAATTGCTTTTTATCATAGAATAATGCTTTATTCATGCAAATTTTTCCGATGAAGTCTGGATCTTTGTTAGATCTTAGTTCTCAAATCTGTTGCCATATTCATTAAACCCTGACCCATTGTTATGCGATCAGCTCGGTGAAACAGCGTGAAACAAAAAACTCACAGTTTAGTTCCTCTAAGGATTTCATCACTGTATACGTTTGGAGTCTTTGAGCACAGTGGGTCTGAGGTGAGAGATGGTAGCCTGCGATGGGCTGGCATTTTCCTAGAGGATGCCAACAGTACTCGAGATGATGAGAGAACATTGTTATCAGTTATTCGTCCCACCCGATTTCGCACTGAGTTGGGAATACTGGAGCCAATGTTGTGCAGTTTGTCATCTTGTTCATTCCTACAAGGGAGGGGAAGAAAAATAGAAAGGCTTCTTATCAGAATATCATTCCTGTTATTACAAAATAACATCCAATTTTAAATCCATCAATTATCAACAAAAATAAATGTCTGCATTTTTATGTTCCCAAAGTGTCTTTTACATGGCCTTAACAACAATATATATCATAAAAAATCTGCAAGCTATCTTCCCATTAAACACTTACTGGATTTTGTCTGCTATGGCTGAATGCCTCTGCTGGAGCGGTTTGGCTTGAATTGTCATAACACCATGCAAATCACTGTAGAAATTGCCTGAGAACCGATTAACCTAAAAAAAGCAATAAAGTTTACACTTTCAGTCTCTTTAGCTTTTACGAAGGGAGACCTAAAAACATAATTAGGAGAAAAGACTCATATGATACCACTGCATATTATCATCAAAAATTTTTTCCCCAAACTAAGGTGCAAATGACAGGAATCAAAATTCCTCAGAATAAAGCTTTAAAGTTAGGTTACCAATAAATATTACAGAAAGAAATCATTAATATAAAATAATCACTGCAAATATATATATAATATCTACCCCTATACATTTTTATTACAGCCAGACCTGGAAGCAACACATATTGGTTATAGTGGCTTTTCTCTTTCCATTGCATTATATAAAGTCCTGTTTTAATGTTATTTAAAAACGCTCATGCAACCATTCATTGAAATTTTCAATAGCAGATGCTCCCTCCTTTTTCTTTTTTTTCTTCTTTCTTTTTCTATTTTTTTTATGTCAACTACGATTCATCCAATAAGGGTAGGGGGAAATATTTTGCTAACACCACAAAAATCTTTCAAATGTTTCAATGGGAAACTCTCACCCTTCTTTGAAGTAGGAGCTAAATTTAACATCCTAGAGTCAAAGAGGAGAATTTACTCATCTCCAGAAATATCCATCCAAATTTAACCAAGTTATAAGTTTCTGTAATCATCTTTTCACAGGTGTTCAGTCAAAGCTTGTTAATAGCTGGCAATACATTGACCAAAGATTCCATTTGCCTGGGCATACTCTGACCCAGGGATGAAGGAGCTGAGCACAACTTTATTTTGTAATTTACTTTTCATGTCTGGGAAGGAAGAAAAAATGTTACCTGTTTTACAGCACCTAACACAGTATGTTCTCAAAGCTAAAAGAGTCTCTAAATGATTGTATTATCCAAAAAAACCCACTGGCCACATCCACACGAGCCTCAATGTTTGTTTGCCCAAGGATAACTAGCAGTGGCACACCTTGTGCTGCTGATTATTGTTCCCAGGGAACTCCTGTGCCATGCATGTTCTGGCGCACTGCAGGTCACCCCAGGTGGGGTAGGGCCGGCCCCATCAGCCTTAACTGGGTCTTGGGGACCTCCTGAGGCTGCAGCAGTGGTGATCCTGCCACTTAGAACCCGGCCAGCAGCCAGAGCATGGCTCCCTGTTGTCCCCATGTGCATTGCTCCCCCCCTTTTTTTTTTTTTGCACCCCAGGGATATCCAGGGATCAACCCCCACCCCCTCACGCTGTTCCCATGGAGCATGGAGAGCAGCTAAAATGTGCAGTATGTGGTGCTGCAGACGTGTCTGTGGCACCACATACCACACAGCCATGCTTGTCTGGACGTGGCCACTATGTTCTTTTAAGTGAAAAAAGGTAAATACCTCAAAAAGTACATAATCAATACAAAGGGAAGCATTTCTAGTCTGAACTAGAAAAGGCAAAGGCCAAATAAAAACAATAGGATTCTGTTTTATGGAACCGTAGTTTACCTGAGATGGAACAAAATGTGAAGCAAAAGTTGTGCTTCGTGCCTCAGAGCCCCTTGATGGGGGTACACTCACTGTATCTGTTGTAATATGCAATACTGGTAGATCTGGCAATTTAGTTGTACATGCTTTCAGCTTTTCCACCTGTTTATCATTTGCTGCAGCAGAATGAAATATACAATTAAACAGGAAATAATGGAGATACAATGGTTGGCCTTGGCTAACAAATATCAGTGATTTAGATCTGCTATGTTATATTGCAAATACATAGTATATAGTACATAAACACTATTGTTTATAATTAATATTCTCATAGCCTGAATTGTTTTAATTTTGAGGACATGCATGCCATTTAAAAACATACATGCTGTCAAAATAAGAAAACATGTTTCTTAAAAAAATTCCGAATGACTAATTTCCCGGATATATAAGAAATTGAGTTTAACCATAGACATAACAGAAATGTAGTTTCAAAAAGATTGCTAAAAACTTCATAACTATTATTAAACATTCCTATGTAAGTCAGTTAGAAATGAAAAAAAATGAACAACAGGAACTATAGATTTATGTAATGTATCCTTTCCTTATATCCTACTTTTCAAGGCGCATAAATTATTGTGTTATTTCTCTCACAGCCTTAAATTTCTTTAGTCTTTATCCAAATCCTTTGCTTGACAGATTCTTTTCCCCACATTGATGACCCTGAACAAAAAGACTGAAAGCAAACCTAGATTTGATTTACAGTATGTGGATAAACCTTTTACTGGAGATGTGAACAGCTCATGTAGTTCAATAGTAGTACCCTCACCATTAAGTTCTACTACCATAGAATTCTGCAAGTATTTGACTATTCCTACTTCATTTCACAACTATATTGGAAGTCAATTACTAGTTTCAGTTTACTGATCATGATTTTCTATTTGTTTGTTCTATTAATATACAATTAAAGAAGAGATGAAGTTACCATCAGTTTCAAAAGGGAACCCCTGTACCTGCCTGAGGACAGAATCTCCCTGTTAATTAGTCCTTTACCTGCTGCTTTTCTGTGCAATACTTTACTAAAACACCAGGAAGAATCAGATTTATGTCAGCAAACTGATGTTCCATCCTACATTAATCTCATAACCCATACACATT
This sequence comes from Crocodylus siamensis, assembly GCF_052110815.1. NCBI lineage: Eukaryota > Metazoa > Chordata > Crocodylia > Crocodylidae > Crocodylus > Crocodylus siamensis. The sequence continues at coordinate 66,375,678 of NC_143396.1, forward strand.
CAGTGGGACTCTATCCCTCTCCAGTAGTTAAATCACATATAGGTTTATAAAACATGTCAGCTGTTTTATTTCTGGTTAACTAACCTTTATCTTTTACTACAAACAGTAGAGATTAATGCTTTTAGACACAGAGGACCCAGAGTCAATCCACGCTGCAGATGACCTACCCAGGAGCATTACGTTACACCATGGGCACAACTCTACATGCAATTAATGCAAAGCAATAAACTCCAGAGCAATCAGCTCTGGAGTTTATTGTCATTTGAATGTCTGTCGAGGACCACAGGTAGCATGTTGAACTATGACAAGGCCCAGAGGGTTCAGCCTGCCAGCCCAGGGCTGCTCTCCCCAGTTCAACATGCTGAAGAAGGGCTGGCTGAGGTACAAAGGTGCCTGCAGGCAGCCCCTACACTGAAGCACCCTCATACTGCAGCCAGCCCCTCCAGTTTCTGCACATATGCTGCTGCGGAGATTTTTCACTCCAGTGCAGAAAACTTGTACTTATAAATAAATGAGTTTATTCCAGCCTAATAGGGGCACATGTGTAGATGTTGAGACATTTACTGCTCAGCTAATTAGTCTACTGCATAGTAAACATCTCATGTAGATGTGCCCCTTGATTGCTCATCCCCTTTGGCCTTCTTGTACCTTCTTAACCTTTTCATTTAAGCTCTTCTTATAGGCCTAGTCCAAATCCAACAGAAGTTATTATCTTTCCACAGGGAAGCTTCAGTTCAGTCCCAGTGAGTTTTTATGACGTTCCACATACAAGTACATACAGCTCCATCCAGGCTGATCATAAATCCCAGTTTTGGTGGGACCTTTTAAGAATCTTCCCTTCAGTTTGGTTAATTTTAATGCTTCTGTCCCACTTCCAGCAGGAATGCAGTAGTGGTGGCACTCTCCAGCTACAGTGCACAATGGGGAGTTTGGTGCTCTTCAGCATCCACAGTGCTCTGCACCCCTGCTTATCCCCCTTCCCACTCTCCATTGTACTCAGCTGAGACTAGAGCTTGGAAAAAGCTAAGCATGCTAGAGAGCGGAGGGGCTCAAGTGGGGGAGAATTCCATTTTGAAACCCAGGAAACATGGCTACTTTAGCTGCATCCAAATATAATCATAAATGATTTTGTAAGCCAAATGTAATTAAATAAGAAATTAGTGTTCTAGGTAAAATACTATAAATGGCATCTCCAAAAACTTCAAATACCTGTGATAGCAGATTCCCAATTTTTTCTAATCAGCTCTTCCAGTATTTCAGTTATATTGTTCCAGACATGATCAAACACTTCAGCAGCCACAGCATCTTTGATACAGGCATTGGGAGAAACAGGAGGAATGCCACGTTTATTCTTCTTTTGAGCAAGCTGGGCTCCCTTTTGTTCCAAATTCTCATCATCACTAATAATTGAAGCAAATTCACCTTTATTACTGAATTCTACCAATTTCTGCTAACATTCACAGTATATCTAAGCACACTTCCTCATAGAAGAAGGAAGGGGTCAAATACATTTATATTAGAAAATATGTCAGATTTTATAACAGAAATTCAGAGAGTACTACAGAAGAAAACAGAGCTGAATTGGTTTTGTTTTGCCTTGTTTCCTGTGTTTGGCTGAACAGCACCTCCCTTCTGGTATCAGTGGCACGCAAGATCAAACTGCAGCATTATAGCAAGTAGATTTTGCAATTCTTGACAGACACCATATATAGAGATATGGATTATAATAGAAATAAAGCAAAGTTGATAAAAATGATCTTTTGGAGCTAGAATCTTGCATTTCCTTAACTAGCCACAACTTACAGTACACTATATCCCTCTAGTTTGATGGGAGAATACCACACCGAACAGATCCTTTGTACCATACCCTACTTAACCAAACATATTTTCCATGATCTCTGGGCCTTCACCTAACTAGGTGAAGCAGATTTTGGAACAATTCGCATCCTCATAGGACCAAGGGACTCTGTAAACTCATGTGCATCTCTCCCCTTCCACTGTCATAGACTCAGTTTCTTACTTTCCTCTCCAGTTTCAGGAACAGGGCCCTAGTTACATATAATACACTTTACATGTAAAAAGGCTTGTATTGTATTGTATTTTAAGAAAGTGAAAAGAATTTGGGATTAGAAAGACTCTCTTGTCTTCATTCATAAAGACTCAGCCTCAGCTACACTTTGGGTGTTTCAGTGCAAAGAGACTCTTATACTATTTATCCAGTACCTGGAACCTAATTCTCTCACACCCTGGGTGAGTAGGCTAGCCTCTAAGCTACCAGATAAATACAAGAAAACAATGGCATCACTGCAACACCACTCATAATTTGCAGGGAAGCTGCAACTGCCTGAGCACATTACATAGAGGTTGATCTTACAGGCATCCTTGGAGTGCATCTACTAGATTAAACCCTTTAGGAGAGATGGGTATAGAAACCCTTAGTTTATTCATGTTGACAAGCCTTAAGCAATTTAACAATAATTTTGCTGTATACACTTAAAAATACACAGCTGCTATTTACAGCTCTTTGTTGTCAAATGCAAGATACTCTTCTATTTTTCCATCGACATCATATATTTCTTCTTCCAGGAAGGAATACACAGATGAGTCAGAAACAGTAATCCTTGGGGACCCACAGTCTAATGATTTGTGGGCTGGGGAGGTTGTTGGAACCAGCTTAGAGCCTGAAATGCACAGCCTGAAACAAAAGAATCAGAATTATATGTACATGGAAACAAGTGCATGATAAATCCAGAGGTGCTGGATTATGATCAAATAAGTTAAGGCTATTAAACAGGCCTATACATTTGTAAAAAGGTTAAGAAAGATTAAAGTGAATTAATTTGGACTAAGTAATTTTATTGTCAGCAAACCAAGGCAATATAAATTAAATAATATCTTACATGACTTTTAAAAGCCTGGGGCACATGTTACACAAGAATATTGTTTCATATATTACCAAGCTCCTCACTTAGCTGGCTATACGTAAGAGGCATTGGTTAGGTGTTTCTGATTGAAGGGTGTTTGCTGCCTCTAGTTTCTTTTCATTCTAAATATTAGGGCTATCCATAAATGTCATGTTACTCAAAATGCATAAAGATATATTCTGTACAGAATTTAACATACTCTTTCATATTTTTAGTGATTTCACAGAGGCCAGGTAAAGATCTGGTGTAGGCAGAGATAGCAGCTCGGCTCTGAAAATGCTGAAATCCTTCATCCTTAGGCAATAGGAGCTGTTTTCCTAAAATTCTGCAAAATAAAAAAGTAACACATAAATCAGATTGAAAAGAAAAATATGGACACCTACAGCACAATCAAACTTCAGACTGAATAATCTACTAGCTCCCATACTATTTTCTAGAAATAAAGGGACAGATATTCTCCTAATATAAATTGGTGTAATTTTACTTAAATTGTTAGAGCTATGGTTGTTTACATTACCTGAGTTTCTAGTTTTAAAAATCTTTAAAAATATTCAAATATTTCCAGGACAGAAAAGAGTAAGATGCAAAACTCTGCTATAAAAATTAATTTATATAAAGAATATGAAACTTTCAAATCAATAATCAGATTACACGTACAGAGAACATTTAAAATAGTGAACACAATCACTTTCACAACCACTTTAAAGTTACTTTGGCAATTTCTGTAATGAAACATGATCTCAGTACCAAGAAAATATCTGGTTCAAAAATGTACACAAGGGTGGCTAATATACATGTTACTGAAACTAGGATTAGGAAAAACATGTCAAGTTAAAGCACAGATTGCAAAGGGATTTTTTTCTTTCTTTCAATGTAACAAGATCACTGTTAAAAACAAGGAACTTTTGATCTTTATTTATCTGAAGAATGGTCACTTTCTGTTACTTTTTGTTAAATATTTGCAAAGGCACTTGAGGGAATTTGCAGGTCACACTATAGGGCATCTACACATTCAGTCAAAAGACCTGCAGCTTTCTACCCCTTCACCTCACTCAAATCATCAGTGTCACGCTCCAGCTGGACTCTGCCAGCTTTAGCCAGCAACAGATACCATCAGCACTCTCCTCACAATCTGGAAAGCCCCTATTTGGCTTGCTGCATGGCCGTGGCCATGTGCTGGGGAAACCCCGTCCCCTGTGGAAAAACCCCGTGAACATTTTGGCAGGAAAATGTGACCAATCGGGGATTTGAAATTGGGCTTGTCATCTGGCCTATAAAAGTTAGGGTGCAGCTTTCGCCCTGGAAGAAGCACAGATAAATCAGAGCAAACTCCACTCAGTAGAGAGAAGCCGGAGCATCCACCGCTCAGTGGGTAGGCCTGGCCAGCTTCCCACGGCTTCTCCTGCCTCCAGAGCCATAAGCAATCATTTGTGCACTCCATCGTACCGGTTCATACGTTCTCGTTCTCAATCTTGTTTTGTTTTTTATCTCGGATCCATTGTTTTGTTGTTTTTCATTCGTTCGTCCCTTATCCAAACTGGACAGAACGCGCAGCCACATCAACACCGGTGGTGCATAAGTTGTCATTCTTGGATCCATCATTTTGTTTTTGTTCGTCCGTTCCTTATCCGAACTGGGATGGATCCAAGTGTAACCGCCTGCGCAGCCACATCTACACCAGTGGTGCGTAAGTAAGAGATCAAATAAAAATGTTCTGGAACTGTTACGAGTCCACCTCTCCCTCTCGCAAACTAACATCAGGGGATAGAACCCACCGGGGCAATGGTCACAACCTGGCTTGCGCCCCGCGCAATCAGGAACTCTGTATATTCTATAGCCAGGTTTCATGGGAATAGGGAACCTAATGAATTCTGTCTCTCTACATAATTAAACTCAGTCTTAGGTTTTAGATCCCTGGCATTCTGATACATACTACATATCACTCACATATTATTTATACCTTTCACTGACTCAATACAGTAGTTTATTCTCCCTCTTCACAGAATGTCACTCATACCTTTTCATTTCAGTAATCTTTTAAAAAAGATTTAATAAGTTATATACTTTTTCTGGCATAGGTCTTTTCCTTTCCCCCAGTCAAATATCTATGAATTTTAACTTCTTCCTTCCACACGGTGCAATATTTTTTCTTTTATATCCTTGTATCCTCAGGCACATTTATCTCTTTTGGAAAAAAAATTCTGTATAGGATCGGGGGGAGGAGTCTGATCATTCTGTAACATACAAGTTTGCAGGAATATTCTACTCATAGCACAGGGAGAAGAGATGGGTGGACTGGAGATGGAGGAGGGCACTTCATGAACTTCAGTGAAGCCTGGGACTCAAACTCTGCATATGCTACACCTCAGAATGATGGAACAGATCTTCCTTCTGAGTATGATGCTCAGTGCACACCAATATGCTCTTTTCTTTCAGGCATGCTTTCTCAGCCTCTTACAGCATGGCTCCTTCAGAAGCTGTGTCCTTTTCATTATTTACCAGGATGAAGAGTGCAGAAACAAAGTTCATGTTGGCTCAGCCATTAACTTTTACAGATTTCCAAGCAGACAGCTATCAGTTTTCTAAGAGCACCAGTCATGCAGGGCAACTACTTCCAGGCTAAGTACAGATAGCCAAAAAGCCCAAGGCTGAATTTATTTAGTCTTTGCAGGTTAGTCTAAGCTGCAAAGATTGAACCAATAAGCAAATGAAGAGACATTCACTTTTGATTCAGGAAATGCAGCCACATGCCTGCAGTGGATCAAGCCAGAAGCCAGGGGGTGCTACAGCATGGCTCTCCGGCACATTACTAGCTTGGGCTGTATGTTCACTTCCTCTTCCTGCTGCCCCTGAGGTCTCTGGGATTTGCGGTCCAGATTCACAGCAGCAGGACTCTGCTGGGTTGCTCATCACTTCCTCTTTCTGCTTCCAGGTATTTCTGGGATTTGTAGTCCATACTCACAGCCATCACTGAGTAAGCAGGGCAGGGCAGAGCAGCTCCATACTCAGGGAAAGGGAAGTTTAACCCCTGCTCCCTGGCCCCAAACCCCAGCAGGGGTTTGCCTGGGTGGGCCAGTGAGTCAGTAAGCCAGCCTTCATTGCTCCAGTGAAGGAGCAGAGGGGTGGGGGCAGCCCTGCTCTCTGGAGCAGACAGCACAGCTCAGCACAGGGGTGCAGAGCATCCTGGGATGCTGAGGGACTTTGATTTAACTTGAATCAGGAAGGGGTCTGGGACAGAAGTTTCATAAATTGGTTTGACCTAAAACAGTTAAGTCTGATACTACATTCACTGAAGTTCATCTTAAATCAGTTTCAGCCATTTTGAACTTCTATTCTGTTACCGGTTTAAACCCGTTTCTGATCATTTAAACCAGTTTATGTCTAACTTTTGTCCCTAGCCCAAGTGTCTAGCCTGAGTGTCTACCCCCTGCCTTGAAAAACCCCTGCAGCCCACAGATCTTTAGCCAGGATGTATTTAAACTCTAAGGTCCTAGAGATGTGTGGGGAATATAAAGAATCTATAACAAGAAGGAACATTGTAGCTATTTTTATTTTCATATATGGTCATACTTGCTCAAACTTCACAAAATGGCTGATCTCTTTCATCTTGTTTATAATCTTTAAATGGTACAATTTGTCCTAGATCATGTACCAGTAAGCAGGTTCTATCACATGGAACTAATTAATAGGTTTCACTTGCCCATCAATATTTTTATCAGATTAAAAAAGAAATCATAACTTAATTAATAGTGAACAATGAAATCATATTTAACTAAGAAATAAACTACACTTCAATGCAAAAAAACCCCTCTGCTTTTGTTTTCACATGTCCTGTGACTTTTTATAGAATATGAAGAAAATAATTTTATAAACTATTGAAAAGTCATTTCAAATTGATGCAACAGCCAAGGATATGTTTCTCCACAAAGAGTGCTTGTCTTCTAGGAATTGCAACCCTTCCATGCTAAGCAGCAGTGTCTTTCAAACACTGTGCTGCTCCATGCATACTACCTCTCAGATTGGAAGTCCAGACAAGCTTAGGTAGACCTAGGCATAGTTAAGGCATGCCAATTTTGGTAGCCAATGGCACACAAGGGGCTGATGTGACCAGAATCAAATCCAGACACCTCTGACTCCCTGGATTCAATAACCACATGCTCAGCTCCTGCAAAAGTCCAGAGCAGTTTGAACTCACAACTCTGCATACCTAGCAAGATCCTTACTAAAGTGTTATGAAACCTCTTCAACCAAGATTGAAATATATTTTCTTTTTCCCTGTATAAATTTGCACAAAACACTATTTTTATAAGCTAATTATACTTCCTGTAGTGACTGCTACAGTGAATAGGTGCATGCACTTTAAGAAATACCACATATTAGAAAATCAAAGCAAATAAATTAATTAGATAAATAAACTTATGATTGGTTAAAACTCACAAAAGTAAGAAATGTCCTTACCTTAGATGAAGCGATCGATTGATCCAGTCTCTACATTCTTCCTGCAGGCTCTGGGTTTGAGAAGTCACTTTTCCTTCAAATAACATTTCATCCACATCCCAGAATAGTTGTTGCACTCTTTGTGTATTAGCTTTATCAAATTCCTACAGTTTGTACAATTAACTGTTTTTAGCAAATACATCTAGATGCATTTAAACAAACTTATTTGATTTTAAAAAGTAAAATGTTTGTACATTCATCACTGGAGAGAGAACTGAATTAAGCGATGACCTAGCTACTAATGTGGAATTCTTTATTGCTATAGTCACTACACTGCACTGGAAAAGATTAGCTCTTTTATATATGAACATATGTGAACATATTTAAAAACAATTTTGGGCAGCGAGAAGAGTTAAATCTTTCTTCAGAAAATTTGCTAAAATTTACCCCGATAAAAAGCATGACTTACATCATCCCTCCATGAGTAAATGGAGCTTCTTTCAGTAGTCAAACCAGTTGTATAACTTTGTATTCCAGACCAAGAATTATTCAAGTCTGTGGGTGTTGTTTGACCACTAGATGAGAGCGATGAAACTGTTTCACTATCAAAAAAAAAAAAAGAATAATAAAATGCACTTACACTCAAACACACCAAGGAGAATATTATATATACACACACATCAGTCTCATGAGTATATTCTTCTGTGTGACATATGACTTTCAGGATATGCTGCAAAATCTACCAATCAAAACTGGGCTGATGAGAAGTACTAAGGTCATGAGCTTTTAGGTAGAGGGGAACGATTACCTTGCTGTCACGTTTTCCATTGGCCAAATTAGACTTTTACTGTATTACTAGCCAATTGCCCATCAAGAATGACAGGGGGAGGGGGAACATGGGCTGGGATGGAGTGCCACCACCTAACGCCCCATGCTGCCACTGTTCTGCCTCTTGCCTCTGTCTGGTCCTCAGCATGGCTTGCAGGGAGTGGGGTGGGGGAGCTGAGGTCAGCTGCCCCACCCTCTGTCTGGTCCTCAGCATGCCTATGGAATCATGGTGGCGCTCCCTGAAACTTGCAGCACTCCGATTGGCTGTTTCCATCAGCCAATCATAGTGCAAATAAAGCATGACAAACAGACAGACTTGGGCTTTTATAATATTAGAATGCTTTGGGATTATAGTTAGCAATCATTGCTTTAACCATGGCCTAGGCACACTGAATCTGCATACAAGCATTTAATTCAAACACATTTTTTTCAGCTCCTTTAACTCATTTAATTTCTGCCCTCTGAGCACAGTTAATCAGTGTAGCAAAAGTGCCCAAAAGCTTATAGAAAAGTAAACCTTCTTATATCTACTTAAAATCACTGTAAGAAATAATGTAAAACAGAGATAAGGAAATAACAGGAAAGTTTCAATTAGTATTGTCATAATATGTACCTATAAATAAACATTTTACACCTAAAGAATGGACATGTCCCATTTAGTTCTGGGGGTTGATTGGTTAGAAAGCTTTTATGAAGCTGACCTCTGGATCCCTCAACTCTGGAATACAATGACGATAAGGGCAGCAGCAAAATAGCCAATTTGTAAGAAACACACATTAGAGTGAGACCTCTTTATAAACTTTGCTTTTATTGCAGATCAGCATTCTCTTTACTGAACTCAGAAGTAGGAACATCATTTCTCCAATCTGGCTGGCACATTTACTTTGCTTGGAAATGTGCAGTCCCACAGTGCAACAGAGTACAATTCAAACCCTGAGAAACATTCAGGATACAGGATTAACAAGAATTTAGATAAACCAGGATTACTTTGATTCTATACTATATGGAGTCTGGGCAATTCTGTTCCTTAATCAATTGCTTTTAACCACAATAATAATTAATCATTTTCAGAAAGAAAAAAAATGTCCCTTTTTGTTTATTACTAAGGAAGCAGGGGATGAATTTTTTTCAGAAAAAAGTTCTGAAAAGTAGGCAATTACAAAAAGTTACAGAAAATATAGACTGTAGACAGAAATTATCAACTCGAAGAGCTAAGAACTTAGTAAAGCGGGCTAACATATACATGTATTTAACTGATGTCTCAACTAATTCATCTGCTGATTTGCCTGCATAGCCTAAGTTTCACTTGAAAAACTAAAGACTCAGGCCATGAAGAGACATTAATTTCTACCACTACAAAATTTCATTCTGGGGAAGTCTGGAAGAGCAGCAACAGAACTCCTCCAGATGGGAGTCGTGTCCCTGCCTCCTTCCACCACCAAGTACCAGAAAGCATAGAAGAAGCTGCTGCTTGATAACTCCCAATCACACTAAATCTGTGCAGAAGTAACAAATATTTAATATTTTTAATGCAAAGCATTAAACCAATCTGTTAATTATGTGGGTTTGGTATAGAGTGTAATACTTGGCTATATTAGATGCTCTCATATGGGCATATTTATTACATAAGTAATAATTAATATTACTTCAGAGGTTAATGCATACCAGTTAAAATTGTCAATAGCTTCCTGCACATTTCTTGTAAAAAGTACTGGAAGAGAATCTCCATTCTTCCCTGGGAAGCAGTTATCTGCAGATCCTTTGGACAGACCCTTTCTGAAAACAACATAAGAAAACAAACTTAATTAAATCCGCAATAAATATATATATATTAACTCATCTTGCACTGAAAAACAGGAGAGCAAACCAGATGATAATACAGCATGTCCAGATTTAAAAGGAAGGTTCAGAAAAAATAATTCTTACAATAAAAGTGATTTTGCAAATTCCATATCACACTGGATTCCATATCACGTTGCGTACAGCACTCTAAAGATCAGGAGTATGGCTACTATGAACATGGGCAGATGTAGAATTTTGAAAAAAAATTGAGCGCATAGTGTGGTACATCATCACATACAACACAACGCACAATTTTCTTCAGTTAAAAGGGAACTAGAAGCTTCACTAAGAAGTAGGGGCCTATATTATTCAATTTAAGACTGAAGCAAAAACTAAACAAAACAAAACACAATGGAATGTGCATTCATTTGCTATATCATAGTGGGCATGTCTACATGTGAACCTATGGTGCCGTTGTTACTGTACCATCATTTAATTCTTCCTTTAGGAAGTATTATATGACGGCATATTAATAGTCATTACTGCGCTGTGCCGGCAGTGCATGGTTATTTTTAGCCATTACATTGCCATAGCCATGTGCCATAGTGAGGGAGTGCACTGCTATGGTGATGTAGCTGTGGCATCACGGTTTTTGCCCACCGATGCTACATTACCATAGCACATTGCTGCAGCAATGTAGCATCTTCTGTACATGTGCCCATGCAACAAACTAGGCACAAATATGCCAGAGATGTTGCTTCATTATTAGTCCCAGAGTCATTACAGGTTAATGTACAGTAAAATCTTGTTAGGCTGATATCAGGTAGTTCAAAGGATCAGATACTTTGAAGCTATTATCAATCCCCAGCCAAAAGGCTATCTTTTTGTATGCTTTCCAATATGGATAATTCAAAATACAGTTACTTTGAAATTTGAAGCCATTTTCTGGTCCCTTAAATCAGGAAAACCTCCTTAACTGCATTATCTATCACCATGCTGTTGCAACATGAGCTCAGTTATGGAAACCAAATATGAAGTTTATTAAATGCAGCTTGCACTGAACATACCCATAGAACAATTGGCAAAAGACCAAGGCCCATACTGGACAAACATGCTGGCGGTACTTGCCATAAGACTGAGTTAATACAGCTCACTTGTATAAGACATAGTACCCATTGCACTCAGTCCCCCTCAGCACCAGATCTTTTCAAGTCATAGTGAGACACTAATACATTTCAATTTACTCTTCGCTCCCACAGCTGAGCAGCAAGTGTCTTTTTTTTTCACTTCCAATGATTTCTGTTTCTTCACTGGTCTTACATGTCTGGCAAACTGTCAAAGGGGAGGCAAAAGCCCCACCACTGCATCCCAAACCTCCACCCGATGTGCCCTGATACTCATCGCAGGGGTGAAGATAAGCAGCAGCTGGGGAGAGACACCGACGCAGGATCGGCAGTTCCGGACCTGCCTGAGCCTGTGAATAGGTGAGTCCTGGGGGTGTGGCTCCAGAGAAGCATGGGCTGCTCAAAAAGCAGCCGGAGACATAACTGCAGGCCAGAAGGGGAGCAGGGAGTGGAATGCCGGCCAGGAGACACCAGCTGCAGAGCCAGAAAGCTCAAGCCCCGGATGCTGGAAGAAGGGGTTGGGCACCTGCCAGAGGACCCAGACTGGCAAGGCAAAGAGTGTAAACCCCAGGAGCCAACCGGGGTGAGCGAACCTCACCTGGGAGCTACAGCCCCACGGGACGCTGTAGGGGAATGGCAGGGCTCTGACCAGGAGCTCAGACACTGCAAAAGGAGACAGACACACCTGGGCAGCCCCACAATGAGCACAGTGTGGGGAATCACAGACCCCTGGGAGGGGGAAGCGAATGATCCTGGCTGATGGGACCAGGATAGCCTAACTACAGGTCAGCCGGGCCCCAGGGAGGTCATGCTGGGAGAGCTGACAGAGGCCTGGGCACAGGGCGGCTGCCTGTACCCGCACCTGCTAGGATAAAAGGGATGGATGAGTCCCCCAAGTAACCAAGGGTCCAGGGAGACAGAATCCCAGAAGCAGATGCTGGACACTTTTTTGTTAAGTTTCCTCAGTTAAAGTTAGCCCTGGATAGGTCAGGTTTAGTTGCCTGGGAGCCAGCCCAAAGACGAGGGACAGACACGGACAGACTGACGGCCAGGAAGACCTGACCCATTTGAGGCAGGTACAGTGGATGAGGCAAGACCTGCAGTGAGCAGCCTCTGCCCTGCCATGGACATAGTAAGGGTGGGGTAAAGGAGAGGTTGGAGTCCCACAAAGAAAGCCCATGGTCGAGACCCCTCAGGCCACCTACAGGGAACTGCTTCCCCAACAACAAACAAAGATGTGGCAGGCAAGTAGGAGCAGCATCTGAACCATCTAGGTGACACCAAAGCCCGATCTCACCCTGACATTTCTGTCGGGCAAGACGCTGACCAAAAGGGGGCCAAGGCCCTATAACACCTACCAGCAACACAAACAACGCCAAAAGTCTACATAGATAAGAGGCTCTGTTGCCCCCCTCTCTTGGCCCATCGTAAGTGACTGGCGTTGCCCCACCCTCACTGGGTGGAGCTGGAGCCAGACCAGGTTGCTCGCACCTTGTCTGCACATACATTTTTGGACAGTCTCGGGACTTGATAGAGGAACACTGGGTTCCAGTCAGAAGTTGGGGGCTAATTGGCATGTGGGTCTTTTGTTGGGACGGGATATCTGGAGTATACATGCACACTAAGTAACGCTAGGCTATGGGGTCACCATGGCTTGAAATACTGTTGATTCTGCTGGGGTCCAGCCCAATGAACGACATCCTAAGCCTTTTGTTTTTTAACTAATATCTTACATAGTGGGTGTGTCCACATGTTCATTAATGTGCCGTAATTACGGTGCTTTAAATTTAGCAGCTGTAATGACAGGTACTAAACTTAATGCATCATAATTGGTGCTACTGTGCACTAGCACAGATGAACACTTTTTTGTGATGTTAATGTGCATTAGACTAAGTCTACTCCTTATTTGCACAATAGCATGGGCTCTGCCTGCTGCCCTAACGTGTTGTCATGTAGATGCACCCAGGTGTATTATATATAAACAGGTACAAAAGTGCTGCTCAAAAGTATGTTTATGAAATTCCTGTACTGAACCTTGTAAAATTTTGGAAAAAAATAGAAAGCATTGATTGTGGATGAACTAAGCCTGTGGATACCTATACTGCTTTGCATATATTCAAATTAGTATCAGTACACTTATTTTGAAACTGCTTATTTCAAAGTCAATGTTTTTTTGTCCCCTGAGTTTCCAATTAATTAGGTTTTACTGTATGTCTCTCTTTCAGATTCAAAAAACAAAGTCAAGCCTTCTCAAGCATCTGGACACTTCCTCCAGTGCTTCACTAAAAGTGATTTCCACTCTTGAGCTAATGTTCACCTGAGTTAATATTTCTATATCTGAGTTAATGCTTTTAGTTAGAGTTAAAAAGCAGTCTGTAGGGCTATAAAATGGAAGCTACGTTACTAGGAGCAGCTAGCAGACAGAAGAATTACAGAAGTAAGGATAGCTGGAGTAGTGGAACCATTTAAAAGGAAAGAGAATTGTTAACACATGTGGAATGAAGGGTTTAGAAGGAATTGAGCAAATAATAATGAGCCATTAAGTCAACTAACTCCCTTTCTGCTCCCTGAACAGAAGTCCTGCTGCCACTGCTAGACAGTTGGCTTTAAAATTTGGATGGACCAGGAATCAAAGGTGGGTGCAAGTGAACAACCTCCCTTGGATCTGCCCTGACTATAAACTAGAATGAATTTGTCTCTCAAACTGAGACTTAAGAAGGCTACTACTTAGGACTCAGAACTATAATCAGTGAAAGGGATTCAGACCTACAGTGCCTTCCCACACATTAAGTACCACTGGAGCAAATGGAGCTATCCAACCATTTAAAGACTGCATGGCAAGCACCAACATAATAATGAAAAGCAGATGTAAATAAGTTAACTTTGCCTTTGAATCAATGTATTCACGAAACAGAGGATTACTTTCCATCTTCAAACTATGCATTTTCCTTGTGACTCAGAATAATGTATCTGCAGATTCTGGGTCTATGATGATCAAAATGAAGAATAAAATCATCTCTCACTACTTCACAGATGCAATTAATGAATAATTCCTCTGTAAATTCAAAGCAGTATTTTTAATTTTTCATCTTTCCTTAGTCCTTAAAAGCATTAATGCTAAGCACAAATGTTTGCACAAAAGGAAAAGAACTATTTTTAAAATGTACTTAGTCAAATTCCATGAGCTTTCATAAGGAAAAAAACTGCAGGTGTAATTAGGCTTTATTCAGAATATTAATCTTTATAGAAATCTACATTTTACTCTTCAAGCATTTTTGTTACTCTGTTTTTCAGTTCAGAAACTGCATGAAACACACGCCTCAGCATCACCAGAGGCACAAAATAGTAATTATTCATGCACTACTTAGTTAAATATATGTTGTTGTTTAATCATTAGCCTACAGCCAGTTTCACTGGCAGTAATGTAATAGAAAAGTATGTTACAAACCTACTTTGTTTAGACTTTTGACCTACTTGTATTTGGAAATTGGAGGTACTAATAAAACACATCAAGATCACAGTCAAACTGCTAAGCACAGTTGCTTCAGTTTTGAAGACTCCTCTGAATTTCCATTATTTCCATTAGGAAGCACACCTTATAATTCTATTAATATGCCTCCTCAAATATACCAGGTACTAAAATTAGTCTTATAAAGGCACATCTACATGAAATGTTTACTGCAGAGCTGCCTAATTAGCTTCACACTGAAGTCTCCACATGTAGCCCTATTAGGCCACAGTAAACTAATTCATTCTGACCTACTATCCGAATTATTTACTGCACAGCAACACACAAAGACATTGGCAGGGCTGACGGGGTCTTGAGAGTGCTTCAGTGTGAGGCTGTGTATCAGTCAGCCCCAACCTGAAGCACCCTTATACCACAGCCAGCCTCTCCACAGTATGCTGAGCCAGGTCGGGTGACAGGATGACCCCCTGCCAGATGGGGCTGCTCTGATCTGGCTTAGTGTGCTATGGTCCTGGGCACACATTCAAACAGCATGCCCAGGAGCAATAAACTCTGACGCAATATGTGCTGGACTTTATTGCTTTAATTAACTGCACACATAGATGCATGCCCTGACTCATTCTGGTGGCTGCTTATGAAATGTAGCTCCACTGGTTCCCCCAATAACTTGAAGTATCTCTAACCTTTGAACTACATACTGTAACATACAAAGAGAAGCAACAGTACACAGCATAAAATGCAGAAAAGCCTCCATTACTTCACTGCTATTTTTTTTTTACAGTTACCTTAGCACAAAGGGGAAAAGATAATCAGTTTTGAAATGGAGTAGTTGTTAGTTAATATACACAGCCTGCTGCAATCTAAATCAGCCATTCAGTTAATAAATTACACCAACACATTGAGAATGCAAACACTTCCAGGTAACTCTTAGGGAAGAATTCAAATTCACCCAGTGTATGACCAAAATGCAGCCTGTAACCAACTTTGACTTACCTGACAAGACTACGAGTGATTTTTTTTACCTTCTCTGAGCATGTTAAATGCTCCCCTTGTAGGAGCAAAATTGTCCTCTAGAGACATGCACATATTTATCTCCCTGTTCCTATATGGGGACACCTGAGGGGATAAGAGGACTGATTTTTTTAATGATTTTTTTCAAACAAAAAGTGTCCTTTGAACACTGTTGGAAAATGAATGACACAGGTGTTGCCTGTTAGATTGTGTCTAAAAACTTCTTAGTGGCATGTATTGATATTTGTTACATCTGTTATCCAATATTTCATTTATAGCAATACAAGGCATACATTCTTATTGCAAAATAATTCTGCCATATACTTAACTTTCCTTTGCTTTAATTATCTAACTAGACTGACTACTAAATTATTATTCATAAGCTTCTGATTTTAATAAGGGGGAGTGAGTATAGGACAATAGATCTTTTGGGATTTCATGCAATTACCAATTCTACTTCCTTTTCTTTGGCAACAAGAGAGACCATCATCAAGTCACAGCACCCACTCTCTCTCACTTCATCTAGATTTAACAAAATATTCAGGCTATACTCTATGCTGGAAGGGTTACCTAGACAAAAAGGTATCTTCATATATACATGGTGGAACTGCCTCTCTATACACCCTCTAGACAGGGTTTCTGGAGATGTATATAGGAGGGGATCCAAAAATGAATCCCCTGTCACCCAATATTTTACCCCTTAGGCTATTGCCCAAGCTTCCAACCATGGATTATCACAGATCTCTATGTATCCACCTCATCTCAGCAGCTGTCAATGCAATAGCCAGAGTGTGAAAACAGGCAACCCTGCCAAACATAGCAGAATAAAGAGAGAGAGAGAATATGATACATATTCACTATGAAAATGCTATCTACTTCACTTGGTTGCTACGCTACAATTATCACAAAAAGGAAAGCATCACAGCTATACTGCAATGTGAAAATATGACTAGTCAAACATGAAAGGACAACAGAAGATAGAGACCTGTCCTGCTTTTGATCAAAAACTAATGGACAGTGACCATCAGGAAAGTCAGTAATACATTTATGCAGATGATCACAGCTTGTATCCCAAAATGTGTTTCTATTGTACTGTCCTTTATATAAGTTTTTGATATAGTTATGTGGTCTTGTTAATAAAAATTATGTATTAAGCCAAAAAGGTATATACAGGAAAGTTCCCATTTTCTTCAATTTCTTTTCAATTTTTTAAAACCAAAATGCTTTTTTTTCAAGAAACAATATTTTAATGAAAAAACAATGACAAATATGAAATATGTTCATTTTCTTCAATTTTTTTGTGGGAAACAATAATTTTCCAATAAAAAATCATCTCACAAAATCCTCAAGATAGATCTCTGAACTGTAGTGTAATCATGATAGGTATAATTTTATATTACATGGATGAGGAATGACAAGCCACACAGCTGTTTCCCAGGTTTACCCACAATACAAATGCCAATTCTGTTAACCCAGGCAACAAAGCACTGTCTACATCAGTGCTTCCCAAACTTTTCCTCAGCCTGACACCATTTATGGCCCTATTTCCTTGGCATGGCCCCTCACTCCCAGCCCACAGCCCTCCAACCCCAGCAATACCATCCGCTGATGTTGCAACACCATTTCAGGTCATGACTCACAGTTTGGGAACCACTGGTGTACAGGTTCCAAACAGTTATCCTGATCCAAGCTCCCCTTCTCACCTAACATTGACTTTGCTCAGTGAATCTATCTTTCCCAGTATTAATTTGGCCATGTCACATATCCCAATTCTGCATTTTCCAAAAACTTCCCATCAAAACCATCTCAACAACTGATCCTTGCCTTTAGAGCAACTTACCAACTTTGCCTTGCTTTGAATTATAGTTTGGTTTGGTCTGTAACAACTCTACCTGAGGCTACTAACACACATGCATTCTAAAGGACAGTGATATCCAATCCCCAATTCCAGTAATTGTGTGGAATACATGTGCATGGCGGAATATGTGATTCTAGGATCAGGGATCAGACCCCAATTACGTCCTACGTGCCAGTACAGGAGGAGCCTGGAATCATGTTCCTGGATTCCCCCTGCACCAAAAGGGTGCCCAAAAATCTCCCGATTATCAGCCTGTAAGGACAGCTCTGGGATCAGGGACCTCCATGCAGTCTACCCTGCCACACATTTTAGGGTGCAAGAGAAACCAGCCACAAAAAAAGTGTAATAATTTTGTTGCTGGTTAATCGCATCTTAAGCGTAATGTCTGCCAGGGGACTGACTCAAATCTATCAGGGATATTACCATCAATACTTAATTTCTTTCTTCCCATTTTCTTTTTGGTAATCTTCATTTGTGCATGAACTGCCCCAGGAGCATACCTAGACACAGGCAAGAGGGGCAGGAGCCCCAGGGCAACAGAACTGCCCTCACCCCCGTGGAGTCTGCACCCCAGCAGCAATAGCAGCCTCAAGGCATTGATCTTGCAGCAGCAGTCAGTACAGACACTGTACTGCTGCTAAGACCAACAGTCAGACTGGGTAGATCGTGCTGCAGTGGCAGTGACAGAGGCAGTGGCAGCATCAGCAGCATTAGCCAGGGACTGTTTCTGACTCCCCAAAATAGGTAAGACTCCTGTCATGCCACCTCCCCCCCACTGGGAACCCCCAACCCTCCAGCAGTCAGAAGCACCTCTCCCACCTGCTCAGGGTGTAAACCCTGCTTGTTAAACCTCTGTACTGCTGTTCCTAGTCCCAGGTCACACATAGCCATCACTCTGTTCATTCAATTCCCTCTTGATTCCATGAGTCACACTTGAATTGAATTTGAAATTTAAAAATAGTGTAATAAGAAAACACTATGTATGAGCTCTCATACCTGCCCCCACCACAAGTCCCCACATTCTCAGCATATCCTGCCTTTTGTGCATCTCTTTTTTACACTATTAGGACCAGATGCACAAAGGGACTTCGGTGCCCAGCTCTGGGCATGGAATTCACAAACATAACATAGTCTATAATGAACAGGGAGTGTTAGGCATCTAAGAATAGGCTGTAATGCAGTCAAAAGAGAGAGGTATGTTTGACACCCTGCCTTCCTCCAGATTTACATCCTTCTCCCTGAAACAGGGGCCATGTGAAACATTCACACCCCAAAGACACTTTTGAGACATTGGCGCCCAACTAATCCTTTTGCACATAGATGACTGGCTTTTAAAACACAGGGTGGCAACACAATGATGCCCCTTTAATATTAAACATTAAGTGTAGCAATTAAAACACTTCTCAGGAAATGCTCCAGGATAAAGTATAAACTGGTGATGCCGCTCTCCAATCTCACTATGGAAGCTGTGCTTCTTTGCAGAAAGAAATACAAAATTCAAAGGGCTAGACAAAGCAAACAACAGGCACCCTGGCACAGTGAAGAGGGCACTCCCAAAAGAGGGCAGGCCTGGATTCTAGCCATCATGACACACTGTCTTACATTTTAATCAATGACTTTTTAATCTTTTTCTCTCTCTTGTGCCCTCATACTGAACAGTGTCGTTCTCCTCTTACTTTCTCTCTGGTTTGATGAAATCATGCATTTGTTTTGCACAGCAGCCCAGTTTCAACACTGAGAGAAAAGCGGCCTCACTTTTGCCTGGTAGTTAGGGCAGTCCCCTGTTATACAGAAGATGTGGGTTTAAATCCCTCAGTCCTCCAACCGCTGCATGAGTATTCTAACCACCAACTCTTATGTAAAAGATGGGCATTGTTGCTTGAAAGTAGCTGTGATTACTCTGATTTGTACTGACCTTTATGTTGTCCGGGTGTCCGGCATATTCTGAACATGCCTGCCAGGTCAGGCCTCTCTCATAAGTTAACCATTGGGACACCTCACTCCTGCATCCCAAGCAACTTTAGGTAGAAGAGAGGCACCAAGCCGCTCTGCTCAGCCAAGCCAGGGATACCTCTGAGCATGCATAGCAACATAATTTTAAGACTCCCTCCAGATTCTCAGGTAGCTAGCCAAGGCTTGTTTGGATTGTTCTCTTGGACATGGGCACCTGAATTATACTTCAAGCATCGAAGAGGTTTTTTTACTTTGCCCTTACTACCTTTTTTTGGTTGGCTGAAATATTTTTTAAATCCCCTAAATGTCATGTGAACTTTGATGTTTTGTATTTTATAACAGCATTTCTAAAAGGTAAAGAGTTTATTTTTTCTGCAGGGTTAAAAAAAGTGACTTAGAGTAAATATATAATCAAACTCTTTCACAACTGTAACAAGGAGGTCTGGCCCTTTAAGTAGGGCAGGTAGCACTGGGATAAGTTCCCAGCTATGAAGAATTAACTGCAAACTAAAAAAGCCCAAGCAGGGAGACAGCAAGCAGGCTGAGCTGGTGAAGAAGCAGTCTGTGTCCCGGGGTAGACTGAAACTCAGATGAGCTTGCTTCTAGGGAGGGCTGAGCTGAAAGGCTCTTTTCTGCCATGTGGGGAAAGGGGAAATTTTCATTTTTGCTTGTTTGTTTGTTGTTTTGGTCAAGGGTTATTGTATGTGCTATGGACTATTGCCTGGACTGGCTGAGAGGCTCCTGAAAAGACAAAGCTCATCCCTGTGAGAGACAGCACACCAACCTGCTTACAGCAACTGTCATGCAATATAATATCACTATTCATTATTTACTTAGTAAATAACAATATATTTATTTCTGCAATAATTAGCTGATTTAAAAAGTCCTACTGAACATTTTCTGAGTATATTTTAGACATCCTGCCTCTGCATTCAGGCAAAACTTCTAATGACTGAAACAAACACTTCAGCAAAGCGCCTACACATACAGCACTTAAAGCTTGAGAACAATCTTACCAGTAAATGTAAATATTTGTGAAGTTATGATTATGGTTAAGTTATTTGCTTGAATGGGGTCTAAGTGATATCTTTACTGCTTTTTCAGCCTGATGAAGGGTATTTGTACCTGAAAGCTTCCAAAGAATTTTTCCAGCTATCTGAGTTGGCCTAATAAAATATACCAGATTTACCCAAATAAAAATGTCTATATTTACCACAAAAAAATTTACAAGAAATTCCGTATAAGTTAATGATAATAAAAACAATTCATTTTAAGTTATTAAAATATACAATATTTTTAAAGGGTATATTTTAAAGTTTGCAGGATTAAACACTGTTTTGCAATTAGGGAGGCTAGCTGTGGCAGCACAGAACTTGGAAAATCCCTCTGAAAGATGTGGTAAAAACCTGTTCATCTGCACTGGGCTGCCACAGCAGAAGTGCTGGTTTAAAGCAGGGGTGCTTCAGCCAGTCTGGGCAATAGCACTGTCCACAGCATCTATGTGCGTCTGGCCCAGAACAAGTGCAGCAGATGCTATGCATTTTGGCCAGTCCAGAAGCTGTGCTGCACACAGTGTCTGCTGCAGCCAGCTTCAGGCAGGCATTGCATGCAGCGCAGGCATGGGTGACTGGTACCTCATAAGACTGGGGAGCACAGTTTGTGGGCGGTAGTGTCGGCAGTGAGGTGGCAAACGGCAGCTGCCGACAGAAGCACCTGGTGGGGGGGGGGCAAGCAACCACCCACAGATGCTGGCGACTGGGGTGGGGGAGGTGGTGAGCAGCAACCTCCTCCAGAAGCCACCAGCAGCAGCAGCAACCAATCTCAGGGGGGGCACATCCCCCTGCTACCAGTCAAGGTAGCTATGAGTACAGGTCCCAGACTAGCTATGTTCAGGGCACATCTCAGACCTGCCCTACACAGGCTTTGCAGGCAGCACAATCCCAGAGCAACTGGAGTGGGAAACGTGTGCTGGATCTGGCATACAGGGGATGGGGCCATGGGCCCGATCCCTGCACCATTCACCTGGCTCATGTACCAGCCTCACACCACACATCTGGCTTGTGGGGCCAGATGACTTTGACATCCCTAATTCAACAGCTACCTTGGCTACATTTACCTCTACAATCTGTGCAAACAGATAAAAAGCAGGATAAATTTGCACTTTACAGACCATTTAAACTAGAGATGCATCATATAAGCTTCTGTAAGCAGCAGCTTACTTTATCAGATACTGTGAAACTACCTGTTTCTGCAAATAGATAGGCACTGAGCCATAATATACTGCACTCCTCTTCTCAGTGCTCACCTTGAATTGATTTCAAACAAAACCATTCCAATTTTTTCCCCCTAAAGAACAAAGCCTTAATGGTCTTAAGGCAATAACCAAATACTAAAAATATCATCATCTACCCATATGCAATGCTTATTTACTAAACAGGCAAGGCCCAGTCAGTTTAGGAGAGAGAGACTTGAGGGGGGACATGATCAGGATTTACAAAATGCTGACTGGCAAAGACAAAGCCAATAGATATTTATTACTGACTCTCAAGATGAGAATTCGGGGTCACAAAATGAACCTAGTTGGCAGTAAGTTTAAAACTAACACAAGGATGCTGTTTTTCATGCACTGTCTCATTCAAGCGTGGGACTTGCTGTCACCAGATGTTGCGGAAGATGACAGTTTAGCCACATTCAAAAACAATTTGGATGAATCCTTGGAAGAAAGGGGTATCAGTAGGTGTTTAGCATGGGAGTTAGGGGCACAGCCTTGATACCAGAGCTTCCTAGGCCTTAACTGCTGGAGGCTAAGTGAGAGAGAAAGTGGAAAAAACCCTGGTCATACCCAGTTCCCTCTCCCTTTCAGCATCCCCCCTCTGCCCTGTGAGACACAACGCCTTTTGATGTGCCGTACTGTGACATGGGTCAAAACCCAACACATCAAGCTATACGCCTCCCTTGGTGGCGACGGGGCCACTGAGGGCATGTCACTAACTGCTCAGGTAAAAAATAACCGAAACAAAAACCCAGGGACAGGAGTGAGGGTCACAGGTTTAAAATGAACACACAGAGGGGGACACCAAGCAGAGCCCACCAGCCCCAGTGAGGCAGGACGCTGGGGCCCTGCAGTCGTTTTTTCCTCTGCGCCTTTGCTGCTTCTGCTCCCCTTTGAACCCACCTGCCATGGGGCTAATTCTGAAAAACAAAATGCTTTCCCCCCACCCCCAAAAATATTTTTTAATGGAAAAACGGTGACAAATATTTCCATTTTCTTCCATTTTTGTGGGATTTTTTTTTGTGTGACGATGCTGCTACGTGGGGCGGGAGACTCGTTTCCTTCATTCCCCGCGTTTGAAACGCATGTTGCTCTTACGAGCTTGGCCGCGAGGGGCTGGCCCAGGCTCGGCGCTGCGCTGAGGCTGTGGCAGAGGCGACTCGGGCCCGGGGCTCCCCCCGCGGCACCGCAGTGGCGGGCTCGGGATGCGCAAGGCACCGAGCCGGCTCCGCGCCCCGCCCGCCACCCGCCGGCGCTCACCCGATCACCACCAGCTCCTCGTGCGCCCGCGGCGCGGCGGGGCCGGGCGGCCGGCCGGGGGCAGCGCACATGGGAGCCCCCTCCTGCCGCCGGCGCTGCCTGCCGGGCCCCGGGGTCGCGTGCCGCAGCGCCCGAGCCCTTCTCCGGAGCTGCAGCCTCCCCAGCCTCAGCAAGCGCCTCCCTCCTCCCCGTCACGACCCACGCTCCTGCCGCCCGCCTCCCCAGCCCCGCCGCTGCTAGGGTCCCCGCTCCCCGCCGGGAGAAGCACCTGTGCCAGCCTCCCGCCGCCGCCCCGCGGACGCAGCGCCCGGCCCTGCTCCTAGTGACCCGGAGGGAGGAGGGTCCCTTTCCTTCCTCACAGGATTTCCAGGACAAAGCGGCTGCTCTCACCTGAGTCCCCTCCCTTCCCTCGGGGACCCCTGGACCTCACTGAAATGAGAGGGCTGCACAAAGAAAGGGGATACTTCTGCCCCCTACCTGTGCCTAGACTGCCGCCCACCAGCTGGCAGAAAAATGTGGCAACCGTGGATCCTCCTGAAACATGGTGTATGCATGAGGGCCACCCAGACCTTCCATGCATATGCCCGGGAAGGAATTTTTGGAGGAATGGAGGCTGGCAGAAAAATAGGCAACCCCTTCCCCCCATAATGTAAAGCCATGCCCAGAGGCATGAGGCCCCTACCAAGAATAGGGTTGCTGGTTGTAGCCATGTTGGTCCAAGGACAGAGGCAGATGAGGTTCTCTGGGTAAATCTGATCTCTTTCATTAGACCAACTCAAATGGTTGGAAAAAGAGTCCTTTGCAAGCTTTTGGGTACAAACACCTTTCTTCAGAAGCTCTCTCTACCAGAAGAATCATAGAAAAGAAGGGCATTTGCACCCAAGAGCCTGCAAAGAACAATTTTTCCAACTATTTAGTTGGTCTAATAAAAGATACCATATTTACCCAAAGAACTTTCATTACCAAGAATAGGGATCTGACAATACCCCTTTACAGGAAACAGGAGGGTGCCCCACAGGCTACCAGAAGGCTCCAGCAGTGGTTTTCAACCTTTTTTCATTTGCAGACCCGTAAAAAAATTACAAATGAAGGTGCACACCCTTCAGAATTGTAAGTGTGGGTACGCACATGCTGTGAATTGATCACAGTCATCTTTTGCAGACCCCTCAGACATAGTCTGCAGACCCACAAGGGGTCTGAGGATCACAGGCTGAGAACCACTGCTCTACAGCAAAAACCCGTACATGCTTCCCACGCATATACGAGGGAATAAAAAAACCCCCCAAATGAACAAAAGATAATTACTGACTTGTTTTAGCCGGTTTGCAGAGTTTTTAAAATACACAATTTAATAGAATTTTTGTAGGAAATTCTGCCTCTCTCCTTCCCACACACTCATTTTAAATAAAGGTTTTTCTAAAAAAAAGTCTATTGTTTAGTTTATGCCCTATGAAATCCCTATGCATGACCATGATATTGGCATGTGTGGCACAGTGCACATTTATTTCTCAAGTCATTTAAAAGTTTTTCTGTACCAGGATTATAGACCTTATTAAAACAATTTAACGCTCTTTCCACCTCCTTCATCCCCCATTTTCCTTGACCCTTTGTAGAGTCAGTTTCTTTGAGAAAAAGAGAAAATCTAGGTCAAATAGTTCATTAGCAACCTCTCAAACTCCTGCTGTGGGGATATTGCCATCTCAGATCAGTTCTCAGGAACCAGCCCCTTCTCAAACTATCCCATTTTAAAACACTACTTATAAACAGGGATCCTGGTTTTATCTGATAAAAAAAATCCCCAACTTTTGGGTTAAAAAAGTAACCCAAAATCCACATTTGGAGCATGGGGGTGGGGGTGGGGGATGGGGGAGTGGGAGGGAGGTGAATGAAAGAAAGACTTCCATAGAGAAGAGGGAAAATACCTTTTCTCTCCTGCTGCAGAGAGCAGGATGTAGACCAGTGGTTTAAAATTGCAGTTTAGATTGGATATCCAGAGAAACTTCTTCATTGTTAGAACAGTGGCAATGGAATAGACTGCCTAGGAAAGCCGTGGAGCCTTCATTATAGAATCATACAATCATAGGGCTGGAAGGGACCCCAAAGGATCAGAGGGCTCTGCTATTACTTCGGTCAACTTTTGCAGCACTCTTGGGTGGAGTTCATCCAGCTGACTTATATATGTCTAATTTATTTAACTGACGATACACCAGTTCTATGGCAATTGTGGGAATGGCGTCAATCCCACCCTGCTTGTTCTGTGCCCTACCTGGCATGTTGTTCCCCTTGGTCTTGTGAAAGACTGAGGCAAAGTAGTCATTTAGGAGTTCCATTTTTTCCTGAGTGGTAGCGACTAGGTATCCTGAGGCACTGAGCAGCGGCCCCACACTCCCATTAGTTTTCCTTTTACTCCCTATGTAGCTAAAGAAGGACTTTTTGTTGTCCTTGATTCTTGTAGATAGTTTTAATTTGGTTTCTGCCTTAGCTTGCCTAATCTGGTTTCTACAAGTGTGGGCCATTGTCAAGTAGTCTTCCTTAGAGGCTGTCCCAAGCTTCCATTGTTTGTACACCTCTTTCTTTTTCTGTAGGAGGGCTGCAACTTCCATGCTTAGCCAAGAGGGATTTTTGACCCTTCTGCTACTTTTTCTCCGTAAGGGAACGGATTTTCTATGAGCCTTAAGGACTGCATCGTTAAGGAACGACCATTCTTCTCATGCTCCCTTTACCTGTGGTCCTTGGTCTCTCAAGGCATTATCTACTAGTGACCTGAGTTTATTAAAATTTGCAATTTTGAAGTCTAAGACTTTGAGTTTGGTATCTGTTTTGTCAGCCTTGCGACAGACCGTGAATGTAATGATTTCATGGTCACTTATAAGAAGTCACTTTATGAGAGGTTATGAGAAAGAGGTTGGATAAGAATTGGTTAGAGAAGATCTAATATAGGGGAGGCCAGACTGCAGCACGATTGCCCCAAGTGGCATGGGCTCCATGTTTCGCATGCAGTAAGTAGAGCAGGGAAGGCATTGACAGGAAGCACATGACAGAGCAACAGATCAGGCAGGAAGCAGAGTTGGGAGCAGTAAACAAAGCAGCAGACAGGGCAAAGGAAGAAGATCAGAGGGTGCATGCCTGTCAAAAAGGCTAGTCCCAACTGATCTAGGAGTAGCTATGCCTATGCTACGCTATAGGCATTTCCCATGCTCCTGGGATCTGCTGGTTGCCAAATGGCATCAGGAAGGAATTTTTCACTTCCCGTTGCTACAGTGTTCAGTGGGGGGAGGTTGCCATCCCCTGAAACTGGCTGCAGCCAATGATGGAATTTTGTCTGGGGTTAGCCAATTCTCCTTTTGGGACTAAAACTTGGAGAATTCTAACTAGAGGGTCTTACCAACCCACTCAAGGTCAGACCAATCATCACATTTGAGGTCTGGAAAGAATTTCCAGATCAGATTGGCATGGACTGTAGGAAGTTTTAGCCATCCTCTGTAGTGGGGTATGTGATCCTGAGGGATACCCAGCATGGGTTTGTTGTGGGTAGGTCTTGCTTGACCAATCTCATTTCCTTTTTTGTCCAGGTGACTTAACACCTGGACAAGGGGGAAGAGATCGACCTCGACTTTAAAAAAGCCTTCAATCTGGTATCCCACAATCACCTCTTGGCTAAACTGGCTAACTGTGGCCTTGACATCACCTCGATCCGCTGGCTGGGGAACTGGCTCTGCGGTAGGACCCAGAGGGTGGTGGTCGACGGGAGTCAATCGTCTTGGTGTGCTGTGACCAGTGGGGTCCCACAAGTCTCTGTCCTAGGGCCTATACTGTTTAACATCTTTATCAATAATGTGGACATTGGTGTCAGAAGTGGACTGGCCAAGTTTGCCTATGACACCTAACTCTGGGGTAAAGCACCTGAGGACAGGAGGGTGATCCAGGCAGATCTGGACAGACTCATGAAATGGGCAGACAAGAACCTGATGGTGTTCAACACTGAAAAATGCAAGGTTCTCCACCTTGGGAGGAAAAACCTGCACCATGCTTATAGGCTTGGTAGTACTACACTGGTTAGCAGTACAGATGAAAGGGACTTGGGGGTCACGGTTGACCACAAGATGAACATGAGCCTTCAATGTAATGCTGTGGCTAGTACAGCCAGCAAAACACTGGCTTGCATCCATAGATGCTTCTCAAGCAGATCCCGGGACGTCATTCTCCCGCTGTATTTGGCCTTGGTGAGGCTGCAGCTGGAGTACTGTGTCCAGTTTTGGCCTCCGCAGTTCAAAAAGGATGTGGAGAAGCTTGAGGGGGTGCAGAGGAAAGCCATGAGCATGATCAGAGGTCAGGAAAACAGACCTTATGATGACAGGCTGAGAGCAATGAGGCTATCAGCCTGGAAAAGCACAGGCTCAGGGGTGATCTGGTGGCCACCTATAAGTTTATCAGGGGTGCTCATCAGGATCCGAGGGAACGTCTGTTCACTAGAGCCCCCCAAGGGATGACAAGATCAAACGGTCACAAACTCCACTGTGACCGGTTCAGGCTGGACATAAGAAAGAACTTCTTCACTGTCTGGGCCCCCAAGATTTGGAACAGACTGCCACCTGAGGCGGTTCAAGCACCCACTTTGAATGCCTTCAAAACACATTTGGATGCTTATCTTGCTGGGAACCTATGATCCCTGCTGACTTCCTGCCCCTGGGACAGGGGGCTGGACTCAGTGATCCTCCAGGGTACCTTCCAGCCCATATGTCTATGAAATCCTCTTCCTTGGAGGTCTGAATGTATTTTAACCTTTGCAGGACACTGTTGTCTCCCTACTTCACAGATTATTGTGCAATGCTTTTTACTTGTGTGAGAGGGTTGACTGTGTAGTTTAGTAAAAGGTTACATAAGGATTTGTTTGAGATGGTTTGGATAGTGTGATGATCTTGCCTTAGGTCCCAACCAACCCTACTTTTTTATGATTAGCAAGTTTACTACAAAATATAATAGACTTTCTCAGCAAGATTTAGAACATCAACTATCTCCCCTGAGAAGTCATACTTGCAACCATGGTGTCCCTAGCTTGTATACAAATAACAGCACACCACACAAGTATATTTGCACCACCCCCCACCTGCCCAAATACTTGCAAGAACATGGATTACTCAGATTTGTAACCACAACATATTGCATGAATCATGCACACAAATTTTACTTTCAAAAACTGCCACTTTTTCCAAACAATGGACACACTGGAATACCGTACCATCATATCTGTGTTATACCTATCTTATAAAGATGATGCTTTCATCATCTAGATTGAACACATAGACTCGCTTTCTTTTTATATATGGAGTTGATGCATGCCATTAATTGGTATTTAGCATAGCTGCCCTTGCTTCTTCCCCAGCCCTGAAGGACACTTGTTAGACATCTATTTTAGATGATTCCTGGAGCTCTTAACTACTGGATTGTCTACACCTGAAACTATTTTAAGCACATTGTAAACAGCTTAAAGTTATGCCACTCCAAAGGCAAGTTTATCTCTGATCTCTGTTACCCATCTTGTGTTCCATGAATGTGTGGCCACGCCCCACGGATGAGCCATGCAAGATACAGTCCTCCAGCATCCTAGGAAGCAGTGTCCTCTCCTCCAACCTCCTGTGTGTGTGGGCAAACTTTCCACTCCATGAACTCTACAACATGGGGCAGTTCTGGCACTAAGCCGACTTTCCCACCAGCTCCCGGGGATGTGACCTTCCCAACTCAGGGGTGCAACCCCATGCAAACAGCCTGTAAACCACATGCCAGATAGCTAGGGCACAGATGGGTCCAAAATGTGTGGCGGTGGGGGGGGTAGCGGGGGTGACAAGGTAATGGCTGGATTGGGGCTTCCTTCCTGGGGCATGGACAGTAGCTCCCTGAAAAGTGCCTTCCCTCACCACTTCCACCTCCCAACTATTGTGGGAAGAATGACCAGCACTTCATTTCGCCATCCTTCCCCCACCCCCAATTCTTTTCCACTTCTTATTTCATTACTTACTGCCATCCTATTAACTCTCCACCTCTCAACTTCAAGTCCCCCTCCCCCCACACGCCCCATCTCTCACACACCCCCACCTAGAGTAGGGATAGAAACCTATTCTGGCTCACCAGCCCTGTAATGATAATTAACAGCTGTGCAAGTTGGGGACAGTCAGAGAGGGTTTTTAGCTTTAAGGTGTGACTGCTCCAAACTTGAGCTAGCACTAACAACAATCAACATTTGAGCAACTCAAATTGTAACAAGTCCCTCACACCTAAAACATTATCTAACACCTCTATCATCTATATAGTTGCTCCAACAGCACTAAAAAAACCCTTGCTTCTGACATATTTCCAGGACCATGGCCGCTACAAACACCTCCACAACCCTATTCCAGTAATGAAGACAATGGTGGGAAGGTGTATGGTTTGGTGACTTTTATGGATAACAGAACATACCCCACTCCCACTAAATTACAGCCTCTAATACAGACTTCAATGCATGTGTCTCTTTCAAATAAAAATGTCCATGAACAGATATGTACAGGAAAGAGAGGGAAGGGAAGCTAAAAGTAAAGACTGAAAAAATGTTATTGTATTGGATCCAGGCCCCCCTAGTAAGGGAGTGGGGCTGGGGCTGTGGCTGGTGCTACACAGCCAGGGGGACAAACCTCATTGGGTAGGATTCACCCCTAGGAGAAGCATGAGGGGCATGTGCCCCCCAGATCTGTGCACTAAGCAAAGGTGGGCTGCCACTGAGCAAGGGCAAGCTGTTCTGGGCTGGGGTCTTCCCAGTGGGGTGGTACTGGGCCAGGGCTGCACCTGGGGCAGGCAGCAGTTAAAAAAAGTAACGCAAAATCCACATTTTTTCTGTAATTAAAATGACACACCACTATATACAGAGATAGACTGGGTTACTTTTTTTAAACTGAAAATTGGGGATTTTTTTTAAAATCAGAGTAAACCAGGATCCCTGGTAATCAGTGCCTATAAAGTGAAACTTGGATTCTCTACCAAGAAACATCAAGACTGGCTTGATAAAAATGACTAGGAGCTCTAAGTGTTGATCGATCACAAGCGCAAAGCCTTTTGTGCTTGGCAAAGCAACACCAAACAAAAGAAACTGAATCACCAATAAGCTGATGCAGGGGTCCAAAGGACATGCAATAAGAAGAACAAATGGTGGGAACACAAGGCTAAGGAGATTCAACATCTCATTGACATCCATAATATACGCAGCTTCTTCAGAGCCACCAAAGCCATTTATGATCCAAGCACTCAGGGACCAACCACCCTTGAGACCTAGGATGGAGAAGACCTGATCAAGGAAATGGAAGCCATCAATGCCTGCTGGAAGGAGCACTTTGAAGACCTTCTTAATCAAAACTGCTATTGATGAGAGTGCTCTCAACTCCATCCTGCAACACCCAGTCAGAAATATTCTCAAAATCCCTCCAATCCTTGACAAGGTGAGGAAAACCATCAAGCAGAAGAGAAACAACAAGGCATCTAGAGTGGATGAAATCCCTATGGAAATCTTCAAGCAGGGCTCATATTACAGCTTCATGCCATCACTTAAGGATCTGGAATGCTGAGGAAATCCCAGATGACCTCAGGGATGCCATGATTGTTCCAATCTTCAAGAAAGGAGACAAGTCCAACTGTGGAAACTACACAGGAATTGCCTTGCTGTCCACCACAGGAAGGATCATTGCGAGAACCCTCCTGAAACATACCTTTCCACTTGCTGAAGAGCTCCTGGAATCTCAGTGTGGGTTTAGGGCATCAAGAGGCACAACTGACATGATCTTCACAGCTTGCCAGCTGCAGAAGAAATGCCAGGAACAACATAAGCCTCTCTACATGGCCTTTTTTGACCTTACAAAAGCTTTTGACTCTGTCAGCCAAGAAGCACTGTGGAGAATTCTTCTGAAGTACAGATGCCCACTAAAATCTGTCACCATATTCTACCTACTCCATGGCATTATATGAGCAGTGGTTCTCAGTAATGGATCTATCACAGATCCCTTTTGAGGTTAAAATGGAAGTTAAGCATGGCTGCATCATCACATTCACACTCTCCTCAGTACTTTTTGTTATGATGTTATATCTGACCACCAACAAGCTTTCAGCTGCAGTGGAGCTAAACTACTGCATGCATGGTAAACTGTTTAACCTCAGCTGACTCCAAGCCAAAACCAAGACTACCCCAACCTCAAACATTGACTTTAAGTACGCTGATGATGCTGTAGTGTGCGCTCACTCAGAAGCAGACCTTCAGACAATTGTCACCGTCTTTACTGAGGCATACAAAAATGGGATTGATGCTTAAAATTCAAAAGAGTAAGGCTCTCCACCAACAAGGTCTTAAGGAATAATCCACAGGTCCAATAATCCAGATCCATCCTGACACACTGGAAAGCACTATTTCCTGTACCTTGGAAGCCATCTCTTGCAGAAGGCTGACATCAACAAAGGGATCCAACATTGCCTCAAATGTGCAAGTGCAGCTTCTGGACACCTGAGTAAATGGGGTGTTTAAAGGTCACAACATCAGATCCAAAACTAAGCTCATGGTTTATTGAGCAGCTGTGATCCCAACCTTGCTGTATGGAGCTGAGCAATGGACAACATACAGGAGACATCAAAATTGTTGAAATACCATCAATGTTGCCTACTGAAGATCCTCTGAATCCAGTGAGAAGACAGATGCACCAACATAAGTGTCCTCCTGCAAGAAAACACTACAAGTATCAAGATGACAATCATATGACATCAACTTCACTGGGCAAGCCATGTTGTCTGGACATCTAACTCCAGACTCCCAAAGCAAGTTTTGTTCTCCCAGCTTAGCCAAGGCATACACTCAAGAAGAGGGCAAAGAAAGCACTTCAGGGATGTCTTCAAGGCCAAATTAAAAAAAAAAAATACATCAATGTCAACTCATGGGACACTGTCAGCCAGGACCACCCCAAATGAAGAAACAGTCTGCTGCAGGGATCTCAGCCTTTTGAAACCTCACAACAATGACAGCAGATGGAAAAGCAGGAGCAAAAGCAACAGTGTGTTGCAAAAAAATCAGAAATTCAGCACCACCCACCCCACATGGAAACACATCTGAGCTACAGTAGAGTCCATTGGTCCTGGATAGGCCTCATCAGCCACCTTTGGACACAAAGATAAGACAATCTTGGAAGACATTCATCCTCAACTGTGAGGGATTGCCAAAGAAGAAGATATTAATGACACTAAACAGGAGCTCTTATGGCCAAGTCACTTCAGTTATAACATTCTTTAAAAATAGGGACTTTTAAAATTTTTGTTCATACTTCAGAGAGAAATTTTGAAAACCATGACAAAAAAATCTGTTTGATGTCCTGAGATATTAGAGTGTGAGGAAATTGTTTTTCAACCCTGATTCCAAGTTGGATATCATCGATACAGAAAGAAAGCCAAATCAGATGAATCTCAGAGACTGGAATCACTAAAGCTGCTTCTGTGGAGGGAGACCCATAATTCATCCCCAATGAGTTGCAATTCCTACATCTGTAATTTAAACAGTTATCTTCTAAACCAGTGGTTCTCACAGTTTTGGTCCCATAGGCCACAGGAATTATGTGGGTTCAGTCATGGGTCAGATCAGGTCCTGCACTATACTCATATGCTGGGATTGGGCCCTATAGACCCATGCTGCCTCCACATGGCCAAAGCCCAATACCAGCCAGGTGGAGGCAGCATGGGGCACCCAGATATTCCATGGGCCCTGCATTACCCCTGCCCAGTGAGATCCATCTCTGCGGTCCTGAACTACCTCTGTGTGCTAAAATTGGGCACCATGCCACTCTGTGTGCCCAATAAAGTATGCGGGGCCATGGCCTGCAGGACCCAGGGTGAGACAAGATGATGCAGTGCTGGGGGCTGGATCTGACCCACAGGCTAGGGGTCAAGCACCCCTGTTCTAAAACTATGGAATGGATATGGAATGACAGAGAGGCAGCCAAAGGGAGGGGAATCCAAATCCTGGTTTCTTACACGAAGTTCAAATAAGTGGAATTTGCACAAGAGACTTAAGCAATAGCTGGGGGAAGAGGATCCCTTCATCCTAAAGCAAAGACAGGACATGAAGCACTTGCATCAGCTGGAATGCAATGCATTTACTTAGGGAAAATGTACAGTAAACATCACGGAGTTGTCACTAAGGGTGACAGTCTCCTTTTCCATCCAGAACACTTGAAAAAGCAAATTTTCAGGTCCTAGAAAAGGCAAGGAACAGAATCAACTGATTCCAAGCCTTTTACACTGTAGGCTAGGCCCTCATCAAGGCTTCCTAGCCACCCAGGACACCTGTCCTGTTGAGTAGCCTAAGAAATATTGAGAGGTCAGCTGCTTATACCTAGACAGCCACAGCCTTGCAGGTAACTGAGGACAACCAGGAGTTAACTAGGCCACTGGCAGGCAAGCCCACTCCAATCATCAGGCTAGCTGGGGTCTAAAGCCTGTCTGCTGCCCTGCCTCTTCGAAAGGATCTATAAAGAAGAGCTGAGAAACCCAAGAGGGCTAGATCCTTCCTATTCCACATATTAGGTACCTAGATGTGCTATTTCACACTGCTCTGTACCCTAAAAAGTGTTAATGCAAAAGGTGAGTGGGTATTCCTCCTCCTCACCACTTTTGGTGGCAGTCTTGAGACTAGGACAACAGAATTTAAAAAGGAAATGATCTTTAGTTTTTCAGAGACTTCAGCAAGGTGGAAAAGGATTTCACTTAAGCCCCTAAATCTACTGAGATGCATAAGAGGATTGGACTGTTGATGCCTGTGCTAAAGGGATGTGCTAAATTGTAGAGCCCGTAAGTCTGTGAAGGAAAAAGCAGAAAATACAATTTCAAAAGGAATTAACATAAGTATATGGCCATGATAGAGAACTGAGATTGTTCAGGGAAGGCATTTGAAAATATCATGGGAAGCATGTATGTATGAGTTATTTCCAAGGAAAACAGAAACTCAGAGTAAAAGAAATTAAACAGAAACACAACTGATTTTAAAATTAGGTTTCCTGGATACATCATGATATAAGGAATTTTTAGAGGGACAGTAGCATACACCGGGCTGGAATTGGACGTGACAATGTGGTAGGTAAATTCAAAAGCATGTTGTCTCTTTAAGGAGGGAGGCAATACCATTGTTCTTTTTTCTCCCTTTCCTCGCTTCTCATTTTTCTACTAAAGGAGGGGTAGCTAAGCTCTGCTTCCCTAGGAGCAACCTATATTTTCATATAACCAAGAGATGACCTGTGACAAAAAATTCTGTGCTTCCCATACTGCAGCCCTAACATTGTGTATGCCACCCTGCTTTTCATCAGGAGTAACATGTGTATGCCACCCTGCACTACAGGATACTACAGAATAAAATAACCTTTCAGCATGATTTTGCCTGTGTAATGTTGAACATTTTCTCAGCAGCACTTGCTACATGAGTTTAATGTAAATTAGTTTTGATTAGTCATTTTCAAGACCAGCAGCTTGAAAGCATTTATGAAAATACAAAATTCTGCAGGTAGTCTATCATAACGGTACCGATCAGATGTGTAACTAACCAATGCTGTATCCTGGGTGGTAGCAGCACATGAGCAGCAGCTAGAGGTTTGCTGCTGCTGGGGAAAGATGTCACCTCCTTTTTTTTGCTGCTAACATGCCTATTGAGTTGCCAAAAAACACATTTGCTTCCAGTGGCAAAAAAGGAGGTGACATTTTCTCCCAGCAACAACAAACCATGAGCCACGCTCCTGCACAACTATTGTTTCTCTGCCCTTCCTACGGTAAAACCAGGGCCAGAGCTGCTGCAAGGAAGGTGCACACTGCAGAGAGGAAGGTGGATAAGGCACCCCTCTAGCTCCTTCCAGTACCCCCGACCCAGCACCCAAAACTTGTGCCAATATTGCATTACTGGTACTGATACTGAATTGTTCCATTAATACATGTAAGGAACACACAGACATGGTGAAGGGAGCTGCAAATGTGGTGAATGAAAGGCATCTATCTATAAAATAATGCAGTGTGAAGAAGGAACAGCTAGTGTGTCTCCAGTCACCTCAACTTCCTTCTTTTACATCCTCTGCAAAATTAAATCTCATATTTCAAATGTGCACTTACCTTTTACTTTATGTCTTTATAAACCACTAGAAAGAAAATACATTTCTAGAACAAAAAATTAAAATTAAAGCGTTGTTATCTCAAAAAGAAGAAAGAAGATCATGGCCAGGACAGATTGTCAACTGAATAAAGAAGTTCCAAACGTGGCAAAATATTAGAATATAGATACTTAACTATAATTGATTTATGCAGGTGGAAGCATAAATGTCATAGTTTGCCAGAGACAACAAAATCTAAAGAGAAAGCTTGGGCTATGAAGATATGAAAGCTGGAAAAAGGGAAATGAAAAGAAGCCTGTTTTTTTCCAGTTACTATTTGAAAACTTAGAAAAGAAAAAAGGATTAATATTTTCAATCTACTGCTCTATTACTCGTTTTGCTCTCTCAATGGCCTTTGATGGCAGCTTGCTAATATATTATATGTTGTTAAAAATATCCTTGAATAGGCTTTCAAATAGCAAGAGGTAGCCCAAAAATATCATCATCATTCTAGTAGGTTAACCTAACTAAATCATTTGTGTGTGACCATTGGTCTTCACCTGATAAATAATTATGCTGCTTTATGGGAAACAGGTGACCAAAACAGCAACCATCTCCAAAACAAATACCTACTGGCATGCATACTGGCTAACATATAAACACATACAAGACTTCTCAGGAGTTTGAACTATGTGGGCAGAGGATCATGGCAAGGTGCTGCAAACATATATGAAAATGGTCCTTAAAGATACAGAGAAAGCAGGAAGCTCTGACACTGCCTGAACAAAGTAGCATATCCTTAAGAAAAAACCTTTGAGAAAAAGTTTGGGGGGTTGAAGGTTGCAAATGCATTGGTATTATGAGCACGGAAATGGTTTCTGGTTTGCTTGATTTCCCTTTGTTCAGGAATACGGGATTTTGTACGTTAGTTGTAAAGAAACAAGACGCTATCAGAGAACCACTTATCTTCCATTTTTCCTCCTAACTTATAATGCCCCAAGTTTGGGAGCTGTTTGAATCAAAAGAGGTAACAATACAACTAAGGAGTAACATCTGAAATGTAAAGGCCCAACTGAGGCACTAAACCTCCCAATTTTATTTAAAACTTGTGCTGGACTCAGACATCATTTATAATATAAATATTTTTGGTTTTATGTGGAGAAAGAGTCCCTGCTCTGAAGAGTTTACATGTAGACTAAGAAAAACCTGACCAGCTGATATAACAGACATGTAGAAAAGTTAGCAGGAAGAGGGAATTGGGGCAAGCACAGTAAAACTGTATGGTTATTACTTGAGATTAAGCTGATGGACTGGTGTTACATCTGTGCTGGGAGAAATGCCTTTCTCCCAGAACAAAAAGCTAACATCCCGGCTTTAAAGGGGTTTGTTTTGTTTTACTGAGCAAGAAAACCAACTTTTCCATGGAAAAAAATTATTGCATTTACAACCAGGAACTGCTCTGGAGAGATACATTTTCTGGGGCTATGTTTGGTATCTATTCACTTATCTTGGAGTCCTGAGGATCCCCACTATTGCCAGAGTCCTCTGTACTCCATCTCCTACCTCCAGGGGATTCCCTGATGGCCCATCCAGCAGCTAATAGTGAGGGACCCTTGCTGGGACCCCACTGCTCAGTGCAGTCATACAATTTTCCTCCAACCCACTACTTAAGAAAGGAAAACTAAGTTTACAGAATTTATAGGATGTGAGAGACTTAAAGGCACATTAAGAAGGGTCAACAATGGAGTTACAGACTGAGACTACGATTTAGATCAGCGGTTCCCAATCTGTGACACAGATACCACCAGTGGTATGCAGACAACCTGTCAGTGTCACGTGTTAATATATTACAATGATTTTATAAGACAAAATTTTGTGGGTGGTACATAAGGTTGAACTGAAACATTTACTGGTGGTACTTAAGGTTGTATTGTTTTAAATTGGTGGTGCACAATCTGTCAGAGTTTGGGAACTGTTGATTTAGATTAAATAAAGGAGTGAGAGTGGGAAGTGTGAATACATGGAAGAAGAGCTGACAAGAGATACAGATGCAGAGCCTTGAAGAGAAAGACAAGGATACTGACTTTACAACAGAAAGCAAGAGATTTGGAAAAGTACTGAGCATGTTAAAAGCAGTGCACATCATATACTTTCCACAAATAATTTTGGACATATTAAAGAGAGAGCAAAAATTTAGGAAAGCTGGAGTAGTAGTAGTACTCTGAGGCCAGGACCAGAGCTTGAAATAGAGGGGAATGGCCTAAACTAGACAACATTACAGTAGCACCAGCTCTTTTACAAGCCCACTGCATAAGTTTGGGCAAATCACTCATGCTTAATAAAATATATGTCCCACAGTGAAAGTCGAATTAAAAGTTCATACACAGCTTTTCTTCTGCTTACCTTGCTATTCAACCTTCCATGAGTTCTCCCACTTTGAAACTGGATACCAAATTAGGGTTTGTACTGGAGAGGAATATTCAAAGAAGCTGTCATTGTACCAGTCAAATATGCTTATTACTTTAAACATTGAGGAAGCACCTGGGTGACACTCCATGCCAAACTTCCAACTGTATGCAAACACAATTTGAAGATAATGCAACAGATTTTCAGTTGGTGTGTTTCAGCCCATCTTCACTGAAGTTAATGGACTTACACCAATTTATACCAACTATAAATAAGGCTCTGTTAGTAAAAAAACAGTCATTGTAACTATATGATCTGGTCGCTAGATGTCACTCGTTTCCCAGAAACAGAAACAGCCTGCACTGACATTTCACTATGGAAATGCAAGGATATCTTTCATAGCAGTATTTACATGGAAGAAAGAGGAGATTTTTATATAATTTTAATACTGGCTATACATCACGTTATGAAATAAAGTAAGTATGATATTAAAACTTCACTAGAGGGATCTGAATCAAAATCTTGGTTCAGAATTTCCTTCCTAATGAGTTCTGGAGGGGGTAGTGCAGGGGGTTCAAAATCCAAATCTGCTTTTGTAACTCATGCCCATCAAGTCTTTCTACAACAGGCCTTGGTACTAATAAGGTCAGAAAGGAGGAGAACAAGGTCAAAATCTCAGTGCATTTACTATCCTGCTTTATGGCTAAGTACAGCCCATCAGAAAGCCTGAGGCTGAATCATTTCAATTTTTGCAGATTTCTGTAAACTGTCTCGATTGAACTGATGTTCACTTTTCAAACCAGAAAGATAGCCAGACCCCTGCAGTGACTCACACCAGGAGCTGGGGAGGTGCTAGAGCATATCTCCCAGCCTGCTGGCCACTGCAGAGCCAGAAGAGAGATTCCCTCAGCCATGCCCCATCTTCAGCTGAGGAGGAGGCATGGAGGAAACACCCCCACTTGGCCCCCAGCCAGGGTCTCCCCAGCACTGGGGAAGGGGGGAGGGGGGAAAAGCATCCAGCAGGGTATTTCTCCTTCCCTCCCACACTGTGCCTGGATCTGGTCCCCCTAGCCATGCTTCCCTCCTCAGTGTAGGCTGGCTGAGGACAGGGTGTGAGGGAACTCCCCCAACCCTGCACTGGACCCCCAGCCAGGGTCTCCCTGGTGTTGGGGGGGAAGGGGAAAGCCTGAAGCTGTGCTGTTTCTCCATCTCTTCCCTCCAACCCACTGCATCCAAAGCCAGGAGCCGGGCCAATCCCCCAACCATGCCCCCTCCTTGGCTGACTGGCCGGCTGAGGGAGTGGGAGAGGGGGAAGAACACCTCCGCCTGCCCAACTCTTTCCTTTCCTTTATGATGCACAGAAAAAGTAGACTGGCTTGCTTTTTTTAAAGACAGGTTGGTAGTTTCACATTAAAAGGTGACATTTGTTGATATGCTGCATGATTTTTTAATTTTTTTTATTTGTTTTTTTTAATATTGTTTTATCTTGTTCTGGTCTGGAAATTGAAAGTGATAGAGCCATCTGCCAGACAAAAGTCCTGTACACATTATTACTTACACTGAACTTCTGAAGGCTGCTGAGGCAAGGCATACATCTAAGGAATTCTTTTAACTTTGGACATAAATCTAACTTTTCATCTTTTTTTTAACATAAATTATGAATTAGTGTTAAAAAAATGCAATCATCTTAATTAACTGCAATAATAAAGAAAGCTAATTAGCGTCTTCGTAAAGGTGTTTTATTTCTTTGGGATCTGATAGGAAGCATTTACTCTCGTAGGATCAAGTGTCCCTGAAACCAAAGGGGAGAAAAAGGTTGAATACAATTCTTGGAAATGGCCCACAGGCTTTCAAAAAACACACTAGTAATAAGAATGCAAAGATACAGTAGAGGTAAAACCCAATTACTATTTGCCCTTTTATCACCACAGATTTTTTTTATCACTATAACAATTATAACAAAGCAGTCAGTAATTTTTGTTATGTTTTTCTTAACACAAATAGACTAATTCACAGTCATCATCAACATTATTTGATCTACCTCATATCAAGTTCTTTTCAGCAACTAAGAAAACATACTTTGGCATAGCTTGCATTAAAATGTTTTGATTAAAGCGCCACTCCTCAGAGGAGTTCTCAGAGCAGGAGTGATTAGGAAGCATTTGAGCTGGGCAGACATGGTAGTGGCTGCAATGACATCTGCTAGCAGCTAAACCAGCCTTGGCAGCCCCATGATGGAGGGGACAAAGTCCTTGG
The DNA here is from genome assembly GCF_052110815.1 of Crocodylus siamensis. Taxonomy (NCBI): domain Eukaryota; kingdom Metazoa; phylum Chordata; order Crocodylia; family Crocodylidae; genus Crocodylus; species Crocodylus siamensis. Next base: position 66,415,383 of record NC_143396.1, read on the forward strand.
TTACTTTTTCTGGGTTCACTATAGCAGCACAGGAATAAATATAATCCAAAATGTGTCCAACACCAGAGCTAACAAACATTTACTATAGGCTGAATACAAGTTCAGATGTGCAACTGAACCAAATGTACAAAACAGTGAGTGTGTCTACACAAGATGCTACATCATTGTAGCAACAAGCTATGGCGACATAGCTTGTTACTACAGTGATGAAGCTTGTTGCTACTGCACAGTGGGGTCAAAAATGACCTGTGCACTGCCAGGACTGCCCAGTACCAACTGTGCAGTCAGGAGCATGTGTAGATGCACCCACTTAATACCATCTCAAGCCTATCCATAAGGCTGGCATGCTCAGACAAATGAATAGTCAAGGTGGGATCTCACAGCTCATATTATACCAAACATCTGACTTGAAACTTCCCCCGCAGGTATATTTTTCAGTATGTGTTTATATTTTGAGGAGGTTAGTAATTTCTTCCAAACCATCTGGTGGTAGCTGCCATAAGAGACGTGGCTCTGCACCAGATGGATTACTGGTGATAATATTTCTATAGAGAAAGGCCAGCAGGTTCACCCCTTCAGGTCTTAATTATTTGTGCAAAGTTGAGGGACATACCCCACATAAGGTCATGGAGAGAGGAAGCTTTACTGACTACAAACTTTGCATTATATTCTTCACACAAAAACCATGATTATTGCCAGCTCACATCTGGTATTTCCATAAACAAAAAAGCTTAAAAAAAGCTCTTTCCACACATATGTTACTTGAGCCCCCAACAACATCAGTAATCCCCACCTGTGGTCATGTGGAGTGTTTGCCAACTTAGAGGAAACTTGTTTATTTATTCATTTCTGTGCAGAAGTTAGGCTTCTGGGGAGGGGCAGAGGCAAGAAAGAAGAACAAAACAAGCAGGCGGACGTCAAGATGTTAAAGTCTCTTCCCCTTCCTCTTGAACACCTGGTCCTGAGTAGTGGAGCAAAAATTGGGCCAAAAGATATTGCCAAAGACTTAAACGTTAATACTATAACTTGCCACCCATCTCTGCTAAGTCCTAAGCCACAATCTACCCACCAAAGGCCTGCATGCTTTGGTTAATATGCCTCCTCAAACACCCATAATAAACAACAGTATATTGTTGCAATAAAAACCACAGTGGTTAAACTAGATCCTCCTGGAAATCACTCATGCACAGGGTCATCAGAAATGACTTCAGATTGAGGGGAAGACCAAAGGAATAAAAGATTAAGGAGGTCATTTATCATTTTGGAACTTGCAAAGGAAGATCATCTTTTCTTGAATAATAACTGCCCTTTTTGAGTTAGCTTCCTTCTTAAAAGGAATACGACAAGAGAACCTTCAGGAAAAATACTGATTCTGTAGCTGTGGCTCTTGTAACCTTTTCCAGAGTAAGTGACACCAGAATATTCGCATTCCAGTCCTTTCTAAGGCAAACAACAAAATGCCACCAGCTAAGGCCAAACAGATCAGACGATGACCTTCTAGGGACTACTTAAATTATCACAGTCAAGAACTGTGCTATAATGATAGATCCAGTAACCTTGTTCAAGCCTTAGCAATTCAATAATATATATGCTAGAGAAATCAGCTTGATGAAAAAGTTTGTATTTTTTTTCTTGTTAGTAGTTTGCTAGGGACTTCAATAATATAACCCCCCCCCCCAAAAAAAAAAAACCCAACCAAAATCAAAAATACTATATCAAGGCACATTATTTTCAGTTGAACAATTGCTAGAGGTTACAAACTCCAATCTGACTCCTATTTCCTTAAAAATAAAAATGTGTATATGAACTCCTTGGTTCTTTTATATGTTCATATACTACCTATGAGATCAATAATAATTTTATTTTGAGCTGTAACAATTCAATAACATGAATCAATTTGCAACACTTACATTTTTTGTCCACCAGGATAGTAAGACATTTGACAGCAAACTGAAATACAGAAGCTTGGGCTCTGGAACAGTTATCTTTTAAAAAGCATGTACTTACTCTGATTCATACTAGACTCCTACACTAGGATGCTCCACCTATAGCGTTTTCACATATATTCATCATTATCTAGCTTCAATGAGTGTCAAATTCTCCTGCCACAATATCACACCATACACAGGAGTACAAGCACAGCTCTTTAATCCTGCTACCTCTGTAATCGTTACTAATAAAACTAAGAATACAGTTGAAATCCTGCAAATGCTATGCAGAGAGACCCAAATATGTATGTACTGGACTTGATGTTATGATGCAGTTTTTTTCTTACCTTAACCATGGAGAACATTCCCTTATCTGATTCACTTAAAAATCTTTCCTTGCCTGTTTTTCTGTCACTTAGAAAGATAGTCCTGCTTCACAAAATGTGTGTGATTAAGGAATAAAGTCTGCTTATTGCTTCATTCAGTATGGTGAAACTAAACTGTGTCCCCCATATTTGTATATAGAGTGGATACAGACTGCCTGCTGCAGGCTCAGGCTCCCCGCCTTGCTGTCCTCCTCCAGGGGCCTCTGCAGCCTAACAGTCAGGACCCAGCATAGCAAAGCAGAGTGAGGTCAGGCAGGGAAGCTTGTTGCTGCTGCTGGGCACCCCCTGCATGCTCAGCAGCAGCAAGGGTGGCAGCATGGATTTGTGTCCCTCATTGCTGCTGGATGGGCAGGGGATGCCCCACCATTGTGGTGTGGAGCTCCCAGAGGTGGCAATGAGGTTCCCCACCCAGCCTCACTCTGCCCTGCCATGCCAGGTCCCACCTGCTGGGCTGTGGACACCCCAGAGGGAGGGCAATAGGGTGGGGACCCATGAGGAAGGGGGAGCTGAGCTTCACACTCTGCTCCACCTCAGCAGCCACTTCTTTACAGAGCCGGCAGCTGGGGTTCAAGCGCTGCTGCAGAGGGGTGGGGGCTGCAGACCCAGGTCCCTGACTGCATAGCTCTGGCAGCTGAGGGCCCCCCTCTGGCATGGGTAGGGAGGTAAGGGGCTGTGAGTGGGGAATGAGGGGCACTGTCAGGGTTGGGGGGTGCTTTGAGTAGGGAGTGAGGAGCACTGCTAGGGTTGGGGGGGGTCTGTGGTTGGGGAGTGAAGGGCACCAACAGGGCTGAAGGACTGTGGGTTGGGAATTAGGGACAATGGCATGGGCAGAGCACTGGCATATCAGGGCTGCTCAGCGCCACAAAACAGGTGGGGGATGGGGACAGGGGCCTGCTGAACCTATGTCCTGGTAAGTGAAAGGGGAACAGGCAACTCCGATTTTTCATGATAAAAAACCCCAAAGTCAAATGCCAATATGTATATGTATTTAGAATTTATTTTAGTATAGTGATTGAGGCACTAGTACAGGGGCAGGCAATTATTTTGGGCAGAGGGCCACTTACTGAGTTTTTGCAAACCATTGAGGGCTGCATGACAGGCAGCCCAGGGCAGATTATTATTAATTTTCTAAATTTTTTATGGGATCCGCGGGCCGGATAGAGTGGCCAAGCTGTCCGCATCCAGCCCCCAGGCCACATTTTGCCCACCCCTGTACTACTAGGTTTCCACACTGCTTTAAAATTGTAAATATATCAATAAAATATTGTGTTCAACTGATACTTATATAGTGGTGTTTCATTTTAATGATGGAAAAACATGGATTCAGGGAGGGCTAATCATAAAATTTGCAATTTTTATCAGAGAATGTGTGATTTTTAAACAGAGAAAACCAGAATCCCTGATTATGTGGACACCACAGAAAATAATGTTAGTCATAAGTTGATTCAGTTTCAAATTAATGAAGTTGTGTGTATACTTATTTTTTTTTTTTATTTCCAAAGGACACATTTTGATAATCTAAGGGAACTAGTTAGGGAAGTCACCCGGAATGAGAGGTTCAGGGAAATGAATGCAGAGAAGACCTGCCACAGCTTCTCCATGGAGCTCAGCTCATTCAAGTTCTGTGGGAGCTGGTGCACAATGCTCCCACTCAGGTCAGCATATACAAGTCCACAGTGAGAGAGGCAATAGTGGAGATGACCTGGCTACCCAGCAGGTGCTGACACCATGATTCACCCACCTCATCAAACCACTGGGCATTGGTGGAGAAGAGAATACAGTATGACTGGAACCATGTACGGAAGATGAGGAGCAAAGCCTCCTGGGATGCTGGAGGACAACACCTGTGGTATTATGCATAACTTAATAGGCCTTACATGTGGTACTGGAAACAGTAATGCAGAGGAAAGGCAGCAAAAGTGCACAGCAGCCCCCTTGGCTCTCCAGGGATCTAGCAGACATCCTGAGCCTAAAAAGAAAGGCCAACAAAGGACAGAGGATGGGATCCACCTCCAAGGAGGAATATCCCACACTGGTCTGGTCCTGCAGGGAGTGAACCAGGAAAGCCAAGGCTGCAACTGAACTCCAGCTAGCTTCGAGCAATAAAAAGTCCTTTTTCAGATATGTGGGGAGCCGGAGGAAAAGCAAGGGCAACACTGGACCCCTGCTAAACCAGATGGGAAAACCGTCAACTGACACCCAGGAAAAAGCCAACCTATTAAATGGGTACTTTGAGTCGGTCTTTCATCAGTCCCATGGGAAGCCCCTGCCCACTACAGGACAGAGAGGCCTGGGTGAGGGAGATTCCCTGCCCTCCATCAACACTGACCTAGTGAAGGAACACGCTGAGAGGCTGGATACCTCCAAGTCAGCTGGCCCAGGGTACTCAAGAAGCTGGTGAGCATCATAGCTCAGCCTCTGGCAAGAATCTTTGAGAACACCTGGAGCTCTGGTGAAGTGCCCGAAGACTGTCATGGAAATTTTTGAGTATGTGCTGCCAGTACAGAAGAGGTTAAACTGACATGCCTGGTTTGAAGCTGTGAGTGGAAATTTCCAAGGCTCACCCAGTCCTTGCCCCCTGGGTGACCTGCGGAGCTGTCAATCGTTGTTGACCTACTTTCCCCACAGAGGCATGCTCAGACTGTGTCAGCTCCTGACTGAGAGCATGCTCAGTCAGAACCTGACATGAGGTAATCAGACTAGAAATTCCTCTGCGGAGAGCACTCTGATTGGCCACTAAATTGATATAAAAGTTCTGTGAGCCCCTCCCTCGGGGGGAGATCACGTGGACTGGAGACAGAGGCTGCTGCTGCAGGGACTGTCTCTGAGTCAGGCTTCAAGGCCTATTGATCTCCTCCTTTGACTCTGTGGCTTAGTTCTTCGTATTACTCATTGTATCGCGGTTTTTGACTACGTTCATCTGGCTCCTGACTTACCTTTTGAACTAACGGCTTACGATTTTGGATCACCCTCTGGACTTTGTTTAACCCGGCTCCGGACCATCGACCTCGGCTTTCTTCTTCGACTACGACCCGGCTCAACCCTCTAACCTGATATCTTCGCGGCTTCATCTTCTGGCTACCGACCTCGGCGTCTCGTATTCGACCACCCGATCTATCCATTGCTGTGGACTGGTGTCACACGGTTCATTATCAACGTGTTACAGTTCATTTCATTGTTTGTGATCCCCATTTATGAGCTGTTGACCAGCCCTGGGACTAGGTCTTCGGACTGAACCTTGTGGGCCAACAGACCCCTTTGTTGTTTCTTGTCATTCGTAACTTAACTGTAACTGAAGACTTCAGTGCCTACGCCAAAAGAGTAAGTCAAATAAACTCACCTGTTCTTTCTCAATCTGCTCCGAGTCCCTAACTCCAGACTCTATGCTGCTAATCCCACCTGTCCGCGCCAACAGCCACCACCCGGCCAATCCACCGTGACCGCGACCCCGAGCTTGGCTTGCCAGCTCTGCCGGGTTTTCCGCGACAGACTGGAAGAAGGCCAATGTGGTGCCTATTTTCAAGAAAGGGAGGAAAGTGGATCCGGCAAACTACAGGCCCATCAGCCTGACCTCTATCCCGAGGAAGGTTTTGGAAAAGATTATTAAAGAGGCCATTCTTAACAGACTGGCTGATGGAAATATCCTGAGGGATAGCCAGCATGGATTTGTTGCGGGTAGGTCTTGCTTGACCAATCTTATTTCCTTTTATGATCAGGTGACCTATCACCTGGACAAGGGAGAGGAGAGTGATGTTGTATATCTTGACTTCAAAAAAGCCTTCAATCTGGTATCCCATGATCACCTCTTGACACAACTGGCTAACTGTGGGCTCGGGTCCACCACGATCTGCTGACTGGAAAATTGGCTCCATGGTTGGACCCAGAGGGTGGTGGTTGATAGAAGTCAATCGTCATGGTGCCCTGTGACCAGTGGCATCCCCCAAGGCTCTGTCCTTGGACCTGTATTGTTCAACGTCTTCATTAATGATGTGGACATTGGAGTCAGAAGTGGACTGGCCAAGTTCACCAATAATACCAAACTCTGGGGTAAAGCATCCCCACCTGAGGACAGGAGGGTGATCCAGGCTCACCTGGACAGGCTTGGCAAATGAGCGGATGAGGACCTGATGGTGTTTAACACCGAAAAATGCAAGGTTCTCCATCTTGGGAGGAAAAACCTGTAGCATCCTGATAGGCTTGGCAGTGCTATGCTGGTTAGCAGTACAGATGAAAGGGACTTGGAGGTCATGAATGACCACAAGATGAACTTGAGCCTTCAATGTGATGCTGCAGCTAGAAAAGTGACCAAAACGCTGGCTTACATCCATAGATGCTTCTCAAGTAAATCCTGGGACATCATTCTCCCGCTGTACTCGGCCTTGGGGAGGCCGCAGCTGGAGTACTGCGTCCAGTTTTGGGCTCCACAATTCAAAAAGGATGTGGAGAAGCTTGAGAGGGTGCAGAGGAGAGCCATGTGCCTGATCAGAGGTCAGGAAAACAGACTGTACGACAACAGGCTGAGAGCCATGAGGATCTTTACCCTGGAAAAGCCTAGGCTCAGGGGCAATCTGATGGCCACCTATAAGTTTATCAGGGGTATTCACCAGGATCTGGGGGGATGATTGTTCACCAGAAAGCCCCAAGGGATGGCGAGGTTGAACGGTCACAAACTCCACTGTGACCGGTTCAGGCTGGATATAAGGAAGAATTTTTTCACTGTCTAAGCCCCTGAGGTCTGGAATAGCCTGCCACTGGAGGTGGTTCAAGCACCTACATTGAACGCCTTCAAGAAAAAATTGAATGCTTATCTTGCTGGGATCCTATGACCCCAGCTGACTTCCTGCCCCTCAGGCAGGGGGCTGGAGTCGATGATCTTCTGAGGTCCCTTTTGGCCCTATGAAATCTTCTGCAAAGTAGCCGTTATTAAAAGCTACCATTTCTTTCCAGAACCACCATATTTTTTTCACCCCAAACTGCTTGATTGGCTGTATGTTCCCTTCCTTCCAGAACTAAAAAGGCATATTTTTCACTACAAATGTAACACCTGTCCGTGGCCTAAGGAACCCAAGAACACTTCACAGCCCAGGTCCATAAAGTGTTGGAAAGGATCATAGTTAAATTATCAGAGCAGAAAAAGGAAAGAAAAAAGAAAGAAAGGCAAGAAATTGGGATATATACTGTAGACATAATGATAAATGGATTTATAGTGCTCTTGTCTCTGTTTTCAGTTTCTTATTTCCTTCTGTTTTAACCCGTGTAGGAGAATAGCCAAAAGGATTTATTTTAAGGAAAAATAATAAAGTCTATTGAGAGTTGTGCCCTCACAAAAAAACCCTAAGTAGCCCTCAGTGTTTGGATAATTGGCATCTCTAGTAACATTCCCCTCCCCACCCAAAAGTCCCAGGGATAAACTGTTTTCAATTGTCTGCTAATAATTGTAAACTTGTATGCACTCAAGCCATAGGTATGATCTGACTGTATACTATCTACAAAGTATTTATGCATTATTCAATGTTTGCCTTCTGCAACAGATACGTAGTTGCAACATGTTCTCCTAAGTGACCAGTACAGGTTATTGTAGACTTGCTGACAAAGTGAACTAGAACTTGTTCAACCTTGACATATGTAACAAGATACTTTTAAACAATTAAAATTTCAAAACACTTTTGTGTGGGCATCTTTGTTTTATTTACCAATTGCCCGTTACATGCTGACCATAAAATTGAAAGCTATGTCTGCTTTTGCCTTATGGTGAAGATTTCAGCGGATAGAAACACTGTAACAATATTTTCCAAGACAGCTGTTCTGGTTCATTGCAACATAACTCACTGCATTTTATTTAAAATGCTATTCATAAAGTTTTCAGAGTATAAGTTTTACCTATTTCAAACAGAATGATGTATGTGATTTTTAATATAGCTTGACCTATCAGATGCAAAATCTGCATGTGTTGATAGTTTCATATTTTTAAAGTATTTAAGATGCACACTAATATAAGCAAGTCACAAAAATATGGATTCTGTATTAGAGATCTAGTTCAAAAAGTGCAAAAAAGAAATCATTACGATTTGATTTTTTCATAAGACTTTTTAGATTAAGGGTTTGATTCTCAGCACTGTTTCAACTCGGTCTACCTCCATAAACAAGCAACTTTGGGTAGGAGAGGACCTGCGCATACAACTGTTTCTGTATTATCAGTTGGATGTTGGAGCTAAGGAGCATAAAAAACACAAAGGTACCGAGTACATACAAAACACACAGAAGTTTGGAAATTGTCCAAGAAAACTCTGATTTGTCAAAGAAAACCAGTCCCCTTAACACAACCCTGAAGGCAACAAACTTTTGCTGTCCCAAGTTACGGTTCTAAAGGAACCATGTTTAGCCTAGTCATTTCAGCTAATCAATAAATCAGCATAGTCATTTCTCTGCTGGTGTTACCAATGAAACTGAAAAAAAAACAAAACATGAATGTAACGGAGCAGCTACAGCATCTCCCAGCTTCTAGGTCATCAGAAGCTTTGAAAAACTTTTAAACAAATTCCGGCCTGCTTTACATACAACTGAAACTTATAATTTTGCATATCATTCCATAAATTACTTATTGTTATTGCTTGTTGTGGTATCTTTCTATTTTGTTTACATACATGGTACTATGGCAGCATCTTATCAGAGTTTATCAAATCCTAGCTGGTTACTCAATATGTTAGGCTGCCATTTATAAGAAAGCAAACAACCACATATGAAACACTGCATTGATCAGCAACTGAAAATGAATTACAGACTTAGGAAGTGAAACACCATTTTCACTCACATATCTTAGAGAAAATCATGAAAATGGTATCTTTATTACAGATTTATTACTGTCTACAAAAAATATAACTGCCTGATTACTGTCTAATGTCCCAGGCATATTCAAGTAGAGACAGCAGCTCCTGTGCGGTTAAAAGTTTCAGGTTCAACAACACATTAAACTACTGTATTTACTTGCATATAAGACAAACCCCAATAATTAGATTCTATATATGGAAAATTGATAAATTTGTTATAATTTTCCAGGTATAGGAGGTTTGTTTTGAATATGCCTCCCTTCCACCGCTACGGCAGGGAAAATAAATCTGGGAAATCAGATAGCCCCCTTGCCCTCTTGACTTCTTCCTGCAGCACCTTCTCCTATCAAATCCTGTTCTCCCTGAGCTTATAGGAGTGAGGAGAAAATTTGATTACACCAGGCATGTCTACATGAGACATTTACTGCACAGTTGACTAATTGCAGTGCTATAAGGACAGAGTAAACTAACTAACTCCACCATAGGATATTACTATAACTGGGGAGGGCACATTCCTGAGCTTGATGCAGCCCTGGTCCCAGTCTGCAGCTGCATGCACACACAGGTCATTTATCGGCCAAATCATCAGCCTGATATGGCCGATTTCCAATATATTAAATTTTGTTTATAACAGTGCTGATCCGATAACAGACCAATGTATCAATGCACCTCATATACATACACACACACACACACAATGTTAATTTTTGCAAAAAAAAAAAAAAAAAGGTAGGTTCCCATCAGTAGTGGAGGGTGCACCCCTCTCTGCTTCTAGACAGGACTCCCTACGAGAGCCTCATAATTATCTTCCCACTGGCCAGCTTCCAGTGGGAGGATCTTGGCTACACGCAGACTTTACAGAAATGGGAGAGTCCTCCCTAGCTTGCTCCTGCAGCCATATAGCTGAGGGCAAGTGAATCTCAGGGGCATCCAAACCCCAAGCCTCTGGGCTTAGGTCTGCATGTAAGATGCCAGCCAAAGGATTTGGAAGTATCTGAAGCCACAGGCTGAAAAGTCTGGAGTGAAGGATACTTGCCAGTAGTATAGCCACAATTTGAACAATTCAAAGGATTCAAAACCGATCTGGGTAATCTGACTTGGTACACGAAAAATTTTCCAAAATAGAAAAAAAAAATTAAAAAGGTACCTTTGCATCAGTATGTTTCCCTAATATCAGCTGTGTATTTTTATAGTCATGCTCAGTGGTTGCTGCATTTAATCAGTCTCACACTCAGTTTCTATTGCTGAGCACATGCTGTTTTTGGCAGCAGTTTAATGATAGACAATGTATTTAATGAGGTTTCCTTGTATGTGAACGTAATATGAGGAGCTTTTTTCCTCATGCTGCTTGAGGGGAAAAATTCATCTTGTATTCAAGATGAAAATGATGTTAATAGTATCACCCAAAAATCAGCACAGTGTTCATCAGCTGTCTTAGTCTTAAGTGAGGCGGAAAGGACAGAGTGCCACCTACAGACTGACTGGCTCACAGAGGCTGTTGCATATAAAAGCTCACACTTCTCTGAACCAGTTAGTTTTTCAGGCCTTGTAAAGACATTCACTTTCTCTTGGAGAGTCCCTGCACTCCCAGGAGAAAGCATAAGTGTACAGATGTTCAGGCTTTTCCACCCCCAATAAATATGGCCACTCCAGGGTACAACAAAGGTTAAATTGCTCTCAGGTCCCTTATGTATTCACAGACACATATGCGACAGCTGAAAAGTGTGCCTCTGTGATAAAAGGTGCTTGCTGAAGGTTCTATGAAGATTAGACCAAGTGTTTTTCTGTATCTGTTTAGATATTAAGCTATATGTTGTTGCTAAAAGCCTAATTAAAGTTTAAGATGTAGTGAGGCCTTGTATAAAGTAAGGGACAGTAAATTTAGCAAAGCCTAGAAGGAGTAAGACCCTGTGGCGCAGTTAAAATTACCTTATCAAAGGAATGCAAGGCTTGTACTGCTATTGGTCAGTCTAAGGACAGTTGAAGTAAAAGGAATCTGAGTGGTCGTATGTTATCAGTGCCCTTCAGAAGCTATAAATTAGCCAGAATATCTGGAAACCATTCAGAAGGAAGATACAGCTCTGTGAAAAGGATTAGTTGGCTGTTGCCTGGATCAGTGGACCCGCGGACCTCGAGGAGCCCAAGAACTGAATTCCAGGGTCCTTCCCGGTACCTCTCGGATACCTCTGATCAGGGACGCCTGACTTCAATGAACTTTGTGAAAAGAGAAACTTACTGTACAACAGGCATCAGAGGGGTCTGCCAAAAAGTTGCAGATGCAAATTGTTCTTGTCTGTCATCGTTTGCCTTGTTACTACATGTAGTTGTGTTTTTGTTAAGTCAATAAACCTTTCTTACCTTTCTACCCTCAATCCTGAACCCTCTGCAGGCGGTTGGGATACACACACACACACACACACACACACACACACACACAGTGTGTATTTAGAGAGAGAGAGGCAGGCAAGGTTCTTTGAGTAGATGTGATATCACGTCTACTTAAAGAACCTTGAGTAGATTAAACCAAAGATATCACATCTACTCAAAGAACCTTGCCTGCCTATGTCCTTAGACCAACATGGATATAACCAAAAACCCAGCGGTATATAAAATGAATTATTTTATATACATATATTATGATATAGCCTTTAATCATATAGACTTTTCATAGATTTCATAGACATTACGGCTGGAAGGGACCTCGGAAGATCACTGAGTCCAGCAACCCGCTCAAAAGGCAGGAAGTCAGCTGGAAGATAAGCATCCAATTTGTTCTTGAAGGTGTTCAATGTAGGTGATTGAACCACCTCCGACGGCAGGCTGTTCCAGACCTTGGGGGCTTGGACAGTAAAGAAATTCTTCCTTACGTCCAGCCTGAAATGGTCTTGCAGTAGTTTATGACCGTTTGACTTCACCATCCCTTGGGGTACTCTGGTGAACAAATGTTCCCCCAGATACTGGTGGTCACCCCGATAAACTTGTAGGTGGCCATCAGATCACCCCTGAGCCTGTGCTTTTTCAGGCTAAAGAACACCATAGCTCTCAGCCTGTTGTCGTAAGGTCCGTTTTCCTGACCTCTGATCATGCACGTGGCTCTTCTCTGGACTCTCTCAAGTTTCTCTATATCCTTTTTGAATTGTGGAGCCCAAAGCTGGATGGAGTATTCCAGCTGCAGCCTCACCAAGGCCAAGTACAAGGGGAGAATGACGTCCCAGGACTTGCTTGAGAAGCATCTATGGATGCAAGCCAACGTTTTGGTCACTTTAGTAGCCACAGCATTGCATTGCAGCATTCATCTTGTGGTCAATGATGACCCCCCAAGTCTCTTTCTTCCATAGTGCTAGCCAGCATAGCACTGCCAAACCTATAAGGATGCTGCAGGTTTTTCTTCGCAAGGTGGAGAACCTTGCATTTTTCAGTGTTAAATACCATCAGGTTCTCATCTGCCCATTTGCTGAGGCTGTCCAGGTCAGCCTGGATCACCTACTTGTCTTCAGGTATGGACGCTTTACCCCAGAGTTTGGTGTCATCGGCAAACTTGGCCAGTCCACTTCTGACTCCAATGTCCACATCATTAATGAAGATATTGAACACTATGGGTCCAAGGACAGAGCCCACTGGTCACAGGGCACCACGATGAGTGACTTCCATCTATTACTACCCTCTGGGTCCAACCACGGAGCCAATTTTCCAGCCAGTGGATCGTGGTGGACCCAAGGCCACAACTGGCCAGTTTCACCAAAAGGTGATCATGGGATTGAAGGCTTTTTTGAAGTCAAGATATATGACATCAATCTCTTCTCCCTTGTCCAGGTGATAGGTCACCTGGTCATAGAAGGAAATGAGATTGATCAAGCAAGACTTACCCGCAACAAACCCGTGCTGGCTATCCCTTAGGATGTTGGCAACAGCCAGTCCATTAAGGATGACCTCTTTAATAAACTTTTCTAAAATCTTCCCCAGGATAGAAGTCAGGCTGATAGGCCTATAGTTAGCCGGATCCACCTTCCTCCCTTTCTTGAAGCTTGGTACCACACTGGCCTTCTTCCAGACCGCCAGGATTTTTCTAAGATCCGTGCCAGAGGCTGGGCTATGATGCTTGCCAGCTCCTTGAGTACCCTCAAAGATTGTCAGGACCAGCTGACTTGAAGGTATCCAGCTTCTCAAGGTGTTCCTTCACGAGGTCAGCATTAATAGGGGGAGGGGATCCCCCTCACCTGGACCTCCCTGTCTTGTAGCGGGCATGGGCGTCTCATGGGACTGATGAAAGACCAACTCAAAGTACCCATTTAATAGGCTGGCTTTTTCCTGGGCGTCAGTTGCCCCATCTGGTTCAGCAGGGGGTCCAATGTTGCCCTTGCTTTTCCTCCGGCTCCCCACATATCTGAAAAAGGACTTTTTATTGTCCCTGATGCTCAAAGGTAGTTGGAGTTCAGTTGCAGCCTTGGCTTTACTGGTTTGCTCCCTGCAGGACCAGACCAGTGCAGAATATTCCTCCTTGGAAGTGAATCCCATCCTTCATCCGTTGTAGGCCTTTCTTTTTAGCCTCAGGAGGTCTGCTAGGTCCCTGGAGAGCCATGAGGGCTGCTGAGTCCTCTTGCTGCCTTTCCTCCGAGATGGAATAGATTTAGCTTCTGCATTGAGGATCACTCTCTTGAGGAGCAACCACTCTTCTTGAACTCCCCTCTCCCTGGGGTTGCGGTCCCTTAGGGCCTCGCTACCCACCTCCTGAGCTTGTTAAAGTCAGCTTGACTGAAGTCAAGGACTTCCATGTTTCTGACTGACCTGCCAGCTTTACAGCGGATGGTGAAGGTGATCAACTCGTGGTCACTGTCACCCAGCTTCCCATCGATCACTAGGTTGCTAATTAGGTCATCCCCAGTAGCTAGTATCAGGCTGAGCAGCGCTTTACCTCTCGTTGGTCCATAGACTTTAAGTCAGGTAGAGGTCATCCACACACGAAAGGAAGCTTTGCGACCACTCAGATTTTGCTGAGTGATCCTCCCATGAGACATCCAAGTAATTGAAATCACCCATGACAACCATGGTCCTGGAGCATGCGGCTTCAGCCAGTTCCCAGGCGAACTCCTGGTCAAGGTCAGGAGGTCTATAGTAGACTCCCACCATTGTGTCCCCTGTGCCGTGTTCCCCATGGATTTTAACCCAGAGGGTCTCCAGTTGTCCACCCTGGTTGCCAAGATCAGCTTGCAGGGACATGAAGCTTTCCTTAACATAGAGAGCTACACCCCCGCCCATTTTATCTACATGATCTCTTCTGTACAGGGTATAGCCATCAATACCCGTGGTCCAGTCATGGGTGGAGTCCCACCAGGTCTCCGTTATCCCAATAACATCATAATTCTTTGCATTGAGCAGGAGGACAGGCTCCTCCTGTTTATTCCCCAAGCTCCTGGCATTTGTGTACAGGCAGGCAAGTGTCCCTTTGGGGGCTCTTGCCTTGCCCACAGATTGTACCAGGGCTGGTGCAGGGGTGGGCTCTCTTAAGTGCCTTGGCCTGCTGGCTTTGCAAGGGTTGCTCAGCAGGCCAGCAGTGGTGGTTGTCGCCCCATCCTCCAACGGGCTTAGTTTAAAGCCCAGTAGAGCAGGTCACCCAGTCTAGCTGAGAAGAGCCTCCTCCCCAGGGGAGGGAGGTGGAGGCCACCTCTTCCCAGCAGCTCGCTGCCTCTCTCGCCAAAGAGCGGTGTGATCATGGAAGCGCCACAGGCTTTGGTTGACTACGTGGATCCTCCTCTCCCTCCTCAGCCTATACCCCAAGACTGGGAGGATCGACAAGAACACCACCTGTGACCCCAGACCCTTTAGCCCTGCTCCCAAATCCCTATAGTACCTTATGACCTGGCTGGGAGCACTCCAAGCCGTGTCATTGGTGCCCACATGAATAAGGAGCATAGGATAGTGGTCTGTGGGCTGGAAGAGCTTTGGGATCTTCTCTGCAATATCCTGGATGCGGGCCTCCGGGAAGCAGCAGACTTCCCGGGTTAAGGGGTCAGGGCAGCAGATTGCCCCCTCAGTGCCCCGCAGGATAGAGTCTCCCACAACAAACACCTTATGTTTTGTCTTGGGGAGAACGGGGACGGTAGCTGCAGTTGAGCCTGTGTTGCCTGCAGGAGCTGGCAACTCAGCAGGCTCTGCTGGAGAGGCAAGAGCTGCCTACCTGTTGCTAAGCTCTGGCAGGGCAGGGGCCTTGGTGCGGTGGGCCTTAGAGCCCTTGACCACCTTGGTCCATGCCCCTGACTGGACAGAGTGGAAGGTCCCGGAGTCTTCCTTTGTCTTGGAGGGAGACTGTGGTCTACTCTCTGGCTCCCGGGGGAGAAGGGCTTGGCAGTAGGAGTCAATCTCCTGCTCCCAGTCCCTGATGGCATGCAGTTTCTGGACTGTGGCCTGGAGCTCCTCCAGCTGGCTTGCCAGAGACCCCAAAAGGGAGCAGAGCCCACATGGGGAGGTGGCCATGCTCCCAGGCCCCAGAGCCTGGAAAAGCGACAGGCAGCCCCCGCAGCCGAGAGCCAGGGGCTCCATCTGTGTGGAGCCCGGAACCACAGGCTCTGTCTGGGTGGTCATCTCTGAGGCTGGGGGTGGGGGGGCCCGCAAAGCCTGAGGGGACCCTCAGGGTGCGGCGCGTGCCCATCCGTGTCATGCCTCTGGTAGGCTGGCTACAGCTGGGACTGTCTACCCCGGGAGGTTCGCAGGCAGGGTGTCAGACCCTCCCGCGCACCCTCCTGTGCGAACTTTGCGCTAACTCACGCGTCAGCAGACAAGCGCGCCTGTTTGCGCAGCTTGTTCACGTGGCTCCCTGTGGGGCTGGGCGAAGTAGGGGCCTGGGTGGGGCTTGACCCGGCCCGCCTCCACTCAGCCGCCTCCTCCCACTCACTCACTCACTCAGGGGTTAACCCCCTCCCACCATGGGCCCCGCTTGCCTCTGGCTGCGCTGGGGGTCGGTGGGGGGCTTTGCAGCTGCTGGGGGGTCTTTGGAGGGCTTTGGGGGAACAGGGGTGCAGCGGGCTTTCACCCACGTGTCTCTCGCCGCTCTGGAGCCTAACTGGGGCTTTTTTCACTGTTGGCGGGCCCTTTTAAACTGCGTGCATGTGCAGTGGGCCCGCCGTCGGGGAAGCTGCTCTCAGGCAAGGGAGAGACTCTACCTGGGATTTGGAGGGCCCTGCCCTACTGGAGGGGGACTGGTGAGTATTCTCCCTACCTCTCTTCCTCCCTGGGGGCCTGGCCCAAGTAGGGGCCTGGGTGGGGATGGACCTGGCCCGGCTCCACTCAGCTGTCTCCTCCCACTCACTCAGGGGTTAATCCCCTCCCACCACGGGCCCCGTTTGCCTCCAGTTGTGCTGGGGGTCGGTGGGGGGCTTCGGGGGAGCAGGGGCACAGCAGGCTTTCACCTGTGCGTCTCTTGCCGCTCCAGAGCCTAACTCCGTACCATGATCACGAACCATTTTTTCCATAACAGCCTTGCATTATTGAATGGAAAGAATAGGTAGTTCTCACTGACTAAGCAGCTATTAAATGTTTTACTATAATTTGATTGTTCAGTGATTTGGCCCACGCCTATTTTACTGCATAATTAAGGACTTACCAAATTCACGGTGGAAGTGGGTTGTACCGCAGCTCCTTTAATCTTGCAGGTTTCCTGTGCCCCTACTGATTTGCAAAGGGGCCTGTCCACTCACTTCTGACTGGAAGGGAGCCAAAAACCACAGTTTTAAATATGGTGCTGTTTTTGCCTCATGGCCAGTCAGCAACAAGCAGCAGAGCCACCAGGGCCTCTCAATCACTCAGCAATTGGGGGGCGGGGGGGGTGGAGGCACATGGGAGAACTTGCAAGATTAGAGGAACTGCCGCACAACCCACTTCCAACGTGAACTCAGTAGGTCCCTATATATAATATCCAAACCTCATTATACTGACATGTAGAAGTCATCTGCAGCAATGGAACCTTCAGATCACTCATAGTAAAGAAGTAACTGAGAGCAGTAACAGGTTTGATATTTTTATGTCAACCAGTACTAGGAGGGGATGAGATATACATTGTCAATGGGCCGCCAATTGGCCAGACACTCCATTTCCCAGCTGCCCCTGCACTCAGCCGTGCCAGCAGCACACAAAGCAGAATAGCACAGGGGGCTGATCTGGAGCTGCTGGGAATGTGGGATGGGGGCAGCTTCCGGAGCCATGTGGGCAGGGGCACGCATGCAGGGGATTGTAGCTGTACCCCAGCTCCAGACATGTTGTCACTGCTGCAAGGAGCAGGGCCAGAGCCAAGATCCCCTTCTTGCACACGACTGCCTGGAGCATGCAGGCTACAGATCATAGGTCTACCCTGGTTCCAGAGCAAGCTGCCCCAGTCCCATGTTCCCAGCAGCCCCCCGCGCTGCTCTACTTCATGCGCTGCCAGTGCAGTCAAGGTCTCCATGGAGAATGGCACAAGCCATGCGGGCAGGGGCAATTGGGAAATGGGGCCCCCAGCTGACCGGATCTGGCCCATGGGCTGGACATTACCCATCTCTGTTTTAGATGCTTCAGTGCTTCTCTGGAATATGCCCCTATAATATTGGAATCTTCCAACAATTTAGGTACCAAGCTAATACTTCTCTACTGATATTCCTAAAGGCTTTATCTTGGCAAAACCTGGAGAGTTTATCCACAAGAAACAACAAGTCATATGGCTCACAGAAAGCCAGTACAGTAGGAAATTTCAAACCCTTTTATTCAAAGCCCATAGGCACTAACAGTTTTCAAATGAACAGTTGCAAGAATTTTTCTAACAAGAGCAAAATAAGTTTGTTTATTTTAAATGTTGTTCTTTGGAGTGGTTGAACAACTTTTACTCAAAGTTACCAAGCATCTTAAGCCTGTAGATCACAAGGTGTAAAAAATTACAGCCCAAATCATACCAATATCACAAGTGTATAAGACACTAAAAACAGGGTCTTGTAATGTGAAGCATCAGATAATCTTAACTATTTCAGAGTTTCAAAATACTTGTTAATCTGAATTCGAATGACTGGCACATTTGAAGTTATGGGAACCAGGAGCAGGGAGAGGGGGCCATTTGTTTTTTGGATAAACAGAAAAATAACTTCCTACATATAAATAACAAATAAATATCATACCTCATGATTTAGATAAATTTAAATCTGAGCTCAAGGAAAGAACTCTAGTTATCAATATTTAATGAAGGTACTTCTCCTAAAAGCTTAAGTGGAATCATCTAATTAAAAAATGGTAATGTGGAGGTATAGACTTTCCTTGTCCAAGTGCCATATCTTATTCCTTCCTCTGTTTC
Source organism: Crocodylus siamensis (assembly GCF_052110815.1). Lineage (NCBI taxonomy): Eukaryota > Metazoa > Chordata > Crocodylia > Crocodylidae > Crocodylus > Crocodylus siamensis. Next base: position 66,433,831 of record NC_143396.1, read on the forward strand.
TTCTTGGGTTTTCTTAAGACAGACAATACATGTTCGTTACTTGACTTTCTATTATGAATAAAATATTTGATTTGCTGCTAAATATAAACAAAGGAGTAATAAGGAGCATAATAATTAGACTATTTCAGGTGGATGTATATGAATGGCATGGTTTATTTAAGAACTTGAAATAAGCCTTTTTCTAGATCATTAAGATCTTGGATCTTAATGAGAGAACACAGTTTTAAATAACAATGGATCTTAAAGTGCTTACTAAACAACTCTTATAATATAAACAATAACGTAATTGTCTACAATACTCAGTCATTAGGATAACCAAAGCCATCTCTTATTTTAGCTAATGATATAAACATTCTACTACTTAGCAGAAAGAAAAATGCATATACCATATTCTGTCTGCTATATTTTGTCTATTAAAAATAAGTTTATTACCTGTGGAATTCTAAGCAAAATCCAGTGATCCAAATGTAATTATTATCTGACCCAAATCTGTATAAAACTGAGTTTATTCACCCAAAAGTAAAAAATATGATATTTGCAAAGATCCACAGAGACACTTAAATATCCAAGGTAAGAGTTTAAATTATTTACTTAGTTGATACATGATTTTGGAAAGTTTTGTTTTCAGATAATGTTAGGGCAAGTTCTAACGTTTTTCCATTACGTAGGTCTAGTCCCAAGGGATAAGTCAGGAAGTCTTTTGTTTACCAGTACTATAACTCCCTACAACTTTAATTCAGCAAAGCTCTTAAGTAGGTGCCAGCTTTAAATATACAAGTGCTTCAACTTAAGAATTTGCACGAGTCCATGAGTATAAACAGACATGGTATCTGGAGAAGGATCAAGTGTCCCGGGATGTGTCCCAGCACAGGTGATCCACTTAACTGGCATTTACAGATATGACCCAGGGCAATTGTCCCACTAAGTCACGCACCTGCCACCTATTCCAAACATGTGGGAGAATGACCTATCTCCACGTGAGTTACAAGCGCCAAATGGGATTCACAGGGCACTCAATAAACAATCCTCCCCCATTTGGTATCACAAACTGTGACAACCTTCGGTTGTGGAAACAGTTTTTGGCACCTAGAGCTAGGACGACAAAGGTCTAGGATGTCTGTCTGCTTGCAACTTGTGCCACCATAATTTTTTTTATGACAATGCAAGGCAAACAGTGCATTTGCACAAAATCAGACTTAAGTAATTGAAGTCAACTGTAGATTCCCATTTTCTTCAGTGACGGTTTGATTAGTCCTTGCATAATAACCTGTTCTTGTAAAAGTTACAGAGCCCTCCCCTACCACTTATGCAATCATAAACCTTAGACCACTTAAAACAAAAACACGGACTCTTCTTTGACACCACAATCAAAGATCCGGAATCCACTATGCTGGGAACTGTATCAAAACATAAGGAACAAGCAGTTCCTCCATCAAAAATCTCACCTTCAAAAGAAAGAGTAGGTGCCTTCATTGTTTTGGTTGGTAGTGATAATTAAGATTTTGCCATTTCAACCTATTGCTTTCTGTACCCTTTTTTAAAAAGTCCATGACAAAACATAAAGCATTTCTTTCAAAGTTAATTCTTTAAAATTATGTTAATGAGTGCAATCCAGCAAAACAGCACCAAAGTTTTACTATCCAATACTGGTATTTCTTAAATAAGAAGAAATTATGAGTAAGAATAAACCAATATTATTAGCTCATGTCATCCACCTGACAGTGCTGTTATTAAAACTCTACTGACAGCTTACCTGGCAAACCAGGGTTCTTTTTTGTTGCTTGTCCTAAAGGATATATGGAAGGTCATGTGGCTTTTATAATGATTTTGAACTCTTAGTTCACTATTCTTACCTCGCATAAGCTTTTATAAACTATAATGTCTACAGAAATATAATTAACTTCAAACCCATGTCAAACAAAAAAGCACAAAGGATCATAAAATATAAACCCTAAAACCCAACAAACTACCTAGAGCTTTTTCTAGTCTTTCCAAATTACAGATGTGTGACCTTCTCCAATGATCACCAGGGATCCTGGTTTCTGTTTAAAAATAACAAATACTCCAAATAAAAAAAACCCAAATCCACATGGCCATACACACAGACCCTCACACCCCCTCACACATGCTGGTCACCCTCCCCCCACACACAATCCCCCACAAGCCCCACACTCCACATATTCATATACCCACCCATATGCTCCCTCACCCCACACCCCCCACACCTATCCAGCCCCAACAGACACACCCACACCCTCCCCCAGACTCCACAGAGCCACAGTCTCCCACAAACCTATATCCCCACACAGTATACAAGAGTAAGACTTCATTTTAAGCTGTTACACAATTACCTCTATGTACACTACACAAATATGTAAACCAGGACAAAAATATTTTTTGAAATCGAAGTAATGAATGTTTTAGATGTTCACTTTTTAGAATATATTTTGGTATTTTTCTGGTTCTGAGATGGCAAAACCCCTTGCTGAAAGGAGTACTGAAAGGGTGAGGGGGGAGACTTCTGGTGGCAAAAGTCAGGGCTTAGGGGGCAGGACTTCCAGTCACAAGATGGCGACCAGGGGGCAGGGCACCTGTCAAAGGGCAGCCCTAAACAGCTCTCAACAGTTGCCAAAACTCAATAAGTGGCCTTCCGCCCAAAATAATTGCCCGCCCCTACTTTAGCAAGCGCTATAAGCCTATTCAAGAGGCAAGGATTTTTTGGTAATATCTTCTATTGGACCAAATGCATAATGAGGAAAGATGCTAGGCATGCTATTAAACTCAAAGTACTTCCTCATGTCTGGGAAGGAAATAGACACACTTGAGCTAAATAACAGAAATATGGCTAGTGTATAAATCCACTGATAAATAGAAGAGTCACTTAGAAGAAAGGCCACTCTGCTTGAAAGCTTGTCCAACATCTCCCCCGTCTATGTAGTTAGTTCAATAAAAGGTATCACCAAAAATATACTTGCCTGTCATATATTTCCTGGATCATCACAGCTATAACAACACTCCAACCCTACTGTACAAAATTACAAAAACTGTAGTTGTAAAAATATCCCTAAATCTAAACCACAAAACAATCTATATTATAAGCATTACTATAAAACAAGGCAAGCCATAAAAATATGCTTTATAAAAAATGTTTAATATGTTTGTTAATAAATATGTGCATAAGGATTATTTTCAACATATGGCCAGGGTCAAAGCTACTGATGTTTCCATCTATGTGAGTGGTGAATTTTGCCTGTGCTGTTCCTCTTTCAAGATCATATTTTTTCAATCACAGAAATATGGCTTTCCTACAAGTATATTTCAATAACTACATATAGGTATCTTGCTTGTTCATGTAATGATCAAATTTTATAAGACGTGGTAAGCAGACTATAGTCTTCTCTAACCATAGCAGCACAAACAATTACAAATCAAAATTTCAAAAGCTAGTCTAGAGGAAACTTTCTAATATTCTGCTCGATATACTATATCATGTTTAAATGTGTAGATGATAGACAGGCTCTTCCAGCTAAGAGTTATGGTAATCTTGGATAACACATTTGGTGGCCAAGTCTACAGGTCTTTTTTAATAACCTCTTTTTGCAGTCTAACAGCTTCTTTTTTTGCTGACTTTTTGCTCCTGTGACTTATTCTCTTCTTTTTTACTATCTTTCCTTTCTGAGGTCAGCTGGAATTTTTCTGCTATCCCTCTTACCCTGCAAACTGATCTTTTAATGTCTTTTTGGAAGTTCTACCTTTTATCCCATTCCTCTCTCTGTCTGAGGCCAGGTCTATACAATGATCTTTTACTAGTTAAGACCTAATACAGCTTAATATATCTGATAAAGGATGCAATGAAGTATGATCTCAGACTGACATAAACTCCTCTACGAAAGCCAATGCAGTTAGACTAGAAAAGTTGATGTAGCTAGCAGGGAACAGGTTGAAAGAAGGGACAATGAGAAGAAAAACTGGCAAGGTATCTAGATTATGAGTGCTCTGCTAATAGAGCATACAGGTATTTATATATATCAGCAAAACATTTCTGGTCTGAGTGCTACAGTATATCAGGTAGCACACCTCCTTTACATCTTTACAAGTGCATGATTTCATTTATTCCTTTATCTTCCACCACAGTCTTTATGGTTACAACTCCAAACACTACTCCTCCATTTCCAAACCCACAGCGTAGTTTAATCCTACATCTTCTTGTCTTTTCAACATTTCTATCAGATCTCTTCCCATAGCTTCAAGCTCAATAAAAAAAAAAAATTATTTGCTCCTAAACTTTCCCCTATCACCTTCTATTTTTCTTAAAAGCACCACTAACTTTACTGCTTACTCATAACCTCAGGGAAACCCTTAACTTCAAGGAAACAAACTTCAATTCTCCATCCTGCCCCATATAGGCTCTCAACAAATCCTTCTGTTTCTTCTTCTACAACACTAAATTCTGCCACTCCTCAACTACTGGAAACTTCTACCTTCATATACAAAAGATTTCTCCAAATCAGTTTCCTTTCCTACCAATGCAAACATGTTTTTCACACTTCCAGAATGTTTATGCTAATTTTCCTCTTCTGTCCTCACAGCATCATTGTTAAAGCCACCTCTCAATTTTCACTTAGATAATCTAAGCAGTTTGAGTTTCTTAAGCTTCATATTTGAAGACTTATTTTCCAGTCCCTTGGTCATTTATTACTCTCCTTTAACTCTCTAATATTTCCATATCTTTTTGAAGCATGCATACAAAAAAAGGGACACAGTACAGTAAAAACTCTGCTGCTCCTACCTCACAGAGCACCAAAAAACCTCAGAGTAATAGGTTAGTATATCAAGCTGATACACAGAGGGTGTGTCTACTTGAGATGCTTTACTGTACAGTAAACTAATCTACTTTCCCACTAATCTCTGAGATATAATATGTTGTCCTGGCCCAGCTCCCCAGTCGGAGGCTGGGGCTGGGCAGCGGGCAGCTGCAGGGTGCAAGGGTGTGGGGTGGGAAGCAGCTGCCCTAGAGGACAGACAGTTCTCCTCCACTCCCAGAAATCCAGGTCTGACACCAGTGCCCCCTGCCAGCCCAGTGCTAACACTGTGGGAAAGCATAGAGCTCCCCCTTGCTGCCATATAACAACACAGTAAGCCAGATATGCTTCTGTCAGATGCAAATTTGCTTCTGATAGGTGTGCATGTAGACATGCGCTCAAAGAAAGCTTACTGTGCAGTGTTTTATTGTGCAGTAAGCTTTCTGAGCATTAATTGCATGTGTAGGTGCACCCAGTATAGCCATAGAAACACCTTTTAGAAACACCTTTATGCCAAAAAAGTCATACAGAAATCAAAGTCTATGATCTCAAGAACAAATAAACTGACCATGAATAAATTTAAGTTGGAAATCAAGAGCTTACTAGCCATCAGTTGAGTGAAGTTCTGGAAAAATCTTGTGATGGAAGTAGAGGGGGCAATAACGTAACTAATTTCAGGAAGGGACTTTAAAAGTTTATGAAAGGAATTGTATATCTTCCTGCAACAGTATGGGATTTGACTTGACCTAGGAGGTACCTTCCAGTTATATATTCCTACCTCATTACCTGTTACAGGTTTATCCAACACAATTTCCTCATCAAAATAACAGTAGAGATCCTCAAATCAATTTCATATTAAAGATGTTTCGTATGAAAATGTAATGAAAAAACCTCCAAACACATTTTTAAAAATACAGAGCTGTTTTCAAATCTCCAAATTAAAATACATTCTCACTAGTGCCTTCACCAAATATTTATTTATTTCTGCTCATAACTGTTCATTATAGGCACAACTGAAGCAAATTATGGAAAATAGTACTACCTACATGTAGAGTTACTCACTTACATTTGCCTTTAGAAATTAAGGGCAAACACTCAGCTGATGTAAAGTGAGATAGCACCGCTTTACTTTAACAAAGCTATGGTGCCCTCCAGTACACCTTTCTACAGGCAAAACACCACCTGTAGAATCATGCAGAACACATCATTTGAGGGAGTAAGATGCATGAGCTTGATTCTACCTGAGTAAAAGCTAAATAATTTAAGAAATGAAGGTGGGAAAGCTCCACGTTAAGGTTTCCTGCCTGCTTTTAAATGTCCCATTGCAGCGCATTTAAGAAAAGCATTTGAATGCCAGCTGCGACACACAGCACTCCTATGGAAACAGCCTTATTATCCAAGGCACCCAAGCAGAAGACTAATTTTGTGGCAACTTCTCATTCAGGCTCTGCCGCCCCTTTTCTCTTTATTGCTGTTCTTTCCTGTGCTTTTGGCTCTGTGGTCCCCAACCCACAGCTTAGGGTCCACATGCCGCACTGCAAGACCCTCAGAGTAGCCAGCAGCCAGAGGACGTTGACATGCTAAGACCAAGGAGAAGCGAAATGCAATGCTGCAGGAGGCTGGTCGCTGGGTTCAGCCACCCACCAGTCAGCCGAGACCGGGGCCCCTGCTTGAAGGGACCCCATGCAAGCTGAGCCCCCCCCCCCCCCCCAAAGAGGCCGGATTTATTTCACACAGAAAAGGGTGCGTGCCCGTTTGGACATGTGGGCATCAATCCCTCCCTGGTGGCAGTGGCAGCAGTGGGGCTGCTCGGGAGGAGGTCTGCCTGCAGGCCAAAGCCAAACTGGCTCCTTGGCCAGGCTCTCTGTGGGCCAAGGAGCTCCCAAAGCTCTGGCTCGGGGGGCCCTTGTAAGGGGCTCTGCGGCGGGCGGGCGCCTCCCCCCGGGCCCCACTCACGCTGCGCGGGGGTCGCAGGGCCCGTCCTCCGCGTCGCTCGCCCACTCCTCGCCGATGCCGGGCAGCGGGCAGAGTGGGGCCCTGGCGCCGGGCGGGCACGGCCCCGGCCCCACCGCCTTCGCGGGCAGCGCCGGGGAGCAGGACGCGGCCGCGCCGGGGCCCGCCGGGGGCCTGAACAGCTTGGCCAAGATGGTGCCCAGGTCCAGCACCGCCACCTTCATGGCTGCGAGCCGCGGGGACCGTCCCGGGCCGGCGGCTCGGCTCGCCCGTTGCTAAGCTAAACAAAGCGCCGGGCAGCGCCTCCCCCGCCCGGCGGGAGCTCGGGGCGCGGCCGAGGCGGGACACGCCGCTGTGGGGCGACCCGCGCTTCCCGCCGCCGCTTCGCGAAGGCCGCGCTGCCCGGCGGAACTCCTCCTACCCCTGCCCTGCCCTTCCAGTCAACCCAAGGAACGGAGGTTTATTTTGGCGCCAGTCCTAACCTGAAGGGTGATGCAGGTCACCAGGCTATTAGTCAAGCACCTCCCATCATTTTTAAGTGGAGAAAAATGTGGGGTGTGTCACAGGGGAGGAGAAATCAAAACTCGTGGCAGAGGTGATATCTTTTATTCGCCCAACTAGGCGGCAAGGCTCTTTGGGTAGATGTGATCTCGTTTATTAGACCCGCTGAGTCGTTGGGAAAAAGTTCTTAGCAAGCTTTCCCTGCAGTTGCTCCCTATGCCTGACAAAGGGTGACTGCGCCAGGAAGCTTTGACTCCATCCCCATGGGAGCATAGGTGGATCAAGGATTTGGGGAAAGGGGTGGTACATCATCACAATGCAATGCACCTTTTTCATAGAGACCATAGAAATCATAGATAAATAGGACTGGAAGGGACCTCTAGAGGTCTTCTAGTCCAGCTCCTTTCCTGAGGCAAGATCATCCCTAGCCAAGCCATCCTGTACAGATCCATTGTCTATTCAATAACCAAAACTACACGGTCAGCTCTGACAAGCCATAAGATCCAAACCTCTCACAGTTAAAGAAAAACTAGAAGCTTTACTAATATGCTAAGGGGTGAGGACTATGGCATTCAGTTTAATATCAAAGCAAACCCAAATATAACTATTGGTAGGTGTGTTGCCAATAGGTCAAGGGAAGTGATTATTCCCCTGAATTCAGCACTGGTGAGGCCACATCTGGAGTACTGTGTTCAGTTTTGGGTCCCCACTACAGAAAGGATATGGACAAATTGGAGAGAGTCCAGAGGGCTGGGGGACATGATTTATGACTCATGAGGACAGGTTGAGGGAACTGGGCTTATTTAGTCTAGAGCAAGTAACATGGAGTGGGGATTTAAAAGCAACCTTCAACTACCTGAAGCGGGGTTTGAAAGAGGATGCAGCTAGACTGTTCTCAGTGGTGGCAGATGACAGAACAAGGAGCAATGATCTCAACTTGAAGCAAGAGAAGTTTAGGTTAGATATTAGGAATATTTTCTAATAAATGGAATAGGTTACCCAGAAAGGTGGTAGAAGCTCCACTCTTGGAGGTTTTTAAGACCTGGCTAGACAAAGCTTTGGCTGGAATGACCTAGTTGGGAATGGTCCTGCTTTGAGCAAGGGGTTGAACTAGATAAACCCCCTGAGATCCCTTCCAACACTAACTTTCCATAATTGTGCACTCATTCACTATATTGTATATGGTTTTAAAAAACAACAAGCTAGGCAAAAAATATTCACAAGCAATTGTTTCATTAATCCCAGAGTCGTTACAGTTAAATGTACCTCTTATTTAGATTCATAAAACAAAATCTAGCCTTCTTGAGCATCTTGATAGTCCCTGCAATACTTCGCTGTCAGTCATTTCTACACCTGACTTAATATGACCACACCTGAGTTAAAGGTTTTTAACTAGACTAGGAACAGCCTGAAGGGCTCTGAAATGAAACAGAGACCTTAACACCGGTGGGCTGCAAACATTAGCCAGAATCAGGGAGATATAATTATGAGCCATGAATCTACTGACTGTCTCATCACTGCCTGAATAAAAATGCCACTGCCCTTCCCAGGCTGTTGATTTTAAACTGTGGGTAGAGCAGGTATTATAGGTGGGGGAGGATGGAGGGGAGGGTGAATGGGACACAACTGCACCACTGCATCTCCCTGGATCCACCAGGTGGGACAGACAGCAGGAGGTAGCAAAGGAAATTTATCCCCCTTAACTGAGATGGCACATGGCACACCAGCTGTTAGTAGCAAGACTTGCAAATTCAGGGCCTGATCCTTGCAGCTTCTTGCACATGGAATTGAAAACCTGGCAGTGATGCTCTACATGGGCCCTGCAGCCTAGGCACATGCAAAACAGGATTGGAACTACAATAACTTCTTGGCTGTTCAGAGAGGTTTTGGAGAGCAAGAAGGATAGATGCAGCTTTTTCATTTGTCCTTGCTAGGAGATTGAAATTTCCTGCAAAGTAAGATCTTGCCAGGACATAACATATAACAGGTCCCTTGAGACTGGATTATTGCAATGTGCTTTGTGTGGAAATGCACCTGAAGTCTACCTGAAGTATCAACTAGAGCAGTGGTTCTCAGCCATTTTTTGTAGTAGGACTCATTTGTAAACATCAATGGCCAGTCCTGACCCAGAGCCCCTCATACCCGACCCACTGCCCTCTGCCCCAGGCCTCAGCTGCAGTGTGTGTAGGGCAGGGGGTGGATGTGTGGGACAGGGTGAGGTGTGTGTGGGGCATGGGATGCCCCAAGTAGCCCTTTGTAGACTGGAACTCTGCCAGTCTGCAAGGGAAAAGCCACAGTTTCCCACATTTTTCTCTTTTAAAGGAGAATCCATTTTAAAGTTTGTTGATCCATTTTTAAGTTTGTTCATGACCTTTTCATATATTCTTGTGACCCACCTTTGGGTCACAACCCATGGGTTGAGAAAAGCTGAACCAGAGCAGGGGTGTCAAAGTTATGGCCCCCAGAGCCCTGTCTTCTGGCTTCCAGTGCTACCCATGGTTTTCAGAGTAGACCCACAGGACCCAGGAACTGCACCACCAGCCCTGGCGACTCCAGGAACTATTCCACACACAGCACCTGTCATGCCACCCAGGATCTATGTCACACATGGTGTCTGCCCCAGCTGCTCTGGGACTCACTCCATATCCATCATTCACTCCAGGACCCATGCCAGAGCAAGTTGCTTTGGCTTGTCCATCTTGGGCTTTTGAAATAGTCCTTTTGAGGCCTGTAAGCATCTGGCATAAATTAGACCAGTGTTTGGATCTCTATGCATTCCTTCAGCATCTGGTAGCTAGAGAAGTACCTTAAAGTTACTTTCAGTCACTACCACTACTAGCAGTGTATCAACCGTGGCTTGGGCAAACCACGGACTGTGATCTGGGATTTTAGTAATGCTTGGTATCAATCAAATGATGACACCGACTAAAATACCATGTTGCATGTGTACAAAAACAAATATTTGATACTGTTGTGTTGCTTCAGGGAAGATTGCTACCACTTTTTTAAAAAAGAAAACAGGGAAATATTTTGTGAGATGACCATTCAAATTGTACCTGGCCACTTCTGATGTGACAGAGACTCAACCCTGACTCAGGAAATCAGAGCACGATGACTATAGTGGCTGGGCCATGTTGAAAGAACGGAAACAATCTGGACACCAAAGAAAGAGCTCCTCATACTGCTGGAGGGAAGAAGGCTGCCTGGACCACCATGACAAAGATGGCTAAATGATGTAGTGTCAGACCTACAGAAATTAAAATTCCATAAATTATGACTGGAGGACAACAGATAGGAAGGGATAAAGATACAGGCAGCCAGAAGCCTCTACCACCTACAGTGCTAAATTATGACTATTGTTCTTGTTATAGTTTCATATTCAGAGTTTCTTTCTGTGAGGCTAATATCTCTGTCTGTTCAAATACATTGCATATTGGATCAATCTTTGTATTATTTCTATGTTACCATTCTCAAATGAATTTTTAACAGAGGAAACATTTGGGATCTTTTGTATATCAAAATAAAACAAGTGTTTTTAGAAACAAGTTCAAAACAAGTTAATAATGTTAATATTTGTATTAAAATACAAATGAATATTAGTGCTGCAATACTAGATGGTACAGTCAGTATTGGACCTTAAATTAGTGGTTAAAGAGAATCCAATAATCAGAATGGGAGATAAAGAGTTTAGATGATGATGAACTTTACTTAAATGACAACCAAAAAGAAAAGCCTAATTGAGAATGCTGTTGAAAAAAGCCAGCAAATATGGATCCAAAATGAAGTGCAGAACAAGAGGAATCAAAGATGGGGCTTAAAGGTTTCAGTAAAGTTTGATGAGATCATCAGGAGAAATAGCATCAGAGAGAGAGAGAGAGAGAGACTGAATAGATCTCCAGCCTGGCCCCTTAACTCTGAAAATAATATATCCAAGGAAAATATAGTGGAACTAAGAATGTGCCATTGTAAAAAAACTCAATTTACAGGAATATTCAATGAAACAAGAAAGCCATTCCTACCCTGAAATATTAGGGCTGACAATCATGCTCAGGGGAATTCATAAAAACGGGACATTTCTGGTACCTCTACCCATTAGCACAGGAAAGTAACTCATTCAATTCTTTGCACATCCTTGTCACGTGTAGGCAGGAAGGGTGTGTATTAGGTAGAATTTGGGCCATGCCTTCTTCCCACACTGCATCAGCCAGTGTAGGAACACATACTGTACCTGGAATGAAAGGGAAACTGTGATGCAGCTTGTGATTCAGATTCTTGGTCCCTTTTGGAGGCAATATTGCAATTGCACTGGGTGCAGCTCAACATGAAGCTGCTTTGATCTGAGGATGGAAGCAGTGAGAAAGAAGGAAGCAAAGTACTATAAATTTGGACTCAACTCATGGATCTGTGAAACTTGCAACAATCTCTCCATTTGGGCTTGTCAGCCATAACAGGATTCATCAGGCACCTGATTCGACCTCTTACGTGTATACCATGATCCAGAGGATCAACCATTGCCTGATTAAAATGGCAATGCTAAAGGAAAACTTATGACTGTATTCCCCAACTTTATTCTTCACCTTTGCCCAAAAGAATATCTTTCTATGCAAGCCTTGTGTAGGCCACAGGAAGATACCAACCACAGCTAGTAAGAAATTCAGTATATAGACAAATGCTTATGTATATTGTAAGCCTTATAGGAAGGGCTTGCAATCTATAAATTTGAAAGGTAGTAATAGGGTTAATACAGGACAGATTTTTTAAAGATATTTTGGGTGTCACCCATACAGTTTGGTGTTTTCCTTTTTTGTGATGAGGTCTGTATGTAAATAATCCTCACACATAAAAGAAGTGAATTTTTAAAAAATATTCAGAAAAATATGATATTGTGTGGCCAACTGAGAAAGCTTTTAAGTCTCCAACCACATTGTGAATGATAGCTGTAGCAAATACTGGTTATAGTCTCTTTCTAAATCAACTAGGGAAAGTTGGACTTGAGGCCCAATACCAGGAATCATGTGAAGAAGTAAGTCTGAACTAGAAATTATTATGAATGCCAAAAATATGTAACTGCATGACTCTCTCTCAGTAATGAGCTATACCAGATGAATCATCATACCAGTTTAATGGGCATGTTACTCTGCCCCTTTCTAACCTGTCTGCATTAAATAAGTGGTGACAAAGATAACAGCAAAAGATGTTTCAGGTTGACGTTCAAGATTTTGACATATTTATACCAGGCACATATTTGTGAAGTCGTGCATATCATTATTCACACTCCTTAAAAGTTAGTTAGGCTGTTTACATGTGTATAGAAAGGGCAGCTCTTGGCCTGTTCCAAACCGTTTGCAATCTAAACCTCTGATCCTATAAGCATTTAGACACATATTCAACTAAGCAGTCCCAAATGATAACTTCCAGTAGTAAAAGTAAACAAATGTTTGCAAAATCTGAATCTAGGTAAATTGCTTGCAAGCTAAAAAAGGAAGTGATATAAAACATAGATATAAAATGCATTGAAACTTCACTACCACTAAAAACCTTGCCTTGATTGTATTTATAGATGTATTTTAATATTGCTCTATTTTTCTCTTTGTGAGATTTTCATAATGCAACTCTTGTCATAAATAAAAGTGATGGGGAACCAATCGAAAATAGTAACAGTAGTAGAGAACAGTACTTCTACGTTAATCATGTAAAATATCTTTTTTTGCGTTTATAAGCCAGCCATTTTAGCATTCTAATACAGTAAAAGCTCTCTTATCCAGCATCCCCAGAGAATGGGGGATCCTGGATAACAAAACATACAGGTTAATTGAGCGGCCCCGGCCACCGCTTCTGCCACATCTGGGGCACCCCTCCGCCCGTCCTGCAACATTGCTGCCCCTCCTGCTGCATCACCGCCCATCCCACAGGCCCCCTGTGCAGCTTATGCCCCCAGGCCGTGGGGCTCAGCAGCGCAGACTGATTTGCCTCGGGCTGTGGGGGCTCGGAGAAACTGTAAGTGCTGCAGTGGGCACTTCCGGTTTCACTTTATCTTATAAGCTGGCATGCCAGTTAGTGGAACATGCCGGCTTGTAAGATGCCGGATAGCGCAGCTTTTAATGACTAATAAAGGGCTTAGTCTGTCTGTCTGTGTGTCTGTGTGTCCATAACACTTTTGGCCAAATACGCATGTACTGCTGAGAGGGTGGGCCGCAACTGACTGTGTGGGCCCAGGCTACACGGGCCCAAGTTTGAGCCACTGCCAGGGAAGTTTGTGGCAGTGATAAATACACCCCAGCCACCTGAGCAGCAGGGCTTTCCCACTCCTCCCTGCCTGAGGGCAAAGCGGGGGGGTCACAGTGGTGGTGCCCCCCCCCGCTGCCCATCCCCAACACCCCCCAGCACAGCTGGCAGGGAGACAGCAGGCAGGCAGGGAGGGAGGGAGGGGAGTGGGGTCAGGGGAGGCGAAGGCAGGGAGTCATGGTGGTGACTGTTGTTGGGACCAGGCAGCAGGGGGGGGAATGGCAAGTGAGCCCTAACAACAGCCAGCAGGGAGGGGGAGGCGGTGGGGAGGGAGGGAGGCTGTGCGGGCCTGGGCAGGTGCGGTGTGGGGAGGCAAAGAGTGGGGTCATGGTGGTGGCTGTTGTTGGGGCTAGGCAGCAGGGAAGGAAGGAAGGGAGGGAAGAGGGTATGGTGGCAGTGCCCCCCCCCCCGACTCCCCGGACCTGACAACAGCCAGCAGGGAGGGGGAGATGGTGGGGAGGGAGGGGAGCAGGGAGTGGAGGGGAGGTGGGCGGGGGGAGGGAGCCCCCGCACCAGAGGCTGGAGGAGAAGGCAGAGGGAGCCTTTACATGGCCGACCCCGAAAGGTGAGGAGAGGGTGAGGGGGACCCTGTAAACACTGCCTGAAATCCATCATTCTTGATGGGCAATTAACTAGTGTTTTCTTAATATTCAAGTAGCTTTTACAAATGTAAATGTTATTAATATATTCACTGTTTAAAATAACTTCTCCTTGGTGAATCTTTATTTAGTCTTTGTTTTATAACAAAGACTTTTTGTACACATGCTAATAGCTAACACTTCTTAAACAGCAGCTTATGTTGAATTGGAATCTAGTTATGTGGAACAGGATATCTAATTTTGCTATTATTTATCAATACAATAGGTATTTAGGGAACATGCAGGAAGTTTTCCATGAGTTAATTTTTAAATAGAAGAAAGTGTAATTGACATTGTGCAAACCTGGCACCATATCCTTCAAACCTTGCCTCCTCAACTTTCATGGCTTAAACAAGAAGAGAGAATTTGTCACTTGGACTGAAAAGATCAGAAAGATGAGATGGGAGCATCACAATGAGGATAATCCTATTACTGTAATTAGGGAATCAGCACTTAGCAGTTCATGTGTAAACAAAGCCCTTTATTTTTACTTTCAATCTTTTGTAATCAACTGTGTGTCCCCTTCACTGCCACTGCATGCAAATCTCTTCTTCCATTTTTTGCTTGTTCATTTGTTATTTTTCTCTTAGCCAAGTTTTCTGGCATGTTATCATAAAGTTGTGTGTTTAAAATCTGATGCTTTTAAAACCATACACATAAACAAAACAGCTTTCTGTGTAGGATTATTTGTCTACCATATTGTTTCATATCTGTGTTTCTGATGTGGATGGCTAATTTAGAATTCCAGTAATAATTAAATAGTTTCTTTTGCTGGGTACAGAATAAATTGATGGGCTAAAAAAACCAACTATCTTTACTGACATAGTAATTGCTTAATTCAGGGGTTTTCAACCTTTTTTAACAAGTGTACCCCTTCTGCCTCAGAGTTTCAGCTCCTGTACCCCTTTACATTTTTTTGGGGGGCGGGGGGCAGATTGAGTCCCCATGGTGAGGGAGGGAAGGAGTGGGGCTGGGGCAGGGGCAGGGGCAGGGGCAGGGGCTACACAGCCTGGGCAGAGTGTGAGCTGGAGCCATGAGAGTGGTTCATCCAGGAAGCACTGGGAGGGGGGGGACAGTTCTTGCTGTTGTGTGCACCCTGGTGGAGGTCCAGGAGGCATGTGCCCCCCAGATTTGTTCATGGGGCAGAGGAAGCTGCTGCAGCAGGCTGGACTCTGTACCCCACTGCCCCAAGAGTGGTGTAATGCCATGTGCCTGCTATGTCCAGGCAGGCAGGGGACAGACAGACACACACACAAAGACACCGACACAGATGCAGGCACAGACACAGTCACAGACATGTGCACGAACACATGCAAATGCATGGAAATGCACACGCGCACACACACACACACATCCAGCAGGTAAATGTGTTGGGGTGGGAATGAGTGGAGTAGGAGAGAGGGAAGGGGCTGCAGGGGCCAGGTCGAGAATGGGGGGGTGGTCTCTGTGCCTGCTTCCAGGAGCAAGGCCCAGGCAGTGAGGGCAGTGGTACCCCTAAACTTCTCTTGCTGCAACTTGAGACTGTTGCTCCTTGTTCTGTCATTTGTCACCATTGAAAACAGTCTAACTCCATCTTCTTTCGAACCCCCCTCAGATAGTTGCAGGCTGCTATTAAGTGCCCTCAGTCTCCTCCTCTCCAAACTAAATATGTCCCGTTCCCTCAGCCTTTCCTCATAAGTCATGTCCCCCAGCCCCCTCATCATGTTTGCTGCCTTTCACTGGACTCTCTCCAATTTATCCACATCCTTTCTGCAGTAGGAGGCCCAAAACTGAACATAGTACTCCAGATGTGGCCTCACCAGTGCTGAATAGAGGGGAAGAATCACTTCCCTTGACCTACTGGCAACATACCTACCAATGCAGCCCAGTATGCCGTTAGCCTTCTGGCTACAGCAAATGATCTATAGCAGTGGTGTTCAACTTCTGACTCCAAGGGTCAGATAAACAGCATAGGGCTGGTCTATCGGCCAAATCAGCCCCAAGCACCAGGATCAGGTCCCACGCTGCCTCTGCCTAGCCCTGCATATCCAGATAAGACCCCACATGGCCTCAGCTGGCCTCCACAAGCTGGGATTGGGCCTTTCATTGGCCCCACGTGCCAAAATCAGGCTCTGGTGCCCTGTGCTGCTCCTGCACAGCATATCTGAGCCCTGCATGCCAGAATCAATGCCTGGGGTGCCAAAATACCCCCTTTCAACCCTGCACACCTGGATTGGGCCCTGTGCCTCTAAATAGAGCCCAAAGGCCCCACATGGCAGGATCAGACTCTGGCAGGCTACACCACCTTTTCCTGGCTCCACACATTGGGATTGGATCTCTGCCTCAGAAGTTGAGCACCACTGCTGGCTGCCCTCACCCTGGCCCAGCTCCATGTGCCAGGATTGGACCTTATGCCATCCTGAACACCTGATTGCATGAATAGAGTCTGGGGCTTCCTATGGGTCAGGAAATTTGGCACTAGGGGAGCAGTGCCACTACTTTCCTGTCACCAAATTTTCAAATCTATGGGGAGTCCCACAAGCCTGACCTACAGCACTGTAGCCAAGTTCAGGTATACTTTCTGAGTGTATCACACAGGACTTCATAATCTTTTACATCATATTCAAGGTATTGATTTTAACCCATAAATTCCTTAATAGTCTGTAATGAACTTACTTTAAAAACAGAATCTCTCCCTTGCCACCATACCACAGTAAGAATCAGTATAAGCACTCAATTTTGAACACCTACATTATAAATGAAATGGGACAGCTGATGGGAAAACCTCCACTTTGGATCCCATTTCCTCTTTGGCTCACCAAATCAGCCAGTTGTGCATGCTATGGAGCCAGTCCTTTTTCTCAAGCTCCTGAGACACGGGCTGAGGGTTTGGTAGATATATTTATCTTTTTTTGATGTCATTTTAATTTATGAGACAGGTATCCAGAACCTGAGAAGAAAGAAAAAGATGTTTTTTTAGGAAAATATTTAAGAAATAATAGTATTGTGTGGAGACCTACCCAAATCACAATTGCGTAGATTTCACAGAAATCACAAAATCAGGTGATCTTTGTGAAATCCTCAGGGGGTGTGAAAACTTACTGAAAATAAAGAGCTGGCTTCCCAGCGGGAGCCAGCAGTCCTCCCAGCCACACAGCCTGGCCCAAAAGGAGATGCCAGCATGAAACAATCTGGGGCAAGGGGCGGGACCACATGACTGATGACCATCTCAGCCAATCATCAGTGAGTGAATGGACAACCCTTTCCACCTATCAGTGACGGAAGGAAGGGCCAGCAGGGCCCCTTAGCCAATCAGGGGCATGGGGGGGGCACCATGATAAGCCCTCAAAAATGTCAGCAGTCCCCACCAACTCTCCACAAAATGGGCTGTGCCTCCTCAAGTTGGGTAAACCCCTACAAATGTGGGTAGAATACTATTTTTGTTTGGTTTTTTTCAACTGCCCTTCTTCCTATAGTGGAGCCTGGATACTTTTGGTTCCAGAGAAAGACTCGGGTGGTACTCTTGAAGTACTTTTGCTTTTGAGTTGCCTATTACAAAACCAATTGCTAATATTGTTTCCTGAATTGTTTGTAAAATACTTCCTCTTACTAACACTTGCAAAGATTTCAAACTCATATTTAAAGAACTCCTAAAAACTCCTATAGCAAGCAACATTTATTTACCAAGGTAGACACGGCTCCAACCTACACGCCTGACATATCTATCAAGGAAGTTATTGCTTTGCTCTCAACTATGAAGAAGCATGCAATGAGATCGTTTCCTCATATAGCTCTTTTTGTGCTTGGAAACCTTGAGTGAGCAACCTGGTTCACAGCTGCTTGTTGAGAATAATAGGAAGGTACATAGTGCTCCAGTTCTTACACTGTAAATTATCCTGGTTGCCATAGGCGATGCACTGGGTGGTGCGCCGCCCCCTAAAATTGGCTGCTGCTACTGGTGTTTGTGGGCAGTCACTGCTCACCACTCCCCTCCTCGCTGCTGACACCACTGTCGCTGCCTGCAGGCAGTCCAAGCTCAGCCTGCCCTCACTACCATCACCAAGGATGCCTGCAGGCTGTCCCTGCTTTGATCTATCATCGCCACAGCAGCTGGCAGGTGGTCCCTGCTAGCCACTGCCACACTCCCGCTGCCAACACCATCGCCTGCTGGTGGTTGCTGTGCCCTCATGAGTCATTCATGCTGGTTGCAAGTCACCCAAGTACAAATTATCCAGGCTCCACTGTACTAAAAATTGATCTTTATGGACAAGAATATTCCTCAACTTTAGTTATAGGCTTCAACATAAAGAGAGAACCTCTAACCTGATTTACCACATTTTTAATGTAAGAAGATTAGTATTTGTACAATCAGGCACTGAAAATCAGCAAAAAATACAAAGTGTAGGCTGAGTAAGTGATGTATATTAGAGACTGGGGATGTCTACACAAGACATTACATTGCCACAGTAATGCACTACAGCAACTACAGCAACATAGCATCAGTGGTCACAAACCGTGATGCCACAGGTACATCACTGTAGCAGCAAGCTCCCTCATTGTAGTGTGTTGCTACGGTGAAACAGCGATGGAAAAAAAATGTGCAACATCATCACGGAGCAATACAGGCTGTTACTGCACTGTCATATAGGACTTCCAACAGGGAGTGAGTAGTAGTACTCAGTATACCTTCTCTATATAACATTAACTCTTGTGTATGTCTTTTATCATTTCTTCTTTAATATGGACAGTCTTGGCCCTTTTGGAATCATGGAACAAAGAAGCTTTCCTATGTCAAATCATTCTCAATAACCATGATGACACTCTTTCTCTTCCTACTATATCCTATTTGCAATAGGATAATTCTCTTTCTACTATATCCATTTTGTAATGGAGTAGTTGGTTTCATTTTTTTCTCAAGTAGTGTTAGGTTTTGTTTAATTCCACAATATGCAAAATAAAGTATCTTAACAGTTCAAAACTGTATTTTAGAAATTCAGAGCACTTTGCTACTAGATTTAAGTGCCAGTCTCAATTTCTGATGAAATGCATTAACCCGTTCTTTCTGAGCGGGCCAATCCAAGATGCAGTGAGATCTGAACATTCCTCTTCGTAAGAAAAGTGCTTGATTCAGCTTGTAATCTGGAATATCATGAAGGAAGATCAAAATGATGGAATCTCGACTTTGTTCAATAGCTTGTTGTAGAGCATGATACACTTTGAACCTTAAGGAAAAGTAAAGTAATTATTATTTGCTATTGTTTTACACATGGACAAATGTCAAACAGTTGTTTTTAATAACCCCCATACAAAGATCAGAGATTCAAAGCCTTGATTGTATATACATTTTTTGCTTTCTTATGATGATCCCCTTTCAGAAACAAGCAATATTAAGGGCCTAATTAAAAAAAAAAAAAAAAGATATTTTTATGCATTAAAAGCTCCACAAATCACTGTCTTGTTTCAGACATACAATTCTAGGGAAGGTATTCTGAGGAACTTAAGTTACCAAACAGTAGTAGTAATGATTCTTTAAGTTACCAAATAAACAAGTGGATCGATAGCTAGATCTAGCTATATCTATGTATATGCACACACAATGTGAATTGGTTTTATCTGACTTCATGAGAATAATTCCACATTTACACTGATGAAATAAAAGGGATTCACCCTTTATTTTTTTCATTATATAAACTTCTATTTTAGCTAAAATATCATCTAAAAAGGTATCCCCCCCATACAATATTTTGTATCATACTCACTTTTTGCACCAGGGATCTTTTAAGAGCTGTTCTGTCACAACAAAAATAATCTTCCTGCTCTTTTTTATACTATTCATTGTGGCTTCAAATTCAGATATTCCTGCCTCAAAATCTCGTTCTTCTAAACAAAACCTGATTTGAAACTGTTGATTTTTTTCCAGAGGGATGAAATTCTTTAACACCCAATTTTTGTTCTCTCTCGCATGGATAATGTAGGCATCATAATCAAAGTCTTCTGGTTGTCTATCTATTTCATTAAAACCAAGTACTCGATTTACTGAAACATTCCAGTAAAATGCTATCCTCCACCCTTCAAACTGTATGAGAGTAACAATAATGATGAGGAGCAATACAACAGTTGTACTGATTATGTACAGTAGTTTAAAGGGGGCACTATCTTTGCAGGGTGAGATATCAAAATGCATCACCAGAGTACCATGATAGTGAGGTGGGGTGTTACAAAGGTAATGGGAGTCTAATCCAGGTATGTATGCTTGGGTCACATTAAGCCAGCTAACAAACCAGGAAATACTTTCACAGGTGCAGTC
Source organism: Crocodylus siamensis (assembly GCF_052110815.1). Lineage (NCBI taxonomy): Eukaryota > Metazoa > Chordata > Crocodylia > Crocodylidae > Crocodylus > Crocodylus siamensis. The sequence goes on from NC_143396.1 coordinate 66,454,296, forward strand.
AAAAGGATTGGAATCCAACTGTAATTCTTTCAGGTTCTTGAAAACTGTCCCAAACACTTTGTCTTCAACAGATGTTATCAAGTTTTTCTGAAGAATTAATGAATTCATAGATACTTGGTCATCAAATAAAGTTGCTGGAAGCAAATTCAAATTATTAGATCCTAAATCTAGGCTTCTTAGGTGAATCAAACCTTTGAACACTTGTAGTGGAATTTCATCAAAACCATTGGACTTTAAATTAAGGACACGGAGGTTAAAGAGATCTCTTAAAAAAAGGACAGGGCCATCTGGGTTAGCATGTTTCCAAAGTCGAGCCAAATTATTATGCTGCAAATCCAGAATTTCAAGTTTATGAAGTCCATCAAACAAATCAATTCTTATGTTAGCTAGATTATTATTGCTGACATCCAGGATAGTGAGATTTTGCAGAGGATGAAAAGGTGAAGGAGAGAGGTCCAGATTACTGCAAGCTACCTTTCTCAGCATCAGTTTTCTAAGGCTTGGAACAAATGTAAATGAATCACTTGTCAGAGTCAACTGCTTGTTGTAGGACAGATAGATATCTTGGATATTATTGAGTCCCTGAAACTCATGACCTGTGAGCACCTGGGTAATGTCATTGAGGCCTAAATCAAGACTTTTCAGATGTCCCAGCCAGGAAAATGCTCCACTCTCTATTGTGTAGATTCTATCTTTAGTGAGGTTGAGAACCTGCAAAGTAGAATTAGCGAGCGATGAAAAAGTTTTATTACTTATTCTGTGCAAATTTGTGTCACAGTTGCATAGACTCAAATATTTCAGGTTGTCCAATCCTGTGAAAAGACGAGCTGTAATTTCTGGAAAAGTATTACCATCCATATTAAGATACTCCAGCTGGGTTAGTGAATAAAAGGAGAAATCATCAATTATTCTGGTAAGTGCATTTTTCAGATTCAAATATTTGACTTTGGACAATCCATAAAGAGAGTGAGAGTATAAATGAGAGATCTTATTATACTCCAGGTTTAACTCCTCCAAATTTGCCAGCCATCTAAAAGAGCCATTTTTTATCACAGATAAAGAATTTTCTGAAAGGTTTAAAGCTGAGAGATTTGTTCTTTCCAATCCATAGAAGGTTGAATTGTCAATACATAAAAGATTAATATGGCTCAGTGAGAGATTCTGAATTTTTGTATTGGATAATTCAGAACAAAGTTTCTCTGTGCGATTTTCACCAAGATCGATATTGTTCAGTACAAGCCCATACAGATTGCCAATCACACGTAAACAGCCTGTGTGAATCTAGAAAGGAAGAAAAAGAAAAGAATGACTTTGATATAAAACACAGGAATTACATAGGAAAGTTGCTTCAGAAAGCCAAAATCTGGGAAGGTCTTCAAATACTACAGAACAAGAACCCAATTTAAAATTAACCCCTATATTGCCAGATTATTTTCATAGATTTCATAGACATTAGGCCTGGAAGGGACCTCGGGAGATCATCGAGTCCAGCCCCTTGCCCAAAGGGCAGGAAGTCAGCCGGGGTCATAGGATCCCAGCAAGATAAGCATCCAATTTACTCTTGAAGGTGTTCAATGGAGGTTCTTGAACCACCTCCGCTGGCAGACTGTTCCAGACCTTGGGGGCTTGGACAGTAAAGAAATTCTTCCTTATGTCCAGCCTGAAATGGTCTTGCAGGAGTTTGTGACCGTTCGACCTCGTCATCCCTTGGGGTGCTCTGGTGAACCAACGTTCCCCCAGATCCTGGTGGTCACCCCTGATAAACTTATACGTGGCCATCAGATCACCCCTGAGCCTACGCTTTTCCAGGCTAAAGAGTCCCATGGCTCTCAGCCTGTCATCGTAAGATCTGTTTTCCTGACCTCTGATCAGGCACGTGGCTCTCCTCTGCACCCTCTCAAGCTTCTCCACATCCTTTTTGAATTGTGGAGCCCAAAACTGGACGCAGTACTCCAGCTGCGGCCTCCCCAAGGCTGAGTACAGCGGGAGAATGATGTCCCAGGATTTACTTGAGAAGCATCTATGGATGTAAGCCAGCGTTTTGGTCACTTTTCTAGCTGCAGCATCACAGTGAAGGCTCAAGTTCATCTTGTGGTCATTCATGACCTCCAAGTCCCTTTCATCTGTACTGCTAACCAACGTAGCACTGCTGAGCCTATAAGGGTGCTGCAGGTTTTTCCTCCCAAGGTGGAGAACCTTAAACACCATGAGGTTCTCGTCTGCCCATTTGCTGAGCTTGTCCAGGTCAGCCTGGATCACCCGCCTATCTTCTGGCATGGATGCTTTGCCCCAAAGTTTGGTGTCATCGGCGAACTTGGCCAGTCCACTCCTGACTCCAATGTCCACATCATTAATGAAGATGTTGAACAGGATGGGTCCCAGGACAGAGCCTGGAGGGACCCCACTGGTCACAGGGCACCATGATGAGTGACTGCCATCGATTACAACCCTCTGGGTCCGACCACGGAGCCAGTTTCCCAGGCAGCGGATCGTGGTGGAGCCAAGGCCACAACTGGCCAGTGTGGCCAAGAGGTGATCGTGGGATACCAGATCAAAGGCTTTTTTGAAGTCAAGATATATGACATCAATCTCTTTTCCCTTGTCCAGGTGATAGGTCACCTGGTCATAGAGGGAAATGAGATTGGTCAAACAAGACCTACCCGCAACAAACCCGTGCTGGCTATCCTTTAGAATGTTAGCCTGGGCCAGTCCATCAAGGATGGCCTCCTTAATAAACTTTTCTAAGATCTTCCCCAGGATAGAAGTCAGGCTAATGGGCCTGTAGTTAGCCGGATCCACTCTCCTCCCTTTCTTGAAGAATGGCACCACATTGGCCTTCTTCCAGTCTTCGGGCACTACAGCAGAGCGCCAGGAGTTTTCAAAGATCTGTGCCAGGGGCTGGGCTATGATGCTCACCAGCTCCTTGAGTACCCTGGGGTGCAGATTGTCAGGGCCGGCTGACTTGAAGGTATCCAGCTTCTCAAGGTGTTCCTTCACGAGGTCAGCATTTATGGAGGGTAGGGGATCCCCATCACCCGGATCTCCCTGTCCCATAGCAGGCATGGGTGTCCCAGGGGACTGACGAAAGACTGACGCAAAGTACCTATTTAATAGGTTGGCTTTTTCCTGGGCGTCAGTTGTCAGTTGCCCCATCTGGTTTAGCAGGGGTCCAACATTGCCCTTGCTTTTCCTCCGGCTCCCCACATATCTGAAAAAGGACTTTTTGTTGTCGTTGATGCCTGAAGCTAGTTGGAGTTCAGTTGCAGCCTTGGCTTTCCTGGTTTGGTCCCTGCAGGACTGGACCAGCACGGAATAATCCTCCTTGGAGGTGAATCCCGTCCTCCATCCTTTGTAGGCTTTCCTTTTTAGCCGCAGGAGGTCCGCTAGGTCCCTAGAGAGCCAGGAGGGCTGCTGTGCCTTCTTGCTGCCTTTCCTCCGTGTTGGAATAGATTTAGCTTGTGCATTGAGGATCGCTTCCTTGAGAAGCGACCACTCTTCTTGAACTCCCATCTCCCTGGGGTCACGGTCCCTGAGGGCCTGACTAGCCTCTTCAGCTTGTCAAAATCAGCTTTTCTGAAGTTAAGGACTTCTGTGTTGCTGACTAACTTGCCAGCTTTATGGCGGATGGTGAAGGTGATCAGCTCGTGGTCACTGTCACCCGGCTTCCCATCGATCACTAGGTCGCCGATTAGGTCGTCCCCCATAGCCAGTACCAGGTCGAGCAGCGCTTTGCCTCTCGTTGGCCCATAGACTTCTTGAGTCAGGTAGAGGTCATCCACGCACGAGAGAAAGCTTTGCGACCGCTCGGATTTTGCTGAGTGATCTTCCCAGGAGATGTCTGGGTAATTGAAGTCACCCATGACAACCAAGGTCCTGGAGCAAGTGGCCTCAGTCAGTTCCCGGGCGAACTCCTGGTCAAGCTCGGGACTTTGAGTGGGAGGTCTGTAGTAGACTCCCACCGTTGTGTCCCCTGTGCCGAATTCCCCACGAATTTTTACCCAGAGGGTCTCTAGCTGTCCATGCCGGTCGCCAACATCAGCTTGCAGGGACATGTAGCTTTCCTTCACATAGAGAGCTACACCCCTGCCCCTTTTGTCAACACGATACCTCCTGTACAGGGTATAGCCCTCTCTACCTGTGGTCCAGTCATGGGTGGAGTCCCACCAGGTCTCCGTTATCCCAATGACGTCATAATTCTTTGCACTCCTTTGACAAGCTCCTCCTGCTTGTTACCCAGGCTCCTGGCATTAGTGTACAGGCAGGCAAGTGTGCCCTTAGGGGCTCTTGCCTTGCCCACAGATTGTGCCAGGGCTGGGGCAGGGGTGGGCTCCCTTAAGTGCCTCCATAAGTGCCTTGGTCTGCTGGCTTTGCAAGGGTCGCTCAGCAGTCCAGCAGTGGCAGTAGTCCCCCCATCCCCCAGCAGGCTTAGTTTAAAGCCCGGTGGAACAGGTCAGCCAGCCTGGCTGAGAAGAGCCTCCTCCCCAGGGGAGAGAGGTGGAGGCCATCTCTTCCCAGCAGCTCGCTGCCTCTCTCGCCAAAGAGCGGGCTGTGGTCATGGAAGCCAAAGCCTTCCCAATGACACCAGCTCCGCAGTCTTTGGTTCACTGCGTGGATCCTCCTCTTCCTCCTCAGCCCCATAGCCCGAGACTGGGAGGATCGATGAAAACACCACCTGAGCTCCCAGACCCCTAAGCCCCGCTCCCAAATCCCTGTAGCGCCTCATGACCTGGCTGGGGGTGCTCCGAGCCGTGTCATTGGTGCCCACATGAATAAGGAGCATGGGGTAGTGGTCTGTGGGCCGGAGGAGCTGCGGGATCCTCTCCGCAATGTCTCGGATGCGGGCCCCCGGGAAGCAGCAGACTTCCTGGGCTAAGGGGTCGGGGCGGCAGATTGCCCCCTCAGTGCCCCACAGGATGGAGTCTCCCACAACAAACACCTTTCGCTTTGACTTGGGGAGAGTGGGGCCAGTAGCTGTGGTTGAGCCTAGGTTGCCTGCAGGAGCTGGCAACTGAGCAGGTTCTGCTGGGGCTGAAAGAGGTGCGAACCTGTTGCTAAGCTCCGGCGAGGGAGGGGCCTTGGTGCAGCTGGCCTTGGGGCCCTTGACCACCTTGGTCCATGCCCCTGACTGGGCAGAGCAGGAGGTCCCGGAGTCCTCCTTAGTCGTGGAGGGAGACGGTGCTCTCACCTGCGGCTCCCGGGGGAGAAGGGCCTGGCAGTAGGAATCTATCGCCTGCTCGCAGTCCCTGATGGCACGCAGTCTCTGGACTGTGGCCTGGAGCTCCTCCAGCTGGCGTGCCAGAGACCCCAGTAGGGAGCAGACCCCGCAAGGGGAGGTGGCCATGTTCCCGGGCCCCAGAGCCTGAAAAAGGGACAGGCAGCCCCCGCAGCCAAGAGCCAGGGGCTCCGTCTGCGTGGAGCCCAGGACCGTGGGCTCTTTCTGGGTGGCCGTCTCTGAGGTGCCCAATGGGGGGGGCCGCAGAGCCCGAGGGGACCCTCGGGTGCAGCGCATGCCCATGTGTGTCATGCCTCTGGCAGGCTGGCTACGGCTGGGGCTGGCTACTCTGGGGGGGGGGTCGCAGGCAGGGTCTCGTGCCCTCCCGCACCCTCTGCTGCGCGAACTCCGCGCTAACTCGAGTGCCTGTTTACACAGCCTGTTCGCGCGGCTCCGGTCACGGGGCTCCCTGGGGGGCTGGGCCAAGTAGGGGCCTGGGCAGGGGCTTGACCCGGCCCGGCACCAGGCAGCCACTGCCTCCTCCCAGGGAGCGAGGAGTTAACCCCTTCCCACCACGAGCCCGCTTACCTCCAGCTGTGCTGGGGGTCGGCAGGGGGCTCTGCGGCTGCTAAGGGGGTGTCTGGGGGGCTTCGGGGGAGCGGGGGCAAGCCAAACTTTGTGAAAGGTTTTTCTTTTTTTCTTTGTTTGTTTACTGTATTTACTCAAATAAAATATGACCCCAAATATAAGAACACCCCCTAGTAATGAGATTCTACGTATGGAAAAATGTACCAGTTTGTTATAATTGTCCAGGTATCATAGGTGGCAGAAGGCTGGGACTAACAGTGCTTAGCCCCCCACAAACTGAGCCGGTGACAGCAGCTCCAGTGACACTTCTGCCACAGTTCTGCGCCCAGCACCCCCACTACATGCTCTTCTACCACCATGTGCACAGCAGAGCATATGCCAGCCCCAAAATGGCCCTGCAGGAGAGAGGGACACTGCACAGTCCCCACAAACAAATATTTTCTACTGCTGCTATGCCAAGTATACAATCTAGGTATTGGAGGGTTGCCTTGGATTCTCTTCTTCACCTCCCCCCTCCTACAGCAAGGAAAGCAGTGGCTGGGGGTGGGAGTTTGGTGGCTCCCTTGCCCTGTCACCCACTTCCCCCTGTAACCTTCCTGCCCTCCTGCCACCTGCATCCCCCCATCCCCAGCTCTGCACAGCCTCTGCCCCTTTTTCCACTCTCTACCTCTCCCTCCCCAACTCCCCATTCTTTCCTTCTTCCCTTGTTCTGCACCCCCCTCCCCACCTTACTGTCAGCTGCTGCTCATGCTGCTCCACAACACGCAGAAGCTCAGCCCTTGCTGGCCATGCAACAGTACAGTGTTAGTACTGCTGATTGGCTGGGCAGGGGAAAGAGTTTCCATGTGCTCTGCCCTGGGAGAGATGTCAGCACTAGCCAGAGCCCAGAGCTGACCTGTACTTGACAGTGAGGGGAGGGGAGGTGCAGGGCAAGGGAAGAAGCTGCTGAAAGGGAAGCAGAGGGGGCAGAAGGCTTCTGTGGGTCTGACTCTGGCCCCAGCTTGGGCTCAGGGCCACAGTTAGAGCCACAATAGCTGCCTGCTTCCCCCTCTACTTCGTACATGAATATAAGACGAAGCGCTTTTTCCCCCTTGCTGATTGGGGGGAAAAGCTTGTCTTGAATTCTAGTAAATGCAGGATTAATGTCTGACAACCGTTGATCCTTCTGGATCATGGTATATGCATGAGAGGTCACCCAGACCTTTGATACATATGCATAGGCATAGGCAGAAGTTTTTTGGGGGAATGGAGGATGCCCAGACCTTCCATCCCTGCTTTAGGCCAGTGAGCCAGAATCCAAAGGCCAGACTAGGTCCAGACATTTGGCGTCTCCTGTATTGGTCTATGTGTCCAGGAGTTAAACACGGGTCTCTTGTGTGGCAGACAAGGATTCTACCACTGAACCACGGGGACGCCTCACAGTATTATTGTATACAATTAAAAAAGGCTACTCATGCCATTTAAAAGGAAATGTTGAAAGAGTTATGTATGTTTATTTTGGAGAAAAGGAGATTAACAGAGGGACATGCTAACTGTTTTCAAATATTTCGAAGTCTGCCTCAAAAAAGATTGAGATGCCCACATCTAAGCAGATTTCTATCAAATCTTAGAGAAAACCTTCTGAACCCTAAGAGCAGTGAGAGAATGGAACTACTGCCTGGAAAATCATACATCTTCCTTCACTGGGAGTTTTTAAGAAGAGAATGGATACACATTAGGGGTGTGCAAATCGGGCCCCATCTGATTCAGATTCAGCCCAAATCAGGGACAGTGATTTGATTCACTGATTCAGATCACTGTCCCCAATTCAATTTAGCTGAATCTGAAGATTCGATGCTGATTCGGAGAATCAGCGATTCAGACAGACACAGCTTTAAAAGTTTTTTCTACATACTTCGAGGTACCAGCGCGGGTTTTGATTGCTACGATGCTGGGATGCATGGACCGTCCCACATGAGTGCGGGGGGACCCTCCACATGTTCGGCGGTGAACCTGGAAGTGGACTGGAAGTACTTTGGGTCCACTTCCAGGTCTGCCAGGGAGCGCGCGGGGGGGGGGGGCCATGCCCCCTCAGCTCAGTGATTGGCCACAGGGGGACCCCAGGTGACCCCTCTGTACTCAGGAGGCACCAGTCGCTGAGCTTCTGGGTCTGCTGCTGAGCGCAATGGGAAGCCGCCCTCTGTAAGCACACTTAAGATCTGAAGGTTGAACTGGGTTCTTTGTGGCTCATGTATTTGAATTTCTGGCACAAACTGAATTATTGCAATTGTAATTACTCAATTACAATAACAAATTGGGAAAAGGGGCAGGTATTTCATAGATTTCATAGACATTAGGGCTCAAAGGGACCCCAGAGGATCATCGAGTCCAGCCCCCCGCCTAAAGGGCAGGAAGTCAGCTGGGGTCATAGGATCCCAGCAAGATAAGCATCCAATTTGCTCCTGAAGGTGTTCGATGTAGGTGCTTGAACCACCTCTGATGGCAGGCTGTTCCAGACCTTGGGGGCTCGGATGGTAAAGAAATTCTTCCTTATGTCCAGCCTGAAACGGTCTTATAGTAGTTTATGACTGTTCGTTTTGTTTCAACAAAATGAATTCAATATACCTTATGAACTTACCAGACCTTACGATGGCAGGCTGAGAGCCATGGGGCTCTTTAGCCTGGAAAAGCATAGGCTCAGGGGTGATCTGATGGCCACCTATAAGTTTGTCAGGGGTGACCACCAGTATCTGGGGGAATGTTTGTTCACCAGACTGCCCCAAGGGATGATGAGGTCAAACGGACATAAACTACTGCAATGAAAGACTGCGGGACCTAAACCTGTTCAGCCTTCACAAGAGAAGGCTCAAGGAGGACCTGGTGACTGTCTATAAACTCACTAGGGGGGACCAGAAGGGTTTGTGGGAGCCACTGTTTCCCCTAGCGCCCCCTGGCATGACAAGGAATAATGGACACAAATTATTGGAGAGTAGGTTTAGATTAGACATCTGCAAGAACTACGTCACAGTTAGGGCAGCTAGGAGCTGGAACCAACTTCCAAGGGAAGTGGTGCTGGCTCCTACCCTGGGGGTCTTTAAGAAGAGGCTTGATGCCTACCTGGCTGGACTCATTTGAGTCCAGTTTTTCTCCCGCCCAGGCAGGGGGGTCAGACTTGAAGATCTACAAGGTCCCTTCCAACCCGACTTCTATGATTCTATGATACTAGCTATAACTGCATCATTTACAACACCCAAACACTTAAACTAAAACCAAGTAGTAGTTCAGTGCATCATAAATCTTACTCTACCTACATAATAAAACAAACATATTGTGAAGGACACAGTATTATGTAATTCATTGCAACACAACAATTTTAACTTTGGCCAAAATGAATAGTATTGTTTCACTTACATAAAAATAAAATTATGGGCAACATCTTCAATAGGTAAAGATCCATGCTTTTATTTTTTACCTCTGTCAGTGGGTTTGATGACAAATCCAGTCTTTTCAAGGATGTGTTACTAAGAAACTCTAGATCTTCTTTTTTTAACTCAGTTATTTTATTGTCAGAGAACACAAGCTCATGAAGGTTCTCCAGCTGCTGCTGTGATCCTAATTTTGTGGACTTCAAATGATTATGAGAGACATCCAAAATGATCAAATTCTGGGGAAGAACACAAATGTCAAAATATGGCAATAAAACATATATCTTTTTAATTATTTTAGGCCTGATTGATTAATATACGGCCACAATTAGAACACAAATTGTAACAGAGGACCAGTGGACATACTGGAAGGCAATAATCTGTCTGGGTCAGACGTCATCAAAGATAACCAACATGGGAATCCCTAAAGTAGGTGACTAACAACAAGCTTCCTAACCCTCTCCCTGTCATTCTCCTGCCAGAGGAAACCTCTTGACATATTTTATGTCAATCCACAGGGAAAACAAATTAGCCTCCACTGTTGTGATCTCATCATGACCTGACACTTGGTACAAACCAAAAGCAAACTGTTTAATACAGGTTTCCCTCACTTTATGCAGGTTCTGTGTGTGCATGAATTCGCTCTTATGCGATGACCCCTTTTTATACCAAAAATTCATTATATGTGACGTAAATTCACTCTTATGCAATCAGTGTGGTGGAAGCCCAGTCAGCTGCTTTGTGTAGTGCATTGTGGGAGTGATGCACACCAAAATATACTCTCCTGTGTGGATCTGTGCTCTCACTCATTGCTTACGACACATGTTTCTGTAGTTACCATCCCCACTAAGATAGTGCCCTGTGCTCGTGTGTACTGTCTGCTGTTGGCGAGTACAAAATTGTCTTGTAAAAGTGGTAGAAATGGGTCTGAGGGTCAGTACAGTTGAGGTCTTGGAACAGATCCCTATTTGTTACATTGTAAAGTGGGTTCCCTTTAGGCAAATTTGAGTTATGCACCATTTTCCAGGAACACATGTACAACATAAACCAAGTGAAACCTGTACACTTTCTCCCACCAAAAGGCCTCATAGCTGAAGGAATAACAGAGTGTGTGCCCAGAGACTTGAATTCTATTCCCATGACTCTGGTCCCTAATTTTATGTACACAGTGGACGTGTCTACACGAGACGCAGTACTGAACATTAGCCTATGTGCTGAGCAGTACAGGCAAGCGTCTACACGTGTGAGCCGTTACTGCACAATAAGTACCCTTAACCATGCAAATGCAGGTAGCAAATTTAAGCGCGATTAGTAAATGTGCAGTAATGCACATGTAAATGTGACCTGGCAACAAATTTGCTGCCGGGTCTGCCCGGCCACTAGGGAGCCAGCCTGAAGCCAGCCCTAGAGTCTCTCCTGCTCCATGGCTGGGCTACCTCTGTGGCAGTCTGGAGCTGCAGGCTATAAAAGCATGCAGTCATTTTGTGCCCTGGAGCACACACACTGCAGGCAGCCTAACGGGTCTGCAGGCTCTATATGCTCCTCTATGCAGGCCACAGCCTATCTGTGCATGCCTGCCTGGAGCTGTGTGCTGCAGCTTGCCAGGTGGTACCACCACCCAGCAGGCTCAGAGGCAGCACGGCTGGAGGCCCAGGAGGGCAAGAGCAGTCCCAGCAGCGACCTCCTGGAGCCCCTTGTCAGTGTCACTGGCAGCAGCAGCTGTGTGGCAGTGGGGGCCCTGGGAGGGCACACAGCTGATAGGCAGGTGGTCGCCATATGTGGGGAAGCCAGCTGTGGGCCAGCCACTGGTCAGTGTAGTAGTGGGCCACCAGGACTGAGAGACCCTGTTCCTCAATGCCAGGTCCAGGGGCTGGGACAGCCATAGCAAAGGGAGGCTCAGTGGACACAAAGCACAGCTGCCACGTGCTCCCTCTGTGTGTGCCATGCTGCTCCTCTGCACACAGGAACTGGCTGCCCAGAGAGCACAGAGCAGGGCTGGGTTTTAAAGATGGCTGCTAAGTACTGGCAGCTGGCACTGGCTTCAAACATGACTGCAGCTGGGGCTGGAATCCTTCGCCCCCCCCCCCCCCCCCCCCCCCCCCAGTGGCCACTGGAGTGCATGAGAAGGCTGGAGGGACTTAGCAGCAAATTTGCTGGCGGGTCCCTGCACATGTAGACACCTAGCCAAAATCGCTTACTGCAAAGTAGCTTACTATACAGTAAATCTAGTCACATCTAAATGCACATGTAGACATGCTATACCAGACACCTTACTGCACAGTGCAGCAAATTACTGTACAGTAAGCATCACAATCTGTATGTGCATCCCCTTACTGCCAGTAATTTGCTGTACTCAGCAATTAATTTGCTACTTGCAGGTAGCAATTATTGTGCAAATTCAGGTAGGAAATTAACTGCTGAGTAATTACTGTGTAGTAAGCCACAGATGTAGATGGCCAACTGGGAGCAAATTTGCTCCTGCTCAGCCAGGCAGCAGGGGGCAGGAGATTGCTCCCTGCCCCCAGGAGCTGCCTGCTGCCAGGGTAGGCTCTAGTCATGAAGCCCAGGCAGGGATAATGTCCTCCTGCCCCAGCAGTAGGGAGCTCCTGGCCCTGGCTCTGCGATTGCAGAGTGGGGGGTGGGAGATTGCCCCTGCCCCAGGGAGCTGCCTGCTGCTGGGGTGAGCACCAGTGGCACAGTCTGGGTGGGGACAATGTCCTTCTGCCCTGGCAGCAGAGAGCTCCCAGCCCAGGCTTTGTGATCACATGGGTTCATTAGGGGCAGGTCCTGTAAGACCAACCTGATTGCCTTCTACAATCAGGTCACAAAATCATTGGACACAGGTGTCACGGTGGATGTAGTCTTTCTGGACTTCAGGAAGGCCTTTTACACTATCTCCCACCCCATTTTCATTAAAAAACTAGGCGACTATGGCATTGATGCCTACACAGTCAGATGGGTCGTAAATTGGCTGAGGAGCTGCACCCAAAGAGTGGTGGCGGATGGGTCATATTCGACCTGGAGGGAAGTGGGCAGTGGGGTCCCTCAGGGCTCAGTCCTTGGGCCCGCACTATTCAATTTCTTTATTAGCGACTTGGAAAAGGGGATGAAAAGCACCTGTTCAAATTCGCTAATGACATCAAGATTTGGGGTAAGGTGGGCATGTTAGAAGGGAGTGACAGGCTACAACAAGATCTGGACAGGTTACAGAGGTGGGCAGATAAGACTAGGATGGGGTCCAATACTGACAAGGGCAGGGTGCTGTACTTGGGCAGTAAGAACCAGCAGCATACCTATAGGCTGGGGAACTCGCTTCTCGAAAGCACAGTGGCAGAAAGGGATCTTGGACTCATTATCGATTCTAGAATGAGCATGGGCCACCAATATGAGGGTACAGTCAGTAAGGCTAACCACATTCAAAGATGCATCACAAGCAGGGCCAAGGAGGTGATCCTCCCCCTCTATGCGACACTGGTCAGGCCACAGCTGGAGTACTGTGTCCAGTTCTTGGTACTGCACTTTAGGAGAGATGTGGCCAGCATCAAGAGGGTCCAGAGGAGGGCCACTCACATGATCCAGGGATAGCAGGGCAGACCCTATGAGGAGAGGCTATGGGGCCTGAACCTGTTCAGCCTTCACAAGAGAAGACTGAGAGGGGACCTGGTGGCTGTCTATAAACTTACCAGGGGGGACCAGTGGGGAATGGGAGAGACCTTGTTCACCTGAGCACCTCCCAGAGTAACAAGGAATAAGTTGTTTGAGAGTAGGTTCAGGCTGGACATTAGAAGGCACTACACTTCACAGTCAGGGTGACTAGGATCTAGAACCAACTTCCAAGGGAAGTGGTGCTGGCTCCTACCTTGGGGGGTCTTTTAGAGGAGGCTTGACAATTACCTAGCTGGGGTCATATGAACCCAGTATTCTCTCCTGCCCAGGGCAGGGGGGTGGACTTGTAGGGTCAGAAGGGACCTAAGTAGACGTTCATCCATGAATGAGTACCCTGCTGCTGGAGGCAGAGAGCCTGCCCTGGCAGGAGGCAGCTCCTGGAGGCTGGAAGCAATCTCTCAGCCTCTGCCAGGAGACAGCTGTCTCCTGGGTCCATACTTGCTACTAGCCCCTGGGCTAGCACACAGGAAGAGCCTGGAGCTCCCACAGGCTGCTGCAGGGGGGCAGAAGCAGGGTGGGAGCAGATCTGTTCTCAAATGCCTACTGGTATAGATACCTGCCCAGGGTGGGTTTACTCTGTAGTAAATTACTCTGGAGTAAACCCATCCAGCAGCACTTGCACATGTAGATGAGCCCAGTAAATACCAATATACCACAAATACCGACATTATTCACAGCTGGCAACTGTAGCACAGGGTTTGAGGGATTTGCCCATACTCGCTCAATTCAGAAACCCCAACCTGAAAACAATAATCAGAACCCACCCATAGGGCTCATGTCCCTATTGCAATACAGGACTTTTATTGTTTTGAGATTCCCTGACCTGTGTAGAACTGGGGCAATAGGTTTATGCTGGTCCATATCAAAGTCCCCATAGAACCTTTGAGTCAAAATGAGGGCATTCAGGCAAGATCAGAATAGAAAGTAGAGCTGTGCAGAGTTCAGTTCCTTATTCCAGTTGTGAAAATAAGGATGTGCAAAGTACTGTGGCTTGGGAGGTGGGAGAATACACAGCATCATCAAAGAGCTGGGCAGGACTGCTGTGGTGCTCTAGCTGTTTGCTGCAGCTTTTATTTCAAATGGCACTTTCTGCCTCTCTGACTGTCGAAGCCACAGCAATTAGCTGAGCAGCTCATTTGTAATTCAGCTACACAAGACACTATGGAGCAGTAGCAATAGCTCTTTGCTACAGCGCTGTAGCATCACCGGGCACAAACCACGACAATGATGCTACTGCGCAGAAGTAACAAGCTACTGCACAGTAGTATCTAAAAAAAACAAACAAAACAAAACTGTGCAGTGACAGGACTGCACAGTAATGCCGGTTACTGCACAGTCCTTTAGAACTTGGTTAAGCAAGTACTAAATGACTGCACAGTAGCAACTACGCAGTCCACTGCTTATGTAGAGGCAGCCAGTGTGAATTAACTGGGTTGTGAACCACTCAGATATGAAGAATCTGGATTGTACAGTACTAGAAAGCACAAAGGTCTCTCAAATTAATTTTGGCTTTCCTTGAGTCAATCTCAGCCAAAATGGAGAAGCAAACCTTCTGCCTCTTATACTCTAAGACTTAGCTTTATGTATTATTTAACCCCATGTGTAAAACATGCTAACTTATTCTTACTTACCTGTGTTAAATTCTCAGAAGAGGTATTATACTACAAATGAAGCCGAACTTTTGTTCCAATTTTAAATAAATGGAAAGGCTATATGATTTAACTGAAAGGCGCTGTATTTTAGTAAATAAAACGCTGACCTTCAGTTAGAGCTGCATACTAATTATTTAATATCTTTGGGCCTATATTTCCCCAAATAGAAAACTGAGATTACTCTAATTTGTTCACACCATGGAACAATCCTGAGCCCATGAAGTGGATTTAAGCGCAAATCCTGTTTATCCAAAAGTTTCCACCACCCTCCGTTAATTCTCTACAGCAGAGGGATGGCCAGGGACACAGTCAGAGTAGTGCTCCATTCTGGTGCTCCCCAACTGCCAAAAGAAATCTCTGTTGGCTAACTGAAACTGCTGGAGAATAATTTCACAATAAAAGAGGCCATAGTTACCTCAATTTTTACACAAACTGTATGTACAATGCAATGCTGATAAAGGCACTTTAAAATCAAGAGTAGCTACTGACTCGGAGAAGTCCCCCAAAAGAGGGAAATAATTTAACTTCTCAGCGCCATAAGAAAACCACAGAGATATATCAAAGATAAAATGTAGAACAATACAGTAATTTTAGCTCTAGCTCCCTACTGCATTGCTTTTCATTCATTTTCCTCTCATTGTATTCTCTTCATTTTTATTTCCTCAGAATTTGTAGTGATTTTCCCCATCACAAGCTCCCTCTCAATTGCATCTATTTCTTCTTTGTCTCACGTGGTAGCTGAGGTTTCATTCTGCTCTGATACAGTAGGAACCACCTGGTCCATTCTTTGGAATAATGCAAAAACATAAAAAAACCCAGAAAACCCACTGCCCCTGTCCAGAGTGGGGAAAATAAAGATAGCGAAGATAGAAATAAAGATTTGCTCTTTAAATGCACTGGGTTTTACTACAGTAACTTTTCCCCAATTATAAAACAAAATGGAATACTTTCTTACCTTTAGGGGTTTGAAAAGATTGCCTTTGATTTCTATTATGTTGAACCCCAGATTGAGCTCAGTCAGATTGGTGCAGGAATCAAACACCACATCAGAGAGCTCATGCAACTGATTGTGTTTCAAGTTTAGAACGGTTAACAGAGGCAGACTTTGGCACAGTTCTAGCTGTAGTTTGGATATGCTGTTGTATCCGGCATCCAAGTAAATCAGCTTGCTGTACTTTGTAAGATTTGCAGGTGGTAGCTTTTTTAGCTGGTTGTGAGAAATGTCCAAACCTGTTATATTAATAGGGAGGTCTGAAGGAATTTCAGTCAGTTTTAGATGACTGCAGTCAGCCACTTCATTTTTAATCTTACATTGGTTCTCAGCTGATACACATAGCAGAGAGATGGTCAGGAGACTGGACAAGCAGATCCAACAAGCAAGGGCTCTCATTGTTGCATCTACGAAGGTGAAGTGAACACATGCAGCACATATCATTTTGATAAAAAGCATACATAACAACTACTGCAAGTAAACCAGGCTTCCAATCAAGTTCTCTCACCTACATTACACACATGCTATAATACAGGCAGTCCTCGACTTACAACATTTCGAGTTACAACATTTCGCACTTACATTTATAAATTGTTTATAAATCAGCTACCCTGTTTCAACTTTATGACATCAGTTTCAACTTACGAGGCTTGATCCAAGGCGACACCATGCCAGTGAACAAGTTTGCTGTGTCACTCATCTCCCTGGAGAACATCTGTCCAAACTTCCTTGGACACTTTCTTTAAGAAAGCAGATAAGA
Organism: Crocodylus siamensis; assembly: GCF_052110815.1. Taxonomy (NCBI): domain Eukaryota; kingdom Metazoa; phylum Chordata; order Crocodylia; family Crocodylidae; genus Crocodylus; species Crocodylus siamensis. The sequence goes on from NC_143396.1 coordinate 66,470,569, forward strand.
CTCCAGAATAACCTGCAGCTAAGGCTCCTGAGAAGACTCCAGCCAAGAACCCTTCAAAAAGTCCAGCAAAGTCACCTCAAATAAGTTCTTCCAAATCAATACGATTGCTATTTACGATATAAATACACTGATGTAGCTATATTACTCATCTATAATTGATCAAGTACAAAATTCTGGGGTATTTTTTGTGAAAACAGGGTATCAGGCCTTGGTTCAGGAACGAATGTCCCATTTATAACATTGTTTCTTATAAGAAAATTGGTTCCCAGTTACAACATTTTGACTTAAGAGACAGTTTTCAGGAACCAATTGTGTCTAAGTCCAAGGAGAAGCCTGTATACAATTTGGTTATTTTAAACAATCCTCTTTCCTCTTATACAATACCACTGACTTTTGCTGAAAAAAAATGAAACCCAATCAGAGCTGCCACTTCAGGTGTTGTTTTCCATTACTGTCCCACTAGTATCTTAGTAGCAGTTACTGATGTTCTGCCTAGCCAAACTGTCTCATATATACAGGGTGTTTATAAAGTCTGTGTGCAACTTTAACTTTAATTTGGAAATACATGATAGAAGTAAACTGTAAATGGTGATTGAAAGCATAATTAATTAAGTTTTTTAGCATAGTGTAAGCTATGCAAAGGGTAAGGGTCACAAATGCAATTCATTACATCACTCAGCAACACCTGGGAAATGTTTTCTGCAAGTTCGAAAATTGGATAGAACGATGCATCACAAAAGGTGGTGATTATGTTGAAGTCTAGAAATTTGACCTGTAATGTGTTAAAACTTAATGAATTGATACTTTCAATTGCCACTTGCAGTTTGCTTCTATCATGTGTACATCCAAAGTTATCATCTGCACCTGTGGAGGAACAACCGGCTGGGGAACTCCCATCTTGTCAGTACAGAGGCAGAAAAGGATCTTGGAGTCATCATCGACTCCAAGATGAACATGGGCCGGCAGTGTGGGGAGGCAGTCAGGAAGGCCAACCGCACCTTGGCATGTATCCACAAATCCATCTCAAGTAGCTCCAAGGAGGTGATTCTCCCTCTCTATGCAGCGCTGGTCAGGCTGCAGCCGGAGTACTACATCCAGTTCTGGGCGCCGCACTTCAAGAGGGATGTGGACAACATGGAGAGGGCCCAGAGGAGGGCCACTCACATGATAAGGAGGCAGTAGGAAAGGCTCTATGAGGAGAGGTCATGGGACCTGAACCTGTTCAGCCTCCACAAGAGAAGGCTGAGGGGGGATCTAGTGGCCTGTTACAAACTAGTCAGGGGGGACCAGCAGGCATTGGGGAAGTCCCTGTTCCCCCAAGCACTGCCAGGAGTGACCAGGAATAACTGCCACAAGCTGGCAGAGGGTAGGTTTAGGTTAGATATCAGGAGGCGCTACTTCACTGTCAGGGCGGCTAGGGTCTGGAACCAGCTTCCAAGAGAAGTGGTGCAGGCTCCTACCCTGGGGGTGTTTAAGAGGAGGTTAGAGGAACACCTTGCTGGGGTCGTTTGACCTCAGTACTCTTTCCTGCCATGGCAGGGGGTTGGACTTGATGATCTGCTCAGGTCCCTTCCGACCCTACAAACTCTGAAACTATGAAAGGCTGAAGTTGCACAAGGACTTTATAAACATCCTGTATTCAAATTCCATTTGACAGCAATAGGCTTAAAAGGCCAGGGCTAGCTTGTACTATTATTGCATTTAAATAGATAAATCATTCATTTTGCAACTGGGTTCTGCCCAGAACTAACTGGCAGATGTGGGGCTGGATGTGGGCAGACAAGGGTCTTTGGGTAGATCCAGTATCTTTTATTAGACCAACTCAAATATCTGGACAAATTCTTAGGAAGCTTTTGGGCACAGACACCTCGTCAGGCTGAGGAAGTGCCTCCAGATAGTATAACAACTCAAATGCCATTGCCCAGGACCTGCATTAGGAACTGATGCAACCCTTACTTCAACCCATGTGAAGCAAAAGTAAAGGACACAAAAGCCTGAACAGGTATTTGTGTTTTTTTAAGAGAACAGTCTCATAACAAAACCTCTCTCAGTAACCTGGCGGATTAAATCCCGCAGTCATTCCTCTTGAGCAGGGTGGTAGCAGCTCGGACCCCCTGCGGTGGAAATATAGCTGGGAGAGGGGGGAATACAGAAAAGAGTGGCTGCCTTCTGGCTGCTCAGCTCTGATCAGGAAATGAGTGAAAACGAAACTCGGAGCGGAGGCGGGGGGGGGGAAGGAGACACTAGAGCAGGGATGGGGGGAGCAGAGCGACCGCAAAAATCAGCACCGGGGGGCTGGAGGGAGCGCTGCAGGCGTCAGGAAATGGAAAAGCAAGTAGCTGAAGGGGGGAGACGGCTGGAGGGCGGGAGGGAAGGAGATCGATCACTTGGCGGGGAGCCGAGGGGAGGGCAGCCCGGCTGGAGGGGCAGCGACGCAGACCTCACCTGCCAGCAGCATCCGGGCCAGGGACCAGGCCGAAGCGCAGGTCGGGATCCCTTCTTTTGCGAGCCCCGGACTCCAGCCAGCTCCGCAGACACCAGAAGAACAAGATGTTAAAAAGCGGAGGGGAGGGGCCGGGCCGGGCCGGGCCCTGCACCGCGTGGTGCTGCGCGGAGGGGCGCGTTAACACTGTCCTGCCTGGGCTGTTGGGGCCCTGTGCCCGCGGCCTGCACCCTCCGGCGGGCTGCTCAAATCAGATCCCTTCCCACTTCCTCTGCTCTCGTGGCATCTTCCCCTTCTTTTTTGTTGTGGGTTTTTTGCGTGTAAAAATAAGAAGAAAGGGCAGGCAGGTACCTGTTGCACTGAAGCCTGCTGTCCACCACCCCCGTGGAGCAACACCCTCCTCCGCCAGCTTGTTAAGCTCCCTGGCTTTTCCAAGGACGCCTGTCTTCATACTGTATTTTGGGCCTCTTCTCATTCTTTTTGGGGGCTCTTGAGTTTCCTGGGCAGAGGGCTGGCAGCAGAGTTGATAAAAATGCCACATTTTTCTCTTGTGTATGGTAGAAACCCCCCTCCTATTTGCCACCGATCTCTGGAAGATTCCTAATTCTCAGGTGACTGCTCCTGGATCTTTCTTCAAGTCATTAACCTTCCTTAGCCATAAGGCCAGGTACGGACATTGCACTTTTACCTGTATAAGTGATTGGAAACCTGGAACAGACCAAAGGTCAGCACATGTAGGCTGGTTTAAACATGGCAGAACCCGGTCTAAGTTTCCCTTTCTCGTGCCCCCACCAAAGGGTGAATGCTTTTTCTCTTCATACTGATCTAAACTATGCAGCTTACAAAAAACGGTGCAACTTAGATCGATTCTGCATTGGGCTTTTGTATGTCTGTACCTAGCCTAGTAGCCAACTTCAGCTGCTTTAGAGTTGTATTCAGGGTGTTAGCTATATGGTCCAACCAGATTTGTACAAACTGAGGAGCCAGAAGACTCTTTATCTTCAGTTCCCCCCTATTTTCAATACCAAATCTCTCAAGGAACATTTCTGATCTTAACTATGTCCATAGATATTTTTCACAGAAGAATCTGGTCTCCTCTTTGTTCAGTTAGGTCTCCATTTGTTTTGCAGAATCCATAAGACAGACTTCCCCTACTCAAGCGTGCTGGTTGCCAGAGGGTTTCCAAGGCACCTTCCAGCTTTAAGGCTTCTGGGGGTGGATCTGGTGAGAGAGGAGCTCCTGTCCTGGTTCCAAATTGAAATATTGTTGGCTATAGTTTTAAGAGGCAGAGAAAGGTGCTGGGGAGCTAAGTGCCCTTTGGTGTTTCTCCAAAGTCATGTTCCAATATTGTGAATACAGCACTGAAAACAGCTGCTTTTAAGCAAATAAACACTCCCCTGAGTGTCAAAAGCCCATTTTTTAGGTCTGTGCAAAGCAGCTAGTATTCGCTTTGGATTTGGATTCAGCCAATTCGGGGGACAGTGCTTTGATACAGTGATTTGAATTGCTATCCCAGTTCAATTAGGCCTAATCTGATTTGGAGATTCAACTGCTGCCCAATCTTCAAATCAGCCAGCCCATCCCCTCCAGCCCCTCTCCCAGCCCAGCAATGGCTGCCCCCCACCCCAGCTCCTGGCACTTGTTTAAAAAAAAAAGCCCCAGTGCTACCGGGTTGGAGGTGTTGATCCCCGCTACCCCCATTGCCTGAGGCTGAATGGGGGGGGCTCTGCATGGGTGCCCTGCTTGGGCCGGCTCTGGCCCTTTAAGAAAAAAAAAAGCCCAAAAAACCCCACACTCACCGCTTCTGGCAGGCCAGGGAGGGGGCCAATCCCTGCTGGCCTGTGCCAGATGAGGGGCTCTGCATGAAGCCTGAGGCCACTGCAGGAGTCCTGGGGCTTTTCTTGGGGTTTGTTTTTTTTTCCTTAAAGGGCCGGAGCTGGGCTGAGCAGGGCAGCCATGGGGGTGTCAGGGGAGTGGGACGGGGTCTCATGGCAGAGCCCCCCATGCAGTGTGGGTGAGCACTGGGGCTTTTTTTAAAGTATGAAGCTGGGGTGGGGGGCTGGCAGGGGTCCCCTCATGGTCCCCTCCCCCAGCCCTCCTCCCCTGCCCCTAGTACTTACCAGCTGAAGACTGCCTGAATCATCAACCTTTAAATTGGTCCCCTGATTCGATTAGGATTCAGAGATTCGGCCACCAAATCAGGCCGAATCTTCTCTGAATTGAATCACCACCTTAAGCTTCACATAGCCCTACCATCTTTGCAACATTAAGACTGTAGCCATGAACTGGGTTTTTGTTAACTTTCACTGTCTAAGTGGAAATAAAACACAAGGAAATCACACAAACCAGTGACAAGTGTATTGGATTTTGAATATTCTTCTATTTGAAGACTATTGTTACTAAGCAAATAATCTGCTTATTTATAGCCAAGGGCTATGAATTTGTAATGTTTCTTGAAACATCCCTTTTTGAAATGCAAGTAATGTAATGGGATAAAATGAAAGCTTCCAAAAAACTAACAGGACATGACACTGAAACTGAACAGTCAAAATTCAAACTGAGTAAAGTAGAAGTGTAAATAAGCAGTAAAAGCAACAGAAAGTTGTATTTTTAATTACCATACTTTCAGTCGGATAACCTGCAATGTTAATAGTGCACAGGTTAGAACCTTTGTTGTTTAACAAGTCTGTGTGTAGACAAAACAAGGGACATGTGTGCATGACACTTTAAACCAGGCTAAATGCTTTTGCACTGCTTTAATGGTGTCATAGATTTCATAGATTTCATAGACATTAGGGATGGAAGGGACCTCGGGAGATCATCAAGTCCAGCCCCCTGCCCAAAGGGCAGGAAGTCAGCTGGGGTCATAGGATCCCAGCAAGATAAGCATCCAATTTACTCTTGAAGGTGTTCAATGTAGGTGCTTGAACCACCTCCACTTGCAGACTGTTCCAAACCTTGGGGGCTCGGACAGTAAAGAAATTCTTCCTTATGTCCAGCCTGAAACGGTCTTGCAGGAGTTTGTGACCGTTCGACCTAGTCATCCCTTGGGGTGCTCTGGTGAACAGACGTTCCCCCAGATCCTGGTGATCACCCCTGATAAACTTATAGGTGGCCATCAGATCACCCCTGAGCCTGCGCTTTTCCAGGCTAAAGAGTCCCGTGGCTCTCAGCCTGTCATCATAAGATCTGTTTTCCTGACCTCTGATCATGCGCGTGGCTCTCCTCTGGACTCTCTCAAGCTTCTCCACATCCTTTTTGAATTGTGGAGCCCAAAACTGGACGCAGTACTCCAGCTGCGGCCTCACCAAGGCCGAGTACAAGGGGAGAATGACGTCCCAGGATTTGCTTGAGAAGCATCTATGGATGGACGCCAGCATTTTGGTCGCTTTACTAGCCGCAGCATCGCATTGCAGGCTCACGTTCATCTTGTGGTCAGTGATGACCCCCAAGTCTCTTTCATCTGTAGTGCTAACCAACGTAGCACTGCTGAGCCTATAAGGGTGCTGCAGGTTTTTCCTCCCAAGGTGGAGAACCTTAAACACCATGAGGTTCTCGTCTGCCCATTTGCTGAGCTTGTCCAGGTCAGCCTGGATCACCCGCCTATCTTCTGGCATGGATGCTTTGCCCCAAAGTTTGGTGTCATCGGCGAACTTGGCCAGTCCACTCCTGACTCCAATGTCCACATCATTAATGAAGATGTTGAACAGGATGGGTCCCAGGACAGAGCCTTGAGGGACCCCACTGGTCACAGGGCACCATGATGAGTGACTGCCATCAATCACAACCCTCTGGGTCCGACCACGAAGCCAATTTCTCAGCCAGCAGATCGTGGTGGAGCCAAGGCCACAACTGGCCAGTTTGGCCAAGAGGTGATCATGGGATACCAGATCAAAAGCTTTTTTGAAGTCAAGATATATGACATCAATCTCTTCTCCCTTGTCCAGGTGATAGGTCACCTGGTCATAGAAGGAAATGAGATTGGTCAGACAAGACCTACCTGCAACAAACTTGTGCTGGCTGTCCCTTAGAATGTTAGCCTGGGCCAGTCCCTCAAGGATGGCCTCCTTAATAAACTTTTCTAAGATCTTCCCCAGGATAGAAGTCAGGCTAATGGGCCTGTAGTTAGCCGGATCCACTCTCCTCCCTTTCTTGAAGATCGGCACCACATTGGCCTTCTTCCAGTCTTCGGGCACTACACCAGAGCGCCAGGAGTTTTCAAAGATCCGTGCCAGGGGCTGGGCTATGACGCTCGCCAGCTCCTTGAGTACCCTGGGGTGCAGATTGTCAGGGCCAGCTGACTTGAAGGTATCCAGCTTCTCAAGGTGTTTCTTCACGAGGTCAGCATTGACGGAGGGTAGGGGATCCCGCTCACCCAGATTTCCCTGTCCCATAGCAGGCATGGGCATCCTGTGTGACTGACGAAAGACTGACGCAAAGTACCTATTTAATAGGTTGGCTTTTTCCTGGGCGTCAGTTGTCAGTTGCCTCATCTGGTTTAGCAGGGGTCCAGCATTGCCCTTGCTTTTCCTCCGGCTCCCCACATATCTGAAAAAGGACTTTTTGTTGTCGTTGATGCCTGAAGCTAGTTGGAGTTCAGTTGCAGCCTTGGCTTTCCTGGTTTGGTCCCTGCAGGACTGGACCAGCACGGAATAATCCTCCTTGGAGGTGAATCCCGTCCTCCATCCTTTGTAGGCTTTCCTTTTTAGCCACAGTAAGTCCGCTAGGTCTCTGGAGAGCCAGGGGGGCTGCTGTGCCTTCTTGCTGCCTTTCCTCCATGTTGGAATAGATTTAGCTTGTGCATTGAGGATCGCTTCCTTGAGAAGCAACCACTCTTCTTGAACTCCCATCTCCCTGAGGGCCTGACCGACTAGCCTCTTGAGCTTATCAAAGTCGGCTTTTCTGAAGTTAAGGACTTCTGTGTTGCTGACTGACTTGCCAGCTTTAGGGCGGATGGTGAAGGTGATCAGCTCGTGGTTGCTGTCACCCAACTTCCCATCAATCACTAGGTCGCCGATTAGGTCGTCCCCCGTAGCCAGTACCAGGTCAAGCAGCGCTTTGCCTCTCGTTGGCCCATAGACTTCTTGAGTCAGGTAGAGGTCATCCACACACGAGAGAAAGCTTTGCGCCCGCTCAGATTTAGCTGAGTGATCTTCCCACGAGATGTCTGGGTAATTGAAGTCACCCATGACAACCAAGGTCCTGGAGCAAGCGGCCTCAGTCAGTTCCCGGGCGAACTCCTGGTCAAGCTCGGGACTTTGAGTGGGAGGTCTGTAGTAGACTCCCACCGTTGTGTCCCCTGTGCCGTATTCCCCACGAATTTTTACCCAGAGGGTCTCTAGCTGTCCATGCCGGTCGCCAACATCAGCTTGCAGGGACATGTAGCTTTCCTTCACATAGAGAGCTACACCCCCGCCCCTTTTGCCAACACGATCCCTCCTGTACAGGGTATAGCCCTCTATACCCGTGGTCCAGTCATGGGTGGAGTCCCACCAGGTCTCCGTTATCCCAATGACATCATATTTCTTTGCACTGAGGAGGAGGACGAGCTCGTCCTGCTTGTTGCCCAGGCTCCTGGCATTAGTGTCGGTGTTTGCATGCCTCAGTGGTGCATTAATTCCATCTGTTGCAGGAAATTCGGTAGTGTAATGTGCCTTAAATAACTTGGGGTGCAACAAACTAAAACTCCAAAGAGCGCTGAGGAGTTTTTAGTTTGCTGCCCCTACAGCCAGGAAGCGAAGCAGTGGGCTCCATGCAGCTCCACAGCTCTGCAGGAAGCCCTGTAGGCAGCCTGACAGCAGCCAGGGAAGGCAGGCTATACCCAAGAAAAGCAGAGTGCCTGGTTTCCACTCCCTGCCCCCCCAGAGCCTGCCAGCTTACGTGAACTGAGAGGGCCTGGTGCTTCCCTCCATGGCTGTGGTGCCCCCAGGACCACCTAAGGCGGGTGCTGCCTTGGGGTGGGGAGGCTACCATGGAGGGAAGCACCAGCCACCCTCTCCCCTTGCTGCCCAGGGACTGGTCTGCCTGCTGGAAACTTTCCCTCACCTCCCCACCACCAGAGCGACAGGTAAGTGCAGGATGTGTGCCTGACACGGGGGTTTAAAGGGCCCTAAATTGAAGCGGTGAATTAAAAAATCCACTGCTTCAATTTGGGGCCCCCATTTAGTCTACACACACCCGAGGAGGCTAAGTGCTGCTTTTAAATACAGCCCTAGAATGATTTTAGGCCCCTATTCAGCAAGGTGCTTAAATGCATACCTAACTTTTAAATAGGTTGATGGTCCCTCTGGCTTGAGGTTTCTTCCCTGCTTAGAAGTTAGGCATGGGTTTAACTGCTTTGCTGAACAGGGACTAAGTTAAACACATAAATGTTTTGCAGGACTGGCAGCTAAATGTAGCTTTAGTGCCTGTAATTAATATCAGGATTTTGCACCTTTATTTTAAACACAGTGTCTCCAAAGTTTCATTAGGAAATGTAGCCTAAAGCCAAGTATTTTGACAAGGTGAACCAGCTTGATTGACCCTTGAGCTCCATCCAGGAGAATATTGTTCCCTTTAAATCTTTTGAAAGAGAGAGTACCAACAGGTGCTAAACTCCTGTAAAATAATTTTTGGTAAGTTGTTTTCAAACATGCTTTATAATTTAGAAAATTATTACACTTATTTAAACATTTTAAGATCCATAATAAATATTTTGATTCTATATTAGAAGGAATAAATTCACTTCAAGCAATAAATTGTCATATATAGCAATTGTGTCCTTTTGCCATAATATTTCCTTATTTTTTTAAAAGGTATTTCTTTCCATCATCGCTGTGTGGGAGGCTCAGACAAAGGCAGGATATTGATAATTGCCCTAACCTGCAAACACACTTCCTCTTGGTCTTCATTTCCAAGCTATAGCTGTGTGTTGCAGATATGATTTTTTTTCTGCACATACAGCTAAAATTATCATCCAGGCTCTCATAATTTTTCACCCAGATTACTGCAGCATCCTTTCTCTGGCCTTGAATCTTACCCTGCTGATACCCATGTAGATTGTTTTGTTGCTTTGACCATGTCAGCCTTATCCAGGAGCAGATCCAGAGGGGACATGGTAGCCTGGTCATATCCTCTTTTCCACAGTGTAGCCCATCAGGTCTGGTTTCCTACAGCCCTGAACAGCTGGCGTTCCCTCCAGCCAAGCAGCAGGCACAGGGAGGGGGAACTTGCCCACTGCTGGTACTGTCCCAGCTGAGCCTGCTCTCTCTGCAGTCATGGCCAGAGTGGGACAGAAGAGGCTGGGACTGTGGTTACAGCTGGTAGGTCTCCCCTTCTTGCACACAGAGGTGTAAGTGGGGAGGGTGAAGTGGGAATGGGAGGGAAGGGACATGCTGGTGAGCACAAAGGACAAGGGTGTCAAGAATGGAGAGGGGTTGACAGTCCTACCTGATTTCGGGACTTAAAGATAATCTCCCACTGTTGTTCTCACAGTGTGGTCTGCCCACCTGAGGCGGGTGGGGAGAGGGAGCCTGGGAACAGGTTACAACTATCTCTGAAAGGACAGCTTGCTTATGAATCAAATACAGTGTAAGAATGCTTCCTGCCTCCCATTTAGTTCTCCACCTAAGTCTTGTCAAACAGAGGTGGAGCCAGTAACCTTTTCCCTACCAGAACTCTGTGACTAACTGTGGCATCCTTTCCAGAGCTTGGAGTTCTAGAGTGTGTTGATGGTCTATGGACAGGGCCTGTAGCTGTGGCTCAAAAGAAGGCACTTCATCATGTGGTCCTGGAGTAATTTAGTATGCATTAATTGCTTCCTTCTTCTCCAAATCCTAAACCCAAAGTGGCCAACTGTGCTGTAGAGCAGTAGTCAGGATTTCTGGTGGCTCATGTCCAAGGCTGCTACTGCTGCTTCTCCCTGCTGCCTGGCTGCAGCACAGTATGGGCAAAGCTCCCCGGGTGCTGCTGCCCAGCTGCCAATGCTCCCCAGTTCTGCAGGCCTGATCCAATGGCTTCAAGGCCCTGTGAACTATGGGTTGCCAAACCCTGTTTTAGGATACTCTCCAGGGCAGCTGTCTGCCTCACACTAAATCATATCTGATTCCTGGGGTTCATTGTGCTGAACTCCCAGAAAAGCCTCTGTGTTACTAAACCTCCAAAAGATGCAGACTTCATTCTCTTCCCCATTCAAAGCTGCTCAATAGAAGGAGTCTTGCACTGCAGTGTCCCAAAAACCACCACCAGTGCTCTCATCCTGCAGTTTTGGGTTCAGTGCTAATACTGCAGTTGGATCCTTTGAGTTGTCCCTCCTTGAAACGCTAGGAGGTGGCTCATTAAATGTGGCATTGGCTCCATGTAGAGAAATTAGAAATCAGAATGGCCATTAGTCAGCTTCCAGTTACGGGTTGGAACTGGTTGAAATGCTTCATTTCTGCGTTACTGTAATGTTTTGTTTAAACAGTACCAAACCCCTTCATGTATGGAACATTGTTTTGTTTAGACAAAATATGGAAATGTTTCATTTCAACATTGCTGAAATGTTTTGTTATTTCAGAATGTTTTTTTTCCTAGCATTTCCAGTTTGTCAAAAAAAGAAAATTTCTGGGTTGCACTCTGACCCACAACAAATTCTATTCCAAATTCCACTCCCAAGTTTTTTTTATGATTATTATTGGCAATTGTAACAGGGAACTGCTGTCTCTGTTACCAGGAAAATCTGAAAGGATGGGAAACCTGGAGCAAGGAAGCATAGTAAGGAGCAGGGTCCTAGGTGAACTGAGCCAAGGACTAAACCGCCAGGCAGCTAATGAAGCAATTAGCTTAACCTGGTCCTCGGGGGAGGTGGGTAGAAGAGCCAGTCCAAGCTGCCTGGGTGGGAACTGGAGGTGAGAAGGCTTTGAAGAAGGTAGGGCTTGTGGGCGATATTTACCCTAAGGAAGGGTGACTATTTGTTTTATGAAGCAGCTTGCTTGTGTTTTTCCTTTTGTTCCATTTTGAGCTTGTAACTGGATAACTGAGTTGTGCCTGTGGAGACAGAGAAGACCAGGAGCAGGGATGCCTGGGTGGGCTCCTCTGCTATATATGCCAGAAGTTTGCTCTAAGCTAGAGGGGTGGAGACAAGTGTAGTGAAGCTGAATCCCTAGGAGAGATTACCATCAAGTAAGGTTGAACCTGGGAGCTGAGACCTTAAGCAGTAGATCAAGGTGGAAGGTGCAGCCAGTGAAAAAATGAACCAAGGATATGACTAGGGCTAGATTAACCCTTTAGTAAGCCCTAGGCAAGTCAACTTGTGGGCTGTTACTTAATACTGTATATTTTATATTACTTCTTTTCACTCAATAATTATAATATATAAAATAAACACAACTGGGCCCCTTCTTCACTTGGGGCTCTAGGCATGTGCTTAGTTTACCTATGCATTAATTTGGCCCTAGCTAGGACAGCTGAAACCCTGACAGGTGCTCTAGAGCACTCTCTTAAAGAGTAAGCACTCTACCAGCAGTGTTTCTCAACCTGTGTGTCGTGACCCAAAAGTGGGTTGCAAGATTATACAAAAGGGTTGTGAGCAAACTTTTTAAAAATGGATTTTCCTTTAAAGGAGAAAAATGTAGGAAACCATGGCTTTTCCTTTGCAGGCTGGCAGAGTTCCAGCCTGCAAGGGGCTTTTGGGGGGGGAGAGGCTTGCCTTACATGCTGGGGGGCTGGGGCAGTAGGTGGGGAGTAGGAGGTATTGGGTCTGGACTAGCCATCAATATTTACAAATGAGTCCTGGTACAAAAAAGGTTGAGAACCACTACTCTACCGAGAGCAAAGCCCCCAGATGGAGATGGTCTGAGGCTATTCCCAGCCCCAGGGACTGCCTCCCTTTACAACAAACAAAACACTGCCAAAGTTAGGGCAGGCAAGACACTGGAGGTGAGGTAGGTCTGGAAAAGAGCTGGCTGGAAAGGGGGCACACCACAAGCGGGACACCTGGTGCTGGGGTGACTCCTCCTCCTCTCCAAGGGTGGTGAAAGAAAAATCTATTCTGTTATTCATCCAAGTGCTTTAAAAGAGGCAGCAACCTTCCAAAATCCTTGCTGCTATCCGGGATTTACTTCCATCAAGTAAGCACATGCATCATACAACATTAGCCTTTCTACCTTGCTGTGGTTTCTACTTCCCATTATCTACCCAAGGTACTTAAACTGTTTGATTTTTGAGGTAACCAATCTTTGCCCTGTTCTCTTCCTTCCCCTGGGTCTCACTGAATTTTTGGAGTTTTGCTTTCCAACCAATGAGTGATGGAGGTCTGCTCCTTGGTGGGGGGGCCCCCTGCACCCAGGGGAGCCTGATAATTGGTAGCTTACCCTCTCCCATGCTAGAGGGTAAGCTCTGAAGGGGCAGTGCTAGATGCTGAAAAGCAACAGCTGATAACAACACCATCCATCATGCATTCCTGATGCCCCCCGAACGGTCTGAGGGAGTCCCAAGACTTGAGCAGCCCTGGGATTGTCCAACCTGCTTGGCAGGCTCTCAGGGCACCAACCACTCTTCCCTCTGCTCTGGAGAAGAGGAGGGTGACTGGAGGGTACTGGAGATCCCAAGGAGCTGCGTCATGCTGCATGGAAACAAACCAGCATTGCACATGGTGCTAGAAAACATGGAAGTTGCCAGCTGTTTGTGGCAAAATCACTAGGCTTCTTCCATCACAGACTGCTGGAATGCTCTACATTCCATGTTTGTGCAAGGGGAAACAGCATTTTTTCCTGACACAAGCATAATGTCTGTCTGTAGCCTAAGCCTTGCACCACTAATAATATGGGTGTGGGCTACTGCTGCAGAAATGCAAACCCCAGGATTTCTAGCATGGGCTAAGCCACTGAGGGTGGTAGAAGCCATGGCACAAGCTTTTAAATGTGAACATTAATGTACATTAGATAACCAGCTTAATATATCAATTTAGTGAAAAGCGGTGATTACGCAGTATTTTACTTTTAATAATGTATATCATGTAGTCTCTCTCACTTTTACCTATTTAGCTGCTTTGAGTTTGGGAACTTGTTTGGTTTTAGAGGGGGGGAGGGCTTCTAAGCTAATTTAATGTCTTTGTCCCTAACATGAATAACTTAATTTTAAGCAGCACTTTCAATCGGGAAGAAGTGTTCTTCAGCTTGACTGAAAGTTGCAGCTGAAACTATTGTCAAGAAAGCTCCAGAAAGAGTGACTTGCTCATCAGTAGAGCTGATCAAATATTTTTTACAATAGAGGTTTGTCAAAATGTCTCATGAACATAATTTTGATCATCTTTGATAGGAAAATGTCAAATTATTTTAACTTTCTCACTTAATTTTAATAATAGCAAACATTATATAAATAAATAGTAAATGCAAGATAGGTTATACTAACTAGATCATAATAAATTAATATTTTAATGCATTCAAAATGTCAATATATTATACAAGTAGAAATGAAATTAAATGATAACACAAAATAAGTTAACATTATCTAAACAAAACAGGTTAGCGTTCTTAATAATAATAATAAAACAGTCTTTCTATTTTGCATTAGAATTTTTCTTCCAATGGAAGAAATTCTTTATCTTCCAACAAGCTCTGCTTATGTTCTTTCCAGGTGTCTGTATCTCTTGTATGGCTGCTTGGCAGATATTTAAGTGTAATACTAATTCCACAGAAGGAGAATAATTTTTATGAATTGGGCTAAATGAGGAACAGCTGGCAAGCAAGGAAATCAAAGGAAAAGTAAGAAAGCTTTTCTTCCACATGATCATTAGTACAGCTATCAGACTTTATATTGTAACAAAATCTTTATATAGAAGCTTAGTTGGCATAGATTTAGCTGACCATTATTCTGCAAATGGAATCCAAAACTTTAGGTTATTGTTCATGATCTTAAAATGTCTTATGCTATTAAAAGTATCAGTGTATGCAGAGTTTTAATCTATAATTAAACTGTGAAAAAGCATCTTTCAATTCCTTCTGGACAGATGAGAGGCACAAAATAGAAAAGTGTCTTAGTACTTAGATTACTTAAACCAGTATTATTCTAATATATTTATAATCACTAAATAAAAACAAGGCATCCAATTTAATTCATAACAACATCTCAGACAAATCTTCTTAGAATGCACTCTGGGCTCAAACTTTACTAAAGTGGTTGAAATCAGTCACAGCATTTTCAGACATTTACTAACCAAAACTGAAGTTAAAGTATTTCTCTTTTAAATAATTTTAAAATATTGGAATTGGTTAAATGCCTTTTTATGTTATCAGAGTCTTTCCATTGTATTAAGAAGGCTTGAGTTTTGAATTATAGTTGCATAGTATTAAGAGCCAAATTTGTAGGTTTCAGGGTGGCAAAAAAGCACATGAAAGAATTTCCCAATGGGAGTATTAAGTCACTTGCACAACCAAATTTAGTAGTTCTATGCACAGAAATAGTGCATAAAATCATAGCCTCCTAAGGTTCTTAGTCCAGTCCCCTGCTCAAATCAGGAGTATTCGTGACTACATCTTCCCCGCCAAGTGTCTGTTTAACCTGCTCTTAAAAATGTCCAAGGATGGACAAGCTCTACGTAGCTTGTTCCAATGCTGGACCACCCTCATAGTTAGAAAGCTCCTGCTAATGTTAAGCCTAAAGTTCCTCAGCTACAGTTTGAGGCCATTGCCCCTAGTCCTGGCCCTTATGGCCACAGAGAATATTCAGAGGTATAGTGAACTCATTCAGTGCCCAGGGAAGATGAGGACAAAGTCTTACCTGCTGTTGTGGGGCTCCTTACACTCTGACAGCTGTGTGGCATAAGCATCTGGGTTCTGAGCTCCCCAGGGACTGCCAGTCTGGTGCTTCCTGTAACTTGGCGTTCAGAACTGGTGTGCCATTTGTCCAACCCAAGGTATGCTACTGAGAATAGTCTATCTTCATCCCTTCTATAATTGTCCTTCTGGTATTTGAAGACTGTTATCAAATCCCCTCCTCCGTCTTCTCTTCTCCAGTCTAAATAACTGTAGTTCTTTCAGCCTTTCCTCACAATTTGTGTTTCTCAGGCCTTTAATCATTTTTTGTCACTCTGTATTAATCTGTCCCCTTCTTTCTTGAAGTGTAGGTCCTAAAACTGGACACAGTATCCCAGATGAGACCTGTCTAGTGCCCAACAGAATCACTTCCCTTGATATGCAAGTGATATTCCTATTACTACAACCCAGGCTGCTGCTGGCCTTGTTTTGTTTTGTTTGGGTTTTTGGGGGGGGGGAGGGGGGCTGTTGGTTTTTTGTTTGCTTTTTTTTTTTTTCTGGTCTTGGCTCACATCCAGCTTCTGAATCACGGTAACCCCTAGACCTTTCTCTGTAGTACTTCAGTTGAGCCAATCATTCTCCAGTCTGTTTGTTTGTTTGTGCATGTGGTTATTTTGTCACAAGTGCAAGACTTTGTCTAGCTTATCCAGGACATTCTTGTAATGAGGCCAGGTCAGAGACCTAGATCCAGCCAGTACCAATCAGAGGATCATAGGAGCTCATCCCCAGAGGCTACAAGGAAACTGATACCACCTACAGTGAGCCCAGATCAGTGCCTGGGACCCAGCAATCAGGGCAGCCAGTGCTCAGAGGCCATAAGTACCAGGCTGCACCCAATCCAGCTTCTAAGACTTAGGCCCAGCTCTCAATACTCTCCCTAGATAAAGGCTTGCTTGTGGTGGCTGTCTTCTTTCCCTCTTATTGGATCTCTCATTTTGACTCTTGGCTCCTGATTGTGGTCCTGACTTCTGGCATAGGCTCATGCTTCCAGTTTTGCCTGCCTATGCCCTGGTCCCTAGCAATTCTGGATCCTATTTCTACTCTGTATTCTATTCTACATGGAATTCTACTTGACTTGGTCTCATCTGTGAATTTGCTAAGTGTACTCTCAATCCTATCTTCCAAATCATCAGATGTTAATCAGTACTGGGCTCGGGACATACCCCTTGTACTTGCCAATGCATAGTTTTGTGAGATTAAAGTTTGATTCAGTAGTAATGTAAAGCAAATAAAGAAGCTAGCTATATATTACTGTACTCTCCAGAGCTGAAGTATTAACCATGCTCTCAGGATGCCCTCTCCTCCCTGTGACCAGAGTTGCCCATCACTTTGGGGAGTACTCATTTATTAGGAGTACGTTTCTGTGGGTCTGTAATTCTATCAATATGCTGCTTGTGTTTCTATATGGAGCTGTATCTCTCCCTTCTGCAAGTCCTCACCCCCCAGTGGAGCTATCTTGCAGAACTTGGTTTCAATGGTGCTGGGTTCCTTCAGCCACCAGATCAGTCTAACACATGTACACACGCATGCACACAATAGGCCTGAGCCAGGCTAGGTTATTTAGCATTGACAGGCTAACACCCTCATATGCCTTGAACTCATCAGGGCAACAATAAAATGCAGTCCGACACAAGCACACAGGTTAACAGCACAGCTGAGTCAGGCCAGACTATTCAGCATTAATAGACTGACACCCTCATGTGCCTTGAACCTGGTTCATTAGGAGAATAATAAATGCAGTTAGACACATATGCATACATGCCCTAACAGAATACGTCTGAGCAGGCTGGGTCCAATCAGCACTCTTAGTTGATACCCTCATGTGCCTCAACTCAGCACATCACAATCTCTAGTCACAATGGTCCTAGTAGTAACCCCCTTGATGAGCAGACTCCACTGTGGTTTTGGGCATTACGGGGATCTTTGGCTTATGTAAAAGAAGTGTTGCTGCAGAGCAAATGGGGAGATCAAGGGAAAGGAGTAGGTGAGGTTCAGAGAGAAAGTATAGCAACTAGCTTGACCGTAAAAGTTATTTACTGCCAGGTATATGAACTTATGATGATACCAGTAATAATAGCCATACAACAGGGAAACAAATAAACAGTTACAGTATTTCATAGTTTCAGTTAGGTTTTTGGGGCAGTCTAGCTCAAGTTTGATTAGCAAAAGTCAGGTTTAGAAAGCTATGTCTGGAGTAAGTGAATAAAAGTCAGGTTCCTGGAGGAGGAGAGAGAGAGTTGGGGTATCGCCACTCAGCGAAGCTTGAACCAGTTGAGGTTCCCAGGTGGTGTTGGATCTTGGAGACGGGCAGAGTCCTCAGCACGATCAATGGAGAGATTCCAGGCAGAAAAGGAGTGGAACTGGTGCAGCTTTGGATCCAAGCACCAGGACAGAAACTTGAGCTTGAGTAGGGTTTTTTGTAGAGAACTAACAATGACTCAAGGGAAAACACTAGGTTTGTTTAGGGGTAAACAGTAGCTCATATGCTGGATAATAGGAACTGATCACTCCTGGCCATGGATGGCATTACTCTGAGGGAGCTCACAATACAGACGGGCGAATTCAGCGTTTTGGGTACCAGTAAAGGAGTCATTACCAGAATTGGTCTGAGAAATGCTGAACTGGGTGTGTGTGGATGTGGGTTGATTAGCATTTGGAGCAGGGATCCCCCATCATGCAGTGCTCCCCTGACTCTCGTCCCAGAATTCAGTGCGGTCCTTGCCTTGGAATCTCTGTTCTCCATCCTGAATGGTAATGAAGGTGCCTGTTCCATCTGCCATTTAAATAAGTTGTCATCTGGTTCCATCTCAGATGCAAATGAGATCAGGGGAGTTGCTTCACTCTTATCACCCTTGTCTGGAGTGGTTTTGGTGCATCTCCCACTGCATCTTCTTTGTCTTCTGTAAGTCCTTCCTCTAATCGGTTCTTGTTCAGGCAGAGATGGGGAGGGGGAGAGTCCTTAGTGAGTCAGACAGGCTGCATACTGTGTCAGGGTTCCCCAAGAACATGGAGCTGAGAGGTAACGTCCCTTCCCCACCACCAGAATTAATTCAAAATGTCTCCCTAGCATACTTAAGAGCAGTGCTAGAAACATCCCAGAGAGTCCTCGCCACATCAGTTCTGAGTCTGAAGCGTGTGAAATCGGAGTGCGGGGATAGGACTTAGCTTTTGATGGCAGCCTTGAGAGCATCACGTAGGCAGTGTAGACATGTCCTAGGTCATGTTCTCTTGGACTGTGGAATAGTCTTCTGGGGGAAGTGGTGGGACTCTGCCTCTGGCACTGTAAGGATTGGGTCGTGAGTAATCTGGCCTAGTAGTTAGGCAGGAAGGGCAGGAGCTAGAATCCAAGCTACCAGATCCAAGGGGGAAATCCAGAGGCAGAGTTGGAGGTGCAGATGAGGTTGGGGTTCAAGAGTTAGAAACCAAATCCAATGGGAATTTCCAGGAAGCCAAAGTCTAGAAGCAGAGCTTAGCAGGGTCAGGAGTTGGGCAACCAAGAGCACAGGATACAGAGAGGCTAATCACGGCAGACCCACAAGTAGAACTTTTGGCAAGCCTGCAGTCTGCTGCCATAGATGGACTTCAGTGGGAAGCTGCTCTCCCCAGCAGCCAGTCAGGAAGCATCAGCAGGACTGACTTGTTCATCAGCTGGGATGAGGCTGCCACTTAAAGCCTCTGGAAGGTTTAGCCAATGAGGCAATTCATCCTGGCTGGGCTGCCTGTTAGGGCCCCTGACAGGCACATTTTAAAATAATATTTAGGAGAGGCTGTTGATGTGAAATTTTACCATCCTCTTTATCCCATTATCCAACATCTTTAAAAAGGGGTTGTTCATTTATTTGTTTTTTAAATTAAAGTATAATTATTTAAACTTTGTCCACAACAGTGTGTCAGACCATGGTCAGTTGTGTACAAAGATGGCTGTCAAACAGGGCTACCATGTTAAGCTAAATAGCTCTTCCAACATGGTCATAGTTGATCATTTCAGGGCTGTTTTAGATGAGATTCTGTTACTCTGATATCAATATTTAATATGTGTAATAAATTCTATTATCAATAATTATTCTGTACACAGAATATAAAAGTAACTATGGTGCAGTATCTTTCAAGAACTGTACTTTTTTTTTTTAGTTGTTTATAGGTGTCACTAACCCCTCTCTCATAAGGAACACCAAGGAAAGTAAAAAGCAATTTTTGAAGTCTTACTCAAACTAGTAAATCGACATATAATATCTCCGAATAGAAATATTCAACTGGGTAAATACTGCAAAATATTTCCTGTATTCACATTGCTGTTTTGAAAACCTGTGTCTTTGGAAGGGTTTTGCAAGAACCATGTCAATAACTGTTGTATTGTATAGAGGATCACATCATACAGTGATAATTGGTTAGAAAGTCTTGGAATGAAGCAGACCCCTGTCATTGTCTTTGGCTCTGAGTACTACCTGTGTCGTCTTTCTCCTAGTATGTCAGTGAATAAATTTGCGGTAGAAATATTTGGATTTAAAAAAGAAATTTAAAGTATTTATTTCAGAAAGCAAATTGTGTTTTCAGCTTCCATGAATACTGGCCCTAGAAACTCAATAAATTGAAACAGGCAAACCGTTCTCTGTCAAAATAAATCAAGTCTTGCACCTTGAATTTTTGTAGATTAGTTGCCTGCAAGTGAACTTTAGAGCAAGAATAATTTACAGAGGTTATTTGGTGAATAGCTCAAATGTTTTAAAAACAAACAAAGATCTTAATACAGCACAGCAGTTAATCAAAAACTGCAATCTTTACAAATGTCCAGCCAGGGTAGATGGAACCTGCACACTGAGTGATAATACCAGGCAGTGGCTCAGGGATCTGGTACCCCACGAAAGAAGTAGATGATAAGGTAAAACATGCAGTAAATTTTTATAATTTTCAGTTAGTTCTATTTTGCTGCTATGGTCATAAGTTCTTAAAATAAACAGTAAAATCGTGCTGTGTAAATACTCAAACTCATTGAAATTTACATTACCAAAAGTTAGAGATACCTACAAACAACAGGTTATTGAAAGAAAATGTGTGACACTATTCTACTTGGCATATACCTGGTTTCTTATTTTGTGAATATAGTTATAGAATACTGTGGTGCCATCTGCTGGTTTCTAAATAATGTTACAGCGCAACTACTGTGCAAATACTTCATCTCAAGGAAATCCAAATGTAGGGTCTGTTATGTCACATAACAAACATTCAGTACTACAGGCGAGCCTCGCCATTCGCAGGGGATATGTTCTTGTGTCCTCCGAATGGCGAAATCAACAAATGAGGCACTGCCTTCATGAATGCAGTCTGTATTCATGAACTCAGTCCCCCTTGGCGGCTGGGGGGGTGCCCGGCTGCTCTGGTGGCAGCAGGAGCCCAGCGGTGGCAAGCGCAGAGCTCCTGAGGAGCTCTTTTAAGTGTATTTAAGAAGTGGGTTTGGCATTTGCCTAAAAGTCGAATACAAGAACCCCTCACTATTCATGGGTTCAGCATTCATGGTTTCAAATATTTACAAAGTAAAAAGCTTTGAATTCTTAACTAAAATGATTTTGAGAATTAATCATTTTAGGTGTTTAGGAGAGGAGGTAGATGTCTCACTTTGGACTACCACGTTAGAAAATGTTGGTCTTAATTCCTTTGGTCTTCACTCTAGCCATCTCTACAATGGTGTAATTGCTTAGCTATCTCAAAAGAGGTGGTAAGAAATAATTAACATGAAAAAACATTTTAAGAGCTACAAATGAAAGATTCTGTAGCTGAAATCTTATCCCATGCTGACTTCAGTGGGAACAGGACTTCAAGATGAGTGCAGATGATTCTTCTTACCCTCTCACAGATTAAATCTCTCAAGGAAAATATTTAAGTTATGATATTTTGACCTCCTGCATAACACAGAAAAGAATCCCACCAAGCAATTTGCTATCCATAATATCCATTGCTAAAATAAACAACCAATAAATAGACATGTGGACAGAAAACTGGGCCTTGTAAGGTAGAAAGTACTAAGGAAGGAGAAGGCATAGAGAATGATAGGGAAAAGTGACAGAAACAGTAAGGAGAATGGAAAATAAGAACAAATTATATATATTAAAAAAACCCAAATAAACATGGGGCTGCTACTGGGAGTACATTGTAATGTATGCAAGCTGAGTAATATATTTAAAGTGGCACCCTCTGAGTTTTGTGTTTAGAAACAGCTGGAGGATCAGTGTATGTATATATATATATAGGTACCTGTCTTACAGTTTATAAAGATAAGAAAATATGGTTACTTGGGTCATGCTGTATCCTATTGCTCCTTGCATTGCTTGTGTAGAGCACAAGAATGATACTCGTCTTGGAGAACTTCAGAACCTGGATCAGCATAACAGAAATGCCAGTTACAAATGGGTATGTGTTCTGGCCTCATTTGTCCCTTTATTAATGGAATATTTTCTTTTGTCTACTTTTGTGTTTCTCAGATCAGTTAGTTTCCATGTGGCATTAGGCTTTTTCTGTTAATTATTAGTTTAATGTTATACAGGTGCTTGAAAATGAGAGCTTTAGAAACCAAGAAAACCTAAACTTACAGTAGATGCTGGGTGCTAATATTTTTACCTTGAAGTGAGAGGAACATTCATAGCCTCCAACTTCTCTTAGAAGTTGGTGGAAAACCCAAAAGTGGTCAGGAATTATTTGTGAACAGAAGAGGGGTGCCACATGCCCCCCTCACTTGCCTTTGGCCGTCATTTTTATACCCCCTTTTAATTGGTGCCAAGGGAAGAGGGGAAAATGTTTTTTTTCCTCTTGCGACAAAGAGCAAGATGTAGACCAATGGCTTGAAGTTGCAGCAAAGCAGATTTAGATTGGATAAAAAACTTCTTCAATGTTAGAACAGTGAGGAAGTGGACTAGACTGCTTAGGGAAAGTTGTGGAATCTGCATCACTGGAGGCAGGGTTCGAATTATACTTTGACTCTTGGGAGGGTTAACACTAAGTTAAACCAGTTAATTGATTAACAAGTCCACCTAAGTGATTTCCCCCCCACGTTCCCCATACCTTTTGGATAAGCATTGGTCGAAGATGATCAAAAAGTAGTCATGCCTATGCTGGGATATCCTATGGTTACTTTCCATGCTTCTGGGTTTCGATGGTTGTCTCGTAGGCCTGGGAAGAAATATTCTTCCTCTGCTGTTGCCACATGTTAGCAGTTTCTCTTCAACTTCCTTAGGACCGTTAAATGTTGGCTGCAGCAAAGGCTGGGCATTTTGACTTGCATGTTCCAATGTTTCTGCTAGGATCAAAGCTGGGAGGTTCCTGGATAGAGAGTCTTGCCCTTCTAATCAGGGTCAGACTGATCACCACACTGGGGTTCAGGAAAGAACTTTACCCATTGTCAGGCTGGTGTGGGTTATGTGGGGTTTTGCCTTCCTCTATACCAGGGGGCATGACCACTGCCTTTGGATCTGTCAACTGCATTTGAACATGCCTTGCAGCAGCAGGACTTAACTACCATTGTTCCCCTTTACCTGCGGCAGAGTAAGATGCTAAGTTTTGTGGTTGTGATTTATATATATATCTGGTTTAGTTAGTCTAGAAAGTGCAAATCTACCCTCTTTCTGCCTTACTCAGGTAAGGGATTGGGCTAGAAGACCTCTAGAGGTCCCTTCCAGCCCTACTTTTCTAGGATTCTATGAAATTCAGCAGCTGTAAATAAAAATAAATACTTGTGCCTATATGTACCACAAAATGTGGGCAACAAATATGGATGTACTTGCATCTTGTCTGAGCACTTCAGAACTTTCAGGGGCATAAACTATTTTAATTTCAAAATTGGAGTTGAAACTCAGCAGCAAAACTGAAAGAGAAAATGAAATTCGGTGTCTTCATTTTTAGGGGATTATGGAATTTAAGTGCTATGAGGCAAATAACAGTGTAAAAGCTGATCAGATACTGTCCACTTTGGAAGTGTGAAGAAGAACATCTTAACTTGGCTATGTGAAATTGTGTTAAATTTTGGAGCTCAAAGGCTGGAAACAGATGTCATTCCTTCTGCCAAAATAATTTTTATGGCACTACAAAGAAAAAAAAACCCCCCAGATGTTCAGGCTCTTTGTTGCTCCATGACTGCCTTTGTTGATGGCTACAACAATAGGTACCAGTAATTTGTCCCACTTTTTATTGGCAGCTGCCCATGTTCTCCTGCCATAAAGTAAATAGACATCTTGAAGGGGCCAGTCCTGAGCACCTGTGGCAGAATGGGGGCCCTTAAGCCTGGTAGCACATGCCCAGCTTTCCTCTCCTGCATGTATGCATTCCTGGGAATCTCCAGGGTGCACCTGTGTAGGTGAGGAACCCTGGTTTACCCCGCCTACAGAGACCAGCCCTGGAGATTCCCAAAGATGCATTTTCTTGTAAGCAGGGAACACGTCGCTGGTTGTCTCATGTGATCGACAGGTGGGATAATGGGCCACTTGCGTTTCATTCAGTGAAGTGGATCAGCTGTGCTGGGACACATCCTGGCACAGTTAATTTGTTTCCTTTTGGCAGTGTCTATTTCTTACCTGGCTACACCCAAGGGTATGCCCCGTCCTCAATTGGGTGGGATAGGTGGGCAGGCAACGGGGCTATGAGAGAGAGGGATGCTGTAACTCGGCTACAGATCCCTCTATTCTCTATAGAGCGACACCACAAAAATACTTCTTAACTATATACAGAATTTATTTAGTATATAAAGAATTATATATGCCAAAGCAATAGATATTATTAGAGAGAATTTAACCACTATACACTCTTATACATACATAACCTATATTCGGAAGTGGGGTTGCGCAGGATATGCTTTGAGAGTGGCCACCTTACCCAGGACCCTGATATCCTTAAGGTAAGCCACTAAGCCCACAGGATGATCTCGTGTGGGTCTCCTGCAGGTAAGTACCAGGTTGTTACTACTGGAGTCTATTTTCTTGTTGAGTATTATATTGCCAATCTTAAAATTATTTACCAGCTAAAATATAACACCACTCACACCATAAAACCAGTTTACAAAATATTAGGTGCAGCTCCCCATTTTGTAGGGCACACTCTCACTCAGTTCTCTAAAAGGAGGGGTAGGAGGGTGCCCCTATTCCCTGCACCCGCAGTTATCCTGAGTGGGGATGCTGTAGGCTTGTTTCCCCCCCATGTAGATCTGGCTGCTGCTCCGGTGTGCCACAGGGGTTTCCTTCTTTGTAGGCCGGGGTCCAGCCCTGGGGACCTCCAAGGCCCCGCCTTCTGCCAAGGTGAGGCATGGGGCTTGGCCTGCCTTTTCTCAGCCCAGACCCAGTGTCTCTGCAGGAAGAAAGTGACTGGCAATGCTCCAAGAGTGCCTTAGGGCAGGTGCCCAAGGCCCGAGCAATCTCTCACTGGTCCCAGGGCTGAGGCTCTGCACCGCGGGGCCCGAGTAGGCTCTCCCTGCTCCTGGGACCAAGGTTCCAGCAGTGGCTCCTCCAGGAAGAAATTCCACCAATGGCTCAGCGCCCCGCTCGAGCCATCGAGGCGCGTGCAGGCTGTGCTGCGACTAGCATGCCCACTACATATTTATACCGAGTATGTGGTACTGCTAATATTTTATACATATATTATAGGTGTATAACAGAGATCCAGGGCTCCTGTTACTCTGAGAGAAACTGCAACAGAAAGGGCAACAGGCAGCTAAATGCGGATTAGCTGTGGCGGGGTAAGGGAGCAACTGCAGCTTAGGTATATAGTAAACTGCCCATCAAGCTGAGAAGGCATAACTGGCCTGTGAGAAGAGCACCAGATGGCAAGAAGAGGAGCTCAGGGGATATAAGCCTGGGTTCCTGAGGCAGAGGGGCAGTGCAGCCTGGAACTCAGAATAGAGGAGAGCTCCTGTCAGCTTGGGTAAGCAAGGGATGCAAGTTGTGTGCTGGATTGGTTACCCCAGGGGCTCAGAAGGCCAGTGAGTTGGGGGGATGAGGGGGAGGGAAGGCCTTCTGCAGCAGCATGGTGACCCAGGAGGACCTTCAAGTGTTTTATTTAAAGCACTTGGCTTGCATTATTTATTCTAGTTTTAATGGAGGACTGGATAGTTGCGGGGGTGGAGGGGAGGGGGACACACGGGGGTACCTGGGTGGTGCCCCAGGTTCTGAGCCCTAGCTGAAGTTGCCCAAAGCCAAAAAGGAGTTTGTGCCCCAAAGGTGAGATAGATGTAGGCTCAAGCTGAGAGTGCCATGGGCTGATCCCAGGGGAGACAGTCCAAGGGGACCATGAGCTGAAGTGGGCTGAGACTCAAGCCAAGCCACAGGAAGTGGGCCTAGGATGGCAGTCTATGGCAAAAATAAACAGTGGGCTAAAGCCAAGAGGGCTGAGGCCTGTATGCAAGCTGGAGCGTGGATCTAGGATAACATCTGTAGGCATGGCTGTACGGGCAGATGGAGGTCACGAATAGCCCATAAGGTAACTGGTGTCCTGAGACACCTAATGGGGCCAGACAAGCCACAACTAAGTGTCCAAGGGACAAGGTGGAGCCAAACTGGGTTTGGTTTTATGAGCACTTGTGCTCTGGCCAGGTGCCAGATGACTGGAAGAGGGCCAGTGTGGTCCCCATCTTTAAAAAAGGGAAGAGGGAGGCAACTATAGGTCTGTTAGTCTTACTTCAGTCCTGGGGAAGCTCTTTGAGAAGATAATCAAGGAGCACATCTGTGATGGGCCAGCAGCAGGGATGATGCTCAAGGGCAACCAGCATAGTTTCATTAGGGGCAGGTTCCATCAGACCAACCTGACTGCCTTCTACAATCAGGTCACAAAATCACTGGATGCAGGTGTTGTGGTAAATGTAGTTTTTCTTGACTTCGGGAAGGCCTTTGACGTTGTCTCCCACCCCATTCTCATTAAAAACCTAGGTGACTGTGACATTGATGCCTACACAGTCAGATGGATTGCAAGTTGGCTGAGGGGTCAGCCATACTCAGAGAGTGATGGTGGACGCATCATTTCCCACCTGGAGGGAAGTAGGCAGTGGGGTCCCCCAGGGCTTGGTCCTTGGGCCTGCACTGTTCAATTTCTTTATTAGCAACTTGGATGATGGGGTGAAGAGTAGCCTGTTTAACTTCGCAGGCAACACCAAGATTTTGGGTGAGGTGGGCATGCTAGAAGGGAAGGACATATTACAGCAGGACCTGGACAGGTTACAGGGGTGGACAAATAAAAATAGGATGGGATTCAATACTGACAAGTGCAGGGTGCTGCACTTTGGCAGTAGGAACCAGCAGCATACCTATAGGCTGGGGAACTCCCTTCTTGAAAGCACAGTGGCAGAAAGGGATCTTGGAGTCATTATTGACTCCAAGATAAACATGGGCTGACAATGTGAGAACAGTCAGTAGGGCTAACCGTACCTTGTCCTGCATCCACAGATGCATCACAAGCAGGGCCAAGGAGGTGATCCTCCCCCTCTGTGCAGCACTGGTCAGGCTGCAGCTGGAGTACTGCATCCAGTTCTGGGTGCCACACTTCAGGAGGGATGTGCACAGCATTGAGAGGGTCCAAAGGACGGCCACTCTCATGATCTGGGGACAGCAGGGCAGACCCTATGAGAAAAGGCTATGGGACCTGAACCTGTTCAGCTTTCACAAGAGAAGGCTGAGGGGGGACCTGCTGGCCGTCTATAAATTTACTAGCGGGGACCAGTGGGGTTTGGGAGAGACCTTGTTCTCCTGAGCGCCTCCCGGAGTAACAAGGAATAACGGCCATAAGTTGCTAGAGAGTAGGTTTAGACTAAACATTTAGAAGGCACTACTTCACTGTCAGGGCAACTAGGATCTGGAACCAACTTCCAAGGGAAGTGGTGCTGGCTCCTACCCTGGGGGTCTTTAAGAGGAGGCTTGACATTTACCTAGCTGCGGTCATTTGAGCCAAGTTTCTTCTCCTGCCCACTGCAGGGGGTTGGACTAGAAGATCTACAAGGTCCCTTCTGACCCTACATCTTTGAATCTCGAGTGAGGCAGTTATAGTCATAAAATTGCATAAAACTTAATTTGTAGGGATTTTTTTTTTTTGTTTAAACTGTTTTCAAAACCATTTACTAATTACAATTATTAGCAAAGGTCATAAAGCTATAGCTGGTTAAAGTGCCAATTATTTTTTTTCACTAGTAATTTTGAAATACAGTTTGTTTGTTTTTTGGTTTACCTTAACATTTTTGATTTTCTAATAAAGTCAGCAAAAACTTCAGTTGCCAAAAACATTTTGGCAAAAAACCCGAGTATTCTATTGAGTATTTGAAAATGGAAAAAATAAAAAGAGATACCAAAAATTGAGAGTTCCTTGCTACTTATTTCCAGTGTTCCAATGAAAATTTCAAATAAAAGTCATTTTGATGTTCAATAAGATGCTGTTTTCAGTGAATTTAATTTGTTGTATTTATAAAACACAGCATAAGGCCATGTGGAAGAGTACTAGTTACTAGATAATTTTCTTGCAGGAAAGATCATGTCATGGGGTAATTTTTGTTGAAGCAATCTCTGGCAATTAATAATGTTGATAGTTATGCTATTTATACTCTAATTAAGTTGGTCTTTAAAGTGCGAATCTATGCTACCTTGTGCTTGACAAGACTAACACAGCTAACTACTACCTCTCATTCTGCATTTTTTTTTTTAATTATTATTTATTTTTGGCCTATCAGGCCACTAGGTGGCATCCTTAACTTTGAATAAATCGGTATATCAGGTAGGTTTCAAACATATGAGATCTAGTTAGGGTTATAGTGAAACTGAAAGATGATCCCAAAAGCCAGAATTGTATTGGGGAACAGGATTCTGGTGCCTGAGGCCCGGTTGTGCAACTCCCTTAGCATTATACTATCCTATTGGACATCATTGCGAACCAAAGCCTTAAGCTGTTGAGCTGTATTGAGTCACAATATGAAATGTTTTTGCATCTAACATGTACTAGCAGAAGGATTTTAGTCAGCCATTTGTTCTTTAAACTTGGCAGAAGGGAGAAATGGCAATGTTGCAACTTAAATGGCAAACAATGAGAGAGTTCCTCTGCTTCAGCTGATAATCACGTGTTCTCTGTAACTGTTCTGATCGCTGGTTTTGACTCTTCTTACATTCTGAGCTAGAACCAAAACCATAGAAATAAACCATTATTCTCCATTCGATTCAAATACTATAAATCTATCCTGGAGGGAGCAGGGATCTCTAAAAAGCAAATTGCAACATCTCAAAGTCTAGAAAGTTTGGCTTTGAAATTCCAATTTGGAAAATGTTCAAATCATAGAAAATTAGGGTTGGAAGGGACCTCAGGAGGTCATCTAATTTAACCCTACAAGGATTTGTTGTCTCTAGTGTAGAGTTTTGGGTCCTAGTTTACTCACTTAGGCTTTATCATACTTGCACATGCTTGAATAGACAAGGATAGTTATGTAGATGGAACTAGGTTCCCAAATCTGTATAAATAGCACAACATACCCATTATAACTCTGTATCTATACAAATAAGTAGCATGGCACTGAATGACTTCAGAAATAGTTTGAGGTAGGTGTGTGGGGTGAGAAAGTTGCATGTCCCACAGAGAAAGCTAAACACTCTACTCCACAGATATTGCAAAATTATAAGACATTGATGAATTTCTTTCCCTTTGTATGGACCCAATATCCAGACATCTTGGGGAGGTTAGATTGCATTAAAAATGGCTACCCAATCTAACTTGGTTCACCCAGGTGTGGACCTTATACTTGGATCCCTTGTTAGGTGGATGTAAGCGCAAACTGTACAGTAGTTCAGGACTATTGGATCAGTCTAAAAGTGGCCACACTGAACTTCTTTACAGTTCTCAGTACAGCCCTGGGGCTGTGGTTTCCCTGCCCCTCAGTCCATTCCCAGATAGACAACTTTCCTCCCCCAGCCCATGAAGCACCCGCCCCCCCATCCCACAAGCTTCTCCCAGTACCAGTTTTACCAGCATTCGCCCCATCCCCTGCCTGCTCTCCCAGCCTCCACCGCATGGCTGCCCCACCTGTCCCAGCTTCTGGCCCCTTTTAATTAAAGCCACAACTTGCTGGCTGCTGCCCATTGGGAGGGGGCAATCCACACGTTACATGAGGGAGGCTCTGCCACGAGCCCTCACCCATGGCTGCCCTAGCTCCTGGCCCTTTAAGAAAAAAACCCAAACAATATATCCCCCCCCCCCAGTCGCCAGCTGCTGCAGCAGCAGCTTTGGGGCTTCAGGGGGCTCATGCAGAGCCCCCCATGTGGTATGGGGCAGTGACGATTGCCCTTCCTACTGGGCAAGAGCCAGTGAGTCGGGGCTTTATTTTTTCTTCAAAGAGCTGGGGCAGGTGAGGCAGCCATTGAGAGTAGGCAGGGGATGGGGCCTGTGTGATTTGGAAATTCAGCTGATTCAGCAGCAGCCAAATTGATTCAGGACAGTGATTCAAACTGCTGTCCCCTGAATCAGCAGTGAATACTAGCTGCTTTGCACAGGCCTAGGAGAGAGCCCTAGAGACCCCACAAGTTCCCATGATGTCACCAACACTTTGTGGACACCACTTGCCCCCAGATTCACCCATGCAGACTCTCTTTGTCCCCCTCAATTTGTCTCACAGATCCCACCTACCCCCAACCCCTTCCCCAAGCCTGCTTGCCCCCCTCTATCCTGACTTACCTTGGATCCATTTTCAACTCTATCTTCCCACTAACCCCCGCCCCGAATGTCTTTGCATACCCTTAATGTCTATCATACGGGATAGCCACCAGAGTAGGTCGATATTAAAGCTCCTAGGCTTGAGGCTGCTTCTAGTTGCATTGTTTGGGCTTTCTTTGTCCTCAGCTCCTCATGCCAATAATCTACTTCGGGGAAAAATAAGTATTGGCAGAGTTTAGATATTCAGATTACAGATAATTCAGCTAGCTCCTCCTTCAGAAATAAAACTAACAAGCCAGTTATGGTGCTTTTTATAAAGTTATTTCCACACAACTCTTGATCAGTTGAAACCAAAACACTGGATAAAAAAAATCACTAAAACCCAAATGAAGCATACATGCAAATTACTCAGAAAACTTGAAAAGCTTGGGGGGTCCCACCTGCAGTGCAAATGTCCCTTGAAGTGCATTTAAGGTACAAGTTTATAAAGCAAGTTAAATTGATGCAAAAAAGACTTCTGTCAACATTGGAAACTACTGCAGGAGTGGATAATGATATAATTTTCTTGGCAACATCTACGGTTTTGCCAATCCTGACTATTCAAACACATGATTTACACCCCCAAATATTATGGGCTTGGCTTTAAAAAACAAAATTTTAAGTCCTTAGTTTGGGGGGGGGTGTTTTTGTCTACAGGTTTTGTGGGGTTATTGAACTTCCTATTTTCAAGCTTTTCTCTATAATCATAATGGCTAACAGCTTTTACAAAAATGAAAGCTAAGATTGTCACATAAACATGACTTCTAAAGTTGGAACTTGTTTAAGAAAAATATGAATTTGTGAGATTTATGGTAAAACCATGCAAGTTGGCAACCCGGTAGTCATAATGAGTACTTTTGAAATGCAGGACATAATTATGCCTCCTGTTACAGAAAAGCCTGTTTGTACCTACTTCTCAGAGACATTGTTCAAGAGCAATTTCTCCATGTGATTCTATAACCTCTGTGGTACTGACAAGGTCAGTGAGACTAAGAGCATAGTGATTTGCTGAGTAAGTACTGGTCATGCAATTTACAGCTGCTTGGATGAGCAGTTTTAACTTGCATCCCCAGTTTTGCTAAGTTGTTGACATCTTAGAAAAATATTTGGATATTTAGAAGAAATATGTTCATTTGAATTCATTTTGCTTTCTCTTTTTTGCAACTCTGTATACTATCCATTCCCTATATGCCATGTAGCTTTCCTATTGTATAGTATGCACTAAGAATGGGAAGAAAGACTAATGCATTATTTCATGATTACATTAGAGACCTACAAAGCCTCTTTTTTTTTTTTTTAAATTCCAGTTACATAAAATTAAGATTCAGAGGTCATATATGGATATATCGGAACTCCTTCCAAAATTCAGGGTGATACTAAGGGGAAAGGACCAACTTCTGAATTTTCTGGACACGGGAGGACCTTGGAGCTTTAAAAATACTTGTAGTTAAAATGCTGGTCTTTGCCAGGGTTACCCTGCCCCATTCCACAGAAGTTTTATGTCAACAACAGTTAAACACTAAAAAGACAGAAAGGGCAAAGCATATCACCAGAGTGACTTTTTCCATTAAACAAACAAAATTTTCAGTGCGCACAAACACATTCTTTTAAATGTACAGTACAATTCCTGGAAACACTTCACAGAAGAATTCTTTAATAAAATGATCATATTATTCATTAACATTGTAAAACTATTGCTTCATACAGCTCCGTGCTATGTTCTCTGCTTGCTTTGCCGGTGCTAAGAGGAAAGTCCAAGGTTCATAGGGGAGGGCTTGTAAGCAGCTCGCAAACAATGTGCTTGAAATTCCTTCCTTTTGTAACAGGAGTACAAAACTACAGTTGAATAATTAAGCTATTGAGCTAGGATTTATGCAGAAAAGACTGTAATTTGTAAGCTGTGCCCAACAGCGTCTGGGTTTCAAGTGATTTGCATATTTCTTCCCTTGGAATTGTAGGAATGCTATGGGAACGCACTACCCAGGTTTCACAGCACATGTTTCTCATGCATACCTTTCCAAGCTTGTCTTTGAAAATATTTAGGAAGTGGCAAGCACAACTATTTTGATATCGGTACAGTTTATGAATACAGGTATTGATGCAATAGTAAATCAACCTTCACTGTCTTACAGCATTCAGTTCATTCTGTTTATCTAGGTTACATTAAAAATTAATCCTAATGATTTATGCAGGAGAACTATAAAGGCTCAGATACACTGGTAACTAAATCCAGCCATAGAAGTGTCCTGTTTGCAAGTTAAACAGTGCTCTTTGTGTCCACAAATGGAGAAAAATGTTTTGTGACAATGGAATACATAGTATGCAGTTCATCCCTGTCAATTATTTCCCCATTTATTGTATAGTGCTTTAGTTCATTTTCTGCTCTTCTTGTAATTACAGTGCTAAGAAAGGGCACAACTTTTTTTTTTTGCAAGCAACAGGGCATTCATTAATTGTAATCCTGTAGTGTTTTGGTCTATAAAGCCCAAAGAGAGAGATTAGTTTCAATTGCATAGTTCATTCTGGATCTAAACTTTGTAAAAGTTTGGGGTTGTGGTCTGGACCATCCCTAAAAAGAAGAAAATAAAGAACACTTTTTATGATAAAAAGGATTTTGCACTTTTTTCTCTCCATTACATGCACACACAAAATGCATGTAAGAATCTTTGACTCCTTTTATTTTCTTAAAAATAAAAAATTCCTAATTTGTAGGGAAGAGACTGGAAAATTTGAGGAAAGCGAGGTCCATAACACTAATTATCTGACTAAAATAACTTCATTTTTATATCCTTAAGTGCTGGCCTTTCATTTTCAACCTGAAACACCTTTGAAGGCATGAAGACTTGATACAGACTCGGCAAGATGAAAAGGCAAACTTCTATTTCAGGTCTGAAGCAGACTGTACTATAAGCTATAGCAATCTCTCTCAGCAGAAACACATTATGAGTTGGGTAAGTGCCACACAGGCTCAGTGGTACATAGAAAGGTACCAGTAGATTTTGCTGTTACTATCAATACAGAACTCTATGAAACCATTACACGAGATCAAAGACAAGATATAGCAACTTCAGAACATTCTCCAAAAGATACCCTCAACTTGGAACTGGGTCCCACCAAAATAGCACAAAGGTATCAACTGTTGGAGGACACAAGGTGCAGACAGATGAACAGCTCTCTGTTGTAACTCATATCACTTTGCAGGAAGTGCCATGAGTTACAATGATCCCCCAAACCCAACAGACATTTGCTATTGGCTCCCAGGGGTTAGAAGACTGAGCTGCTGTTTTAGAGCTGCTACAAGCCTGTAGCTACTCCCTCCTTGCAATGCCCCTCCCCTGTCCCAGCCCTGATGTTGTTTTCAGAATGGGGCGGGGAGGGGGAAGGAAGAGGAGGGAGCTTGTTCTGGGGCCCGCCTAGCTGGAGTCCCCCCTCCACCCCCCATCTCAGTGGGGCCTCCAATCTACCTGCTCTGATCAAAAGCAGAAAAAAAACCCAGACTGAACTCCCTCTGCTCCTCCTCCTCCCCCTTTCTGAAGACAGCATCAGGAGCAGGGTTAAGCTACATTGGCCTAGCCCTGCTCCCAGAGTGCACAGACAAAAGTTGCTGAAGGCCCTTCATTTTGGAGCATTTTCATCTGAGCCTTCAAGCAAGGAGGGTTCAGATTTGTTGTGGGATCTGGCCCTTTTAAAGCATTCTGCAGCCATGCACTTGTTTGGTCATGGCTGTAGAGTGCTTTCAGGAACCAAATCAGGTGAAAATTGTCACTTCTGTCTGCACCTATACTCACTGTTTTATCGCTATTTAACAAGGCTTTTGGTAAGCCATTACTTATCACAAGGAAAAGAAACGTGGATATAAATGTATGTAC
The DNA here is from genome assembly GCF_052110815.1 of Crocodylus siamensis. Classification (NCBI taxonomy): domain Eukaryota; kingdom Metazoa; phylum Chordata; order Crocodylia; family Crocodylidae; genus Crocodylus; species Crocodylus siamensis. The sequence goes on from NC_143396.1 coordinate 66,504,339, forward strand.
AATACTTACCTCTATCTGGAGCACTTGTGTAAGGTTTTATAGCATTTGCCCAGAGGGTATCGTTCATGTTACACCCCCCCCCCAGCGAAGATAAACTTAATCCCAAGGGGAAACCCCAATGCCCTTGGGCTTTTCCCAAGCCCTACGAGGAAGCTGGTAACTTCAGGGGGGGCCTCCCAGTGGAAACTCCCCTTTCAGGAGCCCTTAACTAACTGGGGGGGGCTCCCCCTCCCCTGTGGGAATCTTCTTTTCCCTGCAACTTGTAGCTCCCTTGTCCTCTGCACCAAGCTGCTTGCTCACCCATGGTGGGCTTCAGGGGGTCTTTGTCCCCTGGAACAGGGCTCCTCTATGCAGGACTTCTGGGGCCCCTGGCTTGGCCCTGTCCACTGGGTCAGTAGCCTGAGCACTGCCTGGCTCCCTGGACTCAACCTTTTGTTACGGGTTGGAGGCCTGGGCCGCCTCGTGCAGCACCAGGCTCAGTCCGCTTCTGGACCCTCAGTGCAGTGCCTCCTGCACTGGGCTCACAGCCTCGATCCAGGGGTTGAGGACCTGAGCTGCCCAAGGACTCCAAAGGTCTTACTCCATGCACCAACCTGTGCACCGTGTCTCTGGCTCCATGCCAGAGGTTGCAGATCCTCGTGCAGATCCCAGGGTCTGGGCACGGTGTACACCGAGAGCCTAGCTGCTGGAGTCATCTGCCATTCCCTGCTGATGGAAGTCTCCAGGGGCACTTCTGGGCTGCTGCTTTGCCCTGTTGAGCAGCTTTCCTCAGCTTTTCTAAGCCCCGCTCTTCTCTGTCCCAGATCTGTCCCCCTTATGCTGGACACACAGCTCCCTTCATGCTCTCTAGCGCTCCGCCCCTGAAGTCTTCTGGACCTGAGTGTTGCAGTCTTCAATCCGGGCCGGGGTGGGGGAGCTCCTCTCCCCCTCCCCTTAGGAAAGGGGCGTGACTTAACTCATCTTGCTGCCTCCTGATTGGTGGATGGGCTCCACCGATCAAAACAGCAAAATTTCAAGCCGGGGACTTAACCCAAGCACTGAAAGTCAAGCCTGCTACACGTGTCTCTAATCCTATCTAGAGTAGGGGCAGGGAAACTGATATATGTAAGGATTACTTGAGGTTTGTGCTGGGGAGCAGACATTGTGCTGCTAAAAAGAAGTATACATGGACAGTCCTATGTGCTATATCATGCTCCTCTAAGTTCCATAAAATATGGGCATTCACAGGGCACAATTAAATTTATTGCAGTTTACAACATTTCTAATTAATACACATCTCCCTTACCTCTGTAGGTCAAGCTGAAATGGACCCAGGACTTTACAAAAAGGAAGAGGGTACAGAAAATATAGGTACATTAAATACTGAACTAAGACCAAGTCACAGTGTGGCAATCTGTGGCATGGTAGATCCTGTGTTTCCAACCATGACTCCATAGAGGGGGGCCTGTGTTGTCTTCTGCTGAACCAACTGCTAGCATTGTCAGCAGCAATGATCCTTTCTGGTACCCGAGTGTGGTAGGATGTGTGCAGTCATGTTGAGCAAACTGCTGTTACCTGCTGAGCAGAGGCATCCCACCATAACATGGATGCTATCCGAAAGGGTAATGTTGCTGTAGCAACCCAATTGCCACAGCTTTTCAGTGAAAACAGAATTCTAGTTTTCAGTTTCAGGGCAAAAGATTCTATACTCTAAGCTGAGTAGTAATTTCATTAGCTGGTGACAGTACTAGGCTCATATCTTTTTTGTGATAATCTCACAGCTAGAGGTGAAATAAGCACACTGACATGTTAAAACCCCACAATCCCTTTGCTCCTGCAACTAAAGAGCTATTTAATCAAAGTAGTCTGAGTTCTCCCCTCAGCAGTGTCTTTTGGCTGTAAGCAACCTTGCTTCCTATTTACATTTCAACTGATAAAAATGATTTAAAAGAAATATAGACCACCCCCATTTTCTGCAATAGGGGACAACCCTACAGTAGAACACATCTATTGCAGCTTCCATGCTAGACCTTTATTACTGAGGTTCCTAAGATTTAGCTTTCAGTTAGCATATTCTATGTGCATCAATCATCATTTAGTCTTGTGCTCAGTTTTCTGTGAAAGTAGAGAATGAAATAATAGAAAATTAGGGTTGGAAAGGGACCTCAGGGAGTCATCTAGTCCAATTCCCTGATCAAAGCAGGACCAGTCCCAACAAGATCATCCCAGCCAAGGCTTTGTCTACCTGGATGTTAAAAACCTCTGTGGATGGAGATTCCACCACCTCTCTAGGTAGCATGTTCCAGTGCTATACTACTCTCCCAGTGAAAGAGGTTTTTTTCTAATATCTAACCTGAGCTTCCCTTGCTGCAGCTTAAGGCCCTTACCCCTTGTTCTGAGAACAGTGTAGCTCCATCTCCTCTGTAACCACCCTTGAGGTAGTTGAAGACTGCTATTAAATCCCTTCTGTCTTCTCTTCTCCAGACTAAATAAGCCTTTTCCTTGTCCTCTTCTCAGAAGTCATGCATCCTGACCCCATAACCATCTTTAGTGCCTTCTGCTGGTCTCTCATCAATTTCTCCACATCCTTTCTGTATTGAGCAGCCCAAAACTGGACATATTAGTCCAGAAGTGACCTCACCAGTGCCAAATAGAAGGGCCAAATAATCACTTCCCTTGATGTGCTGGCAACATTCTTATGAATGTAGCCCTGTATGTTGCTAGCAGCCTTATTCACAATAAAGGTGCATTGTTGGCTCATAATCAGCTTATTGTCCATTATAACCCCCAGGTCCTTTTCTGCAGAGCTGCTGCCCAGCCAATCAGCCCTCAACCTGTACCAGTGCATGGGATTGTTCCTTCCTAAATTCAGGACTTTGCACTTCTCCTTATTAAACCTCATGAGATTTCTTTTGGTTCAGTTGTCTAGTTTGTCTAGGTCTCTCTGAATCCTAGTCCTACCCTGCAGCATATATACCATTTCTCCTCGCTTGCTGTCATCTGGAAGCTTACTGAGAGTGCACTTCATCCCATCTTCAAGGCTTTTGATGGAGACCTTGAACAAAACCAGCCCCAGAACCAACCCCTGGGGCACTCCACTTGATAGCAACTGCCAACTAGACAATGAGCCATTTGATTACTACCCCCCTGAACCTGACCATCTGACAGTTATATCCACCATTTACCCAATCCATACTTTTTAGCTTTCTTCCGAGAATGTTGTGGGAGACCATATCAAAAACCTTGCTAAATTGAGGTATATCATGTCCACTGCTTTTCACAAAGCCAGTCATCTCATCATAGAAGGCAACTGGGTGGGTCAGGTATGACTTGCCCTTGGTAAATCCATGCTGACTATTCCTAGTAACAGTCTCCTCTGAGTGCTTAAAATGGATTCCTTGAGGACCTGCTCCATGATTTTTCCAGGGACTGAGGTGAGGCTGACTGGTCTATAGTTCCCCAGGTGTTCCTTCTTCTCTTTCTTAAAGATGGGCACAATATTTGACCTTTTCCAGTCATCTGGGACCTCTCCTGATTGCCATGCGTTTTCAGAGATGATGCCCAGAAGCTCTGCAATCACATCAGCCTACTTCCTTAGCACCGTTGGGTGCATCACATCTGGCCCCCTGGTCCAGCTTTTCTAAAAGATCTGGCTTTTCTAAATAGTTCCTAAAATGTTCTTTCACCACTGTTGGCTCCTCCCCAAAAACTGCTGCCAGGTGCAGTAGTCTGGGAATAGACCTTGCCTGTGAAGACTGAGGTGAAGAAGGCATTGAGTACTTCAGCCTTTTCTGCATCATCTGTCACTAGGTTGCCCTGCCATTTAGTAAAGGACACATATTTTCCCCAATCTTCCTCTTTTTGCTGACATACTTGTAGAAATCCTTCTTACCCTTCACACTCCTTGCTGGCTGCAACTTCAGTTGTGCTTTGGCCTTCCTGATTTCATCCCTGTCTGCCCGAGCAATACTTTTGTACTCTTCCCTAGTAGTTTGTCCAAGCTTCCACTTCTTGTAAGTTTTCTTTTTGTATTTTACCTCACTGAAGAGTTCCCTGCTAAGCCAGGCTAATCTTCTGCCATACTTATAAGTCTTTCTGCACACCTGGATGGGTCATTCCTGATCCCTCAGTAAGGCTTCTTTAAAGTACAGCCAGCTCACCTGGACTACCTTCACTCTCAGCTTGGCATCCCAATGGATCCTACCTATCAGTTCCCTGAGTCAGTCAAAGTCTTTTTTTCTGTAATCAGGGTCCTTACTCTGCTACTTTCCTCACAATCCTGAACTCAGTCATCTTGTGGTCACTGCTGCCCAAGTTGACATCCACTACTTCACTCTCCACCAATTCTTCCCTTTTCTGTGAGCAGCAGGTCAAGAAGAGTATGGCCCCTAGTTGATGTCTTCAATACTTGTACTAGGATGTTCTCCCCAACACTTTCCAAAAACTGCCTGTATTGCTTGTGCACTATTGTATTGCTCACCTGGCAGATGTCAGGGTGACTGATGTCCCCCATGAGAACCAGGGCCTGTGATTGGGAAACTTCCACTAGCTGTTTAGAGAGACAGAAATAAAATCACGACTACTTAACCTCACTTTTCACAATGGTTTATTCACTATTTAACTCATGAAAGATAGGATAAGAGGAGACCAAACATGTTTTCACTCATGACAGACCAGTGTGAATTCAATACAAACCATATGAAATTCAGTGCTGTCCTAGGCTTCGATAAAAGAAAAGCTAAATAAAACTCTACAAATATGCATCTGTTCCAGGAACAATTCACCCTCTCTTACGGAACCAGGTATCCATAACACAGAAGGGAGGAACTGATTCAACACAGATTGTTGTCTGAATGGATTTTGCAAAGGTTAAGGCAAGAATCCAAAAAGAACAGTTCTGTCAATATAGTTCACAGATGCCACACCATTGAGATATTTGTACTTTTGCTGCACCTATGAAGGTCAACATGGTTTGTTGAAAGCACTGTTCATAGATTCATAGATGCTAGGGTCAGAGGGGACCTCGACAGATCATTGAGTCTGACCCCCTGCCCTGGGCAGGAAAGAGTGCTGGGGTCAGATGCCCCCAGCCAGATGCCTGTCCAGCCTTTTCTTAAAGACCCCCAGTGTAGGGGAGAGCACCACCTTCCCTGGAAGCCCATTCCAAATTCTGGCCACCCTTACCATGAAATGTTTCCTGATGTCTAGCCTAAATCTGTTCTCTGTCAGTTTGTGACCATTGTTCCTTGTTACCCCAAGAGGTGCCTGTTGTTCAGGTACACAATAAAAAACAAACAAACAAACAACAACAACAAAAACCCTTAGTTGTGTGATGTCTATATGTATGCTCACATATTTAGATTTAGCCCAGCAGTAAGTAGAGTGGCAGAGAGTGGTTAATCCATTTTTTTTTTCTGAATTTCATTTACTTAGTCCAAAGCTGAAAATATTTTTGTCTACTGAAGCTGAACATAATGCCTCATCCTGATTCAGTCAATTGTCATTACTTTGGTATGCTTCTAAAGTGAAGCCTCTAAATTTTTTTTTCTGACAAAACAGTGTCAGGTTCTTCCCATCTGCTTAGGATTTGCAGAAGCACCTGTTTACAAGGTCAATTGTTCAGATTCTGAGAGGAAAAATTAACAATAACTTTCATTGTTGGCATAGCAGGAAATCATTCATTGTATTTGATCTGCAGCCAACAGAAATGTGTTTGAATGAATTCATCATTCAATAGCTCTGTGAGAAGAGAACAGAAGGGTTTTTTCTTCAACTAATTTTACATGGCAAAATATAGACTTCCTTAACCAACATTACTTCGTGAGTTTGACAGATAGCAGAAAGAAAAAATAACAGTGACCTTCAAATTGCCCACTTTGGCGAACTCATGCCAACCCATTTCCTCACACAAAACAATCACACTTGGTAAACTCTTTGATTGGTACTGATAAAAGACAAGCACTAAAGATATCATTTCAAATGAAAGCTGAATTCAGGCTTGCTTTTGTACTATGTAAAACCATCCATGAAACTGAAAAGCTCTCTGGATAATAAATTATATTTTTATGGAGTCCTTGGCTGGAACTCTAGAGTGAGTTTTGCACACAGTACTCTACCAGGCAACATGAGGAAGCTGAAGTAGGTAATCGGGGAACCTCCTATATAGATATTGCAATAGACTAAAAAGAAGTGGTATGTAAACATACATTGAAATCTGTGTATACAATACTATTATAAATGTATACTGGTTTCTGATATGCATGCCTTTTTAAATATAAGGAGGCAGCTCCTCAGTGAATGCAAAGTGTAGCAGCAGCACTGAAGTCAATCCAGGAGCACTACACCATCTTCTCCAAGGGTCTGATTCTCTGCTGCACTCCATCTGCTTCATAGCAGGCCTACTGTGGACAAAATGACTGGTTGAAAGCTAGTGAAGTGGTCCTATGCAAAATCCCTGTCATCCTTTAGCACTGGGGGATTATGAAGGAAGGAGGATAGCAATGCAAGGTGCTGGAACAGTCAAGACATACTTTGCATTTCCATGGCCTGAATAGGCCATGGAAGCAGGGTGTAAGTTATGGAATCCTGGAGCTCTGCTAACTGAAGTGGGGTTCTAGACATACCTCCAAGACATGGCTTAAGGGTAACTTTTGTAACCCCATCTGCCTGTTCCAGAAACAAGAGTCATAGCACAGATAACTTCATTTTAATTTACTCTATACTGTAGAGCACTTTGAGTACCTCAAATGAAACATTACAGAAGTAAAAAGTATGTAAGTATTTCTATTACAGCTAATAAAATATATATTTCAGAAAAAATGTTAAAAGAAGAACTTGGTTTCTTTAGATCTAGTTTTAAAAGGAAATATTTGTTTTTTAGCATACGATTTCTGTTGAAAATTTTTAGAGTGTCAGTATACTAGGGGGAAAAAAAGAATTGCCATAATGTTTTTACATTCATATTCTTTCATCTACTGAAAAGCAAATGTTTATTTCCTTCTAAATTGCTATTATTCACTCTCTCAACCAGAAAAAGAAAAGGAAACATGGAAAAATGTGGTATTTTGTTGTTGTTTTTTTCCCCCCCAAATGATGCAAAATAGGGGGAGAAAAATCTGATAGTTTTTGATCATCTGTAATTATTTTGCTGTGCTGTCTGTATATAAAAAGTAAATAAAATAATGTTTAAAATAATGTAGTTAAGCATTTGAAAACTTAGAAAATGCTTGATTTACAGTTTCCTATACAATTTTAATTCTCTCTCTCCTCCAAACTCTGTCTGTTCTGTGTACTGAATGGTAAAAATAATATGAATTCAATCCCCGTCTGAGGGGGCAGAAAAGAGTGGCACCAGGCCTGTGGCACTCAATCCTGGAGCGCAGAGGCAATGTTGGTGCCTCTGGGGACCTATCCCAGGGGTAAGGGGTGGTGTCTGGCCCTCTGGAGCACAATCCCAGTGCGTGGGGGGAAAGAAGGGACGCTGCCAATGTCCCTAGGGGCTAAACTCGGCTGAAGAGGGCGATTCTAGGCCCTCTTTCCCCACCACCCCAGTCCAGTTCTAGTGCAGAGGGCAAGGAGGGGCAATGCCTGGCCCCAGGGCCTGATCATGCCACACAGGGCTCCATCCAGCCCACAGACTAGCTCTGGGCCGTTCATCTGGCCCACAGGGCCAGAACGTTGAGCACTCCTGTTCTGAAGCCTCAAGTTTTATAGGTAACATCCTAGTTCTTTGGGAGCAGATGGGCTTAAAGAAAAAGTTAAAAACTTGTTATTTTATGAACAGCTAACACACTCCTTTCCTTCTACTCCGTCTGTATATTTTTGAACCCTGAACCTTCAACTCTGCTCCCCCACCCCCTCTTCTTTGCCCTTTGTTCAATGCTCTGGCAGTTCACTGGTGTTCGCAGTACTATTTGTGCTGCTTGATGTGAAAAGTGCTGCAGTGTAAGCCAGGTCTTGGAATGTGGTCTTGGTCAGTGCTTTTGACCAACTGCCAAAATTTTCATGGGGAATTTCACTGAGTAGAGAAAAATAACAGTGTGCAACTGCTTCTCTTGGCCAGATCTTAATGGAATTTTGTGGGACAAAGAAAAGATACTTCTGTAGCTCCAGGGGAGACCCCTTGCTGAATATCAAAGGCCTGCTACAAACAATAAAGGCATGAGGGCTTCTCAAAGAAAATATTGTGGGAATCCTTCAAAATGGAAAATGTCAAGAAACCTAAGTGTAGGGGACATTATTGGCTCCCCTTTCATATTTTATCACATTATGTATTAAAGGTTCAACAAAGCTTTCTTGAACTCAATGGAATTATGTTAATCAACATCAGCTAAGGAACTGGGTCCAAATATTTAATGACCAACAACAACTATCAAGCACTTCTCAAAGGGTCTGGTAATCTTCTCCTGACATTAGAATAAAACTATTTAACTCCAGCATATTCTTCTGGAACCGAGACTGCAAGAGGCGACTGATTCCATTGCTGTGAACAACGCAAAAGATGGAGTGACCTGAACATACTCCCATTCTAGCACACCTACAGTAGCAAACTGAGGACTAGAAAACTCTATGGTGTAATATATTAAGTGCTAGGAAATTACTCTACCATTCAGCTGTCTGAGACCAAGATTCCTTCTTCTTTTCCCCCCCCCCCCCCTTCTTAATCTCACTTTCTGGGTATTGTCCAAGTTCTCTGATTCACCTCTCAACTTGTAGCCTCTGATGAGCTTCAAAAAAAGAATCAAGCCTCTGGATTTTTTGTCTTCTTTCTGGTTGCCAGGGTTTCCATTTGAAACACATGCTTGTTTGATTTCCAGGAATTTGTGCAAACGTAGAATAGAGATGGGATACAAAGTGCTACAGAAATTCAGATGCCTCCAAATATGGAAATGTCTGGTGACCTACCCCAGAGATACAGCATGATGTTTTACACGTTGTGCTATGTTATTCATCTGTTTGGAGAAGGATTTAGATCATAAATATGTGTTTGTGAGCAGCTGAGTCTGAAAGTTACTGAACACCAATAAATCTAAAGAAAAAAAGTGTTTTACTGAAAGCAGCTGGAACCAATAACTATAAACTGGGTGAGAAACCTGGTTTGGGAAATTGACAAAGATGCTGCTTACTAAAATTGTATTGTAAAAGAAGAGTGCTCAATAAAAGTGCTTTTACAGGCCATTCTTGAGAGCTGTTTAGGGTGCTGTCAAGTGTGTTTCTACAATACTGCTGTACGCAAAATAACATTAAACAAGCTTTTTGAGTGCATGTTTAAATAATGATCAGATCTGAAAGCATGAAACTGAACCAGAATCCCGAAGAAATCCTAGTCAAAGACAGTCTGGGAGAGTCATTTCAGCTACCATTGCTGTTTTTACAGTCTAGCAGAAAACAGAGCAGAAAAGATTCTAAGATGATAGTCCTGGGTGGAAAATGGTTCGTCTCCCCTGAAAACATTTTCAAGGTTTTGAAACTTCTTTCATTCTGTATCAGAATGAACCACAGGCCTTTAAAATTGTTAACCAAAAAACCAGCAGAGGGAGAGAGAGAAATCTGTGTTTGAGTTTTTACAAAGCCTAATTCAGAGCAGGAAGTTTAAGCTGCATCTTCTACTTTATAACTGCCAAGCTACTGGCTGTTCCAGGATAGATTTATCAGACTCTCCTGTTGAAATTATTGCACTCCATATTAATGATTGAATATTAACTTGTGTAGGGACTCAAACTTGTCTCCCAATTCCAGGTAAGTATCCTAAGCTGTTATTCTGGAACAAGCCTTTGATATATTTGACCAAAAATTCTTTCCTGGACCTGAGCACTCTTCCTGACTGACCTTTTCAGAGTTTGCGAATTGGTGTTTTTTAAATGTTTCATTGAAAAATTCCTGACCAGCTCTTTAAATCACTCCTTGTTTTAAAACACAGGTTCTCTATGCCCAGCTGAAGTATTATAGGTGGAACACTAAATGGACAAGAATAACACCTACTACTTTCAAAGTACCTACTTTTTTACGGTATTATGACAGTATCTGCAACTAGGAATCTAGCCTTTAGTGATTCCTCAATATTATAATGTCCTTTTCTTTGGCTTTTGCTACCCATTTGAGAACTTAACAGCTTCTTTTGAAACATACTGCCTGGTAAGGGCCCACTTTAATTGTTCCAGCTTAACCTCAGTTCAGTGGGACAAGCAGCAGAATAAAGCACCGCTCAATGTTTTTGTCTAAACATTGATTTACTGCAGCTACAACTGCTTCAGTTTGAGATTTAATTTATTTTAGCAAAAGGGTTATACACCTTAGCGAGGACTGTACCGTTACACTGGTATAAAAAGGCAGGTTCAGCTTATTCCCTTTCATGCAGACAAATAAGTTTAATATATTTAGAGCACCCATACCAAAAAAGGATTTTGAAACAAAATAACTTTTGTTTGTAGCCTTACTTTTTCATGGCTTACACTATTTTTTGGTTATTTCTAAATTAGTAGAACCTGTAAAAAAAAGTTAATATTTTTGTGGGATGCTTTAGATTTCCAATGAATGATCTGTGCATATCATGGTTTTTTGTTTTGTTTTATTTTCGGGGGGGGGTTTTGGGGTTTTTTGTTTTGTTTTTTTAAATCAAGACTTTGGTTTATTGTCCACTGCACATTTTCAATCCCTTTCCATCTTACCTTTCTCTGTTATTAATACATTTATTTAAAAACAGTTCCATATAAGAAAAAAAAAAAAAAAAAAAAGACTCCTTTTCTGTCAAAAATGATTCTAGCTAAGAAATTTTGACTAACTGAAGCAGGACAATTTCCCTAATGCAGATCAGAAGAAAGCTCCACTAGCATAGCTATTCTTGTACACCAAGTCCAGTAAGCTTTACTGATAATAAGTATTTTTTTTATTAGTAAAATTGTGTCCCCGATATGGGTTGTATTATGTCACGGGGCACTCCCACACCCCGCTCCTAAGGAGATGCCCCAGGAAGGGGAGAGGTGTAACAGGGCACCAGGGTGCCTGCTACTAGCAGGAGGAATAGGGCTGCTGAAGCACCCTGGAGCAACACAGATGGGGGTTGCTAGGGCAACCAGGCAGGTCATGTGGCCAGGAGGGGGCAGGGCTAGGCCCAAGCCTAGCTAGCAGTACCCTTCTGGATGCCACAGGAGCAGGAGCTCTGTGGCTGAGCTGAGCGGCCAGAGTCAGGGGTTGCAGCCTTACTTTACTGACCGGCTGCAATGATGCTAGGGACGAGAACACCCTGATGAGAGGTAGGGCTGGGAGCCTGAGAGGGGCTGAGAGTTGGCTTTACGAGCGGGTAGCTCTTTGTTGGTTTTGTTACAGCCGTTCGGGCTTGGCTTGAGTTATAGTTAACCGGAGGACCGGGTGAGGCTGTAGGGGAGCGAGGAGGCCTCAGCGGGGCTCCCCAGCAGTTTGGGGGCTCCGGGTGCCCAGTAGGGGCACAGTGCCAGTGAGGCACAACGGTTTGTGCCGGAGTGATACGGAGCACGGGGTTGGACCCCGGCCCGTAAGGACGGCACTTTGCCCAGGTGGGTGACGAGAAAAGACCCAGGAAAGGGTCAAGGGGGCCAGGCACGGCTACGGCCACCTGAGCCCCAAGCGCGGGAGGCGCGCAGCGCGGAGAGCGCGGTACAGGCCCCAGAGAGGGCGAGGCCCGGAGAGGGCGCAGCGCCGAGAGCGCGATACAAGCCCAGAGAGGGCGAGGCCCGGAGAGGGTGCAGAGCAGAAACGACCCAGGAAAGGGTCAAGGGGGCCAGGCACGGCTACGGCCACCTGAGCCCCAAGCGTGGGAAACCGCAAGCGCGGAGGGCGCGGCAGAGACCCCGAGAGGGGCCGCAAGTGCAGAGGGCGCGGCGGAGACCCCGGGAGGGGTGAGAGGAGCAAGAGAGACCCAAGGGCGTCAGTAATAGGCCGGTGGGTGAGAGCCCGGCCCAGGGGCGCCAGGCGGGTGACGAGCCCAGGGTGCCAGAGGGAGAGCACCTGAGGGGCAGGGGGCCAGGCACGGCTACGGCCACCTGAGCCCCAAGCGCGGGAAACCGCAAGCGCGGAGGGCGCGGCAGAGACCCCGAGTGGGGCCGCAAGCGCGGAGGGCGCGGCGGAGACCCCGAGTGGGGCCGCAAGCGCGGAGGGCGCGGCGGAGACCCCGAGTGGGGTGAGAGGAGCAAGAGAGACCCAAGGGCATCAGTAATAGGCCGGTGGGTGAGAGCCCGGCCCAGGGGCGCCAGGCGGGTGACGAGCCCAGGGTGCCAGAGGGAGAGCACCTGAGGGGCAGGGGACCAGACAACGTCCCCCGGGACAGCTGCGAGGCTTGGGGCATGCTAAAGGGGAGGTTTTGGAGGCACGCATTTGCCCATAAGGCTGGGGCGAGAGTACCCCACTTTGGAGCGGAGCTGATACCATCAAGGTGCCGTTAGGTATAAGTAGGCAGCCTCCCATTCTGAACCTCAACAGCAAAGACGTGGCGGGTGAGTAGAGGGTGTCAGACCACCCTAATTGGCACGGCAAAGGGGCGCTCGCGAGCTCACGGCCGCTCGCAGGGCCATCCGTGACATATTAATATAACTTATTTCTCTAAAATAGGGGCTTTCAACCTTTTTTTCTTGGGGTACCCCTGTTGACTGGTCAAGAAGCAGGGAATCCCTGGAGGCTGGTTGCTGAACAGGATGGGGGAGTACCACCCGGATTACAATTGCAATTAGTGAAACTTGTAAATTTGTGACAGTATTATTTTGTACAGAGTCCTTTGCCAGCATAAAGGACAGACAAAAGGGATATAGTAAGAGGAGAGCTCTGGGAAAGATTCAGTTCAGATAAATTCAGTGGATCACTGGATAGTTAATTAGTTCTGGTAGCCTCTAACAACAGGTGACTTCTATGAATTCCGTTCACCATTTTTGGCCAAATTAATCAAAATGGCTTTGAAGCCAGTACTATTCTCTAAATAGTTTAACGACAGTGTGGATTATGGAAGTGACACTGACTTTCAGATAAGTGTAATCTAGGCTTTTATTCAGCCTCCTTAAAAGTAGTATCTGACTGCTTGAAACGATGCAACTATACCAATCCTTCTGGTAAGCTTTTTTAGCATGCCTAACTTGAATGGGAAGTTTCTGGAAGGCTGAGCAAACTCAGGCTGAACTGAGTGTTCGTGCTTTTAATGATGTGTTGTACCTTTCTTCCTTATAAATCTGAATTCTGCATACTTATGAAATATGATATCTAGTATATCCATTTATTCTCTCTCCTTTCTTCCTTCCTTGTCTTTCTGTCTTTGCATTTACACCTTATGTGAGTCTACTTTATTATAGTTAAAATATGCATGTTCCAAACCAATAATCCACTCTAATCCACTGCACACCACTTAAAGGAACACATTCCAACCCTTTAAGTATTACAGCAATGGTCTGTTTATTCAGTTCTTACAAAACACCAGTGTCTCAGACCTGCAAATATTAATTTTGCACAACTGTATGCACATACTGCTACTTCTGGTCTTGGAAATTGGTCCAAGGAGTTTCACAGAATCAAACGTATTTTCTGAATTGGATTTGAACGAGAGGTAGGGAAATATTTTATTTTAGTTTCATCATAGGTTACATCATCTTTTTTTCTGATGTGATTTGGTGAATATTTAACTCCTTGAGGGAAATGGGTGACAATTTATGCATTTATAGCAACCATGCAAAATAATTGTTTAAAAATTTTGAAGTTTTTTTTTTTCCTTTCAGAAAACAGTCTCTATAGATCAAGCATAATATACCCAAACAATTAAGAGAAAGAGAGTAAGACTCTCATAAAAGAATTTGTCAGGCAATCGGACAGGTTACCTTTAAAGTGTACGACGTTGGTAAAGATTGTTTATAGCGGTTATAGCTATAACAATTATAACACCTACTGTCACTTAGGGTGAGATTCGATCTTGTTAAGCACACTTAAAACATGAGTATCTATGTGTTAAAGCTTGTTAATAAGTCCCAAGTACCTTTTTAAATGTCTAAAAGTTATGCCACTTTGGGTGAGAGTTATCTATGAACCCTGCTACCTAGCTCAAGTTACCTTAACTTTTGGCTGTTCAACTGAAATAAAATGACCAATTTGCAGTCTTCCCACATCCAAGGAGGCACAATTCCTAACATGGACTAATTATCATCAGCACTTGACCCTGGGCTGACAGGTAAGCAGAAGATGAGGGGAGAAGAAGAACATGAGCTGCAAGAGCAAGGGGCTCAGTAGTTCCTTAATCAAGGCTGTATCATTCCTACTAGACCCTGTGGTTGTCCACCAGCTCCTTGATATGGAAGTGGGGGCAGAATGTGGGGGGGGGGGTAAGGGTAGTGAGCAGATGAGTAGGGAGCTGTTGGGCAGCCAGGTCCTCATACACCCAAATCAGTCCTGTACCACTCTCTTCAGGCTCCACAGCTGCTCAGCAGTTTCTATTCACCAACATCCTCCTGCTCCTCCCTTTCTCTACAGAGAGCTGCTGGCAGCTGTAGAGTGTGACAGAGGTGATGTGGACCTGATCTGGACCATTGGGTTCAATTTGGCTTGATTCAGGCTGCCTAGGGGGCTGTATAGACCCAATCTGGGTCATCGGGGTGACATGGACTCAGCCTGGACAGAGAAGAACCTGATCTGGGCCAGTGTCATGGAGTGGGGTGCATGAGTGGCCGTGATCCCTCTAGCACCCCCCTCCCCATGTCAATTAGGCAATCCAGCACCCTCTATCCTTACCCGCCACGTCTTTGCTGGTAAATGGTTCAATTAGGGAGACTGCCTTTTATCTCCTAATCCACGGTATTTGGTGAACTATCCCCTGTTCCGTGTGGGGTGACTCGATACACCCCAGCCTTAAGGGCTATGCGTGCCTCCTACCTCCCTTTTAGCATGCCCCAAGCCTCACTGCTCTTCTGGAAGTTGTCAGGTCCTTCTCTTCTCTGCGCCCTGCCTGGTGCCCCTGGGCTTGCCACGCGACCGACGCCCCTCGCCTGGTGCCCCCTGGGCTTGCCATGCGACCGACGCCCCTCTATTCATTAGCCCTATCGGGCTCACTGGTGGTGCTTTTACCCACCGGGGTCGGCAGCCTAAGCCTTTCCTGGCCCCTCTGGGTTCCTGTCCATAATAAGTGTCCAATTAGGCTCAGGCAACCTAAGCCTTACCTGGCCTCTCTGGCCTTTTTGGGTCCTGTCAATAATGTATGTCCAGTTAGGCTCAGGCAGCCGAAGCCTTACCTGGCCCCTATGGGTTCCTATTACTGCGGAAACCCCCCAGAACGCCTTCTAGGCTGCACCCCTTCTGGGGTGACTGTCAATCATACATGCCCCTCTTGGGGTTGCTTCTTACTACACGTGCCCCGCCTGGGGCCTCTCTTCAACACGTGCCCACTCCCACAGCTTCTTGGCACCTTCTCCGGGCTCTATATAGCCACTGACTCGCCCTCGCCGGGCGAGTCACCTTTACAGCACCCACCCTAGTCTTTCACTTGTGTGGCTCCCACACCTGGAGCCCAACACGAGTCCCTACAGGCTTCACTCTGGTGCTAGGACCCTTGGGCGGGGTCCTCTGCCCTGCTCAGGCCTCTCACTATCGCCCATACAGGGCTACCCGCTGTGCCACCTCGGCACTGAACAGTTGTGCCATCCCTGGCACTACTCATTTGCACACACAGGGCACCGGGAACCCTCAAGCAACTGGGGAGTTCCCATGAGGCCTTCTTACACCCCTACAGCCTCACCTGGTCCTCTGGTGTTAGCAATATCGAACAGGGAACACAAAAGCCATGAGCCAACCGGCTGCAACACAACAATAAACCTTCTGGCTATAACATAAGGTCCAGGTCCCACCTGGCTTTCCAGTAAAGCCTCCTAGTCAGGGTTCTCTCCACCCGCACCGTGATGCAGCTGCTTACTTTATCAAGCTGCTCACCTCAGCTCAACTCCCCTGCAGAGCTCAACCTCCTGCTTCTGCAGCTGCCAGAAGGGAACTGCTAGCTGGGCTTCAGCCTGGGCTGTTTATAAAGGCCCGGCCCTGCCCCCTTCTGGTCACCTGACCAGCATGGTTGCCCCAGCAACCATCACCTGAGGTGCCCCCTGTGATTGGCAGCTGCCCTTATCCCTTCACAGGAACAGGGCACCTGCTTGACCCTGTGAAAGCCAGCAAATGCAACATGGGCCTGATCTAGTTCAAAGTGGGCTAGTGCAGGTCATATGGGCCTGATCTGGGTCAGCAGGGGTCTGATCCAGCCTGATATAGGCTGGTAGGGGTGTCATGATCCTGATCTAACTCAGAAGGGACAATGTGGGCCCGATCTGGCCCAGCATGGGCCCGTGGGAGTGATGTGAGTCTGATTTGGCTCAGTGGAGGCCTGATCCAGCCCAATCTGGGTCATCTGGGGTGACATGGGCCCAGTTTTGGCTGGCAAGGACCTGATCCAGCCCAGTCAAGGCTGGGCCAAATCTGATCCAGCAGGGGCTCAATCCTGGCTGGAAGGACAATGTGGGCTCAATCCAGACTGTCAGAGGCTGGATCTGGGTTGATGTGGCCATAATCCATACCAGCACAGGCCAATCCTAGAGCCTATACTGCTGCTAGAGAGTGTAAGGGACCAGGGCATAGGTAGTCTAACCTCTAATGATTAGGCCACCAAGGGAAAGAGGGAAAGCAGGGCCTAAAGTTGGGACAAAGGGCAGGAGCCATATACCAGAACTGGAGTGAAATCCATAAGCAGGGACCACAACACAGCCCAGGTTCAGGGGTCAGATGCTGAGTACCAATCCAAGGGGCAATCTGCAGGGTGAAGTCCAAAAGCATAACCAGGAAACCAGAACCACAAGGACATCCAAAACCAAGGTTCAGAAATGAGCCAAAACTCAGGGTCAGGAACCAGGAGGCTTGCCACCACTGTTGACTGGTGCTGATGCTAAATGGATAGGCGGTGCTCCCAGCAGCCAGTCAGGATTCTTGCTGCTCTTAAACTGGGGCAGAGTTCTTTACCTGGGGCTTGCTGAAGGTGTGGCTGTTGTGGGATTGGTTCAGGCTAGCCTACCTTCTCAGAGTCCCTGATAGTATTTGACCCAGGCTAATTTACCTAATCAGCATGCCAGACAGAGCAGATATGGAGCAGATTTGGCAGCTCCTAGCCATCGGCCCCCTTAATAGGCCTCCAGTCGCAGGTCTGAGCTTGTGCACTTTAGACTCTAGAGAGAGATTTAAGCCTTAACATGCAACTGCTCACAGCACATGCTAACTCTTACTCTGGATAACCTTCCTTAGAGTTAGCATGTGCTAATTGTAATGTGTAACTATACCCTCATAAAGAAAATCCTGTGGAAGGAGACACCAGAGAATTAACAGAGAAAACTATGAATAGAATAGAAGCAGAATTTAAGCTCAAACATCCATTCATCTCTATATAAGAAAATATGTGCTACCCAGAATACAGTATTCATTACCAAACATAGGCAATGTGAAGAGATTAAAATCCAGGTAGGATTCTATTTCCTGTAATGGCTTCATGATACAAGTCATCTGCATGATAATCAATGCAGTGACCTGGAAGTGAACCCACAGTGATAAGCAGTGACCTGGATACGCCTGGAAAATACGGTAAAACCCAGATTTTCTCATTTTAAGGAGAAAAATGCAGGAAACAGTGGGTTTTCCCTTGCAGGCTGGCAGAGACCCAGCCTGCAAGAGCTGGGGAGAGTGGGAGAATTTCAGTCAGGCAGAGGGTGCCATATGCACGTGTGCGCATACACATGCACATGGCCATCAGGCAGCCTGGAGAGCATCTCCTGCAAGTAAATCTGTTGGGGGGTGGTGGGGATTGAGATCACCATAGTGAGGGAGGGAGTTGGACTGGGTAAGGGCTGGGGCTGGGGCTGCTGCCCTGCCTGGGCAGTACATGGGGCTTGGAGCCTGGGGGCTGGAATGAGGCAGTTTGTCTGCGGGGTGGGGAGGTTGGGCTCCCTGCTGCTGTGTGCACTTCTGGAGGGAGTGTGTGGGGCATGTGCCCACCAGATTTATGTGTGGAGTGGGTTCAGGCTATCTGCTGTGAGCTCAGGCTCCCCATCCTGCTGTTCTCCCCCTGGGGCCTCCACAGCCCAACAGGTGGGACCCAGCACAGTAAGGAAGAGCACCCCAGGGAAGCTCAGTGCCACTGCTGCGAGCCCCACGCTGCGATGGCAAAATGCCCCCTGCCTGCCCAGCAGCAGCTCGGGTGGTGGCATGGAGTTGTGTCCCTCACTGCTGCCAGGCAGGCAAGGGGTGCCTCACCATGGCAAAGAGACTTAACGGCTTTACGAGCACTCATGGTACTCTGGTGTGGTTCCAGAGGTCTGGAAGAGAGCCAGCGTGGTTCCTATCTTCAAAAAAGGGAGGAAGGAGGACCCAGGAAACTATAGACCAGTTAGTCTTACCTCAATCCTAGGTAAGCTTGTTGAGACAATTATCCTGGCATGTGTCCATGAGGAGCCAGCGGTGGAGGTTATGTTTAGGGGCAACCAACACGGGTTCATTAAAGGCAGGTCCTGTCAGACCAACCTGGTGGCCTTCTCTGACCAGGTCACCAAATCCTTAGATGCAGGGGTAGCAGTGGACGTAGTATTTCTGGACTTTAGGAAGGCCTTCAATACTGTCTCTCACCCCATTCTCATTAAAAAACTGGGGGACTGTGGTGTAGACACCTACACAACCAAATGGGTCACTAACTGGCTGGAGGGCCACACCCAAAGAGTGGTGGTGGATAGGTCATTTTCGACCTGGAGGGATGTGGGCAGGGGGCCCCCCAGGGCTCAGTCCTCGGGCCCGCACTATTCAACATCTTCATCAGTGACTTGAACAAAGGAGTAAAAAGCACCCTGTTCAAATTTGCTGATGACACTAAGATGTGGGGAGATGTGGGCATGCTAGAAGGAAGGAATAGACTGCAATTGGACCTAGACAGGTTACAGGGGTGGGAGGATGAGAATAGGATGGGATTCAACACTGACAAGTGCAAGGTGATGCATCTGGGGAGAAAGAACAAGCACCAGGCTGGGGAACTCCCTTCTCAACAGTGTAGAGGCAGAAAAGGATCTTGGAGTCATCATTGACTCCAAGATGGACATGGGCCGGCAGTGTGGGGATGCAGTCAGGAAGGCCAACTGCACCTTGTCATGCATCCACAGATGCATCTCAAGCAGGTCCAAGGAGGTGATACTCCCCCTCTGTGCAACAGTGGTCAGGCTGCAGCTGGAGTACTGAGTCCAGTTTTGGGCGCTGCACTTCAAGAGGGATGTGGACACATGGAGAGGGTGCAAAGGAGGGCCACTCGCATGATCAGGGGGCAGCAGGGCAGACCCTACAAGGAGAGGCTATGGGACCTGAACCTGGTCAGCCTCCACAAGAGAAGGCTGAGGGGGGATCTAGTGGCCTGTTACAAACTAGTCAGAGGGGACCAGCAGGCATTGGGGGAGTCCCTGTTTCCCTGAGTGCTACCAGGAGTGACCAGGAATAATGGTCACAAGCTGGCAAAGGGTAGATTTAGGCTAGATATCAGGAAGCGCTACTTCTCAGTCAAGGCAGCTAGGATCTGGAACCAACTTCCAAGCAAAGTCGTGCTGGCTCCTACCTTGGAGGTCTTTAAGACAAGGCTAGACAATCACCTTGCTGGGGTTGTTTGACCCCAGTACTCTTTCCTGCCATGGCAGGGGGTCAGACTTGATGATCTGCTCAGGTCCCTTCTGACCCTACAAAAAACTAAACTATGAAACTATGGTGGCATGGAGCTCCCAACAGCAATACCAAGCTTTCCCACCCAACCCCACTCTGCCCACTCTGTCCTGCCAGGCCAAGTCCTGTCCACTAGACTTCACAGGCCCCAGTGAGAGGGCAGCAGGGTGGGAAACTCTGAGCCTGCAGCAGGCAGTTCACATCTGCTCCTGCCAAAGGGCTCCACTCCAGCTGTGCCATCCATGGGGGAAGGGGAGCCAAGCTCTGCAGCTCACTCTGCCACAGCAGCCACTGCCTCCTACAGGTTCAAGCACTGCTGTGGGGCAAAGGGGGCCATAGACCCAGCTGGGGAGTGAGGGGCACCAGCAGAGCCAGGGTGCTGTAGTTGGGGAATGAGGGGCACCAGCAAAAGTGGGAAGGCTGTGGGTGGGGAGTGAAGGGCACCTACAGGGCTGGGTGGCTGTGGCTGGGGAGAGGAGCAATGGCATAGGCAGGTCACCAGTATATCAGGGCTGTTCAGCACCATAAAGCAGTTGGGGGGAGGACAAGGGTAGCTGGACCCACATCGTGGTGAGTGAAGGGGGCATGGAGAGCTCTGATTTTCCATGAGAAAAAACCCCAAAATCAAAATTATAGGTATTTAGAATTTATTTTATTATAGTGATTGAGGCACTGGTAGGCTTCCAAATTGCTTTAAAATTGTAACTATATCAGTAAAACATTGTGTTCAACTGATACCCCTCATATATATATATATATGAGGGTTTATTCAGATAATTTGCTATTTTAAAATAGAGAAAACCAGGATCCCTGAGTAAGGCTTGCTTTCAGCCCTACAGCAAAAAGCAAATTCAAAACAAAAAGTGTTTCAAGGATAAGGGTCCCAGCAGCCTATCATACATCATTTGACTAATGTGATTTCCCTCCAATGACATCCTGAGTCAAGCAGTAGGGAATTTGGAGAGGAAAAGTATCAGTAATGTAACATAACTAGCAGGAATATGAAGAGCACGCTCCTGATCTTATCCTGAGAGGAAGATGGAGACATCCTGGAAAAGATATGTGTAAGAGTGTGCATTACCACAGCCCAGGGTGTACCAGTCCTTATTCTGCTTCTGCTCGTGCACCCCCTGAGAGTGCCCCCTGTCATGCTGTGCTTCCTGTTTAGCTGGGGGGGCAGGAGGGAGCACCAGTGGCCACAGAACTTCCAGGGGGGGCATGACCACTTTTTGGTGAGTGAGATTGGCCCTCAGTCAGTGGGATTGGCCAGTAGGGGACCCTCCCCCTGCCCCGGTCACTGACTGGTGTCGGAGGGGGGCACATGCCCCCCCCAACCCAAAAGGCACCAGTCACCCATTGCTCCACAGCAGGATTATCTCTTTATTTGTACTACTTAGCTCCTATTCCATTAAAATGTGACCACTTCCCTCAGATGTGCTGCCCCAGTTGAAGTCCAGGATCACTCTCACCCCTGCCCATAGAACAGAGATAGAAGCCTGTCCTGGCTCATGGCCCTCTAGTGGCAATTTACATCTCCATTCCTAGGCCTGCCCCTGCTCACCAGGCCTCTAATGGCAAGTAACAGCTGTGCAGTAGGGCTGTGCAAAACAGCACTGTTTCATTTCAACTTCCATTTCGCCATTTTGATGGGACAGTGTTTCGTTTTTAGTTTTGTTTTGTTTTGAAGCACTGTTCCATTTCATTTAGTCGAAACTGTTTCTATGTTTCAATGCTGTTTCGATATTTCAACCATAGGCTATAAGGGGAAATTGTGAAACTGCCTACAACTTTGTCAATTCTTGCCTGGTTTGAATGAAAAAAGCAGGGATGGTAGCCCCAGCTGAGACCACAAAGCCTGTCAAATTTCAAGGAGATAGGTGCAGGGGTTTCTGGGAAACTGCACCTCAAAGTCTTGAAAACAAAACTTGTATCACTTGTAAGTGTGAAGGCACAGGAGTGGAAACAGCAGGCATGGTAGCTCCTGCTGAGGGCATGAATCCTGCCAGGTTTCAATGAAATAGGTGCAGAGGTTTCTGGGAAACTGCACCTGAAACTCCTGACAAGAAAAACTCATGACATGCGACTGTGTGTTAAGGTGCAGCTGTTTTTCTATCCCTCCCCCACAGCACTGGGGTTAGAAGAAACCTCAGGGAAGGATCACAGCCACTGGCCAGCTACACATGTCAATACCCCCTCTTCCCTTGCCCTCTCAGTTTCTGTTTCTTGGCACTCAAGCCCAGCTTCGAAACGTTTCTAGTGCACTCGTTTGTTTCGAGGCTGTTTTTGAAGGCTTTTTGTTTCATTTAGATTTCGCTGTTTTGACCTCGAAATGAGTCAAAACAGTGTCGAAATGAAACACCCGGCGAAATTTTGCACAGCCCTACTGTGCAGGTCAGGGCCAGTCAGAGAAGACTGCTAAACTAAGGGAGTGACTGCTCAAACTCCAAGCTAGTACCAACACCCATCAACATTTTTGTGGCTGACAAGCATAAGGTTTAACAAGACCCTAAGTGAAAACATGGATTGTTACAGAGGCAGGATTGATTTGTAGGAGACTAAATGGCAGGCTTCTCTTTCCAGACTATCAAGACATTTTTGTCATTTTGTTTACACTTGTAACCTTGTTTGATTGAATTTCACAACTGATATGGTAGCACATGAACAAAATGTTTGTACTGGAAACACAATTACAATCTAAAACATCCTAAAAGAGAACTTTAGCTATGTCGGTTATTCAGCAATTGTGGAACCATAGCTAGGTAATCAATCCTCATATCCTTAAAAAAAAGGTGGGGGAGGGAAGAGAGAGAGAGATGGGCTCACCCTTTGAATTGAGTCTTGTATGCTAAACCATTCTGGTAGCTTAAATATTAATCATTCAAAATGCTAAGCATATAAAATGAAAGTGCCATATTCACTTTCACCTCCCACAGTGACAGTGCATTCATCTTCTATAAATACATTATTACTACTGATGTTCTTCTTCCTAAATATTGCTGCAAAATTCTGCACAACTTTGTATAGTTGTCCATAAGACATACACCTTTGGCAGAGAGAACTTTTCAGAGTTGCAGAGTTTGCCAATGATTTCAAAGAAATGAAAGAGGGAAAATGTAAGTAGTATAGCAGATAACCTGGAAGAGGAACACCAGTGAAAGAGTTAACTCAGCTTCATTTTTTTTTCTTGTCCCCGTGCTCATTATCTCTTCTTCTTTTTCTCCCATGCCCCTCATGGATGCCTCTTTTATTGGGGGACAGTTTCTTGCAAGAGTAGGAAAATATTTTTGGAATTCTAGACAGGGAAGTTATTTCTAATGCAGTGATTTCATGCAACCTATATATTGCATCCCTCACTAGAATGTATTGTTACACCCTTCCTCTTTGGTATGAAATATAGTGTTATACAATCAGGTTATTTTATTGAGGTATAAAAAGATCTTTAATGATGAGATATAAATGAGTCTTGTAACTGTGAAGTAGACAGTAAAAATGATCTGTTACTGATTGATTTCATTGTCTCAGCTGAAATCCTATGCAAATTATATGTGCATAGGGCATAAATATCCATGGAAAGGTCAGACTAGCAAAATGTGATCTGATCAGCAAGACTGTCCAGAACTGTGGTATGAAAAGGTCAAGTTGAAAGTGATACAGGAGTATTTCAGACTAATCGTTCTTTTCATCCAGGTTCCCTAGTGTAAATAGATCAAGCAAAACACTGTAAGCCTTAAAAAGCAAAATCATTTTCAGTGAAATTTAAGATGCCCCAGTGTGACTTCCTCCTGAAACTGTAACGCTCTTACATGAGTGGAAACTACAGAACACTGAGCTACTGATTTTTTGAGAAAATGCTTCCCTCCGCTCATATTTCACATCAATAAAACCAATGTAATTTCACAGAAATACTAAACAGAATCTGCCTTCATATATTTGACAAGTTAAATGATAGTGCTAGAAAAATGATAGGGGGAATCATGCTGTTTTGAGAGAGAGAGTATGCAAATTTTATAAGGCATGCAGTTGCTTCCTCAATCCATGAAAAAAGTTTGAAATTTTCTCCTTGTATCTTGTGCTAATCATGGCTTTTCAAGCATTAACAGCAATAAAAACAGGGGCCATCACCTTCTTACTCAGGAGAAATACAATGCTTTTGCACATTAGCATTTTGAATTTAGGACTTGAGCCATATTCATGCATTTTTTACACGTCTAATACTAAACCGTGATTAGCACATAAACTATGAGGAGGTTGTGACAGGACATACTCTAATTGTGGAAGAGAGTATCTCATCTCACTAAACTCCTCTGTTTACTCTGGTTCAAAAGGGTCTTTGGCACGGACTTCTATTTTCCTAGCAGTACAGGTAGCTGCTGACCAGTTAGCCTGTAAGGGTCACAGTTTTGCACCTGACACAATAAATTCCTTGTGGAGAGAAATATAAAGAGAACAGATTGCTTCCTTCATCCCTACTCAGCATTACCTGACAAAGTAACAGAATGAACAAAGCAACCTGGTCCTATCAGGAAACTGTTAAGGGAAATAAAAATCACTGCATGCCATCCTCACATCTTCACCATACCTTTATCCATGCTGTAATTAAGATTCTCTGCATGAATGTGTATATGGGTGGGAGTCTATTATGAAGTGTAGTATATCAATAAAGCAATTACAGTAATTAAAACTGAATTCACACAAACATTTTTATTGCATCCTAGACTTAGTCATTAACAAGTAGGTCAGAAAAAAAACCTTGCTGCTTTATTACACTGATAACTGAGTGTTCTATCCTTAGTCATCACATATCCCCCCATACCTTAGATTTTTTCTTCTTGAATATCCCCGTTCCTTTCTTCCTGTTTTTTGTATTTCACCCCACTTATTCCCTCTCCCTCTGCATCAAACAAAACACAACAAACCCAGACAGTTGTGTAGTCACTTTTGGCCTGGTAGCGAGTCCTTCTGGCCCTATAGTGTCGTTTAGCTTTAGTCAAGCCATACTGGCGCAAGAGACATTTCATACCAGTATAGTATAACCCATATTCACTTCTGTCTGGGCCCTGTAAAAAACAAAGCAAAACATAATAATGAATACGCAGAAGCACACATCTCTTCCAATTTCCCTTTGTCAAGTATTAGAACTAGAATAGTGAAGTAAAGGTTTATGATAAGGTTTATGACCGCATGTCATCAGAGCCATGACTAATAGAAGTCTGAGCTCATTTAGCCTCATAGCTACACCAAGAGGCTATAAAGCAATTGAGTTATTGGACACCCCCCGCAGCTCTGCAGGAGGAGAGTACCGAGCTAGGTTCTACCTAGTTCTCTCGGAAAGACAGGGGGGCCGAGTTACTCCTTTTACTGGGTTCTGGAAAAAAGGAAGAACCTAAGGTATTAACCTTATAGTTTAGCATCCTTAGAGAGAGCTAGAGGAGTTAATAAAGGATTATACACTGAAGCCTGAGGTGAGTGACAGCTAAGCTTGGTTTGTTTGAGGGCTGCCCAGGGACTCCAGAGGGAGCAGAATTAAATAGGTAATCTAGGAGGAAAAGAAGAGGTGGTATACAGGGCAGCATGGCTAAAGAAACAATTTAAAGACACTAAACACCTATAGGGCTGGGAATAAACATCGCCTGGGGGGAGCTTGAGTCACAGAAGACCACTGCACAGTGTGGAGTGACAGCCTGCTAGGGATGCCAGATAAGGGCATAAATATAAGATGCCCTGCTCAGCCTTGGGCATGGTAGGTCAGGCTTATGTGGGGCACATACGTAGCTGGAGAAGGGACACAAGTGTTGCTGGGTTATACTCTGATTCATATCTTTAAAGCCTCCTGAAATGGGGTTGGTGTGAAGCTCCTTGCAGATCTTAATGCTGCAGAGCTGAGGGAGTGCGACAGTGGTAAGAGGGGAAAACCCCCAATAATGCTTGGGCACAGATTCACTTAATGGTATGAGGTTGCTTCTCCCTGTCCCAGCAGAGGTAAACGTGTACTTATAGTTGCACTGGTAAAACACATGGTACTGTTAGTGCAAATACCATGTGGTTTGTATATTTTCTGCCATTTCCTTAACCAAAGGTGAACATAAAGAGTGAAATTTCAACCTCTCTGGGGTCAATGGCAAAACTCCAATTGACTTCAATGTCCGATGTGGTCAGGAATTCACCCAGTTTTAATAACTTGCTCTAAAAGCTTCCAATGTTTTTACTCTGTATGGTTCCTTACTATATTGTACAAAATAGCAGAGGTACTCTTGTAATCTCTGTCCACTTAGGAAGCCAGAAATAGTTGCTACTCAATGTTGATGGTCCGGAGGCTCAAAATATGACAAACTACACTCTGTTAAGCAGCTTGAGTTTGACATCTTCAGTGGATTTTAGATACAAGGGCTCTTCTAATCTTCTAAACCTTGTTTTCCCTTTGCTAAGGCTTAGGTGTCCCACTGTGCTCTGTGGGCTCAGCTGCCTCTCTCTTATGGCTCTTTTTGCATCCACAGTTAGAACAGAGAGGAAAAAAATATGCAATATTATTCTCCCAAGTGCTACCCACTCAAGGGGGCAAAATGGTAAATGATGCATAATTTTCTGCTTGATATAATTCAATCAACAATGCAATAGCTAGTGTCATTTTAGATCATCCAAATTAGCACCTCTGCAAACTTAACAGAACTAATCATATCCACCTGAGCTATTGTTTCAGGCTGTCTACTGTGTCAGGATTAATTATGCTAGGTTTGTATTATGAAGATTTACTTCATAGTTGTGTAGGCTGTGGATTTGTTTTTGGAAAAAAAATTCAAACTGAGGCCACATAAGTTTGCCACAACGGTGTAAGTTAGTCTATTCTAAGGCTTGACCAGAGCATTGTAAACACACAATGTTTGTTTGCAATTCCGCAGATAACATAGCCGAGTATATTATGGCCCCTGCCAGCCTTTTTTCTTTTTCTTGCTGTATGTGCAGACATTTGCCCAGCTGTAGCAGTGCACATGCAAGTCCTGGCAGTGCAAACTGTAATTACTTTTAATTAATGTAATTGTCTGCCTTGAGCTGCAGTATTGAGGGAGAAAATAGTCACTTATACCTTCTTAGTCACAGAGGGAACACTTCAGTTAGACACTCTTGTCAACTGACCAAAAAACTATTTTCCAGATTTAAACTTGGCATACCATTTAAGTTTTACAAGCAGATTAAGAGCAGTTAGTATGAAGTTGCTTGAATTGCATTTTGTTTGAAGATTTTCTAAACACTCCATATTTTTTCATATGCCTCTTAAGATTTCTGCTCTCTCTCTTTTTTTTTATTAGACAGACTCATTTTACAACAGTGCATATGCATGGAAAACCTGGCTTGTATGGGTATTAAAGCAGGTGTGGAAATGTATGGTAGCCAGGATGTAATTTGGCTTTCAGAATTTGGAAAAAGAATTTGTATTGTCAGCTCAATAGCTCATGCTGTCCACTCTGTCACATTAGTGAAAGATATATAATGGTGTAAAAAATTATTGTGTTTAAATCCATAGAACATTGTGGTGCCCACAAGAGTATTAATATCAACCCTTTGTAGCAATATTTTACTTCACATGAAGCATAAATTTTCATACAAGCAAGTTACAAATTAATTTCTATTCCTGTAACATGGTTTAAGAAAGAAGCACAAGGGGCTTGATTTCTGCAGACGCCATACTTTGTAAATGACAGTAAAAAAACATTGTGACTCATTGAATTGACTCGAGGTATGAGGCAATAACACAGGATTGACATAATATATTCTTTATTGGACAACATATCATGTACATTGTGTAATCAAGATCTGAACTTCGACACTGAATTATTTATTAATTTCTAAGAGGTGCATGTTTCAATGCAGATATTGGAAATACATGAACAAAGTATTGCTTAAACTCTTCCTATGCTCTGTTAATTGCCTGGTTGTTTGCCAGCTTCAAATAGTTACAGTCCTAAAGCTGCTTCTCCCTAACACATGGTCCCTGCTGCTTTGTAATACAAGGGGAGATAAGCTGAATTCAGTGACCCTTGCTTTTTAAGTCCGTGGCGTCTGATCTGGCTAATGGCAGAAAATCAATTTCAAAGGTATCTCTGTTGATTCCTCCAGAATAATTTGATCCTGATTCATCTGCATCAGCACTAGCTATTAACACCTGCAAGTTCCTATCTCAGATATGTACTTAGATCAGTGGCACCCAACCTTCTGGCCCCAAAGACCAAACAAGTGGTACGGGGTTGGTCTGCAGGCAAGTTCCCTTTCTACCTCAATCTGGCCAAACGCTGAGGTGATCTGGCATGCAGCTCATATTATTCAGCCTGTGGAACTACCCATGGATCTGGAAATTTGACAGCAGGGGAGTGGCAATTAACACTGCCACAGCTCTCCTGATGCAAATTTCTAGACCAGATTCTCGGTCATGTATATCCAGATTCTTGCATGGTCAGTACAATAAAGCAAACATTCAAAGTGAGGGCTAGGAAACATTTGAAAAGTACAGTTGTGATAAAGTTTACCGTGTATGCAGTTGTAGGGTGTTATTTGTAGTACAGACTCTCTTTCGACTGAAATGTGAGCCTGCAGGATGATGATTCCCAACACAGTTAATTTTCCCTTATACTCAGTTGATGCCTGCCTGAGCAGGGGAAACCCTAGATTTTAACAAGTTCCCTGTGTAGGTATGAGTAGTTCCTTCACATACCCAAAGATTAGGAAGTTGGAGTAGCTGGACCCAGTTCACTGGAGCAGATACAGGACATGTTTACATCATATCCGTAATGTGATTTGGAAAGATGCTCCTAAGCATGCCTTACCCCCACACAATCACTCCTGCTTACATGCATCAAACCCAGAATGCAGACACCTCCCATGGCTACTCTCAAGATGCTTCCTCATCTCTAACACACTTGCGAACAATTGCTGGGGATGCTATCAGAGCAGCCTCAGAACTGCATTTCTGGATTTGGCACATCTAAGTGAGATAGGGCAGACAGAGCTCTTTTGTGACTTTTGCTCCCAGAATGCACTAAGGACCCTCAATAGACGTACCCATCAAGAGGCAAATGGAGAAATGGTGGATGTTGATCTACAGCACTGGTTTTTAAGTTTTTTTAGACTCAATACACCCCTTGGAAAGTGCCAGCCCTTAGCTTTCACTCATTTCTTGACCTCAGAAAAATAATAGAACAATTCTTCTGTTGTAAAGATTCTGAACGACAAGCAAAATTACTCTCACAATGGGTCAGAATGTTTTTGACACTCTGGCTTCCTATTTGAAATCTCTTGGTTTATCTTTCGAATTATATATAGGAACATGCACACCTAAAAATGCTAACACTGAGTGGTGCCCCACGGCACCATTACAAGGAGCTTGTGGCACTCTGGCTGAGAATCACCAGGTGCACCTATACATGCATTAATGCACTTTTGTTACTGCACATTAAATGTAGTACCTCTAATGTGAGGGTGCCTATACATGAGCAGCAAGGCTGTTCCAACATACTATGTTGGAACAGACTTGATCAACTGAGTCTGCTGGAGCATGGCAATTGCCATGTTCTAGCAGCCTCCTGAGTCTAATGTATCAGTGCCCCTATGCTTAAAAATGGTGGCAGGGGTGCCTGAACTAAAGCTCATCAAATAAGTGTTAGTTCAAGTGCCCCCACCACTATTTTCAAGTGTCGGGATGATGATACATGAGACGTTGCAGCACTTTAATCACATCAGCTGTCAGAGCTGCTCTAATTAAAGCATTGAATCCCTGGAGCAAGCGTAAAAGTGCCCTGAGGTAGTAACTAAATGTGCATTAGGCTGCCATAATGCGCAGTGACAAAACTGTATGCTTTTCTGTGATGCTTACTGCACAGTAGCTTAATTTTACTGCTTGTAAGTATATTAGCATGACTTTTGCCATGACACTCTAATCAGCAGTAAATTAGGCCATTGTGCATTAAAGTGCATGTGTAGACACACCCACTATTGTAGAGGAACACCACGCTGTCTTGGAAGGTTCAATCTGTATTATATTCTTTAGATAGTTTCATGTTCTCAGCCTTGCCTGCTGTATAAACAATCATAAGATTGAAAACCTAGTTTTGAGTTGTGGTTCTGAATGTTGGTCTCTCAAAATAAACTGACTTCTCCCAGTGGAAGAGGACATTCCTCCTCCTTACAAAAAACATACTGCTACCACTCAGTTTCTAAAACTGAGCCAAATTGTACAGAAGCATGAAACAGATGCATTGAAAGCAGAATTGCATAGGAGCTTTGCACAGGTGCACTGAAAGCAAAAACTGAACATCTCTGTGGTTTTTTACTCTCTTGAGTTCTTGAATCCAGTTCTGTCATTAAAATCTTTTGGAAACATAATGGTAGCATCATCAGGATGGAAACTAGCTTGAGCCATAGAAAAAAACAGCATATGTTGAAGTCAAATATCACATGCAAAAATCACTGCTTGTGCTAATAGTGGCCAGAAACAAAGCTGATTTCTGTGCAATAAGGGTATGTCTACATTGCTTATTTCTAGGTGCTAGGTTCAAGAGCAACACTTCTGTTCCCTATGCTCCCAACCCAGAACCAAGGTGATGAGGATGCTCTGGAGGAGTTTCTCAACCCCATGTCTTGAGATCACAGCTTCCGGGGATCTTCAGAGTAGCAACAGGACTTCAGAGATTGGATCAAAGCAGGAGCAGAACTAATTTTTTGGTGGCAACCTGAGAGCAGTGCAAAGCCAATATAGACATATTGGAACTGTCATACCTACTTTTCCTTAAAACAGTTTTAGGTTTCCTGGGGTTCTTTGCTCAACTTTAGGGAAGGTGAAAGTCTTGAGTAAAACTCCCTATGAAAATGTACTGCTTTGTTGTTTTTGAGCTTCTCCCTCCCCCATGCTGAAGAGAGTTTAACTTGGCAGAACTCAGTGTTCTCAGTGAAGCTTGTTCAACTGCTCCCCATCACATCCACCCACTAACACATACATCCCAGAACATTACCAGTCATGAATGCTTTTCAAATCATAAAGATAACTCGTGATTCTAGTGACAGGTGTTACAAAAATGAAGCCTTTATCATTACCAAATGAAGGCTGTTAAGCATTCTAAATAAGGCAGGTTTGTCATCGTCATCTAGCTCCTGATGGATACCTGTGGTAACTGATGGTGACTGGTTCTAATTGATGGTAACTGGTTCTAATTGTCTGTCCCTTTCGTTACCATTTTTTCCTGTGGTGTGTTTGAGAACATTCATGTATCTTATATTCCGGATTTTCTTAACTGCATAACAGGCATCGTTAACACCCTGTACAAAGAATATTTTGAAATATTCTTTGAGATCAGAGTAGTAGAGTCAGCTTTTACCTACCTATTTTTTAAATTTGTCAGCCCCTTAGTACTCAAACATTTTGGTGGAATTTTCATATACTTACTGTTACTGTTGTTAAGAACGCTGTACTCAGAATTCCTCCTCAGTAAAATGCAGTCCTAATTTTTCTAACTTCTCAAAGATTTTGGGAAGTACTTAGTGGGTGCATCTACAAATTCATTAGTGCACCATAATTACAGCACATTGGGTTTAGTACCTGTTATTACAGATATTAAACTTAACATGCTGTAATCAGTGCTACTGTGCAATAGCACTGATGCACTTCTTTTAGGTGATGCTAATGAGCAGTAGACTAATTCTATTGCGCATTAGCACAGCTTTTGCTGTGATGTGGTAATGCACAGTAGAATTAGTTTACTGTGCTTTTAGCATCCTGTGTACATGTGCCCAGCATTGAGTAGTTGAGAAGCAAAGATGAGCCCTTTCCTTAATTATTCTAATACTTCAAAATCATGACATCACTTTATTGACATCAACCATACTGACAACCACCAAAAGAACCAAATTGTATATTCCCATCAGCCTATCATCAAGGTTTTTTTGAGTCCCAAGTTTGTGGTTTTAACCCAACATGTCAATAAAGGAAGGTCTCTAATATCATTGACCAGATTTTCATTCTACCAAGGTGTAGTCACCAATGGCATTTTTACATGTGTTGTGGGGGTGAGGGGGCTGCTTTAATTATAGTGGCTCCAAGAACTGCTCTAATTAAAGCACCCATAGTGTCTTGTATATTACCATCCCTGTGCTTCAAAATGGTGGCCAGGGTGCTTTAACGAAAGCTCATCAAGCAAGCTTTCGTTAAAGTGCCCTGGCCACCATTTTGGAGCATGGGGACACTGATGCATAAGATATGGAGGTTGTTGGAGCAAGCTTATTAGCATGCTTCAGTAGACTTGATTCACTGAGTCTTCTCTAATACACTATAAATACAGCATGTTTGAGAAGCCTCTCTGCACGTCTACAGGCAGCCTCAACGTTGAATGGAGCCTAGTGCACAAAACAAAATTAAAATTTTATACTAATGAAAATTTGGTACAGATGATAACATCTCTGTAATCTATCCATACAATGCACAGTCAAAGCTTCAGTAATTGAAGTCTCTTGTATGTCAGGTAGTTCCTAGTCTTGCATTAACTCTGCATAGACAGAGGCACTGAGTATGTGGGGGTCCAAGGGCCCTGGTCCCCATCGGGAAGTGGGCTGTCCCCTGAAATGTGTAAAACTTTCCACATAAGAAGAAAAAGTGGAATCAGCTATCACAACAGGAGCCGTCTCATAGACAGCACACCAGAAGCACAGGAGGGAATCAAGACAGAAGCACTCAGAACACAAACGTTATTAACTTATCACTATATCCCCTATCCCATTCTGAAATATCATTTCTATCATCTTAGCTCCCCGCCCCCCCCAGGCAAAAATAAGTCATTAACTATGTGCATAGTAGTGGTTTAAGTACAACTAGAACACATTATCTTCATTAGACGTACTAAAATAAATGCAAATTCTTAACAGTAACATCTTCTCTCAGTATAATTGAGAGTTGGGTGGTCTGGCTATATATCCAGTGCATGGCTGTGTGTGGGTCTGGGTGTGTGTGCATGTGCATACACACACACATTCACACACAGCTGTATTTTTAAAAAAAGCTTGACAATTTAATGAAAAAATAACTTATAATTTTTGGCTCTTGTGAAATAGGGCAGAAGTTATAAAGAAATCCAATATGAATATTTATTAAATGTGGTTAGTATTGCCAGGCATCCTTTCACAATTTAAGACCTAGCCCACCATTACCACCTAGCAGAATCCTGATGGAATGGAAAACAAGCTGGGGTTATTTATACAGTTTCAGTGGCACAAGTCTCCATGGGCATTTGCTTTTCATGGAAACTTGTCACTATATTAACTTTGGCAGAGAACAGAGGGCTATTTTTGGATAGATCTTAAAATATTTATTGAGAGTCTTGCATTTTTAGTCATATAAAGTAATTATTTAACTGCTACTTTAAACATATTTCTTTAAAACATCAAAAGCTTCAGTTCACATTTCACTGAATTTCATGTGTACAATAAAAAAAGAAAAGCTTTCATCCTCTCAAATACCAACTAGGTGTCAGCCTAAACCATGATTGTATTCACTTCACTTAGTATAAAAAAAAAAAAAAAATGTTTGCAAGAGCAACTGATAAGCAAAAAGGAAATCTTAGTAGGAGAGGTGAAAGAGCATGATTATTTTCTTTAAGCATTGCAGGAGGGGTATGTAGCAAAGTTAGAGATGCTCTGGCTTTTCACTCATGGACTGATAAAAATCAAGTTGTTGTTTGACCTAAATGTTTTCAGTAACTTGTAGCTTTTACATCAGGTTGTTGTTTTGGACCCTATATTGAAGTGGACAGAGGCAGAGACGGCAAGGAGTGGGGCTATAGGCAGGTACTGTATCTGTTTGTTTTTTGGGGGGTGCGGTATGCATACTAGGCAAAGAAGAACTAGGTCTGTTACTGGAAACTTCACCTCTTACCCAGGTTCAGCAATGTCAAAATAGGAAAGATTGTATTTTTAATGCAGTGGAAACACTGATCACTGCAACAACAGAAAAACAATATAAGATGAAAGTGTGAGGTACTGGATCACAGGGACATCACAGTTGGAGTAACATAGTGAGCCTGCTTCTGCAGAAAAAAATATCACAACTCATCATATCACAGGTCAAATAGCAACAGAAAGGTAGACCCTTCGATGTTAACAAGAAGTCCTCCCCACTTAATCTTATAAGATATCTTTTTGGATAGATCAAAATAATCTTGATAATTGATGTAAGTGCAGTGTTGAGGTATGTAGCTCAAAGTCAGTGCAAAACAAAGAATTATTACAAAAAGATAAAGTTAGGCTTATTTGCTAGCATCTTACAAGATTGGATTCCTCCATGCATTGTGCATTCTTCTTGCCCATACTGACTTACCAAAAAGTGACTACTTTTAAGACTTTCATAGTGTTTTCCATTCTCTCGTGCTTCTAGGACCTGAGGCAAAGTCTGTTGAAACCTGGGGTAGATCCAGGTGGGGAAGGGTACAGTGGTATACTCACCACACTCCCCCTCCCCCCTCCCCTGCGCCAATTCTTTGTCCTCCTGAAGTTTAAAACGAAGTACATGGCAGGTGCAGCAGCATTTCTATTCAGGGAGCAGTAAGGGAACCCATTTACTTCATGGCTCTTATAACCTAAGTTCTGATTCTCCGATTCCTTCCAAACTCTTCACTCTACAGGGTTGTTAACAACCCTCTCTCCTTTTTAAATGCCTTAATGTTGCACTAATCAAACTGTCCTTTCTTCTGAAATTCTGCTGTCTGTTATTGACTTCTAGTAATGTTGCTCTTATTTCATAGTCCTGCAAACATTAACTCATGTATGGAAATAATTTTCAGTGAGCACTGGATGCACTACCAAGATGCTCAGGAAGGCTAGATTTTGTTTTATGAATCTGAAAGGGATGTGCACTTAATCTAATGAGTATAGGCAGGGCTGTACCTGGGAGGTAGGTGAATTGGGGTGACCTCCCCAGGCCCTGTGCTTTGGGGGGGTCCATGGAGCTGGGCAGAGTGGCTGTGGTGACTCTGCGCTGCTGGCTTCATGTCCAGCTGCTCGCTACCTCCCCTCCCCCCTGCTGCCACCAGTGCTGGCAGCAGTGGTGGCAGCTTTTTCGGGTCCA
Source organism: Crocodylus siamensis (assembly GCF_052110815.1). Lineage (NCBI taxonomy): Eukaryota > Metazoa > Chordata > Crocodylia > Crocodylidae > Crocodylus > Crocodylus siamensis. The sequence continues at coordinate 66,539,122 of NC_143396.1, forward strand.
GGGTGCGTGGGATCAGAGTTGGGATGGGGCCCCACAACAGCTGATTTGCCCCAGGCCCTGCACTCTGCTCGGGTCAGCTCTGAGTACAGGATGATGAAACAACATTTTTTATTACTGTTTGTCTAGTTTGTTGTTTTTTTATATTATTGATATAGGATATATAATTTTACTGCAAACTCCATTAATTTGATATTTGTTTTTGCTTGGATCTCATACTGAATAGTATAGCCCTCAGTACCTAGCATGTTAGTAAAGCTTCTCTATTTTCTTTTTAACTGGTGAAAAATGAGTTATGTTGTATTACATGTAATGATACAACAAGCTATCTGCACCCCCCTTTCCAAAATCCTACATCTTCCCATGATTGAAATCTATAGAAAGACTCACTTTGACTTCAGTGGACCCCAATACATTTCTGGTATTTGGAGAGACTGGCTGGGGCTCAGTACTAGTCTGTTTCCTTTTCTTCAGTGGCAATTTTGATAAAACAGGCAATAGTTGTAACTGGTATAACAGCTGGACAGATGTTTTCATTCAAGGTATTTTTGACAAAAAAAATGGCCTTAAGGGTATGGACAAAATAACAATTATACTGAGTTAAAAGCAGGAAGGACTAAGAGTTGGCTGCTCCATCCTAATTATTTTGGGGTTTTTCCCATTTACTAGGAATTTTCCTCCATTTTTTAGGACTAGAAAGTTAAACTAGGATCACTTGACCCTGAATGAAACAAGCCAAGTTATAACAGTCTAGCTGCTAGTTTTGTGGGATAGGAGTAGACACCCAGAGCAACTTCATATGACAGTTTGTTTCTTTCCCCTCTCCCTCCAAATGTGCACACCACCACCAGTGCATGAGGCTGCTTCCAGCTTAGGAGAGAGCCTGTGCAGGGTAGTACAGTATGACTGAGGATGCTGCTGTCAGGCACAGAGAGTTATCATAGGCAGATCTAGGATTTTGAGAGAGGGGGTGCAGAAGATGTGGCCCATCATCACATACAATTCAATCTAAATTTTTATCCAGTTAAAGAAAAACTAAAAGCTTTGGTAATATGCTCAGGGGCTAGCACTATGGTATTCTGTTTAAGATCAAAGCAAGACCATATATAACTGTTGGAATGTGCACTCATTTGCTAGATTTACACATACACACACTTTAAGAAAACAAAACAGACTAGGGAAAAATAGTCAAAAGATACAGCTTTATTAATCCGATAGTCATTACAGATAAATGTATGTATTCAGATCTGTAAAACAAAATCTAGTTCTCCTGAGCATCTTGACAGTCCCTCCAATACCTCACTGTGTGTGCATCTACATATTATAAACACACAGCAACAAACTCCAGCACATGCCACACTGGTGTTTATTGCTCCTGAGTGCTGTGTTTGAACATGTGCCTGGGACTGCAGCATAGTGAGCTGGGTTGAAGCAGCCCCAGCTGGCAGGGGACACAAGGGGATCAGCCTACCAGACTGGGGCTGCTCCAACTTGGCTCAATATGCTGGAGAGCGGGCGGCTGGGGCATGAGGGTGCTCCAATGCAGGGCTAGCTGGTAGGTAGCCCCCTCTCTAAAGCACCTTCATACCCCAGCAATGAGTCAGCATCTACATGTGCGCTGCTGTGTATGAAAAAAAAATCTGCAGCAGAATAATGCTTGCATTTACAAGTATGACTGTAACAGGGGGCTTGCTCAGGGCCCCTTTCCTTGCGGCCTGCCCACCTGTCCATGGGCTAACCGCCTGCGTTCTCACCCACCATGCCTTGATGTTAACTAATCAGTAGATGTTAATCAAGTGGGAGGCTGCCCATTTTGTGCCCCGATGCCAGGGGGTGCTATCTGCGGCTCCATTCCTTCCCTACACCACAGCCCAAGCCTCGCAGATGGCATCTCGATGTTCTTTTAATCACCAGCCCCCACAAAGGGCCCCAGAATCCTGTTGAACCCCACCCAGATTTCTCTTCCTCAGGCGGCCTCTTCTGCCGTCATACTGGGCAGCATAGCTCCCTGAGCTGGTTCCCCTTTGGGTGTGGTCCCCCCCGAGACCTTCAGCTCATCTAGCCCTGGCCCACCTCCAGACCAGTTGGGACCCCAGGCCCTCAGCTCTTGGGCATCCCTCATGGTGGGCCCCCAGCTCTTCAACCCTTCTAGTCCTGGCCCCAGCATGGGCCAGTCAGGGGAAATTCAGACAGGCCTCAAATCTATGGCTCTTTCTCCACTCTCTGAGGGTCTACCCTCTGGGCCCTCCAAACAATGGGGTCACCTACCCAGTTGTGGGCATTAGGGGTTAAGACACCCCAACCTTTCACCAGGGTGGTAACTGGCCTGGCATTTCCTGGGGGCTCCTGTGCCACTGGGAGCCCCACCAGGCCACCTATTCCCAGTAGGGTGCAGTTTTAGGTCATACCCAGGACCAGGAGCCTCCTATCCTTCCCCTACAGCTCCTCCCTTACCTCCAGATGAGATCAGCAGCCCTTCAACTAAACAATGCTGTTGCCTGGCCCTCAGCAGAGGCGCTGCCTTGCTTATATGGGCAGCCCTGAATCTAAAATGGCTGCCCTAATCAGGCACCTGGTGGCTGCCAGCTCCAGGCCCTTAAAGTGGCAGGCACAAACAGTGCCCTGCCACAATGACCCTGCTGCAGAGTTAATTAGTTTCCTGCAGCCTGATAGGGCTGTGCATGTATAAATGAGCTGTTTGCTGTGAAGCTAGTTAGTCTACTCTGTAGTAAACATCTTGTGTAGATGCTGAGTTAATATGACCACACCTGAGTTACGGTTTTTAGCTAGAGCTAGAAACAGCCTGCAGGGCTGTGAAACAGAAGAGAGACATTACTAGGAACAGCAACCAGAAACTACAATTGCAGAATAAAGGGCAGTTTGAATAGTGGGACATCAAGACCATTAAAAAGGATAGAGGGCCATTAACATCTGTGGTGTGGAGGGAGATCAGCAGGAACCGGGGAGATGATTCTGAACCTGAATAGAGATGCTACTACCTTCCCAGCTGATAGATTTTAAACTGTGTGGAGAAAGCATTAAAGAGATGCTGCAGCTGCACTCCCCCTCTGGATCCACCCCTGAGATTTACTACACGGACCATTGCATAAAACATTCTTAAAATACCCAGTTATGGAGGTGTCCCTAGAAATCTTTTGGGGTTAAGCTCGGGGTATTAGTGGAACAATCTCTCTGGTAGGTTATTAAATTGCTCACTTTTACAATACTATATTCATACACAATATTTTTCCTTTTTGTGTGTTTAACAAGGTTAGGAAACTGTCAATAACATCTTTTATTTTAAAGTTTTTATTTTAAAATGTACATCATCACAATTATTGAGTATAAATGTACTATGTTCTTTTGGATCCAACTTAAAGAAATTTCTGCACTGTACCTTGTGGTCTTCTGGCAGCATCTACCTTTCATGGTAGCATAGCATTAGAAGCAGCATTCCTTCTTGCTTCTCCTGCACAGACAAGACCATCATCATGTGGAAGCTGACCAGGGATGAGACCAACTATGGGATCCCACAGCGCGCTCTGCGTGGCCACTCACACTTTGTCAGTGATGTAGTCATCTCCTCTGATGGGCAGTTTGCCCTCTCTGGCTCCTGGGATGGCACATTGCACCCCTGGGACCTTACCACGTGAGTGACAGGAAGAGGAACAGGGCAGGGTGGCTTCCTTGGCAGAAACAGAGTCTGCAGGGCAGAGAACAGAACATGGTGAAAGAACACAGTAGAACAGAAGGGGAATAGGATACTCCTGGGGGTGATGCTGAGATTTCCCCCCTCCTAACTTCCTTGGCCCATTGTTTTCAAGCTGCACTATGTGGACCTTCCAGTATGTAGAAAATTGATCTTTCCTAAGCAGCCTCTGGAAACAGGAAACCTAACTGCATTTTAAAGCTGGCATCCTATCACTGGGTTAGATCCTGTTCTGGTTTAGTTTTTAATGGGTGCAATGAGTACAAGCTAAAGATCCAAAATGTTTGAGCTGGTGATATAATACTTGTATGTTCTGCAAGTCTGGCACAGAGTTAGATCTCAGTTGTTACATCATGAAATGGGATTCAGGACTAGTGTAAAAGGATTGACAAAAAACTCATTTGAAGAATGACAGAAAAGCTTTATTTACTACAAGTATTTATTGTTAAATGAGCCTAAAGCAAAGCAATGTCGAATATTTATCGGTAAAAGTGATAATCTCTCACCAATTACAGGCAAAAGAGGCAGTCTTTTTGTTGACAGCTTCTCGAGATGTGGATCCAATCACCCAAAGATCAGCTGGGCACAGCAGCAGTTCTTGTCAGAAGGATCTTTCATTCTTGAAGTGCATGCTGTTAGTAGGGCTGTGTGAAATTTTATTGCGTGTTTCATTTTGACGCTGTTTTGACTCATTTCAAGCTCAAAACAGCAAAATCAAAATGAAATGAAAGACTTCAAAGCAGCCTCAAAACGAAACAAGGGCAGTCAAAACGTTTTGAGTTTTGAAGCTGGGCTTGCCTGCAGGGAAACAGAAACTAAGGCGAGGGAGGAGGGAGAAGGGGGAAGACCTGCTCTGATACTGGCACGTGTAGCCGGCCAGTGACTATGATCCTTCCCTGAGGTCCCTTCCAATCCCAGTGCCCTGTGAGAGGGATGGAAAAACAGCATAAAAAGCAGCATTGTTTGAAATGAGCTTTCTGCCTTGGGGTCAGTTACTGAGCTGCCTTCCAGCAGCTCAGCAGCATCAGAGAAAGTCTATCACTTCCTACTTGCTAGTCTGTTACTAGCAAGTGAGATTCAATACCTTTTGCTTTCATTATTATATTCCTCCTATATTCCTATACACCCTTTTATTATTATATTCATTCATTCCTTTCAATTTATTCCTCCCCCAAAATCCTCTTTTTGTTTTTGTTAGTCTATTTTGATTCTTTTCCCCCAGAAATCTATGCTTTTTCTCACAGTGTGCATTCCATTCAATGTACAGGGAAGCACAGTATATATTGTATATTATAATATAGAATTTACTCAGGAACACATACTACATACATTTATATATATTTATTTATTACATAAATACATACATACATACATTACATAGATTTACAGAAGAACACAGATTTTCCAGCACACCAAGGCAAGCACACTGAAGCATACCATGAAGTATGCTCTAAAGCAGCTGGCAAGCCTTCAGGGAGGGGCAAGCCCAGCAGGCAAGCCCAGCTTCAAGACCTGTAAATTTCCCACCCCCCCACTCCAAACTGAGACAGCCTCTTTCCTACAACTAGTAGGTAGGGCTGTGTGAAGCTTCGGTTGCTGATTCAATTTGGCAGAGATTCAGCCTGATTCAGCGGCCAAATCTCCAAATCCAAATTGAATCAGGAGACTCTTTAATCTCTCCAAATTGAATCGGAACCCTCTGAATAGATTCAGAGAGATTCGGAGGGATTTGATGATTTAGACATAGACACAGTTTTAAATGTTTTTTCTGCATATTTCAAGGTACCAGGCAGCTTGTGAACGCTGAGATGGTGGGGCAGATGGAGCGTCCCACAGGAGTGCAGGGGAGTCAAAAGCAAGCTCAGTGGTGGACCCAGAAGTGGACCAGAAGCACCAGAAGTGGACCACCCCCCACCCCCCCCGCTCCCACCCTCTGGCTCAGCAACTGGTGCCTCCTGGGTCTGGGGTGGCACCCGGGGTCCCCCTGCAGAAGATCCCTGAGGCAGAGTATTTCTAGTCCACTTCTGGGTCTGCCACCAAGCAGGCAAGGGGCCCTCCGCGCTGCTGTGGGACACTCCATCCACCCCACCATCTCAGCATTCAAGTGCCATGCCTGGTACCTTGAGTTGTGTAGAAAAACCATTTAAACCCGTGTCTATGGCTGAATCACTGATTCTCCAAATCAGCATCAAATCTTCAGATTCGGATTCGGCTGAATCGAATTGGGACAGTAATCAGAATCAATGAATCAAATCACTGTCCCCTGAATCAGGCCAAATCCAAATTGAATATGGCCTACTTTGCTTATCCCTACTAGCAGGCGTGAGGTTTCCAGTTTTACTGGCACCAAGGAGAGGGGAGCATTGCCACTGTCTGAGTCTGCATCCCCTCCAAGAGCACCAGCCTTAACCCCCACCACCACCATGACAACAAGCAGTTCCAGCATGACAGTCTTCTCCACCCCCATTTCACTTCCCATCCTGAGCCTTCCAGTGTCAAATGAGGAGCTGGAGCTGGAGCTGGAGCTGAGTGCCATAGCAAGGAAAATTCTGGGGAAGAAACAGGAATCATCAGAGTTTGTGCTCCACACCCCTCAAGTTTCCCCTAGAACCAGGTCTCCTTCCCCAGAAGGCAATTTGGAGGAGGTTAAGGTAGAAGTTGTGGAGGCAAGTGGCACAGCTGAGTCCACTCCTTTTGTTGCTGTACCTCTGCCTGATGAGGAGGGGGAAAAGGCAGTATCCACACATGCCCCCGCACCCCAGAATTGAGTGAGTAGTGTGGTCTGGGATCATTTTGAGCTGGCAGATGAGCATCCCACATATGCTGTCTGCCTGCACTGCTGAGCCCAAACCAGCCAGGGCAAGGGAATGAAACACATGAGCACCACAGGGATGCTGATGCATCTCTACAGGCACCACCTCCTTGCTCCTCCTCAGCCTGGCAAAAAGCAGTGGCCCAAAAAGAAGTTCCTCTCTTGCTCCAAAGCCCCTGTGCCCCCGAAGCAGAGGCAGGCCAGCCTGGAACAGTGTGGGAAAGGCAGACTGAAAGAGGGGCATGTTTCAAAGGTGAGCAAGTTTACCCAGACCATTGGGGAGATGCTTGCTGTAGATGGCCAGTCCTTCTAATTAGTTGAGCAGCCAGTTCAGGTGGCTCATGGCACTCATGGCCCCATGTTATCAAGTGCCTGCATACACCACCTTCAGCAGGACACTGGTGCTGTCCCTGTATGAGGCATGCAGGGAATGCTTGAGGGAGGAGCTGCGCAAAGTAGGTCTGCAGGTGACCTTGCACTTCACTTTGTATATCTGGAGCAGCAGGGGTGGAGATCATACATACCTCTCCCTCACAGGGCACTGGTGCAACCAGTGAGGCCATTGGTGGGCTCTCCTTCAAGCTGAGGTGATGGATGAGTCCCACATGGCAACCAAGATCATGGGGGCCATGATCTTCTTGATGCAGGGTTGGCTCATTGGGCAGGGCAAGCTCATCCGTGGGTTCATGGTCACTAACAATGGGTCCAATATGGGCCATCCATGATGCCAGCTTTGTTGGCACCCACTGTGTGGCACACAAGTTCCACCTCATAGGGATGCCTTGGAGGGGGCCAGGGCTGCTGGTGATGGCACCAGCAAACTCATTTCCAAATTCAGAAAGTGGCAGGCTACTTCTATCAGAGCATCAAGTGGGGGGCAAGATGCTGCAGAACAAACCGGCAGAGCTGAACATCCTACAGCACAAAGTCATGCAAGATGTGGAGACTCAGTGGAAGGGTTTTTCAACCCAAAATCTTGCTAAAATGTATTTTTCCAACTGGTCAGTTGGTTTACTAAAAGATAGCAGATTGACCCAAAGAACCTTTTCTGCCAGTGTTATGTCCTTAGACCAACACAGCTACAACATACGTCCCTAGCACCTGTCCTTGGTCAGCTGACTGGAAGAAGGCAGGCCCTGGGCACATCTAAGCCCCAGGGCTGGGGCTGGCAGGGAGAGTTCTCTGGCTGCTGCTGGAGAAGAAGCTCCTGCAGGAAAGGAAAGAAAGGCTCTAGTCTGTGACAGTTTGGCTGCCTGAGATGCTAGTGCTGCTGTGCTGCTTACTTACCTGTTGTCATTTAAAGTGGTGTACTGAGTTCAGGCTGTAGGGGAGGGGGAGACATCATTGGGGCACATTACTATGTCATGTAGAGGCCCCAGTGCCAAGGAGGGTGCACCTTACACACACACACACACGCCACGAGTTTTGCTTGTCAGCAGCTCAAGGTTCAGTTTCCCAGAAAATGCAGCACCTATCTCCTTGAAACTTTACAGGTTTTGTGGCCTCTGCAGGGGCTACCCTCCCTGCTGTTTTCATTCAAATCACACAAGAAATGCCAAAGTTGTAGGCATTTTTGTGATTCCCCATTATAGGCTATGGGCAAAACATCAAAACGCATCAAAACAGCGAACCAGTTTCAACAAAACAAAAAGGAGCAGTGCTTTGAAATGAAACAAAACATTGAAATGAAACACTTCAAAATGTCCCTTTGAAATGGTGAAACAGAAGTCGAAATGAAACGGTGCTGTTTCACACATCCCTAGCTGTTAGCTGTTACCTTTTTATTTTATACCCTTCAGCTCAGCATCTTCAAAGCATTCTTGTGGTTGCATAAATCAAGAGAGAGTCCCAAGCAGTAATTGACAGGAAAATCCTATTAATCAAACTGCTTATTATTGGGTATCAGAATGTCTCAATTTTGAATGAATTACCTTCCTCAGTGATGAGAGGTTATCCATTTCTACTAAGTTGTAACATATCAAGAAACTGCTTAACAAGTAGGAAAAGCAAGGTTTACAAGGCATTGTCCTTGGAAGACCTAGGGAACCACTGAGGCAAAAAGAGAGTATAAATCAAGGGGAGACATCTATCAGAGCTCATATGGAGAATGTCTTTTCCTGCACATAAACACAAGTTAATTGCAACAGAAACATTTACCAGACTGATGGGAGGCTGCTTAAAATAAATAATCATAAATATAGTAAAATAAGTTGGAAGTGATGTCTCATTATTTCTTTTCATAAATAATGAGCAAACTCATTTCCACAAACTCACATCCTCTTGCATTATGCAATTGTCATTAATATTTTGTATTTTAACTTTTATGAGTAGGCCCAGCTCAGCTTGAGTTTCACAGTCATCACAGTGGGTGATATATTTTCCTGTTGGAAAGAAGTTCATCCCAAACATTAGCAGTACAAATCCTGGATGTCTACCACTCATATGACTTTTTGCCATCTGGTCATGTTTCTGCAGATTGCATTGAGCTCCTCCAAACAAAAAACTAGAGCATCTAAAGCTCTTTTATTGGGGTAGTTACAGATTCATATCCCTTTTATTAGTGATATGTAGTACATGAAATATTTGTATCTAAGACTATTACTCCAGTGGCCTATCACAGCCATTAGATAGAAAATATGCATGTGGTGGAATAGCTCTTGATCTCTAGTTAGGATCATCAGCCAGATGAGGTGGCTGATTCTTTGCCTGCATCCCAACCATCCAGTGGAGAGTTACATGGCTGAATAACATTGTGGGCTGTTTGAACATTTAAATGGTTGCTCTTAACACACTTCATGATTTGATAGAGCTTAAGGTGATTAGGGATCCTTCAGTCATCTAGCTGACCTAGAGATTCCACCCAATTACTCCTGTATCGAGCACAAGAACTGCTTGATGAAAGTATAACTTGAATTAAGTCAAAGTTTGGCTTCCAAAAAGACATCCAGTATCAGTCTGAACCCACCATTTTCTTAGGAAGTGTATTTCTGTGGTTACATATTGTCACTGCTTGTTTTCTTTTTTCAATTTATTTCTAAATTGAATGTGTCTTACTTCAGGTTAAGCCACTGGTTCTTGTTATACCTTTCTCCAATAAATTATGCTGCCATTAAGTACCCAGTATTTTCTCCATGTGAAAATTACTTGTACATTGTAAATCAAGTCACTGCTCAGTGTTTTTGATAAATTAAACAGACCTGTCCCTCAATATAAAGAATGCTTTCCAGCGCTTACATAATTCTTGTAGTTATTTTTCTGCACTCTCCAACCTTTCAACCTCCTTTTTTAAAGTATAGACATCAGAACTACATGCAACATTTTAGCATCAGTCTCACTAATGCCAAGTACAGAGGTAAAATAATCTCTGTACTTCCCTTTCTAAACATCCACAGATTTCATTAGCTTTTTCACCATAACATTATGCTGAAATTTTATATTGTTTGTCCACTTTAACAGCTGAATTCTTTTTAGTGTCACTGCTTCCAAGTACACAGTTTCCTATGCTGTAGATATGACAGGCATTCTGGATTCTTAAATGTATGCCTTTTGCATTTGGGTCTGGTTAAATTATGCTCCAAGTTCAGCTTTTAAAATGAGGAATTGGCAACCTATGGCCCATGGGTTGCATCTGGCCTGCAAAAGGATTGTTTCTGGCTTGCAAAGGTCCAATCCAGTCTGCATTTTACTAAGGGTGTGCTAAAGCTGCAGCCATTGGAGCCGGTTGATATTTTGCTTATGGTGCACCAATTGCCCCCCGGCCACTCCAGCCAGCTGCTACAGCCCATGTGGTGGGCTGCTCTTCCTTGATGCAACCTCTGTTCATTGTGCCTGGAGCATCTGGGGGAGAAATGGTGGCCCACAGCACCAACAAGTTTGCAAGCTTTCGCTTGCATTTGTAATAGGTTGCTGACCCTTATCTATATTTCTCTGCAGGACTATCCTGTCCTCATTAACCAGTTCTGTATTCTTTGTCATCCATACATTTTATCAGCCTAATTTTTTGTCTATATTAAGATTTATTTCCAGATTTTTAAAATAAAAATATCAAATTGTAGAAAACTTGTGGAACCCTTCTAGAAACATGCCTATTTGGCTATTTTGCAATTCTGATTCGTTTTTTGGATATCACTGTCACTTAGCTGTTTTTTAATCCATTTAGTGTGCATTTTAATATTACTGTATGCTGCTGTCTTTTTGCTTTTAATTGGGATGTCATACTGCAGTACATCAACTGCTTTACAAAAGTCCTACTCTGTGTAATTACTTTTATCCACCAAATTGCATCTCATCAAGAATTAAATTGGGTTTGATTTGAGAAAACCTATGTTACTCTTTTCATTGATTAACTGGAGTTAATTTATTTCTAGATTTTTAAGACTTCATCAGTTAAATCCTATAGCAGCTTTCTGTTATTTTGCTGGGGATTGGTGTCAGCCTATCAAGGTGGTAGTTACCTGGATCATCCTGTTGGGCCTCTTTCAGTATTGCCACACTATTGGTACTCTTCCAGTCTGCTGGAGTTTTCCCAGTATTGCAAGACTCATGAATAATCTAACATCAGAAGGCCAGAAGACTGCCTCAGACAATATATTTTTGTACTCTTGGGTGCAACTTATTCAAGTCTGCTAATCTGATGATTTTTTAAAAATACTTGGGCCATTAATATTCTTTGCCATCATCCTCCATCATTAATGGATTGAAAATTACTTCCGTATTTTCATGTAATATGACTATATCATTCTCCTTCTTAGCAAACAGAAATTTATTGAATACAGTCTTTCCCATAGCATGACTAACAATTTTACTTTCTGCATCAGGTAAAATTGTTGGTAAGATGTCTTTTGTGCCTAGTATAGTTATTATCATGGATTTTTTCCTCCCTAATTTCTTTAGCTTCTCTTATCAATTCCATATTTGTCACAACCTCAAAATTATATTGACAGCTTTTGTTTCCCCTTATATATTGGAGGGTTGTTTTGTTCTTTTAATGCTGCTTTCTCCTCACTACTCATGGTTGACTTCATCATTTTGCTCTGTTTCCAAATCAGAGATGTTATAACTTCACTAACCAGGGCTGAACAGCTTACTAAGTTTGCAACAGCAGCAGCTCCATTTCCATTACATTTTATTTTGGATAGAAATAGCACATGCTGGTAACATATTACTTCCCTCTACCCCAAATGTAATCAAGAGTAGTACTGTACGTCAAACATCTCATTAGAACATCACAAAACTGGACAATTTCTAGACCTAGAAAAATGATGGGTTGCTTAAATGGTCACTTTGAAACACCCCAGAACACATGTTGCAGACAGGTATTAGCCAGACTCAACCAGTACAGTCAACTCGGACCAGTTAATCTTTGTTTAAATATTTTACTCTATCTCTGGCTGTGGTGCAGGATGTTGACAACTGAATCTTGGAAAACATTTATAGAAACAAGGGTGATATGGCAAGTACAGATCCCTGGATCCCTATGGCCTTTAAAAGGAGAGTAACCATGCTCTCGATGGCAGGATACTTTTGCCTTGAAGACTCTTCAGGGTCCTTTCCGAGCATTGGGTTGGTTTATATGATGAGGAATATAATCAGGAAGTCAGTTCAAGTGAAAGAAAATTCAGAATTATAACATAGATCTTAATCGTAATACTGATTAATACAAGTCGCCAGATACCAATATCAAAATGACAGTAAACTTACAGTTTATATAGGACAGAAGCCAAGAAAGGGGAAGCATGTGCAATAACATGCAAGTTCATGGCAAAAGAATCATTTTAGTCTAGGAATCAAATGACCATAGATTTATAAAAGCAAGATTTCAGAAACATTACAGGAAAATGATCATCATTCACTATTCTGTCCAATGAATTAATATTAGAGACAAGAATTATTTGACAGGACCTCAACAGGAAAGCCTCACAATATAAGATTCTGTGTTCATATGAGTAGGGACTTAAAAAATACATGATTTCATGGAAATCATGTAATTGATAGTCTCCTGTGAAATAGCCAGTTCCCCATGAAAAAGCATAGAAGACCAGCTATGTTAAAAAAGCTGGCAAAGAGCCAGCAAAAAAAGCTGTCTCCTAGAAGGGTAGATGGAGGGGGAAGGGAGCAAAGAGGGAAAAAAAAAGTAGGCTGCCCATCTCCTGAAGTGGTGGGGAGGAGGAGAGGTGGGAAAAGTTCCCATCTCTGTCTCCAGAAGGGGAAAGGAAGGAGAGGATCAGGGAAAAGCTCCAAGTGTCCTTGGAGTGGGAGGGAGAGGGGAAGGAAGAGAGTGTGGGGGGATGTGGGGGTGGGTGTGTGAGGAGTGGGGGGCTGTCTGGTTGCTAGGTCCTGGGAGCCTGTTGTGTGTAAGGGGAGGGGGGAGAGCAGGAGACATGTACAGCATAGCTCCCCAGGCAGTGCAGTTCATGCTACCCCTGTGGCACTCTGCATGGGGCCAAGCCCAGTTCACTTGCATCAGAGCAGCCTGTGCCACATGTCCACTGGTGCCCGCAGCCTCACCGGCCGCTGCTCTGCAGCCCCCACCTCCAGTTCCAGGATCTGGAGCCGGGTCCCCACGTGCTTTCTGGGAAAGGTACAGTGCAGTGCAGCAGGTGTGAGAGGAAGAGCTGCTGCTGGAGGCACAGAGCAGCTCCTGGCTGGCTGCAGCCACCCTAGGAACAGCCCACTGGAAAGTGCTCCTGTCCCAGCACATGGGGCTCTGGCTCCAGCTCCCAGGAAAGTGGCCAGGAGCTGAAGCTGGAGCCCCAGCACTGTGGCAGCAACCACCTTGCTAAAGCTGGTTGCCCGCCCACCCACCCACCAAGAACAATGTGGCAGACACAGCGTGGTGCAGCAGGGACCAGAGCAGTTTCCAGCGGGCTGTTCTCGGTGTGGCTTCAGTCAGCCAAGTGCTGCTCTGTGCCCCTGGCCTCCAGCAGCAGCTCCTCCTCTCACTCCTGCTGCACTGCACCACACCGCTCCTGAGGGCCTAGCTCCACACAAGGGCCTAGCTCCAGATCCTGGAACTGAAGGGTGGGGGGCGTAGAGAGGCACCCAGCCAGGCTGTGGGCACCGGTGGGAGCATGGCTTGGGCTGTCCACCGCACACGAATGGGGCTTGGCCCCATGCAGAGTGCTGAGGCTCCAGCTCCAGATCTGGTGGCTGGGAGCTGAAGCTACAGCCTCGTGAGCTGGGGTAGGAGCCACCCAGCTGAAACTGCTTGCCCAATGTGGCCTTCAAAATGGCAGCTGTAGGCATGATATGGCTGTGAAATCAGGGGCCCTGGCTGTGTTCCAGCCATGTAATTGGCCACCAGGGCCAATGAATGTGATAGGTGCCTATGTATAAGTGATATGAATACTATGGTGGAAAAAGATAATCATAGTTTGATGAATATAATGTGTACATAGTACTGCTCACATAACAAGAGTGTTGTAGTGCATAGTTAGAATCCCAGTCCACTCATCATTCAAAGAAAAATTTTGTTAGAAAGATCCACAAATGGATCTCACCTGAGACAATTAATAAATAAAGTTTTTGGTATATACAAAGTTTCAATTGTCACTTCAAGATGCCCACATATATAGAGGAATAGGTATAGGTAGGGATCAACATTTAGGTATTTGTACAATGAACATAAACTGAAAATATTCCTAGTAAAGAATATCAGAATTTAATTTATCCAAATGAGAGGAAGAACAAATGAGGAACATTTTTTGAAACTCAGCTTTCAAAGAAGACTTCTAATACGGTGGAAATACACTTACAATAAAGAGGGCATAAGAAGTAAAACAGAAGTGAAACTTCTGTTTATAAGAGCAGATAACATCCTGGGATTTAGCAAAGGTAGGAAGGAAGAATGAATCAGCAATGCTGCAGAAGGAACATAGGCCAAATTAAATATATTTCTTGTTTTAGGGTCAGAAAGAGGTAAAGAATGTAAAGTGGAATACAAGAATAGAGATAAAAAGGTGAGAAGATTGGCTAGAAAGAAAAACAAAGTGGATATTGATAGGTAGGCATTAGAAGTAAAACAGCAGCAGTGAAAAAAGACACGAGAGCAATTTATCAAACCACTAAATAACTTACTGGGGACTCTACCCACAGCAGGGAAGGTCTTCTATTACCTTTAGAAAAGCAATTGAAAAGATGAGCAGAATATCCTTATCAGATGTCTCCCAGAAGTATCATTTGTCCTTAACATAAAGAAGAAAGTACATTTTGATGTTTTTATGGATGAATTTAAAACAACCATCAACAGAGTAAAGAATATCTTTCCAAGTAAAGTTTAAATCAAAGCTGAACTTAAAGAAAGTGAAGAAAGCAACATGAAAGGGTTATTGCACTGATTGACTCAGTTTACTATGAAGAAGGAATACAACCCAGAAGAATGGAAAAGGATTATAATCCAACTGTCTAAAAGATAAACATTTGAGTGATTGTAACAACTGAGAGTAGGTTATGCTTCTCTAAGTCCCCAGTAAATTCTGTGCAATTATCTTTAAAAAGGTTTAGAGACATATTTGATAGCATACTTGCAGAACAATGAAGGAGACAAATTGATCTTAGGGTAGGCCAGAGCTTCAAATGGTGTGAATGACTGCAGTCAGTAGCCTTAATTTTGTGCATTACCAAAATGTATTTAATGACTTATTATCTACTATGGTGATTTGCTAACTGGATTTCCAACAAAATATTTCAAATAATTAAATTACATTAGAATGCACACTGTGCAGTAAAAATATACCTGGAGATGAGACTGGTGTCAGGCAAGATTCTATCTTTTCTCATATATTGTTTGTATTTGCTGCTGACAGTGATTCCTCTGCCAGCTATATAGCAATGGGCATTGCAGGGAAACATAGCAAACTTGGAGTCTCAAACTTTGCAGACGACATCTGTCTGATAAATAAATCAAATGAAGACATGCAGAAAAAGACAGATGGTCTGACAAATCCTGTTGAGCAAGCTGGTGGTCTTATTAAATCAACTTACATAACTTTTAGGTAATTCTGCCCACATGTGAAAATGGGACCTTAAATGTTAACCTTAATGTTAAGTAAAATTAACTTATCTAAGTAGCATCATTCACAATACTGATTATTGCATGTTTGATGTAAAGTCCAGCATTGATAAAGGAAGTACTGTATTTCAGAAACACATTGAACTGTAAGGGTGCATCCAGACAAACAGGAATGTATGGTATGCAGCAGCACAGAGCTCTGTGGCACCATACACACTGCACATGTAAGTGTTCCCTGCACTGCTAATTTGCTGCTAATTTGTGGGGGATGGGGAGGGCATTTGACACCAGGGGATCCCAGTGTAAAAAAACCCATAGTGAAAGCCACCAGAACAGCAGCTCCCAGACCAGCAGCATGTGGTGGCAGGAGCCCCACTCCATGAGTCCTGCACCCCCCAACCCCGGCTGGGCGGGTTGTCCCAGCCCCAGCCCCAGCCCCAGCCCCAATCCCTCCCTTGCTGTGCAGGCATTGATCTGCCCCCCCATGCCCATGCCCCTCCCCCTCCACCCACCACAACAGACCTATCAGCTGGAGGCAAACGTGTCCAATGTGGTCGAGGACTGCTGCCTATTTAGTCTATGACCGAATCTCCCAAACAGCACCAAACCTGTCTGAATCAATTCAGACCTTTTAATGGGTCTTCTGATTCAATTCAGATTTGGAGGTTTGGCCACTGAATTGAGCCAAATCTCCTCCTAATTGAATCAGCTACCAAAGCTTTGCACAGCCCTACTAGACCCTATAAGTGTTAAGCCTTGGTATGCATCTAGTAAACACAATATGAACCTGCCTGAAAATCATAACAAACCCTTTGATATGGATGACAAAAAATGAAATACACATATCATCTAGTTATAAACTTTTTAGTTAGAGGATTAAAATATAAAGTAAGGAATTTCCAATTAAGCTACCAACTGAATCTCTGAATCTTACAGGAGGACATATGCTTGTCATTGACCTTTGGAGTTTCTTCACATTCAGTTCAGCATAAATGGATGCTATTGCTTTGCTGCTGAATGATAGAAATGCAATTATGGTAATGGACACCTAAAATATTTTTGAGAAGTCTCAGATCCCACTATCCACAGAATAATAGTTCGAACTTCCCATTAGTTGACCATCTTCCTACAATGATGTACTCAACACATGTATATCATATTTTCCTTTCTACCAACAAGAACAAAAAGCCCAATGTGTATTTGAGTAGCAAAGAACAAAAAGTGGGACTTCATACAGACAATACAGTCGTTCAACTTTTTGGCCCTTTCCTCTGCAGTCTGCTGATCACACTTTCCTCTTGACATTTGTTGGAGAAGATAAAGGAAGGCAATGTACACGGCCCGCTTCACATGAACGGACTTCATCCATCTGTTTCCTTCTATTTTTAACGGCTTGCTACACTGTAATTCTAACAAAACTAGCAATTATGTAGAAACCATACTATTAGACTGGCTGAATGAATGAAAATGGCAGCTCTCATTGTCATATTCTTGTAATAATAAATACTGACTTAGATCTGGACAACTGTGCATTTTGTTCACAGAAGTTAAGTGCTTGTGAAATTATTTTCAGTCCTCACAAATTATTCAGAGTACAGTAATTTTAACTGACTAGACATATTTAACAAATGCAGGCAAAATTAGTAATATTGCAGAAGGCACTGAGGTCAGATCTCCATGACGTGAAGCACTATGTAAACATGACAGCATCACTACACTTGGAATGTGTCATCTCAAATTACAGGCATTGTAGAAAGGAAGTAGTATTGTCACAATTTTATGGAACAGAAACTCCAAATATTGTTGTTCACAAAGAAAAGGTACTTCAAAGCCAGACCAGCATCCAGCTTCAGCTGATAATGGCAATGAACAACCACCTGCATAGCGACATACTGCAACATCTTCCCCTCTATGTCAAGGAAAGCTATGCATCCCTGCAAGCTGACATTGGCTCCCAGGGGGATGATTGGAGACTCTCTGGGTCAAAATCCATGGTGAACAAGGCACAGGGGACACGATGGTGGAAGTCTACTACAGACCTCCTAGCCCAGATCAAGAGCTTGACCAGGAATTTGCCAGGGAACTAGCTGAAGCTGCATGCTCCTAGTGCATGGTTGTCATGGGAGATTTCAACCACCCTCACATCTTGTGGGAAGAGCACTCAGCCACATCTGAATAGTCGCAAAGCTTCCTCATGTGCATGGATGAACTCTATCTGACTCAAGAAGTCTATGGACTGATGAGAGGCAAAACTCTACTCAACCTGGTACTGGCAATGGGGGATGACTTAATCAGCAACCTAATGATCAAAGGGAAGCTGGGAGACAGCAACCATGAGCTGACCACCTTCACTATCCGCTGTAAAGCTGCCAAGTCAGTCAGCAAAACAGAAGTTCTCGATTTCAGGAAAGCTGACTTTGACAAGCTCAGGAAGCTTGTTGGTGAGGCCCTAAGGGACCATGACCCAAAGGGGAGGGGAGTTCAGGAAGAATGGTTGTTCAAGGGAGAGATCCTGGAATCTCAAGCAATCCCTTCTCGGAGGAAAGTCAGCAAAAGGGCACAGCAGCCTCCGTGGCTCTGAAGGGAACTAGTGGACCTTCTGCATCTAAAAAGAAAGACCTACAAAGTATGGAAGGCTGGATCCAGCCCAAAGGAGGAGTACTCTGCACTGGTCTGGATCTGTAGGGAGCGAACCAGGAAAGCCAAGGCTGCATATGAACTCCAACTAGATACATGTATCAAGGACAATAAAAAGTCCTTTTGTAGATATGTGGGGAGCCGGAGGAAAAGCAAGGGCAACATTGGACCCCTGCTAAAACTACGGGTCAACTGACAACCAAAGCCCAGGAAAAAGCCAACCTGCTTTATGGGTATTTTGCATTGGTTTTTCACCAGCCCCAAGGGATGGCCCTGCTCAATACGGTACAAGATGGCCAGAGCAAGGGAAAACTGTTATCCTTCATCAATGTTGACCATGTGAAGGAACACCTTAAGAGGCTGGACACCTTCAAGTCAACTGGCCCAGACAACTTACACACCAGGTTACTTAAGGAGCTAGCAAGCACCATAGCTCTGCCACTGGCATGGATCTTTGAGAACTCGTGGTGCCCAGGCGAAGTGCCTGAAGATTGGAAGAAGACCAATATGGTACCTATCTTCAAGAAAGGGAGGAAAGTAGATCCAGGGATCTACAGGCCCATCAGCCTGACCTCTATCCCAGAAAACATCTTGGAAAAAATCATCAAAAAGACCATTCTTGACAAACTGGCTTGTCGCAGGGCTCTCAGGTGCTCTGTGACTGGGAGCAGAAGCGGCTCAGGAGAGACCCCTAGTGTTGGGACGAGGGAAGCACAGCTGCCAGTCATCAGGACTGCGCAGGTGCTGGTTGCCCTAGCAACCGGGGAAACCTAGGGACAAGAAGGGGCGGAGCTTAGCCCTTCTTAAGGCCAAGCAGAAGGCTAGGAGGGCAGTTCCCCTCTGGCCGCTGAGGGAGGAGGAACTCAGCCACAACAAAGGGGAGAACTCTGATGGCCGGAATAGCCCTGGGCTCTTGCTGGGGGTTGATGTGTGCTCGTGCTCTCCCTCTCTCTGGTAGGGTGAGATGTATACCCTGACCCAAACGGTCAAGCTGCTATGTTGGGGCTTGGGGTTTTGTGTTTTGTGTTATAGCTGGTTGGCTTATGGTTTGTGTTTGTTTGTATGGTACCGGAGGACCAGGTGAGGCTGTAGGGGTGAGAGGAGGTCTCATGGGAGCGCCCCAGTAATCTGGGGGTTCCTGGTGCCCTGTGGGGCACAGTGAGCAGTGCCGGGTAGGCATAGCTGTTCGCGCCGGTGTGGCGCGGTGTTGAGGGGTATTGAACCCAGCCCTTTGGGGCGGTTGCACGGAGAGAAGCCCCAGGAAGGGGCAGGGCACATTGGCCCAGCTCTGGAGCTAGGAGGCAACAAGGAGCGCTGGAGTTAGGGGGCAGTGAGGAGCCCCAAGAGTGAGGAGGGGCGGCGAGGGCCCCAAGAGTGAGAAGGGGTGGTGAGGAGCCCCAAGGACAAACGAAGGGCCGAGACATAATAACATGGCCCAAGTTAGATCATACAGGCACCATATGCGAGGCTTGGGCTGCGGTGCAGGGGAGGAAAAGGAGCCACAGGCAGCGCCCCTGCCATCGGGGCACACAAAAATGGGCAGCCTCCTGCTAATTCCAATCAACCATCAATTATAAGTAAGATCAAGTCGTGGCAGGCGAGAGTGGGCGGGCGATTGGCCCATTGCAGGAGGACGGAGCCGCGCGTCCGGAGAGGCTCCGAAAGTGGTACTCCTGTTACATGGCTGAAGGATACTTCCTGAGGGATAGCCACTATGGGTTTGTTGCAAGTAGGTCTTGCCTGACCAATATCATCTCCTTCTGCGACCAGGTGACATATCACCTGGACAAGGGAGAAGTGATTGATGTCATATATCTTGACTTGAAAAAAGCTTTCGTTCTGGTATCCCATGATCGTCTTATAGAAAAACTGGCCAATTGTGGCCTTGGCTACATCACAGTCTGCTGGCTGGGGAATTGGTTTTGAGGTCGGACTCAGAGAGTGGTAGTTGATGGGAGTCAATCATTGTGGTGCGCCATGACCAGTGGGGTCCTCCAAGGCTCCGTTCTTGGGCCTGTTCTTTTCAACATCTTCATTAATGATGTGGACATTGGTGTTGGAAGCGGACTGACCAAGTTCGCTGATGACCCCAAACTTTGGGTAAAGCGTTCACACCCAAGGACATGGTGGTGACCTTGACAGGCTTGGAAAATGGGTGGACAAAAACCTGATGGCCTTCAATGCCAAAAAATGCAAGGTACTCCACCTTGGGAAGAAAAACCTGCAGCATGCTTATAGGCTTGGCAGTGCTATGCTTGCTAACACCATGGCCGAAAGGGACTTGGGGGTCATGACTGACCACAAGATGAATGTGAGCCACCAATGTGATGTTGCAGCTGGGAAAACAAGCAAAACTCTGGCTTGCATCCATATATGCTTCTCTAGCAAATGCCAGGATGTCATCCTCCCACTGTACTCGGCCTTGGTGAGGCTCCAGCTGGAGTACTGTATCCAGAAGCTTGAGAGAGTCCAGAGGAGAGCCACACGCATGATCAGAGGGCAGGAAAACAGGTCTTATGATGGGAGTTTGTGAGCCATGGGCCTCTTCAGCCTGGAAAAACACAGGCTTAGGGGGGACCTGGTTGCTGCCTATAAGTATAGAAGGGGTGTACATCAGGATCTGGGGGAATGCCTGTTCACTAGAGCACCCCATAGGATGACAAGGTCAAACAGTCACAAACTTCTCCAGGACCATTTCAGGTTGGACATAAGGAAGACCTTCTTTATAGTCTGAGCCCCAAAGGCCTGCCACAGACTGCTGCCAGAGGTGGTGCAAACACCTACTCTGGACTCCTTTAAGAGTCAATTGGACATTTATCCTGTGACCTCAGCTGACTTCCTGCCCCTGGGGCAGGGAGCTGGACTCAATGATCTTCTGAGGTCCCATCCAGCCCTAATATCTATGAATCTATGAACGACATCTACTATTCCCATGGTGTCTGTCCTACTGCACTCCTTCCCACTCTCAATGCTTTGTTGACAACTCTGACTAATATGCAAGTGGAGGCAGGTCACGAAGTACTGGAATTTTACATAGCAAACAGTATTATTTATTATGAGGGATTATTGCCAACCTAAACTGAAATGAATTTACTGCCATTACAATTCCCGAATACTGTTCCAAAATGACAAGTTGTTCTGAGAGTCCTTTCCTTGTGATCTTTTTTGGTAAAAACTTTCTATTAGACTAAATAAATGGATATAGTGCCTCTAATAACTTCCTTAGTTGATGTGCCTTTGACATGGAGATCAGTCATCAGATGTTTTCTACAGTGCATTATGATGCAAGACCATATATTTGAGTATGTGACTGAACCTGCCTTGAAGTGAACAGGTAAGGGAGAGCCACCATCCAGAAGAGTCAAACATTATTGATTTGATTTGACTTTTATTCATTTATTTTTATTTTGGATAGTACTGGTTTAGGAAGTTAACGTTCACACCTGATGTTAGTTTTGTATCACAGTGTTAACAGAATCTGTCCTTGACTTTGCTGTGAGCTTTATTGTAAAGTAGGATTCCATGAATAATGTACAGAAATGCTGATTGTTGTTTCAGTAGCATACTTGTCAATCTCTAGTAGTTATTTAATTTTATAATGGCAGTCACTTTGCTGCAATTACTCAGTATGAAAATAAGTGAGAATTACTTTTGGAGAGATTGCCATTTATAAAGAACTGAATAACTTAGTGTTTCCCCGCCTGAGCTGGCTGGGAGCCAGACTAGTCTGGTCTGTCAGGGGTGGAGGAAAAAGAATTGTAAACAAAAGAGGTGAAGGATTGAGTAGAAAAATCAGCATGGGTCCAACTCCCTTTACATGACAGTTATGCACATACTGGTGCAGATAAAGCAGCAGGCTATTTTACAGCCAGCCTCCTTTCTTCTCTGCTTTCCTAGTGATCAGAGTCGGGAGCTCATCCATACACTCAGAGGGATCATTCCTGCAGTTAGTTCCATATAGGCACACAATTGCACCTGTGCAGTACTCCATGAAAGTGTTGCAGGACTGGAGCCTCAAATGGCTCCACTGGTATGGCACATGATGTGCCAAAGCTAGGGACAGACATTCAAAAATCCTGAGTCTGAATTAATTCAATCTTTGCAGGTTAATCTAACCTGGCTAGGCTAAACTGATTTGTAACCACACAGACATCCAAGAAATAGAGATGCATGCCTGTAGTAGCTCAGGCTAGAAGCCAGGGGGTGCTAGCACAGCCCTCCCCAAGGAAGGGAACATTTCAAGGAGAGACATTACCAGCTACCTGTTGATTATCTCCAGAAAGGATACAGTCCTGTCTGCCTTTGTCCCATCTTTTCTGTCACAGCACAGACCATACTCAGCATGTGGTATGCTAGCTAATGCTGACAGTTGTTTGTGTAAGGCATAGGGGAGGGGGGAATTCCTGCTTAGCAGGGAGTAGGGAGGGGAGAGTGGGGGTGCTAGGGGAAGCCAGGCAGATGCCTGCAGTCTCTGATGGAGCTGCAGCCAGGGAACAGAGGGGAGGGACCAGTCCTGCTATGGAGCAGAAAACCCCACTCAGCCCAGCAAGTATACCATGATGCTGGGAGAGTCTGGTTTAACTTAAACCAGGAAGCAGTCTGGGACAGACATTGCATAAACTGATTTGACCTAAATCAGTTAAATCTGATACTACAGGAGAGGAGGGAAAGGAGGATCCAGGTAGTTAACCAAAGACTGTGGCGCTGGTGTCATCGGGAAGGCTGTGGCTTCCATGACCACAGCCCAGTCTTTGGTGAGACAGGCAGTTAGCTGCTGGGAAGAGATGGCCTCCACCTCTCTCCCCTGGGGAGGAGGCTCTTCTCAGCCAGACTGGCTGACCTTCTCCACCAGGCTTTAAACTAAGCCCTCTGGAGGATGGGGGGACTACCGCCACGGCTGGCCTGCTGAGCAACCCTTGCAAACCAGCAGGCTAAGGCACTTACGGGAGCCCACCCCTGTCCCAATCCTGGTACAATCTGTGGGCAAGGCAAGAGCCCACAAGGGGACACTTGCCTGCCTGTACACAAATGCCAGGAGCTTGGGGAATAAGCAGGAGGAACTCATCCTACTGCTTAACACAAAGAATTATGACATCATAGGGATAATGGCGACCTGGTCGGACTCCACCCATGACTAGACCACGGGTATAGATGGCTATACCCTGTACAGGAGAGATTGAGTGGATAAAAAGGGCGGGGATATAGCTCTCTGTCATGGAAGAGAACGGGAGAGAGAGGGGATAAAGGGGAGAACTAAAGAAAAAAGAAAAACACCACTTGCCTGCAGCAGGAGCCGTGGCACAACAGGGAGAAGAGGAGAAGCCCACACAGCTCATCAATTGCATCTTTATTCAGCTGGGACTGGCCGGTGACATCACTAGTGATCGCCAGCTGGTGAAGATAAAAATGGCAGTTGGCAGGAAAAGCAGGGGAGAGGAGACAAACACGAGCAGCATGTGCCCTCAGGACCCCTGCTGGGAAGCCGCCAGAAGGGAGAGAGGGCTGGGTAAGGAGTCAGAAGAGGCTCCTGGCCCCAAGCCCAACAGCAGCAGCAGCAGACCACACACCAGCATGAGAAATGGGCTGAGAATTGTTCCTGCAAGCTGCGACCACAGCAACAGCAGAGCCCAAAGAGGGAGGCATGGTAAAACCTTCAATACAGCAGATGGGAGTATTGGGCACAGTTGGGAGGCGGAGGAGGAGTCCTCAGCAGAAGAAGCCCACCAAGAGCCCAGGGAGATCTCTGGACAAGCAGGGTACCTCCAGCACCTATAGCAAGGTGACCAACCCTGCACAAGGGGAACGGTGGAACTCCTGGAGAGGGGACGCCATCAATGAGAGAGAAGAGAGGTGGCTTAATTGCATGTTAGGAGCTGGGAAGGAGAAGTAGATAACCTGTATGGGTATAGATTAGGAGTGAGCTAAAAAAGGGGAGGGTTCCCCTAGATATATTACAGGTCAACAAGGCTGCCATAGCCTCTATCATGAGGAAGCAAGGAAGGGAACTCTCCTAATTCCTAGTGAGGGAATAGAGGCAGTGTTTAGTGTTTTTCATTATGTGTGTTTCTTTTGGTTTCCCTGAATGAAGGGGTTGAGAGAGAGAGGGCTGGATAGTGTAGCCCATAGGACGTCAAGTGATGATTTGAACCTGACGCCCAGAGTGCTCAAAGTAAAAGATAGGGTCCATGATCAGGACCTCCAACCACAGAAGGCCCACGAAGGGTGTAAGCTGAGCAGGCTCCAGGAACGGGGCACCAGTAAGAAGAAACCTGAGAGGCACCATAACTGTAGGAGTGAGGGGACATGGCTGGGAATATGAATGGATCCATTGAGGTGGAGTGAGGCCAGGGTGTAGGGGTGGCAGAGCCCCGGGAGTGACCATCTAGCCCACCATGGACCGCAAAGGGACCCAGGATGGTCAACCCCCCACTGGGAACATTCAAAGTTGTGGCAGGAAAGATAGGGGACGACGACTCCTGGAGGGAACAGCTACCCTGCCAATCACAGGAGCTGGTGAGACGTACATCACCCTGCACTTGGTTTAAAGCCACACATGAGAGGGTGCTGGAAGCTCGGCGGTCACACTCTCTATGTTAAGAAAAGCTACGCATACCTGCAAGCTGATATTGGTGAACAGGGTGGACAACTGGAGACCCTCTGGGTTAAAATCCGTGGGGAACACAGCACAGGGAACACAACGGTGGGAGTCTACTACAGACCTCCCACCCAAAGTCAAGAGCTTGAACATGAGTTCACCTGGGAACTGGCTGAGGTTGCATGCTCCAGGACCATGGTTGTCATGGGTGACTTCAATTACCCAGACATCTTGTGGGAGGATCACTCAGAAAAATCCAACCAGTCGCAAAGCTTCCTATTGTGCATGGATGACCTCTACCTGACTCAAGAAGTCTACAAGAGGTAAAGCGCTGCTCAACCTGGTACTGGCTACTGGGGATGACCTAATAGGCAACCTAGTGATTGATGGGAAGCTGGGTGACAGCGACCACGAGCTGATCACTTTCACCATCCACCGTAAAGCTGGCAAGTCAGTCAGCAACACGGAAATCCTTGATTTTAGGAAAGCCAACTTTGACAAGCTCAGGAGGCTTGTCAGTGAGGCCCTAAGGATCCCTGAACCCAGGGGGAGGGGAGTTCAGGAAGAGTGGTTGCTTCTCAAGGGAGCGATCCTCAATGCACAACCTAATTCTATTCCATCTTGGAGGAAAGGCAGCAAGAGGGCACAGCACCCCCCTGGCTCTCCAGGAATCTAGCAGACGTCCTGAGTCCAAAAAGAAAGGCCTACAAAAGATGGAGGATGGAATTCTCCTCTGAGGAATATTATGCACTGGCCCGGTCCTGCAGGGAGTAAACCAGGAAAGCCAAGGCTGCAACTGAACTCCAACTAGCTTTGAGCATCAAGGACAATAAAAAGTCCTTTTTCAGATATGTGGGGAGCCAGAGGAAAAGCAAGGGAAACATTGGACCCCTGCTGAACTAAATGGAACAACTGAAAACTGACACTCAGGAAAAAGCCAACCTATTAAATGGGTACTTTACGTCGGTCTTTCATCAGTCCCATGAGATGCCCATGTCCACTACAGGACACGGAGATCTGGGTGAGGGAGATCTCCTGCCCTCCATCAATGCTGACCTCATGAAGGAACACCTTGAGAGACTGGATTCATTCAAGTCAGACAGCCCTTACAATCTACACCCCAGGGTACTCAAGGAGCTGGTGAGCATCATAGCCCAGCCTCTGGCATGGATCTTTGAAGACTCCTGGCGCTCTGGTGTAGTGCCCAAAGACTGGAGGAAGGCCAATGTGGTGCCTATCTTCAAGAAAGGGAGGAAAGGGGATCAGGCAAACTACAGGCCCATCAGCCTGACCTCTATCCCAGGGAAGGTCTTAGAAAAGCTTATTAAAGAGGCCATCCTTAATGGACTGCTAATGCCAACATCCTAAGGGATAGCCAGCATGGACCCATATTGTTCAACATCTTCATTAATAATGTGGACATTGCAGTCAGAAGCGGGCTGGCCAAATTCACCGATGACACCAAACTTTGGGGCAAAGCATCCATACCTGAAGACAGGAGGGTGATCCAGGCTGACCTGGACAGGCTTAGCAAATGGGCAGATGAGAACCTGATGGTGTTTAACATCAAAAAATGCAAGGTTCTCCACCTTGGGAAGAAAAACCTGCAGCATCCTTATAGGCTTGGCAGTGCTACGCTGGCTAGCACTATGGAAGAAAGAGACTTGGGGGGTCATCATTGACCACAAGATGAACATGAGCCTACAATGCGATGCTGTGGCTAGTAAAGAAACCAGAACACTGGCTTGTATCTACTGGATTGTATCCATAGATGCTTCTCACGCAAATCCCAGGACATCATTCTCCCCTTGTACTCAGCCTTGGTGAGGCTGCAGCTGGAGTACTGCACCCAGTTTTGGGCTCCACAATTCAAAAGGGATGTGGAGAAATTTGAGAGAGTCCAGAGAAAAGCCACGCGCATGATCAGAGGTCAGGAAAACAGACCTTACGATGACAGGCTGAGAGCCATGGGGCTGTTTAGCCTGGAAAAGCGCAGGCTCAGGGGTGATCTGATGGCCACCTATAAGTTTATCAGGGGTGACCACCAGTATCTGGGAGAATGTTTATTCTTCAGAGCGTCCCAAGGGATGACGAGGTTGAATGGCCACAAACTACTGCAAGACCGTTTCAGGACATAAGGAAGAAGTTCTGTCCTGTCCGAGCCCCCAAGGTCTGGAACAGCCTGCCATCGGAGGTGGTTCAAGCACCTACATTGAACACATTCAAGAGTAAATTGGATGCTTATCTTACTGGGATCCTATGACCCCAGCTGACTTCCTGCCCTTTGGGCGGGGGGCTGGACTTGATGATCCTCTGGGGTCCCTTCCATCCCTAATGTCAATGAAATCTATGAATTCACCAGGTTTATCTCAAACCAATTTCAGCCATTTTCAAACTGCCTTATGTGCACTGAATGTCTCTTCTGTTAGTTTTCAACCAATTTCTGATCGCTTAAATCAGTTCATGTGTAATGTATGCTCCTAGCCCAAAGGATGTTCCTTAATACTCTCTGAGCAGCATATGACCTAGTTTCATAGTTTCATAGTTTCTAGGGTCAGAAGGGACCTGAGCAGATAATCTACTCTGACCCCCTGCCATGGCAGGAAATAGTACTGGGGTCAAACGACCCCAGCAAGATGTTCATCTAACCTCCTCTTAAACACCCCCAGGGTAGAAGCCTGCACCACTTCTCTTGGAAGTTGGTTCCAGACCCTAGCCGCCCTGACCGTGAAGTAGCGCCTCCTGATATCTAACCTAAACCTACCCTCTGCCAGCTTGTGACCGTTATTCCTGGTCACTCCTGGCAGTGCTTGGGGGAACAATGACTTCTTTCCACTGGGTATAAGCCTCCTTTTTAGCAAGGAGACATTCCCGGATGCTTTTGGTGAGCCACGGAGGCTTGTGTGCTCTCCTGCTCCCTTTGATCCTTGTTGGGATTACTTTCCTTTGGGCTTGGAGGATCGTCTCCTTAAGGAGCGACCACTCTCCTTGGACACCTGGCTCCCCTCCCCCCTGGGACCTCAGCGCTTCTCCAACTATCCTCCTTAGCTCGTTGAAGTCAGCCCTCCTAAAATCTAGGGCCGCTGCCTTACTGCATGCCTTTGCCACCTTGCGCTGGATGGTGAATTGCAGCAGGCGATGATCGCTGTCGCCCAGGTGGTCGAGCACCCGCAGCCCCCTCACCAGGTCATCACCCGTGGCCAGCACCAGGTCCAACAAGGCGTCTCCCTTGGTGGGGCTGTGCACCTCCTGGGTTAGATGGAGGTCCTGCACTCTGGCCAAGAACCTACGTGAGCGTTCCGACCTGGCTGACTGCTCTTCCCAGCAAATGTCTGGGAAGTTCAGGTCCCCCATGAGTGAGTGAGGTGGAAGTGGAACTAACATAGGAAGGACAGGAAAAAAACTGCAACAAAGGGGCACAAAAATTGCTTATATTTTAACTACAGTAAAAGACCCAGGTAAGCAACATATAATGTTCCATATGCCCACTGTATGCATAAAACCATTAAATCAGCTGCCATATGAAGATCTGATAGTGAGGGTTGCCATAACTGGAATTTTTTCTTAAATCCCAAGTGCATGAATTGAGCAGTACTTGAAAATCTCACTTTTCTTCTCTTTGCTTCTTTCTTTTAAGTAAATTTCTAGCCCTCCTTCTTACAGAGTTAAGCCAAGAATATTAATCTGAGTGCATCCTAAAGGGTTACCAAAGAACAAATCTAAACAGCCACCATTTTATGATGATGATGATGATGATGATTTTTAATCCAGTCTCAGGATCTGTGGGAGACTGATCCATTTTTTTTCTAAGTTTTTAGAGATGGCAATACAAGTACATGCTCTCCTAGTGTAGATTTTTACAAATTCAATTAGCTCCATTGACAGCTCCATCACACTTGGTGCTTCAGTAGCAATATGTGGAGCTATATTCATGTGGGGCTATCTTGAAATGTGTGACTGTTATAATGAGAGCTGGTGGGCATTAAATTAATTTGGAAATACAACTCCTATTTATATACCTCAGTGTGCTAGAGCTTGAGTTATCTTTAAATTCTGGCCCTAAGTATGGGGACTAAGCAGTGAAAATCCAGTGTCAGGCTCCTGAAAATACCATCTTATTAGCTGTGCAGTGAGAGGACCACATACGGGCCAGGCAGAATTATAGCCCTAGCCCTCAGAAATACAGAGATTTCTCTTGTTGCTCCCCAAAGGGTGTCCTAAAGGACATAGAGAAGGTTGAGAAGGCATAAGAACTAGCTGTACTATTTCCTTGCAGGCAAGTCTGAAGTCTGTTACAGTCCAGGAAATGGTTTAATATTGGGTACATGATCTTTGTTTGCCCAGGGGAGCTCCAGAAGCCATTCTGTCTCCTAAAAGTCTATGCCCTCCTCTCCCCCACCTAGGATTTCCTATGGCAGAGCAGCTCTTAACATTTCTCATAGCAGAGCTAGGTCCAAACAATCCTCTTGAACTCATAGGAAAAAAAGGCCTTGTCTGCAAAGCTTAATTTCTGAGTGCTTTCTGCTGTCTCTCTCACTTGTGTTTTGGCAACTCTGAGGACCAGTCCCCTTTTATTTATTAAAAGATGTCATGGATACTATTAGAGCTCAGTGGAAGAAGCTTTTACAGCTGTATAGGGTAATAGCTATCGTACTGCACAGTGATACTGATAAAGCGAAGCATTCAGTGAAGTAAACTGTGGCTCACAAAAGTTTATGAATCTCTGATTTAGTTAATCTGCAAGCTGCAGCTCCATCCCATGCCTCACCCCACCCTGGCTGGGCAGAGCCTGCCCCAGCCCCACCCCCTCACTGCAGGGGCCTTGACCTGCCTCACCCACATCCCTTCCCTCCGCCCTTGCCCCTTCCACCACAACGGATTTACCAGCCAGACGCTGCTGTTCAAGCTGCCGGCCACATATCAGCAATTGGATCGGCGTTGGTCAATATGGCTCATTAAAAATTGGCCATTGGTATCATCCCAAGAAAGCTCTATTGGTGCACACCTAGTTAGCACGTTGCCTGTGTGGCATGGGAGTGGGTATTAGGGAGAATGCAGTCCATGTAATTGCTCCTTGAGGCAATAGCCATGGACACCTGTGGTCAAGCAAGACCAGGTTTGGGAAGCCTTGGGGCAGTCCCCCTTTTCTTCAGAGATAATAACATCAGTGCCTGACAGGCAAGTGAAGGGGAGATTGTCCGAGGCGAGCTACAGTTTGGCAAGGGCTGGCTGTGTGGATAGCAGGAGGCATCACAAAAATCCCTGGGTTGAGCACTTGTTACAGGCGGTTCCTGGCTAGAGGGTCTTGCCCGCTCTGCTCAGGGTTAGACCCATCGCCATATTTGGGGTCAGGAAAGAATTTTACCCCATGGTCACGCTGGTACTGACTGGGGGGTTTGTCTTTCTCTCTAGCAGGGATGCCCTATACCTAGTAGCTCTAGAGCCATAGAGCATATACAGACAACATTTCATAGCAGCAGGACATTGGCTTTTGTTGTCCCCCTGCTTTGCCTGTGGCAGGTTAGGGGATTAGGTCTGTATTGTGTGAGGGTTGACGGCAGTTTTACATAGTTTAGATTTTGGTTTGTATAGGATGGTTTGGATAGGGATGATCCTGCCTCAGGCTGGGGGTTGGACTAGATGACCTCTGGAGGTCCCTTCCAGCCCTACTTCTCTATGAATCTGCAAGATGTGCCTCTACCCTGACTTCTGCCTGACATCAGACTAACACAGCTAACTACTTCTCACAGCTATATGGTGAGGGTGAATGCTTCCTTGCAGCACAGGTTAGTTATGACAGCCTGCTCTGGTCCCCTGCTGCTCTAGAATCTAAAAGGTACAAAAACGATCCTCTTTCCTCTCTCCCCTGTACCTGTGCTAAGCTTACCACTCTGTCTATCACTCCTTCTTCAGCTAAAAGGAAAGCAAGATCCACAGAACAAGAGAAACTAAGGAAGAAGGAGTATGACTGAGCCTAGTGATAAGAGCAGTCCTCTGGGACTAAGAAATCCTGGGTTTTTGTCCTGTTCTCAACACTGTTTATGTATGTTATCCAGATACTCTTCAGTGCAAACTGGGTAAGCAGTCCATGAAGAAAGGAGCAGAAACTAGGATACTCCACCCACAGGGCGTTGCCTCATACTGGGCTACATCATGCTCCCACTTGCTTGCTCCAAGCCTGTGTAACACATCCTCAGTGGACTTGAACACAGGTATGTCTAGTTTGTGAATTCCAGAGGGCCTGAAGCATGAGGCAAGCACTGAGGTGCTCAACTCAGCCTAGATAGTGGAAGTGCAGGACATGAGCAGCAATAGAACTTTAGGTGCATGCAGTTCTTTAGCAAAAAACCTAGGTGTCTACAGCCCCTCAGATGACCAAGTAGTTGAATGGTGCTTTTTATGGATTGCTCGTTGGAACATGGAAGCTTAAATTCGGTCTAAGTTGCAACTAGGAAATCCACATCTGGTTTTGGATCTGGCTCTTAAGAACATTTTATGCCTGAACAGTCTGCATTTTCATCAGGTATTTATTTGGAAAAACAATTATAGACAGGCAAAGAATGAAATAAATAAAGGACGTGTTGAGTAAAATACGTCTTTTAAAGATGTGCGTGTTTGGGGAATAGCAGCATTGTGGGTGATTATGCATCAGGTGTTTCACTATATCAATCCTATTCTTAAATACATTTTACAGCATGGTTTATGCATGGTTTTATATATATATTATATATAAACCATATTGCCTCTTTTATCGATACTTGTGTTTTCATTTAACCAGCCTTGTAAAACCTATAATAGAGACAGCAGAACTACTCTTGCTTAAGTGATACAATTCATAATACCCTTTTAAGATGGATTAGGTAACCTTATTTAACTGTGTCCTTCAGAGTTTTTTAATAACCTACTTAATATATTCTGTCATTCCCATCTGCTTTGATTTAAGGCTGATTATGCTAGCTCCCCTTAATACTGGAAGCCACCTCAACACTGTATCACTGTGTTAAGCATATGTGGTTTATAGTATTTTCAGCATGTAAACATAAAACATGCTATTGTGAAGTTATCCATTTTATTAGCTTTGTCCTTGTTTAGCCTACGTATAACCTTGGAAAACTAAATACTTGCCTTGTTCACTTAGGAGCTGTTTCTTGGTATGGGCTTGGTGTTTGTTTAAAGCCAACTTCTTCTAACCTGCTACTGTTTCCCTAACTGCCAATTCTCTGTATATTTCTCTTGGGAAATACAGTGAACACAGCTGAAGGTTAAGGCATGAGCTAGCCAATCAGATTCAAAAAGATCTATAGTACAGAGAGGTGCTGATTACGCTTCCTTATTGCGCATGAATGCAACATACATATTGTAAATGCCTCAAGTCCTAGCAAAGGCTGCCAGTCCGATCAGACAGCTCAGGAGGGACAGCACTACCGGGGTACAAGCACATGCCATGTAACTGATTACTCTGTACAGCATCTGACAAGCTGACTGCAACATTTTCTGTACTGGAATGTTCTCATTGCAAGGTATCTGTCCTTTTCTTTGTTAATTGAGTCTGTTTAATTTAATACTGCAGAATTATAGGGCTTCCAAGAGTGCTGATACATGAAGCTAGATGCTGTATTTTAAAGAAATAATTTATCCTATTCTCAGGCTAAACATCAGCTTTAAAATGGCTAGTGTGAATAGGATTGTTAACAACCAGAAATGTACAACAGTTCTCCGTTTACTAGTGCAATCTATCTGCAGATAAATTGCTATTTTCAGATAAAAATATCATTGTGCCTTTTGTTGTTATTGCTGCTCCTATTATAACCTGCTTCTGTTCCCTGCTGTCTATAGTATGTGTTCAATTTATGAGCAAAATTGGTAATAAACCATTGCTTGTACCACAGCACAATTTAGCACTGATCTGTGCTACATCTGTAAATATAAAGAGGGTTTCTGAACTGCAGCATAAGTTTTATGAAAATGGGCTACTTTAATTGTGCCCTGTCCCCAACATTACTATTGAGTATGAGGATTGTAATGTCTTAATTGTCATCCAGGGCTGTAATGAGAAAGCATCCATCAGCATATTGGGAACGCTTTTTGTTAGCTTTCAGGGCAATTGAAAGGATAATTTGGTGTGACAGAGTAAAGACCCAATACATTTGACCAGGCACATGAGTTTTATAGAGTGTTTATTTCCTCTAGTCAATGTCTTCTTTTGTCTTATCTTCAGCTTGCATCTGTCAGCAGAGAACAACAGTGCAGTGAGCTTGAAAAAAATGTAGTACTCTTAAACTGAGGCTATCGTCTGCTATACAAATAGTTTTGAGCTGTTTAGATATCTGATTACAACAATTGTAATGACTGTAATAAGTTAACATTATTCATGTAATAATGAAATTAATGTAATAAATTACTAATCAGATGCAATGGGACTCCATAAATTGTTTATTGTATTAATAGATAATGATGCATGCTGAGTCAATACCAGCCTGCTTTAGTGGGGTTCATGGTGGGAAAAGTAGGTGTAAAACAAAAATTGCTAGTGTGTTTTCAAGTGGTCAGAATTCAAATTTATCCCTATCTCTTGGCAGACTACTTATGCTGCATCTTATTTTAATCTCATGCCAGACATCTGGTTTTTACAAGAGTTCTTACTAGCAGCTCCAATTAGCATGACTGGAATAGCTCAGGACTAGTTCCTCTGCGTGGGAGGGAAGGATGCACTGGAGCATTGATTCCTTACCTTGCTGCAGGTTCTGCAGTTCTGTGCATCTCCTTTGTTCAGATTTGTATTAATCATGCCCTGTTCAGTACATGCTAATGGTGTACTATCTTATCTCTTCAGTGACAATTAAATGTGATCTGGTTTTAGTAGGTATACTTTATACATAAGTAGATAGGTTGCCTTTAATAATTTAATTAGAGAACTGTTATAGAGGCAGAGTAGGCTCTCACTGATCCATCCCAAGGAACCTTACTTTTTAGGGCCTGAGCACCCTTACAGTAAGTCCTCACTTAGGACTGACTTCTGGGTTTAAAGCAGTTTCACTTGTAAGCAAGATTCTGCCTTGCACAAAAATGTTTCTTTACACTTGAGGTTTAGCTTGCTTAGTTATAGATTAAATTATTTTGAAAGTTTAATGATAATTAGACATGCTTTATTCTTCATATTTTGAAAATTATTTTAACTTCTCTGTTTTCTGTAATAGCCTTAGCTAACATTTCATTTTGTATACCTAGATCTCCAGTTATACTTTCTCCATATATTGTAAATTTTTAGTCAGTAGGTATGTACAAGTATTACATATAGATCAGCCTATCCAAGATTAGATCAGTCTAAAGGGCTGGGCATTCAGGTGTACACAGGGCTTAGGTCACCATATAAATGGCATGCCCAATCTAAAGTTAACTCATCTCAGAAGTGAACTAACTTTAGATTGCCCTGGGTATACCTTATTTAAAATGGGTTAACCTGGCCTAACAAACACTTTCATGCATATACAGCTCAGCCCTGGGGCTGCGAAAGTCCAGCCAGTTGTCACAGCTCTGGGACTGTGTTATTTTAATCCCTCCTAACTCTCCCATTGTGAACCTACAACCCCTCCCCCCCACAGATCCCCCAGTCACAATCCCATAAGCACCCTTCCCCCCCTCCTTCCCAGCTCCAACTCAGCTACCTCTGGCTGCCAGGGTGAACACCCGCACAAGACAGAACCTGACTCAGGTTTAGGTGGCTCAGAGTAAGTTGCCTAACCTGAGTTGGGTAGTTTGAATGCTTGTTCATACCCAATGTCTTTTAGACCTTGAAAATATCACATACCTTGCTGAAGAAGATCAAGGTCTCAGGGTGTTGCCTATAAATTTTTCAAAGGTTTAGGGTATGCATGAAGTCTCTGTGAACTCTGTAAGCTCCATGCTTGTTGATATGGTTCACCGCATTCATTCCACAGCCAGTAACTTAATACAAGAAACTGCCTCTGATGCTTGGTCACTTGTGCCACACCTGTCCTTCTCCTTTTACCAAGGTCCTTTGCAGCCAGTTGGATGGTTCTTGTCCTCCTGCATTTTTTCTATTCCCCTTTCTTCTTTCTACATACTTAGGGGTCTACCTAAATTGTTGGGAGAACTTACCAATTTTTCCAGGTTGATTGCAGCCTAAAGCTCCAATTCTGCAGTCATTTCATGGCAGCCTCACTCCTTAGCAATGATTGGTGGAGAGGTCTCAGAGGAGAGGAAGGATGAGGGGGCAGCTGCCATCTTGACTGTTGGCTGCCCTTTGTGTGGCCCCAGCCCCTGGAACTGATTGGTGGAGAGGCCCTGGTAGAGAGAGGAGGGACAAAGGGACAGCTGCCACCTTGTGTGCTGCCCTTCGTGCCACCCTGCCAGTCATCACCTTCCCCTCCCAGCAGCGAAGACCGCTGGCTCCCACTGGGAAGCCAGCATTTTATTTTTATTAAGATTTTTCTGTTGATTTTTTGGACAATCCCAGATTTCATGGTTTCCACAAAAACTATGAAACCATGAATTAAGTAGGGCTCACCTTATCTGCCACCCTTAATATTTATTGTTCCTTGATAAATAGCCTCTTCTAACCTCAGAATTGTTCCATTACAGAATAACTTTATTTTTAACTTTAATTTTGTACATGAGTTCTGAGAACCCACTGACTGATATCAAGTCTTACACGAAGTGCAGTACAGGCAAGTCACCCCTTTCTCCAAGATGCAAAACATTAAATCAAATACTACTCACTCCATACATTTGCCAGCATGCTCTGTGGCATGCCCCAGAAGTCATAGTTTCATAGTTTCTAGGGTCGGAAGGGACCTAAACAGATCATCTAGTCCGACCCCCTGCCACGGCAGGAAAGAATACTGGGGTCAAACGACCCCAACAAGGTGTTCATCTAACCTCCTCTTAAAAACCTCCAGGGTAGGAGCCAGCATCACATCCCTTGGAAGCTGGTTCCAGACCCTAGCCGCCCTGACCGTGAAGTAGTGCCTCCTGATATCTAACCTAAACCTACCCTCTGCCAGCTTGTGACCGTTATTCCTGGTCACTCCTGGCGGTGCTCGGGGGAACAGTGACTTCCCCCTGACTAGTTTATAACAGGCCACAAGATCCCCCCTCAGCCTTCTCTTTTGGAGGCTGAACAGGTTCAGGTCCCGTAGCCTCTCCTCATAGGGCCTGCCCTGCTGTCCCCTGATCATGCGAGTGGCCCTCCTCTGGACCCTCTCGATGCTGGCCACAGCCCTCTTGAAGTGCGGCGCCCAGAACTGGACGCAGTATTCCAACTGCAGCCTGACCAGTGCCGCATAGAGGGGGAGGATCACCTCTTTTGACCTGCTTGAAATGCATCTGTGGATGCATGACAAGGTACGGTTGGCCTTCCTGACTGCCTCCCCACACTGCTGGCCCATGTTCATCTTGGAGTCAATGATGACTCCAAGATCCTTTTCCGCCTCCGTGCTGACAAGAGGGGAGTTCCCTAACCTGTAGGTATGGTGCTGGTTGTTCCTCCCCAGGTGTATCACCTTGCACTTGTCTGTGTTGAAACCCATCCTATTCTCGTCCGCTCACCCCTGTAACCTGTCTAGGTCTGATTGTAGCCTGTTGCATCCTTCCAGTGTGCCCTCATCCCCCCACATCTTAGTGTCATCAGCAAATTTGAACAGGGTGCTTTCTACCCCCTCGTCCAAATCACTGATTAAGATGTTGAACAGTGCAGGCCCGAGGATAGAGCCCTGCGGAATCCCACTGCCCACGTCCTTCCAGGTTGAGAAGGACCCATCCACTACCACCCTCTGGGTGCGGCCCTCCAGCCAGTTGGCGACCCATTTGACTGTGTGGGTGTCTACACCACAGCCCTCCAGTTTCTTAATGAGAACGGGGTGAGAGACAGTGTCAAAAGCCTTCCGAAAGTCCAGGAAGACTATATCCACTGCTACCCCTGCATCTAATGATCTGGTGATCTGATCGTAAAAGGCCACCAGGTTGGTCTGACAGGACCTGCCACTGATGAAGCCGCGTTGGCTGCCCCTAAGCATGCAGTACCCTGCTGGCCCCTCCTGGATGTGTGCCAGCATAATTTTCTCGAACAGCTTGCCTAGGATCGAGGTAAGACTAACTGGCCTATATTTTCCCGGGTCATCCCTCCTCCCTTCTTTGAAGATGGGAACCACGTTGGCCCTCTTCCAGTCCTCCGGTACCTCTCCAGAGCACCACGAGTGCTCATAAAGCTGTGCCAGGGGCCTTGCAATGACCTCGGCCAGTTCCTTTAGAACTCTAGGGTGGAAATCATCTGGACTGGCTGACTTGAAAATGTCCAGCCCCTCGAGAAGTTCCCTAACTAAATCCTCGCTAATCCTTGGCCTAGGTGTGCCTCCCCCGGGGCCTGAGGGGGGGCCCAGCAGGGAGGTGGCTGTTCTGGTCCCTACTTAGGAAGACGGAGGCAAAGAAATCATTAAACAAGTTAGCCTTGTCGTCTGGTGTGACAACCAAGTTTCCCAACGTGTCCTGCAAGGGCCCCACATTACCCGGGACCTTCTTTTTACCTCCTATGTATTTAAAAAAGGACTTCTTATTGTCCTTAATCTGGGAAGCTAGTCCCAGTTCCATCTCTGCCTTTGCCTTCCTAACTACCCTCCTACATCCCCGAGCAACTGCAGAATAGTCCTCCCTGGAGATGACCCCTTCTTTCCATTGGGTGTAAGCCTCCTTTTTACCAAGAAGACATTCCCGGATGCTTTTGGTGAGCTATGGAGGCTTGTGTGCTCTCCTGCTCCCTTTGATCCTCATCAGGATTACCTTCCTTTGGGCTTGGAGGATTGTCTCCTTAAGGAGCGACCACTCACCTTGGACACCTGGCTCCCCTCCCCTCTGGGATCTCAGTGCTTCTCCAACTATCCTCCTTAGCTTGTTGAAGTTTGCCCTCTTAAAATCTAGGGCCACTGCCTTACTGCATGCCTTTGCCACCTTGCGCTGGATGGTGAATTCCAGCAGGCAATGATCGCTGTTGCCCAGGTGGTCAAGCACCCGCTGCCCCCTCACCAGGTCATCACCCGTGGCCAGCACTAGGTCCAACAAAGCACCCCCCCTGGTGGGGCTGTGCACCTCCTGGGTTAGATGGAGGTCCTGCACTCTGTCTAAGAACCTACGTGAATGATCTGACCTGGCTGACTGCTCTTCCCAGCAGATGTCCGGGAAGTTCATGTCCCCCATGACTACCACATCCTTAGCCTTCACTACCTCTGTGAGCTGACCCAAGAAATCCTGGTCAAGCTCCTCTCCCTGGTTGGGAGGTCTGTAGTAGATTCCCACCATTAAGTCTCTTTCCCCTCGACTGCCTTGTACCCTAACCCAAAGCACTTCAGAGTGCCCCTCCCCTGACTCCTTACTAATTGACGAGGATGTGTATTCCTCCTTAATATAGAGAGCCATGCCCCCACCTCTCTTTCCTATCCTGTCCCTCCTGCACAGCCTATAGCCCTTGACATTCACCGCCCAATCATGCGTTGAGTCCCACCACGTTTCTGTAATCCCCACTATGTCCAGGCTGGTGTCAGCCAGCAGGAGGGTGAGTTCCTCCTGCTTGTTACCCATACTACGAGGCATTTGTGGCCTCCTGTAGATGTGTGTACTGACCCCCTAGTCCCAGCGTTACCCTGGCCCCTATCTCTTACCTGTTTATTTGCTTCGCTGGGTGGTCTGGGCTGGGCTGTAGTTGTGGGTGCTGTTTGGTCTGGCAGTCTGATGTTTCCTCCACCCTCGTCTACCCCTTCCCCCGATGAGCCTAATTTAAAGCCCACCGGAGGAGGTCCGCCAGCCTAGAAGAGAACACACGCTTACCTTTAGGGGAAAGGTGGAGCCCGTCCCATCCCAGCATGTCTCTCATTGTGATGTGCCGGTCATGGCTGAGGAAGCCAAAGCCCAAGCCCACCTCAAAGCACCATTCCTGTAGCCGCCAGTTGGTCTCTGAGATGCACGTTTCATGCCATCTGCCTCGTCCACTCACTGGTAGGATAGAAGAGAAAACCACCTGTGCGCCCATCTCCTTCAGCACGCACCCCAGAGTGTGGTAGTCCTCCATCAGGTGATCAGGGCTCCTCCTGGCCGCATCGTTAGTGCCACATGGACTAGGACCATGGGGTAATAATTGGTGGGCTGGATTACGGTTTGGAGCATCCCTGTCACGTCCTGAATCCTCGCTCCAGGTAGGCAGTAGACCTCGTGTGCTGAGAGGTCCTGGTGACAGATGGGGCCCTCTGTACCTCTCAGGATGGAGTCACCAATGACGATCATGTGACGCTTCCTCCTCCTGGCCTTCTTGCCTCCTTCAGCTTGTGCGGAAAGTCCATATACCCAGCCTCAAAAGTGGGAAGCTATCTTTTTAATCTGTGCCATCTTCCAAACTGATTTAGCCCTATGTAGAATGTGCTATGATAGTGCAAAAATGGTGGGTTTTTGTGTATGTAAACCAGCATCACACCAATCATGGGTTTTGGCACAGGATTTTTGACCCAGATATCTTGTTTCAGGTGGACTGAAATCCTCAGACTGACCACGACCTCGCCATTTGATAATAGGCAAATGTTATTGATACACAGTGATAGCAGATAAAAATAATGCGGGCAAGGGAAACAAAATACCTCTCCCTACCCCAGTTCTATATCTACCAGTCCTAGGGTTGTCACAGAGGAAAGGTATGTCTGGCCAGTATGCAAGCTTCACCCTGTGGTTCTTTCTTGAATGTCACATATCAGCAACCTAGAGCTTGAGGGCTGAGGCTACACCCCCCACTGTGGGGTGGGTGAGATGGGCTGCTGGTGCACCCCCTGTCCATGGTGGCCCTGGGTTCCCCCCTCAGGGACCCTTTGCTACTCTGAAATTCCTCCTTTTGTATTTTTTCTTACCTCTAATGACTCTTCATTCCTGGGTACCACTGATTGGTTTCCCTGTGGTCATCATACTGTCCATGTTCTGTTTTGTCAGCATCTTCATTTGGTCATATTCTGGTGTCTTAATTTTATGGCCTCAGTATTAGTATTTACATGATTAAGTGATTGTTGGAGTGGGGGGTTGCTTTGTTTTTTTGGTTGAGGTTTTTTTTTTTGCCAAAGTGGTATTTCAGAGCATTTTGAAAAAATGTTGATTTGTGTAAAACTTCCTTTTATGAAGAAAATCAAAACAAAGAATCCTGCAAAATGTTGAAAATTTTAATTTAGACACAATATCTTTTTTAGAGTCTTTTCATCTAGAATTTTTCAAACTAAGCTTAATTGGTTTCACATTGTTATATCTCTAGCACTGTTATAACTGTAACCAGTCTAAACTTCAAAAAATGTTTCAAGCCACATATTTTTAGAATCTAATGTCATTATGAGAAATTTCACAATGGAAAAACTTTCAAAATCATAGGATTTCCCATGAAAATCCAATTTTTCCCTAGCTGAAATAGATTCTTACTTCTAAGGACTGCAAGTGCTGAAGAATTCTTTTATAAAGTTTTACTTGTCATCTCCCTATTAAATTTCCATTACTCCCCAGTTTAATGGGAATTGCTTCTCATAGGTGATCTCTCTTCTTTATAAAACCAGTTGCTCATTCTGATTTTTATTGTTGTTGTTGTGATTGTAGTTGGGAGTCTTCCCATCCTGACCTTTCAAACACATATTAAATTCTTTGGTGTTACATGACTTGTATCAGAGATAACATGTGATCCTGCATTTCAAATGTTTTTTTTAACATTCTCCCATTATTAGTATATGTACTCAATCACATAGGATACATAAACATATAAAGTGCTGCGTATTTTCAGAGTATTACAAAATAAAACATATTTTCAGAGCTTTGGGGTGAAGATTGCATAGATTTCATAGATATTAAGGTTGGAAGGGACCTCGTAAAATCATCAGGTCCAGCCCCCTGGCCAAGGGGTAGGAAGCCATCTAAGGTCAAAGGATCCCAGCAAGATATGTTTCTTGAAAGTGTCCAGAGTAGGTGTTTGCACCACCTCTAGGAGGGAGTTTGTTCCAGGCCTTGGGGGTCTCAGACAGTAAAGAAATTTTTTCCTTATGTCCAATCTAAAATGGTCTTGCAGGAGTTTGTGACCACTGGACCTTGTCATCCTCTGGGGTGCTCTGGTGAACAGGTGTTTCCCCAGTTCCTGATGCATACTCCCTATGTACTTATAGGCTGCCGCCAAGTCACCCCTGAGCCTACACTTCTCCAGGCTGAAGAGTCCCA
This sequence comes from Crocodylus siamensis, assembly GCF_052110815.1. Taxonomy (NCBI): domain Eukaryota; kingdom Metazoa; phylum Chordata; order Crocodylia; family Crocodylidae; genus Crocodylus; species Crocodylus siamensis. The sequence goes on from NC_143396.1 coordinate 66,580,115, forward strand.
TAGCTCTCAGCCTCTCTTCATAAGGCCTGTTCTCTTGCTCTCTGATCATCTGTGTGGCTGTCCTCTGGACTCTCTCAAGCTTCTCCACGTCCTTCCTAAATTGTGGAACCCAGAATTGGATGCAGTGCTCCAGCTGCGGCCTCACTAAGGCTGAGTACAGAGGGAGGATGACATCCTGGGTCTTGTTTCATATGCATCAGTAGATGCAACCAGAGTTTTGTTCACTTTGCCAGCTGTGGTATCGCATTTGTGGCTTATATTTATATTGTGGTCAATAATGACCCCCAAGTCTATTTCGGTCATGGTGCTAGCAAGTGTAGCATTGCCGAGCATATAAGTGTGATGCAGGTTTTTATTCCTGAGGTGGAGAACCTTGCATTTCTCCATATTGAATGCCATCAGGTTTTCATCTGCCCACCTTGCGAGCCTATCGAGATCGGCCTGGATCACTGGCCTATCCTCAAGTGTGGAGACTCTTCCTCAAAGTTTGGTGTCATCAGCAAACTTGGCCAGTCCACTTTTGACACCAGTGCCCAGATGATTTATGAAGACATTAAAGAGTACAGGTCCAAGAACAGAGCCTTGGGGGACACCAAGATATTCAAGATAAGGGATCCTATTCAAGTAAACCAACCCTATTCAACTTCAAAGGTATGTAAGGTGAAGGTATTTAAATCCAAATTCTTACATACTTGGCATATATCTAGTGTTACTGCATTAATGCCTCTGAAAATACAGGACACAGTAGGAGGAATGGCATTGCTTATTTTTTGATGTCTTTCTCTGTTGCTGGAACTCAATACTTATTTGTATGTAGTAACTGACTATAGATTTGATATGGATATAATAGTATCATAGTAGTTTGAAGGTATGTTTCAACTCCACAATACCTCGTAAGAGCCAATCAGAACTCATAGTAGAGATGATATCTTTTATTAGACCAACAAGATTTTTGCAAAAAAAAATTCTTTAATTGCAAGCTTTCGGGCACAAACACCCTTCATCAGCCATTGGAGAAAAGATTGTAGAAGTTCTCATCATAAGAGCCAGGTTTATTTCCTACCACCTTGGCAGACAATGGATTAATTGATATGGCCCTTACTCATTTCTGTAACATCAGTGTGTATATATCAAATGCATCCACTTTTAACCCTTAAGAACCTTCCTTTTCTTCATTTTGTTATCTTTCTGAAATATTGCTGTAGGTGGATTCTAAGCCTTGACATAAATTTAAAATGCATTTAACTCATTCAGTAATTGTTTTCAAAAGTTGTGTTCCACTCACTCAAATATGTAACAATGAATAGCTCTGTAGATGCAACATTTCACCCTACCATTTTATAAGACCCAGAAGGTTAAGTTTTCTCCCTATCCTATTGTATGACTAGCTGCTGATATATCCTTTGCATGTTTTCAGTTGCCTTTCTTATCATGATTTGCAATGAAATATCTTCAGATTTCCTCCCATTCTTACAAATCTCTCCCTGAAACCTACATTTAACAGTAACCTTAGTTAGCTAATCAAAGATAGGTAGGCTAACTAGCTTTTCAGAGTAGCTGATCTTATTTTACTATGTTAAAAAAATCTACCCAACTGCTTTGGAATTATTAACTTTTGATTAAATATGGAGGAATTACCATGTTGAAGCAGTGACTCTCCTTCTCAAATGCCTGTGAATTGCTTGGTACATAACAGACATTCCTTGCACATAAGGAGTTGTATCTGCACCTAAGTACGCTATGTGACCCTATGACCTTCTGTCACCCTTTTCTCCCTTCCTTATTACTTTCTTATTTGTTACATCTTGATTCAAATTTGATTTTAATTTCCTCAACTGTTTAGACAGTATTTAGCCACAAGGGAAGCCTCTATCCAAAATGAGAACTTAGACCAACATTTCAACCTGGATAAATAATAATAATTCCAATAATTCTTTAGTAACAATAATCACATTCTGCAATTAATCCATCTGTACATATATACACTATCTGTAGTACATGTTTTTCTCTCTCAAATCTCATTCACCTGTTAGTATTTTATAATATTTTATAGTTCTATTTTCTTTACATGAAACAGCCTGAAGTTTGAGTTTCATATCTTTTTTCAGAAATACATAAATGAAACTAGATGTTTCATCCAAATAGCAATATGTTAAATTGATGTTCACCAAGCCTCTCAGAACAGGTATGAATAAAGAAACCAAAGGCAAGGGGCATACACATTTCAGTAAAACATTTTTTATGTTCCTGATAAAGAGCTCTATCAGCTATGGACTTATGTACTGTTTTAAACAATCACTTTCTTTTGTTTGATAATAGATCAGGTGCTGCATGCTCCAGGATATAGGGCTAAATTGTTTTATTTTTTTCCCCTTCTTCAAATACAGTATAATCCCCCCCTGTGCATTTAGCCTTAATGATACTATAGCATAATACCTTGGGTACATCATAATAAGAAACAGGATTGATACATTCTTTTAAGAAAAAAATAGTTCTAACTTGCTGTTAGCTTAATGACCTGTAAAAGTATCTGAACTGTGATATGTGAATCCCTGATATTTACATAAGGCCCAATTAACTATTAATCAGTGCATTGATGGATAAACATCTAGAGAGCTGAGAGAATGGAAGTAGCAGGAGTTATTATAATAATATCTAGAAACAAAAAGTAGTTTTCTGGTTATCTTAATATTTATCAGTTTCTAGTTGCTCTAATGTCTAAATGCCAATCATAATATCTGTACTGAAGCATGGTGTCTTGGTCTGTCAATGCAAATTCTCTTCAAATGGAATTAATAACTCTTACATTAGTTGGACGTATCTTATGACAAATGAGGAGGATGTCAGGAGAAGAGAACAGTCTTCAGATGAAGCAATCAAAGATTAGTTTTGACATAACCATAACCTCTCAAAAGAATCTTCCATACTAAGACAAATCAAAGATTTGATTTTTTTATTTGCTAATGAGTTTTTTATGTGTTAGTAACTCTTTGCTTACATTAAGACTACACATATTCATTTCTAGTGGTGGAAAACTTGCATTGCTAGAAATGATCCCAGGAGAAGTAGTACAAACTTTCTATCTGCATCCACCCTCTCTCCCCTGCTCCTTCTGCCATCCCAAGCCTCTGAGATTCCTGAGCCCTGTGGCAAAGCCCCCCGCCCGCCTGCCCTCCCATTCCACAAACCTAGGACTCAAGTGTGAGGAGCATGCAGGGACTTTGTCCCACTACCCTGGGTAGAGCCTTTCCAATCCTGTTTCCCAGCCCCGCTGGCTTTTAAATTCTTACCCCTAAGACCCAGCTGGGCAGCTGGGGGAGGAAGGGCGAGGGAAAGCAGTCACAGGGTAGTGCAACTCCCTGCACTCAGCTACCAGTGCCCAGCAGCCAGACAGAGGGAGCAGTGTGGCAGCAAAGCCCTTGCCTGCTTCTTACATTGGGAACTCCTATGTGAGAGAGCTCCTGATCAGGCTGAGCCCAGTCTCTGGAAGATATGGGAGCCTTTTTCTTTCTTCACATCTCCTGATCTGTAGGAGGAGTTAAGCTGAGGGAAAGTGTGCAGATGTTCAGTCTCCTGGGAGATGCTGTCCCTGGAGTAATTTATACCTGGTTCTTATTTTTCTCCCAGAAGAACTATTTTTGCTCCAGGAGAAAAACTTTGAACATCTGCACAGTTTTGGTTTCTATGACAAGAACCAGTAGAAACTTAACATTTGTACATGTCCTAAAAGTGATTAAAAACACAGTATGATGCACAGGAAATATACAGTTATTTAGATATTAGCCATAAGTTCTCTTGCAGTCTACATTTTTCCATGGCATTATAGCATGGCATATAAGTGACATTCCTGCCTGAAGCTAATGTTTAAATTTGAGCTTTACAAGCTTGGAAATTAGGTTCTGTTTTTAATGTTGACAAACTCTATTTGTAGTAGCATGTTTGTCAAAAAATCCACAAAACTCACAGGCCTTGACAAAAGTTGCTATATTAATAGCTCCCAAGTCAATAAGAATGTTTCCAGCTATTACTGTTAAAGGTACCAGTCAAACATTGGTGCGAGCCTGCCAGTTAAAAGTTCTGCACAATCACATTTGATTTAACTGATTACAGAATAATACTGTCTATTAAGCACCTATTTACATTACCAGATCTTGGTGCAGGTCAGTATCACCATGTTACAGGGAGGCACAAAGCAAAAGCAATATGTCCAAGTTTCCAGGCCAGTGGCAAAGCAAGGAATAAAGTCCAGATTTTCTTGCTGTTTAGCATTCTATTAATTTAATCTAGTGATGTTCAACATTTTTGTCCTGCAAGCCAGATGGGCAGTGCCCAGTCCATCTGTGGGCTGGATCCAACTGGTGGGCTCGATCTGGCACATGGGGTGGGAAAAATGGGACCCAATCTGATTTCACAGAGGGAAGCATGGGATATCTCAGCTCCAATCCAGTCCAACCTCATGGAAGAATGGGATGCAGCTTGGCCTTGATCTGATTGACCCATGCAGGGGGAGGGGGCATGGCCCAGCTCCAGTCTGATCCAGCTGCATGGGGGAAGTAGCTGTGGCCTAGTCCTTATCCAATCAGATTGCATGGGGGAGGAGAAAAGGAGTATGCCCCAGCATTGATCTAGTCTGACTTCACAATAGGGAGGGAGCATGGTCCAGTTCCAATCCAGCTGCTCAGGTGGAAGGGCATGGCCTGGCCCTGACCCAGTCACATGGGGGTAGGGGGGCATGGGTCAGCACCAATCCAGTGGGGGAGGGGGGGTTGACCCCAACCCAGCAGTACAGAACTTAACAGTGCAGGGAGATGGCAGTATTAATTACCACTGTTCCCCTCTCACCAAATTTCTGAAGGCCAGATTTGGCCTGTGGGCCAGGGGTTAAACACCCCTAATTTAATCCTATGAGAGTGTAAGTATGTATTACATTACCAAAAAAAAGAAGCTAAGAAAAGGGTATCTCAATAAGTTGCAGTATTCTAGGTGCCTATGTAGGCCATTTGTGATTAGGTTATTGAAATGTTCAGTTGTTTACTTAAAATATAATTCAAGCAAATAATTATATAGAGATAATGATGAAAGTAAAAATGTGGTGTTCTTAATCAGTTCCTAGCCCTTTGGATACTTCCTATTGAAAGTGGACTAATATTTATTAATCTTGAGCTATGGAGCATGACTTTTGCATGTTACAGCATTGTGGAGGTCATATCTTTGACAAGGTAGGAAAGATGGAAGCAAATGAGAGATCTGGGACTATCTTGTTGAAGAAGCACAGATTCTCTCTGTTCTTAAAATCAAGGCAAAATATTCTAAAAGACCAAAGTAAGTGGGTAACTTACTTTTTTGCAGCACAAATAAGCATTAAAAGTACTGTGTTGGAGATTGCTATGAGATCCAAATGAAGAGAAAAATACCTTTTTGTATATGCGCCGCTGTTCCATTGACTCAAACTCCTTTAAAACAAACTAAATTAATATTCTTCATAAATAGCCCCAATCACTGCAGTAGCAGTACATTAAGCTAAAATAATCACTAAGACAGCAGTATAGTAAATATATTGTACCCTCACTATATATTTAGTCATTTTTCCTTTAAGGATGTGTTGTAAACAGGTTATAAATATCATCATGATATTATAAATAAAAAAGTATCTTAATAAAATATCCTTTGTTATTATAAATAGTAACAAGGCATGATATTGGAAACAAAATGGCCATAATTCAGTAAATAATATTCCCCAAAGCACAGAGTTTACATATCCTTCAGAGATTCAAGAATTTCTTCATTAATTTAGTCTCCATTACAAAATCTTTCAGATTGCAAGTAGGCGATAGCAGGGTAAGTACTAGTATCCAGGATTGTTAGCAATGCTGTTGGATAAACTAGCACCACTGTACGATGCAAAGCAACTTAAAAATACATCATCTTTTACGTTAAGCCCTGACCCTCTCCGGATTAAATAATATGTTGTTTTCTAAATTAAATATGTTGCTTCTTTATTCTTTCCATGAAGGGACACAACAATCCATTTGGGCTCAAAAGTTCTCTTACGGCTACATGAACGGATATGATTGGCATATTTCAGGATTGCTCCAAGCTACCTTAAGATCATAGCTAGTAACTCATTTGGGTCAACAAATTCAAAACAAAGCACAACAAAAACGACTTTTCCTATTTAAAACTATTCACTTGCATTTTATTCTCCCATGAATTTCTGTCCCTTCATCCAGTATTTATTGGATACTGTTTAAAGGAAGCACTATAAACAAATATTCAGAGCAGATGTATAAGAATATGCAATGCTTTCGGTTAGATAAGGATGTTTACTAGGGGTGTGCAAAGTGGGTCTTATTTGATTGGATTCAGCCCAAATCAGGGACAATGATTCAATTTGTTGATTTGAATCACTGTCCCTGATTTGATTTGGCTGAATCCGAATCTGAAGATTTGATGCTGCTTTGGACAATCAGCAATTCGGACATAGACACAGCTTTAAAAGTTTTTTCTACATACCTTGAGGTATCAGCACAGCTTGTGATTGCTGTGATGCTGAGGTGCATGGAACATCCCACAGGAGTGCAGGGGGGCCCTCCATGTGCTCGGCAGCGACCCTGGAAGTGAACCGGAAATACTTCCAGTCCACTTCCGGGTATGCCAGGGAGCACGCAGGGGCGCCTCTCCCACACCCTGCTGGCTCAGCAATCAGGTGCAGGGGGATCCTGAGTGCTGCCCCCCCAGACCCAGGAGGGACCAGTCACTGAGTCAGAGGGGTACAGGGAGGGCCCCCTACGCGCACCCCGGCAGACCCGGAAGTGGACCGGAATTGCTTCTGGTCCACTTCCAGGTCTGCTGCCGAGTGCACTGGGGAGCACCTCCTTACCCCCTGTACTTATCCCCTTCTGTGGGATGCTCCATGTGCCTCAGCATCACAGCACTTATGATGTCCTGCAACCTAGAGGTATGTAGAAAAAATATTTAAAGATATCTCTATGTCTGAATCTCTGAATGTTTCCAAATCTCTCCAAATCGATCCAGAAGGTTCTGATTCAATTTGGAGAGATTAAAAGGTCCTATTCAGATTTGGAGATTTGGCCACCAAATCAGGCCAAATCTCTGCTGAACTGAATCAGGGACTGAAGCTTTGTACAGCCCTAATGTTTACACTTTAATAAACATGCAAAAAGGTCACTGTATGGTCAATTCAGGTAGAAGAGATACAGTGGATAGAACACAGTTCAGCTCCAGATATCTAAAGTGACCTTAGAAAAGTAATTTCAGGATAGGTACAGTAAAGAATTTAGGTACCTAAATGTCAGATGCAGCAACATTAACTTTAAGGTAGCTGGAATCCAAAAGCCCTAGTTAGGTGCCTGTGCTAATAATACAATGCCTGGGGAGAGTTTAGTGCCTTAGAATGAAATCCAAAATGGAGAGCATGTCACATATGGAACTCCCTAGAGCTAGTCAGTAAAAAAGTCTATGGATGGGGATGTGTGTTTCTAATCTTGCCCCCACAAAGCATAACCATCTAGCTCAGGGATACAGGCAGGTGCCTCTATCCATTTTAGATCCACCAACCAAAAACTATCTTTATGGCCTTTTTTCAAAGTACAAAGCATTCACTTTCTTCTTTTAAAATATATGGCTGCTGAGATCCTACACCAAGAAGGACTAGGAAAGTATGTATGTAGTATTGATTTCGAAAAACAAGCTTTTTATAAACTTGATCTCAATAAAAATATTGATATAAGTATTTCTGGGTAGTGTTTGCTGGGCAAATACCCCAGCAACTTTCCAACATATGAAAGTGAGGATGTGATAATGATTAAAACTAATTATGAACAAAAGAACAACTGTTTAGTCTCATTGACCAAACATCATTAATAGCATACATTAGGATGAGAATATTTATATATATTTTAATACCCTAAAGAGTTCTCAGTAACATTGTATGGATGCCTGATGTTTTGGCTGTTTTTTAAATTAAAAATTTAACCTGACTATGTCTGTCTCTTAATGGATTTTATTAAAATATTTCATACCTGTCTTGCATATAGTTTTTTAGTACACATGTCACTTTGTACCAACTTTCTATGGTTCTTTGAGTTTCAAGTATCAGGGACTATATAAAAAGGTAGAAATAGCAGTGCAGGGACTTTGCAGACTACTGTTAAGCAAGGAAGGATCTGTTACAAACTCCTTGACTGAAAATAGTACACTTCTTTCAGCACTATTGTCACTGTTGGACTCCAATTTCATTCCACATAGGTGTGTAATGGATGGCAAAGACATAGTGCTAATGAAGTTACACAGATCCTGAGACAGAACATCTTCTGTTCTACAGTAAATTGATCTTCACAGTCTTCCACTAAATTATCCAGTACACAAGACTTGCACTAACATCAGAAATGGTGGGAATTGGCTTTAGTTCAGATTTCTATCTTACCTATTCATGTATTGTTAAAAAAAGGAGAATTGAAAGAAGCTCTGTTTTGTTCAAAGCATGATGGTGAGCGATCACTGTATCTAGAACATATGAAAAATGTGAAAGTGTTATTTAAATTAATCAGGATGATCTAAAGAAAGCAGAGGCAAACTATACTAAGACTTATAACACTTCCTGTCACTCATAATGTGTGTATTTGATTGACAGCTTCAAGCATTATTTACTGGGAGTCTCTTAGATTGTGAAGAGGAATCATTTAGTACAAGACTTTAAAAGCTTCTGCAGGTGAATTCTTCTTAACGTGGCAATAATGGAATCATTATTGTACCCTTTGTAACCCAGCTTGTGCAATGGATAGTTGAATGGTATAGCGAAAACCCCAAAACACAGATCCTTAGTAGTATCAGAATTTGTTCTTTACTGTCAAAGTCATGTCTGATATTTTGAGGTGAACTGGGTGCAATAAGTAAACTGATCTACCAGCAGCATGACTTGCTGTTTTTTTCTTGTTTAGCCCACGTATCTTTTAGCTCTTTTTCGTTGTCATATTATACTTTTTCATTGTCATCTACTTAGCTGTTAACATCTTTTTTTTGGTCTCAGGCATGGGTGACTGGTGCCTCCTTAGTTAGGGGGGGCCCATGCCACCCCCCACCCCCCTGCAGCCCCATCACACTGACCCGGGGTGGGGGGAGTCCCCCTGTGGTCAATTGCACTGACTCAAAAGCATGAGCGGCACTCCCAGAAGTGCCAGCAGCACTTCTTCTGGTGCCCCCACTTCCCAGCTGGCACTCACAGAAGGGGCCCTGGTCCTCCTGCCTGCCCCCCCCCCGCCCCCTTACCTAAGCAGAGACTGCTGGCTGTCAGGGGGTGCGCCAGTGTTCACAGGGAGTGCATGTGCACCCCCTATGCATCACCACTGGTCTCAGGCTACCTTTTATGATTTTGGATGTCTCTTGCTTTTATTTATTTTAATTGGACATTTGCTATAAGCTAAGACTGAATGGTAACCTCTGTCAGCTACATCAAGCTTTCAAAATTCTGGAAGGATTTTTCCAAACCTAACTAGACCTGTCAAGCAGAGCTCTTGAACCTAATTATACTCAGGCCACTATTACTTATTGGCTCATCTTAAATTAACTATAGTATCCACATAGAACTAAAACTCATTAAGAATTTTTCAACAAAACTTTCTTTGTTGTTCATGGAAAATACTGATTTATCAAAACTGTGTTTGAATGAAATACTGTATTTGTTCAAATATAAGACAACCTAATTATTGGAGGTTTGTCTTGAATTTGTCCCCCTTCCATTACTACAAAAGGGATGATAAATTGGGGGATGAGTAGGGAGGTCAGTGGCTCCTCTCTGTCCCCCAAACTTCCTCTCTCTTTAGCCCTTCTCCCTCCCCTCCCCCACTTACTGTCAAAATCTGCTCTCTCTAAGCACATGGAAGTTACCAGGCAAATTTGAAAACACTGACTTTGAAATAAACATACCTGTAGCAATTTGCATAGGCAAATTACTAGGGGTACCAATAGATTTAGTTCATCCAGAATTGATGCATTTCACCTTTTTGAAATGTGCCCAGATGAGCCCAGAGAAGGAAAGAGGGCTGCAGTAAGAAAAATCTATGGGGAGCTCTGGGTGAGCCCAGAGAGAGGGAATGATTCATGGAGGGGCCCAAGAGGGTGCATCCACAGAGGGGGATCACTGACCCTGGGAACCTCAACTAGTCCAAGCAGGGGCCAGGGGCCAGGAAGGGCTAAAGGGTCACCATGACAGACTGCTAGAACCAGGACCCTGGAGTTTTGACTGGCCTGGAAGCAGGGCCAGGGCCTAGGAGAGGCCAAAGGTCCCTTTGCAGGGGGTGAGCACAGCTGAGAGGAAGGCGTCAAGCAGCAAGCAGCCCAGGATGACAATGGCTGGTGCTAGGCTGTCTGAAGGATCAAGGACAGGGATCTGAGAATGAGCTGGTGGCCAGAGATGGAAGATTCAGAGTGCAGATGGAAGCAGGGCCAAGGGGCCCAGTGGTTAGCAGCCCAGGAGGGGTGTGGGACGTCTAAAGGAAACTCAGAGAGAGACACGTAAGATCAGGTAGGCCTGAATACCAGTCCTCAGTAAGATCTGAAACTGCACCCTACTGGAGCTGTTTAGCATGGTGGGGCTGCCTATGGTGGAGCAGCCTCCATGAAATGTCACACAAGGGCTACTCCTGGCAAAGTTGAGGATGGGCACTGGAAAGCCTCGGCTCCCACTTCCTTGTAGGTTACCTCATAGAAGGGGGAGGCTAGGGGAGCACACCCCAACAGAAAAGTACTTGGCAAGGGAAGACCATGTGGACCATGGGGGTATGGAGGCCCCATGAGGGGCCAGGCAAGACCGGGACTATGTGGGTCCAGAGGCCCAGGGTGGATCCAGGAAGGGCCAGGACCACATGGGTCCAGAGGCCCAGTGAGAGGGGGCCTGAGGACCTGGAGAGAATTCAGAAAAAGAGAGGACAAGATGTGTCTAGGATGAAGGTCCAGGAAGGGACCTGGCAGCCCATGGAGGGGCCAGGAGGGAGATTGAGGGGCCTGGTAGCCCAGGTAGTGGTTGCATGAGACTGAGATGTCTGAGGGGCCAGAGGAGAGACTGAGGGGTCTGGCAACCTGAGTGGGGCTGAGAGAGAAGCCAAGGGGTCTGAAGACCCAGTGAGGGGCTGTATCAGCAATTGGTTGAACATTTGTAAGGATGTCATCTGCAAGGCATGGGATATGGTGTAGGGGAGGTATGAATCCATGTGATAAGCCAATAAGGCCACAACCATAAGTCTGGTGGTCATTATAGTAAGATTAGGGCAGCCTCTCAAAATATATATATCTATTAACATCAAAGTATTGCAGGTGAGAGTGGGGCAGACTGCCCTCAGAGTGGGGTAATTTCAAAATTTTGGGGGTACCCCATGACAAGTAAAAATTGAGTACACCTACACCTACAATTATGATGCATGAATAAACTGCAAAGCTTAATACTCTGCAGTTTATTGTTCCCAGGAGCACCATTTGAATGTGCATCTGGGAGTAATAAACTCCAGAGAAATAAACTCTGCAGTTTATTCATACACAGCATATTGAGCTAGGGTAGAGCATCCCTGGCTGGCAGGGGACCCAAAAAATCAGCCTGCCAGACTGGGGCCACTCCCCCAGGCTCAATGTTCTATGGAGGGGCTAGCTGAGACACAAGGGTTCTTTAGCACAGAGCTAGCTAGCAGGAAGCCCCCACCCTCATGCCCCATCCACACCCTCCAGCATCTATACATGTGCTGCTGCAGAGAATTTTTACTTTGTAAGTACAAGTACTATCCTGCTGTGGAATAGATTAGTTTACTCCAGCCTAGTAGAGCTGTAAGTGTAGACGCTGAGACATTTACTGCACGTCTAATTAGTCAACTGCACAATAAACATCTCATGGAGAAATGCCCACTATGCATCACATTAGAAATCAGGGGTGGGCAAGATGTGGCCTGTGGGCTGGATGCAGCCTGCTTGGCCATTCTATCTGGCCCGCAGGGCCCCCCTGAAATTTAGAAAATTAGTATTTATCTGCCCCTGGCTGCCTGTCATGCGGCCCTCGATGGCTTGCCAAAACTAAGTAAGCAGCCCTCCACCTGAAATAATTGCCTGCCCCTGCATTAGATCAAACCAAAAGGCCTATATGGTTCCTTGGGCTGGGCCCAGCAGTCACCAGCATTTCAAGCCAAGGTGGCCCAAGAGTTCAGTACTGCTCCTGCTGGTCTGTGTATACTCTAGATACCTGCTACAAAGGATCAACATGCTAATTAGCCACATTCATGACTAGAACTGGGTGTCCTTGTGACAAGTCTTTGGATCCTCAAAAAAAGTATATGCAGATGAGGTATAGGGAAACTTGGTCCAGATCCACCTTGTAGAGGGCAGGGCCACACTAATCATATGCTGCAGGCTGAGAGAGGGGTCAACAGAGGGATTCTGAGTAAACTATTTGGGGCCCTGTTTAGTGATGTTTTCCAGACATTTAAGACTGGTGAAAAAACAGGAATAGTTGGAAATGGGAAAGAAAGGCACAGCTCAGCTGTAGGAGTGAAGAGGAAATAGGAATGTGTGCAGTCTGATGGCTCACCATGACTTTAAAAAAAGTTGGCAGTCATGGGGACTCAGGGCAGGAGGCACTACCGTGTATCATTTTCAGATGGGTTGCACTAACTCAGGGGCAGGCAAAATACAGACTGTGGGCCAAGACTGGCTCACCAGGCCATTCTATCTGGCCTGTGGGGCCCCTAAGAAGATTAGAAAATTAAAGCTGGTCTCAAAGATGTCAGGAGCCAGGGGCAGTAGGACCCAAGGGAAGCTGGCAGGAGTCAGGAGAAAGGACAGCCTGGCCCCACCCCACCTGGAAGCCTCTGCCTGCAGTTGCTTTCCCTGCATGGGGCTGCTCCAGCACCACATAGCCCCGGGTGCATCGATGGACTGTGGGAACGTGGGGCCACACTGGTACCCCTGTGCCAGGAGTGGTGTGTGGAGGGGGTGTATGTCCATCTGTGCAATGAGGGAGAGGGAGACAGAGAGAGTAATGAGGGAAGGAGAGAGAGAGAGAGAGTGGAGTGAGCAAAGCACACTGTGTGTGTGTGTGTGTGTATGTGTGTACTGGGCAAAGCACACTGTGTGTATGTGTGTGCAATAAGGGAAGGAGAGGAAGTGTGAGTGTGTGTTCATAGGGTAAGTCCCACAAGCACCCCCATCATACACATGCACCCACGCCCCCTTGCACTGCCATACATGCAAACCCCCACACCCACACTTCCTCACACACCTCAGCCACCCTCCCCCACAAACCCCATACCCATCCACACACCCACATGCTCCCTTACCACACACCCACATCCCACACACCTATCCACCCCCATGCAAACCTTCCCACACACAGCCACCACCCCACCCAAACTCCCACAGCCCCCTACAAACCTATATCCACCCCCATTCCCCCCACCCTTCCACAGTATACAAGAGTAAGACTTCATTTTAAGTTATTGTGTAATCACGTCTATGTACACTACACAAACACATGTAAATCAGGACAAAAATATTTTTTGAAATCAAATTAATGAATGGTGTAGAAGTTTGATTTTTAGAATATAATTTGGATTTTTCTGTTTCTGAGATGACAAAAACCCTTGCTGAAAGGGTTTTGCCTAGCTGCAGATGCTGGGGTGCAGACTGATACCCCTTTGAATTAGTGCCCAGGGCTAGTAGTATAAGCACATGTGGGTGAGAGGGGCACCAGTCCGGGACAACAATTTGAAGCAGTATCAGTATCTTCCCTCACCCCCGCAGAGTCCCCAGCAGCAAAACCAGCTCAACAACACTGCTCTTGTAGAAGCAGCTATTGGTGGACAAACACCCTGCTGCTGCTACTACTTTAAGAGCAAGAGCTGGGGTGGCAAAGCACTCAGCAGTGGCAGCAGCGGCCATACAGCCAGGGACTGTTTTTGGAGTTCCTGGTATAGGTAAGCTGCCCTTCCCCACACTCAGATCCTGCATGTGTGTTGCCTTCCCTCCTCTTTCCTCTCCCCTGCCCTGCTCTCCTGTAGTGTTTGCCCAGGGCACAAGCCCTGCTTATGCCTCATCCCATGGCTCTTGCCCTTGTCCCCATCCTAGTTATGCTACTGCAGACTATGAGTTGTAACAGCCCATAACTAGGGAGTCTTGCCTCTTCAGCTTAAGATGAAGCAGCTTCCTCTGTTCCCTTATCCATTTCCAGGTATATCAGCCAAGATTACATTTATCACAGAAGAATTAGTTCTATCAGCATCAAGAGATAGGCTCACCACTAACTGATGGTGCTTAGAATTTTTAGTTTCATGTAAAAAGATGTTTACTTACAGTACTTTTAAAATAATCCTTTATAATGTTAAAAAACATACTGTCTTTTTGCTACTAGGTGTTCTGAGGGAAACATTAGATGAAGGTGAATTTCAGTAATAAAGTTTATTTTAATTTTCTGCACCATTGATTGAGCTTTTAAAGACAATAAGGGGATTATAGAGAGGGCATTTGAGCACGTGAATACAGGCATTCAAGGTGTTCAGTAGAGGAAAACTATTTAATCTAGTGCGGTACTGAGAACAATCTGTGTGAGTGTATATGTCTCATTAATTACCTATATACAGCAGCCTTGTTTTCCTGAAGTGAGAGACTTGATACAAATAATGAAAAGGCCTAAAAAAATTATTAGATCAGTTATATGGCTAGATAAACAATATTTTTAGCTCATGAATATAATTGTTTCTCAAACTATGGCGTCTAAACCATAATATTAGTAATTTAGAAGGGTGTGTGACCTCCTTTTTTCTAAACATCTAAAAAAACTACTATATCTAAATAAAGACTTGGGAACCTAGACTGCATCTTAGTCAACTGGGAAGGCTGAACAAAGGAGTGAATATGAACACCCCTTTAGGCCTATCTGCCTAAATTGTATCTCAGCTCCCTGCTCGGCATACAGTTTTTTTATTGCAATCGGAGGTTCCTAACTCTCCACTTGCACTGTAATAAGAAGCCTACTTGACTAACTCTGGATTCCACCCCGGGAATCACGTGTCTAAAACATGGGTTTAGTGCTAAATCCCTTTACTTGATCTAGGCTTAAAACCAAAGTATGATATAGATTTGCCTGAGTAAAACAGAGTGAGGATTTTCAGTTCATTCTTAGGACTGCTCCACTTTGCACAGAGAAGAGTTTTCATCTGTAAGTGGGCTGCCCTTAGAAGAGAAAAGTGTATTTTCTCTTCTTTGTGACCACAGGTTTGGAGTCTGTAGAGCTATACTGGGAATGAGCAGTCCCTCAGAAGACAGGGGAGGGAAGGCAAACCTACTGAAGATTTTTTGCCTTCCGCTCTCTTATGCAAAAATGATAGAATTTTTAAGAGAAAATGATAAATTACCACATACAGTATTATTTTTAAAAGTTAATGGAATTTAATAGAAAATGGTATCTCTCCTTTAGAATTACAGTATAATGGCTCAAAAAACCAAGAAAATTATTTCAACCCATAGAAAAATAGCAGCTTAATCCCGATTAAATTTTACAGGACAATATCCTAATGAACTTGCAAATGGCGGGGTAATACAGCCTGTAGTGGCATCCATATGTAAATAAGTAACACCCCCGCATGTGGGAACACACCCTAAGGGTGTGTCCAGATGATTGTGGTTGTGCAGTATGTGACACTGCAAACATATTTGTAGCACCATATACCACACAGTCCGGTGTTCTCCACGCTGCAAGGGTGTGTTGCTGAGTGTGCAGTGTCAGGTGTTTTTTTTCCCTCAGGTTTTTTTGACCCCTGGAGAGAGAGATATAGATATATATACATATTTTATTTTTTAAATGGTCAAAACAAACTGTGAGGAAAAAAACTCCAGTGCAATGCACACTCAGCCAATGCACATTGCTAAAAAGTGGAGCTGGGCTGCTCGGAGCTCTGCTGTGGCTGTCGGCCAGGCTGTGTGCAGCAGAATCACCATGGTTGCAGCCTTAGGAGGTCCCCAGGGCCTCAGGTAAGGCTGCTGGGGCCTGCCCCGTGCTGGTCCCAGCCTCCCGTCCCCCACCCCAGGCAACTTGCTGTGAGCCAAAGTATGCATGGCATGGGCATTCCCTGGGGACAGGGGACAGCAGTGCAAGGTTTGGCACCACTATCTGTCTCCAGAGAATCAAATATCCATGTATGTCTGAACACGCCTTAAGAGATCTAAGACACACATTTGTGTCTAAATCATTAAAGTCAATTCTGTTCCATGCCATGAAACAACCGCAAGGCTGCTAAGGGACATAGATTCCTTGTACATCTCAATTGCAATCTTAAATAAGATCCCTAGATTTTATTACAACAGTGGAGATAGCTCTGCCTGAGTGGGAGACAGCCTTGATAATGGACACTGGGGGAAGCTTTTTCTGTCCCTCTCAGGACAGTGCCTACATTACTGGGCTCTTTTCAGTTTGTGCTCCTTCTGAGCACATGACTTGTTTACTTTTGGATGTCCATGGGCCTACTTTCATCATGAAGCGGGGAGTATGCTATTAGGCCTGCTTGTCCCACAGCCTACTGTTTAAGGATAATCTCTTGGGAAGTAAGAGATCTGGGCTCAATCCCCCTGAGCATTGGTCTTCCACTTCATGGACAGGTGCCCTAACCTGTAGACCAGCGGCCTGCAACTGTTTAAGGATCTGGGCCAGATAGATCCAATTTGGGCCACAGGCTTGCAGATGGGTGGGTGTTAGGAACCGGTCACTGCCACTGCCTTTTCCAGCAGCAGGACAGGGAAAGAACCAGCCCCATGCTCTGCCAAAGGCCACTGAAGCCCCACATCCACAGGCTAGATCAAATGGCTCCAAAGGCTGGCTATAGGTTGCTGCTCCCAGCTCTAGATTGGGCAAAAGACAGGCGCTGCTGCTACCACCATTGATGCTGTTGTCTATAAGGTAGATGCCCCCCTGTGAAGAGCTGGATCCTGATATGATTAGCTGAAGGTTGGATTGAGAGAACAACTATATGCATCTTTCACAGTTAAATAGCATCACTCTCCTGAGCCTATCGTGTACTTGTACTTGTGGAATATCTTCTAGGTAGAACAGGATCTGAACCTAAGTCTGTTTTCCTAGTTTTAATGAAACATTCTTGAATTTAGAAATTCCACATATTGTCTATATTAGGACGAATTATCCTTTTACCTGATTAAAAATGGAGAATTTAGGATATAATTTTCACTTATGCTTACAAATTTTTAAATATGACTACTCATGGCTTATACTAGTGAGGTGAAGATCTTGCATCTTTTCTGCTTAAAGTACAAGAAACAGCTGACTCACCTGTTGAAATCAGCTATGTTTATTTGCATTTTTTCTAAATATTGCCTTTTGATTTAGTGGGTGGTAGAATAGGAAGTATCCAAGCAGATTAAGTTGCTTCATGCCTGTCCTTCTGCACCCATGGCACATGCACATTTTATGAAAAAGAAGTTCAGTTGCCATCATTGAAAAGGTAAGGAAGTTGTAATGCAGTAATAGGACACCAAATGCCTCACTTTCTCTCTGATAATTGGAACAGGAGATAATTGCATTTTACTTATTGGCACATACAAACATTTTAATTGCAATCATATTAAAAAGGTGCATCACACTGGTAGACATTACACGTTTCTAGGTATTTTAACAATTTACACTTTATATTTGTTTTACCAAAATCAATTTAAATGACTTGCAATTGAAAACACACAGGACCAATTTACTTCAATTGAATTAAAGCAGTGGAGAGCTTAAGATATGCTAGAGAATGATTGGATAGTTATGGTTCCAATTAACAACTGTTCATCTAAAGGGATGAGCTGATCTTGAGTAAGCAGGGAAATAACATTTTGGGATCAAAGTTGGCATGATTAATAAAAAGAGACTTAAATTAGAAAACCCAGGGAAAAATTTGGGAGACTTTCCAAATGAAGAATAGTTAGAAAGCAGGAAGGGAATAATCTACACGATGTTGTGGATATTCAAAAAGGTATATTAGAGAGTGAAAAGGAAATGGCCAGTTCCAACACTGATGAAAATTAAAGCCAGTCAGGTATTTCCATCAATAAATTGACTAAAAGTATTTCAACTGGTAACTTGGATAAGGCCAGACAGAAACAACTGAAATGTTGCTACACCAATGCAAGGAGCCTAGAGGATCTGGGAGCTGAAACAGAGGAACTAAAATTCCTAGTGTGGGATGTAAAACTGGATATTGTAGTACCAGAAACATGCTGGAATAGTAGTCATGAATGGAATACAACCATGAAAGGAAATTAGCTGCTTGGGAACGCTGGAAATAAGGATAAGTGTAGTGGGCCAGTATCACGTATCAGTAAAGTAGAAGACTGTAATGAAATAAAATGTGATGGCATTAACAAAACATAATGTGTTGGGGAGAAATTCACAGTAAATACTGAAACAGTAAATAGGGTTTCATAGAACTGTTTTGGAGGTCTGTTATGGATTTCCAGTCTCAGTTTCAGACTTGGATATGAAAAGAAATCTTTCTAAGCCATGGGTGGGCAAAATATGGCTTGGGTGGGATGGATAAAACCAAGGGGTTTTTTCCAGCCCACAGCAGGTCTGTTGCTCTCACTCGGCCCAGGTCTAAGTTCAGCCTGGGCTGTGGCATGTGAAACCGATCCTACCACCCCCAAGGATGCAGCATGGCTGGTCAGTGACCAGACTCCACTTTCTGGTAGTCACCAGCTCTCGCCCCACTGCCTGGGCACCCCAGCTCATCTGCCCCACACCCACCACCAGGAGCACTGGATGGAGCAGGTGGGCAGGGTCTCAGCTAGGCAGATGGGATGGGGCCACAGGTGGAGGAAGAGGCATCCAAGAGCAGAATGGGTGGGAGGGGAGCAGGGCTGTGATCACAGGGCAGTGACATCTCGTGGCTGGGGGCTGGGGCAAAGCTACAGTCTGGTTCTCCTCACCCCTATGATGAGTGCCAGTTCTGCAGACCCAGCCCCACATTGTCACTGCCCCATGATTCCAGCCCCACCTGCCCATCCCAGATGCTGCTCCCTGCCTGCCCATGGCCCCATCCCATCTGCCCAGCTGACTGCACCCTGCCTGCATGGGTCTTGGGCCAGTGTCCATGGAGACCCTGGAGCCAGGACCAGGATCACTAGGCAGTGACAGCATAGGGGTAGGACGCAGGGCAGAGCCACTTAGGGTGTTTTGGTGAGTGATCATAGGTC
Source organism: Crocodylus siamensis (assembly GCF_052110815.1). Lineage (NCBI taxonomy): Eukaryota > Metazoa > Chordata > Crocodylia > Crocodylidae > Crocodylus > Crocodylus siamensis. Next base: position 66,599,351 of record NC_143396.1, read on the forward strand.
GGGGGGAAGGGGAGACTGACTCAGCCCACAACAGCTCACCAAAACTCCCCAAGTGGCCCTCAGGCCCAAATAATTGCCTACTCCTGCTCTAAGCTTATGGATGAATTGCATAAGAGTAGAAATTATTTAATTATGGGAGCCTTTCAGTTTCCTGAAGTGAAACAAGGGCAACCAATAATGGTAGGCCACAGATATTGTTGGATGAGATAATCAGTTTCTCTTTTTCAAATGGTTCATGAACTAATGAGAAGCAACACTATTTTAGATTGCATTTTAGTAAATAGTGACCACCTTTTAGAACAGTGGTTCTCAACCTTTGGTACCTTATGTACCTCCTGCCGATTGATGCAGCAAAAGTGTCCCACTGTGACACTTCCATTTTCGCCACCGCAAGCTGAGTCCCACATTTTCCACCACAGCCTGGGTCAAAGCACAGGGCCTTCCTCCCTATTCCTCGGCACACTGACACTGGGAAGTGAAAGCCGGACATGGCGGGAGGGACAGCGGTTGGAACTTCCAGCCCAAAGAGGCAAAGACCAAAATGCAGCACTCGTGTACCCCCAGGGGTATGTGTACCATGGGATGAGAAACACTGTTTTAGAACACTGGATTGTAGAAATATAAGGTTGAGCAATCATTATTTGATTCAGTTCAACCTAAATTGCAGGATAGAAAAGAATAGGTCTAGAATTAGGGTTCTGGGCACCAGAGGAGCAAACTTTAAGAAACAAAGGGAATCAGTTAGGGAGGTAGATTAGATTAGGGAGCCCAAGACTTACATGCAGAAGAGTCATGGAATTATATTCAATAAATGCAAAAACTGTCTGCAGCCTGCATCCTAAGAAAGAAGAAAAATTAATAAAGAATGCTTTAAACTTACTTGGTTGAATAATCATCTTGCAAAGGATATTAAGAGTAAGCAGAGGGTCTACAAGGAATGGAAAAAAATTCATGTTTGGTAAAAAGTAGTCACTTTCAGAGATCAGAAGGTGCAGAATTAAGTGAGAAAGGTCAAAGCCTTAGCTGAACCAGACCTTGCAAAGAAAGCTAAAATAAAGGTTCTTCAGTTATATGAATAAAAAGAGAACTAGGTGGGAAGAAGTGAGGTCATTTAGAGGATGAGGCGGCAATCAAGGGTAACCTAGATATGGCCTAAAATAAATTGGAAGTATTGGAAAAACTGATCGAGCCAATTTCAGGTTGATTAGTTCAATTTCAATATCTGTTCAAAGACTTTGTGTAATATTGAATGAAAGAATAATCAAGTATCTAGAGGTAAACAGAAAACAGGACAAAACATAACGTAGTTTTATCTAAAGTATCTCATGTCAGACTAACCTAATATTCTGACATGACTCACTTTCTAGATAAGCATTTGATACTGTGCCTCAAGGGGAATTATTCACTAAATTGGAAGAAACTAGATTAATACTCTAATTGTGAGGTACATAAAGAGATGGCTAAAAGAGTCACTATAAACCAGAAGCAGAAATTATCAGATTGGAAAGAGTTTATTAAATATTTCTCTTCAGGGAACAGTCGTTGGACCCATTCTGTAAAAAAATGTCATTAGCGATCTTGGTGCAAGAATAAGATGTATACTTATGAAATTTGCAGATGACATGAAATTGGGAGGTACTACCAATACAGAGAATGATGGGGTTATACAGGAAGAATTACGTGACCTTGTGGAGTAGAGTATAATAAATGGCATGAAATCTAATAGTAAAAACATGCCAAATCATACACTTACAGTTTATACCAAGAAATTTTGCTGGAAGGCCATGAACACGTTACATTTCTACTGAGAAATATACCCTATCAGCACAGTGAAAATCTTGCATGCAGCCATTCAAACACTTTTTTTCACAGAAAAAAATATGAGAGTTCTGCAAAGAAACAAACTCTTTACAAAAGCAACTTCTTGGCAACACAATTTCCAGCACCATGTGCAACATCCATCCAGTCACGCCAAGTACCATAGGCAATAGTATGGTCCTCCAGAAGACTATATGCCTTGCCCACACTAAATCTCCATGGCTCATGCCAAAATCCACTTGCCCCAGGAAGGGGGAGTCAGTCTCACAGATCACCGTGCAGTTGGATTGGTCTGCACTGCTTACCCTTTTCTTTCTTTGTAGACAAGATAAAGTCCTTCTTATCTGGTGAACAGGACAGGAATCCACCTTGTAGACCCTTCTGTGATGGCAGACTTAGCCATTTCTGTTGAGTTAGTACCTCTGGTATTATTTACAAGCCAAGCTATACCTGTAATGAACTCAGACCTATGCCCTGAGCAGCTGGCCCTAACAGGGGAATGCCCTAAGGCTGTGGAAAACAGAGCCAACCCACTCCACCCTTTAAAAACTTGCCCCAGGCAGCAGCAGGCTGTCTGGACAAAGAGTGTGGCACTTACATTTGACAGTTTCTTGATTCTTTGCTTGTCTAAAATTCTGGCTTTGACTCCTGGCTTTTTTGGTAGTAGAACCTGTGAAAAGTATGTTGTGGCTCTACATTCCCAGGACAAAGTGAGAGGGAGTCCATGGTCGGTGTGGCTTTGAGCCTTTTCCTCTGCATTTAGCTTTCCTTGAGAACTTCCAGAGATGATGCTGTGGAGCATCAACAGTATAGGTTCTGCAGTTCTCCTGATGGCCAGGAATGTGAATGCCTATATGGGCATTTTTTGCCACATTTTGATTAAGTGAATGTTCTTATAAGCCCTGCAAACACAGTGGACTAGGAGGCCCTTCCCAGTCCTGTGTTACTGTGTTCCTTAAGAATATATCCTTTTATCTACATTTTTAACCTACATTTGGTAGGGAGTTGTTTCATTTTTATAACTAAAACTATTTTGTATAAATATGTCAAGGGAGAGTATTTTAAAAAGTCTTAATTTCTGTAGAGGATGGGATGAACATACCTGTTTGACTAGGCTTTTTCTCACAAAGACTGACTGGACATGTGATCTAGGGCCTGATGATGTATAAGTTAGGAGATGCATGGGAAGATATTACTCTAGGAAATCTTTATTGTGAGATTAATTAACCAATTTGATAGTATTAGCTCAGTATATTATAATAAAAATTAGTAGTTGAACATTTGCAGTTTTATTGATCTAGACTATCATACTGTCTAGGTAGAATGCTACAACACAAAGCAAGATACAGAAATCAGCTAGCCTTGTTATAACAGAGAACAGTGAAAGCTTCAGCAAACTGAAAAGAAATAGATAAAGTGTATGGATTTACCTGCAAAGTTTCATGTAACTTTATCTATCTAGAAAATAAGTAAGTAGTATGTGGTACATAAACAGTTTAATATATAAAGTTAATAATCAATTATACTAGAACTGATTAAATTGAAATGCATATTGTTTGTAACTAACCTTTTTCAGGTATGGACATATTAACTACACATACATATGCAATTTTTCAGATATTAGTTTGTTAAGTTTAGCCGATGTTTGGGTTCAGATTTGCTCCTTTTAGGACTGATTTTATTCCCCATTACAAATTTTAAAAGAAAGTAGTTCATTCACGAAAAGCTGAAAATCTGTATTTATGTAGAATTTTGCCATGGAAAAGTTCAGGATGAACGCTGCAGTCAGGTGATTTGGGAAGTTTTTTCTACTGCATGTATGCACATACTTTCATAATTGCTGTATATGCTAAAGAGAACTAAAGGTATGCAGAGGGGGAGCAAAAAAAAAATCATTGTCTTAACTAAGGGAAAGTATCTTAGAAGCTGGTATCAGCAGGAATAGGAAACTTATTGTGCATAGGCCATCCCTCTTAAGATGGCTTTTTCATGGCAATGGTTAGCATTAAAATATTTATAAAGGCCTCTGAGTACAATTAAAGGTACCGTGGTTTGTTGTGTAGCAAGTACAGATTGTACTTTCTTTTGTGTTTGAAAAGTAATTAGTAATTGGTACATTGCCTTTGTGAATTGATCATGATGTATTTTTTTATAATTTAATTTTCTGTGAGAAGGTAAAGTATTAACATCAGTGTGACTTCTTATTTTTGCTGCTATACATGCATGAAAAAAATATTTGCATATGTTTAGATGACTGAAAGAGAGAATGTAATTACCTGGTGGAGGAAGAGTTCCAGTGCTAGCTAATGCAAGGCAAAATCCTTGCAAAAATAAGACAGTTTATAATTTTAAAATATCTTAGCAGTAAGAAGATTGGTTTTCAGGTAGAGATTTAATTAAAACTTAACCTAGCAGAAATTGGTTAAGAACACACCTTTGTTCCTTGGTGAAGATGAGGCCTAGGTTGGCAAAAGAGAACAGCATTCTGTGTAACGAGGCTAAGGCTGCTTGAGGTAGCTATAATTATGGTAGGCTAAACTTAGGGTTGCCAACTGTCCATAAATTTATGGACATTCCATAAAAAGCAAGCCTAAAAATGCCTGTCAGTAAAATCTGTGAGAAAAGTGTGCCATCCATAAAAACAGGAAGCCCCTGGAGCTTCAATCAAGCTCCTGGTCAGAAAGAAGCTGGAGACAGTGTTGAACAAATGGCAGAGAGCAGTGTCACCTGGTGTCTAAGCAGGAGCATGGCATCCTGAAGGGGAGCTCTTTTCCAGGCTTTGTGGCTCACCAGACTCTGTAGTTCCCTGACTCCCCTCCCAAGCCATGTGCTTTTAATGATGCTGCAGCTTCACCCCCTTTCCCTGTAACACCACTCATCTCACAGGTAACTTGTGACATAGGTGACTCTGTGTGTGTTAAGGTGCAGTGGGCTGAAAACTTCAGGGATGGTGGCCCCTGCTGAGGCTACAAAGCCTGCCACGTTTCAAGGACATAGGTGCAGGGGTTTGTGGGCAATGGTACCTCAAGCTGCAGACAAGCAAAACTCATGACATGGGTGACATTGTGTGTGTTAAGGTGCAGCAGGGTGAAAACTGCTAGGCTACGAAGCCTGCCAGCTGTTGAGGAGATAGGTGCAGGGGTTCTGGGGCCCTGCACCTCTAGCTGCTGACAGGCAAAACTCATGACATGGGTGCTTGTGCAACTGACAGTCTCTGGCTTGGGGCAGCTGGTTGTCTGTATTGATTCTTTCCTCTCCTTAGTCTGTGGTTTTGTAGGTGTCAATCAATACAGACAATCAACTGCCCCAGGACAGAGACTATCAGTTGTACAAGCATCCATGTCACAAGTTTTGCCTGTCAGCAGCTAGGGGTGGAGGGGTCCAGAACCCCCCTGCACCTATCTGCTTGACAGCTGGCAGGCTTTGTGACCGCAGCAAGGGCTAGCAGGCCTGCAGCTTTCAGCCCGCTGCACCTTAACACAGTATCACCCATGTCATGAGTTTTGCCTGTTAGCAGCCAGAGGTGCAGGGTCCCAGAAACCAGACTCCCCCTGCACCTATCACCTTGAAACTTGGCAGACTTCGTGGCCTCAGCAGGGGTGACCATTCCTGCAGCTTTCACCCCCCACATACACGTAACATGAGTTTTGCTTTCAAGAATTTGGGGTTCAGTTCCCCCCAAGCCCCTGCACCGATCTTCTTGAAACTTGGAGCTCCGGATCGGATCACTGGCATCCGAAGCGGCTGGATCCGAAGCCTAATCAAATAGCTGCCTATTCACACAGGCCTACTTTGTACTATACGCAGCTGAGCAAATTTTTGTCACTTTATAAATAGCAATAAACTTATTATTGCAGCCTTGGTACAGGATGACCTAATCTTTCATTAGTAGCATATAATATATCTTGTAATGTAATATTGATGAGCATCAACAGTCATGCTCACCTCCTGGCTTCTGAGGGGATTTCTTGGTGGTCCCTAGAAGTTCCACAAGCCCTTAATTAAACTGGGTCCCCAGGGTTTCCAGAGCTGGCAGGCTCCCAGGTACACATCTGGGGACTTAGAAGTTTATATGTGGCTTCCTATTTAGAGGCAGCTGGCATAAGGGATGCCTCAGAGTCATGGATCCTGGAAGCCCCAACAACCAGCTGAGTTAGCTGGCAGGAAACTAGGTTTTAGTAGTGGTTCATCAAAATTAAAATGTTTCTGCAAAGCATTTTGATTCTGTTATATTTCCCTCTTTCTAACAAGAAACCATTTTCTGGAAAATTCTCAAGTAGCTCTAGCCCTGATAATGCATATGACTAAACAGCTATTTGATTTTTCTTATAATATGGCTTTTTTTTAGATCTTTACCCAGTAATACATTTTTATTCTTATTACTGGATGTATTCAGCTATATGCTACTCTTCAATCAGAAATGTTATCCCATTAGAATCCATGGAAACATTTAGCTATAACACTAACCTTCCCATATCCATGATTTAATCTGTCTTTTCTTCCTAGTTTTACCCACATTATTTTAATCACCAGGCAAGTAATTGCATATTTTTGCATTCTGTGCATTAAATGACATTACCTGTGTCATACTTCTTGTCTTCCTAGATGCACTGTTGAATTTAATTTAACACTGGTATGTATCAGCTTTTTCAGAAACCCTTTATTTCCCTCAATCTAAAAAATGGAATGGAATGTTGAATTTTGATTTGCTGCAACATGCGCCATTTTGTTCAGATGGAACTGATTTCAGCATAGCAAGACCGTTCTAAATTAAAACCTGACTGCATGTTGCCAAAAAAATCAGTAATTTCCCTGCAAAGAGTATGTAAACTGGAGCATATTAATCATAAAGCTGTCTGTATGTGAAACAAATGCATAACACTAGAAGGTATAACTGCTTACAATATCCCACCTTCCATGAGTTTTATATAACGAGGGAATGTCCATAACTGAAATTGTAATATGCAGTTTCAACAGAAATCATAGTGTTCATAGCAATAGAAAGCAGATTGGCACAATGAGAGTATAATGGGTTGATGGGTTGTAGACATCTGCTAGCTATTGGGTGCAGTGGCAGAGAGGTTAAGATACCTTTCTGAAGATCAAGAAGCACAAGTTTTGGATTTGAGCTGAAGGCAGACCTAACAATAAGTAATTATCTGTCTGTTCAAAGGTAGCTGGATGTGATGTGTATCCAATCGTTCCTTTCTAAGCTGTTGGCTACAGAAACTGATGTATTTTAACTACACTAGGCTGTTTTTTGGGTAACTCTTAACATCTGATAGTATAGAGAATACTAAACCAAGCTTGCCAAAATAAATTGTCATGCTAATGATGTATGTAATCTATTGTCAATAAGACAGATTTAAGAAGAAAATGTATCCTGTACTGCTGAGCAAATGCTTTCAATCAAAACCAGGTGTTGGTCAAAACAAGAATGTTTATGAAAAGTGTCATTTTTGCCTGAAAATATTTAATCTTTTGTGTGTTTATGGAATACTGAATATGTCTAGTTGAAAACCAGTTTGATTACTGAATGTGTACCACAATGGAGCTGGGATTTTTAATTATTCTAAGATGTATTGAAGTTTGCCACAAGAAAAAAAAATCCAACCTGCTATAGCAGAAGAGTAATAATGGACAATATTGCATTAACATTAGCAAGACAAAAGTTTCTAGCAGCTAAGAAGTCAGGACAGAATTCTTTGTAACCTGAAATATGTAGTTATAAGAGAGAGATTTGCAAATATACTAATAGATCATTAAATTATTTACATAACACATTAGGCATGAATCAGCACTAAATTTGGCAGCTGTGCTTTGTTGCAAGCTGCGGGTCAAATACTGTTCTTGGATACATACGCCCAAAGTCAATTCACAAAGTAAATAGGAGCTTTGTGTGCAGATCTGAGAGAACAGTTCAGCTGCATAGAAACAGCTCATTGTAAATAAAGCACTGACTAAAGAACATGGTTCTTTTCAGACTAGATCAGTCCGGATAGAAAGAATAAACCCAGAAGACTTGTAGAAGAAATTGTTGCCAGGAAACATATATGTTCCCTGTGGATGCTTCTGCTAATTACTTGAATTTTCTTCTGAGAATTTAGTCTGTTTTGAAGCATATGGTAAGAGTTATTTTCCAATTTTATTTGAATTATTGGTGAGAGAATCAGTTTTCTCCAGTGGAGAGAGATGATTTGTATTACTCAATATACATATGCTGAACAAGCAGTTTCTAATCCAGTTGCCTTCACCAAACCTCATTAAAAGGACTCGTCAGACAAGAGTTAAGAGGAAAGCAAAGATTCTTTAGGCTGTTGTGCAGACTCTAACTTCTATATTGATGAAGGTGGCTGACACGAATTGAAACACTTATTGACATACTAGTACCTTTCTCCCTTAAACCTCATGATGCAGAAATATCTTCAAGCAAAACTCAAAGGAATTTTAGATGTACAGTGATGTGTTGATGCTCATTTCAATATCTGCAAAGTAATTAATATCCTCTGCATTTCTTTTTATCAAAGTACTGATGGTTTCTTTAAAAAACTACATACGTATGAAATATGCCAACTTACAATATCTGAAAAATGTCGTTTGTGCTCTCAGTTACAAACCCCAAAGTTCTGGGAGTCATATAGAAAAACAGGGAATTCCTTAACTGTAGCAGAGTGGCTATGGGCTGAATAATAAGATTAAACCTGTTCTGTGGTACATCGGTGGCTTATTTCTTATATGGTCTTATGAAAATGGTAATTAATGGTTTTGTAATAACCCCACATACTACTTCATATCCAATTGAAAGGTTAATGGTACATGAAAATTTGCATATGACAGCACTACTGTAATCTATGCCTTTCTTCTCAGCAGCACCATAAATGTGCATATATTTTTATTGCTGATTTGAGTTGTAATTTTGTTTGCACTCAAATAAATGTAGTGAATACTCGAGTAACTGTTATACTGAATGGATTGATGTTTTGCTCTTACAACATAGCATCAGCAACTTTAGCTGGAAAAATTCCTTGTGGAATCTTATACACAGGCTTTTTATTCCCACAACGAACACTTCACTTTTCCCCATGAGTAGATGATGTAATGCAGAGGTGTGATAGGGCAGCTGGGTGCTGTCAATGTTGCTATGAGGCTGCAGCCACATATGTTTCCTGCCCTTCTCCCTCCCCCTCGTCCTCCCCCACAAGCAAAATATTGACAGCTATATAATAAAAATGAAGGTAATTTTCTGTTACCATGAACATTACACATCTGAGACCATATAGAGTATATACTATATTTTCTTGACTATAAGATGACTCCCTAATAATTAGATTCTATATATGGAAAATGCATACATTTGTTATAATTGTCCAGGTATATAATCTAATTATTATTGGAGATTTGCCTTGAATTTATCCCCCTCCCATAGCTACAGCAGATAAAATAAATCTGGGGGGTTAGGAGGGCCAGGTGGCCTTTTGCTTTCTGCTTCCCTCCAACTTTTTCCCTTGGCAGCCCCTCCCCCTCTCCTTACTATAAGACCCTGCTCCCAATGCCTGAGGAGAGGTGTTTGTGCCCCAAAGCTTGCTAGAACCTTTTTTTTCAACTATTTAGTTGGTCTAATGAAAGATATCCCAGCTCCCCAAAAAAACTTGCCTGGAAGTGAGGACCAAATTTGAAAACAATAACATTGAAAATAAGTATGGCTATATCAATTTGTGTATAGTACCTACATACCTAGTTTATCCAGAATTGATGCATGTTACTTTTTTTTAAACTGATATAAGTTTTTATCATAAGTATTCCATAAACACACTTCTGAAGAGCACTTTAGCATATACTAGTATGCAGTACTTTTTTTTTTTTTTTTCGCACCAGTCCTGAAAGCACTGCAATACCAGGTCAATGCATGGAATGTATGTAGTACAAACTATGCATGATACTAGTCCAAAGCTAAAGGCTTATGATTTATCACATAGCTCTTTGGGCTAGGCCCTACCAGAGTCAACAGTATTTCAAGCCACAGTGACTCCACAACTCAGCACTTCTCAGTATGTGTGTATACTCCAGATACCCCCACAAAGGATCCATGTGCTAATTAGACCCCACTCATGACTAGATGGGGATGTTCTTGTCACAAGTCCTTGAAAAATTTATATGTAGATGAGGTGCAGGGCAATGTGGTCTGGCTTCACCTCATGGAGGGTGGGGCCACACTAATCATATGCAGCAGGCTGAGAGATGGGTTGACAGAGGGATTCTGGGTGGACTGTATGCAATGCTGTGGCTCACCATGACTTGAAAAGGAGTCTGTGATGAGGGGGACTGCACTTAAAGGACACTACCACATGTTTTATTGAGATGGGTTATCCTAATCTGAATAGATTTTTTGTGTTGGGAGGTGGTATTGGAACTTGCTCCATCCCCTCCATGCAGTGCTTCCAGGAATAGTGCAACAAACAAACAAAAAAATCCTATCAGCATGTTTGCCCAACATTTTTTTTTTATAGTCATGCCCAATATTGGCTACATTTAATCAACTCCATAGCTTCTATTGCTGAGTATATGCTGTTTTTGGCAACAATTTAAAATTATACAATTTATTTAGTGAGGTTTCCTTGTATGTGATTATAAGACAAGGGGCTTTTTTCCCCAAGCCGATGAGGGAGAGGGGAAACAGTCTAATATCCAAGTAAACATGGTATATCTGAAGGTGTTTTGCTAGGTCTCTGTGCTGTTATTACATATGTAAATCTGAAAAAAAATCATAGAACCCAGGCTCTTTTGCTTGATCCGATCATAATTGTGTGTTTGCAGCCACACGGTATACTGCCAATGTAATAATAGTGATGTCCTGTAGGCAATGTTATGATCTCTGGAATTTTGAGTAGAGATAGACAATGGCTGTGAGGAAGAAAGCTCCTGTTTAAATAAAATTACTTCTTAATTATCATAAGAAGAAATGAGGGAAAATGTGACTAGTGAATGGCTCTATAGGAGGGAGCATTAAAAAAAGGTAAAATAGCAGACCAAGAATTTGCTTATAATGTAACTATATCTTAAAACATAGTGGCTTTAAATTGTTGGCATGGGTACCAGCAATGAATATTTTACTGTTAAAAAAAATCATGAGTTTCTAATTACTTCTACCTTTAGATCATGATCAGACTTGCTGAATTTTCATACTGCATACAAAATTGTATTTTATTTTCATAATGGAAAAGCTTTAGTTCACTTTGGTATTTACTGACATACTTCAGTGATATTTTAAAATTTTTCGGTATGGTACAACTGATCATTTTTTCTCAGTCTGGCAGTGTTTGTGTTGTCTTGATAGATCGTGCTCTAAGAATTTTCACCACACTTCTATTACATTTCTCTAATTCCTGTGTATGACTTTTTTGTGCTGTGGTGTGATGAGAACCTTCAGAATGGAAGTACTTTGAGATAGGGATGCATTATAATGTGATCTAGCAACATAATTCTGTTATTTGCTCTTTTAAGCAAACCTCACATCTTAATGCTGCCAGTACTATGATGGAGAAGAAAGAGGAATGTCAGAACTGTGTAGTGTTCATGAATTTTATTTTTGCTTCACAGACAGCAGATCTTTCTAAGGCAATCTGTTCATGTTATTTCTATGGTGGGCAGTACCTTGAAAACGCTTTTGCACAACCTATTTGGAATTGGGTGTGGAATTGTGCAGGAGTTCATTTTATCCAACAGCAAATTTCCTAATTTTGCTATACTTGCTTTCTCCTATATATACTCATTCTTCATCCCCCAAAACTCAGTGGCCAGCAGTTCATCCTCTTGCTGTGTTGCATGCAAGAAGAAATATAGATGCTGTAGAGTTTGTTGCTGCAGTTAGAAAAATCCTTCCCAATTCCTAGCAGACAAATCTCTGGTTCAGAAAGTCACTGAACACTTTTAGATGCTCTTTCACACTGCAGAGTTAATAGTACAAGCAAACGAATATACATGGCTTGAGAACACAATGCTGTGCTCTATAATTGCTTTAGGATGCTGTGAAAGGGCCACAGAGGAATTGAAATATAAATAGATTAAAGTATTTCCCATGTTAAATTAAAACATACCCTATATTATGAAGAGTGCAGAATTTTAAAATTCTGTGCATTAAGACACTTCCATGACGGTTTTAATTAAAAAAAACAAAACAAAACAAAACGCTTTTTAGAAAAGGTTGTTTAGATTTCATAGATTTCATAGACATTAGAGCCGGAAGGGACCTTGGAAGATCATCAAGTCCAGCCCCATGGCTTGAGATACTGAGGTATAATTCACAGGAGTGCTGAGTACTTGCAGCTAGGGTGACCACCTTTTCAAAAGGGGGAGGCAGGACACATGCCCACTTTCCCCCTCTACCCATCCCTGCCACCACTAGCACTAGCAGCAAAATGGCCAGAGCAGAGCAGGGCAGAGGATGTGGGATGCCTATTGTGGGCTCAGGGCTCCCCATCCTGCTGCCTTTCCCCCAGGAGCCCTGGTGGCCATGTGCCCCCTGCCTGCTGGGCAGCAGCAGGGGGCAGAACTCCATGCTGCCACTGCTGCTGCTGCCACCACCCCTGCTGGTGCCAGGTGGGGAGGGGTCTCTTGCCATGGTGGCGCAGCCAGCACAGGGTTCCTGGGCAGGGCAGCAGGTTGGGGAGCCTTTGGTGGGTACCCTGAGTCTACCCCTTCCCTATGCATAAATCTGGGTGGCATGTGCCTCCCCCCCATGCCTCCCATTTCCTGGACAAGCCACTTGTGGCTCTGTTCTGCTCCATCCCCCAGCCTCATGCACCACCCTGCCCCCACTACCTCTCCACTCTGTCGGGCAGCACCCCCCACCCCACTACCTCCCTCACTGTGGGGCCTTGATCTGCCCCTCTCCCCCCAACACCACCTTCCTCCCATAGACTTACCTGCAGGGAGCTGATCTCCAGCCTGCCTGGCTGTGTTCCTAGCCATATACATGTGTGCAGGTACATGTATACACATGGCACCCCCTGCATCCTTCTCCCAGCAGCCCCTTACAGGCTGGAATGCTACCAGCCTGCAAGGAGAAACCCACTGTTTCCTGTGGATCCCTTCATGATACTGCAAATCCAGGACAAATGCTGTCCCAGAGTCATGCAGCCTGGGATCAGGAATTGAGGTTCCCATGCCGGGACCATCCCGCCCAATTAGGGATGGGTGGTCACCCTACTTACAGCTATAACCAGGGAACTGTCTTCATGTGCATATGAAGGGAAATGTATTGTACTATGTATTCTGAAAAAGGCTGGTGGTTGGTATTGGGCATGCAAAATTAATTTATGTTTCTGATCTTAATTTCTTTGTTCCTCACTCCACAAATAGGGATTGTACTACTCCTTTCATTACCCAAGGCTTTTGCGTAAATAAATATATTAAAATTTGTCAAACTAAAATACAGAGCAATGTAGTAAAATCCCCATTAAATATTAATAATTTCAGCCCCTGTGCAGGTTTTTTACTCTGTGCAATAAGGTAGACCCGGGACTAGATACTGAATAAGGGGAAAACAAAATATGAAGCATTCATTGTCCTTCCTGTTCACTGACTGAGACAGGAGTCCTGTGATAATAATATATTAATGTATAATTAAAGAGTATAATTTAGTATACACGGACAAGGAAGGAGGGGCAAATTAAAGATACAAAGTATTGGTTAATCATATTACTGTGATCTCCCAGCTGTGGTAGAGCTTCATGCACCCTCACATTTAGAAGTAGTCTGCTATATTCATAGCAGCTTATGTATAAAATTGAAATGTTCAAGAGTTACATATCGTTTCTTTGTGACGTTAATTTAATACTCTTATAATATTGTCTGCTGCAGCTATCCCTATCTTGTATTTTCAGTAGGGCTGGAGTGTTTTATTATATCCATGATGGTCCAGGAAGGATGAGAGAGGGAAGAATTTTTTGTGATATCTTTTACTAGCCCAACTATATAGTTGAGAAAGCTGTTTAAAGAGCTTTTGGGCATCAAGTGTCCTTTTTTATTTCTAAGAGGCACATGCAGACTAAGCTAAATAGCAGAGGGAAAACTGTGTAAATGCCAAACACTGTGTTAAGGAATGGACGAAGGCTGTGAAGGAAGAATGAAGAGGTGTTATCAGGAGGGGCGCTGTCAGAAATGACGTTTGTTGCTTGATCAGCCCCCTGAAAGTGCTCTATCCCCACGCCATGACAGAAGTGCATAGCTGCAGAGCACTTTAGAAGTGGTTGATCACTCAACAAATTAACGCTCAGCTAATGAGTGTTCAGATGAAGGCACTTCAAACTGGAGCACCTTAGATAACTTATGCCAGTCCCTGCACAAGGTGTTGGAAGACAAAGTACACTAGAACAGGTAATCTAGTTAATGGCAGAGTTAGACCACGTAAGAAGGGAGAGAGTGGCTCAGCATTTCAGTGGTTAGGACACTGCTAATGATCCCACACACTATTTCAGCCCCACATCCCAGACTAGTGCCCTATGCCTTAGATCTGACCTTTGTATATAAACGTGGTCTCTTTAAAAAGGAATTTTTGTTTTCACATGTTTATAAAAGGGAAGCATTTTCATTATTTTTGTGGGACTAGCAGTGTGTTAGTACCAAGGGGATAGTCCTGAAAAGTAGGTCAAGTACCACAGTTGTACCAGGACAAATTGCACACAGAGGTGAACAGGGTGAAATTGACTCTTTCACTAGCCGAATAATTTGCATAATAATCTTTTTAGCAAGTTTGCACTCTACTGTAAATCCTCAGCTGCTGAGTTTATCTTAAGTATCTGCTCTCAAGACAGTACTGCACATCTCAAAACAGGTTACATTACAAAATACTTTGATAATGTGCAATATCTATATACTTACCAGTATGCTTTATACATATAAATCTAAGCAAATTTATGACAGAATAAAACACTTAAAGTCTAAAATTATATTTTTATTAAACTAACAATATTAGTATTAGGATATTTTTCCATATAGATAAACTGATCATTTGCTACCTATAGCATAACACATAGGAAGTGAAGTATTTATAAATGCCAAAAATATAAAACCTGTACCTTGTAGTAGGGGGCGGTGAGTATTGTTATAGCTGTGATGGTCTAGGAAATGGCAAGGATTTTTTGTGATATCTTTTATTGGACGAACTGCATAGTTGGGAGAGCTACTGGACAAGCTTTCAGACACCAGGCGCCCTTCCTCAGGTCTGAGGGAGAAGCAGAAACAGGCTGTGTTAAATGTCAGAGCAAAATCTCCATGAGAATACAAACTCTGCTTGGAAGGATGAAGGAGGGCTATGAAGTACTTTCATTATGTGAGAAATACAGTTAAGGTAAAAAGTTCCAATGTAAATAGCATTAAATAATATCTCATCAGTATTCAGTGATATGCAAAGTACACAAGGCTTCTTGGGAATTGTGATTCTGGAGCTGCACACGCTGCCAAAGAACATAGATTGATTGCTGCAGAAATAGTCTCATCTGCTAGATGTTCATTTGTATCTATGGCATTTCAGCTATTGCTTTGTGTCTATATCCCCAGTCAAATTGCCATCCTCCTTTTGCTTAGTCCAAGGATTAGCACTAAGGTCATTAGTGCAGCTTGTAAACAGAAGGTTTCCTATCTTTTTCCCGGCTGCTTCTGTAATAAAAGAAGTAAAAGTGCAGAAAGCAACACATAGAACAGCCATCTTAGAAAATCTGCCCCTCTTTTTCCTCTGTGTCTATGTGTACGTGTTGGGGGAAGGATTCTCTTTATGTAGTTTTCCTTTAAGCACACAATTCATGTAGAATATTTCCTTTGTTTTGCAATCAGCTGAGAAAGGAATGAATAGAGAAGTACTTTCAGCAAAAAGTTTTGTCCTCTTTTCATTCCCACCCCCCAAAAAATGTTTTACTGAAAATGTTCCAATCAGCACCATTATGCTGACATGAAACACACCTAGGTTAGAGGATGCTTTAAGCAACTGGTTGTCACCCAGGGGTATGCATACCCCTAGGGGTACTTAAAGAGGTCATAGGGAGTACAGGGGGGAGCTCCCACTGCTGGGTGCACTGCCGCAGAGGCCTAGGGGGCACCCCCCTGATCTGTATGAGGGGTGGAGGCAACTGCCACTGCAGCTGTCCCAGGAGTGGTGCAATGCCACATGCTTGCCGCCACCAAGCTCTGCCACATGCCCTGTCCACCTGGTGGCAGGACACACATAGCGTTGCATTGCTCCTGGGGCAGCTACAGTGGTGCACAAAGCCCAGCCCACAGCACCAGCTGCCTCCACCTTGCAAACAGATCAGGGGGGCATGTGCCCTCCTGGGCCTCCATTGGGGTGGAGCAGAAGCCCCTCCACACCCCTGGACAAGCTGCCCAGTCTCTAATTGTGCCACTACCTGGCCTGGCCCAGGCCAGATTCACCCCAGCCCCTGCCTTTGTCTGTTCCCTGCTCCCTCTATCACCACAGGGGCCTTGATCTGCTCCCCCATGGCCCTTTCCCCTCTCTCACAGACCTACCTGCTTGAGGGTGGGGGAGGTGCATGCATGAATCGACACATGCTCAGCCGCCCCCCCCCCCAAATAATTTTAATATAAAGGGGTGCATGAGCTAAAACTTTGAGACAGAAGGGGTACACGTGTTAAAAAAGGTTCAAAACTCCTGCTTTAAGCAACTGCTCACCTTTGAGGTACTTAGGCCAACCATCTGGAAATCCAGGACATCATCCAGGAAATCTGGAATGCTGCCCAGTAGGGCTGTGTGAAACAACACCGTTTCATTTTGACTTCTGATTTGCCAGGACAGTGTTTTGTTTCAAGTTTCATTTTATCTTGAAACTGCTGTTTCGTTTCGTTTCATCGCAGCTGTTTCGTTGTTTCAATGTTTCGCCCATAGGCTATAATGAGGAAGCACAAAACTGCCTATAAAACTTTATCATTTCATCCCTGATTCAGATGAAACTTGAAGAGGTGGTAGCCCTTTCTGAGGCCATAAAGCCTGCCAAGTTTCAAGGAAATAAGTGCAGGAGTATCTGGGAAACTGCACCTCAAAGTCTTGAAAGCAAAACTTACGTCACACGTGTGTACGTTAAGGCACAGCAGGGTGAAAACTGCAGGCACGGTAGCGCCTGCTGAAGCCACAGAGCCTGCCAAGTTTCAAGGTGATAGGTTTAGGGGTATCTGGGAAATTGCACCTCAAGCTGCTGACAAGCAAAACTTTTGACATGTGACTGTGTACGCATGTTAAGGTACAACTGTTTTTCTTAGAGCCCTGGAATTGGAAGAGACCTCAGGGAAGGCTCACAGTCACTGGCCAGCTACACATGTCAATATCAAAGCAGTCCTTCCCCTCCTCTTCCCCCTCCCTCTCCTTACTTTGTTTACCTGCAAGCAAGCCCAGCTTCAAAACTTGAAATGTTTCAAAATGTTTTAAATGTTTCGAGTGCCCTCGTTTTGTTTTGAAGCTATTTTGAAGCCTTTTATTTCATTTTAGATTTTGCTGTTTCGAGCTCAAAGTGAGTCGAAACAGCATCAAAACAAAACACCTGGTGAAATTTTGCACAGCCCTACTGCCTGCCCCCCTTCTCCCATATTCTCACAAGTCAGTGGGGGTGGATCTGCCTGCCAGGGAGGCAGAGTGCCTGCCTGCCCACCTGCACTGCACTCCATGCTGCTCCAACTCCTTGCCAGATTTCGCCCCACACCCCTGGATTTCCAGAACACACATTATAATTCTCAACAGTTGACCAGGACCAGCCTCTGAAATCCAGGGCTATCCCCGCTAAACTGGGACATGTGGTCACCCTTTATATACCCCATGCATGGTTTTTACAGGATTCCACTCTGCTCCTCCTCCTGTTCAAAGATTAATGCTTCCAGTGTGACATGTGGCGCTTTCTCTCTCATCTGACTCAGACAGTACAATCAGATCTTACTAGCGTCTGAAGGTACGTACAAGCATTACATTTACATCAACCTAGTCAAGTTTATGTTGATCTAACTGCCTGGGCACAAGGGTATTTACAGGACTTAAATTGCTCTAGCAGTGGCACACCTGATCTAAGGCTAGTTCACCTCAGAGGTGAACCAACTTTAGATCAATGTGAGTTAACCCAGTCTAAAATGGGTTAACTGGCCTAGTGAACACCTATGTGTGTTCACAACACAGCCCCAGGGCTGAGAAAACCCAGCCACCTACTCAAAGACATGGCTGTGTGGTAACTGACTCCCCCCCCCCCGACAAGGCTAGTTTTAACCCCCTAGATTTCCCCCTCCCCCCTGGACTGGGCAACTCTTTCTGTGGACCCACCAACTCTCTCCCCAGACTCACCATCCCCTCCTACCCCAATCCTACCAGCCTCTACTCCCTTTTTCTCCTGAAGTGACATATGTCATGCTTCCCATGCTGCTACCAGCAGCAGCAAAGGCCTGCATGCACCGCTCCCAGTTTAGGTTTAAGCAACTTAAAGGTTCACGGGACCTTGTTTGCATCCCAAATCAGACAGTACAAGAAGTCTTATATGGATGTCTGGTTAATGTTGGAACATAGGTGAAGGCTGACTGGCTGCTGTTCTGTCTGGATATGATGAAGTAATGCTTATAGTTTGAGAGAGCAATCAGATGATGCGGTGAAGATTATATTAACAGGACAGCATATTTGCCATTCATTACTATCATTTACCCTCTTGCCAACCTTGCTTCCATGAGCAGGAGAGAGTGGTAGGTAGCCATGCTGGTCTGAAGTCAAGCAGAAGGCAAGATAGAAGCGTACCTTATAGACTAACTGAATCAGAGAGATAAGCCATCATGAGCAACCGCTCACTTTAAGGTACACCTCAACTTTGCTTTCTGCCCGTTACAACATACTGTTACAACTATGATCTAAAGTGGCCACTTTTCTAGATTTATTTTGGTACGGGTCTGTTAACAGGAGATTCTCCAAGAGGAGCCCTCAACTTCTGTTTGGGCACAAACAGCCCATGTTTATTTCTTTTCACGGCATACTACAAAATAATCTATTTGTCTTTCTTTTGCAAGTAAAGGTAAAAGGAATATTGAGGCAGCTACTGATGGTAGATGAGGCCATTTTTTTTGGTCAATACGTTATTTAACTGTTTATGATCTATTGGTAGATGTACTCCGATATCAAGAGTGGGTAGATGGCATAAGTACAGAAGATATTTTATGTGCTGTAAATTCATCCATGCTATAGCTGATTATAAAGAAGCTACTGACATATTGAACATCTGTTAATTATTTATGAGCTCCTTGTAAACTATTTATAAATGATCCCCAATATAAAGATTGATCATTATTTCACTCATTGTGTGTTACCTTGCCTCAGCCTCACTGCATTTCAATTGCCTCCTGTTAGCTGAGCTTTCCTTTTATTAGGATTTTCCAGATTTCATAATGGCCCTTGTTGCTGGTAGGTGTTGTAAGGCTTCGGCCCCTTTCTGGTTGGCGCTGTCCTCCCTAGCGAGGTCAGGGTGGCCGGGGCCACCTACGTGGTTCTGAGCGCTGCCCCTACTCGCCTGCCACAACTCTGATGTTGATAGATGGGGAGGCAGTTCCCTGTCAGTCCCAGAGAGGTTGTGGCCCTGGTCTTTCTTCATGGGGCTCCAAACCTCCCTTTTACCACATCCACAGCCTGGGAGGGTTCTCCTCCCTGTAATCTTCCCTGGGATGATCTCTTCTCCCCCGCGAGGCCCGCCCTGAGTGGGGTCAGGTATGTTCAGCCATCAATCGCTCCTGAATTGATCCTTTGTCTTTGGACCAACCCGCAGATAACTAAGCATGCCCCCACCTGGGGTAAGGATAGCTTAGAAGGTTCTTCGCTCAAGGTGAAGATGTTTGGCGTCTGCCGATGAAGTATAAGGGACTCCCCAGCACCTCTCTGCCTCCCTGGGATGGGAGAAGGAATCTTTGTCTGTGCCTCTGGCTACTTTTCCCAGGGACCAGCAGGCTAGGAGTGCTCCCGCCACCTGCTGGGAGTTGCCCCTTCCCCACCGCCGCCTGCTCCTCCCTCTTCACCCAGCTGCCCACAGGCCTGAACGCTCCAGCGCAGCCTGGTCTGATTGTGGGGACGACCTCCTCCTTCTCCCTGCCACGCCGCTCCGGCCAACTTCGGCTCCCCGAGCCCAGACCCGCGGCTCTCCCCACCGGGCTCCGCCGCCTGCCTCCCGCTAGCAGCACCCCTCAGGCAGCCGGCTCTCTCTTCAGCTGCCTTCCGAGCAGCCCGCGCGGCGCTCAGGCCCCGCCCCCTGGGCTCGCGGATCCGCAGCTCGGGCGGCTCGGCGCGTCCCGGGCCCTGCTGGGAGCGGGGGCTTCTGCCTTGCCTCCCACAGCCCTATTAGCTTTTCCTGACCCAAATCATTTTTGTATTTTCGGCGAATTTTTTCACTCGGCTATTATATCTTTAAAATAACTGGTTAACATATAAACAACACTGAATGGTTCGTTTGTTTTCGCACTTGGAATAACCCGTTGCTACTTTATTCCCAACCTAAAAAGCAGTTGCTTATTTCTTTTCTTTTTTTTTTTACCTTCTTAACTTTCTAACGGTTCTTAAATCTATTAAATAACTTTATTTTCACCCTGGGAGTTCTACATTTCTTTAACTGCTTTTTGGACGGATTTTATCAAATGTGCCTAGAGGATAAAACGTCGTTTGCTGGTTCTTCTCTAGTCTGCATTTCATCAGCTATATGAAAGAATTCTAAGCAATTTAAGCAGCATAATTTACCATTAGAAAAGTTTATTTCCCCCCGCCCCAATTCATTTAAATTATTTATTCGTTGGTTATTCAACTAGTTTTTCTGGTGCTGCCTTGAGGTGCATTAAGTCATTAATTCTCATAATTATTCTTAGCAGTTTTAGTTAAAAATGGAAGGACAATGGCCATCCGTAACTCCTGAAAAGCGGTGCTTTTAGGCTGGTTATTTTTCATCCATGGCTTTGTTCTTTCATTGCCTTAGAACTCAGGTGAATGTGAGTCTCAGGTTGCCAGTTCTTGTACTAGCCTTTCTGGATATTTTTTGAGATGTATGTACAGCATGGACATTGGAGACATCGTGCCTCTGTGAAAATACCTGTAATACCTCCAGTTTCAGAACAACAACAAGAAGAATATTGATAAACTGGAGGGAGTTCAAAACAAAAGAACAAAATGATCAGCAGAGGAAAGTGTTGGAATGATTTATGAGGAAATAACTTTGTACATGGTTTCTGAATAAAGACAAAGGAATTGGATGTGAAGCTATACCTATCTTACGGGTGTGAATATAAAACATGGAAATTACTCTACACTGGGGCTGTCAACTGGGGGTACACAGAAAAGTGCTAGGGGGTATGCATGGGCAGGTGGGGACAAAGCTCTGCCACCCACCACCCTGCACTGCCACCTCCTGGGATCAGGGTTGGGGGGTGGTGAGGGCAGTGGCTCCCCTCTGCAGTCTATACAGGCACCGCTCGGCGGAAGGAGATTGCACATGGCAGTCGCCGCCAGGATCCACCACCCCCTGCTCCACATCCGGCTGCCACCACCAGAAGGGGTGCACTCCTTAAAAAAGGTTGAAAACCCCTGCTCTTGAACGGCCTCCTAAAGGGAGTTTTGGAAGCCCTGTTTCATTGCGGCATTTAAATGAAATGAAAATGAAATTATTGGGAATATTTTCTAGGAAATAAGTCCCCAAAGGCAAAGAAATTGATTGGCAGGGCAGGGCTTGAGTGATTATCTGTACGTTTTTCAGTGTCTATCCCAAGAAGTTACTATTCTAACTAGTACCTCTGGGAGCTAGCATAATATATACTTTTATTATAATAACAGTGATTTTGCATCTTGGATTTGGTTAGAAGCAAAACTAAAAAAATATATTAGAATGATTGAAAAATACTGAAATGTGTTGATAGTATTTATTCAGAAGTGTGGTGAAAACCATGGTAAATGTGACCACTCTCCATCTGAAAGTTATATAGAAAAAGACACAACTATCTCTTTGGATTGCTATATTAATCATCTTGGTTTTAGAGCATTTAAGAGAGACTTTTGGAAAAGCTCCAAGCATGATTAAAGCTAAAAATACGTGAAACCAGGGAAAGATGAAGATTAACATTGTCTGAAGTATGAAATGACAAATAGCAAGAGTGCAAAGAAGCTGTACAAGTCTTTAGCAAAAATAGCAGTAAACTTTCTCCATTTGGCATAAACTGAACAAAGCCAGCATACTCTGTTGGACTGATTTCAGTCTTGACCTCTGAGGCATATTTGTGAAATGTATTGTATCTAAGAGAAAAGCAATTAAACTGAGACCCTGTGGCCCAAACAAGTATTAAATTTGTGTATGTGTAATATGTTGGGCCAATTGCCATAAGTTACTGTACTATGAATATGATATTGACAACAATGTGCAAAGCTAAATACAATTCAGTAAAACAAAAAATTCAGTAACTTTGAATCTGCTTATTTTTGTCATATGTACAGACCTTTGCACTGTTCTCAAGATTATATAAATCACTTACGCAGAGCAATCACAATTTCTTGATAAAGTAGGTATATTCAGTGGTGCAAAACATGCCAAATGCAAAGATATACATTGAAGAAAAAAGAATGAAGGCATGCTTCCTGGATGGAAACCTTTATTCCAACAAGCAGTGACACTGAAATGGATATGGGGGCCTGTCCCCATGAATAGGGGTGTGAAGTTGTTGCAGGGAAAAAAGCAGTGGCACAGATTCATACCACTGCTTTTTAACTTGGCACACATCCTTGCATGTGGGGTTAACATGGGGGAAAATGCTGGGGGGGGAGGGGAGGAGGTTAGGGCCAGCACCTGGGCTGGCACCACAAGTATTATGTAAGGTCCTCAGGGCCCCCCAGGACTCCAGCAGCAGCAGTCCAAACATGTGCAGCCTGGCCAGCAGCCAGAGCATGGCTCTGGCCAGCCAGGCTCTGGTTTCAGGTGGTACATGCTGCTGCCACGTGCATCGCCCTACTTTTTTTCTGTGCACTTTTTTTTTCTGATGCTGGGATTTCCCAGTATCCAAATTTGGCTCTGTGCTGCAAATGTGCAGTGCAGAGAAGCAACTTGCACACATGGGGTGCATTTTGTGGCACCTCAAAAGTCTAATGTATGTGCATGCTCATCCTTGGGGGCACAGACTATACATGCAAATTAAAGGTGAATAAAAACCAGCTATAAAGTTAATACACATTTTCCAGCAATAACTTTATAGCTGGTTGGACCTTTTCAAAGTACCCTAATAATTTGCATATGTAGCCAGTCTAAATTAATTGTGCAGTTAACCAAGTAATTGTATAATAGATGTAACATGTGGAGGGGGCGTAAAAGACCTAGTATAATTCCTAGACGTATAAACAAGAGAATCAAATGGAAGCTGGGAGACAATTTTGCTTCTTCATTGAAGAGAGTGGAATTTTGTGTCTATGTCTGATGTCTAAATTTTATGAAAGATAAACACTAGAGGAGGTTCAGAAAAAATTCAGGGTCAAAGAACTCCCTTGCTCCCCACACACCTGTTACTACAGAGACAATTAAGCTAAATTTAGCTCCTTCTGCAAGACAAGATTAATAAGCGATTTGATCACATTCTGTAAGTACCAACACAGTGAAATGATACCTTTAATCTAGTCCACAAACAACATAGAATCCAGCTGTAGGAAGCCAACGATGAAACAGAAACTCTAATTGGGAATAGGGGGTGCACTTTTTTCACCAGTGAGTAAATTGGAACAGCTTGCAATGGAAATAGAGGATTCTCCATCACTTGAAAAATTTAAATCAAGATTGGATGTCTCTTACAGAGTTGCCAGTGATGTGTATATGCTCTAGGTCAACTACAGATTAATGGTGTCAGGGTATGAAGTTTTGTAATTTGTATCCTATAGAGGATGTCAGACTAAAGGACCAAAATGGTTCCTTCATGTCTTTAAATCTATGTAGCGAAGCATTTTCTAGCAGCAAAATTGTGTTTTGAAATTCACAAATTCAATCAGTTGGGACTCAAAGTTGCCTTTTAAATTAGGTCACTTGTCTGCTTTCTGCTAGGATTGGAAGTGGAAATAATGAAATACAGCCAGGAAAGCTCTAGGCATTTCTCATCTCACCTTTCCTAGGTAGTATAAGAAATGCTGCATGACAGCCTGCTATTTCAAATGCAGTGACGCTTAGGGCTTCTTATACAAATGTGTGCCACACCAGGAATCTTTTTTATAAATCCGTTATTCTGTTGAAATTGGAAATTTGCAAGTGAAAATAGAAAGTTAATGCTAATTGCTAATTGCTTCTTCATTCAATATTGATAATCAGTTAAACAAGCAGTTCTGCTCATATGTATATGGGCTGTCTAGGCTGCTTTCATTTATAAATATATTGCCTGACAAAGACACCTAAAGGATTAATTAGATAATATTTTGAGCTAATTATGCTGAATAATATAGTTATTTGTTAGGTCAAATATAAGACATTTCCAATTTTAGACATGAAAAAATTAGGTTAAGAAGAAACTTGTGTATCTGAAAGATGTTTTGACTAAGAAATATTTCTGTTGAAACATTAATAAACTGTCATATTGCCTTCACTGGTTAGCATCTGGCAGTTTTGAGCTACCTTCTTAGCTCCACTGAGAACCCCACTGACCATTTAAAGTTGACAGGGTCATCTTGATTGCTTGAACTGCCAGTGCCCATTTCATTAGGAAGAATCACTGTTGTTAGCTTTTAATCAAAGGGATTGCTTCTGTTACAGATTTTGTACACTGCATTTTCATTTGACCGGAGACACCAGCCATTACTTCTCATACATTGAATCATTCTGACATGTGGTATGATTGACGTGCATCATTCTTTGCAATATTTAGTAATGTAATGTGAGTTGTATTGACACATCAATATTATTTTTTAGAAGTGCTACCACCACTGAAAAACTAATTTTAATAGAAACCATGGCAACAGAACCGTTAGTTAGTTTTCTGTTTCCAAGTCAGGGTGTTTTTGTAGTTGCAAACTATTAAATGCTGAACAAATATAGTCTGGATAAGGTTACAAATCAAGTTAATTAGGTGTGATTTTTCCGCTTCACACTTGTGATACTGAAGCCTTTCAATTAATTTAATTTTAGTTCTCTAACAAGTGATCCTTTGTAACTGTTTAAACCCTTTGATCCATAAATGTTGTTGCTGAATTTAAATAAACTTTCCAAACTAGTTTTTTAAACTTATAGATAAATTACACCTTTTTGCTGATTTTTAGACCAGTAACTTTACATACAGATTGACACACATGCAGCCAAAAATAAAGTCTTCCTAATTCTATATTATTTCATGTTCACTCAAGGGAAGCAGTAGTAGGAACACTAAGAGTTTTGGGGTCTTGTTTCATATTTATACATTATTGTGTTTATCAACGTTATGAAATGTCCCTTTCCTAAGTTCAAACAAATAGCCTGTAACATTGAATGGGGACAATCAATAGAACAGAGAACAGAAAAAGGGGGAAATTTGTAACAGAAAGGGTTCAGTGGCTACATATGAACTGAAATTGTGTTCCTGAATGGATCTAAACACCAGTTCTGTAGTACATGCTGAAGGTCAGGTGCCTTTTCTGTGATCAGCAAGGTCTCCCCTCTTCCCTTCCTTCCCCAAAATTCTTTTGTGCTATTTTTATTGGGCACAGTGATGATGGCAGGCTCAGGTAGCTCTTATCCAGGCAAAACGGCATCAGTGAGCACTTTGCTTTGAGTAATGACAGTTTAAGGACTTCAGTATTTGGAGCTAGTGTATGCCACCCTGAACCTTTTGGGGGACAGCAGCATAAAAATCAAATAAATAAATAATATAAAGTTATGTAATAGTGAACTTTAACATTTTAACATGTCATTTCAACTGAATCACAGGATTGGAAGTGCACAGGACTGGAGTGCAAAAGAGGAATACCATTCATTGCCTAATTGCAATCTTCTATCCAAATAGCTTGGCTTCAATAAGCTTCAGAGTTTAAAAGAGTTTTGTTCAGTATCCATTGTTAACAGGATAGACATCCCATGGAGACCTTGAGGAAGGGAAGCTCTAAAATAGAGGAAAATGTATAAGTGGGGTAGAGAAAGGGGAATGGAATCATTAGGGACAAAACACAATCATTTTGGAAAACAGATTACTGCTCCAATTCCTTGAATAGTACCAGCTCGTCTACCTAAGCAGTCAATGCACATAGGGGTAATAGAATGCAACCCAGGATGAATTGAAAATACCTCAGAGAATGCTCAGAGAAAACAGACATTGCTCTGTTGCCTTCAGAATGTACTCTGTGCTGAGCCTTTAGAGAAACAGCTAAAAAGCATCACCACCTCTGAAAAATAAAAACCTGCACAAGATTTACGAACGTGTAAATCGATTTAAAGGTTATGCTGGAATCTTGGAAACCAGAAAAAAAAATCAAAGATGATTTTCTGAAAGGTTAAGGCCAGTAATGTACCTCTTATTCTTGTAACTATTTTTGAAGAATATTTTGTGAAACACATTTGATGTTTAACCTAAACATATTTCTCACAAGAAGGCAGGACAGTGGTATCTTACAGACTTAACATTTATAAACATTTGCACTGGCTCAGGAAAACATTATAGGTTCATTGCTATAACATGAAGATTTAGGCAGGAGGTAAAACCTGATCATGATAACTTATGCAAGAGGTGAAATAGATCATCATGGCACCTTAAAAAAATCCATGGATCTATGAACCCTGAAGGTTCTGTGGAATTCTGTTCTGATCTGGGCTTTTTGCTTTTCTATTTTCTTAGGGCCTTGTTACATGGTGATTTGTGGTGGCTCCAGGAGTTCTTAAAACCTGGATTGTCTGTATATTAACACCTGAAACTGCCTTTAAGCACTCCTATGCAGGGGGCCAGGGGTAAGTGAGAAGCCTGGAAGGTGGGGTGGGGAGGAGGAGACATTGATTGTTACTATGAGCAGGATCCCCTCTGTCCCTGGCCACTCAACTTGCTGCTGTCTCCTTTTCTTTTTGCTCGTCTGCTATGCCTTGATGGGGAAAAAAGAAGGGTACAAAAAATAGGGTTGACAACAAACCATACTGTCAGGTGTTTAGTGCCGCAGTCTCTGCCACCCCTTATACCCTGTCCTTACACAATCTGAGTCCAGGTAGCCAGTTCACTCCATAGGCAGTCACAAGCTTCTCAGCCCAGCTTATTCCTTCAACAGGCTTCTCTCCACATTCTTCTAGTGTTCCTCTGTAGGCGCGGATCTCTTCCCACTATTTTTGGCCTTGAGCTCCTGCAGCAGATTTCCCTGCTTCCCGTGATCACGCAAGCATCTGAAACCACAAGACTCAGACACAGCACAGCAGACTCGCCTCTGGGAAGTCTTCTCTCAGCACTTTTCCCTCTTAGGAACAGGGGTTGATGGGAGTCCCCTGCCACACTTACCTTTTCCCTGCTGGTCTGAAGTATGACTGCTCCAAACTTGAGCTAGCACAAATACCAATCAACATTTTCTGGCTCACAGCATAAGATGTAATAAGGCACTTACTCATTCCTCGCCATTGTTCAGCACTAATGTCTTGCCTAATGATCCTTGTAGCCACTTCTCATGACTTCTTCTATGCTATTATTTTTACCTGTATCTTTCACTGAATATCATATCAGAGTTTATCAAATCATAGTTTGTTATTCAATATGTTATCTTGCTATTTAATGTTACATTAACTTGCTATAAAAAGAAAGCATAAATAACACTGTATATTTTAGGCTTTATGGCTAGGGACAGACATTTAAAAAGCCTGAGCCTGATTCAATCTACCAGTTTAGTCTAATCCAGCTAGGCTGAATCAGTTTGTAACTGCAAAGACATCCCATAAATGCAGGCACATGCCTGCAGTGTCTCAGGCTAGAAGTTGTGGGGTGCTAGAACAGCTCTCCCTTCCCTTCCATAGTGCTGAGCTGAGGAGGGGGATGGCCAGGCCATTACCAGCTATGGTTTGACCCAAAACAGTTATGTTTGATACTACATTCAACCAGGTTTATCTCAAACCAGTTTCAGCCATTTTCAAACTCATTTATGTGCACTGAATATCTGTTCTGTTATGCATTTAAACCAGTTTCTGATCATTTGAGCTGGTTTATGCATAATGTCTGTCCCTAGCCTATAGGCTAAGTACAGAGTTTCAAAAAGCCCAAGGAATCAATACAATGTTTGCAGGTTTTTCTAAGGTTTTTCTGCATATGTCCTTAGACCAAGAGCTTGAACCAACAGCAAACTGAACTGATGTTCAGTGTTTGGGTGGCCAAGATGGGTAGAAGCCTGCACTGGTCCATACCAGGAGCCTGGGGGCACTCACATGCACCACACCTCATGGCCAGGTGCCTAAGGCTGTTGAACCCAAACCAGTGGCAACCCTGGCCTTATTGGCTGCTGGACACATGCCATCCCCGCCCAGCTATCAGCCACAGGGAGGGGAGAGCTAGGAGAAAATCTCTCTCCAGCTCCCCCCTCTGAGAATGGGGTAGGGAGAGGGAATTTACCACCCTGCCAGGCTAACAGGTTCTGATTGGTTCAGCCCTATCCCCTCCCCAGCCCATTCCTGAGAGGTAGAGGGGGAGGGGAACACATAGGCACTGACCCCCACACTGGGCTCTTCCTGGCATGCAGTGGGGAAAGCCCCCACTGGGGGCTTTTTCCTCCCCTACAGCCTGGCTTGCCAGGCTGCCATTGGCTCAGTCCCACCCCCTCCCCAGACTCCCATCTCCGAGAGGGAAGATAGGGCATGGGAGGAACACACCAGCCTAGCCCAGCACTGCTGCCCTGATTCAGGGTCTACCAGGTACAGGGAGGGAAACCCACACTGGGAGCTTTTCACTCTTCTGCAGCCCAGCTTGCTGGGCTGGGATAAGCTTAGTCTTTCCCCCTTCCCAGCCTCCTCCTGTGAGAGGTGGGGGGAGGAGGGGTGAATGCACTGCCCCCGCCCAGTGTGGGAGGAAGCCCCCACCAGGGTGTTTTCACTCCCTTGCAGCCTGGTTTACTCCCTCCCCAGTTTCCAGCCTGTGAGAGGTAAGGGGGTGGGGAAAGCGACACAGCAGCCTGGCTAGGCCTGGCACCAGCCCCCGCCCCTCCCCCCAGCCATGTTCTGCCACACAGAGAAGATGTTCTTGTTATCATTAATAACAACATCTACAATGAGATGGACTATTTGACTACTGCCCAAAGTTCCAGACGTATTTAAGTGCCCAGCACCTCTTGTGCTGTTAAAAGTTTCAGGTTCAGCAACACATTCAGTTATTTAAAATTGCTGTAAATATCATGAGAAAAGTTATCACTCTCAATATAAGCACATAGGTTCCTAGCTGTGTTTAGCCTGCAGTCAGACAAAAGGTAAGAGAAAGGAGTACCACAGAGAGTACACTGGTTCAGAGAGGCCTGAGTTTTCATAGGTAAGCTCAATTTCTGTGGTACCCTCTTTCCCTATCTTGTACCTGACTTCAGACTAATACAGGTAACCACCTCTCTGCATTGGAATTCATTATAATTCTTTCTTAAATTTGATATTACTATGAAGACATTGACAGTTTATTACAGAAACTATGTCTTTACACAAAGAGAAGGACAAAGTACAACATTTTTATCTTGGGCCTTTTCCTTGACTATCTGGTGTTTTACCTAAACTTCTTTCTCTAAATGAGATTGCAGATCCCATGGGATAGAACCCAAAACATCTGTCCTGTATAGTATAAAGCACACTTTCAATCTGATGCACAAATGTCATGTGTCTCAAATAATCTTTAAGGGCTTCACACTGGCCTAGCTGAACTTCAGGAGTGTGTGCAAGCTTATACATTGCTTTAAAAGCATTTAGGCTTTTAAATGAAAGTAGTTGTATACAGCAATGATCAGCAATTTTAAATATATAAATTGATGGCTATCTCAATGAGACATTTAAAAAGATTTAATAATATGGTTGGTGATTTCTCCTGGAACAATGATGCCCATTTGCTGAATGGAAATACATCTTACTGGATTTACATTATTTTTACCAGACCCAAGTCATATTTTTTTCCACTAGAGCCCTACAAATGTTCAAATAGACCCTAATTCTTAAAAGTGCTGATAGCCAGATCTTCAAAGGTATGTAGGTGTCCAAAGGTACAACTAGGTATAGAATTATATGAATAATTGATTTCCTTATTTCCTCTTTGGCATCTGAGCAATATTGTAAAAGGATTTTCTTTCAAGTTAACTCAAAATGAAAATATTTCAGTTTTCTCATTGAAATGTCTTCCTCCCTCCAAATGCATTTTGGGTCAAACAATACTTGCTTCTTTTTGATGCTTTATTTTTATTGGTAATTTTGGTTTCAATGTTTTAAAACAAAAGTAATGTGTCACATGAAACATTTTGAGCTATCCACAATTTCTCCCTGTTTTTTGGTGAAAATGACTTGCCAGATTCATCCAAAAGTCAAAAATTAAGTCAACCCCAAATACATTTTCAGCTAATAATGCATTTGCTCAGAACAATTTGCCCAGGTCAAATTTGGTGGGATTTTCCAAAGAGGACAATTATGGACCTATTTTGGTTGATTCTACAAGCTGTTTATTTCACATCTTTAGGCATCGTATCCACTTTACAAATCTGGTTCCAAGAGTTTTGAGTTTCCACAGGTATCAGTGAGACTGCCCAGTTCCTTTACATGTTAATCTCTTTGCAAATAAGAAAATTCTAGCTATGTTTACACTTTGAAATATATTTCAGATACTACGAGAATGGGAGGAATTTCAGTCATTCTTTTCAGCACGGGTCACTTCCTTACGTTAAAATAATAACTTATTTACACCTTGTTGATGCAAGAAAACATATTTAATGCTTTAGCCAGTTAAACTAAATAGCAATGAGAATGATTTTCAGGCTATTGGACTGGTTTCCATAAATAATTTTCATTTACCAAAAATACCTTAGCTTCACTTAAGCATTTAATCATCCACAGCAGTCGTTTATTGCCTAGTACATTAATTCATCTGTCATGAATATTATCAGTGGAGCCATGAGTAAAATCTGCTGTCTTTTGTTATTGTTCTATTAATTAGTTTGATTTGCAAAAGTTCACACCTCAGGAAGTTTGCTTCAAGTTTCAGGTTCTTACAACTCTGAAACATCTGTGTCAAATTCCATCCCAGTAGAATTTGCCATTTTTAGCATTGAAGCAATTCTTGGATAAGTAAGCCTGTCCTTCTCATCACTAGGTTTAAAACAACAGTATAGGCATCACTTTTTACTAATAACTGAATTTCACACAACAGTATCCAAAAATTCAATTGCCTACAGCCATGAAATTAGAGTGCAAGGTTAATTAGTTACCTAATGAGGACAAAAGGATTTATGAATTCTAATTTCCAACTGGAAGATAAACCTTCTGTTTGAAATTACGGCACATTTGAAATTACAACGTGTTTAACATGAATATTTTGTCTCACCCATTTTTTATTTTTGTTAATTTTTTGTTTGGGTGGGCTCAGGGAACCGTTGGATTGGGCCTGCCTGGGTGGTCCCGAAGGGCACCACCACTGTGGAGGGAAGAATTGGGATCCCCTGCAGCTCAGGGGCCACTCAGCCCACCAGAAGCTCAAACCCTGGCTGCAGACAGGGTCCAGCTCCAAAAAAAAAAAAAAAGGACAGGGCCTCTCACCATAATGTGACAGAAAAATTGGAATGGTGGATTTCAATTAAAAACCCACCATTTCAATTTAGGGGCCATAGACTAAAACCCTGAGGACTAAACACCCGTCGCATGTACAAGTGCTGTAAAAGCAGCTTCTATGGGGGTTTTTTCCTCTGAAAATGCATTGTAATCATAGGTAGTGGAAGGCCAAGGCTAACGGGGCTTATCCCCACCAAACACAGCTCCACTGCTCCAGCACCACCGCCACACTGGGCTGCCACAGCACCGCACCCAGCACCCTCACCACACACCAGACCCGCAACAGCCCTGCGGGAGGGAGGGGTGGTCCTGCACTGCCCCACACCACCCCCGCACCTTCATTCCTTCCCCCACAATAATATTTCCTCCTACCACCACTGGTGGTAATATGAAGCAGAATTGCGCAGTTCCAAAGCTATCTAGTCTATTACTTTAAACAAGATAGTATGTTCCTGTTATACAAAATGCTAGTAATTATTTCCCATTTTAATTAGTATCTCATATTCTCTTTTGACAGCTGCTGACAGCTGCTGACTGAATTATAATGTATAGTAGCATATTACTTTAGATCATTCCTAAATTGCCTAAAAAATGTGAAATCCTTTAGTTTGTGTTTTTCACTTCTTCAGAAAGAACTACTTTTTCAGGGGCATATCTTTGTAAGTGAGCCTCTGTTAAAATGGGTTAACTAAATAGCTGCTCAGCCCATAAATGGTAAGAAGTCACTTAATTAAAAAATCTGCCAAATCTCTCACACCATGCTATTTATCATTTAATATAAAAGATTTTACGTTTTAAACCATGAATAGTAAGTTGTTCCACAGTTCTTTAAAGTTTTGACTGTTTATATCATTCAGATTTTCCATGCATTTCTAAGGTAGACTGGCCAATGTTTTTAGATTTATGCCAAAAGGTAAAACATCCAAAATTGGACATTTACAGAATTTGGATGCGTAAGTATATGCCTACACAACACAATAACATACCATGCATAGATAACCAAGCTAGCTTTAAACAACTCTACCTGGACTATTTAGCCCTGGTGAAAAGTAGGATATATTAGCCTGAGTGAAACACTACACAAATGTAGTTACTCTTCCACCTGGACCCAACATAGCTTGAGTTGTCTATGCAGTACCTACCCGAAGTCTAAAATCTTGAAAACGGCCCTGTAAACAACTCCCATGCCCGGCTGCTACCTAATCCAGGGAAGGGCAATTATTTTGGGCCGAGGGCCACTTACTGAGTTTTGACAAGCCATCGAGGGCTGCACCCGGCCCCTGGGCTGCATTTTGCCCACCCCCAAGTCCTAATCCTAAAGGTGCCTAGGATTCCATAAATGCATTACTTCTTAACTTAAAGTTACATTTCCATCCAGAGATATGCATCTGCGCATGTGAAGAAGTGCGCAGTATGACCGTGCTAAGTAGCTCATCATCTAACTCATTCCTAGGACCAACAGAGATCTAGAAACTGGATGTCACTCTTCTTAAATCCCCCGAGGGGCAAAATGATAGGCATTCTTAGACCATGCCTAACATACATTGATTGAAGTCTGCACAAAAAGGTTACCAATTCTTTTAAGATATGGGTAGAAAGAAGGGTTGATGTGTACCTTATAGACTAACTGAATTAGTGATGCATAAGCTACAGCCAGAGAAAGTAGTACTTTCCCTTTTTCATACTGAATGGTGGTTAGAACTTCCCTCAAGAAATGGGAGATCAGATTCAATGTCTTTCTGTGTCTGAGGAGAACAAACCCATACATATCATCCTTCCTGAAAGGTACACTAACCACCTGGGTGGGTGGGGAGCAGTTCTGGGTTCTTTTCCAGTCTGTTCCCAGGGATTTATGTATTTTATGAAATGACTGTTTCATGTGAAAGGTCTAAGCAATCTGGGGAACTACAGTCTTAAGCAGCCTTTTGCATACATGCTGTTTCTGGCTCAGTAAATTCATTTCTTCAGTGGCTGCCACCCCAGATTAACCTATATTCTGGTGCCTAGGGCATGCTCCTGGGAAGCAGAGGTAGGGCTGCTTTCCACCAGGCACAGGAGGGACTTGAACCCAGATTTCCTGTTTCCTCAGTTCTATTCCCAAGTTATTTAGATAACACTACAACCTCCTTCACTGGCCGTGTTTTAAAAGAAAACAAGTCATTCCTGCTTAGTTCTTTAAAAGAAAGGGTTTGGGCCACAGTAGAGCATTGTAGGCTGCAAATTCCATGTGGATGGAGCAACTTCCCACAGCCCTGAATGAAGCACCTGGGGAGGAATGGAAGTTAAGAGCCATCTATTTCTATATTGACACACTGTAGGCAGCTATGCACTAGAAGCGCTGCTTTGTGGTGAGTCTGTGCTCATTCTGAAGTGCTTACTTTATCCATGCATTATAGAGAATACCTATGTGCATAAGCACCTGGCCCTGCCATGGTAAAAGTTAAGTGCTTTGGAACTTACTTTTAAGCATTAAAGTCCCTTGTTGGTTCTAACCCTCAGTCTATTTTTAGGACACATGATTTTCTAGAGTCTGGAGTTTCTTCTCAATAGACCACATATTCGTAAAGAATCATTCTTGCTTTAAAAGATCTGTGGAGGGAGACTACCAACTCACGAACTCCTGATACAGATATGTACTTCAGATGTTTTTTAATTGTAAACAAATGTACTGAATTGCATCAGCTGACAATCTTTCATATTTAGGGTATTCAGCTATATCACTTCAACTATTTCCACCCGTTTGAAAGGTTTGGCCAGGCTGGCTGATTTTTCTCCACACATTGGAGAATTGACAAATATTTAAGTGGAAAGAAAATTTAAGTATAATCACTGCACTGAGAAATTCAGCATGATTTCTGAATTCAGATTATTATTGCTCATATGTCACAAAATAATAATTTAAAAAGTGCTAAAGAGATGATGAATAAACTAGTTAAAGAAATTCAATTTGCACTATCATATTTTTTTTAGAGAAACAGAAATCAGAATTATGCCTAAAGTCAATAACACTCTTGCCCCTATTGAAACAAGACTTAATAAGTCTTTCGAGAATTATAGAACTTGGATTTTGTACAGTGATTACCATGTGTACTCAACTCTAAGATGACCCTGAATATTATACAACCCCCCAGTACCTAGATTCTATATGTGGAAAATTTATAAATTTGTTATAATTTTCCAGGAAAGGATTCTAATTATTGGAGGTTTGCCTTGAATCTATCCCCCTTCCACTGCTACAGCAGGGAAAATATATCTGAGGGATGGGGAGAAAGTAGCCCCCTTGCCCTCTTTACAGTCCCTTTCCCCCCTCCCCTCCTTACTGTCAGACCCTGCTTTCTCTGAGCATATGGGAGTGAGGAGCAAATTTGAAAACACTGACCTTAAAATAAACATAATTTAACATATAGGCAAATTAGTACAGGTACCCATACACTTGGTTCACACAGATCAATGCATTTTACATTTTTTGAAACTGCCATGAGTTTTAGCAGACGTACTCCATAAACACACTTTTAAGCAACAAATTTGTATTTACTTATATATAATATAAACTGGGCACACCTACAAGTGCAGTGAATGCAGATGTATAAACTCTGGTACAATAAGCTCTGGGGTTTATTATTCCCAGGCACTGCAACTTTACATGCACCAGGGACCATAGCACGTTGAACTGGGTTACAGCAGCCCCAGCTCGCAGGGGGCCCTGGGGGTCAGCCTGCCACCTGAAGGCTGCTCCTCCCAGATTCAGCATGCTGCAGAAGGGCTGGCTGGATCATGACGGAGCTTCAGCACAGGGCTAGCTCTCAAGCAGTTACCTCACTGAAGCACTCTCATGCCCCAGCCAGCCCTTCCAGCACCTACACATGTGCTGCTACAGAGATTTTACTCTGCAGCAGGATAGTACCTGTATTAGTTTACTCCAACCTAATAGGCGTGCACATACATGTAGACACATGAAATTTACTGAGCAGCTAATTAGACTACTGTGCAATAAATGTCTTGTAGATGCCCCCACTATGCATCACATTAATCTAAAGACATGAACCTCATGATTCATGAGGACTGGGCCCTAGCAGCATTTCAAGCCATGGTGACCCCACAGGTCAGCATTGCTTACTATGCATAGATGGAAGAAGAAAATATGAATGCAGCGGGGGAGGGAAGGGGGTGCATGCACATGCATGCACTCCCCCCACAAGTCAGTCTGTCACAGGTAAGGGCATGGGGGGGGACAGATTGAGGCTCCTGTGATGAGAGGGAGGGAGGGAGTGGAGCAGAGGCAGGGACTGGGGCTGGGGTGAATGGGCCCTGGGGGCTGAGGCAGGTTGTGGGATGCTTGAAGCCTGGGCGTCTCGTCCAGGCTCCTACCTGTGCACTCATCCCCAAAACAGGCACAATCTATATGCAGGGTGGGGTCTGCACCCAGCTGCTGGTGCCCTGGGAGTGGTGCAACACCACATGTCTCCTGTGCGCTGGCTGCATCGCCTCCCCAGTGGTGGGAGACATGTGACATCTCATGGCTGCCAGGGCACCAGCAGCAGGGTGCAGAGTACAGTCCACAGCAGCAACCCGCCTCTGCCCCACACACAGCACAGCACAGATCAGGTGGCATGTATCTCTTGTGCCTGCCCCAGGAGTGCAGGCAGTGGTGGGAGCCTCCCTGCACCCCTGGACAAGCTGCCTGGGCAGCAAGTATCCCACAACCTGCCCCAGGGCCCCATTAACGCCCCCACGGGGGCCTCAATCTCCCCCCCCACTCCTTCCCTCCCCCACACCCCTTACTCTTCACACATTTACTTGCTGAGTGCTTCTCCACATATGGCCAGGTTGGGCTGAGATCCCAGCCACCTGCAGGCTTTGGCTGCTTGTCTGTGTCTGTGTGCTCCCCTCCTCATTGCTGCAGCCACCCAGAGCCTGTGCGTCAGCTGCCTGCATTTGGGGGTACTAAGCCCTGTTAGCCCTGGTATTCTGCTGCCTAGATACCTCCCACAAAAAATCCTCTTCTTCTTCAGCAGTCCCTCACAGTCAAGGATTATTGTCTTATCAGTGTGTCCAAAGATGGCTGGTGGGGCCTATCTGGCATCAACAGACTCTACTGTAGCTCGGACATGTGTTTCCGCATGGGGTGGGTGGCACTGGATTTTTGACCTGGTCTGCAACACGCTGTTTTTGCCGCTCCCACTTTTCCATCTCCTGTCGTTCACATGAGGTTCAAAGTACTGAGCTCCCTGCAGCAGACTCTTCCTCCATTTGGGGTGGTCCTGCATGATAATCTCCTACAAGTTGACATTGACTTAATATTTTTTTTTAAGTTGGCCTTAAGGCCATCCCTCATCTCTGCCTTTGTCTTGAGCATATAACTTTGCTGAGCTGGCATATGCTCAAGGGAGGGAGGGAAAGGTTTCCTTTTATGCAGTGATAAGAAAAGAGGCCTTTTCTTCCATGCTGACTAGGGGGAAAAACCCTGTGTTGTATTTGAGTAGATATGGTAGTTATGTTTCTACCAAAAGAATACCATTACATTCAATAGTAGAAAACATTTTTCTATTGGTGGAGTACTTCCATCACAATTCATAGACCCTCCCTCTCTTAGTACACTAAATCTTTGTTTTAATAATAAAGTCAAATGTATCTTTGTTTTAAAAATAATAAACTATCATAATATTAAATGTGCTGTATTAAAACTTAATAAGATAAACTTATTAAGACTGTTACCTTGCTTTTACCATACTTATTCATCAACAAATACACAATACAGCACCAAGTTCCCTTTACAGATATTTAATTAACATCTAGGATCTTAATTTTCCAACTTGCAGCTGCAAAAAAAAAAGAGGCATCTGCAACTCTATATATTTACCTAAAGGCATGGCCTGATTTTCTGTTGACATCAGCTGAGAAGTTGACATGTATTCAAATGTAAAATAATATACCTCGTTGGAAATTTTGTCAGAATTATTTCTTTCCAGTTGAAAAGACTTTTTATAAATCTAAGTAATCTATGGGAAAATATATTTTTCACAGAGAGAGATGGTTCTTTTCCAGCCAGGTCTCTAATCATTCCATTTTCTAAAGTAAAAAGTTGACAATATTGACGAGGAGGCCTTCAAGAAACTGAAATATTGCTACATACAATTTTTAATTATAACCAAAGCTGTCAAAATGTCATAATTATGGTTGGCAAAGTTTTAAGACCCTAAAGCAGTGGTTCTTAACCTATTTAGAGTTCAGAATCCCCTTGATAGACTCAAGACACCACTCAAAAATGTCAGCTCTTAGTTTTCACTCAGTTGTTTACTACAGAAAAATAGAGCTATTCTTCTGTTACAAAGAAGTCAGGAACACTATAGATTCCTAGCTGAAATCTCTGGGTTTATTTCGTGATTCATGACTGTACACCTAACTGCTAACATGATGTGGCATCCCCACAGACCCTTGAAAAGATCTCAAAGCAGCCTGTATAAGAATCATTGCCCTCACAGAATTTTGAGAGTTACTATGGTAAGAAGAAGATCATTCTGGACCGTGGTGAATACATGCATCTCCTATTGATTTCCACAAGAATTGTAAGTCCTCATAAAATAAGTTCAGTTTAACTAATCGGGTACAGCTAGTAGAAAAAAATACAGCTCATTCTCTTCCTAAATCATGCTCATCTTAATGAAAGAACACTGCAAAGGCTGTACAAGATTGCCGTATCTTCTCAATTACATGCTTTCTAGGTTTTCACTTTTTGAAGTTAATGTTAATTGCTGTATTTCTCAATGCTTCTCACTTACAGGTTTTTATTCTGAAATCTGTATACCAAATTTAATTTAAGTACAAGAAGGTCTTCTGAAGCTTTTGGCTTTAATGTAAAATGTAATTTATAATAGGAATTTCATAATGAAAAACAAATTTATTTGTTGTGCATAGCTGTAATTTGATTTTTTCGTGGATAAGACTTTTTAGTGGATAAGCATGTATAAAATAAGTATCTTTTAGTGTTTAATATCTCCCTTGCAAAGGACCTATGTATTTGCAGTACACAGGAAAACTCATAGATTTATATGCGTTTTATAAAAAATATTTTAAATTCATTAAGCTTGAAATACCTATTTTTATATGTTGATATGTAGGATAATAACCAGCATTTCATTAACTGATGACATCAAATGTGTGCAACCAAAGCAAAAACAAACACTGTCCTAATAGTTTTTATAAGGTAGCTAGATAATAGCATTAAAAAATACTAATCAAAATAGTATTGAGAAGGAAAGAGGCACTAATAGATATCAAACTGTCCATTTCTGAACTGGATTTCCTGTATCATGTCTGTGATTGAAAAAGAAAAATCATTTTAAGGATAAGAGTTGTTCTCAGCATCTGGACATTGAGAAGTGTTTTCAGATCTTTGCTTGTAACAAATACTGAAGACTAGAAGAACAACAGGCCTCATAAAATTATTTCACAGGCAGTTGAGCATGAACGATAATTTAGCATATATTCTGTGTGCAAAGCAAAATAAAAGTGGGAGGAAATGCTGTAAACTAATTATACATATATTAATCAGAAAGTTGTCTATTCAATCATGAATGTGCTCATTCATTCTTAATCATTTCTAAGGATGTCTAATTAAGTACATAATCATTAAAAAGTTGAAAGCAATTATAGATTTTCTTTTTAGAAACTTTTCTAAGTTTAAAAATGTGGTGATACATCATTACCTGACAAAAATGGAAGAAAAGGAGCTCTACTTTTTCCCAAAATCTTTTTGTTAGAGTTAGCTGGTCTTTCTTCAGTTATCTGATATATTAAGTATACATGGTAAGGAGGCAAGGAACAGGGCTACAACCAAAAACCCAGCTACATGATAAGGGGTCATTCAAAGTCCCTGGTGTACTATTTCAGCTTGGGGACTTTTCTTTGAGTTAGTTATATTAAAAACTAAGGTTTCTGGATGTTGCGTGCTACAGTACATGATGTTAGGTACCTTCTTGCCTAGTGCAGTCCCTAGCCCTGATTTACAAGCATAATTCTCCCCTATACAATGTACAGGGAGAATTAGGTACCTCAAACTCAAGTCTACAAAAGCCAGCATACTGGGAGGAGAGTCATTTAGTTTAGCTAATGCATGTGGGAGATTTAGGAGATGCAAAGGAGAAGGATCTGTCTTAAACCCTCTCCCTTTCCAGGGCTTAGAGATCTTTCTCTGGTTAGGATTCACAACATGCAGTTAGAAGCACATGATCCAGGACATGTAAAATGTAAATAACAATGTAATTGTTTTTCTTAAAAGCACAAGAGTAAGAGGGGGCAGTCTGCTCCTGTTATATACATCTAGCAATCTAGTACTCACCCAGGGTGCAGGAAATTAAGGTTCAAGTCTCATTCTGTGGGCACATCTATACAAGACGCTTACTGCACAGTTGACTTATTAACTGCGAAGTAAACGTCTTGGTGTCTACACATGTGCCCCAATAGGTTGGAGTATATTCATGTACTTACAAGTACTATCCTGCTGCAGAGTAAAAAACTCCGCAGCAACACATGTTGTAGATGCTGGAGGGGCTGACTGAGGCACAAAAGTGCTTCATTGTTCAGGGACTGCCTTGTGGTTAGCCCCTCATGAAGCTTCCTTATGCCCCAGCCAGCTCCTCCACAGCACATTGAGCCAGGGGACCCAGGCTAGTATGCTGGCTTACCCCCAGAATTGCTCGGACCCAGCTCCCCTTGCTGGGCCTGAATAAACTGTGAAGTTTATCACTCCAGAGTTCATTGCTGCCAGGCACGTGTTCAAAAGCATGCCTGGGAGCAATAAGCTCCACAGTATATTCAGGCACCATAATTGTACATGTAGACGTGCCCTGTCTGAAGAGGTTTGAACCTGTATTTCCCACTTCACAGGTGTCTGCTGTAACCATGAGACTATAATGCATTCAGTGACAGGCTTCTCTCAGTCCCTCTGGGTGCTTATGTTCCACTGTGTAGACAATAATTAAATACATTTTAGGTGAGAGAGAGAGAGAGAGAGAGAGTGAGTCTGTTATCTGGTAGCTGGGCTCTAGTTCCTGCTTCACTGAATATGTTTTGTAGAGCGTTTAAACATTCATTAGAGCAGGGACTAGAATCCAGTTCCCTGTTTTCTATGGCAAGTACCTTAAAATGACTAGGCTGGGGAGCCAGGCCCACACTCTCTCAGACCATGCTTATTTCAGGTTCAAATCCATTCAGAGAAGGGAGGTGATCTTAGGCTCTCCACAGCCTGGGTTAGTACTACAACCACTAATCTATTGGGTAGAAGGTGAAGGTGTTGTTATGTGTTCTTCTATTTTGCATGGGGCCTGATTCAGTAGGTATACATTATGTATGATATTAGGTCTGCAGGCAAAATAGACAAGAGTTTGTGAATTCTGATGAGGCATAGTTACTTAGCACCATCAGGGATTAGACAGTTCTGGCGAGTTTAACAGCAGACCGTTAGGAATGTAGGGATCTCTGGAGCCTTCTGAGTCAGATGGAAACTGAGGTGGAGATGGGGCTTGTAGACTTCGGAAGACTTTGCAGACCTAACGCCTTTTGTAGATCCAGCCCTTACCATTTCTTCATGTGTTACTAATATAATAATAGTGTACATTAATAGCATACATTAGATACATTAATAGGAATGATAACAAAAATGATCACTTTATCAGCTTCCGAATTTTTGGTTTTTTTCCAAGCCAAAGTACAACTATTAGAAAATTTGCCATTAATAGTTCATAAATTATGTGTTCTGAGAACAAACTGTTGTTCTGTTTTCCACTGAGTATTTCACATGGGCTATAATGTTAAATTACTCACTTTCTGTATCTTAGGATACTGTTTGCATCTGGTTAAATCACTTGAAAAAAAATGAAGAATTTTCCTAGTCTCTCTCCAAAGCATTTGCGATTTTAGATGCAAATTAAAACATAGTTATGGTATTCGTAACTTCCTAAACATTGGACATAGTTCTGTCTGCAGTACATATATAAGGAAAGGTAAAGCATTTCAATAGAATCAGAAAAGGGAAAAAAAAATTCTTGAAATGGGTCATTGGAGTGCTTGGCTTTGAATAATAGGAACTGGTTTGTTTGGCTTTTACTTAAAAGTTCAAATATATTCATTACTGTAGACTATTTAAGAAGCCAATGTGCTTTAAGACATAAAAGATCCATGTGTCTGCAATCAAATAATGCTAGGACAAAACTGGCAAGCAGAGATTAGGATAAATTTATCTGACAAATTGCATATTTCTTGTCTAAATTAGATTATATATATACACACACATTTAAACTGCATATCTGTCCTCCCCCCAAAAACTGCCCCCTCCCACAGTAATACCTCGTAATGATTTACATACTATTAAATGAAATATCTTAAAATAATTTCTAGGCTCTAGTACTTTTCACTTTCCTGATTCTGAAAATGCTTATGAGTTTTTATCTTAACTATTGTATAATCCCATGAATGTCTGAAGAAATAGATTTGTGCTGCTGAATATAACTAGAATAGGGGTGCTCAACACCTGGTTTGGGGGGCCAGATTCAGCCCTGGCACCATGTCATCTGGCTTTCAGAGCTCCCTATGGATCTGAAAATGTGGTAGTGGGGGAAGAGATTGCTACTGTCCTGCTACCAAATTTCTGAACCCACGAGGAGCCTGGCAGGCCAGGTAGCATGGCCCTGCATAGTAGATTGGGTGCTCAGGGTGACATGGGCCCTGATCCTGGGGGATAGGGCCAGGCAGGGACAGAACAGAGCCCAATCCAGGTATATAGGACCCAGCATAGGGCCAGCCAGGGCCTGGTATAAGGGGCTGTTTTGACTCATGGACCACCCTGCACCACTCATCTAGCCCATGGGGTCAAAAGGTTGACCACCACTGAGGTAGACTATTCACTTGCCTAAACCACACATCTGCAAATAAACATTTCTATAAAAGCATACGTTTAAAAATGGGCTAAAATGTTGAACTTTACCATGCTACATTCTTTATTCTTTAGAAGAGTGTAATGTAGCTTCATTACATACTTTTTAAAACAGGTTAAAAACAGAACTCTAAAACAATAGAACTTGCCAGAAGTTACAACATAAAACAAATGCCAAGTGAAAAATCTATAATCAAATCTTGTCAAAAAACTGGTGTATAAATCATAGAAAACTAGGGTTGGAAGGGATCTCAAGAGGTCATCTAGTCCAACCCCCTGCTCAGTGCAGGACTATCCCCGGCTACATCATCCCAGTGAAAGCTTTGTCCAGCCTGGTCTTAAAAACATCCACGGATGGAGATTTCACCACCTCTCTGGGTAACCTGTTCCAGTGTTTTACTACCCTCCTAGTGATGAAATTCTTCCTAATATCTAACCTAAACTTCCCTTGCTGCAATTTTGGACTGTTGCTCCTTGTTCTGTCATCTGCCACCACTGAGAACAGTCTAGATTCATCCTCATTCGAACCCCTCTTCAGGTAGTTGAAGGCTGTTATTAAGTCCCCTCTGTCTTCTCTTCTCTAAACTAAATAAGCCCAGTTTCATCAGCCTGTCCTTAGAAGTCATGTGCCCCAGCACCCTCATCATTTTTGTTGCCCTCCACTGGACTCTCTCCAATTTGTCCACATCCTTTCTGTAGTAGGGGCCCAAAGCTGAACACAGTACTCCAGATGTGGTCTCACCAGTGCTGAATAGAGGGGAATAATCTCTTCCCCGGACCTACAGGCAACACACCTACCAATGCAGCCCTGGAAGCCATTAGCCTTCTTGGCAACAAGGGCATACTCCTGGTTCATATTCAGTGTACTGTTCACTGTAACCCGCAGGCCCATTTCTGCAGAGCTGCTGCCCAGCCAGTCAGCCTCCAGACTGTACTGGTGCATGGGATTGTTGAAGGACTTTGCACTTGTCTTTCATAGATTCATAGACACTAGGGCTGGAAGGGACCCCGGAGGATTGAGTCCAGCTCCCTGCCCAGGGGCAGGAAGTCAGCAGGGATCATAGGATCCCAGCAAGATAAACATCCAAATGTCTCTTGAAGGC
This sequence comes from Crocodylus siamensis, assembly GCF_052110815.1. Classification (NCBI taxonomy): domain Eukaryota; kingdom Metazoa; phylum Chordata; order Crocodylia; family Crocodylidae; genus Crocodylus; species Crocodylus siamensis. The sequence continues at coordinate 66,642,919 of NC_143396.1, forward strand.
GTTCAAAGTAGGTGCTTGAACCACCTCCGGCAGCAGTCTATTCCAAGCCTTGGGGGCTCGGACAGTAAGGAAGTTCTTGCTTATGTCCAGCCTGAAACGGTCATGGAGGGGTTTGTGACTGTTTGACCTTGTCATCCCTTGGGGCACTCTGCTTAACAAATGTTCCCCCAGATCCTGGTGAGCACCCCTGATAAACTTGTAGGTGGCCACCAGATCACCCCTGAGCCTGCGCTTTTCTAGGCTGAAGAGTCCCATGGCTCTCAGCCTCTCATCGTAAGTTCTGTTTTCCTGACCTCTGATCATGCATGTGGCTCTCCTCCACACTCTCTCAAGCTTCTCCATATCCTTTTTGAATTGTGGAGCCCAAAACTGGATGTAGTACTCCAGCTGCGGCCTCATCAAGGCCAAGTACAATGGGAGAATGACATCCTGGGAGTTGCTTGAGAACCATCTGTGGATGCGAGCCAGCTTTTCACTTGCTTTACTAGCCACAGCATCATGTTCATCTTATAGACAATCATGACCCCCAAGTCCCTTTCATCTGTAGTGCTAGCCAGCGTAGCACTGCCAAGCCTATAAGCATGCTGCAGGTTTTTCTTCCCAAGGTGGAGAACCTTGCATTTTTCAGTGGTAAACGCCATCAGGTTCTCATCCTCCCATTTTCTGAGCCTGTCAAGATCTGCCTGGATCACCTTTCTGTCCTCAGGTGTGGATGCTTTACCCCAGAGTTTGGTGTCATCGGTGAACTTGGCCAGTCCACTTCTGACACCAATGTCTACATCTTTAATGAAGATGTTAAATAGTATAGACCTAGGACAGAGCCTTGAGGGGCCCCACTGGTCACAGCGCACTATGACAATTGACTTCCATCAACCACCACCTTCTGGGTCCTACCACGGAGCCAATTCCGCAGCCAGAGGATCATGGTGAGGCCGAGGCTATTGTTAGCCAGTTTTGCCAAGAGGTGATCATGGGATACCAGATCGAAGGCTTTTTTAAAGTCAAGATATATGACATCAATCTCTTCCCCTTGTCCAGGTCATAGGTCATCTGGTCATAAAAGGAAATGAGATTGGTCAAGCAAGACCTATCCGCAAAAAACCCATGCTGGCTATCCCTTAGGATGTTGCCATCAGTCAATCTGTTAAGGATGATAATGTTTTCCAAGACCTTCATCAGGATAGAGGTCAGGCTTTGTTGAACCTCATGAGATTGCTTTTGGCCCAGTCCTCCAATTTCTCTAGGTCACTCTGAATCCTAGCCCTACCCTTCAGCATATCTACTTCTCCCCTCAGCTTGGTGTCATCTGAAAACTTACTGAGGGTCTACTGTATGCCATATTCCAGGTTGTTGGTGAAGACATTGAACAAAACCAGCCTGAGGACCAACCCCTGGGGCAGTCCACTTGATACCAGCTGCCAACTAGACATCGGGCCATTGATTATTACCCTTTGAGCCCGATGCTTCAGCCAGTTTTCTATCCACTTTACAGTCCATTCATCTAGCCCATACTTCCTTACCTTGCCTGAGAGAATGTGGTGTGAAACCATATCAAAAGCCTTGCTAAAAGCAAGGTATACTACATCCACTGGTCTCCCTGGATCCACAGAGCCAGTCATCTCATCATAGAAGGCATATCATGTTGGTCAGGCATGACTTGCCCCTGATGAATCCCTGACTATTCCTAATCACCTTCTTCTCTTCCAAGTGCTTAGAAATGGATTGCTTGAGGATCTTGTCCATGATTTTTCTAGGGACTGATGTTATGCTGACTGGTCTGTAGTTCCCTGAATTCTCCTTTTTCCCTTTCTTAAATATGGACACTATGTTTGCCCTTTTCCAATCATCCAGGACCTCTCCTGATCACCAAGCAAGATAAATAGCCTCTTGTGAGCTTCATACAAGGGAAATCATTGTATATTTTATCCATATAACAGCTCAAGAAAAAATTGATTTTTCTGTACTGCATTTCAGCATTAAGCAAAGAAGTTGATATTAAAGGCATTGCATCTCTTGATTTAAGTCAATGCATGTTTGAAGTTTATAACCATCTGAAATTAGGCTAGGAGTTTGTGTCTAGGGGTCATAGAGGGTACATCTACACATGCCAATTTAAGGTGCATCTAAAGGCATGTGTAGATCTGCCCAGAGATAGGACTCAAGACCATATTTGCCTATATCATCATTTATCAGCTGTTAATCTAAATTCAGTCTCTTGATAATTTATGCTGAGGACCTTACACCTATCGATCCATGAGGCAAAGCTTTTAATGGAATGATATTCAGTCTTATCCAAAGACTCCTGGATATAATTATAAAAAGTAATTTAGGAATACTCATGGAACAGAGTGGCCTGCTCCTTTAAAGACTGGGGGCTGGAGTTAGCCTAATCTGTCTTCTTATTACATCCTGTTGGGAAATAGTCAGGTGTTCTTTATGAAGAACTTGAGATTATTGCAGAGAAGCTATAGGAGAGAACTGAAGTCTGAAGCAAGAGAATTGAAGGGAAGGACTAGAAAGTCCAGGTGGTCAGAGAACTGTTTTGTTTGCTTTCCTTAAGTTTTTGTTGTGGAATAAGACTGGTCCTGAAAGAGATTTGGGCATAGAAATGAATACTCCCTAGGCTGGAAAGGCAGTCATCTACCTGTCACAGAACTGCTTACAATTTAAGAAAGACATGTAAGTAATCAAATTATCATTACTTGCTTATATCCATGGATGTTAAAAAAATATCCAACAAGGTGGGGAGAGTACCATGTTTGTACATGGGCCAATATTTCACAATGATTCTAGCAGAGAAAGCCAGTGAGAAACCCATGTACAAAGGTTTTGCATTTAATGTCCTTTTCCCGTTGCATTATTACCATTTCATTTTATTGTCTGATAATATTTACCTGTTTTCTTGCTTTTGCTGCAACATCCATCCTATGAAAACTCTACATGTCACAATATGGTTTAAAGCACCATTAACTTAGTGGTAACATTTTAACAGCACATTTTTGTACAAATTTCATATATGATAAGAAAATGTTTTATTAAACCATTTAAAATATGAATTTATTCTGCTGATGCAATATAAGAAAATGCATCTAGGTCCAGAAAATTCCTACTTGAAAGTCGCTTTCCATATTTCATAGTACTGTCCAACATTATAAGCAATCCCAGGACTACCAGCTAACAGTCACAAAGCTTCACCAAATCTAGGATTGATGCTTCTGTGTGACACTGCATAGTAAGTCTTGTGATTTATTCTTCCATTCATAACATTCCAATAACAATTATTTGGCCATTTTAGGACTCCCATCCTTCTGCACCCCTTCTTGTGCTGGTAGCTGATGTTTTACAAATTTTTATTTCAATGTTGCAATCTTCTTATTTAAATGTGAATTTATAGATTGTGTGTGGGTTTTGTTTGTTTTGTGTGATTTTTCTTTAAGAGCCAACTCCTGGTTTTGTATGACTATGTGAGAGTTTCAGCTTTCATTGAAAAGGGAAGTCTCCAATTGTTGCAGTTGTGAAGAAAGGCTTAAATATGTAAATCCCGAGAAATTTATTATCCTTAATTTTGATATTTTTTAATGTCAAAGTTTAAAATAATAATGTCTTATGACTTGCAATGACTTGTCTTATGACTTTGCTTTGATTTTTTTTGAATGCTTACTGTTGTGATAATGATAGGCATATAATTGCTAACAGGGTAAACTAATGTTTTATTGTAATAAAAACATGTTTTAACTTATTAATGCCTAAAATGACAGGTGAGAGAGCTCAAATTACCAATTATACACAGAAGCTTTTGCTTCTAAGGTAATAAATTGTCCTAAGCTGGATTTGGAAACTATTATTAACGGTTGGATGTTTGGTCTCAGGTAATCCATAGTGATCCCTTCAGGTGCTCGGATGCTCTTAGGAACGTAGGACAAGAAGATAACTTCTGGTCATAAAATCAAGCGTCACTTCATACAGTCACTTCCATAAATTTATTGAGCTCCGTCCTCAAAAGCAAATTTCCTTTGTGCTCACCCCCTATTCCACCCTTCCTGCCCAAGAGATGAAAAGCTGTTCCAGAATGTGACGGTTTCTCTGACTGCCCTGCCTCTTATCTCTTGCATCGGTTCCGACTCTTGCCTGCCACGTCTTCTCTAATTTTGATTTTATTTTTCAGGAGGTATTATCTCCGCAGTAGGTCACTGGCAATCTCTCGCAGTTTTTGGCAGTGGTTCACTCATCTGATGCCCTTCTTGCCCAACGCCTGAATTAAGAATATTACTCAAACCACAGTTGTGTGTAGCTGAACTTTTCTTTTTATTATTTTTCAGGTTCTTTTACACTCAGAACTGTTTTTACAAAAGTCTTTGTTTAATTTTTTTTTTAAGTAAACACCTTTTATGCTATTTCTTCCTTATTGATATACAACCTAATCAAACGTGCTTCCAAGCCATTTCTGGAGTTGTCCTAAAGCCTCTTACTTTCAGAGTCCTTTTTCCTTTTTTATTTATTTATTTATTTATTCTTCCCTTGTTTTCCCTTGTTTCCCCAAACAAAACCTCTCTAAGAACAGTCACTAATGAATGTCAACAATATAAAAATCAAAACTAAGAACTCCCAGTACATTTGTTTGTTTGTTTTTCATTGCTTATACTCTTGTTTTTTTCCCTTTTTTTTCTGGAGCATCCTTGGCTTCTTGTGGCTTCTCCCTTCCTCGCACCTCTATTTCTTCTCTAGGAAATTTTCAGTTGGTTCTCTGTGTAACCTGGGCAGTACTCCAAGAGGTAACCCCTCTCCAATTGAAGGGATCAAAGCAGGTGCACAAGTGCTGTGGGAAGCGTAGGGACCCTCCTCCCCCTATACAGCAGAGCCTGACCACCAATGGGGCCTTAACCATATACCGTTTAATGAGAGAACAGTACTGGGAACGTAACAGGCATAAACCAGGGGGTACAGGGGACACTACTACGCCCAAGGGGGCGGGATTCAACAAAGGTTAGACACTTACAATCATTGACAAAAGACAGTATTAACAAAATATAAAACACAAAGAGCAGAACAAACAATATTGGTTCACACCAGACGATAAAGCCAACATATTTAACGATTTCTTTGCCTCCATCTTCCTAAGCAGGTACTGGAACAGCCACTCCCTGCTGGGCCCCCCTCAGGCCCCAGGGGAGGCACACCTGGGCCAAGGGTTAGTGAGGAACTAGTTAGGGAGCTTCTGGAGGGACTGGATGTATTTAAGTCAGCTGGTCTGGACAATCTTCACCCTAGAGTACTAAAGGAATTGGCTGAGGTCATTGCAGGACCCCTGGCATGGCTTTATGAGCACTCGTGGTGCTCTGGTGTGCCAGAGGACTGGAAGAAGGCCAACGTGGTTCCCGTCTTCACAAAGGGGAAGAAGGAGGACCCGGGAAACTATAGGCCAGTTAGTCTTACTTTGATCCTAGGCAAGCTGTTCGAGAAAATTATGCTGGCACACATCCATGAGGGGCCAGCAGGGGATTTCATGCTCAGGGGCAACCAACATGGGTTCAACAGTGGCAGATCCTGTCAGACCAACCTGGTGGCCTTCTATGATCAGATCACCAAATCATTAGATGCAGGGGTAGCAGTGGACATCGTCTTCCTGGACTTTCAGAAGGCCTCGGACACTGTCTCTCACCCTGTTCTCATTAAGAAACTGGGGCACTGTGGTGTTGACACCCACACAGTCAATTGGGTTGCTAACTAGCTGGAGGGCTGCACCCAGAGAGTGGTGGTGGATGGGTCATTTTCAGCCTGGAGGGATGTGGGCAGTGGGGTTCCGCAGGGTTCCGTCCTCGGGCCTGCACTGTTCAATATCTTCATCAGTGACTTGGACGAGGGGGTAAAAAGCACCCTGTTCAAATTTGCTGATGACACTAAAATGTGGGGGGATGTGGGCACTCTAGAAGGGAGCGATAGGCTACAATCGGACCTAGACAGGTTACAAGGGTGGGCGGATGAGAACAGGATGGGATTCAACACTGACAAGTGCCAAGTGATGCACCTGGGGAGGAAAAACCCGCACCATACCTACAGGTTGGGGAACTCCCTTCTTGTCAGTACAGAGACAGAAAAGGGTCTTGGAGTCATCATTGACTCCAAGATGAACATGGGCCGGCAGTGTGGGGAAGCAGTCAGGAAGGCCACCCGTACCTTGTCATGCATCCACAGATGCATCTTGAGCAGGTCCAAGGAGGTGATCCTCCCCCTCTATGTGGCACTGGTCAGGCCGCAGCTGGAGTACTGCATCCAGTTTTGGGCGCCGCACTTCAAGAGGGATGTGGACAGCATGGAGAGGGTCCAGAGGAGGGCCACTCGTATGATCAGGGGACAACAGGGCAGGCCCTATGAGGACAGGCTGTGGGACCTGAACCTGTTCAGCCTCCACAAGAGAAGGCTGAGGGGGGATCTAGTGGCCTGTTACATACTAGTCAGGGGGGATCAGCAGGCACCGGGGAAGTCCCTGTTCCCCCGAGCACTGCCAGGAGTGACCAGGAATAACGGTCACAAGCTGGTAGAGGGTAGATTTAGGCTAGATATCAGGAGGTGCTACTTCACGGTCATGGCAGCTAGGATCTGGAACCAACTTCCAAGAGAAGTGGTGCTGGTCCCTACCCTGAGGGTCTTTAAGAGGAGGTTAGATGAACACCTTGCTGGGGTCGTTTGACCCCAGTAATCTTTCCTGCCATGGCAGGGGGTCGGACTAGATGATCTACTCAGGTCCCTTCCGACCCTAGAAACTATGAAACTATGGTTGATGAAATATAAAAGGCACAAAATACAAAAGTCAAATAACAAGGAATACAGGGCCTAGGTACCTGGAGCGGGGGAAAGAGGGAAAACACAATGACCCCTTTCTACTGCAACAAGGATTTCTCCCCATTACTTCACTCACCACAAGTCACCCCAGCTGGGACTTGAACTCCCACATGGTAGGCAAAAACTCCACTGCACAACTACCAGTACTAGTGCTACTTCAAGCTGCTAGGGGTTTTGACCTTCCTGGAGCCCCAGTCTCACATTGAGCTTCCTGGCCTCTTATTGGAGGAGCTGGAAACAGAGCTGGGAACCTCTCAGGTTGCTGCTCAGATCCTTGCTGGAGCTGGGGAGCTTCTCCTGCTGGCCACAGCCTCTCATAGGGGATCCTGGAGCCCAGTGGCCGTATGCTGCACTGCTGAGGGTCCAACTGCTGCCTGCAGGTCCCACTCCTTCAGGTGCTTCTGGGGCAACTGCTCCCTCCCTGCTGGCTCAGCTCTTGCCAGCTCTTTGAAGCTCCTTCCTTGTGGTCCCTCACTGGTCTCTCCTGAGTCAGCCAGGCTGCCCCTTTTATACCCCTCCAAGTGACCCAATCAGGGCAATCAGGAGACATGGAGGGTGTGTCTCTGGGGCCTGATTGGTGTGTAAAGGGAATCCCAAGTCCTCCAATCATCTTTTATACCTTCAAAACCCCTGGGCTGTCACTACCAGCTAGCCTGTCACACCTGGTTCCTTTCTTCATCCGGCCTTCTCCAACACACTGGACCAAACTCTCGGAGCTCCCCAGCTCCATAGCCCTCTCTCCACTCTCTCTCAGAGGGGATGCCTCTCACTCCCATCTCCGCCTCCGCCTCGCTTGGTCTCGTGCTGGGCTTTTTTATGCACAACGAGCAGCTGCTCCGTAACCGCTGTACTCCTGGCTCAATTTCTTTTTCCGCTCTTTCACACAGATTGTCAGGAAAGTTTTAGTGTGTGTGCATGTGCATGGGTTCACATCCCACTCCTGGTAAATCCACTCCTGTCCTTGTGTACCTGAATCCCTAATGGGGACGTTCTCCTTAGACAAACTGACATGCTTGTGGCCCAGGCTGTCATTTCCAACAAAGAGCCCTTTTTTGAAGTGCCCTCATGAGATTTGAACTTGACTTCTAGTTTACAACGTTTCATGAGAGCCTCATGTTGATACGTGTGACACCAAAACAAGGAAGAAGGTTGAACTTTGTCAAGTGGAGTATCGCAGGGAAACCTGCATTGCCTCCAGCCAGAGAATGCATATAGCCATGGCAGAACAGAGGGCTTCATTATTGAGGCTGGATGCTGCACTTCAGTGTGCATTTCATGAACACTGTTATATATTTTCTCATAAATATTTGTTCATAGATGGATAGATAAACACACACATGCATGCATATATACAAACAAATAATGTATATATTATACTGTGTGTGTGTGTTTGTGTATACAAACATATATGCATGCACAATTTAAACACTTCTAATGGATAAATTGTTAAATTGAGTGAAAGTGTGCTAGCTAATGTGGTGTAATTTATTTCAGCTCAATATAGCACTTGTCATGAGTTGATGATGAATTCCCGAGTTGTGTTTTTAAATAGAGATGACAGACTCATGCAGTTCAAGCTGAAAAGTGTCTGATAGTGTTAGCGAGATGAGCGGAACAGTAGTGTGAAGCTTGTACTGTCAGACTTCATATCCCGCAGTTCAGCTGACTTGCTTACAAGAAATGACGATACTATGTAGCAATCTAATGGTTTAGTCTTTCTGACTGAGACACTTCACTCATGAAAAAAGTCACAGCCCATTTTGATATCTCTGAGACCTTGTCCTCACTAAGAACACAGTGCGTCTTACACAGGAGTGTCTTGCCATTTTTATGTTAACAGCCTGCCTTATTTTCAATAGTACAGTAACAATAAGGATTAGCTAAGAAGATGTGATCACTCACTTTTGTCCTAGTAAAAGTGCACTCCAGAACATCTTGAATTCATTTTTGTCACCTTTCATTTAGTGCCAAAGCATCCCAAAAGCCATTGAGTTGACATATAGGAATCTGAGAGGTTGGGAGCCCATTTTCTTTAGAAGAAGGAGCTTCAGGATAAGCAAAGGGGGAAAGGGAGGATAGGTTAACTTGCTATCAAACTTGAACATGGCTTGTGGAGAATACTTCTATGCCTCTGGTAGACATTCATTTAAAGGTGACCTGGGGTCTGACCCCTGATCCAGACAATCAGGCCTCCTTCTGTGTCTCATGTGCATGGCAGGGGGTGTGACTTTGGGATCAGAGACCAGATCCAAATTATACCCTTCCTACTTTCCAGTGCAGAATCAGCCTGGGCTCCCTGCGCACTGGCAAGTTAAAAGCTGTGTGCCTGCAGCCCTCCATGACCCAGGACTGTGCCACTGCTGATTGTTAACTCCAGCTCAGCACAGCACCAGAGCTCATTTAAGACTCCAAGTTATCCCAGGATTGGGGTCAGGGATGTATTAGCACTTTAGTGGACCCTAGGCAAACAAACTCGTGGGCTCTGGACCAGTTGACCCCCTCCCCACCCTGGTGTTGCCTCCCGTGGAGAACAGGGCTTGGATCCACTGCTAGGAAGCAGCCACTGTGGTGACAAGGCTAGCGGAGGGGAGGGGAAGGAAAGGGAAGGGAGGCAGGGGAGGCCATTCATGCCACTGCAACAGAGGAAAGGTCTCCTCTCCCACCTCCTCCAGCAGCTCAGGACCCTAGGCATATGCCTAGTTTGCCTACATGTTAATCCAGCCCTGGTTGAGGCCAACAATCAGCTGAGTGTCTGCACTGGGCCTGGGGTACCCTGGGACGTGCCACATGTTTAGTTTAAGGAGCATACAAACCAACCATAAATATGGTCTATATGATACACAGATCATTGTTATGGCTGGTTAGCCAATTAATGACTATTAATACAATCATGGCATAAATATAACATGTAGGGGGGCCCTCACTTCTAACAGCTGTTCAAAGTGCTCAATCATTTGGTTTTTACTTAGCTAGCAATGCCCAGTTTTAGATTATAGTTTCAAAACATGCTGTTTCTTCTTCTAGGGATTTTAACATGGATTTATTTCAGGTTTTCAGCACACAGGACAGTAATATAAGTTTTTGGTCAGAACAACCAGAGACAAGGAGAGAATGCTTGCAGGGAATCAGAAACTAAGCAGAGGGAGGGGGAAGAGGGGGGAAGACTGCTCTGATACTGACATGTGTAGCTGGCCAGTGGCTGTGATCCTTCCCTGAGGTTCCTTCCAATCCCAGTGCTCTGGGGGAGGGATGGAAAAACAGCTGTACCTTAACATACACACACATTTGCAGGTCATGAGCTTTGCTTGTCAAAAGCTTGAGGTGTAGTTTCCCAGAAGTCCCTGCACCTATCTCCTTGAAACCTGGCAGGTTTCATGGCCTCAGCAGGGGCTACCATGCCGGCTGTTTTCACCCCCCTGTGCCTTCACACTTACAAGTGACACAAGTTTTGCTTTCAAGATTTTGAGGTGCAGTTTCCCAGAAATCCCTGCACCTATCTCCTTGAAACTTGACAGGCTTTGTGGTCTCAGCAGGGGCTACCCTTTCTGCTATTTTCATTCAAATCAGGCAAGAAATGACAAAGTTATAGGCAGTTTTGTGATTCCCCATTATAGCCTATGGGCAAAATGCCAAAACAGTATCGAATCTGCAAAACAGTTTTGACTAAACGAAATGGAACAGTGCTCTGAAATGAAATGAAACTTGAAACAAAACACTGTCCCGGCAAAATGGCGAAATGGAAGTCCAAAACAAAAAGGTGCTGTTTCGCACAGCCCTAGTAAATAGCTGCTGCTGCAGGTGGGAGGATCACTGCAGCAGGCAGGTTGACAGTCAGAAGTTAGAGAGTTAATGGAACAACTGCTAGATGTAGGGACCCACCCTTACACCCATCACCAAGTGCTACCAAATGTCATCCCTAGTCACACAATCAACAAAGGTAAATTTGTTGGCAAAGAAAATGGCAGCTGCAGGAGAAGAGAAATAACATCCAAAGTCTGCTTGGTTACACCTTCCCTGCAGCAGCAGCATCTGCCCCAGATTCACCAAACCCACATCAAGTCCTGCTGTCTCGGTCTGATTCTCACCTTGGTGGTGAGGAATGTGAATACTCCCTGGAGGGCCTCTGTCTGACACTCTCTCATGTCCCATTCACCCATCCCTAGTTACACTACTGATAGGAGGGAATTTGAACTCCCATCTCCTATTTCTTGAGTTAATGCTCTGAACACTGAACTTGTGGTTAATGAGGGAGCGCAACCATTGCCTCCTTCAACTCCACTTTAAAAGTGAGATAAGTATGTGCTACCTAGGAAGAGGTGCGGTTTCCTTTTTGGTATCCTGGCAGTTGTGATTACTGTTTGGAGCTATATAACTTTCCCCATGCAATGTATAGGAGCCCAGGTGCCCAATACAGAGTTGTTGCTCCTAATCCAGAAACCAGGCTCTTAAACCATTGCAATACTTGCCCTCATATAGCTACACTCCCTTCATAGACCTAGGCCTAAAACAGGAGAGGGAAAAGGATTGGGAATGGGGAAACCACCCCTCATGAAACATGATTCCATAGTTCAAAGGTACTGTCCAAATAGATTCTCATTCTTGTAGTGTAATGAATAATGTGAGCTGCATCCTCTCGGAAGTTGGGCCAGGAGGAGAGTTTATTTCAAGAGTTCTGTTCCCAGGCAACTTCAAACTAGTCAGGAAGAGGATTTAATATTAATCCTAATCCCCTGAGTTAGTAGCTGGTATGTAAGCACTGCTTCCAGTTGCATGTAAATATACCATACATGCAATCAAAAAGCTCCCTTAAAATAGAAGGGCTGCAGTATCAAGCACGTTACATTAATTTATACTGCAGTCATAGAAGTTTAGGGAAAAAGATACCATAATTTCCATTTTTTCCACATGAATAACTGCTTGCCTGAAAAAGATATCATTTACTGAGTGAGGGTTTTATTTACTATATGTATATTTATCTTCTTTAATATGAACATAACACTTTAAGTCAAAATCTGGCTTAACTGTAGTTTCTGAAACTGCTAAATACAACTTGTCTCTGTCTGCAATTTAAACATAGTCAGTACCATTTTGTGCACTGAGTAACAGCTCATTCTATTTTTTTCATGTGTGCAAACCAGTCTTATCTGTATATTCTCTGTTGCCTTGTAGTTTTCTTTCAACTCAGGAACCCTTGTTTTTTTTCTTTTAGGAAGTCAGTAGGAATTGCCAAGCTCTTCCATAGCTAAAAATCACACTTTTCACATGTCATGCAAATCCTACCTTTCTATTTATTTGATTTATTTTATTTTATTCTAAATCAGTGATGCTCAACCTTCTGGCCTCATGAGCTGATTGGCATGTGGCTGGTCTGTGAGCCAGATCCCATGGGCAGGACTGGTCCATGGGCCCAATCCAGTGTAGGGTCAGTGTCCTGGATTGAGGTATGGCATGGCCCCACACGCTGGCCTTTCCCACATACCAGATCCAGCTGCACAGTGACCCCATGCATGATGTGTTCTGTCACACAGGGCTCTCCACAGGTCTGGAAATCTGGTGGTCTCCATGGACATTTTAAAATGTACTGGGGCACTTTATCTAAATTAAGATTCATGTGATGGTGAAGTGACTCTGGAGTGTTCTGATTAGAACATGGAACAGACTCGATTAATCGAGTCTAATTAGAATGCGAACGAGCATGTGTATAAGCAGCCACAGTGAGTCCCATGGTCCAAATGACATGGTCCCATGGGCTGGATTCAGCCTCCAGGCCTCCAGTTGAGCATCACTGATTTAATTAGTTTAGATATTTTCCCAGTAAAATACTGAGGATGTTTAGAATCTTGTATATTGACTCCACAGTATCTAGGTCTATGAGTATTCTAGCATTTCAGGCTACGTCATATATTTGTCTATTTAAAACTATGAAGTAATGGATGATCTTGAAGTTTATTTGTAGGCTTTCAAACTCTTTATACAACACAGCCTTTTTTACTTGCCCAAATCTCTTTATTTGAAAGTTAAAGGAGAAATCTGAGCATGATCAGGATACAAGGTGTGAGAAATGTTTTTGAGCTCATCTTCCTGCTGTTTGCCAAAGTGAACACTTGTGTAATATTTGCTGTTATCAGATTATCTAAATGTAATTGGCTTATGCAACAGTGGTGCACAGCAAACAGCCCTGTAACATCAGTTTTAGAGCATGTGCCAATATCATTCTTTTTCTTGACTAACTACAGACAGTAAAAAAGCCTGAGGTGGGATTGATTCAATCTATGCAGGTGTCTTTAAGCTGCATAGATTGAACTGATAATGGACGTAAGACATTTACTTTTTAGTTGACAAAAGGAGGCAAAGGCCTGCACTGGCCTAGACCAAAAGGTTGGGGGTGCTAAAGCACACCTTCCAGCCTGCTGGACCATGCCTGCTTGGCTGGCTGGCACATATCCCCAACCCCTTGCTGTCCCCTGCAGCGGGAGAAACAGTTTCTTATCCCCAGCTGCCCCCAAGCAGGGCATCTACCCACCAGGGCTGCCTGCTGCATCCTGCTGGTTGCTGCTGGTGCCAGGCTCTGGCAGGACACTCCAGGCAGGCTGGGGCCTGTGCCAGGTGGCAGACCTCGGCTGGCTCCATAAAGGGCAGGATCAGGCCCAGCCACCTGCCACAAGCCCCTGGCCCACCTGGTATGTCCCACTGAAGTCCAGCATCAGCGGCAGCTGGCAGAACACAGCAGGCAGCCCTGGGGAACTCGTACCAGGCGACAGCGCATAATCTTGCCTTTTATTGAGCTAGCCTAGCTCTGCTACTCAATACAAACCATGCGAGGTTGACCACTGTGTCCTGCCGCTGTTGTTGGTGCTGGGCTCTGGCAGGACATGCCAGGTGGGTTAGGAGCTTGTGCTGGGCAGCAGGTCCAGGCTGGCTCCATAAAGGGCAGGACTGGGCCCTGCTACCCAACAAACCCCCTGCTACCTGGCACAAACCCCCACCCCACCCAATATATCCCACCAGAGCCCAGTGCTAGTGGCAGCCAGAAAGACAAAGCAGGCAGCCATGGGGGGCTCATGCCAAGCAGCAAGGCCAGACTGGGCTATGGTGGGGGGAACTAAGCCCATTCCCACTCAGGGGCAGGGCCAGATAGGCACTGGGCTAGACAAGTGAGCTGTGTTCCAGCTCCCCTCCCTCCAAAGGCACTTGGGATGTCGGGGGACTGTGACTTAACCTGAGCTGGGAGGAGGTCTGGGGTAGAAGTTCTATAGACTGCTTGAACCTAAATCAGTTAAGTCTGATACTACATCCATCTGGGTTTATCTTAAACCGGTTTTGGCAATTTTGAAAGCAGTTTATGTGCACTGAACTTCTGTTCTGTTACAGGTTTGACCCGGTTTCCAATCACTTTTACTGGTTTAAGTGTAATTCCTGTCCTCAGCACTTGAGTTTACCTACAATGAGGTTTTACTTGCTTTATAGACAGCATAACACAATTCTTGTGCTTCCTCATTAAGCCACTTATACTATCTTCCTTCTAGAACAGCCACCTGTTTATTCTGTGGACCTGAAATCTATGGCAAAATACCTATGTTTTGCAGCACGCAAATATGGTAGCCTGGAAACTCTGTATTTTTTGTTCTTTGCACACAGAGCCTAGCCCAGGAGTGGCCCCTCTGTAGCACACATGTGCTGCAAATGGCACAGGCAGCCTCTGTGTGGGACATATCACAGATCAGGCATGGACAGGCAGCACAGTGGCAGATCAGGCAGGAAGGAAAAAGCAGAGCAGCAGATCAGGAAGGGGAACAAGATCAAAGTGGGTTAATTTGTGGCATGCTTGCCAAAAAAGTTGGTCCCCGCTGGCCTAGTTGGTTGGGCTCCAGGTTAATAAATTGGGCACCTGGATACAACAATAGCAGTGCTGACCAATGGGGAAAAATTGCAGTGGAGCAGGAGAGGGGGGCAAAGATTCTGACCTTCCCCTGCTTTCTCTGCACTCCGGTGACAGCTTCTGTGACTGTAGTAGCAAGTGCTCTGTTGCTGCAACTCATGAGCAAGCTCAGCAGGAGGCACAAAAATGCCCCTACCATACTGAAACCTTTTGTAACAGCAGGCACAGCCCCATGTCAACCAGCCATAGAACCAGGGCAACCTGGCATCCTGTAGGGTATGGGGGGAGGGGTTGAGCTGAATGGCACCCCCTCCCACCTGGGATTTTACCATGGGAAGTGCAGCTCCATGCTCAGGGTAACAAGGGAAACAAGACACCAGGGGAGCTCGCACTGTGGGGCTGGTGCAGCTGGTATGCAGTGAGCCTGCCCTGCAGCTACAGCCCCATACACTACAGAATGCAGGGCTGCTTGCCTTGGGTGGTGTGGGGCTCTGCCTGCCACAGCAAAGGGTCCTGGGGTGGGGGCAGTAATTTTGACACCTTCTATAAGGCAGGGCTCAGGGTGGGTGCCCTGCTTGCCCCTCCCTAGTTAGGCTCTTATAGTTGTGGTTTTTTGTTGCTACTTGCCTGTTTGTAGCATACTGGTCAGGTGCTTGAGGAGATTTGGGGGTTGAAAGGACTGAAATCCTACTAAAATCTTGTGAATCGAACGTACTTTTGTATTTGTTCAGATTATCAAAAGCTTCAAAACTTGAACAAGCTACATAAAATCTGATATTCTGAGCAGAAAAATATACCAGTTTGATAAGTAATGAGAGATTTTCTGTCCTCAGTGTGACTTTGTGGAGTGAATCATTCCCTTTGGATATTGTGGTGTATGGCTGTATTAATCCCAATACCACAAACAATTCGGTTACTAAAGGGCAGTGGGTCCTGCCTTTGATTCTATGGCTAATGTAAATGAAATGAAGCTGCAGATTCTGTTAAAAACTGCTGCCAGCAGATTAGCTGATCACATGTTGACAACTCCCTTTCCCATTATTCAGAGGAAATATGGCTGGATCCAGGATTTTAAAAAGGGCGAGGGGTGCAGAAGTAGCAAATAGTGCTGCATTCCCCTGTTCTCAGCCTTTTCCCCCTTCCACCAGGTTGGCAGATCACACATCCAGGGACTTTAAGTCACCAAATCAGGTTAGACTCTTCCCCAACCCACCCCCCCAGCAGCCCTTTCCTTCTCTTGCTTTCTCAGGAGCACCTCCCTTCCCAATATCCCATTCATCCTCTCCATTTAGAGGAAAGGGCCACTGTCCCAGGCATTCCTGCCCTGCTGCAGCTGCAGTTGCATGGAGCAGCTGTGCAGGGAGCAAGTCTCCGCTGGGGACAGCAGCACTAAAGGCAGATTCTCCCTCCCTGTCCTGCTCCCAGGCTGGCAGAGAACAACCAGGAGAACCAGGCAGGGAGGGGGAACGTGCCCACCACTGCTTCTGCCCAGAGTTAAGCCTTCCCACATTGCCCATCTGGAGTAAAGCCAAAGCTGCTCTGGAGCCCCACCCCTATGTAGGCTGGGGACAGTGGCACTGGTGGACAGGGGAGAGGAGGGGAAGGGAGGAAGTGCTGAGAAGAAGGGATTCTTACCTGCTCAGGGGACTTAAAATGTCCTCACTGCTGCTCCTGCAGCATGTTTCAAAAGCAGAGTTAGACTGTGCCATTGTTCCTCTGGATCCACTTCTGAGGAATGGGTATGGCATGCAACTGAAAACAAGTATGCAATTGCCAGGCACTATCCAGGCATTCTCAGGGGTCTTCATGGAGTTTAAATATATGCCTAGGGCTTGATATGATGCCCAGTGAAGTCTGTAGTGTTATGTCACTGACTTCAGTGGCAGCACGTGAGGCTCATGAGTACACTTCATTGTGCATGTACACTTGGTATAACAAAAAAAGAATGTCTTGCAGGTGCAGTCTAGTTAGTTTTGTTTTGTTTGGGGGTTTTTTTCAAACAAACAAACCTTGCAATCTGACACAGTCATTCAGTTGATGAAGAGGCTATATAACTCTGGGGAAGAACTTTTCAATAACACTCAGTGTTGGCTGACCTCATTGAAGTCAGTGGGAGATTTGCCAGTTGCCTCAGTGGAAGCTGTTGGGAAGCCTGTGGTCTGGTGTCTTTAAAAATTCCATCCGAGCAGTCTGTATGATGGAAGATAATGTCAACTCTTTTTGCCCCAAGCCAATCAGAATCGCTACATGTCAAAAATAATATTTCTTTTGTGTGTTAAATGATTGGGTTAGCGAATATTAAACATTACTTTATTTTAAACCATACATTTTTCATCTGAAGTCAATTAAAATATTTACCAATTTCTCTTTCTTCTCTCTCCTACTGTTACTCCTGCTCACATACAGAGGCAGGGAACAAGATGAAAGAGATTTAAGAAGGGTATTTGTACCCAAAAGCTTGCAAAGAATAATTTTTCTGGCCGTTTAGTTGGTCTAATAAAAGATATCACATTTACGCAAAGAATTTTGTCTGCCTATTTAAAAATACAAGCTGACAATAGCAACAAAAGGACCTAAATGAACCAATACCAGGCTTCATACTTTACATACTCCAGGGCAACTACCAGATATGTGTGAAAATGGGATTATCCAGTGCTCCTTTGAAAAGCTGTCAGGCTATCATAAAATCTGAATAAAAAATCATGATGATGACCCTCATAAGCGATACCTAGATGATCAGTGAAAATGATAAACATACTCATTGAAGTCAGTACACTGACCTTAATGCAATAAGTTGCAGCTGTGGCACATACTTCTGTTCTTGTTAGTAAGATAATTAATTAGCATCATTTTGACAGGTCCTGGTACGAGCGATCTAAAATGACACAGGTCTATAGGAAACATGCTATTTTGTCAAATCTGCCTGCAGTATTGTGGTAGAGACTGGGGTCATCTAACCGAGGATATGCTGGTAGCAACTAACATTAGTGGAGCATGAGGTTTTGTTTGTTCATTTGTGTTTTTCCCCAAACTGGGTAAAAGCAGGGAAAAGTCCTCTGTTGTGTACTAAATGTACTATTAGTGGTACGTTTGTTCTGCCACTTGTCCCAGAAAATGAGGAATGCTTTTCTCATTCTTAGCATGCACTCTTTGTTTATCTTTGAAATGCCTATTACATCATCGTATACCCAGTTATTAACTAGCCTAATTTACTCCCCTACAATTGCTGTCGCTTCTCAAAGCAAGTATAAAAGACATTGGGTACTTCCAGTTGAAATGCTGCATGCCCTTCTGTCCTCTGCAGCCATTTCAGGTACAAATTTACCTTTACAAGGTGTTTGCACCTGAAAGCAGTGCTTTCCTATTACTAGGGATCAACCAGATTCACAATGTCATGGATTCCACTAAATCTGGTATTACCTGTGAAATCTGAGCAACGCCTGTGACATCCTCAGGAAAAAAAAACCTTATGGAAGAGAAAATGCTAGATCCTTAAAGGGAACCAGTAGTCCTCAACATGCTGTGGCAGCCTGACAGAGCAGGGAAGTGGGCACGAGGGGGCTGCCCACTCAAGGGCCGTGGGCAAGATGGGCTGTCATGTGCCCCTCTGCCCCCTCCCCCAGTCAGTAGTGAGGGGTGGGGCTGCTTCACTGACAGCCCTTGCAGCCAGTTAGCAATGAGGCATGACCACTGGGGGCCCTTAGCCAATCAGAACCAATCTACCCATGAAATGGCTGCCTGGGCCTGAATTGTGCTCACAACATCATGAGGGTAGCTCTTGTGAATTAGGTCCCTACCTAGTCACATTTTTTGGAGTCTCAGGACTTTGTTACACTTTATGCTGTGAGCTACACAAATGTTAATCAGTGTTAGTGCCAGCTTGGAGTTTCATAGATTTCGTATATTTCATAGACATCAGGGCTGGAAGGCACCTCGGGAGATCATCGAGTCCAGCCCCCTGCCCAAAGGGCAGGAAGTCAGCTGGGGTCATAGGATCCCAGCAAGATAAGCATCCAATTTACTCTTGAAGGTGTTCAATGTAGGTGCTTGAACCACCTCCCCTGGCAGACCATTCCAGACCTTGGGGGCTCGGACAGTAAAGAAATTCTTTCTTATGTCCAGCCTGAAACGGTCTTGCAGAAGTTTGTGACCGTTTGACCTAGTCATCCCTTCGGGCGCTCTGGTGAACCAACGTTCCCCCAGATCCTGGTGGTCACCCCTGATAAACTTATAAGTGGCCATCAGATCACCCCTGAGCCTACGCTTTTCCAGGCTAAAGAGTCCCATGTCTCTCAGCCTATCATTGTAAGATCTGTTTTCCTGACCTCTGATCATGCCATGGCTCTCCTCTGGACTCTCTCAAGCTTCTCCACATCCTTTTTGAATTGTGGAGCCCAAAACTGGATGCAGTACTCCAGCTGTGGCCGCACCAAGGCTGAGTACAAGGGGAGAATGACGTCCTGGGATTTGCTCGAGAAGCATCTATGGATGCAAGCCAGCGTTTTGGTCGCTTTACTAGCCGCAGCATCGCATTGCAGGCTCATGTTCATCTTGTGGTCAGTGATGACCCCCAAGTCTCTTTCTTCTGTAGTGCTATCCAACGTAGCACTGCCGAGCCTATAAGGATGCTGCAGGTTTTTCCTCCCAAGGTGGAGAACCTTAAATTTTTCGGTGTTAAACACCATCAGGTTCTCCATTTGCTGAGTTTGTCCAGGTCAGCCTGGATCACCCGCCTATCTTCTGGCATGGATGCTTTGCCCCAAAGTTTGGCGTCATCAGCGAACTTGGCCAGTCCACTCCTGACTCCAATGTCCACATCATTAATGAAGATGTTTGTCCCGGGGAGACGGGGCGGGGCTCGCCCACGGAGGCGGCGGAGCCCGAGCGGGACATCCGCCGCTTGTTTATGCCGGAAGCCGGTGCCCGTGCCGGTGGCCGGGAGCCAGCAATAAAAACAGCCGACCGGAACAGACGCGGCGGGAGTCCGGAGGGGGGACTCCCTGCCGCGGAGACAGGGGCTCCAGAAGGAGGGACGGCAGGGGGACCCGCACCAGGCGGGAGCGCGGACCCCGACGGGGAGTGGCCGCTTACCCCATTGGGGGGAAGGACAGCGGCGGCAGCTGGACCCCGAACCCGGAGCGGGGAGTGGCGGGTTGGCCCGAACGACGAGGGTTCCAGCGACAGGGAGTACTGGGACTGCGTCCCGCCTGCGCCCGGAGTTTACAGATCGGGAGCCGGCGCAGGGGCCTGGGAGGGCACCGACGAGGCACCATAAGCGCCTGGACCGACGCCGGACACCAGCGGACCAGAACCCGGAAGGGAGGACCCCCAGGAGGACCCAGGTCGAAAGCCGGGATGCCAGCCGGCTAGGTTTCTCCCCCGGGCAAGGGATCCGGTGAGGAGCCTCACCGGGAAACCCCGGGCGAGGGCCGGGGTCTCGCCTACAGGGGATCCAAGGGGGCGTAAGGCCGGGGTGTTAAGGGGTGGCGGAGCCCCGCAACGTGACCGTCGGGGATCCCGGGCTACGGAGAATCAGGAGCCGTCCCACTGAACCTTACAACAAGTCGTGGCGGGCGAGAACCAGGGCGGGGACCTGATTACCTTACATCTGCTCCGGACCTAGGAGAATAGTACCACCCTTCCACCGTGACGCTGTTCCGAAGAGGGTGCTCCCTCCCCCTCCTCTAGCCCGACGGTCACAATGTTGAACAGTATGGGTCCCAGGACAGAGCCTTGAGGGACCCCACTGGTCACAGGGCACCACGATGAGTGACTGCCACCAATTACAACCCTCTGGGTCTGACCACGGAGCCAATTTCCCAGCCAGTGGATTGTGGTGGAGCCAAGGCCACAACTGGCCAGTTTGGCCAAGAGGTGATCATGGGATACCAGATCAAAAGCTTTTTTGAAGTCAAGATATATGACATCAATCTCTTCTCCCTCATCCAGGTGATAGGTCACCTGGTCATAGAAGGAAGTGAGATTGGTCAAACAAGATCTACCCGCAACAAACCCATGCTGGCTATCCCTTAGGATGTTAGCCTGGGCCAGTCCATCAAGGATGGCTTCCTTAATAAACTTTTCTTTGGAGCAGTCACACCCTTAGTCTAGAGACTTGTGACTGCCGCACATCAGCAACTTGTTACCAGAGGCCTGGTGAGCAGGGGCAGGACAGGGAGCTGTAGTTGTGAGTTGTCATTACAGAGCTAATGAGTCAGGACAGGCTTTTATCCCTGCTCTACGGGAGGTGGTGTGAGAGATCCTGGGATACTGGAGGACTTCAGCTTGGACAGCACCTCTGTGGGGAGTGACCACACCTTAGTTGAAATGGAGCTGGGCAGTGCAGATCAGAGAGACTCCTGCCCAGGAGTGGCATCATTTTGAGCCATATTATAAGTGCTTAAAACCACTTTAAGGTATGAATGTGCAGACAATCCAGGGGTTAAGAGCTCCAGGAGCTGCCCAAAATTACCATGTAATAAGGTCCTCATCAGAAAGCCTTAAGATGTTCATTGCAGTAATGACCAAAAACTGTGTGTTTTCCGTGTGAAGCAGAAAAAATGTCAAGATGTGACACGAGCTGATAATTTGTGATTTTGTTTTTAATTCATATTTATTACATCCAAAAACCAGTGGTTGCGATCCAAAAACTAAACTTAAAAAAATAACCACCTGTGCTACACAGGTAAAGGTTCAGTTTTACAGCAAAATTGCAAATAAAAGGACGCTGAAAAACATACAGTAACCTGTTTGGTGGGTGGATTTGTACGTGTCTATTTTACTTCTATAATGTAAGTATACATGCTCCGAACTCAGATTTGCTTAAGGGTCTTAGTCGTTAGGGACAGAGATTACCCATAAACTGGTTTAAGAAACTGGTTTAAGAACAGATGGTCAGTGCACATAAACCAGTTTAAAGATGACTGAAACTGGTTTGAGACAAACCTGGTTGAATGTAGTATCAGTCTTAGCTGATTTGGCTTAAACCGGTTTATGCAATGTCTGTCCCAGTGAGTCCAAAGTTCTGCAGTGAACAGGAGCCTGTTTTTCCAAACTCTGGAAAAGCTGTCAGGTCTTTCCAGAATCCACAGCCCTGACCTAAAATGGCCCAGGGACAAGCCTTCCTGTACCACAGATAAGCCTTCTCAATATCAGGCCATAATCTCTGAAAAGCGCTGCTGCTAGAACACGGAATGCACCCCAAATTCATGCATAGTGTATATGAAGCCCTATCTTCATGCAAGTTTTGAATGAATGCCTGTATGTACAGAACACAACCAGTGTCTGTCTTAGATCAAAGTAAAATTAACCCTTTCTAGGAAAGCAGAGTAAATGATGAAGGTACATAAGTATCATTCTCTATAAAAATATGGAAATATGTTTATATTGATGCTTCAGCAACGGGTAGGGTAAAATGCATAAACACAAGCATTTGGCTGTGGGGCCTTTCCTCCCTTCTCTTTGTCTATTACTAGTTAATTATTGCAACATTTTATTTCTCAAGCACCTTGTCTTTGTTGACAAGCAGCGGAAAGAAGTCCTGCAAGTACACTTTAGCAGGCAATTAGGAAGCTTGATAATTTAAAGATACAGATAATAAAGTTAGGATCTCAAAGTAAATTAGAGAGATTAAGACAAACATTTTGTGGTGGCAGAACTTTAAGTGGAATGCAGTGGATTTTCTGTTTTATTTCCTGGTAGCTGTCAAGATACAAAAAGAAGACATTTCTCATTGACTACTGTATTGGATGAATCACAAAACATAAACATGCTATTTATATCTCCACAGGAGACAAAAGAAGGGACTGTCTTAGTATGTCAGAAAAATAAGTATGTATAAGCAGGTGGAAGCTGCACTTCTGTTATGTAATGAGGTGGTAATAGTAATGTAGTATCTCCAGAAAGTTACAAATCAATAAATATAAATCTAAATAATATTCTTATCCAAGCTATTCTATTTTTTTTATTTATTACACTTTAGAGAGACACTGAAGTTACTTAGAAATATTCTAACAGTGCCTGTTGTAGATGGTGGTCACACACTCCTGAGTAGAAGTGTTTAATTGCAAACAGTGCTAGTGACTACCCATGATGAAATTTAGCATGTTTGTCTTCATTCTCAGAACTGCCACCCTAAAAACTGCACTTCCAGAAATGACACACATAAGCTGTTCAGCTGGAAATGCAATGATATAAACTCTCAAACTGCCTTTGTAGTGCAGGATACAGATCAAAGTAACTATGTGGGCATTTTAGAAGGTCAGGAAGCCATTTAACAACTTCCATATAATTTAGTTTTGCCATTCATTTTAGACAACTTTTTAAAAGTATTTGCCACATAAAAACATAGTACCATGTATTACAAAATGCTCCTGGTGCATTTTTCACTAAATATTTCTCACATGACACCTCATACAGCTACAGTGCCTCTAACCCTGGTCAGTGAGTAGTAGCACTGAAATGATGGAGAATAGAAGAAACTCTGTTTCCTATAGCAAGAACTGCTGAAGGGGTCCCGGTTGCTACTATTTGTCCTGGCATCCTGTTCATTTTGGAAAGACTCTTTGGGAGACTGTGCAGGAAGAAGTAGGGATTACAGCTGTAGAAGACCACAGCAGAGTTCAGTGAACTCAGAAACCCCTTTACCTAGTCCTAAACAGAAGCTGAAGTAATTACTGATGGATTGAGACAGAAACAGGCAGCACTTTTCAAGGGACTGGATACAGGTCTGACAAATGTATCCCAGGAGTCTAGGATTATACTACTTGCCATCTCCAGACTTAAAGTGATATTCAGTAATATGATAGTGTAAAAGACACCCACACCAGTGGATGGGGAACTGCCACCCCTGCCAAAGTTACCATACAAAGCTAATTTATTTCCCATTTCAGGTAGATTGTTGCTAGGTTTTCCTAAGCTGATGGCATGTTTTGTTTTTGGCCAAACAAGCTTTCTTGGTTTCAGAGACATATGCACTGCTTACCAATAGTAGAAAAGTATAATCTAATAAGGATGCCCAATAGAGGTATTTCTTGATGCCAGAAATTCTGGGTAGGTGCCCGACATGCTATTGTTAAAAGGGATCCCTCACCATTTAAATTGGGTCTTTCTTGCTGACAACACCTAGAAGATGACTTCTTATTAAGAACTCCTTAAAATTTTCAGGTTGGAAGGTTCTCAGGTTTCATCTAATCTGACCTCCAGTCCAGATGCAGGATGTACTAGTCCTTACGCACCCCAGACAGATGCCAGTCCTGACTTTTCTTGAAAAATTCCAGTGATGAAGATTGTTCAAAATCTCAGTGTTGGTTTACTTGACTCAACAGCTGAAATACTACTGGCTTCATCTGGAAATGTGAATATACATCTTTGTTCTCCTTTTAAAATAACCATTTAAATTGCTTGATACATTTGCTGCAGTATATAATTATGTCTGCTTGTTTTAGCAGTACATTGAGATTGTGAGATCTCTAGAACAAGGCCTGTAATCTTAAACTCTATCTGTACAATGTTTGGTAAAATGAAATTCTACCTAGTTCATGACTAGGGCTCCTACAGGCTACAAGAATACAAATAAATAGCGATTTTCTAATTTTTTTATCTTGCCTTGCCTAAAGAACCAGCAATCCTGGGGGAGGGTGAATTAGATTTTTTTTGTCCCCCTCCAACCCTTCATGTGGTCAAAATTGGTAGCTACATTTCAATATGAGTGTTGTAGGGTTGTTGGTTATAGTTGTGTTGATCTAAGGACATAGGCAGCAAGGTTGTTTGGGTAGATGTGATATCTTTCATAGTTCTTTTTATTATATTTTTTATTTTTATTATCTTTTATTATTATAATCTTTTATTACCTGAAGAAGGGTGTTTGTGCCTGAAAACTTGCAAAGAACTTTTTTCCAACTGTTTAGTTGGTCTAATAAAAGATATCACATCTAGCCAAACAACCTTGCCTTTCAATATCAGGAACACCTGTACAGCCCTGTTATCTTCGAAGTAAACCTCAGTTGCACCTGTGTCTGCACTGGGGCAATGGGTAACTGAGTGCACAGGCTAAGGGTAATGTGAACTCAGAGCAGCATCTGATCTGCAGAACTTACACTGGTCATAACGCAAGGTTTGGAAAGACGGTAACTTCTGCTGTGGCTGCCAAGATAAGTTTGTAGGCTTAACTTGCTGTGGTAAACTGAGCAAATTTTGTATGAACACACACACACACACACAGCTCCTAGTAGTTTACAGTACTATCTAGCCACTGTTAAATTTATATTTAATAAGCTGTATTTCATTGTGAATTAATTATATGCTCTAGGGTTGTATCAGCTTTCAGTTATGCTACTGCTTTTTATAGCATGAGTAGTACAAATGATCTCATTCTCTTAACTTGGTGATAATAATGGAATGCCTTTTATAACTTGAAAGACAGCTGCTTATTGATAGCGTGGTTAAAATTAACAGCCACATAAGAGGTTGCTACTGTGTGCCTTTCCTTATCTTGCAGTGGCAAATAGAATAAGATGGAAACAGGGCAAGGATTGCTATGAAAAAGGTCAACTGTAAAGCTGTCTGCATGCTCATTAAATCTTGAAAAATCAAGTTTTAATGTCTTGTTTCCAAACAAAGCTTAAGCAAGGTGTATAACACTTCAGAATTAGTCATTTCATCCCAAGCTAGAAAATTAAATAAATGAAAATACGATGTAGACTTCTACTCCTAGAACTAATATAAGTCAGGCAACAGGGATATAAAGGCCTGTGCACTATCTTCCAAAACTGCAGTCACTTTCTTCATGTGCACAGGCTAAGGGCATTCTGTTTGTCTCTAAGGGTGCCTGTACACCAGTGCAGAAGCTGGCTGGAGTGTGGTAATTCCTACACTCCAACCAGCCTCTCCATCTTGTGTATGAGTGTCCCTATGCTTCAAAATGGTAGCTTGTTTGACAAGCTTTAGTTCAAGTACCCCATATCCCTATATATGAGATGTTGTGGCACTTCAATTACAGCAGCTCTTCGAGTAAAGGCCACAAACCCCTTTTACAAGAATCTTTAGAATCCAGCAGTAGAAATGCCACTTAGTGATGATTCACTTTGGATATAAGCTCAACTGGTGAAAAAAGATGCATAACATATTACCAATCCTCACGTTAATGTGCTGGGCCTTTAATATACATCTCAAATAAAGAAACACTCATGGGTAAAAGTTTGCATTTGGCATAAGCTTCAGAATATTAATGAAATTGCATGTATACATTTCTCCCTTAAGATGTAAAGTGAGAATAAGATGGAAAAATATTTTCTCACATGAGCACAACAAAGATGTTAACTGTTCTAATACTAGAGCAAATATGTGTAAGTGATGTTTATTTATTTGTCTTGTTAAGTTGGACTTTCCCAGGGATATATATTAGGCCTGTGCGAAGTGGCTAGTATTTGCTTCAGATTCGAAGCTCCAAATCAGCCAGGCCTATCCCCTGCTCTCTCTCCCAGCCCGGCTGCACCTCCTGCCCCAGCTCCCAGCACTAGTTAAAAAAAAAGCCCTGACTCAGTGGGTGCTGCCCCCCATTGCCCCACGCTGCATGGAGGCCTCTGCATGAGTCTCCCAATCCCTCCTCCCCTGCTCCAGCCTTCCCCATGGCTTCCCTGCCCTTTGCGGCTCTGGCCCTCTAAGAAAAAAAAGCGAAGAAATCCTGGACTCACCTTTTCTGCCAGGCGGGGCGATTCCTACTTCCCCCTTTGCCATGTGGAGGGCTCTGCATGAGCCCCCCAAACCCCTGAAGTTGCTGCAGGAGCGGAGAGTCCCAGGGCTTTTTTTGTTTTTTTTTCTTAAAGGGACAGAGCTGGCACAGGTAGGGCACCTGTTGGGGGGCTGGGGGAGCAGGGGAGGTCATGGGGCTTGTGCAGAGCCCCCCACGCAGGATGGGGCAGTGGCGGGCAGCAGAGATTGCCGCCGCACCTGGCA
The DNA here is from genome assembly GCF_052110815.1 of Crocodylus siamensis. Taxonomy (NCBI): domain Eukaryota; kingdom Metazoa; phylum Chordata; order Crocodylia; family Crocodylidae; genus Crocodylus; species Crocodylus siamensis. Next base: position 66,669,593 of record NC_143396.1, read on the forward strand.
GCGCCTGGTAAGCACTGGGGCTTTTTTTTTTAAATGCCGGGAGCTGGGGCAGGTGGGACACCCTTGGGAGGGCTGGGGGGAGCAGGCAGGGGATGGGGCCTGGCAGGGGTCCCTCTCTAGCCTCCCTTCCCCCGTCCCTAGTACTTACCAGCTTGGAATCCGGCTGCAGCTCCCTGCTGCAGCCACTGGGGATTGCCTGAATCATCAAAGCTCTCTGAATCTTTTCCAAAGATTCAGAGAGCTTTGAATCGATTTGGACCTTTTAATTAGTCCGGATTTGATTCGGAGTCAGAGATTCAGCCACAGAATCGAGCTGAATCTCCTCCAAATCAAACCACCACTCAAAGCTTCGCGCAGACCTAATACTTGATATTAAGACCATTTTCTGATATGTACCTACAATGTGTTTTTTGTGAAAGTTCCTTTGTTCTATTACTGTAGTGTCTGAATTGGTGAAAGGTAACTCTAACAATGCTCTTCCTGGATGACTGAGGGGAGCGAGCTAATTGGAACAGTTAGAGGTGAAGGTAAAAGATTATTCATTTCCTTTTCTTTCCTCCTGCAAAGCTGAAGGAGAGAAATTATAGAAGAGGTTAACAGTGCATATCAATTAGGAGAATTTAGTGTTAAAGAGGAAACTTGAGACGACAAGGAAAGAATTTCATTGGGGAAGTGCGGTTATGACAATTACTAACCTCCAGGCTCAGGAGTTTTGAACATTAAAGGACAAATTAGATTTTTTTGTAATACTTTCCTTTAAAACTTCTTTCAGATGCTGACTTATCAACATATGTTCAGTTTTTATGTATTGAGTAGAGTAGTTGCCAAACTGAAACACCCACCTAGCACAACCAAATGCTAGATCTAATTCTGGAATCTGCTGTAGGTGGGAATACTGGAGTTGGATGAGGCTTCCTGAGTTGTTTTTTTCACCTGCCTCTCTACAAATGTAGCAAAGACAAATGCGAACTTGCATGCTGCTTACTTTTATCTAAAGACCTTAAACGAGAGCCTTGTTCCCTAAGGTGTAAAATAGAAATTATATTTAAAAAGTTGGAGGTAGGTCCTTACCTATCTGAAGCACACTAAAACATCTGTAATTTGTTTAAGGGGCGACCTCACTGACATTGTTTCCAATACGTACATTTGACTCTAGATTCTATCCTACTTAATGTCTCAGAATTTAGCAAAGATTTAGTCTCTCTCAAATACATGTTTAATGTTGTTTTCACACTGAAATTACAAAACAGCAGCTGTTCGTTGGTATGCACAAAGCATATCTAAATGTCCTTGACCTAGAACATGTCCCAGTAGATTTGAAGATCACCCGTCCTCCAAGAGCCAAAGAAAAAGTATGGCTATCAAACAGTGTTAAAAAGGGCTATCAAAAGATGGCTATCAAAGGATGTTAAGAGAGCAAGGCAAGAAAATCCTTTTGCTTTTAGCTTACTAAAAAGCTTGAGAAGAAATTGCTATTCCTCAGGCATTTCAAATCGTTTACAGATAACATTAGTCCACTTTCAACAAGTGAGTGCTCCTGGACAACCAATTGTTTATCACGATGTCTTCCAAATTCAGCCATTAATAATAGTTCTTATCTAATAAAGCATTTAACAATTTGTCTAAGTACCTTTATTTTTAGTTCTTTCCTTGACCTTTAAAAGTAAAATCCTAGACTTTCAATCTAATTTCTAAACTCTGATATTCCTGTCTCTTGTTTGATAAATCAGGCTTCTACCATTTTTGGTACCACTTTTTTGTTGTTTTTTCACTAAAAGCCTTTTGCTTTGCCTATACGTAATCATCTGTATGTACCCCTGCTCTCTAATGGAATGTGTGTCAGACCAGTTCAAATGTGAATAATTATGTCAGCCCCATACAGGTATTACAGGCATACTATAGCAGCTCATTTCTTTGCTTCAGGTGGTCAGTGGCTAGCTATAGGCTTTTTTGGAGCAGAAGGTTTTGAACTGTCTCTAGTGTTAATTGAAGTCTTGTGCACTTGCAATATTTGGAATAATTCATGATCATAACTCCTATGATCATAGAATCATGTGTCACTTATCACGCTACTTTCCACATGTTGCAGAAGGACAGCCTTCCAAATCTGTAGTCCTGCAATGATCCTTCGTATGTGGGCTTTCATAGTTGGCTTGGCAGAAAGTAACTGAGTTTTGCATAGTGTTCAAAACTCAGGTTGGCATGATTATGCTCTTGGAACTGAAAAGACCCAACAGACTGCCAAAAGACTGCAGACAGTCTAGGCAGAAGGTTTATTACCACTGAACATACCTTCACTAGATGTGAATGTGCCTTAATTCTGTATAGTAACAACTTCAGAAACTTATTATGAGAACAATTTGTACTGGAATCTAATTGTTATTTGAGACAAGGGAGCCTTCTTAGCGGATATTTACTTGAAAACTTGATTGTATGTTTACTTGATTAAAAATACAGATTAAGATGAATTTTGAATGCTGCTCAGAGCAACCATGTTATCAAGTAGTATATTGTGATTCAATTTGGCAACACATGAATTTGGGGGGAAAATAAAATTAAAAAGTGAACATTTAAGGTATAGCGAAGTATGTACAATATATATAATATAAATTAAAACATGAAGTTTACACGTAGAAGTATGTTTGTGGGTATGGCATTCAGGAGACCCACAGCACCATCCTGAGGTTGGTCTTTGTCTGCCTTTAATCCCTGATGTTCTTAATACTAAAGACAAAGCTGCAGCTTTATGGGCTCTTCTCATTGAATCATAAGGCTTAAGTCATTTAGTGGTCACAGTCCAGTAAGTCTTCATCAAAGCAAAAAATCATGTGGTACTAGAGAATAAGATGCTACTATAAAAACTTGCTTTCAAGTTTGCCAGCTTCTTCAGAGCAAATAAAGCTCTGAAAAGAAAATACTGATAAGTGAGCCTGTGAGATAAGATGGTCCTCACTGTCCTTGCACTGAAATGCTATGGCCAGAACCCAAGAGAACAGAACAAAGGGTACCATTGAAAACCTGAAAACATTTTAAAGCAATTAGAACAGGTAGTTACTGAGCATACATAGTAATTTCATATCTATTTGAAGCATGCCCTCTATCATCATGGTATATGCGCCTCTCTGTCTTTTAATGAGTTTAGCCTCAAAATAGTACTTTCCTACATCACAACAATATCCACTTTTTACACATGTAGAATAAGCACAGAATTGCCCAAGATCACCAAAAAAATTTGTGACTGAACACAGATCCCTAGAGATTTACACTAGTGCCTGTATTGGGCTAGGGCTGCCTAATTACTGGGCTGTGCGTGCCTTTTAAGATAACATATATAATATGCTGATCCCAGATCATCCCTTGTTTCATCTACACACACACATTCTTGTCTTTTCCATCATCTGGTATTATAAATGCTTACATTCAAAAATCTACTCCACCACAGGCAGGCTCTCACACCTGCACAGCTACATCTCTGCCTCATAAGCAGGGATTCTGGTTTTCCCTGAAGAAAATTGCAAATTCTATGATAAAACCCCCAAAATCTATGATTAAAATGAAAGGCCTCTCACACCCCTCCACAGCCCCTTGGCCCTGCTGGTCCCCCTCAATCCCCCAGCCATGCTGGAGGGGCCCCCAGCTTCCACGGCTATGGGACCAGGGACCCAGGTCCACAGCCCCTGCCTCCAGCAGGAGGCAGTAACTGTTGCGGTGGAGCAGAGCTCAGCTCCTGCAACCTGCTGCTTGCCTGCTGCAGGCTCAGATGAGGGGGTGGGGCCAGCTCTCTGGCACTGCATGCACTCCCAGGGGGGCAGAGGGGGATCCATGCCCCCCAGATTTGTGTGCAGGGTGGCTGTGGGGCAGGGTGTGGGGCAGGATATGAAATTACTGAGGCATTTGTTATGTATGCTCAGTAGCTACCTGTTCTAACTGCTTTAATATGTTTTGAGGTTTTCAGTGTTACCCTTTGTTCTGTTCCCTTGAGCTCTGGCCATAGCATTTCAGTGCAGGGACAGTGAGGACCATGTTATCTCACAGGTTCATTTATCAGTATTCTCTTTTCCAAGCTTTATTTGCTCTGAAGGAGATGGCATATAGTATGCCTGTGCTACAGTATGCCCAGGCTTCCTGCCCTGCCGTCCTCTCCCAGGGCCTCCACAGCCTGGCAGGTGTGACCCAGTGCTGCAGAGCATAGCAATGCCACGTGGGGAAGCTGCTTGCCTCTGCGAGCTCCACAGAGCTGGGTACACCTCGCCAGGGCAGCACAGAGCTTGCAGCAGCAAGGAGATCCCTGTGTGGCTCCACTGTTCCCTGCAGTGCTGTGTCACACCTGCCAAGCTGTGGAGGCTCCCAGAGGAAGGCAGCAGCGCAAGAGCCCAACCCTGCAGCAGCCAGCCCACATCCGTCCTGTGCACAGATCTGGGAGACACAGGTACACCCTTCACCCTGGGAGTGTGTACAGGCATACCTCGTTTTATTGCGTTTCACTTTATTGCGCTTCGCAGATATTGCGTTTTTTACAAATTGAAGGTTTGTGGCAACCCTGTGTCGAGCAAGTCTATCGGCGCCATTTTTCCATCGGCACCATTTTTCCAACAGCATTTGCTCACTTCGTGTCTCTGTGTCACATTTTGGTAATTCTCGCAATATTTCAAACTTTTTCATTATTATTATATTTGTTATGGTGATCTGTGATCTTTGCGAGGATTGACTCCAATTTTGAAAGAAGTTCTACTGTGGGTAAAATGCTATCAAACAGCATCGCATGCTACAGAGAAATCTTTCGTGAAAGGAAGAGTCAATCGATGCAGCAAACTTCATTGTTGTCTTATTTTAAGAAATTGCCACAGCCACTCCAACCTTCAGCAACCACCACCCTGATCAGTCAGCAGCCATCAACATCGAGTCAAGACCCTCCACCAGCAAAAAGATTACGACTCGCTGAAGGCTCAGATGAGGGTTAGCATTTTTTATTTCATAGATTTCATAGACATTAGGGCTGGAAGGGACCTCGGGAGATCATCGAGTCCAGCCCCCTGCCCAAAGGGCAGGAAGTCAGCTGGGGTCATAGGATCCCAGCAAGATAAGCATCCAATTTACTCTTGAAGGTGTTCAATGTAGGCGCTTGAACCACCTCCGCTGGCAGACTGTTCCAGACCTTGGGGGCTCGGACAGTAAAGAAATTCTTCCTTATGTCCAGCCTGAAATGGTCTTGCAGGAGTCTGTGACCGTTTGACCTCGTCATCCCTTGGGGTGCTCTGGTGAACAGACGTTCCCCCAGATCCTGGTGTTCACCCCTGATAAACTTATAGGTGGCCATCAGATCACCCCTGAGCCTGCGCTTTTCCAGGCTAAAGAGTCCCGTGGCTCTCAGCCTGTCATCGTAAGATCTGTTTTCCTGACCTCTGATCATGCGCGTGGCTCTCCTCTGGACTCTCTCAAGCTTCTCCACATCCTTTTTGAATTGTGGAGCCCAAAACTGGACGCAGTACTCCAGCTGCAATAAAGTATTTTTTAGTTAAGGTATGTACATTGGTTTTTTAGACATAATGCTGTTGCACATTTAATAGACTGCAGTATAGTGTAAACATAACTTTTATATGCATTGGGAAACCAAAAATTTCATGTGACTTGCTTTATTGCAATATTAGCTTTATTGCGGTGGTCTGGAACCGAACTCGCAATATCTCCGAGGTATGCCTGTACAGTGGTGGGGCCCTGCCCCCTGGACAAGCTGCCTACAGCCCTGTCTTGCGCCCTGCCAGGTCCCTGTGGCTGTGCATTGCGGCCCCAGGCCCCAACCCCAAGCTTACCACCTGGCTGGGCATCAGCCCCAGCCCTGCCCAACCCCCTCCTTTTCTATGGAGGCCTCAATTCCCCCCTCCTCACACCTCCACTTACCTGCAGGAGCTGCTTTCCAGGCTGCCTTGGGCTACGCACATGTACACGCACATTGTGCCCCCTGCCTGACCACCCTGCTCCCGCTCCCTCCTAGCCTCCTGCAGGCTGGAACTCTGCCAGCCTCCAGAGAGCTCTTTGCAAAACTCCTAATTCTGCAGGTTTCTCCATTAAAATGAAAAATCCTTATTTTCCTCTGGCAAAGGGGAAAATCCATGTTTTTCTCAGTTTTCCCCATGGAAAACAGAAAACCCAGATCCCTTCGCGTAAGCATGTGTGTCTATCCAACACTCCCAAAATGAGCAGTTAAAGTTAACTGTGTGTGCGCACGCCCTAGATACAGCTGGAGGCAATATGCCTGTTGCAGTAAAAGCTAGCATGCTAGTAGTGCATGAACTCTGACATACTTTCCTTTGTGGTTCCTATAGCATACATTCTTCTCTCTCATATCCTATATATGCATCCACTTTCTGAAGCTCAGCAGTCACTCTATTTTCTAGGCTTGATTTTAATTTTAAAGACCTACTCTGCTTCTGAGAAGCAACGCATTTTGAGATTAGAAGGAAAACTTTAATGTATATTGAGCAGTACTGGAAGGAAATTATCTGACTGACTGCAAAATACTGTTCTCAAAATGCAAGAAAAATTGCAGAATAGGTACAAAGAAAGTATTAAGAAAAATGAGGAATAGGGATGGAAGGTGTAAGAAAGTGAGGACAGCTGAAAAGCAGAAAAGAAATCATCAGAAGGAGAAGAGGTGCATAAGGGAAGGGAAGAATATATTAAAGACTACTAAGATAAATTCAACATTTCTCAAATTGGCTGGGCCTGATTAAATAAATTACTCAGGGAATTGTATGAAGTAGGCTCACCCATTAACAATTATATTTTTGAGAACTTGTGGAGGGTGTGTGAAATTACAGAAGACTGCAAATAGGCAAAGACATACAGCCTAATCTTTTTTAAAAGGGGAGGAAAGGAAAGGAATACCCAAAGACCTATGTATTAGCCAGTTTGGCTTAGGCCCAGGAATACATGTGAACCCGTTTTGGATTGCCATGTGATCCCAAGACTGGGACCAGCAATCCCACGCAATTGGTTCAAGACTCCCATGCAGTCCCAGAGCTGAGACTGACAGTCAGTTGACTGTTGGTCCCAGCTGCAGAAGTATATACAATTACCAGCCACAGAACTGGTAATCAGTTGATGGTTGGTCCTTACTCTGGGATTATACCCAGACTCCCATGTAGTCTCTCAAGTATGGGACTAACAGTCAGTTGATTATTCATCCTAGCCCTGGGACCACACTGGGGCTGGTTCAAGACTCTGGTGCAGTCCTGGAGCTGAGACCAACAATCAGCTGATTTTTCATTCCCAGTCAGTCCTAGAAATACACCAGAGTCTAGAGGCAGTTCTGATTACCCTGGCACATTTCAATTGAAAGTGCAATGGAAACCAACCACATTAAAATGTTATGCAACTTTTGTGAAATAGTTTTGTGGCTATGTTCCCATTTTGTTGTGCCATGAATTCCTTGAAAATGTGACAGGGTTACTATTTATGGCACTACAAGCAAGTTAATCAAATATTAATTCTAACATATGGCAGGAGCCTCTTGACTGTTTCTACCTCTTTAAATAAAAATTTTAACTTTCAGCAACATGTGCTATTACATATCTTTAAAGAAATAATGATTTCTAAAATGTTTTGATTGAAGCACTATAAAAATGAAAAGTTCTTAATTTCAATCAGTGAGGTAAAGAGTATAGACTAGAGTTAAAAAGGTTTTTGTGAACATAGGAGCACTTCTTTTTGCCAGTATCCATTTTATCAGCTCTGTGAATTACCTTTTTAAAACCAAAACAAACTTTCAGACAATATAAGAAGGGTTTTTCTAAGAGAACTTACTGGAACAGAGCTTGGCAAGCTTTGGTCTGCATGCTGGATCCAGCCTGCCAGGTGATATCATCCAGTCTGTAAAGCCTGCGTATAGACAGGATTTCAACAGTAGGGCAATTCAGCAGCATCTTGACCATGCAGACTTCTGCAGCATATTGCATAGGCATCAGTGGCAATGGTAGGCAGAAGAGCTTGCACTAAGCTGTTTTATTTCAGAAGTTTATTTGGTATCCACTAGAGGTTTATTTGGTATCCACTTGGAATAAATTCTGCCCTCAAACCTACTGATATGCAACACTGGTCCAAATTCTTCTTCAAGCAGCAGGAAAATTTGCAGTTTATTATAAGGAATTTTCACTTCTGATATACCCTTTTGGCAAACTTCCTCTCACTGAAAAGGAAAAAAAACCCCCCACCATTCCCTTGCTACTTCTCAAGGCTGTAAATCATGCTTTTCATATCACATTCCCTATGGTGATTCTAATAATAAAATATTCACATTCCATGATTTTTCATTTACATTTACTTCAGGGATTCACAAACTTCCTCTTAAGATTAAATTAAAAATGTGATAGTCTATATCCATGAGTAAAAGTAATAAGTAGTTATGGTTTCAACTTCTAATTCAGAGGCAGTATAATTTCATAATGAAATACGTGTTGCTGCAGCTGTTTAAAAATAATCCAGACAATGAAAGAAGACATTGTACTAGCATTATTCCTTCTGAGATTGACCTTTTATAACACACTGATTTCCTTGATATAGTAGCACCAAAATTTCAGAAGAAAACCATTAATGTGACAATATGGTAAGTGGTGGGGTAAGGTTCTTTGAGGACTTTTTTTAATCCTGCAGATAGAAGAAAACTGCCATTAATTTTCACTTGCTCTTTTTCTTCATGGTTCTCTAGTTCCTCTGGACAGCTAAATCAAGATACTGCTAAATAAAATCAGTTGCTAAGAATTGCTTTTTACATGTTCAGTAGTTTATACTGACATTTGGCTATGATGGTTTTGTTTTCCTCTCTTTCTTTAGCTGTCACTCCAGTCTAAGTTTTACAAGCTGATTTTTATTCTGGCAAATCCTTACTATTGTATTACCTACAGGGCTATATCATGTCCTTATGAAACCATGGTATGAAATCACAGTATGCTAGACTTTCCAAATTGCCCCTGCTGTGTTGTGATACTTGTAAAGGAAAAAGACTTCTCACACTTCTGCAAAGAGTTGCTACAAATGGGGGAAAAAAATCACACAAGCCCCACTATTCAGCATGATTACCTTTTGTATCCCATTCCTCTGTATCTGTAGTTTGATAACACAAGAAATCTACCCCGGTATGAAGTATAGTTTGTACATAGGTGTGTTCTCTGATCATCCAGCCTCCTAACAATACTAAGTAGATTACCTTTCAAGCAAATGGCAGGAGATAAACAAGACTACAGATGTTAATTCTCGACTGGTGGGCAAAATGCCAGAACCTTTTTGGTGGGGAGCTCTCCTCCCTAAACCTTTGGTGAAATTTCCAAGTACAGCTTACTTATCTTCACAACAGTGTCAGGCAAAGGGAAATGGCTCGCTGCTACAAGACATCTTCAAAGCTTCATTTGAAGCTTTAGAAAACTTCAAAAGTTTGGCCTTGTAGCAACTGAAGTACAGAGGTGGCTGCATTAAGGAGAAAATTGCTGTTTTATGCTGCCAGGGGAACCCATCTCCCCGTGCCCCCCAACCAACGAGTTTTTGGAGGAGAGGTTTTGGCTGTTACTATGCAACTTCTTCTGCCAGCTGTCCCCTGCTATCTCCTTTGGCTCTGAAGACTTTAGAAAGCATTTTAGGGTGGCTAAGACCACAAGGCACCATACAAAAACAAATGATACTGACCTTTGGACAGAGCTGGACCTGTGCAAGTGGGTGGATGCCAGTTCAGGCTGGAAGGTGGGTGGCTTAGACTAGAAACAGAGGCAGGGCAAAAGGAAAAATTACATTCATTGGTATTTCCTACACTCAGACCTTGAAGAAGAAAGCCTGTTTCCTTATTGTTCTGGGTCTGTATTATATTCAAAACTTCAGGAAGCATTCGGGATATGACTTGTCAAATGCCAACCAGAAGGAAACCACTGAACTTTGTGAGGCGGTTTTAGTTCTGTGTTTCATCCATAGTAACTTTAGCTCTACTCCCCCATACTCTTGCCTAGGCATACACATCTAAGGTCTTGGTGTGATTGTCACAGGACTTAGTAAGGAGGCCGAGACAACAACCAAGGCATCCAGGCGTCCCATTCAGGGACAGCCTGCTTGCTTGCTTGTTTGCTTCTCTTGAGGAAGGTCCTAGAAAATATGGGCCAAAAAAGCCATGCCCAACCTAATCTATCCTGGCCAAAATGAAATAAAGCAACTCACATATTAGAAACTTGTAGCAAGCTGTGTCACTCTAGAAATGGGCTAATCAGGCACCTGACTAGACCACTTATGTTTACATCATTATCCAGAGGATATACAGTTGCTTATAAATACTATCTTGTAGGAATAGTAAATAATTTCAAAAACAGAAAATCATCTCTGAAGGTAGGGACAGAAGTTACACATAAACCAGTTTAAGTGATCAGAAACTGGTTTAAACTTGTAACAGAGCAGAAGTTCAGTGCACATAAACCAGTTTCAAAATGGCTGAAACTGATTTAAGGTAAACCTGAGTGAATGTAGTATCAGACTTAACTGATTTAGGTTAAACTGATTTATGAAACTTCTGTCCCAGACCTCTTTCTGGTTCAAGTTAAATCACAGTCCCCCAGCTTCTCAGGATACTTTGCAGCCCTGGGGTGGGCTGTGCTGCCTGCTTCAGAGAGCAGTTGGCCATGCCCCTCTCTTGCCTAGCCGGAGTGGTAAGGGCTGGCTTACAAGGGGGTGGGAAACCTGGCTGGGGACCGCAGCTGGGTCTGAGTGGGGGGAGGCTTAGGACGACTTTTCTCCACTGAACCAGAGGAGATGAGGGCATGAGCAGGCAAGCTCAGGTGGAATGAAGTGAGGGGGATTTAAACCCTTTTCCCACCCACACAGGATCCCAGCCAGGGTCTGCTTGGCAGTGGGGCTGGCAGGAGACCAGCGACTCCACCCCCTCAGAGACTGGGACAAGCAGTTGATAGGGGGAGGGGGCGTAATTCCCCTCAGCTCCCCCAGGCCATGAGGGAGGGGGAAGAGGATGGGAAACCAGGGCTGGAGGCACTGGTCCCCTGCCACCCATGAGCACAAGACCAAGTCCTGCAGGACCAGACTGAGAGGTGGGAAGTGTTAGCAAAGACCTGGCACAATCATCACATGTATGTGCTGGAGACAGAGCTAAGGGAACAGGACAGAGTCCCAGACTGCTTGGGCTGATATGACCAAAGAAAGCAGAGAACTACGTTTACGTTACAAAGCAGAACCTGTACAAGGTGGGAGACTGGAATATCTAAGCAGAAACAAAAGACACTGACTGCATGAGAGTCCTGCCAAAGGTGCTAGGGGTGACAAGCATACTAATGTCAAGGCATTCAAGGGGGAGAAAGGGGTGCAAGTACATCTGTAAAACCCAAGTAGAGATGAGGCCTGTGGGATCTTCACTTCAATGCCTAAGACCACCTACTAATTCCCCAAGAAGGATTTTCTGAATACCTGGCTGTAAGAAGATACTCTGTCCTTAGGATTACGTAAGACTTATGAAAGGTTTTCTCTTGTCTTTTTGGTTTATTACTGTCTATTTTAAGTTAGACTAAGTTGTGTGTGTCTCACTGTGTCTTATTGAGCTGTATCTTAGCTTCGGTGCAGATTTTTGGTTGTTCTTCGTTGTGTGCTTGAGGTTGCAAACTGCTGTGTTCAATACATGCTCACTTCAAAGAAAGGATCATTTTTGTTCAAGCTTTTATGAATTTAATGCCACTACCTTTTTCTCCACCCACCCTCTCCTTATCCTGACAGGCGCTGGCCTCTTTCCCTCACCCCAAGTGGACAGGAGGGCAGGAAGAAGCCTGGCAGGCAGTGCCTTCTCACCAAGGCAGACCCGGCCAGGGACAGGATTTAACCCCCACCCTGCAGCATGCTATCCTGGGCTTGGGCCTGGCCATGCCCCCTCTGCTTGAGCAGGAAGGGGGGAATAGCCCTTTTGGCAATAGCTGGCAGGCTGGGAGCTGTGCTGTGCTGCCCGGCTTCTGGACTGTGCCACTGCAGGCATGTCACTGCATTCCTGAATCAAAAGTGAATGTCTGTTGTGGAAGAGCCGGCGTGAACGTCCCTGCTTACGGCACCGTCTCCTCTCGCCTCAACGCCCCTCTCTCCGATTGGTGAAGGGGCTGGTCTCCAAGCGGCGTACACCGGAACCGCCTGCCACAACTTTGATGATTAATAGGTTCAGTGAATTCCTCCGGTGTTCACTCGGCTAAGAACGAGACGGCCAATTTTTTTCCCACTACCCCTTCGTGGGGGGGGAGTGGTCCGAGAGGGCTCCTTCCTCCCCTACACCCTCGCCCGAGCCTCCGGGTCAGTTGATACCCAGTCTCTCCACACCCACACTCCTTCAACTGAATAGGGTGTGAGCTAATGTCCGAGCTCCGTGAGCCCCGAAGCCTCCCCGTCCGGGGGGAGTCCTCAAGAATGTCCTAGCGAGAACCAGATCTCGGTGGCCCCTGGTCCGCCGATCCGCTTGAGCCCCTACCAGTCTCTGCCACCGGGCTCTTCCTACGTCTACCCGGGAGGCTTCCTCTCTCCTGTAGGAGGTACCTTCTGAGTCAGGATGGGCTGGGTCTCACCCACTGCCTTAATGGGTCCGTGGGCTATCACTCTAGCCCGCCGAGTCGGGTCCACCGACTCCCCCCCACAGTCTCTCCGCTACTCGGGGCTAGAGCCCCCGTTGCCTTGCCCCTTCCGGGGCCTTACCCCTGCCCCAGAACGTTCGGGGCCTCCTGTTGAATCCCAGCCGGCCGTCCTCTCCAGCACCAGCGCTTCCGGTCCTGCCACTCCTGGAGTCCGGGCTGGTTTTTAAATCCGCCGGCTTTTCTTCCCACCTGCAAGGAGTGGGTGAATGCTCCGCCTCCCCGGGCTTCCGCCGGGCAGCTGCCACCACTCCTTCCGCCCCTCTGGTCTCCGCATTCCCCCGCCGCGGTTCCCGGAGTTGCGGGCGCACGGCCGCCACAGAACCCTCCGCCCCGCAGGTCTCAGATCTCCCCGGCTGCTTCTCCCGAAGGGGTGAGCGGGCGATCGGCGCTGGGCTTTCTGATCCCGGGGTCCCAGGGTGTGCTGGCCCCTTGGCCCTCGCACACTGTTCACTTGCTTCTCAGTTTAATCTCTGCATCTTAGACTAACCGACAAAGACTGAATTTATTCAGCCTCAGGCTTTTTGACTGTCTGTACTTATCCTGAGAGACCTTGTGTGAATTTCCATTACTTTTAATCTAAGCCAGACCTGTCCAACTGGTGACCCATGGGTTGCATATGGCCTATGGCTCAGGTTGTGGTCCCCATGCTCTTGCCTGGCCACTTCAACTCCACATTGCTCCAACTGCAATAGCTGGAGTCTCTGAGCTTCCATTCCCTGCCTCTGTGCCTGAAGCAAAGGTGACATGGTGCAAGAGGAGGGTGAGGCACTGTGGGAGATGGGGAGTAGTGCATCCTCATGGGTGCGCAGCAGGGTGTCCATACAGTGTGTGGCCTTAGAGACCGGTGGCTCATCCTCATGCAGCCCACATGCAGTCCTTTTAAGTTGGACAGCCCTGATCGAAGCAGTAGATGAATTTTTATTTTTAAAAAATCTTCAAATATGTGTCCCCATAGCAATGCTTAACACTGTAATCATAAGTTTTGGGTTTAGCCTGTGGAAAGCAAAACAATCCTGGCAATCTTTTAGTGTTGCAGTGGTAACTTGCAATGAAGGGAAAGTGCCTTTTAGTCCTAATTTTTTATTGGGGGGGGGGGTGAGTAACTAATTTAATCAGATGGCTCAAGAAGAGACACACAAGCTTGTAATTGGTCATGCTGTAATAAACTTCTACATACCTGTTTTAGTCATGTACAAGTAACCCACTTTTAATTAGCTACATGCTTGACTTCTGGAACAGGAACATAGATTTAAAATGGAAATAGCAATCACTGAGAGGTGATGTGGACTGATCAAGAAGCAGGACCAGGTATTCATGATTGCCTGCTGGCATCTTTTATAATGGCCCTGGACAAATCCCTGTTCCATTTTCCTTTATCAGCCAAGTGGAAATAATGGTTATTTGCCTTCCTCACAGGACTGTTTTGAGGAGTATTATTGGACCTTGAAGATGCAATCTTCCTATAAGAAGTGTTCTAGGAGTGTTCTCAAAGTCTTTGCCCAACTTTAAGTACCAATTTTATATTTAGTTTACTAAATAAGTGACCTGACTGTATCGGATGCTGTGTGTCCACCACCCTCTATGCACTGAAGGCAGGAGGAATAGAACAAAAAATCTAAATTAAAGTTCAGTGCCTACAGTAAATGTCAAAGGTTGAAATGACTAGCTTACAGTATAATGCATATGTATGCATATTAGAAAAGCCCCCCATACACACACTTCATTTGCATCCTATTGAAGCCTTCAGAGATCTTGCTGATAAACACAGCATCTATAATTCTGTCAGGTTTTCCAGGACTTTTTATGGTGTAATTCTTGCAGCTGTCAACAGCAGCTTTTGCAATACCATAAGTGTCACAAAAACCTTGTGCTGTTACCACACATTATCATCTCCTCCCCAAGCATTCTCCTGCCATATAATTTAAAAAATGTTGTTTTCCACTATGTTTTAGCTCAAAAGTCTGTTCTCCTTTTTTCTGTTTTAACTTGAATAGAAATTAAGCTGTTCAAATATATACACCACTATCAATATTTCTTCCTGTCCTGCTTCATGATCCCCTGTGAAAAGCACCAGATGGAACAAATTCATCTTTTCTCAGACACATTCAGCAGAACTTAAATAACAGGCTGCTAATTTACTATTTTTATGGGTTAAATGAGAGGCCTGCCTCATGACAGTGGTGCATGCTGTGCCACTGTCTTGTTCTAAAATAAGCAGAAAAGCATTTAAGAGACTGAGAAAATAGTCATGGAGCCAGTGATGGGAGTTTAATTATGCATAGGTCTTTAATATCTTCTGAGTCAAATGTACTTATCCCATAGAAAGGTAGCATCTTGGGTGATGTAGTGCTAGATATGTTGAACACAGTTTGTTGCAAATGAAAAATGATATAAGCATATTGTTAAATGTGCCTGTGCAATTATTGAGCTCTTCATTTGAAAAATTATTTGATTCTCAAGTGAACAGAAATAAGAAAAGAAGGTGCAGTGCTCCAAGAAGGGATACTGCCTTGCAAATTGCAATGTGTTAACTTTGAGCAAAAAGTTTACTGTGTTCTTTGAAGCTTGAACAGGTCTATCTGTTATTACTAGGCAAGAAAAGGACTGAAACTGTGTACTGTAACTGCTAGTTTAAATTGGATAGTGATGTTACTCCATAAACACTTTGCTATCTTAAATTTTGCTAATCAAAATAGCGTGTTTTCAGAAGGCAGACTTGATACTTTCCAGCAAAGTGTTCCTAGAAATGTGGGGTTACAAAACACTTGAGGGGGTGAACAGTTTGAATACCAGTATACTTGCCATCAGTTTCTTCATCACTCTGGAAGGATCACTTTTCAAGAGTACTACTTAACATTTCATTCCTTGAACCTCTTTTCAAGTGCCTGCTTATTCCTGGATATGCCACCCCACAGATATATAGCGGCACAGGACCGGCTGTACTTATTACATGCAGTCATTCCATATTGTTTAGGTCACAGTATTGCATGCATTAATAGGTAAAGGTACTCGGCATGTCCTCACCTCAAAAAACATTACTGTTACAAATCTTAACACTTGAATATATATATACACACAATGAAGCCTACTGTGACCTGCTCTCCCCACTCTAGCATGAGAGCTGACTTTAAAATATAAAGGGTTGCAATCTATTACAATTTAATGTGTATTAAATTTAAATACAGACAAGATCCCAGAAAAAAACCCTATTTTTAAATGGTCAACATTTAAAATAAAATAAAAAAGATAGAATAACACAAACAGTTGACAGGGAATATATTGTCCACAGTCAAAAAAAATAATTGAGGCGGGCTGCATTAACACATTTCAGATAAAGACACACGCTCCATGCATAGATAAATGACAGTAATGTAACTAAGGGTGGGCAAGTGGAGCAACCAACCCTGGACACAGATTTAGAGGGGGCACTAGAATGGTGGCCCGCAGGGATTGTTGCAGCCGTTGTGTGGGGAGTCTGGCCTGCAGCAGGCTGAGCCTGCCATGACAGCAGCAGCCCTGAGCACCTGCTGGGGTCATCTGCTGCAGCTATCAAATAGTGACCCTACACCACAGTAACCACAAACCTGAGCCACTGCCACAACTGCTGCTGCAGCCAGGATTCAGTGACTCCACGCCACAGAAGCAGATACCAGGGTCATTGAGTCTCCAAGGTGAGGTAAGACTCACTTGGAGCCCTCTCCCTTCAATTAGTAAAACATCCCTCTTCCTTACCTCCCCGCCCCAACTCTGACTTAGGTGCCAAAATAGGTAGTTATGCCTCTGATAAATGTAAAGTAACATTTAGGGTCTACTGTTTTAGTAGATTCAGTATGTTTAAGACAGGTGGGAAATTTGCCCTTCTCCCAGTACCTATAACATTTCACAATAGGCAGTCCTCCCTGCGCTGTACTGAACACTGCATTGTGTCAAATATTGAATTATTTTAATTGAAGGCAGTGTAAGTGCTTTAAAATAGAGGCAGTTCAGACTGCTACCTTGTATGTGAATACCTCTGGAATTCACAAGTGGAGTTTTAATATTGTGGCTCAAATCTCATCACTTCAAAATCAGAATGCCTGTGCTACTAAAGGTCACTTGAAAAACCTTTAAATATTAGCCTTCATCAAATTTTCTGGCCAGGATAGAGAAATCTAATGTCATGTTACATAGTGTTTTCTAGTGTCCTTTTGCAAAAGACATTTGATGCAGTGTGGTCCTCCATAAGGCTGGACTTTACATGAAGTTAAGGCCTGTTTTGTCTTCTGGTCACTAATTCTCCATGCTTGAAAGATGTGATGTGCAGACTGGGAATCAGCTGCCTCAGATACAGCTGGGAGATGGTGAACTTGACTTTTCCTTCCAATAGCTAATGACCTATAATCTACCATCTCAGTCCCTCCTCTTGAAGAGGAAAGGATGCTTGGTAGAAACAGAATCATATTTGACACTTGCTCTAACAACTTTATAATCTCTCTGTCTCTCTGGTCTCACAGGCCTTGGGGGCTTATAACCACCATATAGACATAGACATAGACATTGACATTAGGGCTGGAAGGGATCTCAGAAGATCGTCGAGTCCAGCCTTCTGCCCAAAGGGCAGGAAGTCAGCTGGGGTCATAGGATCCCAGCAAGATAAGCATCCAATTTGCTCTTGAAGGTGTTTAATGTAGGTGCTTGAACCACCTCCCGATGGCAGGCTGTTCCAGACCTTGGGGGCTCGGACAGTAAAGGAATTTTTCCTTATGTCCGGCTTGAAACAGTCTTGCAGTAGTTTATAACCGTTCGACCTCGTCATCCCTTGGGGTGCTCTGGTGAACAAGCGTTCCCCCAGATACTGGTGGTCACCCCTGATAAATTTATAGTGGCCATCAGATCGCCCCTGAGCCTGCACTTTTCCTGGCTAAAGAGTCCCATGGCTCTCAGCCTGTCGTCGTAAGTTCTGTTTTCCTGACCTCTGATCATGCGCGTGGCTCTTCTCTGGACTCTCTCAAGCTTCTCCACATCCTTTTTGAATTGTGGAGCCCAAAACTGGATGCAGTGCTCCAGCTGCAGTCTCACCAAGGCTGAGTACAAGGAGAGAATGGCATCCCAGGATTTGCTTGAGAAGCATCTATGGATGCAAGCCAGCCTTTTGGTCACTTTACTAGCTGCAGCATCGCATTGCAGGCTCATGTTCATCTTGTGGTCAGTGATGACCCCCAAATCTCATTCTTCCGTAGTGCTAGCCAGCGTAGCACTGCCAAGCCTATAAGGATGCTGCAGGTTTTTCTTCCCAAGGTGGAGAACCTTGCATTTTTCGATGTTAAACACCATCAGGTTCTCGTCTGCCCATTTGCTGAGCCTGTCCAGGTCAGCCTGGATCTCCCGCCTGTCTTCTCGTGTGGATGCTTCGCCCCAAAGTTTGGTATCATCGGCAAACTTGGCCAGTCTGCTTCTGACTCCAGTGTCCACGTATTAATGAAGATGTTAAACACTATGGGTCCAAGGACAGAGCCTTGGGGGACTCCACTGGTCAGAGGACACCATGATGAGTGACTTCCATCTATTACTACCCTCTGGGTCTGATCACGGAGCCAATTTTCCAGCCAGTGGATTGTGGTGGACCAAAGGCCGCAATTGGCCAGTTTCACCAAGGGGTGATCATGGGATACCAGATCAAAGGCTTTTCTGAAGTCAAGATATATGACATCAATCTTTTCTCCCTTGTCTGTACTATACCATACCATACTGTATTTGCTCGAATCTAAGATGAGGATTTCCCCCCCATCAGCATGAGTTGGGGAGCCCCCCCCTCCATCTTAGAGTCGTATACAAAGTGAAGAGGTGAGCAAGCATGTGCTGTGGCTCTGACTGTGGCCCTGAGCCCAGATCATGAACAGAGCCAGAACCACAGCAGCCTCCTGTCCTCCTCTGCTTGCCCTTTTCAGCTTCTGTCCCCATGCCTCCCTCCCCTTCATTTACTGTTCGGTGCAGATCAGCTCTGGCTTGGGCTGGGTCCTTCCCAGGCACAGAGAACATGAAAACTGGCCCCTGCCCAGCCAGTTACCAGTACCAACACTGATGCATGGCCTGGCAAAGGCTGAGCTTCCACATGCTATGGTCCAGGAGGGAATAGAGCCTAAGTAGCATCTGACAGTAAAGCAGTGGGGAAGGAGAGAGGCAGAGACTGCCAGGAGCAAGGGGGAATGGGCAGAGAGTGTGGGGAGTGTGAGGGAAGGGCAGAGGCTGTGGAGACCTGGAGATAGGGGAATGCCAGTGGTGGGGCGCAGGAAAGCTGCAGCGGGAGAAAGTTGGGGACAGAGGGTAAGAGGCTACCTGATCCTATCCCTAGCCACCTGATCCCACCAGTATTTTTCTTCCCTGATGTAGCAGTGAGAGGGGGACAACATTAAGACAACCTTCCCATATTTAGATTCTATACCTGGAATATTATGACAGATTTATAAATTTTCCATTAGTAGAATCTAATTATTGGGGGGCCATCTTAAAGTTAGGGTCAACTTTAGATTTGAGTAAATACAGGGTGCACCTACATGTGCCCCCAGGGTGCAGTTGTTACTGAGCTGTTCCAGCAGCTCATGGTTATTTTTCGCAGCTACATCGCTGTAGCAATGCACTACATCAAGGGAGCTTGTTGCTATGGTGATGTAGTGGTGGTATCACCGTTTGTGCCCGCCAACACTACCTTGCCATAACACATCACTGTGGCCATAACACATCACTGTGGCAACAGCATCTTGTGTAGACACACCCTCAGTAATATAATACAACTCCTGAATTTACCAGCCAGAGAAAGCCACCATGAATTAGTTGTACATAGTTTTCAGAAGGTCTGCAGGAAAAAAATTGTGATGAGAAATTAAATTTAAAAAAAATCTTAGGTGACAGACAAGTGCCAACTGAAATGTTTAAACAGACATGAGCTTCATAGTTGATTATTGACACATTAAAATACATATTGTGTTGAATAGAATATTTGAAAATGATATACTGCACTTCCTCTTTGAAGGTCTTATGCTGAAATGTAGGTAATTAGTTTAGCTTCACAGTTCCTGCAAGACGTGAGAATTGATAACACTTCCATAGAGTGAGTTTGCTGCAAAGTAATTTTTCACCTTAGGCAAGACTGGAAGATAAGCAGTCTTTTAATTTCAACTTTTATGCAGGAGGCATGGAGCACAAACATCTCAAAAGCACCAAAATGACTTAGAGACTTAAATCTAATTTTCTAAAGTGATTTTAGTTATTTGCATTCCAAATTCCTATTGGCATTCAATGACACTTAAACTGATAAGTGTCTAAGTTGAACATGTACCTCTTCTTAGGTAATTTTGGTACTGCTGGATAGTCTGAGAAGAAATTAAGGCAGTGTATGTTCCTAGTCCTTCCCCTTCTTCTTCCTCCAACATAATTCATTCATGCTTGTACTTTGCAAAATTAAAACTCCAGGAAGAAATTTGACCACCTTCTGATGATTCTTAAAAGTGCTGACAATTACAGACAAAAAATGCATGGTCTTGCAAAATAACATATCCCAAAATATAATATCTGCCTTGTTTTTGAGATGCAGAATGAAGGGTGGGGGGGAAATCTTTCCTTGTAGTAACTACACATCTACACATGCTATTAATGTGCAGTAATAAACTCCGGTGCACTTTACACTAGAGTTTCTTGCTCCTGAGCACTGTATTTGAATGTGCACCTAGGACCGTTACATGCTGGGCTGGGGCAAAGCAGCCTCGGATGGCAGGGGGCCCAGGGCGTCAGCCTGCCTGCTCAGGTCTACTCCAACTGGGCTCAATATGCTGTAGAGGAGCTGGCTCAGGCATAGCAGGCAGCCCCCATACTGAAGCACCCTTGTAGCCCACTCACCCTTGTGTCTCAACCAGTATTATCCTATGGTGAGTTAATGAGTTTACCTGCCTTAATAGCACCACACTTGTATATGGTGATGTTTTAGTGTGGAGCTAATTAGTTGGCTCCACAGTAAGCATCTCATGTAGACACACCCACTGAGTAGCAGCAGCAGGGGAGCTAATCCTCTTCATCATTCTGCTTCCTGTGAACTGCTGCAGATTTTACTGTGTGTTTCACTTGAAAAGCAGCAAAACCTGTTCTTACCATATTTCCCAATTTCTAATCATTGGTTTTTGGGGAAAAAAGTGTTTTTTGTATGTGAGATAATATGGTATAAAGTCTTAGTTCTAAGGAGAGAAATGGCTGGTTCAAGTTAGTTACCCATTTGCCATTTTGTTGCCTTACTGTATTCTCTTTGCAAGTAAATATCTAAGACTTGGAATATGATAGTGTAACATTTCACATCATTAAGTCAGACACAGTTTGGCAAAACATTGCTTGACTTTTTGAAGCATTGGATACTTTTCTTAAGCATATTTTAGTATGGGATTTTTAGACTATAGTAGAAAAACTGTGTTTCGTTGAATAAAACTGATTATATATAGTCCCAGAAATCTTTACATGAGCAGGGAGGCTGCTCTGACATGTTGTAATTCCAGCACATCAGAGGAGACTTGATTAATTGAGTCTGCTGGAGCATGGCAGTTGCCATGTTCCAGCAGCCTCCCATGTCTCGTGTATCAGCATCCCCATGGTTCAAAATGGCAGCAGAGGCACCCCTCTCCCTCCCCGTCAATTGCCAGAGCATGAGTAGAATAGATCTTAGATGTATAGTTAAATGAGAACTAGAACTAGTGTCACAAAAACTTTTGCACACAAGGAATATATTATTATTATTATTATTATTATTATTATTATTATTAATCAGAATGGAAAGTTGGAAATGCAGCTTTTTTCACAGAACAGGAATCTTTAAAAACTTGTGGGCAGCTGCCAAAGGTTAAGCCAAGGCACTGGATATTTGAATAATGTGTCTGTCTGGTTTTCCTCCAAAATTTTAAGGCGGATTCTGTGCTCCCGTGAACACTTCAATCTGCTGAATCAGCATTTTATGATTTAAAAAAACCCTGTTCTTTGGAAAAGTTTGGCCCAGCTCTGCTTATAAAGTAAATAGGTTCATAGATTCATAGATTCATAGATATAAGGTTGGAAGGGACCTTGCAGATCTTCTAGTCTGACCCCCTGCCCTGGGCAGGAGAGAAAACTGGGTTCAAATGACCCCAGGTAGGTAATCGTCAAGCGTCCTCTTAAAGACCCCCAAGGTAGGAGCCAGCACCACTTCCCTTGGAAGTTGGTTCCAGATCCTAGCCACTCTGACTGTGAAGTAGTGCCTTCTAATGTCTAGTCTGAACCTACTCTCAAACAATTTATGGCTGTTATTCCTTGTTACTCCAGGAGGTGCTTGAGGGAGGAACAAGGTCTCTCCCATTCCCCGCTGGTTCCCCCTAGTAAGTTTACAAAAAGCCACCAGGTCCCCCCTTAGCCTTCTCTTGTGAAGGCTGAACACGTTCAGGTCCCTTAGTTTCTCCTCGTAGGGCCTGCCCTGCTGTCCTCGGATCGTGCAAGTGGCCCTCCTAGGTACATCTGTTTACCAAACTTTAGGGGATTGGTAGATGATGATGATGATGATGATTAAATGTATGTACTAAACCAGATATTAACAATTGTCTCTGTATTTGCCAAATTCACTCAGAGCACATCTTCTATTCCTTTCCCTGAGATGTTAAAATTGATTATATCTGTGGCTTCACTACATCTGTGAAATTTAAAATTAGGGTCAGATCCACACAATGTTTTCTGTCACTCTTGAACTTTCAGTTAAGGAAGGTGTATGTGTGGGTATGTGGTTTGTGAGGTTTCAGCAGGGGAGAGGAAGAAGAAGGAAGTACTTCTAATTTAACAAAACCTCTAGATATAAGGCTATGAAGTATAACAGCAGAAAGAAGTCCCCAGCTGCTGCTTCTGTAGCCCGCCTGGTCCGTCCAGCCCCAGGGTGGCGGAGGAGGCTGAAAGAGGGCTGAAATTACCCCTGTAGTAAGGGCTGTTGGTCCCTCACTCCTCTTTACAAAATCATAGATCCACTCCTATTTCCAGACCCTTTCCTGGCTTAATGCCTAGGGAGCAGAGCCCAAGCTACTGACAGAGAAGAACTTTTAAGGATTTGGTTATTAATAATGTTCCAGGGTACTGAGGACACACTACATTTCAGTTCATGCTTCCTGTCATGAGGAAAGGTTAATCCGGTGATAAGAGCACTGGTAGGCTCAGTAAAATCCAAATTTTCCTGTAGAAAATTTCACTTTTGCTGGAAATCTTAATTTTCTGTTGGAGGAGTGGCACTTTAAATGAGGGGGTTTTGTAAAGAACATTTTTAAAGAATCATTTTATTCCTAGGGCAGAGTATCTCGTGATGTGGAAGTGACTTGAAATATGAAATATATTAAAATGATTCTCTGTCAGGTCATTCCTATATAGGGGATGCAGTTGGAGCTCCCATTTTTTCCTGAGCCCAGTTCCCCAGGAGACTACATTTTCTAAAATGTAATGCAGATTTTCACCTAAGTGAGTTGTCTGATGCATCATAGGATAGATATAGTATAGCCAAAGAGGCTGGACTGCAACAGTGAATAAGACCACCAAAATCCCACGGTACAATTCCCATGCAGCAATGTGCTCCTAAGGGGAAATTATATAATGCTGACTCGAAACAAACTTATTGGGTTAATTCAGTGAAGAAAAAAATAAATATTTCGGTTTGGGGATTTTGACAATGTTTTGGTTTTGATTTTAAAATGTTGAAACTAAAAATGCTGCGTTTCTTAACTTGGAATTTCTATTCTTATTTGGGATTGAAACAAATACTGAAGCTTTCCCACACGACGTAACTTGATATCTTGGCTCAGATCAAGTTTTGAAGATAAATACAATAAAAATTGCTCACTAATTATCCTAATACATTTCTTATTACCTGGAAACATTCCCACAGGTAGATGCTGATGTCTTAGAAATGTTTAAATAAATGCTTGCCATGGTGCAGTGCATGACTGCACTGCAGTACTTGTACCTCCAGTCCATAAATTGCTGTATAATCAACAACTGTGGACAAGAAAATGTTTTTTTTAGGACTGAATCTGGCCAAACGTCAGCAGGATTTCAAGGTACTGGAAATTTCGTTCTTTCGAGCTTCTGTTTCAGCCCATAGTAGATTGTGTTTTCTCCTTCCCTAATTAGTTTAATTCCAGGGAAGTCATTGCTCAATGAAAACAGGATCCCCTGCCACCTTGTGGTCAGGCCCTGTGATACTGTCTTCTGCTGGGGACAGCCAGCTTGGGAGAGCTGGTTGGATGAGTCTACTCCTTACTAAAGGTGGGTTCCCATCTTCCTTATCCTCAAGATTGCTAACTATGTAAATATATCCCCTCTTCCTTAAAACCTTTCCCAGGCACGCTTAGTTATAATCAGTCCTTCTCTTCCATTTTCTTTTTTGTTAAAAGCTCAGTTAGAAAGAAGCTCTTGCAGGCTTGTTGTGTGTTTTCTCCCTGTTTTAATTCATAGCTTGGTGGGCAGCAGATCCTGCCTGATTTTGACTGCCTTAAAGCCACGTGACACCTGGTTCTTGATCCAAATATTGTGCCAGTTCCTCAGTCCAGGTCCCATACCCCCAGTTGGTATGCATTATCTGCTTTTAATCTGAATTTGGTTCTACTCTTTATGATCTCACTCTGCTTTTTCCCCACTTCGAAGTATTTTGTTTCCATAGTAACTAATGTCACAAGTATGGGATTCCAAATCTTGAATATAGTCAAGATTTTTGTTTTCTCTGTCTTTCTCTTGAGTGGGCATGCAGCATCTACTCTTCCTCCTACACCATGCCTCATCTGCAGTTTGCTCCTTGAAGTGATGCTCAGCAATGTAATTGTTACCATGTTGTAAAGCCAAATGCTAGGAAAAAAGGTATTTTGAGCATATTCGTACCAGAAACACTTCACATTACCTGTTTTGTCTTGTTTTTGCTGCTGTGAGATGCTTCTTTTCAAATTGCACGTTGGGGGCAAAGAATAATAAATAGCAATATTTTTAATGCTTTGTTTTCTACCCAATTTACATTTTTACCAAATACAAGTTAAGGTTAATTGTCCATTAAGCAGTTACTTTGTGAATGTTCCAGATTGCCATCTATACTTAATATAATGAGGTGGAAAATTGCATTACAAAAGTACACCATACTTTTCTTAACCCTAAAAAAATGTATTTTTAAGGAGAACTTGGCTTCAGACTGCTTTTTAAATAGATGCAATTTCAGGACCTGCATTCGCTACACAGCTTTATTTCAAGGTAAAAATAAAAGAAAAACAAAGATAGAGGTAAGATTGAGAGGTATTGGAGAATTACAAATTTATTTTCCTGTTTAAAGAAAAAAGTAGACAACTAGAAAATTCAGAGTTAAAAGAAACCCTGAGTCATGCCTGTAATCAAACAAGGCTCTGACTCCTGAAGTCTCTCCATAATACCTTGGCAGATATTCTTTTGCAACTAAAAATGTATGTTTGTGGAATGGTACTTCAAAGAACATATGCTACAAAACCACTATAATTTGGTATTTTCATGGATGAACAAAATGCTGCCAACATTTGTTTTAAGAAAGCTTTTGTTGGCAGGGGAGTGTTGGTTTTGTTCAGGGTTTTTTTTTTTAAATGCTTTAGCATTGTTGTACTTGATAGCACAAAAGAAGCAATGACCTCTTCTGGAAAAGAATGTTGTGGATAAGCTGATCAGTACCTTATCAACCTAGCTATTATAGCTAGGACAGCCAGACGTGAGCATTATTTAGACATGGTCTGTGGTGGTATTTATACTGTGACATGGGGTGTTTTAAGATTGATCTGTGATCTCATCTGGCATAGATGACTATTGCCCATCCCTCTGAATTGAGAATAAAGTCAAACTATGTCCAAGTAGTTCGCTATTTTAAAATGTCCTCCCAGCCATAAAATATTTTGGAACACACACACACACACACACACACACACACACACGCTGTGAGGATCTGCTACTAACTTGCCCTGATCAAGAAAGAAGCTTTGAAAATCTGTTTTATTACTATTTATTCTCTGCATTCACTTTCCTACCCTTCCACCTTGCTCAACCTTTTGTCTTCCTGAGCTCCCCTTCCCCACCCATTGCATGCTATAAAAACTCCACGGCCCCCCTGTGTGGGAGAGGACTGACCCAGCTCCCCACCCGCATGGCCCTGGGTGCAATAGGTGGGACTCAGGGGCAGGGAGCCCCAGGGCCTCGCTCACCTGAGCAGCAATAGCACGGAGCCTCGCCCACAGGATGGAGACTTGCCGCAACCTTGGGGGGACTAAGGTGGCTCCTCCCTGCCCCAGGCTGGGTCCGGCAGACCCTCTGAAACCTTCTCGTGGCCCTCCAGGGGTCCACAGACCCCTGGTTGAAAACCACTGCTTTAGGTTAACTATCAAAACCATTGTAGCTGATCATATGCATTAAAATGCTGTGGAGCTTGGGTTTAAATATTAGCTTTAGTATTTTCCAAAAATACTGGACAGGAGGCCTAAGTATAAATTGTATTCAGCCAGAGAGGACAGTGGATTATATAGTGTGATTGTTTAGAAGGGCAAATTTCTAATGTTCTTTAGTTAACTCTCAGAGGTGTCAGACTGATAAAAAGCTTGTTGGGCCAGTCCTATCACTCGATAGCCCAATCTAATCAGACAAAAACAAAGCTACTAAACTGTGAGCCACCAGCATGACTCTCCTTGTCTAGGAATCTACTCTTTATTTATAGTTGATGGGTTACCATCATGTTCCCTGCTTCATGCAATTTAAAGAGAACAATTAAAATTAAAGGAAGGGGTGTACTTTTTCTACATTATTTAATCTCTCCCCTGCTTTTGTTTCAGTGACAGAAAGAGGCAGGTGAAGGGAAATCAGTGCAAGTAAGTGGCTGACAGTAAAAATCTTTGGGGAGGGAGAAGGAATATGCCCAGAACAGCTTGGTGTAGTGCAGTCATGTACAAACTTTTGGGCCTGTGAGCCAGATGAGTGTCTGAGGATCAGAACAGCCCCAGCATGCCAGGATGGGCCCCTGCATGCCCAGATGGGGTCCCATGGGGCTTGAGCTGGCCACTGTGTACCGGAATTGGGCCCTGGGGCCCAGCACTGTCCCCATATGCCAGTATGCGGCTTTGGCAGTCCACACCACTCCCAGCCCTGCACACTGGGATCGGTTTCCTGGTCTAATGTACAAGGCCAAGGGCTCCCTCAGGTCCAGCAATTTGGCAGCAGGGGAGCTGTGCCATGGCTTTCCTACTGCCAAATTTCTAGACCTGTGGGGAGCTCCGTGGGCTGGACGACATGATGCCAACATGACGCCAGATCTGGCCTGCAGGCCATGTGTTGAACACTCCTGGAATAGTGAATTGAGAAGTATTTGGTAAACACCTCACCTCTTCTTAAGGTTTTTAGAGTGGTTTCAAGCTGGATCTGCAACCTGAGTGAGAAACATTTCCAAACTGAGTTGCAAAAGCTCTGTCGCCAGGAAATGTCTGAGAAGTACTTCAGAACCTGGAACCCTGGTCACCCCTCTATCTCTTTCTACCAGTCAGCAACTATTTGCTGGAAGGTTAACAGCTTTATTCATAGGAGGAAAGGAAAAAAAGGCTCACCTAGGAAAGAATAAGAGCATGCAGCAGCCATATGCTAAAGAAAGATTAGGGTGTTGAAAGGAGTTGACAGACAACTGAAAGGCAAGGATTAATGGGTCATGAAAAGACCCATTAAGGGCTGAAGATATAAAAGTCTTCAGTGGTGAGAGTAAAGGGAGAAGGAAAGAGAAAGGGGGGCAAGTTGAATGGCAGCCCATTAAACTTAGCTCCTCTTCCACACTAATGCAGGGTTTTGCAAACTTTTAGCAGCAGTGGGCCAAAATAATGTGGCTCAGTCCAAGACAAGCTGCAGCTTGCAGCCGAAGTGCTACTGCTTCCCCTGCCACAAAACTGCTACCAACTCACTCGGGATCCAGGCACTACCAAATCCCATGCTCCACTATGGAATGCCACCAGATTACCACTGACCTCTGGGCCTTACAAACTGGATGAAATCACTCAGGTGAGCCAGGTGCAGTCTGTGTACCATAGGTTGCTGAGGTACAAACACAATTTAGCCATGAATTTAGGAACAGAGAGAGAACAGAGAGCATAGAGCATACGATCAGTCTTCTGCGATCTTGGTGAGGCACAAGATACATAGAAGTAAATTAAGCTTGGAGAAGATGACATGCCGTTGTAATAAAGTTACTCCTTTGAAAATAAAATTAAAAGAAAAGTGAAGCATAGAAAGAGAGTCAAAATAAACAAAGTCTGTTTAAGCCTCACTTGTGTGTAGAGGTGACTATGTATTTATCTCTTAGGTCCTTTATTACCAGGAGTTTGCAAGAATCATGAACATCTTAAATAAGGAAAGAAAAGAATCCTCATAAGCAAATGATATTTGAGTCATTGTGACTGAAATAAGTTTGCTTTTTTTCCTTCCTGATGATGATTTTACTGAAATAACTTCAGCACTTCTGTAGACTAGTGTTTCTTCTTTCTGATGTCGTACATGGCTTGATTTGTACTGTAAGGATATTGCCTTCAAATCAATATCCATAAGTTCTAGTAGTTCAGTGAGTGTTGTGAAGCCTATTAGTAAGCAGCTGCATGTCCTTTGTGGATGCCAAGTTTTTTCTGCAATATAACACGGCTGTAAAATTTCTCAATTCCATATACACAGAATGTGTTATAGTCTTTACCAGTCTGTACAGGAATCACTTCATTCACACATGAATTGAATTAAACATGTGAAAAAGCAGTAAATAACAGTATAACAGTATAAAACAATAGTGTGCAGCACTTTATGACAATAAATGAAATCAATAATCCTATCCAACTGAAGCCGAAGGTCAAATTTTAAGAGAACAGTAGACCTAACCAATTAGATTTCTTTTTCCAGAGGCAGGGGTTAACACCTTCTTAGAGGAATTCACTGAACGTATAGAAGTTTATGGTGGTCATGGTGTTGGATTAAAGCACTTCCGTTATATTTTTAGAAACTTCCCAATCAAATTAAGAAGCAGTTAAATCTAGTTTATATTGGGAGATCTTATGGAGTCCTAGAACTCTGTGTGAAATAGTTATAAATAAATAGGGCATTATGAGTGCCATCTACATGTACAATTAATACGACGCAATAAACTCCTGAGCAGTTCATGCCAGAGTCAACTGCTCTTGGGTACAGCATTTACATGTGCCCTTGCGACAACATTAATTTGAGCAGGAGTGGAGCAGGCCCCCATTGGCTGAGCTAACCAAGTGCAATGTATGTCCGCATTGACACGTGCATTTCAGCGCAGTAAATTACTCTGCCATAAGATAGTACTGTCTCCAACAGTGCTATCCTATCACGGAGTTAATTAGTTTACTCTGCCCTAATACTAGCACCTGTGTAGATGGTGACACTTTACTGAGGAGTTAATCAGTCTACTCTACAAAAATGTGCATCTGTAGATGCATCCAGTTTTGCCTAAACTAACCAGTTTGTACAGGTATATGCTTTATTAGTTCACTTTTTTTTCCAGAGAGGTATTTAGCTGCACGTTACCAACAGATGATTGGATGGAATAGTTGTCATCTTATATATGAAATTTTTGATGCAAGAAGCATTCTATTGAAAACTGATCTCATGCAAATGTCTCTTTTTTTTTTTGTCTGACCCCCACAATGATGTTAAACTGGAAATTGTGGAGCAAGCTGTCACTGCTAATCTTCAGATTTCCATTGCAAGCTAAACCAATTGACCAATGAAAGCTCACTTTCCACGAGAATGGTTTCCATTTTGGTTTTGACTTGGATCTCATGTTTTGTTAACAAACATGGTATTAAATCAGATGGTTTCTGGATCAATACAAATAATGCATAGTAGTTGAGCATGCACTATATATCATTATTGGGTTGGGTTTGAAGAATAAAGGATTGAAATCATACACATTCTGCTGGGCAATAGCCCTCCATTACTAGTCTGGATAGGTAAATTCCTGAGTTTCAGATACCTCTGAGAAATAATCTTGCATATCCAGTAGACTACTCCATTAATGGCCTAGTGTGACATAGTTTCTTTCATTCTTTACCAGCTGTGTGGCATATCTAGCATACGTAGCATATCATATATAGCTATATTGGGTACTTCCCCCCACCACCCTCCCAAGCCTCCTCAAAGCCAGAAAAGCTCTCAAACTCTATTCTATGCAGAAAACACATGAAGGAGTGCACCCCAAGGCTGGATAGTCTGTATAAATGGTGTAGCCCAGCTCCTTGGAGGGTCCAAGCTTTCACTCTGCACTGTGATAGTGATAGATGTTTGGCTGTATACAAATGTAACAGAGGCTACTCCAGTCTTCAGTCACAAAATTATGTGGCAGAGGGGTTGGAGATCAGCCTTTTTCAAACTCTTCTACTTAAAAACTGAAAGAGATCAACACACTCCAGAACTGTTTTAGCTACTCCTCTGAATCATGGGTCTCTGCTTTGCCATTATCCCAAATTCCAGATGAATGTCCTTAACCACTGAACTATAGAATCTGGTGCTCTATAAATATGAATTAATTAAATATAATTGCATGTTTTTGACTGGATTTACAATTCAAAGTGTAACAGCCTTTCCCAATGAAAACTCCATTGACAATGATGTGATCCCCTTTGAGGCCACCCCCAAACAAAAATAAAAAATCTATTCCTGACAAATAATTGTTACATTGAAAAATTCCTGATGAATGTTAATATTAAGTAATCCTAGTCTCAGGGTTCCTTCCTCACAAGCCATGTAAGACTGCCAAATGCAGCAGATTTCAGGTGATTAGGCTTTGTGTTGGTGGCAGGCTTTTGGCCAGTTTGTCAGCTCCTTAATTCTGTAATGATCATTTGATGGATCTATGTATATCTAGACATCAAGTACATCAGCAAATTATAGAACTTCCTTTTCAATCTTGTGGCTGCCATCAACCTGCAGTGTGCATCTAGCCAGGAAATGGAGTGTTTTCCAAATAAGCAATGTACTTGGATCACCTGGCAGGACCCATTCTCATTTTTTCAATCAACCTAAGATGCAGTTTTGTTATAGGTTTTGCTTTGATGAATCAAACATCTTGTTTATTGGAACCAGAGATTTCTAACTGATGACATAATACCTTAATGCCAATTCACAAGACCAGCTTAGTATCCTTATTCTGAATGCAATGTTGGCACAGTTAGTTATAATTGGGACATTTTCCTTCTCACTGTGATTTAGTCAGGCTTAATAAATTGCCCATCTCAGTAACAGTACCAGGATTTTTATTATTTTAATTATATTTTCACCTGTTCCTTTTTATTTAATGATGCAGAGAGAATGATTCTAGTGTCAAGCAAATTGATTTTCTTTGTCACTGTGGTAACACTCGCCAAGTAGCCATTGCCAGCAAGAAATCACAGCTGTATGGTCCTGGGAAAAGTCTGTAATTATTTAGTAAAATAAGAAAGCTATAAAGCCCAGTGAATCTTGCTGATCCTCCTAAAGTAGAAATACAAGTTCACTCCTGTGCCTGGGTTCAAACTAATAAAAGAGGACATGCTTTTCTGATTTGAGTCCAACTAAGTATTGCTTGCTTGTTGCCTGATTTTTTTTAATGTAACGTAAATATTGGGTCATTTTAATCTTCTGCACTGAAATCAGGAAAACTATGAAATTTCCCAAGTAATCCAGTAATTAAAACAAAATGAACACCAAAGTTTTAAAATGGTCCATACAAAACGAAAGGGTCTAAGCTCCCTCTACACATGACATATATCATGCAATTACTGTGGTAATTTTGCAATTAATTTAGACCAGCTACACGTGCACATTAACTATCACACCATAAAAAGGTCCATTCAGCTATATAGTTAAAACTCGAAAATGTATAATAACTTTATAGCTGGTTTCTGTCCATCTCTAGTTTGCATATGTAGCAGCACCTACCCCTGTGGCTGGGGGCCCTGTCAGCTGACATCCACAGAGGTGCACTCTCAGTCCCAGTAGTGCCCCATGGCTGCTGCTACAGGATTTTCAGTCCTGGAAGCCATGGGACACTACCAAAACTGCAAGTCCCATAGGCAGAGGGAGAAAATATTATTTGGGGGGCTGAGTACACATGCAAGCACCACCCCCAGGAGGTAAGTCTGTGGAGGAGAAGGAACGGGGAGAAGAAAGGGGGGGGGCCAGATTGAGGCCCCCATGGTGAAGGAGGGAGTGGGGCAGAGGCAGGGACAGGTGTTGGGGTAGGTTCTGGGATGCTCAGAGCCCTGGGTGGCTCATCCAGGGGCGCAGGGGGGGAAGGGGTTCCTGCCACTGTGTGCACCCCAGGGGAGACAGGGGGGCATATGCCTCCCAGATTTGTGTGTGGGGTGGAGTGGGACTTCCCCTGCATGCTGGGCTCTGCACCCCACTGCTGCTGCCTCTGGAGCTGCGCGATGCTTGGGTTGCGCCTGTGGCCCCTGCCCACCCAGCAGCTGCAGGCATATGCATTCCTCAACTCCTGCAGCAGTGGCAAAGGCAGCAGGGTGCAGAGCCCCAGCATGCAGCACCAACCCACCTCCACCCTGTGCAAAAATCCGGGGGGTACATGCTCTGCCATGCCTCCCCCAGGGTGCACACAGTGGCAGGAGCCCCTCTGCACCCCTAGAGAAGCCACCTGGGGCTCCAATATTCCCATGACCCACCCCGGGGCCCCATTCACACCAACCCCTGCCATTGCCTCTTCCCCACTCCCTCCTTCACTGTGGGGGCCTCAATTTGCCCCATGCCAGTTCCTCTTCACAGACTGAGACTTGCCTGCCATGCTGGGTAGTGATCCCCATGCTGGGCTGTGAGTGTCTGAGTCTGTGCTTTCCCCCTCCCACCCTACTCCAGCTGCCCAGAGCCAGTGCCCGGCATGCCCTGCAGCCCTACTCACTGGCCCATGTTTGGGAGGGCTAAGCCCTGTTAGCCCCAGCCTTACACCACCCACAGCAAGTCCCATCAGCCACAGGGCTTGCAGATGCAGTAGCTTTCTACTTGCCAATGCATCCCAGGCTCTCTCTGTACCAGCAATAAGACATGATAGGAACTGATGCTGGAACCTACAATCATGTCTCCTGTGATGCACATGTCCATCACAGGAGGTGTGATTCTGTGGATTGCGCATCAGATCCTGTCATGATTTTTCCTGAATGTGTAGAGAGGCCCTAAGGTAACTAGAAATACGTTTGTGAAAATGGATTCTGAAAAGATTCAGACTGTTTGCAGATATTAAAAAAAAAAAGTGGTGCCTTACTTTAAACTTGGTGCACTCCCACACTGAGCCCAGCACATGCCCAGAAGAGGTAACGTATGTTAGTTGGCACCAGCTTGGCAGACATCTGTATAGATTGGGTGCCTTAGTGGGGCTTTTTATTGCTTTTATCTAACAGCTGATTGACTCAGCTTTAGCTAAAAGTACCAAAAAGCCATGTTGGTGTGCCTGCTCTATACAGACGCTGCAAAGCTGGGTTGAAGTAATGTGCTGAAAATTTTAAGAGCCATCAAAGACAAGGGAGCAAGGTAACTAATTTTATAAAAACTCACACCATTATGTTATCATGACAAGACCAGGATGACATTTGCTTCCTAAAAGATTCTTTATGTAGGTTTTAATGGAGAAGCTGCCATAGTGCCCAGGTCCAAAGTAACCATGAACAGTTTTTTGGAGGGATTTTACATCCCTCATATTTTGCAATAGTCAATGCTGTATTATTGCAATAATCAATGCTGAATTTCTCTGTGCCAAAATTGTTGTCTTCTTTCCACAGACCTACACTCTCCCTACTTCTTTTTATCAGTTTCATCAGTTTCTTTTCTCCAGTGGTAACTGAGTTCCATTTTCAGATTTCAGCAACACAACACTTGGATCAGTTTGAAGTTGATCAAAGTAAGTGAATCTATTGCAGTGTTGTTCAAATTAGCGTTCAAAATGAGATGCCTGCAGAATTCATTACACAAGACACAAAGAATGACACTTTTGCCACTTTTTGCAGTGAAGCCACGATTTTACTCTGTGAGGTTCAAGTAATATGGTGACCTCAAAACAGTTGCAAAGTTCACTTTACTTCAAGGATGGGTAATTAAGAGAACTGCTAACACATTCTGTTTTGGAAAGCAGAAAAGGAAACCACGGAGGGACAGATCATGTATCTTGGGAGACAGTAATTGATCTGGTTGTTCTGGTAATGCTATGAAAATTCTTGCTCTGTTTTGGCAGTTCTGCTTCTAGTCCTTGCTGGTTTGATTTGCCTTCAGACTTGATTTTAGTAACAATTCAGGGGGTCAGAGAATGATTTTCATGTAATCAGAAACAGTTTTTTTTCTAGCTTCAGAAGTGATTTGCTTTGTGTTTGTTAACTTAAAAGGCCAAGCTTATTTGGGGAGATGAAGAGAGAAAACCTAGCGTATTAATGACTGTATGATATCACATGAACTCTTGCTTACTCTTAAAATGCAGTCCAAGAGACCTGAGAATAGAATTCTGATGTATTCCAGAGATCACATTAATGATCTATGGCTTGAGCTATCATAAAACACAAGCCATTTTGCTGGGACAAGTGGCTGCAGTAATGACGAGGCAGACAGACCACTTTGGTAAATCATAATTCATAAATATCACTCATAACTGGTGAAGTAATCCATCTGAAAACAAAATGCTGAGCTCTCTCTCTGTTCTGCCTACCCTATTTAGCTACTTTTTAGTTATTGCTATGTGTTTCTACAAATAGATAAAATGTTACTCAGTTGAATGTATAAGGGGGTTTTAAAGAAATGCAAAACTCTAAAACTCTTGGTTCAGAGATGATACCTTTTATTAGACCAACTGAAAAATCGCCAAAAAAAAAATTTTTTTTGCAAGCTTTCAGACACACGCACCCTTCTTCAGGCTGAGGACAAATCCAAGATTGGAAAAATCCCCTTAGGTAGAAAACAAACTTCATTTTGCACAGAAGTATTTTGAGGCTTTGGGTCCCTGAGTCCTTTGTGTGAGTTGCTCCTTGCTTTGCAGATAAGATTGTTGTCATCTCTGGAGGGTGTCAGATGTCATCTTCCATGTTTCAGGGAAATTGGGGTTTAATGCATTAGTATAATTTAATTTAAAATAATTGTTTGTTTGCCTTGAGTACTGTCTATGTCCTTGAACAAAACAACAGTATTTGAGAAGGGCCCTTACCACTCTGGTGTACGATAGCGTTGCAGAGCACCTAAAATCATTTTAGTTTGGGATGTCTTTATACTTTATTACCAAGGTAGTTTGAGGTTCTCTTTGAAAACATCTTATAAGCATTTACTTTTACTTTTAATTGGAAAATTGGGCAAGAACTTGTAACCTTTGTGCCAAGATTTTTGTACCCTAGCTTAAGAGGCAACCTAGCTGGAGTTATACCCCTTTCATAGGGTTGCCATCACTGACTGAAGCTATTCTGGGAGATTTTTTTCCCCCAACATGATGTAATGTCATTAATTGTACTGTTCAACCCGTTCACCATATCAATCACCCAGATTGCTTTCAACAGTCACCAGGAGATCGATGCTGATTCCGCTAGACTCTTGGCCAATCCAGGAGGGTTGGCAACGCTACACTTCCATAAGAAGCTTTCCTACACGTCTTTCTTTTTCCTCAAATTTACTTACAAATCAGTCCAGAAACATATTTATGAAAGTATTTTAGAGCTGTGTAGTTTTATATATAAACAGTCATAAACTGACTAGGGCTACTGATGGCATAGACTTTGTACATGTAGTAACACCCATCAGAGCATCTTCACAAGTTATTTAACTGAAACAAGAATGCAAGTAATCATTAACCCATGTTGGTAGGATTTAGAAAATCTGTGAACCAAATAATTAGAGTGCAGATTACAGGATCTGCAAAGGAACCTGGCCCTAGTTAAAACTAATTCTAGTTTCCTTTTGTTCTGTATTCATTTTACTGTTTGCACAGTCCTTTTGACATTTTTATTATGAAATATACAATATTATGGCAAGAATACATGGCAGAGCCAGACACAGAGTTCTGCTTCTGGTTCTGTCAATACTTTCATGTGTGGTTATTAGGGTTTTTTGTTTTTGTGGGCGTAATAATTTAAGCCACTATTAGCACCTCTACACTTGCTATTAATGTACCTTAGGGCTATTGTGCAGTAAAATAAGGGGCAGAAAGTTTTCCCCAGGAAACATCTACACATGCACCCATCAGGAGCAAATTTGCTCCCAACAGAAGCAGTTCAGTACAGTGTTCTCCCCACCTACAGTAGCCAAGGGGAGCTCCAGGTTCCCCCAGATGCCAGCCCCAGGCTGGCATGGGACACAGGTCAGGCCTGAGATTCTGGGGGTGGGGGAAGCTATCCTGTCTCCGGGTTACCTGCCTGCCAGCCCCACACCCTGATCTGCATGGGAGGCAGGGGGAAGGGAACTTCCTCAACAGTTTGCTTCAGGTCAGCTGTCAGCTGTCTATACATGCACTACTGAGCAGTACCTAAGGTGTGGTTTATCTAGTACCGGTACCTACAGGTACTAGCAAACCACACATTAGACTAATTTACTAAGCATGTGTAGATGGTGATGCTTTACTGCACATTAGATTAGTGTAATGCACAGTAAAGTGTCTTGTGTAGACTGTGTTCCTCAATTTACCTGTATGTGAAGATGTGATATATCAACCTCCTGGGTTAGTAGAAGATTTGACTACTACTTATTTTTAAAGTGTAGCTACATTTTGAAAGACAAATCTAGCAAAGCTATTTTTTTGAAATGGTAAAAGAAGTTGTGTTTGCCCAGATATGTCTTGTTTAAGTATAACACGAGACTGAATATGGACATAGAAAAAGAAAAGGGTCAAAGATCTATAACTGTGCTAATATTGAAGCATTACAGAGAATTAGGGTATGGATTTTAATTTGGGTATGGGTTTTAATTAGCACATTTCATTATTTCTAGATGAGACTATAGCAGCTTTATCAAGGAAGACATTTTTACTTCCTGCAATTACTGTCTAACCGTGACTTGCCATCTTGTGGTGCCAATGGCACTCAAGCTTTGCTACAATTAAAATATATAGCATGTGGCTTGTGTTGCAGTCTTTATTTGGTTTTAATTAGCAGTTGATGCTTTTTTAAAACAAAAAAACCCAACCAAATTGACAAAGTTTGCGTGCAGCAATGAAAGCTAATCAATTTGAGTCAATTTAAAGTCATACAGTGTGTAACACGCTGTCCTATTGCACAGGAGTGTGCAGTCTGAATGGTGATAAATCATACTGGCTTCAGAGAAATGGAAACTATTATTGGTAGAAGAAAATATCCTCTGGAAGAGGTAAATTACAATGATCTCAGATATAGTGATAAAGGTATCTCTGTTTAGAAAACATTTGTATGCAATGCATGCCATTTCCCTCCTCTCTCATTTATAGAATCTGATGAAGTAGGCTGCCTCCTGTGAAAGCTCATCTCTTTCTGAACAAGTTAGACTCTAAGGTGCCATCCCCCTCATTGTTTCTTCCACCTGATTTGAGAGGAAGTGTGATATTACATATTACAATTAGCATGTGCTAACTCAAAGGAATGTTAATCAATATTAAAGTTAGCATGTGCTTTGAGCAGTCCCACATTAAGGGTTTATATTATCTATAATGTGCAGTGCTCAGGCCTGCCAGTAGGTGTAGTTAGGCACCCCCCTCGCCAGCTCGCTAGCCACAAAATAGCCCGGGGGAGGGGTAAACTCTGCTTGGGTTACCCCCACTATTTGCCCTCTCTGTCCCCCAAATTCCCCCCTGTACTTCCATCAGCCCCTGGATCACCCCCCAATTAGCCCCTCCACCACAAGATTGCTTCCACCCTGATTTCCTCCCCCACAATTACCTAGATCATTGCTCTGCTGTCCCAGTAGCCCTCCTCTTCCCCCCTTCCACTCCAGATTGATGCCAAAAACTGAGAGTGGTAGTGGTAAGATATTCCCCTCCTCTACCTGTTCCTGGGTTTCCTATAGCCTGTGCTTCTCCCAAGTACCTGAATCTAGCCCCTGTTGGGCTCCATGGCTTTCTGGCCACTCTTCACCCTCTTGCCCCTTCTCCCCTGCTACTGCTTCAGCAGGGGCTGTATCCAGATGCATGGGACTGACACAGATTTCAGGAAGCCTGGGAACAAGCAAGGAGAAGGAACCCCTCCCTGTGGCTACTGTTGCTGCTGCTGTTGCTCTCAAGTTGATTGTGGTGGCAGATTGATGATGTGGCAGTGAAGGGGCTGATAGGAGGCAGAGGGGCTGATCAGAGGGAGCAATCAGGTGGGCAATTTGGGGAGGTAAAGGGGATGACTGGGGTGTCGGGGGGGCATCTGGACATGAAGAGGATGATGGAGGGGGGCAAGGCAGTAGCAGCCCAGTGGCTCTCTGCCCACCCATTCCCCCTTCCTCTTTCCCTGCTCTTGTTCCCATGTTCCCCACCCCACTCATCTGCTGGTCAGCTATCCCCAGCTGTCAGTCCAGGGCTGTATAGTCCTGGATAATAGCTAGTCTACCTGGGAGCAATACCTCCAGGGATACTGGAGGACTGCAAATTAATGATTGTATCAGGCAGAAATTAACTCAAGCAACACAGAAAAGATAATCTTCACCCAAAGTAGCACAGCACTTGTTAATAAGCCTTAATATGTGATCATTCAAGCTTTAAGTGCCCTTCACATTATTTAATTATAATGTGTAATCTCACCCTAACACAGTTAGTAGAAGATCCATGGGGAGTGCAGTGTTGCAGTCACACCCCTTCTTTGATTTCTGCTCTACCCAAAGTGTAAAAGCAACTGCCTGGCAATGGCAGCAACATTTCTATTCAGGTTACAGTGAGGGAGTCACTTGACTTTGTGGTTCATTATAATCTACATGATTCCTTCTAAACTCTTCATTCCACAGGTATTAACAACCCTCTATTCTTTTGTAATAGTCTTGATGTTCCACTAGTCAAGCTATCCTTTCTCCTGCAGTTCTGCCATCTGTTAGCTGCTCCTCTTAATGTAGCTCCTATTTCACAACCCTGCAGACTGTTCTTAACTGTAACTAAAAACATCAACTCAGGTGTGGAAATAATTTTCGGTGAAGTATTGGATGCACTGACAAGATGCTCAAGAAGACTAGATTTTGTTTTATGAATCTCAGAGATGTGCATTTAATTCTAATAAATATAGGACTAATGAAACAACATCTGTTGATTATTTTTTCCTAGTTTGTTGTGTTTTATAAATAATATATAACATAGCAAATTAATGCACATTCCAGTAGTTATATTTGTTTAGTATCAATGTTAAACTGAATAATATAACAGTAGGCCCCTAGCTTATTAATAAAGCCTCTACTTTTACCTGGAGAAAAATGTGCATTGTTATATGGGATGGTTATGGACCTCCTGAATTCAGGGCAGCTACCGCACAATTTTGCATCCTAGCACAGTGCCAGGTGCCATTTTCCTGGCAGAGAATGGTAGACCCCTCCATGCCTCTGATTGGCTGAGAGGCCCTGGAAGTCATGCCCCTCCCAGATTGACAGATGGCCCCAAACTGGGGCTTGTCAATGTGGCAATTAATGGCTTCCCTGGGTTTGATCATGAGATTAAGCCCACAGAAGCCATTAATTACCACATTATTAAGCAGTCTAGTATGGAGTTATTGGCTCCATGGCCTTAACCACACACCAGGAGGGGAGGCAGCTCCTTGCTCCAGCAGGTGGGCAGGCAGGCAGGCAGTGCTGGGCTGGGTATTTGTAATTCAATGCAATGCGAAAAAAAATCAAAGCAAAAAGAGACACGGAGGTTGGTCTTCTTTGCCAAGTCTCTGACTGGCTCCTGGACCAAGCCTATGTCAGGAGCTCAGCCTCCGATTTGCTCCCTCTCTCCCCTTCTCCCTTCCCCATGCTTCAGGACACCAGGGCTTCCTGCCATTTTCTGTTTTGCAGCCCCCTTTTTTTTAATTTTCCCCCTGATCACTCACGTATTTTTCACCTTTTTGTGGTCCCTGGGCTTTTTCACAGAGATTGACCAATTTCATAGTTTCTGTAAAAATCACAAAATTGTGAATTCAGGGGGTCCCTAGTGATGGTACACCGTACCATCTGTACCCCGCTTTTCAAAATCCTAAATTTGCCCAGGAATACGGCTAGCTACCTCTCACATTTGCTTCTTGAAAGTGAGGACTAATAGCACCATGATGATTGCTAGCTTCCTTCCAAATTCTGGTAGCTTTTGATGTGGACAAATGTTCTCTAGAGACTACAGCAGACCAGGAGGCTCATTCAAAATTCACACATTAATGGGATTTTAGCCAAGATCTGAAACAATATCAATAGTATTCTAGACCCCAGTGTAAGCCAGTATGTAAGTATTTGCTTAACTCTAAGCACATAAGTAATCCCACTGAAATCACTACTGCGACTAACTACTTAGAGTGCAAGACTGTGCTGCACTTCTAATCAGGACAGCCCAAGATAGCATATTAGGGCAAGCATGGGCCTATGTGGTTTTAAGCTGTTATTGCAGCTTCCTGATCCAGGCCTGCTTAAGTAACTAACTGGAGAAACACCTGCTGTTATTTAGACAGACTGGGGTTGCTGGGCTTGATAGGAGCCTGCAGATACTGCTGTAACTATGGGCTGCAGACTGCATGTTAACTCTGTTTGTGCTGTATGTCCTCAACCCTTGGGCTCAAAGAGGTCCTTTGGGAATCAGCTTGTATCAATATTTCCCCTGGGCTTTCCACATGGAAATCCTCCCAGGACCATTTTGGAGGTGTTTTAAGGTCTCTCTATCCCACTGTGGCACTTCACAAAGTATAAAGGATCCTGAGAAGAGTAAAGACCTTGCCGTTCATGCTTAGATTCTTTGCTGGACTGGCACCATATTCAGCTCTTAAACTGAGCCTCTTACCATACCTTCCACCTCAGTATTTATGCCAACAATTGATGAAAAGCACATACCATTTTTTGGTTTAGACCTGTACAGGAAAAACTCATGCTATTTTTTTTAATTGGAACCATGCCTAGATAAGGCATATAGGATTGGATCCATACTCATTACCTATATGGAACTCCACTGGTATAATTCATTCTCTAACCTCAAGAATTGCAAAATTGTTGTTCTTCCATTCTATGTCAAGATAACCATGAACCTGGGTATGAGATCAGAGGAATTGTGTGGTTAGTTGTTTTAAGTATTGTCTTGTATAGAGGAAGTTGAATGTGCTAGTAATTGTCTAATAGGCCAATGAATTAATGCGTTTGGGGTAGATGGACAACCCTAATTTTAATTTCATTTGCTTTGTTATCTATAAGCTAAATCTAATTTTCACCAACTCAGTGGGGATGCATCAAGTAAAACACCCATGAAATGAGAAATGGATCTAATATATGCATAATGTTTGATTAAGCAAAAGTAACTGAATTAATCTTACTGAAATGGCACTATAGCAATGCAGAGTAATTGTGCTGTGATGTTTAGCATATGTATAAATAATTACTAAAATGCTTCAAAGTCTTCTTGCCAACAGGTCCAAATCAGTTGCAAAATCAGCAAACTCCCTGCCTTTTGATCAAAAAAGAGCAGTACTGGACAGTAGTTATGGCATCAAAAATCTGTGTTTGAGTTATAGAGCTGTTCATATTAAGTGAGGTTGGCACTAAGCAACAGCTGCAGTATTTTAGGTAATATACTGGCAATAAGTATCAGGAAAGCCATCTTGATTTTGTTTTGCTTTTTTTTTTAAAAAAAGGAGAAAATAAAAACTCAAACCAGCACTTATACTAGAAATATAGTGAATGATATTTGATTTAAGGCCCTTATTCAAAGGTATTTGAATAAGTTTCAGAACTGATGTCCGAATTCCCTGTGAACAGAAAATGTGTGTGTAAGTCATACAAACAAAGCACAAACTGCAGGGTATGACATACGCAAGACAACTATTCCCCTATAGTCTGTAATCCAAACTCCAGATGGATATTTTTAGTCTACAAAGGATACACTGTGTATTTTGATCTAAAAACAAACAATCAAACATTGGGACTAATTCCCTGCTCAGATTCCTTTGCTGGACTCCTAGCTGTGGTCCTCAGTGACATGGAGGTGCAGCAGCAGAAACTATCTGCATGAGGGTGGTGTTACAGGTTACATCTAAAGTCTAAACCATTCTAAAGGCACTTAAATAGGAGTGTCCATGCATTAAAGGGTGTTCAGCTGTGCTAAGTACCATCTAAGTAACTAAGGGCGGGGGTTATCTTTGAGCTGTTCTACCTAACTGGATCTAGGATATTGTTCTGCTCCACAGAGATAAAGCAACCAATTTCCAGTCCTCCAGCATCCTAGGATGCAGGGCTCCGAGCCTCTTTACCCTTAACAAATTGTCCACCCTTCCTAGTTCTGCTGCTCAAGGGGTAGTAATGGCCCCAAGCCAACACCCCCATCCACCCCTACATGGTGCTACTGTGCCAAATCCAAGGACCCAATCCAAATCCAGGAGACCCAATCCAGGCCTGTGGGCCAGGAGCCAGGAGCCAGGCATAGGTTGTCCCCTGATAGGGCTAAACCTTTTCCCCACATCTGGACAGCTGTCCTCTAGCCAGGAGAATTTGGGTAAGGCAGACATGGCTTCCCTCTCCATCCTCCTGCATTCCTGGGGTGGGAGGGAAGAAAGGGCTGCCTAGCACAAAACATGGTAAAGCATAGAGCCTGGTGAGGTATGCTTCCCTGGGGTCCATATTGTCTCTGTGGTTAACCCCTGGGGCTTTTATAGAGGCCAGGCTCCTGGTCATACCTCTGCTCTCTAGGCCCTCTAGTGCCAAGCAATGGTTCCTCTGGTCGGAAATGACATTAAGCATTAATTTGAGACTACTCTGAAGCTGTTCTGACTTAAGACCACCTAACGTTCCACAGGTTTAGAATAGTTTAACGGTAACCTGTAAGAGCACTCAGTATTGCCAACCCCTCTGTGTCAAAAATCATGAGACAAACTCATACAAATCAAGAGATTTTGAATGTATATCATGAGATGCTATTTTTGAAGTGTGTGTGTGTATAGTGGGGCATTATTTGTGAAGGTGTCGGGGGCTGTGGGTGTGTGTGTGGGATTTGGAGCCTGGGGAGGGGAGTCCCTGCACACCCTGGCAGGATGCGGTGTATGGGGGTCTGGAAAAAGGGGCAGCAGCAGGGTTGGGGGGTGTGGCTTATAAGTGAGGGGCAGACACACACACACACACACACACACACACACACACACACACACACACAGAGAGCCACCCATGGCTCTGTTGCATGACTTGCCCCAGCCCTGGGGTCCCATTCACCCCAGAGCCTGCCCCACTCCCTCCCTCACTGTGGGGGCCTCAATCTGCCCCCCTCCCCCTCTCCCTGCCCCTTCCCCTTCCCATCTATAGACTTAACAGCTTGGCGCTCTCTACACGTGCCAGAAGAAAAAATCTTGAGATTTTGATCTCTCTATCAGGAGATCTCGAGTCAGAGTTGATTTGACTTGGAAATCAGGAGTCTCATGATTTTTTCATGAGAGTTGGCATTACTGACACTCTTTAGACTGCCAGTAGGCCTGAAGCTACTTGGTATAGTCCTGACAGTCTATGGCATAAATATGGCAAATGACATAATGAATTGCAAATTCTGAGCAGTCTTGGTATCTCTCAAAAATAGAAAGAGATTTAAAGTGGCCATCTTCAGGCAAAATGCCTGATAAGAATGCAACAATACCTCTCCCAGTATTATTCACTTGTTGGCTCAACAGCAGTTTTCAGCTATCAATAAACTGAATTTGCTACTTCTACAAACTGTTGTACAGGTTCAGATTAGATAGCTTGAATGTCTGGAATGCAAAGGTAGGTAGTGATGTAGGAGGTATGGTATGTAATACGGAATTTATATGTTTTTAATTAGTTTTCAGGGAGTTTTAAGAGGAAGGGGTACTTTGTACGCAATGGAGTCCAATAAAAAGCTTACAAGTACCAGGAATTGTAGCAGAGATGTTGATACCTAGCCTTTATATACCACTTTTTATATGCTGATCTCATTTTTTTTTTCTACAAATGTCTTCCCCCCCCATACCAAATTCATTTTAAATGCAGGAAAACTGAGGAATGGAGAAAGTAAAACAATCAGTTATATTCTGTTCTAAGTATATGACAATGCTGTTAGTATCTTGAGAGCAATGGTTATTTTAATTCTTCTGTATTTCCCTAGTAAGAGGGAAAATATATGGCAATGCTGTGATATCTTGAGAACAATGGTTAGTTTAATTCCTTTATATTTTCCTAGTAAGAAGGAGCACTCAATTTTACATATGTAGAAGAGAACTCTATGAGAATGTATTTTATTTTTTATTTTTACAAAAAAGTAAAAATAAA
Source organism: Crocodylus siamensis (assembly GCF_052110815.1). NCBI lineage: Eukaryota > Metazoa > Chordata > Crocodylia > Crocodylidae > Crocodylus > Crocodylus siamensis. Next base: position 66,713,662 of record NC_143396.1, read on the forward strand.
AAGTAAAAGGTTTTCTAGGTTATGGTTGGTAAGTGCTGATTAATGTTGAATTTGGTAACCAGTGATTGTGGATTATCGGTTCCATTTCAAAATTAAATTAAAAAAAGATTGCTTGTTCTCATGACATATTACTTTGCCTGACTTATCAGATTTCCTTCATGCATAAATTTTGTGCATCAAAAATCCAGGACTGTTTATAACTTGTTGTGTGTTGTCTCTTTTAGCCTAGATTATATACAGTAGGATTTCCATCTGTAACCGCGAAAGGGAAGAGGAAAAATGAGAAGTATCTAAAAACAGGCCATTCTTCACATTGACAGAATATCCAGAAATCGGAAATTGTGGCTGGCCAAAATAAAAAGGGGAAAAAAAAATCCCCATAAATTAGCATTCTGTGTTGGAGATCTGCACATGATCAGCCATGCTTTCTGGATAAGTCTGTCTGTTGGTTGTTGCCATGGCTACAAAAAGCTAGTGGAACCCAATGAACTGTCTGCAGCATTGCTGAAAGGATCAGCCATTTTGCTTATGGAAAACAGTGTGACATATTATGCTGTGCTTTACCATGGAATAAACAAAAAATCTATTCAGAGGAAACAGAGGAGAAGATGAGGGAATAATTACTATAGCTGAGAATGCCTACACGCTGCCATCTTGACAAGCTGGTGACGGCTCATTCCCATTAGCTGATCAGGGAAGGTGGAATGCAGAGTGATAGTGCTGCATATCTGCTGTCAGGCTGGGGAGTAGGTTTTTTGTCTTGTAAAGGCAAGGTTTCCCTGCAATGTTATCTCAACCACTCGCGAGCTGCTCCGAGTGAAAGCTGGTGACCCAAAAGAAGGGTGTTGCCCTCTCCCAACATTGTTCTTGTGCTCTGCTGTTTAATATGAGCAGGCACCACTGGAGAAGCAGGTGTGCGATTCAGATAGGCTCTGTATTGTCGGCTGTACAAACCGCCCTCTCAGGTTTACATGCTTCTTATTAACAGATTGTTGGCTTAGGAGCTTCTGCTTCTGAACTTAGACCAGGAGGCTGCTGTGCATCTCTGCTTGTGTGAAAGAGGTAAGCTTTTGTTTGCTTGGTTTCAATTTTATAGAAAATACTTGCATAAAGTTTTGCTCAAAGTAGCATCTCAAATGCATTCCTATTAAAAGTGACTTGTTAAAGCTTGTATTTAATGATTTTGATCATATTATGGTTTATTTGTGTGCAGTAGTGTAATGTAACAATTAAAATGCTTCCTATTTTGAGAAAAAAAATGGGTAGTGAACAAATCTTATGCACATTTCACATATACACAACAGGGATTTTATGCATCCTGCTATGATTTTATATTGTAAGGATTACATGGGATATCAAACATTATAGAACGGAGAAACATTTTGTTTGTAAAACCTTAAAATCCTTGATTCTCCCAGCATTCAAATACATGCATTGTTCTCTGTCTTAATAATGTAGCTAGATTTAAATTGTCCAACTGCTGTGTGCAGTATGTAGGTCATAATAGAAAGCAGCTTTTGCACTAGGCTTTCTTTATAGAATGTATCCCCCAGCACTGTGTTTGATTAGTTTCTGGTACTTGTACTGTTAGGAGTCTAGGTATTAAAGGCAGCTCACACCTCCTTTTCAAAGATATCGTGCATACCATGCTAGCACAGAGCACAACACACCCATTGTGTCCCTCAGTTTGGCATTGAGTAAAAGAAAGGAAGCCAGCACTCCACATGGAGAACAAGCACCAGCTATAGTTTAAGACAGCTAAACTTCTATTCTTGCGCACCCTCACCAGCAGCTGGTCCACTAAGAAACAGACAATAAAAAGGCTTAGACAAACGCACAGAAATATTTGAACAGGGTGTTTCTGGTGAATGGCTATGTGCTGATAATATGGACCATCAGTTCCCAAATGAATTGTCCCTTGATGCACACAATACAGATCCTGATAAAGAATCTCAGAAACGGAGAGCAGTTATGAGGACAGAACTAGGTCAATAAAACCACAGCGCATTGGTGCAGCCAGTGATCAGATAATCTTTAAAATATGTTAAATAATGGCATTTCAGCCCAGAGTTGTTAAGAATGCTCTTAGAGAATAACATAATTTCGGACTTAATAAAATAATGAAAAGCTGAAATGCTTTAAATTCTATACACGGACAGTTAAAATTTAAACAGCAATTCAAATTCATTTCTTGCAAACTGCTAATAATATGTTTGCATTCGCTTCTAATTCACAGTTGTGTAGGTTTAAATCCCACTGAGCTAACTTGTATGCTTGGACTATAGAATGGGCATTAGATTAATCAGTAAAAGCCCCACTCCTTAATTACATTGTTTAACTAGTAACCAATCACTACGCTATAGATGGTACTGTAATTGGGAGGCAAAGTCTAAGACCATTTCTAATTTTTTTTTAATATATGCGCCATAAAGTGAACATGTTGAGCCAGTGCACAGAAAATATGACTTCACATTTGAAATCACTGGCATAGGACCAGAAATTGCTTTAGCTTCCTCCTTCAAATCACTCCCTCAAAAAGCCATATCTTCCCTGAATCAGGTCTGCTTGTTTCCTTACCAGTAATCCTCCCTTAGGCTCCATCTCTTACCTCTTCTGTTTCCATATTTAGCCTGGTAGGTGTTGTGCAGGTAAGTTTGTGTGTGGGTGTGATTAACTTCTGCTACAGAAAGAATGGGTGGAGCTAAAACTTGAAAAATGCATTAACATTCTTCAGGTAAAACCACTAAAACAATTTAAACTTCTACTTTATAATGGAAATGCTAAGTCTTCATAAGGACTAAAATCCAAAACATAACGCACTTTTAAGTCACAGGTAGACCGACCGGGCTCCTATTGTCAAGAAGTACAGGCAAAATACTAAGAAAAAATAAGGGTGGCTGCAAGGATATCTCATACAAGCAAAAATGAAAGGTGCTTATATGAAAAAATGATAGACAATAGTGAGTTCTGTATTTTGTTGGATTTTTTTTACTACTTTTCCTTGCCTCTATGCTCATGCCAATTCCCAGCTTTGCTTCTAGTGCTCTTAACATCCTTCATTGCTGACCTTCATTCTCTCCACCACATACATGAGCAGTTCATAGACAGATAAACAGATGACTTTAAGTGCCTTGTAGATGCTGCTGAATAGTTAGGTTTTCAAGAAGAATTTAAATGTGTAGGAGGAAAAAAAGCCATTTGCAGAAATGCAATGGAAGCCAAATTTTATGTTGTACAAGTATAAACTGAAGATGGAATCTAATTTTTAATAGAAACATAAAACAGGGGGGAGAGGGGGAATGCTTTGCCTGACCTGCTAAGGTGTATCTAAAAAGGAATCTATAGAAGAATTTGAAGGTTATTTAATGTATAAAAAAACCTGATAGATACAAAAAGGTACAAGTCCACCTATGAAAAAGGGACATTTTGCCTCAGTTGAAATCACGAAATTTTGCCATGGAATTCAGTGGCAAGCTTTCACCTAAGGCATGCTAATGTTTCAGATATCTGTACATTATGGAATGCAGCAAGTGTGGGGGTGGGGGGAAACCTTGTAGAATAGGGTTAGCATTGCACTCCTCTCTCTCTGTGACAGTGGTTCTCAGCCTTTTCAGCCTTAAGACACTCCTCATTAGACTCAAAACACCCTATGAAAAATGCCTGCAGTAGTGTAATTATCTGTATTATCTGCAATAGTGTAAAGCACATGAACCACAATAATTTTTTCTGAATACATACACTCTAAAAAATGACACAGAGCTTGTTCTAAGGAGATTCAGTCAGTAGGTCCCTATGTTGTTATTTGTTTAGTGAGATTCATGTGGTCAAAAAGTACATAGTAAACCAAATCAAAAGGACCTCCCCATGAAGAATCCAAGCCCAAACATTTGATGCCTTTGCCATAACTGCCAAAGAGTGGCTAAAAGTACTTGTAAAAGATGGTGGGTAAGGATTGGGTGGCACACAGGAGCAAGGTGAAGTACTAGTATGCATGACGATTAAGTAACAGTAAATGCCAGATTCCAGAGGTGGATTAATGAGCAGGCACACAAGGCCCAGGCTCAGGACTCCCTGAAACAGAAGGGCCTACTGATTACAAGATAAACCCCAAGGTGTCAAATAGGAAACTGCAGTGTCAAGGGTGTTCTGACTTGTAGTGGTGTTTCTGAGTTTGCAGCAGGATAACCCTTCCATTATTTTTCTGTAGTCAAAAAAAGGAGTGAAAGCTAAGAGCTGGCATTTTTCATAGGGTGTTTTGAGTCTGATGTGGGGTGTCTTAAGTCTGAAAAGGTTGAGAACCACTGTCATAGAGAGAGGAGTGCAATGCTAGCCCAATTCTACAAAGGTTCCACTCCCCCCGCTTTCATTTCTGCCTTTTAACTACGTAACCAAATATGAAATATTGACAATAGTCTCAATATTATATTTGGGTGGTGGTGAAGGCAGTTGTTTTGGGCCTCATGCTCTTTGGGCCAGGGTCACCAAGAATTGTTGGGGGCCTGCAGAGATAAGATGTCATACTATGCAATTACACTCCTACCCTGAAAGACCTTCCTGTACCATCTAAAATTGTAAGAAAGACAAATCGGCTATGAGGTAGTGCCTAAGTAGGCAAACGATATCAAATTTGATCATTGACTCATTTCCGAATAATGGTAGAATAATAATTTTGCCTGCATAACAATACTGGAATATACCTTGCATATTAAAATATCACATATTTTACATTGATACTTTATTTGAGGATCTGTAGTGTGGCAGTTGCTGTGTGTTAAGGAATGTGCAGATTTTTTTTTCTTGCATCCTACTGTATAGCTATATATTTTTTTCCAGTTTCATTATTTCAGTTTTGCTTAAGTACCTTACTCATGGCCTGCTGCTGTGTTGCTCTCTGAGTTGCTTATATATAAACACAACCTACACATATATGACTCTTTGCCACATTACATGGCATGATAACCTGTGCAACCTACTGATTCTGTAGATCCTCGTCCTTTGTTCCATCTACTATAAATATTGCCCAGGTATGTAGCTTTTCCATTCAAAACACTACAAAAATAGTGCAGTACTAGAATTGTGCAAAAAAGTGTAATGAGAGCTGAAAAATTGTCAAACTTCCCTGAAAAGTTTTCACAGATTCACAGAAGTTTAGGGCTGGAAAGGACCTCATGAGATCCTTTCCAGCTCTGGGCAGGAAAGACTGCTGAGGTCAAATAACCCCAGCAAGGTGTGTGAACAGTTTACTTTTGCAGATCTCCAGGGTCGGTGCCTATACCACCCCCGCTAGGAGTCTATTCCAGGGTCTGGACACAGTTCATGATGACACAAAGTAAAATGCACAGGACTCTTTAAAAAAGGGCAAGTATATGATACAAAATATCATGGACTACATAAATGGGGGCACCATAAGATAATCATAAAGATAAGTAAGATCACTAAAATGCTGAGCAAAGTAACTGTAACTTAAAAGAGCATTTCTGAATAATGGTATTTGTGAACTACAGTGTAACCGTGCTCTATTGTATGTGAGAGCTCTGACGTACAGTATCTCTACCCTCACCCCTACTCCTACCTTTTGTTACATTCACGTGTTGAGCCATGATGACCAACAGCATTTCACAACGAGTGCTGCTCTGAAGGACTTTCCAAAACAAAATGGAGCACTTCCCTTCTGTTTCCTGTTCCTCACTCTAATTAGATTCTTGTTTTGTTGTGTATTCTGAGCTGTTCTTTCATTGTGCCTTGATTCATCCACCCTTAAACTTATCATCCTCACTCAGCCCCCGGGCTTGCCCGGAAGAGCACAGACCTAATTATAGTTGATGGACTGGGCTGTTCTCTTGACGACTGGCTGTTTTTTAGAATTGATATGAAGGCTCCTAGAGCTTAAAATTTTTGTTACCACTTTAAACAAACAAAAAAATCTTTCACTATACAGTTATTTTGGATAAGTAACATCATTTATTTTGGTAAGAACTTACAATTTTCCAAGCAAACTCACAACATTTTAAGACTGAAAGCTGTTGTTTCTAAAAAGACACCATATTTTCATGCCTCAAATATTATACACATTACAAAGGGGTATTGTTTTATTTTAATGCTGTAAATATATTATATTTATTTACTGAATAATAATCAGCTCAATTAAATATGCTATAATTATCAACAGTCACTGATTAGTTTACTTAATTTTCAAGTGAGTGTTTTCTTAAGTTGTCTTTTACTTTACTTTACCAGTACCTGATGTAAAAAGGCAAAAATAGCTGGGGAAAGCTGAGAAAGATAATCAATGATTGTAGTTCTCAGTGCTGAAAATAAAGTGAACCAGACCCCTGTAGGCATATCAAAACAAGGAAATGGATCAATGTTTAGAGATCTAATGGGGCTGCTAACGGCAGATCAGTAACCAAGGATGAAGGTCAAAATAAATGAAGAGTTTTAAAAAATTTGGATGAAATAATGGCTATATGGGGGGTCCAATTCTCCATTCAGATTCTGCCAGTAAAATTCAGGTGGTGAAATGCCAGCAATGGAAGCTGAGAAATGGTAAAATTTTGAAGCCAGCTGAGGAACTCAACAATTTTATAGCTCAGCCCACAAAGAGGAACAGCAGTCTAGGAAGGGGCACAACCAGGGACAAGCTAGAGGAATATGCTTGTCCAGCATATTCCTGTGAAGCTTCTATCGTGTGAAGACTTCTGTTTAACCCTAACCTTAATGTAGAGATGTTTCACTGCATACCGAAAACTTTAAGGAGAACAAGTGGTGAATTTATCTTGCAGAAAGACGTATGGATCGAAATGATCCACAAAACATCAATGTATAATAAAGATAGAGAAGTCACTGTGTAGAAATTATAAAATCTTGGGGTAGAATAATGGAAAATTAGGGTTGGAAGGGACTTTAGGACGTCATCTAAGCCAACACTGTTCTTAAAGCAAGACAAGCACCAACTAAATCATCCCACCTTTGTCTACTTGGGTCTTAAAAACCTCTATGGGTGGAGATTCCACAACCTTTCTGGGTGGTGTATTCCAATGCTTTATTACTTTCCTAATGACACAGTTTTTCCTAATATCTGACCTGAGCTTCCCTTGCTGCAGGTTGAAGCCATTATTCCTTATCTGTCACCTGCCACCACTAAGAACAGTCTAGCTCCATCATCTTTGGAACCACCCTTCAGGTAGTTGAAGGCTGGAGATGCAGATAGAAGAAAATCCAACAAGGCATTTAAGTCCCTCATATCTACTGGGTTCCCCCCTTCCCACAAAATGAACAGCAGTGGAATAGTACCTTGACAAAGGCATTTTGGAATACAGTAGAATGACAAAAAGCAACTTGATACTGTAATACTTGAGTACAGTACAGGCATACCTCGGAGATATTGCGGGTTCGGTTCCAGACCACCGCAATAAAGCGAATATCGCAATAAAGTGAGTCACATTAATTTTTTGGTTTCCCAATGCATATAAAAGTTATGTTTACACTATACTGTAGTCTATTAAGTGTGCAATAGCATTATGTCTAAAAAAACAATGTACATACCTTAATTAAAAAATACTTTATTGCTGAAAAATGTCAAGTGAGAAAATGCTGTTGGAAAAATGGCGCCAATAGACTTGCTCGATGCAGGGTTGCCACAAACCTTCAATTTGTAAAAAACGCAATATCTGCGAAGTGCAATAAAGCGAAGCGCAATAAAACGAGGTATGCCTGTATAGAAGATGTATGAAGTGTAGTAGTAGGAATGATCTAAAAGATTCTATAAAAACTAATAAGACTGAATGCCTAAATGGGCTACAGAGAAGAATCTGAGCATATGATTTCCAAGCCATAATACAATATTAAGATTTTACTACTGTCTTGTTGACTAGGAACATAACAAAATAATACTTAATACTAAAGGATATAAAAAAGGCAACAAATTTTAATGAAACAGTAAATGATAGTTGATTACATTTAGGAGCACATAAGTTGAACTGAACCTCTAAAACGAACAAGGTTTAGAGACAGAATATATTGACACCTTAAAAACTATTTACTGGCAATAGGAGTTTCACAAAACGAGCTTCTCTTCACTCAGTCCCAAGTAACAAATAAGAATGGTCTCAAAGAATAAATTTATAGAGTCTCTAAATATACTGCCCCCATCTTGATAACTGTCAGTATCCGTAAGGAAGATATTGTTCCACAGGTCATCAGTACAACTAAACTGTAAGAATGAGTGAAGCTGAATATGGTAATTACACATTCTTTGCTCATGATAGCAAAGCAAGGGGACATTCAATAACTGAAAAGGCAACGAATGTTAATACATGAATGTTTGACATAACTGAGCCTGTGGACCTCTTGCAACAAAATATCACTGGGAGCATCTACACATGCTTTACTGCAGAGTTGACTAATTAGCTCTGCAGTAAAGCATTACCATCTACACTATACTATCTTATGGTGCAATTAATTAATCGTATTAAGGCACAGTAGATTAATTAATTGCACCATAAGATAGTGCTGTCAGGAACAGTACTGTCTTACAGCATAGTTACTTATTGTGTTAAAGCACATATGTAGATGGTGTCTGGGGCTGGCTGGGGTATAAGTGTGCCAAAGTGTGGGGGCTGCCCAGCCCCACACTTTAGCATCTTCGTGCCCCAGCCAGCCCTAACAGTGCCTAATGTTGGCACCTGTGCCTTCTGGCAGACTAGGGCTGCTTTGCCCTGGCTCAAACTGGTGAGGTCCTGAGCTCAGTGTCTGCATATGCATGCTGGATCACAACAGTTTGAGTATCTACACATGCCAGTAAGGTGCCATGATAAACTCCAGCACAGTCTGTACCAAAGTTTATTGACTTTTCACTTATTTAATGTCCCCTTGCTTTGCCATGGGCAAAGGATATATATAATTACTGTATTCAACTTCAGCCATTACTTCAGCTTAGTTCTACTGATCTGTAGAACAATATCTCCCTTATGGATACTGCATACAGTATTATGCCTACAACCACTAGGTGCATCTACATGAGATATTTATTGCCTAGCTGCCTAATTAGCTCTGCAGTAAATGTATCAGTATCTACATGTGTGCCCCTATTAGGGAACAGTAAACTAACAAACTTTGCCACAGGTTAGTACTTGTAAAAATTAATTGCACATGTAGACGTGTCCACTGAGACCAAGAGTTCTGCAGGACTACAAAAATACTTAACTGGGCTTTATAAATGAGAATAGGGCCATTAGACATCTAAATTGACTGACTTTAAAACTGCAGCTAGGAGTCTTCAGAAAATTCTAGCCATAGACTTTTTTTTAAACAAAAGTTCTCTTTAAACTCTGACAAATAAAGGTAAAAAAAATAACCTATTCGTTAGACCATAAACCAGTTAGTACTTTATAATAATCAGAAATTGCCTGATAATCAGGGTATTCCATAATTACCCAATACAGAATATTTTTTACCATTTCCTCTGAAACAACTTCTAGTAATCATATAGAGAGATGTTAATGGAGAAAATAGTCCTCAGTCATGGGCAACTGGTCAGCAACTGTGGGGTGGGTCTTTCAATGGCCAATCTCACCAACCAGTGGGGCAGTCCCACAGTAGCCAATCTCACTCATCAATTCCAGAAGCGGCATGGCTACTTTTGCTGGCTGTCCCACTTCCTGGCCAGCCCCTGTGCACCCCCTACGCATCGCCACTGTCCTCAATGCTGATTTGGCATGGCATTTCCTATGTCCCCATGCTTGTTTTTAAAACCCCATGGAATCACTAAGGAAGTTTAAGTAATGAAGTTCAGAAACAGCTCAAGTTTTCTGAGATGTATACTAGGGCTGTGCGAAGCTTCAGTCGCTGTTTTGATTCACCAGAGATTTGGTTCAATTTGGTGGCCAAAACTCTGCATCCATATCAAATTGGGAGACCCTTTAGTCTCTCCACATCAAATCTGAACCCTCTGAATCAATTAGGAGAGATTCAGAAAGATTTGATGATTTGGAGATAGACACAGCTTTAAATGTTTTTTCTACATACCTCAAGGTACCAGGTGGCTTGTGAATGCTGAGATGGTGGGGTGGATGGAGTGCCCCACAGGAGTGCAGGGGGTTCTCCAGCATGCTTGGCAGCAGACTGGAAGTGGACCAGAAGTACTTCTGGTCCACTTCCAGGTCTGCCAGGAAGCGTGCAAAGGGTCTCCCCCATAACCCCCTGGCTTGGCGACTGGTGCTTCCTGGATCTGTGGGGGCACCTGGGGTCCCCCCATGGATGATTGCTGAGCTAGGAGGTTTTGGGCAGTTATGGGGGCCTACGTACTAAGTGGACCAGAAGTACTCCCAGTCCACTGCCGGGTTCACCGCCAAGCATAAGCCCCCCTACCTCCCCATGCTCCTGTGGGATGCTCCATTTGCACCACCATCGCAGCATTCATGAGCCAAGCCTGGTACCTTGTGGTATGTAGAAAAAACATTTAAAGCTGTGTCTATGGCTGAATCGCTGATTCTCTGAATCAACATTGAATCTTCAGATTTGGATTTGGCCGAATCTAATCAGGACAGTGATCCAAATCAACTAATTGAATCACTGTCCCCAATTTGGGCCAAATGCAAATCGAATATGACCCATTTCACACACCCCTAATGTATACCACAGTGAATGACACCATATGAATACATACATGATGCTTCCCTTTTGAACATAAGGGACCACATCACTAAACATTCTTCTAGGCACTAGCATGCTTTAACTTTCTTGACATTTCGATGCAGGTATGGTCTAACCGACATCTTGATATTTTAGATTTTACTATTTAGTGTCAGGGTAACCAAATGAATTGGGCCCCAAGGTCACAGTGGGCTGGGGTGGTGATTGGAACACGAACAGGTGGGATTAGCGGCGGCGGAGTCTGAGAGGCACGGAAGCGTATGGTTTCAAAATAAGATGGGTTTACTTACTCACGCTTTGAAGCGGAGGCACAATTCTTTCTTCAGTTACAGTTATGAATAAACAGGAACGAAAAAAACAACAGAAGGGGTCTGTTGGCCCACAGGGTTCTGGAGTGAGCCCTTGCTATCTAACCACATAGGGCTACGGGGGGCTGCCCACTCCTTAAGTCCCAGGGCTGGTCAACAGCTCATATAAAGGTAAACAAAGAACAGAACGAAATTGTAACATGTTGAGATGAGGAACGAAGTTGTGACGCCAGTCCAAAGACAATCGAATGGTCGTGAAGAAGTCCGAGGTCGAAAGCCAGGTGAGTCAATAAACAAGAAACCGAAGTCGAAGTTGTAGGGATGATCCGGATCGGTGGTCGTTGATCGGTGCCAATGTTCAGAAACCAGAAGATCAGTACAGTAATAAACGTAACGAGATGGATGCAAAACGCCAAACAAGGGAGGAGACCAGTAGGCCAGAAGGCTTAGCTGAGAAGCAGTCCCTGTAACAACAGCCTCTGCTTTCAGCTCGAGCGGGTTTCCCCCACAGCGTGAGACAGTCTCTGCAACATGCTGCGTCTGGGCTCTCCCGAGGGAGGGGCTCACTAGTCTTTTATAACAATTTAGTGGCCAATCAAAACACTCTCCACAGAGAAATTTCTAGTCCGATTACCTCATGTCAGGTTCTGACTGAGCATGCGTTCAGCCAGGAGCTGACACAGTATGAGCATGCGCCTGTGGGGAAAGTAGGTCAGTAATGACTGACAGGCCAACAGGTCACCCGGGGGCACGCACTGGGTGAGCTTCGGAATTTTCCACCCGCAGAGTCAAATGCGCATGTCAGTTCTGGCACTTCTGTGTTGTCAGCATACACTTAAGATTTTTCCGCGACATTTAGAAAGGACAAATAAGCACAGTGAAAAATGTTTAGTATCTCACAGGTATTAACCAACTGCTGTTTGAAATCATTTATGCTATCTTATACATTTTAAAGCTAGGTCCTTCCATGATAGAGCCCAATAGTTGCTATGCCACTATTTGGGATTTTCTTTTTTGTTTATTTTTTATTTATTTGTGTTTTTGTAGTTCCAAAAACTACATGCACTGAAATACTCCCACAGAGCTCAGACGCAGGCAAATTTCAATATATTACTCTTTTTTAGGAGAAAATTGTACTTTATGGGAAGCTATAGAGAGCTATGATTTATTTAAAGCTGATTGATATTGATATTGTCAAATAATTGATTGATATTCTCAAATAATTGATGTTTGACACATAAGTGATATTGATATTTCTCACAAATATTTATTACAAATAATCGATATTGTCAAATATTGATATTGTCAGATTATTGATATTGTCAAATAATTTGCCATGAATTATAGAAGTGCTACTATGTTACAGCAAAGTCAGATGTTGACACGTTGGACACTAAAGTAGCCTTAGGCTTAGTTTTATATTTTGACATACATTGAATAACTAGACCCCTTCCCTAAAGGTCACTTTACAGATAGATGCCTTATGATCTTCCCACCTGCCTTTTAAACATGCCTACAGGAAAAGGTTTTTAATTTCTCATTTACATAGCTGCAGATTTACACATTCATCATGCTTTTAAAAATGGCGTTTGATTCAGATGACTCTGATGGCTGATTTATGGCTTCGTATTTGAGCAAAGGCCAGATTTGGGACACGCGCTGTATTATCAGAACAATTAGCCCTCAGAAAAATTCTTGGAGGTCTGCACCTGTTCTAGTTAATACACACCAGACTAAAACACTGTCTCATAGTGTAGTGAAACATTAGGAAAATGCCTGCCAACTTAACTGCTGTAATTTACAGTAGAATTCTCATCAGTGTAAGAATAAAATGGTTGCAGAGAAAATGCAAAGTCACTGACCACATTTTCCTAGCATTTAGTGTTGCAGAAAGCAGATATTTTAAATACATATTTTTTCAAAATAAAACAGACCAGTAAATATAAATGTACAAATCACTCAAACTCAAGTTTCAGGAGTTTCTATTCCAGTTGATGATGTGATAGCTTGTTCTGCATGTGCGTGCAGCTTCAAGTTGGGGTTTGTAGTAGGCACTACTACTGTCTCACTAATCAGGATTCAGTTCTCCTTGAGCATTAGTAAATTCTTTTTGTCAGGAGTTATTTACCAGGAAGTGGACAAGCAAGGGTGTCCCAGGGCTAAGCTTCTGCTATGGCAGGTTTTTTTTTCTGTGACCCATTAGTTAGTTAGTTCTGTACTGTATTGGCATCAAAGAACTACATCAGGACTGAGGCTTCATTGTGTTAGGCACTGTGTAAACAAAACCAAATGTAAGTTCCAGCTCAAAGGTCTTACAGTTTGTATTAAAACACCATACAGCAAGAGTGTAATATACACTGCCATTCCCTCCAGCAGTTTAAGGGCGGATCTGGAGGGGGTGCAGTAGTGTAGTTGCACCTCCTCACCCCCTTTGATTTGTGTTCCACCCAAAGTTTAAAACCAACTGCCTGACGGGGCAGCAACATTTCTATTCAGACAGCAGTGTGAGAGTCAATTAACTTCATGATTCATTGTAATGTACAACCTGCTCTCCTTTTTAATGGCCTTGGCATTCCACTAATTAAGCTATCCTTTCTTCTGCAATTCTGCCATCTATTAGCTGCTCCTCTTAATGTAGCTTCTGTTTCACAGCCCTGCAAACTGTTCTTAACTCCAGCTAAAACATCATCTGAGGTGTGCAAACATTAACTCAGGTGAACATCACCTCAAATGTGGAAATAATTTTCAGCAAAGCATTGGATGTGCTGTTAAGATGCTCAGATAGGCTAGATTTTATTTCATGAATTTAAAAGAGTTATTTATTTAATTCTAATGAAAACAGGACTAAAGAAACAACATTTTTGATTATTTTTGGCTATTTTGTTGTGTTTCTATATATGATGTAGCAAATTAATCCACATTCCAATACAGTTATCCTTGTTTTTGCTTTGATCTTGACCTGAATAATATAGCTGTAGGCCCCTAGTATGTTTGTATAAAGTTTCTAGGTTGTGGGGGAGGGGGGCATGGGGCAGGGTATTTGTTTTTTAACCTGGAGAAAAATGTATGTTGTATCTATATATGATGTACCACACCATCTGCACCCCCCACTTTTTTTCCAAAATCCTAGATTTGCCCATCGTAGTGTGTGTGTGTCTGTCTGTCTTTATGTGTATCTTTTTAAAATAAATATCTTATGACCCCACCCAGCTGACTTCCACCCAGCCTTGGAGTTATTTCACAAGTATCTTAGAGACAGCACAGCAAAAGTGAATCTTGAAGCTGTGGTTGAACAAGGAGCAGACAACATTATGGTAGATTAGTACAGGGAGGGCCCTCTTTGCAAACAGGACATGGTGAAGTATCATAGAATCATAGAATCAATAAGTCAGAAGGGACCTAGACAGATCATCGAGTCCGACCACCCTGCCATGGGCAGAAATGAGCACTGCGGGTGGGAGGGGTCGTAAGACCCCAGCCAGGTGCCTATCCAGTCTCCTCTTGAAGATTTCAGGGAAGGTGAGAGCACCACCTCTCTGGGAAGCCTATTCCAGGCTCTGGCCACCCTTACAGTGAAGTAGTTCTTTCTAATATCTAACCTAAACCGATCCTCCCTCAGCTTGTGGCCATTGTTCCTGGTGACTCCCAGGGGGGCCCTGGTGAACAGACTTTCCCCGAGTCCCTGCTGCTGGCCCCTGATAAGGTTGTAGGCAGCCACAAGATCCCCCCTCAGTCTCCTCTTGTGGAGACTGAAGAGATTCAGGTCCCTCAGCCTTTTCTCATAGGACTGGCCATGGAGGCCCTCAACCATATGAGTGGCCCTCCTCTGGACACTCTCCAGGTTCTCCACGTCCCTCTTGAAGTGCAGGGCCCAGAACTGGACACAGTACTCCAGCTGTGGCCTGACCAGCGCCACATAGAGGGGGAGCAAGACCTCTCTGGACCTGTTAGTGATGCCCCTGTTGATGCAGGACAGGGTGCGGTTGGCTCTGCCTATTGCTTCATTGCACTGGCGACTCATATTCATCCTAGAGTCAATCCTGACTCCAAGATCCCTCTCTGCCTCTGTGCTGCCGAGAGGGTCAGCCCCTAACCTATAACCATAATGCTGGTTCCCTCTCCCCAGGTGCAGCATTCTGCACTTGTCCTTGTTGAACTGCATCCTGTTCAGATCCGCCCACTTCTCTAACCTATCCAGGTCTGTGAGGGGACACTCTTCGTTGACTGCCCGCCTCACAGGGGACCCTCTGTGGGAGGGGAATGTGTCGTCCTCACTGCACCCACGCCAGTCTCTCCTGCCACGACTTTGATGGTAAATTGGGGTTCACAATATTGTGGCGCTTGCAGTTCGGAAACGGCACTCCATCTCCGCTGAGTCCAGGGGGGGTCCTGAGGGTTCCTCCTCCCCTACACCCTCGCCCGGTCCTCCGGGGTAAGTGACCGCCTCTCAGGGCGGGCTACTCGACAGGGCATCAGCCCCAACAATGTTCATAAAGGAGAAAACAAAATACAAAGTCCAACACAAAGTTCCTGGCAGGAGTTCCCCGGGGCCGGGGTTTGTTTGACCCCTAAGCTGACCCCCCTTCCTGTATCCGGGCTGGGATCTTCCGCCCTCTCCCAGGGGCCTCCTTCCAGAGAATCACAGGCGCGGTGGTTTTCCCTGCCTGTGATTGTCCCTACTTTACAGTACTTATGGTACCTGGCTCCTGCCGGGTTCCGCTGCTTCCTGCGGTGTTGTGCCGCTCGTCGCTCCGCTGCCGGTCGGCCGGGCCTCCTCGCTGCGCTGGGGCTTACCCCTGCCCCAGAAGGTCCTGCCTCGTCGCCAGGCAGCTCACACCCGCTCCAGGGTGGATCCCCCGACGCTGGCTCTTTCCCCGCTCACCTCTGGCTCTGCCGCTCGTGTCTCTGGATCTGCCGCTCCTGCCTCTGGATCCGCCGCTCCTGCCCCCGGATCCGCCGGGGCCCTCTCCTGGCCCGCCGGGCTCCTTTTATCCTTCCGGGTAGGTCTCGACCCGGGTACTTCCAGGTTCCTAAAAGGGGGAAACTGGAGTGCTTGGCTTTCCACCCGGACCCAGAAGTCGGGCCGGTTTCCGCCGCCGTCGGCATCGCCTTCGCCCAGCACCTTCATCACCCCCTCACAAGGTCTGCCTGGATGCGATCCCTGCCTGCTGGTGTAGTCACTTTACCCCACAGCTTGGTGTCATCAGTGAACTTGAACAGGGTGCTCTCCACACCCTCGTCCACGTTGCTAATGAAGATGTTGAACAGCACCGGCCCAAGGACTGAGCCCTGGGGGACTCCGCTGCCCACACCCTCCCAGGTCGACATCAACCCATCCACCACCACCCTCTGGGTGCACCCCTGGAGCCAGTTTGCCACCCATGTGACTGTGCATTTGTCAATGCCGCAGTCCTCAGCTTGCCCACCAGAATTGGGTGGGACACCGTGTTGAAGGCCTTCTGGAAGTCCAAGAAGACGACATCGACTTCCTCCTTCACATCTAAGCTCTTTGTTACCTGGTCATAGAAAGAGACCAGGTTAGTCAGACAGGATCGGCTTGGCATGAGCCCGTGTTGGTTACCCCTCAACATCACTTCCCCTGCAGGGCTCTCACAAACGTGGCCCTGGATAATCTTTTCAAAGACCTTACCCAGGACAGAAGTGAGGCTGACTGGCCTGTAGTTGCCAGGCTCTTCCTTCCTCCCCTTCTTGAAAATAGGGACCACATTGGCCCTTTTCCAGTCTTCAGGGACTTGGCCCAAGTATCAGGAGTCCTCAAACAGCCGTGCCAATGTCCTTGCAATGGCACCAGCTAATTCCCCCAGCACCCGCGGATGAAGGTCATACGGGCCCGCCGACTTGGATACATCTAAGCCCTCCAGGTAATCCTTAACTAGGTCTGAACTAACAGTCGGGGGACTCGCATCCTTCCTGGGCCTCTCTACGCTATCACCCGAGAGCACCTCGTTGTCAGCAGACAGAAATATGGAGGCAAAGAACTTGTTGAAGAGTTCTGCCTTCTCTCGTGCGTCCATCACCAGCTGCCCTGCCCTGCCCCGCCCCGTAGGGGTCCAATGTTACCCTGAGACTTCTTCTTGCTACCTATATACTTGAAGAAGGACTTTTTGTTATCCTTAATCCCAGAAGCTAATGTAAGCTCCAGTGCTGCTTTAGCCTCCCTTACCAAATCCCTACAAGCTCGGGATTGTAGGGGCTAAGAGAGGCAGTAAACTGGAAGAGGCAAAACTGAAAGGTCTTTGGGATGAGTGGGACAGAAAATAAGGAGGTAGTGGTATGATTCAGGTATTTGGAGTGCAGGTCAAAGCAACAAGCAAAAGAGTCTTTGGGAGCTGTGTTTTGTATGGACCTAAATCTTTAAAAATGTGTGGAGGCCAGAGTAGAAGTTAATGTGGCAGATGATTGAGGTCTGCAAAAAAAAAAATCTTCATGGTAAAAATACAAATAAAAGATCAGACATTTAGAAATACTACAGGGGAAGAGACTAAAAATCACAACAGATAAATGGCAAAATACTATTTAAGAAAAGGAAAAAAACCCATAAATTTGCAGGCAGGTTTAAGGAAAAGAGAATGAATCAGATCCTGCCTGAAAAACATGTGCTCTAATGTTGGGTTTCTTCGTGCTTGTATTGAGATACACGAAAACTGATCATTTTGTTTTTAGTGATGGATACTTTTAAGGCTATGATGCTTGTCTATCCACCGCTTGTTTGACTTCAATATTCTGTTCTTCTCTTTTATGCATGAACTCCCATTAGCGCCTGTAGGATATCATTGCATGTGAGAATCCAACACACTGCTGTGCCATTCTGAAAGCAGAAATCTACTTTGTTTCTTTCCGCAGTTTTGTTCCTGTCATGTTTCATTTTAGTACTTGAGCAGCAGAATCTTCTT
Source organism: Crocodylus siamensis (assembly GCF_052110815.1). Taxonomy (NCBI): domain Eukaryota; kingdom Metazoa; phylum Chordata; order Crocodylia; family Crocodylidae; genus Crocodylus; species Crocodylus siamensis. Next base: position 66,731,537 of record NC_143396.1, read on the forward strand.
TGTGCTCTCAGGTATCTCAGAGACAGCCTTACAAGCTTGGTCAGCAGAGCTGAGCATGCCAAACTATGCTAATAAAATCAAGAGCCTGATTCTCACTTATATGAAGGCCTCCTAATGTAAATAAGAATTGGGTCATGAGATTTTGTTCACCTCTTCATCTGTTACTAAGGGAATCAGGTTTTGCCAGTTGTGAATTTGGGATGGAAGGGATCCTCTGTTAGTAGGAACAAGTAACTTGATCTTTATTAGCCTATGTCCGCTGTGGACAGAGGTCAACCTTCAGGCTGTAAACTGTTCATATAGAGTTCTGCTATCAATAAAAGTATTGCTGTGGTACTTGCTCTAATTGAACATTATAAAAGGATTGCTTACAGGTATTATCACTTGATTTGGAAGGGTTGGCAAACTAGCTATTATTACATACCTTGGGGCTGAGGAAAAGCACTGGTATTTCTTTTACTTTTCTTCCTTAGACTAGGATCATAGTTCCACAAAAGTAAAAAAAACATTTTCACCTTAGCTACGTATACAATCATTTGCTGTATCAGTAGATTTATTTCCCTCTGTCATTCTGTTCTCACTTCCGTTAGCTATTTGCACTATTTTGTATTCAGCGACTCTTGTAGTTCTGTGTTATTTCTTAAATTAATTTTTGAAATGTTGCTACGTGTGCTAGTGGTTTTTGGAATGGCTACTTCTCTTCACGTTACAGTGTTGGTCTCTTGGGAAATATTTTGAGAAGGATTAGGTTGGAAAGGATTGTGAATCTTTAACACTTTGTTCATCTTCTGTTTGACTGCCACCTGTATATCAACTTGTAGGGGAAACAAAAGACTAATATTTAGAGGATAGAATATTAAACTGAACCTGAAATTTTAAGAATGGGTTGAAACATTATTTAACTTCAAGGGCATCTTTTTTTGCAATTTTTCCTTGCAGTTAAAATTAGATTTTAGACGTTATAGAAACTTCCAGCTTCCAGCTGCTGCTGCCAAGGCACAGACTCTCCAGGGGGGATGTCATTCTGGCACCCCACTAATTTAGTGCCCAGGCCTTGTTCCTTCCTCATCCCCCCCTTACACTACTGGTTAGTATGTTCAAAAAATTTTTATTATAGGCTGACATGTGAGCCCTGTATTGGAATTGTGTCTTAAAATACTGTCACAGGAGCACAGAGGTGTCCTGTGCCAGGTAGTGTAACTTGGGGCGGGGGTGTGTCACAGGAGCACCAAGGTGTCCTGTGCCATGGAAGTAAAAGGAACTGAGCTGCCAATCAACCGGGCAGCTCAGGTGCCGGTTGCCAGGGCAACCAGGCGGGTCAGGTGGCCAGAAGGGGGCAGGGCCGGGCCTTTATAAACAGCCCAGGCCGGAGCCTGACTAGCAGTTCCCTTCCGGCAGCCGCAGGAGCAGGAGCAGGAGCAGGAGCAGGAGCAGGAGCAGGAGCAGGAGCAGGAGCAGGAGCAGGAGCAGGAGCAGGAGCAGGAGCAGGAGCAGGAGCAGGAGCAGGAGCAGGAGCTCTGTGGCTGAGCTGAGTGGCCTGAATTGGTAGTGGCAGCATTGTGGTGCTGACTGGCTGCGATGATGCCGGGGATGAGAGCACCTTGATGAGAGGTAGGGTTGGAGGCCCTGGGGGGCCCTCAGTGTTTATGTTATGAGCAGGAGGCTCTGTGTTTTATGTTGAAGCCAGGTGGCTGGCATCTTGGTTATAGTTAATCCGGAGGACCAGGTGAGGCTGTCGGGGAGTGAGGAGGCCTCACAGGAGCTCCCCAGCAGCTTGGGGGTTCCCGGTGCCCATTAGGGGCACAGTGCCACAGCGGGCACAGGATAAGGAGTGCCAGGAGGGCGCTCGCTGAGTGGGGGTTGTAGCCCGGCCCAGGCCCCAGAGTGGGGCGGCGGGCACACGAGACGCGGCCCAGGCCTCAGAGTGGGGCAGGCTCTGATTGATAAAGACCCAGTAGGGTCGGGGAGGCCAGGTAAGGCTCCGGCCGCCTGAGCCCAACCCGGGATTCTTGGCAAAGACTCAGTAGGGTTGGAGGGGCCAGGCACGGCTACAGCCACCTGAGCCCCAAGAGCGGGAAATGCGTAGCGTGAGAGGTGCAGTATAGGCCCCAGAGTGGGCGAGGCCCCAGAGGGGGCAAAACGCAGGAGGTACGGTATAGGCCCCAGGGTGAGCGAGGCCCCAGAGGGGGCGAAGCGTGAGAGGCGCGGTATAGGCCCCAGAGTGGGTGAGGCCCCAGAGGGGGCGACAGCGGAGAGACAGGCCCGGGGCGCTGGTAACAGGCTGGTGGGTAGGAGCCCGGCCCAGGGGGTGCCAGGCGGGCGACGAGCCCAGGGTGCCAGGAGAGAGAGCACCAGAGGGGCAAGGGACTGCACAACGTCCCACAGAACAGCTGCGAGGCTTGGGGCATGCTAAAGGGGAGGTTTGGAGGCACGCATACCCCTTAAGGGAGGGGCGCACAGAGGCACCCCATTTGGAGTAGGGGCAAGAACACGCATACCGTTCACCAGGGGAACAAAGGCAGCCTCCCATTTAACCATTCAAGATCAAAGTCGTGGCGGGCGAGATTCTGAGGGTGCTGAGTCCACTGTGAGTGACGGTAGGGGGCGCTAGGGAATTCACGGCCGCTCTCCCTCACAAATACCTTTTTAGTTTTTAAACAATCTTTGAAAACAGAAAAGATTTTCTCTTTTACAGTAACATTAGTTTCATAAAGACATGATGATGAGAACTCTACCTTATGATCATTTGGTAACTGTCAACTTTATTATTGCATATTTAATAATTGAATTTCTTATTAGAGATGGTCCACATAGTCTTAGCCATCATGACATTGTCAAAGTATATGCATTGCAGGTGCCTTCTATCTGTACCATAAGATATACTAACAAACTGAACCAGGGTTTAAATATTGTGATTTAGTCTGGCTCATTTTGTAGTTGAATAGTTGGTTTGGTTTTAGGCATTTTTGTGAGGGTTTTTAACAACTTTAGTTTCAATAAATTAAACAAGAAATCACAAGAAATAATCAATCAATCGATAAGCAATAATAAATAGATACATGGGTAGTAAGAAACTAATAATTAAAATAAACAATACATAAAACAAATAAAATTGTTACTTTCTCTAGTGCTGTGTATCCATATGTCTCAAACTATGGTCCAGGGTTAGGCAGTTAATTGCTAGCTAGTGCTGCATTATCCCTGTTTTCCACTGGGAAAAATTGCTTTAAAATAGTAACATTTTAAACATTTAAAAAAAAATCATGGGGGTTTTGCTTTGTTTGTTTTATCTATATAAGCATCTGTTACCACAGAAATCATGAATGCATTAAGTTTTAGTGGGCAGAAAGTTTGCATTCCTTGTTGTGCAAAGAGTCTCAAATGCTTTGGGCACTGAATATTGAACAAGATTAATTACTCCATCAGACTGCCTACACTTTGAACACACAACTCTTTGTTCACTACATTTTGCATGGAGCATTATGTTTTTAGTGGGCGCATCTACAGGTTCATTAATGAGCTATAGTCACTGTATGTTCAGTTTGGTACTTGGATAATCAAGTACTGCTCAGTGGTGCAGGTGCACAGGTTTTTAGTGACACTTACTGCACAGTAGCCTAATACTACTGTGCAGTAGCATATTAACAGTTTTTGCTGGGCATGCTACTGTGTAGTGTTATTAGGCTACTGCGCAGTTAGCATCTCATGTAAATGCACCTACAGTGTCTGCTTTAACTTCCTTCATTTGGCAGCACAGGGTATAAGTAATGTAAAGACACACTCGCATTTAATCATCAATAATTGTGTTTCTTTTTTCAGGCTTTAATTGTTTTCAGTATTTTGTTCCAGAGACTGAATTTGAAGACAAGAGGATAAAAAAAATAAAAAATCATTCTTATTCCCGAAGTGCTTGCTTTTTATTATGTCACTGTTTCTTGTAGTAATTATTCTTGAGTACTAGGAGTTAGTAGTACTATTTTAGAAATTATCAGATTCATGAAAGATGAAAATGTCTTGAAGGAAAAACAAGTTCAGATTTTCCATTGATGACTGTCTGTCTCTCTGGGTATAGAAGACATTTTGAAGTTTTGAGAAAGTAAACAGAATTCCTGGGGAAGGAAGTCCTCTTTTCCATTGTTTTATCTTTGAGAGAGAAAGGAAATTACCCAATTTAAAACATTTTGAACCCTTAATCTATAGGAATCCTCAGGGTAACAACTAATTTCAGTTATTACCTTAGCATCTTTGATTTCCCTCCTCCCCTCATAATCACCTGAGTTAAAAATTGGCCTTATGCATGATGCTGAAGTCTTTATCAGTGCCCCTTATCTCTTCTAGCTTTTGTCATTATAACTCCATCCCTAGATGTCAGCTGTTCAGTTTGTATAGAATGCTGTGGCCTGATTCTTCCCCACATCAGTAGAGATAGACATAGTCCTACTGTTTCAATTCTTGGAGAATTTTATTGCATCATCACTTATTTGAGAAACCACTTCAAACTGCCTTCCTCTTACTTGTATGGCCCTCTCAGTTCTATGTGATTTCATGGTTGTTAGCAAATAAGAGAGGGCATGCTGTCATTTTACCACTTTAGGAGCATGCTTCTAGTATGTTACTAGCTCTGTCAGCAATCCATCTCTTTCTCAAACCTCAGATGAAAATATATTACCAAATTCCACTCCTATAACTTTATAATGGCTATCCTCTTCTGTTAAATTTGACAAATATTTTGAGAAAGTTGGCATGAAAAATAAATACAATGAAATTGTTTATTCTGGTGTTTCCAGAATTCTACCAAAGTACTTCTTTATAAATTATTGCAATACATCTGTTACTTTTAAAGAATACATATTTTGATAAAGTTTCTCCTTGAGGATTCTTTAGTCCCCAAGTATTTGGAGCAGGAAGAATATTTAAATCTTTTTGTGTTTTAATTACTCAATCCATAAGTAGAGGTTAAAAATTTTGAAAATGACCTGTGATTTTTTGACTGCTTCTATTTCCATGCCTGCCTTGGGACACCTTTTAAAGGATATGATGGGTTTTTTTTTTAAAAGGGCAAGCACCATTTTCCGGAAGTTGGTCCCCTTCTCTGTGTATCACATTGGCCACCTGAAAAGTGAGGTGCCAAGAAGTCACTCTTGAAAATGGCATTTATAAATTATCTTCTTTATGGTCACTGACAGAAGAGACTACTCACAAATGAAACCCTGTGATAAAAGTATGCAGTTATGGGTTTTGTTAAGTAATGCATGTCACTATGTGAATTAGCATTAAAAGACAGTGAAAGTGTGCTTACTGAAGGAGGCAATTTTGGAAATGGATGCCAAAATTATTTAGACAAATTAGTCACAGAGAAGACTGTCCTTCTCCTTTCCCACCCTAATTGTCTGCTGCTTAGAAAAAAAACCTCTCTCTGTGCTATGTCCCTGAAGTCAGAAGTTAATTTTGACCTATGAATCAGCAAGCAGAAAATGATTTATCTGGCAATATAGCTACATGATGCCTTGCCACTTCTTCAGCTTTGAACATTGGCTTCTTTCCTCTTCCAAGAAAAGCACTATATACTTTATACAAATGTTTCAAACCAATAAAGTCTGTACTACAGTTAATAGTACTATGGGGAACACAATGGCAAACAAAATCCATGTGGGATCTCTCACTTCCACTTGACAACAGTTAAAGTAATATGTGATAAGTTTCTAAATGCTTAATATATTTCTGTCAACAAAAATGACTGCAGCACTGACTTTTCTGAGTCCCTGTCCCAAAGCTCTAAACAGAGCATGGCAATTACAGTGGCAGTAAGAATGCATCAGCCTTGTGTAAACTTATTTTGGAGATTAGAGTTGAGGAACCGCAGCCATTTCAAGAAACACAAGAAGATCCTTCCTTCTTCCTAGCTTCCTGTTTCAGGGGTGTTTCCTTTCTGGGTAGTGAAGCTATAAATTGTCAGGAAAAGAAAAACCCATTGCAGTAGGAGCAGATACCTGGCTTGCCCCATCTGGTAGTCATAGCTTTCCTTTTGAGGTGTTTTGCTCACCTGGAGCTTCAGTTCAGATTGTCACAGGTTGCCACAGCTCATCTTTCCCCCTTTTCTGCTTGTCCAAGTGGGCATCAATGATACTACAAAGAATCCCTCTCAGTCTCCAAGCAGGACAAAAAAGGAGCTTGGGATGCATATAATCCTTGATACTCTATTCTGAAGATAAAGATCCAGGTGAAGGACCCTTACACCCTGAATGGAAATCATGAGGAAGCTCAGAAGGTGGTGTCAAGAAGAATAATTTGGATTCTTTGGCAGCAGCTGCTATTCTGCTAAAGGTGATTGCTATCCAGAGATAAGCTCTGATAAGAGTTGGGAAGAGTGGTCACTGGCAGGCTAACATGGTGAGAAGGGCTTTACCCTAGGTTCTACAGGGTATAGCAAAGAATTCTACTGGTCACAGTGTATTTACCAAGGGGTGATAACCCTGGATAACCCTGCATGCATTATGAAGAAAGACTGAAGCAGTTCTAGGGAATCCATCAGATGGCACAGATGCAAGTGCAAGAGGAAAAACAAGAGGATAAATTGCAGAGTATCTTTGAGGGATATACAATGGAAGGGAGGAGCATGCAGGGTAGGGAAGGAAGGGAGGTTATACTATGTTTGCTTCCAGGTCCAAGAGGAAACAGCAGGAGATCTGAATGTATGTGGGTGAAAATGCGTAGAGGTCAATGTCAGGGAAGACACAAAATAGTTGTACCAAGACAGGGGGTCTACTATGGACTGACAAGTCAGGAAAAAATAGGTGAGGTATTTGTCGCACAGGTAAAAGACAATCTAAAGCTTAAGATGATGCTAATATTAATAAAGCATTTTAACTTTCTTGAAATCTGCTGAAAGAATAATGAAGCAAAACCAAAATGTCTAGTAAGTTCTTAACCCCCTCATTGTACTCTCTGCACAATTTATCTGCCTTCTGCCAAATAAAGAGGAATTGGTTGTAAATGGTCATAAACTATAAAAAAATCTGTAAACAGTCGAAGGAGGAATGATCTCAAGCAGTTTGCATGAAATTGTTAAGAACATATTGTGCAAAACCAACCTGATATTCTTCTTTGACAAGATAAACTGTTCGGTGAAGGAAAAGAATGCTGTGGACATAACATCCTTGGACTTTAATAAGGCTTTGGAGACTGTCCCACTTACATTCTTATAAGTGAACTGGAGAAATGTAGTCTAGATAGAACCACTGGTAGGTGCATACAAAATTGGCTAAAAAACTGGAAGCAAAGAGTAATAAATCAATATTGGAATGGCAGGAGGTTTCAACTGGAATTCCCAGGAAGTCTGTTTTGGATCTGGTGTTGTTTAACACTTTTATTAAAATCTTGAATGCTGGAATAGTATGCTTCCTGATTAAGCTTGCAGATGACCCAGCTGAGCTGAGCTGCAAACACTGCAAGATGAGAGAATTCAGAGGATTTGGGTAAATTGGAAAACAGGGCACTAGACAACAAAATGAAATTCAACAACAAAATGCAGTGTGCTACATCCAGGGATGTAAAACCACATAAAAACACAAAATAGGAGATAATTTGCTAGGTAGTAGTGCTGCTAAGAGGACTTTGGGGGGTTATGATGGATCAGGGGCTCAGCATAACTCAGCACTGTGATGCAGTTGCAAAAAAAAATTCTTAGGTTGTTCTGTGCTATATAAGCAGAGTAGCATATATAAGACACGGAAAGCAGTGGCACTGCTCTGTTTGCCACTGTTAGGACCCTAACTAGAGTATGCTATACTGTTTCGGGCAGTAGGCACTGCTTTTAAGATGTATGTGGAGAAGCTGGAAAGAATCCAAGAGGCAAACAACTAAAACAATAAAAGGATTATAATGTGGATGATATGAGGGGAAAGTAGTGATTTTTTTAGTTTGGACAAAAGGAGACTAAGGTTGGTGGGGGAGACATGATAGTAGTTTTCAATTATTAGAAAGGCTGCCATGAAGAAGAGGGAAAACAACTGTTCTCCCTTGCTACAGTGAACAGTACATGAAGCAATTGGTTTAAACTGCAGCAAAGTATATTTACATTAAATTCCAGAAAAATACTTTCTTACTATTAAGAACAGTAAGGCAATAGAACAAGCTGCCCTAGGAACAATTTGTGAGCTAAATTGCTTTATTTTAGATGCCACTCAGGAGCAGTTTTTTCATTATTTGATTTGTTGATCTTGCATTTGGCATAGAACTTTCTATTTACATATTGTGGGGATTAGTCAGATTCATCTACAAACTTGTCAGAGGAAAAGAAGGACCAATGTAACCTTATAAGTGGTACTTGCATAAAATATAGTTGCGACATAGCCTTACTGGGGCTTTTATAGTCACAAAATCCTGTTTATAATTTTCTCCTCAGAAAGGGAACAAGAAGTTTGCTGCCTCCATGATATGCTTAGTAAGAACACTTTGCTGAATTATGCAAACCATGTAAACATTAGAAGTGACTGATCTCCTAAATCAGGGCTGTCCAGCTGGCAGCCCACAGCCCTTGTCCAGCCTGCAAAGGATTAACATGTGGCATCCTGGTCTGGCCATGATTCCTGCTGCTGCGGTGACCCCCTCCCTCCATCCTCAATTTCTAGTCAATACTCCACTGGGTGAGGTGCAGGAGAGCTGTGTACACAGCAGACAAAGAGCTGGACTGTCCATGCGAAGAGGGGCTAGGTTGCCTGTGTGGCTCTCTTCCATCCAGAAGTTGGATAGTGCTGTTCTAAATCTTCCACTATACCAGGGGTAGGCAATTATTTTGGCTGGAGGGCCACTTAATGAGTGTTGGTGTCCTCTCAATGGCCACATCTCTCTCTCCCACCCACAAACCACCTGGGGCTGCAGCATGCACTGATCTCCATCCCCAACCCAGAACCTGCAGGCCCCGTCCACAGCATAAATAAAATGTAAGTGCTGACAGTTGGGAGACACAACTCCATGCTTACGCTGCCACTGCTGCTACCAGGTGCTGGGTCTGGCTGGGATGCAGCCCAGCACCCCACTGAGAACCCAGAAATCATGCAGCTCCAGTCCCCACTATCAGTGCAGAAATCTGGGGAGGAGGTGGGAGGGGGACCCTCCCATGCACCCCCCCATTCACACATGTTGCCTGTGGTCTGCAGCTTTCATGAGCACCAACCCAGCACAGCCAAAGCAGCTCTGGGCAGTTACCAGCATCGGCTGTGGATGCACCCAGCAGGTTCTCAGTGGGAATCAGGGCATCCACCCAGGTCCACAGCTGATGCCACCACATCAGCGCTGAACTGAAGTAGTCCTGGCTGCCTGCCCGGCAGAGTGGGAACAACTTCATCCACCCAACACCATGTGACAGCCGGAGCCACCAGCTGCCTGCAGGCCAGATCCCATGAGTTGGTGGCCACCTGCCCACAGGTCAGATACAATCAGTTGGTGGACTGAGTCTGGCCCACAGGCCATATTTTGGCCATCCCTGCAGAAGACATTAGAGCTTAGAATACAAATCCTACTATAAAATCTCTGAAAACATGACCAGAACCATTCTGCATTTTGAGGATCCCTTGTACGTACTGTATTTGGATGCACAGTTTGGCTGCCTCCTGGTCAATGCTTTCTCAGGCCCTATAAAATCTGGAGGACAAATGACTGCAAGTTTGATTGGGTAAAAGTGGGATAACTATCCAGATCAATAACTGGGGATACAGAGGATTCCAGCTTCTAAGATGTGTTAAGCTAGGAATTCATTTTATGACCTTGAGCAGACTGTTTTGACTTGCCCTGTTTTCAGATGAATCCAGGTAAGAAACTGAATGAAAATGCAGGGCATTGCTGAAATCCAAATGTTGCTTTTTCAGCTAAGCTTTCTTGAACAAACACATCAGGAAAAAGATAAATCCATCTCTATCAGTATTAACTCTATTTATATACATACCAACAGGCCAAAGTTTATATAGCTATAGCTAGATTCCTTCATGGTTTGTATGCACAGTGGTGTACGGCTTTATGCCATATTCTCAGATACCAAATCATCTGACTGTACTCAAAAAAAATTTACTTTTTAACAGGAACATTCATGAGTAAAAATAATGATTTTTTCTTTTTAAATGTCTGTGTTTGCCTATCATTGGGTTACAATTTCCCTACTTCTGTATTGAGAAGCCTTGTTCATAAGTATCGTGTTCCTTCTTCATCCCCATACCCTGTCCATCTCGTATGCAGTTCATGAAGACCTAAGATGGGATCAAGTTCCAATTCCCTCTACTTATTCCATCAACAGTAACAACTATTAAATTTGCATTCTTTTTAAGAATTAAAATTTGGGAATGCTGTTCATATAGATCCTTTTAATTCTGCCTTTGCTGAATTGACCATTTTTTATTCTGCAAGGATGCAGAAGGACCAGAATTAGGCCTACTGCATGGAAAATACTTATGCAGCTTACAGTAGGCTTGAAACTTAGCCTCTTACACTAGTTCTTCCTAAATAATGATAGGCAATAACCCTCCCCAAAAGAACATCACAATGCTTAGCCTTGTAATATCATCCTTTAGCCATCTTGCCATCATAAGAGAATTTACACCCCTGAGACAGGCATATATGGCTGCTTGCAGATGTTAGAATTTATTTTTACAAGTGCTGTACTGGAAGAAGCAGTGTGTTACCTCAACCTGGTTCTCCAGCTTCTGTATAGATTGGGCACGTCAGTAGGGCTTTTGGGTGCTTTTAGCTAAAGCTGATTCAATCAGCTATTAGATAAAAGCACCAAAAAAGCCCAACTAAGGCCGTGTGTAGATGAAAAAAGAGGCATGTGTGCACGACATTTTAAAATGGGATAAACGCTTTTGCACTGCTTTAATGGTGTCGGTGTTTGCACGCCTCGGCAGCATATTGTGGATTAATTCCCGCCGCTGTAGGAAATTTGGCGGTGTAATGCGCCTTAAATGACTTGGGGTGCAGCAAATTCAAACTTCACCAAGGAATTTTAGTTTGCTGCCCTACAGCTGCAGAGCAAAGCACCAGGCTCCGTGCAGCTCCACGGCTCTGCAGGAAGCCCTGCAGGCAGGCTGGCAGCAGCCTGGGTAAGCAGGCTCTGCTCAAGAAAAGTGGCAAGCCTGATTTTTTCCTCCCCTCCAGATCCTGCCTGCCTGAGCTGCACTGGGGCCCAGAGTTTCCTCCTCAGCCTTTGGTGCCCCACAGGACCACCTGAGCCGGGTGCCTGTGGGCAGGTACCGCCTGGGGGGGGGCACTGCTGCCACAGCGGGAAGCACCAGCCCCCCCCCCCCCGCAGCCCAGGGGCTGCTCTCCTCCCCACCAGAGCAGCAGGTAAGTCAGCAGGATGTGTGCATGACACGGAGGTTTAATCAGCCCTAAATTGAAATGGTGTTTTTTAAAACCCATCGTTTCACTTTAGGCCCCCATTTCATCTACACATGCCCTAAAGCACCTGCTTTAGATAGACGTCAGTTGAGTCTGGTCAAACTAAGGTGTTGCCTCTTTTGGTCATGTGCTGGGCTCAGCACGGGAGTGTACCAAGTTTTTTAAAAGTAAAACACGTTTTTTTTCCTTTTAATGTCTGCAAGCAGCCACAGGCTCCATTTATAAAAGGAGTGCAGTATATGTGAAGAATAGTATTCACAGTAACCAGGGGTTGAATTAAGACAGTATATATAACATATTTTGGGTTGGAAGGAGGAAGGTTCTTTTAAATCTGGGACTTGACACCACCTTCTGGTAGACCGTGAACCCTCTTTTGGAGTTAAGTATGTTTAAACACTTTGTAAAAACAATAATATCCCACTAGTTTTATACTATTTAAAACTCAATACTCACTGGATACGATATTTAGGTGTAAGAGTAGGGACTTAGAGCCCAGATACCCGCTTTTTTGGGGAATAGCTCATAACAAAGCTAGTGTATCATGCTCACTGCAGTGTTTTCTCCGTCTCTGGTGCAACAAATGTTTAATTATTCCATGGTATGTGAAATGGGAGAATAGCCAATAATGGATAAGGGTTCTTCCTTCAAGGAGATGTGATATGAATCCTCTCAGGCTGTGGAGGATGTCTCCTATTCTTGGAGAGACAACTGTGTATTTGTATAACCCCCTTGTACTATACAAGGGAACAATGTGTCCATTGCAGAAAAGTCCATGAGACCCTCTTGTCCATGTTCGGTGGGAAATGGTGGCTGCTGGCCATGTTGGGTGTGCCATGGAGGTCAAGGAGGTAAACACGCACCAGCAACCAGGTTGGAAAGTGTGTGGCAGCTGAGGCTAGGAGTGGAATAGTTTGAGAGAGCTCTGGGAAGAGGGGCAGCATCTGATCGACTGAAATGGACTGTCCTTTTGAAAACGCTGACTGGTCAGGGCTGGGTGAGCCCTGGCTTCTGCTAGCAAGCGGGTAACAAATCTGTCTAGTATCCCAGGAACTGAAAGAGATTGAGGAGAAATTTGGATGACTTCTCTCAACCACAGAGGTGTGTATCCTGCTGGGAGAAAGAAATAACACAAGCACATCAGATCCATTCAGAGGCTCCAGAGTAGATGTGTTTAACCTGTGTTATTATGTGCATATGTGTGATTTTTAAAGGTTTTCTTTGCAAGGGTTGCAGTTATTGTTTGTTATCTATTTGTTATTGTAGTAAAAAGATAAATTTGGACTGTTTTTTATTCACTGTTCTTCACTGAGGAAAATTTAATGGCAGGTACCTCACAGTAGGTGTTGCTGATGGGCAGGTGTGCACGCACGCATGTATGTGTAGTGAATCCAGAGGGGTTGCACACTTGGTGTTGTGTAATCCTTACACTTGCATAAAGGTAGTTAGGAGCAGCACCTCCTCTTCCAGCTGGTTTTGTGCAGAGCTTGAAAATACTTAATGCACTGGCGCCTATCCTTTGACTCTGCAGACCAGATGAGCAGTGTAAGGTCAGTCTACAGGCTGGATCTCGTGCTTAGGGTTGGTCTGCAGGCCAGATCCAGTTCACAGGATCAGTCTGTGGACCAGATCCAGTGTGGAGTCAGCGTACAGGGAAAGTGTGGCATGGGGCCCTAGTCCTACATACTGGATGAGGCCTCAGCTTTGTGTGCTAGATCAGCCCCACCACCCTAGCCTCAATTCCAGTGCTGTGCACACCAGATCAGGCCTGATGTCTTGGCCTCATGCATGGATCCATTTGGCACACAGGGCCATGACGTATGGCCCATGGGGCTTGAAAATTTGGCAGTGGGGAAGCAGTGGCAGCATTAATTGCCACCACAGCCAAATTTCCAGACCTGGAGGGAGCCTTGTGGGCCAAGTGACATGATTCTGTGAGCTGGATCTGTCCCATAGGCCACAGAGAGAGCACCCTTGGCCTAATGGATCAGGATCGTCAAGGGAAAAAGGCAGAGGAACATCTAACTTACAGATCAAAACAGGAAGTAAATGCAGTCTGAAGTGCTTCAAGGAGAGCCCAGAATGAGAATTGAGACACCTGGGAGGTTTAATGTAAAAAACTTAGGCAACTTCAAGGTTAGAGGACAGCTAAGTGGGTACTTTGAGAATGGCAGTTTTGTACTTAATACATTCTTGGAATCCAGCCCCAGTTGTCTAAGCTTTGGAGTTGCTGGGTTCTCTAATCTCCTGTGCCTTTACTTATTTCATGTCACAAGTTCACGGCCAGATCTGTAATAATTAAGAAAAAATACAGTAACTACAAAATGCTTTCTGGTGTAATTGTGTTCTAAGAAAACTGACCTTGTATAAAGTATCTGAAACAATGGGCAGGCAATGAATGCAAAGAATCTGATAAACAATAAGCTTCTGTTTTGTATTTCCTGCAAGATACTCTTACGCATTCATTTTCCTTAAATATTTGCTGTTAATAGTGGAGAAAAGGTAAGTCATTTTTAGTAGCAGAATAGCATTAACAGGCACACAATTCTCTCAGTGCAATTTATCAGTGATAGCTGCAGTTGTTGGATTTTTAAGTCCATTAGGACAGCAATAATGTGGCCTGGTGCCATCTTAAATACAGTTGGCATTGATATGAGACATGGATTAACACAGATTACTAAAGAGCTTCTATGAATCTTTGAGTAGGTAACATTTCTCTTTTAACTAGCCTCTTAAGACATTAGATTTTTGTTATCCTGTTCTAATGCAGTTAGTGGGTATCTAACAAGCTGAAATAAATTACATCATAATTTTTAGGTGAATGGTTTCACTATAAAAGCCATATTTCAATTTTTTAATAATTAAACACTTACAATGCAGTGAGTATTTTTGCTGATTGACTAATATGATTTGCAGGGATGGAATCCTGACACCACTGAAATCAACAGAAGTTTTGACAATGACTTCAGTCATCAAGGTTTTACCTTATACCTGATTTTTGAGAGGTGATTGATAAGGACCTGAAGTTATTAGCAACTCATTTCAAAGACATCTTGAGATTTTCTTTCTCTACCAAAAGCATTCTTATTACGGGTTTTAGCGTATGTGATGTATGCTGACCTCTCTCTCTCTCTCTCTCTCTCTCCTTCCCTAGAATTTTCTATTTTTAAATCCATAACATCACAGAGAAAAAAAAAGTAGTCTGAGACTTTCAGAGTTAATGACAACTTCCTGTAATCAGAATGCTTGGGGGGGTTTGCGTCTCTCTGAGATTCACAAATGCTGAGGGTATGGACACCTCTAACGCTCAGACCAGTTTAAATGAAGTTTAAACCTGAAATGGACAGACATAGAAGCCTGTTATACTAGTTTAAAACTGCCTGGAAAACCAAGTACTCTTTTGAACTAGTCCACTGTAGACATCAAGCATTCTATGACCCAGGTCTGGCTGGTTCTTCAGGCATCCCACTCTGCATCACTCCTCCCCCTCTCCCCCTACCCTCACTGCGGCAACTACACTCTGATGAATGGCCCCTTTTTTCCTTTTTGCTGGCACTTTTTATCAGTCATTTTACTTGCACTGCTTGTTCAATAAAAGCAACCAGCTTTGCCCTCCCTACTCAATTACTACCTTTATCAGCCCTCTGGCCCTTGGGAACCTGAAAACCTGGATCCAAGTAGTCCCTCCTATCCCCCTGTTGTCCCGCCCCTTGCAGGCACTCCAAATTAGGGAAGCAAACTGAAGACTTTGGTTAGTTGCAGGCTACTTAAAGTTTATTGAACTCAAGTTTAGAAGAGAGACAAAAGCAGAAAATGGACAATACCCCCAGACACATGTCACTCAATCTCTGGAAACCCAAAGTATGGGTGCATGCACTCCTTCCTCCCCACTTGCCTACTGCAAGGCATGGTAGGCTGGGTACTTACTCCCACCCCCAGTGTGGGTGCAAGGCATGGTGAGCTGGGTACTCACTCCCCCTGCACCCAATGTGGGAGCCACAGCACTTCACACACGGTTGTGAACGAACCAGTTTCCAATTAGTGATGATTTGAAATGGTTGAATTAATGTGTGTCCACACCCTGACAGAGAAGGTGAGATTTTGTTATGATTATATGAGAAATACTGACTTTTAAACTGATGTTTGAAAAATAAATTTTATAAAATGTACACAAGTTTTAAACAAACCCACAGTTTAGCATTGGGTTGAGCCTCTCCTTGAAAGAAGGTGTCCCTTAAGAGGTTGGATATGGGATATGAGTTCTGAGTCACTTTTCAGTTGACAGGCAATCTCTCATTTTATTTTCAACCTTCTGAAAGAGAATCTGACTCATCTAATTTCAAAAATAAAAATGAGAAAAAAACTTCCAAGTTTCCAGGAACTAAAGTTTATGTTGTCATCCTTAGAGACAGCCAACATTTGCCCAATTCCTGTTTGGAAAAAAGTCAGTCATTTCTACTTTCTCTTCAGGTGACATCTGTCATTTTGGTGTACAGTAGTTAAGTCAGTGCTGCTGAACCAATAGCATGTTGGACATAAGGGTTTTCTGGTTTGCTTCTTGTATACCTCTGAATTTATCAGGAAAATAGTACCATAGCTGGGTGCAAAATCCCTCAGACACTGACTTACAATGTTCAGATGTTCAGCTGCTTCCTGATGATTTCTGGCTGGCTCCTCAGTTCTCTCCATGAAATCTGAACCAACAGGAAACTACTCTGTTTCCTCTTTGTGATTTTCCTGAACATAATTTCCAAGTATTTTTCTGGGGAACCACACAAGGGCAGAACATTCCTGTTCCACCTAAAAATCTTCAACCCATTTTACCACCTAAAGACATCGGCAAGGTGTAGGCTAATATGCCACCTAAAACAAATTATTGACGGAATCAGCAAAAGGAGACAATTGATCATTCAGGAAAAATAAAAAACACCTGTACTTCTGTTCTAAATTGTTAATATAGTTTTTTGTTTTGTTCTGTTTCATAATAGGCCTCTCTATTTTCCATACAGAAAGAGGACTATTAAATGGAACCCATATAATAGAGCAATACAAAAAATAAAAAATTCATGCAGGGCCTTTAATAAACTTCAGCACTAAAATGTCCAGGCACAGGTTTTTCAGGCATCTTCTAAGCCATAAGAATTTAGTAAGAGAAACAGTGTAGCCCACAAGTTATGAACTGCACTGTGTTGGATCCATGACAGTGGGATTCTTTCCTGTCTTCACCATGGTAATGTCCGAATGGATTGCCAAATACTGTTCTTTTGGGGTATGGAAATCATTGACTCCTTCCTGCAGTGTCATGCCTGAAGTATTCTTGTATTGAGTGCTCTGGCACAGTTGTATCTAAAAACAAGATTGCTTCAATAAACTATTAGAAAACTATCTTACAAACTTTAGGAGCTATGTATTACCAAATGAATCATTTGACTCATCAGGTTTTTGGAGGATGTCAGCCATGTCACAGATCTGATCCAAAACAGTGTCAAATGGAAAAGCTGGAATTTGATTGCTGCTTTCAATGCTATACTTTTAAAAACTGTCTACTGATTAAAGGCATATGCCTTTCACTTTGTTTTGTGTGATTTGTGGAGACCATTCTTGAAGGGCTGTCTTGTTGACATTTGCCATTAGTAATCAAGATATGTGGGTTTTTCTTTACGACTTGTTCTCTCTGCCCCCCATCCCCATCACTTCAAGTTTTGGGGGTTTTTTGGTTAAAACTGGAGTTTTGCTTTCTAAATCTCACAATTACCTTGAAGTCTTTATACTCTTGGGTACGGCCTCTTCAGAACACATTACACCCTGTAGTTTGAAATAACTAGTCATGTTTCCGTGTTTTCTTTATTTCTTTTTGAGCAGCTGGGACAACTGGTAACTTAGTCACTAACCATTCCACCTTTCTGAATGGCCTTAAGCAAGTGTTGAGTGCTAGCAAAGACTGAGCAAGATGTGAAGTTTATTTTTTGTGAGGCTTAGCAATGCCATTCGGTCATTACAGCCATTCCCTGCTTTGTCCCAAATGTTGCCTAGCTTTTTCATAATTATCTGCATAGGTATCTTCACTTCATCATATGTAATGTTTTGTTAACAGGACTAGTCCAGTTTTGCATTTGCATTATGTTAAATATGTGCACATGCAAACATGGTTAAATATTCCTTGAATGACTGGAGTTCTAGCAGTTTGTTGCACAAGCATGCATACTTCATGAGACTACACTTAACCTCACTAATGTAGTTGAATCTCAGATAAAAAGTTGACAGATGGCTTTAAAGGAATATGCCATTGTAGGAATGAATTTATTCATACTTTTTATTTAAAATGTAGTGGGTTCTTCACCTGGTGCTATCCTATGACATTTTCCTCCAATCTTCCTTACACCAGACCTCCTCCATGGACCCCGTGAGGTTTACCAGACCACCCAAAGTATGGGTTCTTTCTACATATACAGTCATACTTGTACATCTCCTGAATGAGCATTCAGAACATGATTTCATCAACACAAACTCCTTATTCCACCAAAGCAACAAATGGAAGATATGCACCCTGACCTAGGACACTGGCACCTGATTATGTCATAGTGCATGCCCAGGTTCATTGTGATGTCCATATCACCAGAGCAATGACCAGTGCAGATGATTTCTGGAGAGATCATCATTTGATATGTTCAGTCATATCCATTTGTATCACCGCAAAATGACATGAACTAAAGAAGCTACCAAGGAAGAAGTTCAATATCAAGTGTTTGAAAGAACCTGCTAAAAATAGTTTTCAGCAGTGCCTTAGTGAGAAGCTCGCTGATCTCCTTGATGATCTTGACACCATTGATCACTATGGCTGCTTGCAGATGGTAAGAAACAAACCCGGTGCTTTACTTTAAACTCCGTGTGTCCCCATACTGAGCCTAGTGCATACCCAGAAGAGGCAGCCTGTTAGTTTGACCCCACCTGCCCAACATCTGTATAGATCAGGAGCTTTAGTGGGGCTTTTTTGGCATGTTTATAGTTTCATAGTTTCATAGCTGGTAGGGTTGGAAGGGAGCTGAGCAGATCATCAAGTGTGACCCCCTGCCATGGGTAGGAAGGAATGTTGGGGTCAAATGATCCTGGCTAGGTGTCAATCTAGCCTCCTTTTGAAGACCCCCAGGGTAGGAGCCAGCACCACTGCCCTTGGAAGTCGGTTCTAGATCCTAGCTGACTGTGAAGTAGTGCCTCCTGATATCTAGCCTGAATCTCTATATAGATGGGGAGGATCACCCCCTTGGACCTGCTCGTGATGCATCTGTGGATGCATGACAATATGCGGTTAGCCTTCCTGACTGCGTCCCCACGTTGGCGGCCTATGTTCATCTTGAAGTCTGTAATGACTTCAAGATCCTTTTCTGCCTCTGCTGGTTCTTTCTCCCTAGGTGCAGTACCCTGCACTTTTCAGTATTGAAACTCAACTTATTCTCTTCTGCCCACCCCTGTAATCTGTCTAGATCCAATTGCAGGCTGTCCCTCTCTTCTAGCGTGCCCACTTCTCCCCACATCTTAGTGTCATCTTGTGAATTTGAACAAGGTGCTTTTTACCCCCTCATCCAAGTCGCTGATGAAGATCTTGAATAGTGCAGGCCCTGAGGGACCCCGCTTTCCACATCCCTCCAGGTCAAAAATGACCCATCCACCACCACTCTCTGGATGTGGCCCTCCAGCCAATTAGCAACCCATCTGACTGTGTAGGCATTGACACCACAATCTGCTAATAGCTGAGTGAATCTATACAGATCCTGCAGAGCTGGGTCAAAGTAACGCGCTGTGTCTTGTGGTAAGTCATGGCTTGGGGGGGAAAGGAGGGCTTTAAAGTCTGCAAGCAGCCTATGAGAGTTCAAGAAAGGCATCCATGAGATGTGCAAAGAATCTCTAGGCTTCTCCACAAAGAAATATCAGGATCAATTTGATGGAAGTGATTGGGAAATTCCAGCTCTCACTGGCAGAATAAGAAGAGCCTTCAAAGCTCGGTAGGATGACGTTAACTCCAACCAGAAACAAGACATTTATTGTCACATTAAAGCTTGAGAACCAGAGAAAAAATAGTGTGAAAGAACAAGTGGTAGGAGGACAAAGCAACAGAGATTCAAAATTTGAGGACAGACTCAACACACAAAGTAGTTTCTTCAGCTACTAAGCACACAAGGAACCATTTTTCTGAGGTCCAAGGATAAAACACTCTTTAAAGACAGCCTCATCATCAACTCGAGATGGAAGAAACACTTTTCAAGAGCTCTTGAGTCAAGCTTGTAATATTGAAGATAATACCATCAAAGCCATTCCACAAAATTACAGACAACCTTGCTAATATACTAATATATGGATCAATAACAGCAATTGTACCCAGTTATATTATGCTTAAAATATGGTATCTGCATAATTTACAAACTAACTTGGAGAACTTCCAAGAGTTGAAAAACACTCCAGCCTCTGTATTTACAGACCACTCCCATTTACTTGACTAGGAGTTGTTCATATGCCCTAGCTGGAAAATTAGGTCTAAGAACTTATTTCTTGTGAAAGTATTGTATTACCAGCATTGCATTAGTCCCACAAAACTTGTGTAAAATATAAACTCTACCATTATATATCAGAGGCAATGTACTCTGTAGCAAAGGTGTGTGGCTGTAGTTATTGTTTTTAATTGGTATAATGTATACAGAAGATTCCTAACAAAGTGGAGCCTAGATTTCTCACAAAGTTAGATTTCTTAGCTCCCTGTGAATGCCACGGTTTGCGAATTAGCTGGGATATATTTAGCTGCATCAACCACTGCTTGGGACTGCTGATGAATCCGGCAGACTGAAGTAAAACCATTCAAAATAAAAACTGCAACTTGGTTACACTCAGCAACCTGCTGTGAATTAAAGAGGCTGTGAAACCACCTAGATATCAATGATCTAGGTTGCTGGAATAGCTTGTTAAAATGTATCCAGTCATGGAATTGCATAGTCTTGAACTGGATGGTTATACTCAGTATGGTTACACTCAGTAGACTGTACTATTATCTTGTTAGTAACAGTCATTAATTAAATGATGCCATAATATGCCAATAAAGCAATTATATAAGCAGGTTTGTGTCAGAGTTGCCAGTGTTGGTGAAAGGGAAAATAATGTTATCATTGCCTGAAAAACAATGTAGCACTCTCTGCAGAGATGATGGGAACCTAGCCATGAATTTCTCATGTTTGGTGACTGTGCTCATGTCTGTTTTTCTAATAAATATAGGAATTATATCGGGCCTGGTAATAGCCACATAGTTTGTATGTCACTGCTCAGTAATATTTACAGCCTATAAACCTTTCCCCATAACAAACCATATTCGAGGAAGATTTATGTCTAGTAGTTGAAATGAATTATTAAAATATACCAAAGCTGTGCCACTGAGTGGAGTTTATAAATGCTATAAAAGGTAGCAGGTAAGTTATAATTTATATCGTATCAGTTGCAGAGAAAATATAACAAACAATTAAGGTGCCAAAATAGATTGTGTACTGTTGGTAAATCAGGGGGTTTTAATGTAGTACCTAGTTGTCTTTTCTGAACATTGTTTCAAAAAAGAAATATAGTACTGCAAAGCAGCATGCATTAAAAATCATAGCCTCTGTAATAAGTCCACATTAATAGTCATGTACCCAGACATGGTTTTAATGAATGATCCTTCTGTTTTTTTGGTTATGTAAGTGTGTGGTATGAGGACTTGTGTACACACTAGTGCTTGGTAGCTTAACCTCTTTCCTGTCACACAAAACTACTAGGGAAAAGATGGTATCTAGAATAGTGACTTCTCCCGCACTGATTCTGTATATACAAGTCTGCCTATTTGTATTTATAGCCTACAGTGTCTACTCCAACTACTAGTACCCCTTTAAGTCACAACTTTGCATTTGATCCAGCATTCAGAAAGTTAGCTAAATGGAAAAAAAAGTCAACCCCAATCAGAATAGGGTGTCCTAAAATGACCCTGTCCATACATGTCAAGTATAACAGAACTCTCTTTAGAACTCTTTGAATTTTGTGGAAAATAAGGGTCCTAGATTGATGTGCTAAGTTTTGTACAATTGAGAAAGAGACTAAATATTTCCCTTTTGCATCATTTCTTTTATTGAGTAAGCATCTTTGTATAAATAAGAACTGACCTTCGGAATAAAGAAACAATCATGTTTAACTTGACTTTTTTTTTTAGTTAATTTATTTCTAATAGAAACACTAACAAGTATAAGGATCAGTTTTGAAAAAAAACGTTTCCCTTAGTACATGAATGAAAAAAGAAAAGAAACACCATAGTTTGATATTTTCATCAGAATGTGAATAATGGTGGGTCTTTGTTAATAGGACACTTGTGGGGAAGAACTATGTGCTTATTTGTTTCTGTTGACAATAGCAAATGTCAACCTGTTTTGCTGGGTTGTTGCATTTTTGTCGAACATCCTGTCTCAGTTATCCATAAAACATTTTTCAAGTGCTATTGTGTATAGTACACTGAGAAAATCGTGTAGTAGCAGTCCCATGACTGATCTTATAACACATATTCAAATGACTAACCAACTATATAGAAATCTGAGCTAGAGATTTGAAAATATACTGAAGCATTTTATAGTTTGCCTAACCTTGTTTCATTCGAAAGTCAATTAGAAAGTAACCTTAGATCACTAATTCTTCCATCTAAGGGAAATAGCTGAGTTGTAAAAGACAAAACATTATGTTGTGGTGGAATGTGGAGAGTTGTCTTGATGACGCACAGTAGGCTGCGCCTGTCATTACTGGTAGGAAAAGATTTATAGAAAACAGCCTGAAAAGTTTCTTCATGTGACAGAAGTACCTCAGAAACTTAACTGAGAATGACTGTTTTTTGCTGATTTTTGATTACTGATGTTGCCTTTAACCCCAAAGTAATGGCCTTGCCTGCATCCGAAAAGCAAAAAAAACTAAGGTTATTTTTTTCTAAGATTTATTAACCTAAGTTGAGTTGACACTTAATTCTCCCACGTTTTTGCAATAGATGGGGTAGAGGAAGAACATCTACTATATCAAGTTAATATATGTCCCTTGGTCCCCACTGACAGACAGGAGCTGTAGTGTCAACAGCCTCAGGCCACTTATGTTCAAAAATAGCATAGTTGATGAAACCCAAAATTTAAGATGCAAGCTGGAAATAACTGCTGGCTTCAATCTTATACCACTGTCATCAGACACTCATGCTAGCTAGATCTAACACACTTGAATGCAAATGAGAAAATGAAGACACATTTCCCTATAAGAGAGCAACCCATATGTAAAGCAGGCACAGCATCTTTAGTGGTGTCTAAAAAAACCAAAAGCCACAGTGATTTATTTTGGGAGCCCATAGGTAAAATGGTCTTAACATTTCTGAGTGTGCTTTTTTAAAAAAAAAAAACAATTGTTTCTCCTCAGCAGCACCCCTTCTCCTTGTTCCTTTTGTTTCTTTAAAATAGAATTTGGACAACGAACAAAGTTGTTGTGGGTTTCCTGATTTTTGGTTGGAAGGCTGGTTGTTCAGTATTGCATTTTCAAACTGATTGCAGGCAAACCCGTCTGTGCTGAAAATAGCTCAAATGCTCCTAGAACAGAAGCATCAGCCAGCAGCTGAGATTCTTTTGCTCTCATGCCTCTCTCTTTCTCTCTCCTTACAGACTCTTGGATTTGGCTTAAATTTAAGCCCTAGGAGTGTAAACCCTTCACAAAGGGCTAAATAAACAAGAGCTCTATGTACAAGGGCACAAGCACTTACTTCCTCTGTACTTGAAAAACAGCCGAACTCGTCCGTCTGGTAAGTCATTTTTGTTAAGGGTTTATGCTTTCTTATTGAACACATGAATAACATTCTTGAGTTTCCAATTAATGTTCAGAGAGAACCTGCCGCTGACTGCTAAAATTTCTTGGCTATATGTTCTATTTCTGTATATAAATCCAAATACATGTATGTTATGTAGAGGTAATAGTCTAGTCCTACCTCACTGTTGTGTACTTGAAATGCTACAAAATATTAACTTTATAATTACAAACCCTACTTCTTAAAAGAGAGTGAGGTTTAAATTAGTTTATTTAGTAGCCAGCTTTATTTATTATACCTAAAGTGTTTGATTGTCTAACTGAAACCCGAAGTTCTTTTTTATATTGCTTGCCTTGCTTAGGGTTATAAAAGTTAGTTAAATGAAATCAACTTTCTATATGAACAGGATTTCTCTATGGAGCAAAGTACAGTCCATAGCAGTTTAAAATTAAACTCTCCCACTGATTCACTTGTGGCATTTTTGCTTCCCTGTTTCACATACTGCCGATAAAACAGCTTAAAATGTTGTTTACATATGCAGCATAATTTATTTTTCTACCAAAAATATTATTGCATGTCTCTATATAACAGTAGTTGTAGGCACATTTACTACTAAGCCTTTTAAAATCTGATAATGCAATGTTTGTGTAACTTCTCTCTCCTCCAGTAAAAGGATACTTGTGTTTTGCAATTCTCTATGTATCGTGATCCGTTTACCTCAAACATTATAATTTTTGTATTATGGCATGTTAGCATTTTTCTGGGAAAATATAGTTTTATCATGCTGTTACCTCCTAAATAAAAATTCTGATATTTTGTCTGTTACCTTTTGATGGCTTTCCTAATTATGGCCAAAACAAAGACCCCCCCGCAGACCCCAGACCCCGCCCCCCCCCGAAAGAGATTATTCTGTTTTTGAGACCAGTGATTTTTTCAGGCTTCAGTGATGAGCTTTCTGTTGCATGGTCTGACTTCTCAAAGCAGTAAGCTAGAACTAAATGACAGCATACAGATACCTACTCCATCAGATTGCATATACTGTGGACCTTGAGGTATACCATAATTACTATGTGCTTGTGTACTGTGTGCCTCAGTTCAGCATAGTTACTTTTCAAAATTTGCCAGAGAAAGCCCTGTGATTAAAGTTCACTTTAAAAAAAAATGAAACCAGGGGCCACTTGTAAAAGCAAATCTACATTTACACACACAGTGTTGTGTTCTCTGTTACATTTTTCACGAGAAAGCTGTGTGGGTCAGTTTTCTAATAGAAAACCTGCTGTTGGGCTTTTTATAGGGAGGCTTCTAGGTTTCCTTTTTTTGTAAAACACACTTTCATAGAAATGTATTACCTTCTAATTATGGCAGTTATGCAGTTTTAATGATGCAATAAGTTGATTTTAAAAATAGGGATTGTTGTATGAAAATTTAACATCCTGGAAGTTGTTGTTTTCTTCAGCAATGCTGAAGACAAGGCTGTTTCAGTGCCTTAAGCTAGCGGTGTAGATTGCTACATGGAAGACTTCTGACTACTTCTCTGATGCTTGCTTCCCCATGCTGGCAGGTGTTTGAACCTGCTATCTGCACAGCACTGAGTTGTGTGGGATTTGCATTACTCAATATAATTCTTGCCTCTTCCTGCCCCAGGTTCTTTCTCCCACCCACTTCTCTCTGACCTGTTCCTCTTCCAAAATAGGAAGGCTTTTGCCTTCTAATCCCTTGCCCAAATGCCCCAATTCTTCCTTCTCCAGCTCAGTTATTTGTTCCCCTTTCCTCATACACCCAGTTCCTTTCACCATGCCACACTGAAAGCATGTTTTGTCCATTAGTAATAGCTAGGTGTGGGGACTGACAGAGCTCACCTGTGGAGGTTCATTTAAAAAAAAGAGTTCTGAGGGCCCCTTGGAAAATTATTTTTAGGGAGAGCATTGATAGCTGGAATGTGGGTTTCCAAGAAGCGGGCATATGTGTGCATGTGGGGGGCATACAGCTGAAAATCTGAGCTAGAAGTGTGATTCATTAGGGTCCAACAAATAGGCTTGAAGAAAAAAACTATTATATTACAGTCAAATGTTTGGCAAATATTTTTTTTAATCAGAATAATATTTAAGTTATATAAAGGGCCAAGAAATGTCTGTAACTGGTAATTTTCCATTTTTCAGTTGAGAGTGACTAAATCTTGTTAAAAATTATATTCAAATAAAATTCCTCTGGAATTGAGACCAAGTAATGCCAAGTTTCTGTCTACCATTAATTTTATGACCAAGTAATACGCTCCTGCAAATGGAGTCTGTACCTGAAGTGCTGACACAACCCGAACTGTAGTGGCATGAAGTAGGCACTATAATTCAGCTGAATGAAGACGTCTCAGGAGAGTAATGGAATGTCTTTCTTTGCTTAAATATACCTCTGCATTCATGAAGAATAAACAGTAACATTTTGTGCAGGTTTCTCCCTTCTGACAGTGTGTCTTTGTTCAGTCTCCTAAAGGTGGTGTCAAATACATCACTGAAAAAATAATAAACTTCCCAATTTGCATTTTTTATTTTACTTAACTGATTGCATGGAACTTTTATAAGCCTTGAATAGCTTAGCTGTTTTACTTGTATTGCAATGTGTTTGGAGACTAAAGGCTCACTCAGAGCAGTTAGCACTGGTTAAACAAACCTGTCACTGATGACTGTATATGTTCAAACAGGAGGATATCTGTAAGTTTTTTATTCTACATCTTACACATCTGATCAAATAGGACACTGAAGAACTTTACCTGCTTTGTCTCCAGAGTTAGGGTCTGTTTTCTGAACAGAAGGGGCAGTGCCACCAAGCTATTGCTTTCAGAATGAGTTGCTTCTAGAAATGGCAAATGCTGTCATATTTGGATAGCTAGGTATCCTTGTGTTGTGAGAATTTAGTATCGATAAAGAGCTTGAATTCAACATCTAATCAGCCATCAGTGAATGTGTAGCTCCCATTATTGTTACTGCAAGTTACACATCTTTATTAGTAGTGGAGTTTAGTGGTACTTGTTCTGAATGGGGTCCAAACCTATGAGAAGGCTCAAGCACTAGAAAAGTTTTTACATGTGCTCCAAGGATGCGGGTGGGGACATTTAACTATAGCAACTCCAAGAGCCACTCTAATTAAAGTGCCCACAGTGTCTTGTGTATCAGCATCCCTGCACTTCAAAATTCCAGCAGGGGCTTTAACTAAAGCTGCCATTTTGAAGCACAGGGATGCTGATACATGAGACATGGAGGTTGCTACAGGTGCTCTAATTAGCATGCTCCAGCAGACTCTATTAATTGAGTCTGCTCTGACACGCTGTAATTACAGCACATTAAAGCAGCCTTCCTGCACATCTATAGGCACCCAATGGTAAGAGAATGAGTGAACAACAAATTAATGTTGTTTAAACCTATATGATCATCTTGGGAGTGGGTGGGAGTGGAGAGAGAATTATGACTTTTAGGCTGTGTCCACAGGAGCAGGGGTGTGTTTGCAGCAACAACAAATAGTAGCAGCCCAAATTTGAGCCACTAGTCTGTGTAGCCATGCACTTCCCTGCTTATGCACTTCGCAGCAGGACACATTGTCACGCTGCATTATGTGCTGCAGGGGAGGCTGGCTGGGACACAGGGTGCTTCAGTGTGGGACTACCTGGCAGGCAGCCCCTGTGCTGAGGCACCCTGCACCCCAGCCAGCTGGGGAGCAGCATGTGGAGACGGAAGCTGCCTGCTCCCCTGTCTCCGCACACGGCAGAACCTCCTCACTGAGATATCCTGCACCCCAACCAATCTCTCCCCGGGTGGTTGGGGCACAGTGTGCCTTGGGATGGGGAAGCAGCCATCCCAGGGCTGCCAGCTCCCCTGTCTCAAAGCACTCTGCACCCCAGACAGCTGGGGAATGGCTGGCTAGGGCACAGGGTGCATTGAGATGGGGCCTCAGTAGTGTGTGGAGACAGGGGAGCAGGCAGCCCTGGGCAATCCCCGTATGTGTGTTTGTCCCAGCACGTCACTGTTTTTTTTTTCCAGCTTTTTTTTTTTTGCCCTAGCACTGCAAATTAGCAGTCCCACAGACATTTTACTATGCAATATGTGCCATTTGTGACACCATGAAGATGTCTGTGGTGCCACAAACAGCACGTGCTTGTACACCTGGATGTGGCTTTAGTGTTTAAAAAGTGATAGTGTATTAAGCAAAGTTTATCTCTTGGATGTAAGAGTAGCACACAACCTCTTTAAGCTTCCTGAACAGGATACACCCACAGTCTGAGCATGTCTGCATTGTTCTAGCAGGCTACAAAAGTGATCTCCATGGTAGACCTACTTGGGTCAGAGCAGAAGATTTGAGGTGGCTATGGATGGTTCTGGGACAAGTTAATGGGTATGTTTCAGTATTGTATGGATCCAGTGGCTACAGCATCTTAAAAAAATGTTGATGCAGAAGGTTGAAGCTGTTTTGCACCCTACATGTTCTTGTCTTTCTTTCTCCTTCCTTATTTATGCCTGTGGGCTGAGGAGGTACCCTTGCTCTCTTTGGCTTTGAATTAACACACTTTAAAAAAAAGAAAAGAAAAGAAAGTTTGGATCAATTCCAGTAAATTAAGAGTCCTCAGAATATTATTAAAATCTCCTACTGTACTGAACAACCTGTTCAAGTAATGATGAGTTTCCTGTAGTGTGTGTGTAAGATTAGTGTAACTCATCGTTACACTAGAACTGTTTTTGAGACTGCAGAGTAGTCTGTCTTGACTTTGTAGGCTTATAACTTCCCAAAAAAGTTCACATTTGAGAGTTATTTTTGTTTTTCTGTTCAGACTTTGAACTAATGGGATTTTTGGGCAAATTTCCTAAATTCTCTGGGATTTTAGATAACCTCTGGATTCTAGTTTGCATACTGCTATGTTGTATATTTCCACACCTTTGCAGCCCAGTAACTGAAGAACAGCATTACATCAAAATATGGAATGTAAATACCAAACGCACCTTGAGGAGTATATTTCTGATAGCCTTCATCAGAAAATACTTCCTGCCCTCTACACATCACACATGCACATGCATGCACAGAAAAGTTTTTTTGACAGAAAAAATATATAATTTAACCAGAAACAGAAATCATTGAACTAGGAAACACTGCTCTAGGAGTTATAGTTTAGGTACTTCATGCTCCCATTCTGAATTATTTGTCAGACTCCTTAAGAGGACTGCCTTCCACAATAAGCCAGTATATGAGGCAGCACAACAAAGCACACTACTATGGACATAAGGCACATGCATTCAAATTTCATAAGGTATTACAACATAATTTTAAAATACAAATATTACAGTTTTTGGCTGCAGTATTTCCATTTTAAGATAAAAACTGAAAGTTTATTTCTGTTCCTAGGGTTTGGGCTTTTTTGAAAAGCATTTGACATTCAGTCTGGAAAGCAAATACTTTTTGTGAAGCCGCTCATTTTATTAAAAACCTTGTTTTATTTAAAACAATTCAGTTTATTAACATTTTCATAAGAATTTTACCCAGCTTTTGTCTGCATTTGGAAAATATTGATTGATTAGTAGTGAAGTTGTTTAGCAGTCTGTGTATTGATGCCAAGAGTGATGGAGACAATGTACATGGCCACATTTTAAGTGCACACGTATGTGCATTGTGATCTATTTCGGTAAGCCAGAGATGGAAATGGGAATTACCCATTAACGTAAATCATTGAATGCATTTGTCTGTGTATATTTATTAGTGGTTTAAGGACTAATGCACTTCATTAGTGGCTAAAGTCCCTAAATATTTATGTAGTCTTTAACATTGAAGGCATTTGACACATTTATGCCACCTGCAAGCCTAAGCCAGTTTACCAGTAGCTCTGCCTTATTGATCTTATTCACTGCTGTTTAATAACATCCTAAAACCAGTGGCAAATGGAATGGAGGGGTCTCTCCACATGTGGATCTCTTCTTTTCTGTTCAAAACATAAGAAAGGTGACAGCCTTGTCACTGTAGCACCATTTCTGGGACACTAGGAACAATTGTTTCTGGGTAGGCAGGTATTCCCAAAGCCATCAGCATTTCATTAGACTTCAAATTGTGTTACTTTAGGAAAAATCTCCTTTACACTTTGAGTGCTAGGTAAAAAGCACACACCAACATTAGGATTGCCTTTCGGCCCAACTCCCCGTGAAGTCCCATGGCCAAGCAAGGTATTGGTGAGGAGAGGACACCAGAACTGGTGTGTAGGTGGTCCAGTCCTTCCAACAGATTCATGAGGATTGGAAACCCACATAATTTGCGTCTTCTGGAGAGGGGCAAGTCTTTCTGAAGGAAAGAGGGGTGCGAATTCAAAAGTAACCGTAGAAGTAATTGTCTAGTAAAGGTAACTGCCCATTGAAGCCTTAACTTGTTCACTTTATGACTTTACCTTTGTAATGTTAACATTATGCTAATTGTCACTCTTCTAGTTAGTGTGGCTTGCAGCTAGACTTGGTAGTTAGCTAGAATGTAAACCAAATCTAATTAGCGTCAAGGCAGCATATGAAATATAATAATTTCATTGTTTATGAACTTCAGCCTGTTCAGGTATAGTTCTATTGTTCTTAGTAATTTATTTATATCAGTTAGGAACATGAAAGAAAAAATATGGGCAGTATGACTTGCTGCTGGATCCTAACTTTCCTAATAGTTATAAGCACTGAATTATGTTGTCAAATTTGTAAATAAAAACAACAAGATCTCATTTTCCAAGTAATTAATTCCAATAGGGCAAGTTCCAGTCGTAATGCTGTAAGTGGTCCCTACCGTTGATTAGAGATGCTTATTCCAAAACTGTATTCACAGATTTAATTTTGTTCATAGAGTTTCCTAAATTCTTAAGTTTTAAATTCATGGTGCCCCTTTCTTCTTATTGTTTAAAATTATTTGTATCAGAAATAAAAAATGATGATACTGAATTAATCTGAGGGCACGTCTACATGTGACACGATGTCACCGTAGCTATATGGTATGGCAGCATAACTCATCGCTACAGTGATGTGGCGTCAGCAGGCACAAGCCATGACACTGACAGTACGTTATCAGACTGATGAGCTACCTCACTGTGGTGCACTGCTACAGCAATGTAGCTGCTAAAAATAACTGTGCACTATTGGGATTGCACAGTAACAGCTAAAAGCAAGTACTAAATCACAGTGCAGTAACAACTGTACCATAGGGGGTACATGTAGACCTGCCCAGAGTGAATTAGTCTGACTGAATCTCCAGAGAACTTTAAATTTCCTATAGGACTGTGGGTTTTTTATAATGTTTTGGATGCTGCTTATTACACATTACGTTACATATTTGGATTGTGAAAAGTTTGGAGGCATTCCATTGATCATTCCTTGCTGGGCTAATGTCTAATTAGCTGGGCAAGCTTTGAAACAAATACACACATGAATGTAAAAAGGTTAATGTGACCAGAAGGAAGAGATGTAAAGATAAACTAAGGTGGTACTCAATGAGTCAGCAGTCAGCAGAAGCAGAGGGAAGTGACAACAGAAGATGTAATAGCAATAAAGTGTTGGGGGGATAAGAACATTGAGAAAGACAACAGAGGGGAAGTATAGGAAAAGAGATTGTATTTCCTATGGGTACATACAGGAATTAATTTTAAATTGACTTAACCATAAGATCAGGTTGGTCTAAATGCCCAATTGTGCAGGCATTCAGAGCGTTCAATTCAGCTAAAAAACTGTGCACCTGATCTAAGTTAATGCACTTCAGGAGATGCTCAAACTTAGATTGAGAAAGTGTTCAACTGATTTAGGAAATGAATCTGCAGCACAGCTGCAGGGCTGGGAAAGTACAGCTGCTTGCCCCAACCCTAAGGTTGTGCTATTCCCACTCTTTCCCCCCGCCCCTGACTGGCCTATTTATAGCTTCCCTCACCTCCCCCAACTGGACAATCCCTCTCCCCCACCCACAGACCCACCAAGTCCACCCCAGGCCTACCTGCCCCTCCTCCCACCCTGAGTTACTTATCTTGGGCTGCTCATGCTGTTCCTGGAGTAGCGAACTACTGTACGTGCCACTTCCAGTTTAGGTGTAGGCAGCTTAAAGGAAGCCTCCTTGTTCTAAACTGGGTGCAGTGAATGCTTGTTCGTACCCTATGAGAGGAAGGCATAAGCTCAAAAGTAGCTTGTCTGGAGGGCTAGCTTTTCAGCCCCAATAAAGCTTAAATCTAGCCTTGCTTGGGCAGTTTAGGGATTCCTTTGGTATATAGATCTCTCCGATGCCCCCTTACAATTTTCAGCTCATAGAACTAGTTAGGTAATCTTTGGCTATGACAAGGATCCTCTGCTAAGTAAGAGCAACCTGGAATGATTTCCAGCAGGCTTGAGGATCATGGGATCTCCAAGAAGATTTAAAGACACTTTTTTATTTCCCTTTGTCTTCAGGTTCTGCACTGAGCACAGCTTGGCTGGACTTGAAGATCGAAGCTATTGACTGAAGTGTTTAAAGAACAGTGGAGGCCCAGGTTAACAGATCAAAAGTAAGACTCAAACTGATAAAACACTAACACTAAAAATGATGAAATAAGGCAAAGGAATGGGGGGGAGGGGGTGACACAGAGGGCGAGAAATGATATTTTTCCAAAGTTCTCAGGATTCCCTGAGTTTTGCTTCCATTGCAGTTGGCAACAAAACTCCCATTGACTTCTCTGGGAGCTGCATTAAAACAATGTTGAGTGCATCCTAAAATATCATGGTTTTGGGAGCACATCCTGATGCCTGCCTGTGCTTTAGAACTTGGAATTGAAGCCAAATATATCCGTTGATGATGCTTGAAATGCTTAATGGTGATATACACACAGTGTTTCACACTAATGGCTTTATATGGGATGAAGCGTGGTTCATTAGAATTGGACTGGTGTCCATATTTAACCTATTGATTAGAAACCTGTCTTGCCCTGTCAAGGTAATATAAGTATGTCTTAATACAATATCAGCAGCTGCTCATTCATTTAAATAAACATGATTTTAAAAGGTTTGAGTTCACAACTAGGTAATTTCCAGGTAGTGGCTTCTTTATATGAAACCTAAATAGTGTAGTTACACAGTACTATAGGTACTGTATAACCACCTTGGAATTGTTATCATCCAAGCTCATTTGAACCCTTGAGCCTGATGGCTTTTGAACCTTGGGGAAGCCAATCATGGAGCTTTCTACTCAGTGGTCCCCCCTATTTAAAGTTCACTCTGCTGCAAAAATAGTATAAGCAGATACATAGTAGTAAATCATACAGCTAAAGTCATGAGTGGATGCAGCATTTTAAAACGGGGGATGCAGATGTTGAGGTACATCATCACATATTTTTCTTCAGTGAAAAATAAACTAGGAACTTTACTAATATGCTAGGGGCCCAGGGCTGTATTATTTCGTCTAATATTAAAGCAAAAATGAATATCACTTCATTGGAATGAGTTAAAAACAATCCGTAGGGCGGTGAAATAGGAGATTCATTATTGCAACAGATAACAGCAGAATTACAAAACAAAGGAGTGCTTGATTGGTGGAACATCAAGACTATTAAAAAGAAGAGAGGGTTGTTCACACCTGTAGAATTCATAGTTAAAAGGGATTACAGTGAGCCATTAAGTCCATTGACTCCCTTAGTACTACGTGGCTAGAAATGCTGTTGCCGCTGCCAGGCAGTTGGTTTTAAACTTTGCACGAAGCAGGAATCAAAGTAGGGTGCAACTGTACCATTGCACCCTGCCAGGAGCCACTCTTGGCTAAGTTTATATGTTGGTTTTCTAACTGACTGTAAAGGCTGATCAGCACAGGTGTTTTATTTCTCTTCATTAGATCTTGAAAGTCTCTTCCACATGTGTTAGAGCACTTAAATGCTTATGGTGATGGGTTACAAATATTCAGTTTTTAAAGCAAGAGGTCAGAAATTTTGAGAAATGGTTGACATGCAGAATAATTGGGAATGGAGGAATTAGCTCAAATTAAACAAGAGCTGACTTTCAATCAGAATTTGAATGAAACCCAGGCAAAATTGTTTTAGATTCCAAATACTTTGGATATGAGTAAAAAAAAGAATGGGGGGGCATTAGTTGCTTCATTTTTGCAGACCTTTATATTTACTGGTTTCAGCTAGAACAGGAACAGTCAACCTCCCTTCTTTCAAACATATCTGTTTTATTAATAACTATATATAATTGATCAAGAGGAAAATAAGAGTTGGATAAACCTTTTTTGGTGAAAATTTGAATCCACAAACACCTGTACACAAGTGCCAAGGCCACTTTGACACATTGGAATTCAAGCACATCAGAGCAGACTCAGTTAATCAAATCAACATCATAATGAGTTAGTTATTAATTGATTAATCGAGTCCACTGGAGCATGGCAATTGCCACAGCGTCCCTGTGCTTAAAAATGGTGGCAGGGCACTTAAACTAAAGCTTGTCACACAAGCATTAATGCAAGCATCCCTTGCTCTAATTTTAAGTGTGGAGATGCTGATACAGGAGACGTGGTGACATGTTAATTAGAGTGGCTCTCAAGCCACTTTAATTAAAGTGCTGCCCCTCACCCCCAGAGCACGTGCAAAAGTGCATCGTATAAATAAGCCCTGTCAGGTACTGATGAAGACTAACATGACAGTGCAAGTTTTGTAAAGCAATGTCATCCATTTCTTGATATATTAATTAATTATGTATGCCCCCCTCAATCCACCCTATTTCAGTTATCTGAGGAACCTATTATGTTGACAGATTTGTATTTTTATTAATACTTTTTCAGATCAGTTTTTAGAGCTATATTTGGGTGTATTGGCTTCAAGTATTATGGCACAAATGTTTTTTTGAACAATTCAAATTTGTTTGGGTTTTGAATGATCACGTAAAATACATGGAGTTGCTCCTGACCCTGATGTTTGGCCTAAACTTGAAGAGGAAAAGTAGCATGTGAAGAAATGATTAGGATGTTTAGTGTGTCAAGAAAAGGGCAGGAGCATATTACAGAGAGAATGGCACTGTAGTTGACAAGCCGTTTTTGGATATTTCAGATCGTTTGAACTTTGGTTTTATTTTTCCCTTTTGCACAAAAAACACCTATGTTGGAATTTTGCATAAGGAACCAGATTTAAAAATGATAGAAGAAGAAAGAAAGAAGAAGGCTGGACAAGCTAGATTTACTGGCTGCGTAATGAACTTTCACATTCAATCCTCCCAGTGTTTTGCTTGTTGTTGTTCTTACATTCACACCAGGTGTGCATGCATGTGCATATTTATGATGGCCAGACAAATACTTCCTGATCTAACACACACTTAGCCATAGAAATAAGGTAGTTTCCTCACACGGTTGTTCATATGAATGTTCTGGAAGGAGCTTTTATTTACCTAAATATGAAGAGCAATTGTATAGCTGTCTGTGGACTTAATTGGATCAGACTGCAAATGTGGCTTTTCTGCAGTTGACCAGGTCTAGTTATAACATTGGCATATTGTGAAATCAGTCCAAAAGGCTTCATAGGTCTCAGAAACCCAGCCCTGGGCCTGAGGTGGTATAGCTGATGTCTGACTGCCCCAGCCCAGAAACATACTTTTGAAACCTAGCTTTCAGAGCAGCAGCTGGGTGCTG
Organism: Crocodylus siamensis; assembly: GCF_052110815.1. Lineage (NCBI taxonomy): Eukaryota > Metazoa > Chordata > Crocodylia > Crocodylidae > Crocodylus > Crocodylus siamensis. The sequence continues at coordinate 66,766,365 of NC_143396.1, forward strand.
CATTAAGCCAATCACTTTCTCCTGCCATAACAAATCTATGGTCCTAGCTGATTATGTGAATATGAAATAACGCTTATTAATGCCATAAAGGTAAAAACTTCGGTTTTTATGTACTGTTATCTCAACCTCAGAATTTCAAATCTCCTTCCACGGACTGTCAAATTTCAGTGACTACTATTAGGACTAATTGGCTATTTGCCTACTTTGGGAATTGAAGATTGGAATGAGCCATTTGCTCAACAAATTAAAAAATCTGACAACTCCATCAGCTATGCCCCTGATTCTGGCAGAGTGGGAATCGAATGATATCCTGCCTTGTTTACATCATTACTGGAGCATATAGTTAAAAATTTTATTTCATTTCATTCCATCTCTTTCAGATTCTCTCCCGGTGTTCTTATACATTCATGCAAATCATGTAATAATTATAATATCCAGGCCAACTCATTTCCCATCTGATCATGATAGGTTGTGTTCCACAGTGAACAATAAGGGGGGAGGGGGGCATGGTAGGGAAATGAATAGGAAAAGCACTGAGATGGAATCGGAATAAAACAAAACACCCTTTAGGAAGGTGTGCTGTTTATCACCTATGCATAGATTTTCCTGACAATAGCTTTTCCAGCTGTTTTTCCATAGTTACAAGAAACAAAACCAAGGTCACTTAACAAAACCTCTTTGTTAATGTATAGTTGTTTCTCTGAAGCCTTTACTGTATAATTTCACAGTCACTGCAAACAGCTTTCTTGTTCTATTGTGTGAAGTTGCACACTTGAACAGATAGCACTTGTAAATTTCTGCCTGAAAACACATGGTGCAGATTCTCACACTGAGATGAACAAAGACTGATTGCAAAGGTTTGGGTGGATTAGCATCTCATTAAATCACTTAATGATTTATATTTATTTAAATGAAGCAGCAAATTATTGAAAATATAGTAGCTCAGGCAAAGCTTTTAGATTTTGTGTGTGTATAAATGTATACCCATACATTGTGTATAAAAACAAAATGGCTGGTATGTGTTTGTGTACATGTTTATATATAGAACAAATAGTTTATCTTTGAAAACTTTTGAAAACGTACTAAGGTAGACAAAAAATTGCCTTACCTCCTCTTACTGTAGTAATGGCTGTAATGGGGAAAAAAAACTAAAATACTTTTTCTTTGTACAACATCTAGCAATTTAGGTCCCAATAAGCATAGGGGCCATAGAGGTACTGTTGTAATATAAACAATGTATGCAAATAATAGCTAACTTAACCAGGAGGATCAGTTTATTGCTGAGGGCAAGGGAACTAATACAGAAAGCAGAAACTTGGTCATCAGCATGAAATAAAACCTCCAATAAATCATATTATTACAACTGTAATAATAAGCTGTGATAGATATAATCTTTGGGCTATATCTGGACATGGTATTTGTTGATAAACTGCAAATCCTGTACTCTGTCTGCTAGGAGTGCATTTCCCTCATGGTTTCTTATAACGCACCTATTGCCACCATTGACTCTCAGGCTTCTGCTGATAAAACCTTTGTTCCACACTACCATTTATTTTCTCTGTGTTTGTTTTATAGTTTCTGTTTATGATAAAAATCTTCTGCCCATGTTGTAGGTAAAAAAGGGGAATGACAAAGGGGCATGCTACTTGAAACTGCTGGCTGAGAGGACTATATTGCCCACAGAAAACAGTGTTTCAAGCAGAAAGACTTTTGCATGAAAACAATAGTCTCTGGCATACTGAGCAACTCAGCAAATTGGTAATGATATACAAGCCTTTCATGTCCAGGTTGTCATAGATTTCATAGATTTCTATGGTTGGAAGGGACCTATTAGATCATTGAGGCCGGCCCCCTGCTCTGGGCAGGAAAGAGCACTGGGGTCAAGTAACCCCAACCAGGTGCTTGTCTTAATCTCTTTTTGAACACCTCCAAGGTAGGGGAAAGCACTACCTCCCTTGGAAGCCCATTCCATATTTTGGCAACCCTCAGTGTAAAGAATTTCTTCCTGATGTCCAATCTAAATCTGCTCTCCTGCAGTTTATGGCCGTTGTTTATGCAGTCTGGTAAACAGAGTATCCCCTATTTCCTGCTGACCCCCCATGATAAGTTTGTAGATAGCCACAAGATCACCTTCTCTTGCGGAGGCTGAAGAGATTCAGATCCCTCAATCTGTCTTCATAGGATCTTACCTTTAGGCCCTCAACTATACAAGACGCTCTCCTCTGAACCCTTTCCAGGTTATTCACATCCCTCTTGAAGTGCAGCACCCAAAACTGTATGCAGTACTCCAGCTGCAGCATCACCAGTGCCACATAGAGGGGAAGTATCACCTCCCTAGACCTACTCATGATGCACCTACTAATGCAAGACAGAGTGTGGTTAGCCTTACTTATTATCTTGTCACATTGGTGACTCATGTTCATTTTTGAGTTGATTATGACTCTGAGATCTCTTTCCACGGCTGTGCTACTTAGAATGGTACTTCCCAGTTTGTAGGTGTATTGGTGATTCTTTCTCCCCAGGTGCAGCACTCTGCACTTACCTTTGTTAAATTGCATCCTATTCTGCTCTGCCCATTTCCCCAGTCTATCCAAATCCGCCTGCATTCACTCCCTAACCTCTAGTGTGTTTTTACTATGCCCAATTAGAATCTAGAATTAAAATCAATTAGAATCTATGCAGAAGGCAGGAGAGGGTGGTAATTGAGGCTTCTAGCATAAGTTACATTTATGGTGCAATCACTGTATCAATCACTCCATAAATAACAGCATGCCACAGGTTCATCACAGTTATTGCACCATAAAATGGCAAACCAGTCACAAAGATATTCCACTAAAAATGTGGAACATCCTTTTGGCTGATTTGTATGGTGCCATAAGTTGAATATAGGGCATTCCCATCATCCCAGTATCAACAATCAGCTGTTTACCAGCATTGAGACCTGGCCAGCTCCCAGCCTGGAACTGGACTTGGAGTTGTCCTGGGGTTGGTACTGTCAGTCATCTGATTGTCAGCACCCATGCCATATAGCTCAACCTGATTGTTGTTACCAGCACTGGACAGTCAGGGATCCCAAAGCTACTCCCAGCCCAATCCCTGGGGCTGCTTATGCTCAGATAAGAATCTGGATCAGACATGAGGCAGCTCCAGAATCTGGGAAAGAGCTGCATCCTGTCTGATCCGCAGCTCCACAATGGCATGATTGAGATATGAGGAATATTATGTCCCATCCTAAACATCATGTGTCCTGCCATGCATGTCTGATATGGCAGGATGTATGATGGTTACGATGGGGCATAAAATTTCTTATAACCTAATCGCATTATTATTATAACATCTGCCAGGAGCCTTAGAGACTAACTCATTCAGAAAGGTATACACTTTCATAGACAACAGCTTACTTCATCAGATGCTATGAATCTAATGCGGATAAGAGATGGTCATAAATATTTGCCATCGGATATCTATCTAAATGTCAATGTAAAATGAAATTCATAATCTCCATCTTTGTTGATAGCTGCAGAAGAGGAGCCATGCTTGAAATAAGTATGGAATTTAAACTGTTACTCTTCTGGAATATATCCCTCCAGGTCAAGTCTGAGACATATTACCATATTTACCCAAATCCAAGATGACCCTGAATTTAAGATTTCCCCCCTCCCCCAGTAATTAGATTCTATATATGGAAAATTTATAAACTTTGTTATGCTTTTCCATATATAGAATTTAATCATGAGAGGGCCATCTTAAACATTTCCCCTCCACTTCTGCAGTGGGGAAAGTAGTAGCAAGAGGGCAGACAATGGGGGAGGCAGTAGGGAGGTGGTAGATGAGGAGGGGGTGGGAAGAAGGAAGTGCAGGGGCAGTAGGTGGGCAAGCAGTAGGGGACAAGTGGCAGGGGCAGCAATTGGGGGTCAGGCAGGGGGGGGTCAAACAGCTTGACCCCTTCCCCTTCCCACACACCTTGACCCCTGCTGCCTGCCCCTCATCACTTGTCCCCCCATGCCAGTCTCCTTACCTCCCCCTTCCCACAGCAACTCGAGGCCCTGCCACAGCTGCCACAGCTGCCACCTCTAACTGGCTGAGCTGGGACCCTGCTCTGTGGCCCAGGCTGGAGCAGGGCTGGTGCCTGCCAGAATGAAATAAAGTTAAGCAACAGAGTGGGGGTGGTGGCAGGTGCAGGGAGCAGAGACTACAGAGAGAGGGAGTGGAGAAAGAGGGAGGTGGGGTCCAAGGATGTAGAGGAAGGGCAAGGTGGACAGCTGAGGCTGCAGGGGTGCAGAAGCAATGAAGGAGCAGGCAGCAGCTGCAACCCTCACCCTTGGTCAGGGCCAGAGCCAAAGTCAGAGCTGGGGCCAGAGCCCCAGCAGATGCATACCCTCCCCCACAGACTTCCTCATACTCAAATCTAAGGTGAAAGGCTTTTTCCCAGTGTTAAATGTGGGGGAGAAACCTTGTGTTGATTTGAATAAATACCATAATCAGGAAGTGCTGGGCTCTTTGTATTTCTGTTACTTGTGCTGTACCTGTTTAGTGGAATAAATATAGCCCCATACCCTTGAAGGCACATTCCAACACATTCTTCAAAAAATAGAAATCTCTAATTGCATACTTTTTGTATCATCTTTGTTCATAGCTGGACCAGGTATAGTTAACTAAGGTGAAAGACTGTTGAGAATGTGAGCTCATAGCCTGAGACAGCAACATAAAAATGGGGCTGGGCACTTGGGGCAGCTGCTGAATACAGGGGCAGCGGCAACTTATGGTTTCTGCTGTTGCCACAATTGCAGTCGCACAGCTATGGCAAAAGCTATTTTTCTTGTTCCCCACCCTGGTCAGCACCCAAGGCTATTGCCCCTGTTGTCTTGCCTTAGTTACGTCACTGGTCTAAGATCCAAAGTTCACAGTCTGATTCCAGTACTCATTGGAGCTTTGCTGATATCAATCATTCTGCATGTGAACATAAGTTTTAGCTTAGGGGTACCTGATCCCAGGATTCAGGCATGAATTAAGGTGTGATGTGAGATGGTAATGGATAAAGCAAAAAATCTGTTATTCCATTAGGCATGTGCAGGGCTTGCAGGCAAAAATATATTTTCAAATATATTTTTAGAGTAACTTTTCTTCAAATCCTACAATACACATAGAACTAATTTAATGACTCACGCTGGGCAGTTTATCTCATTTAGAAATAGGTACACCATTCAACAACTTTTGAAAATAACTTTTGACTAGCAGGAACGGCAGTGAGACAGAATTATTTGAGGGCATGTTATCTGGTCTTGGCAATTTATGTTATGTTAGCTGTCACATCCATGGAATGACTATATAAATATAGTAAATACCTTCTAGATAAAACCCATTTCTCAAACCTGCCTGCAGTAGCAGAAATTTGGAAAGTGTGTCAATCATCAGTACAAAATATAAGAATGAAATATTCATTAAATCATTTTTAGAAGTATATTAATGAACTTGAGAAACTGTAATAGAACCGTTTTGGCTATTAAAATATTATCATTCAGGAGATACAAACTGTATTTTGTTTATACTGTGGCTTGGAGATAGATTTTTTTCTAGTTCTTTGTATTATAAAGACAGAGTCCTGGAAGCAAAAAACACTTTCTCCTGTCTAGCTTTTTTCAGAATGCCTTGCCTTACAGCCCCCAACCATTGTACAGGACTTTGTTTAGAGTCTCTCAATATTACCATTAATGGTCAAGATTCAATGACCCAGGCTTTCAAAGTCTGGGTTATGTACGCACAGTCTGCCTACAGAGCTCATTATGCCTGTTGATTGTTAAACATGGAAATTCATTTGTCAGTAGTAACATTTTTCTAAAGTCTTTAGATTAAACTATTTCTTTTATTAATGTTTGCTGTGCATGCTCAGTCTAGTCAGTTAAGAACTATTGACACTAAGCAGATAACAAATAAACTTACATACTAATAAAACATCAGGAGTGTTATTATGGTTGTCATTACTGGTTAAGATTAAAACAAATTCTCTCTCTTTTCTGTTCTAGGCCTGTAGAAAGTTATAGAACTGACTGAGTAGGGAACTATTTTCAAGACCTCTATCCACAGGCAGTTTGCCCCTAAGATGTTGTAGTTTCAGTGAAGACAGGTTAAGGAAGGACAATAAGCTAAATTGCTGCTGTCCAGAATTACACATGGTGCCCTCCTGTCTGTTGTAAGTGAGTATGAAGCCAACAAAATTATTTCTAAGGTTGGCACTAGCCAGTGGATTGAAAATGAGCTGTTCAGTGGTACTGACCTGTCTACAAATTATTTTAATGGGTTTGTATGTTCTCCTTGATCAAAGCAATATTTTATGATGTTTTCATTTTATTTATGTGTAAATTATGTCCTGCCTGCAAAGGGATACACATACAACAAATATAAATTATATATATACTGTACATACATCTGGCCTGACTCTGTAAGTTTCCACATTTTTCCCCCCCACCTAAATGAGGTTGGGTCAAAGGACCTTTAAAAATTAGGCCTATAATGAGTAGCTGAAATGCATGCATTCAAAAAGGTAGAGAGGTTGTGTATTAACGTTTATGTTGGGTTTTTTACAAATTAAGAAAAACTTCATCAAGATGAGTGAGGTATGTTTAATATTGATAAAGTTATAAATATTGACAAGGAGAGGTGAGAAAGTTTCTTTCCTCTTGGTCTAATGAGCATAATCTTAGTCAATTTTCCTGTCTGTTTGTTTGGTTTTGTAACATCAGACAAAAGACCACCCTGAGAAACACTGAACTAAAAATAATTCCATCATCATGGCAGCTTCAAATATTCAAATTGACAGGATGTAATAAAAATCCTCTTTGAAAGGGCAAAGAAGTTCATTCACTTTTTTAAGGCCTTTGGTGCAGTGATTTTGTGTTTTTCAGTGCATCTGGTTTGCTTGTCAGTTTGAAGACTTTAAAATGGGGTTCCTAGCTTCTTGCTTTTGATGTTCTTCATGAATGAAGAAAGGGCAGTTCTCTCAGGAACTGAGATATGTCTTGTGGATTCATGGGAATCCAAATACATTTTATTAAGTGTACCTCACAACAATAAATCAGTAGAAACTCTACACTGATGCAGTAGGAATACACAATTTTGATGAAGCAATAACATATATATATTAATGTGTATCTTAAGCCTTAAAGAAACAGCATGTTGTTTGCAGGAAGGAAACAATACAAACACGGTATCCTATTTCTGTGAGAGAGATTTTTATAATAAGGATATAGCACACGTGCCTGGACAAATGCATATGTACCTTGTACAGCTACCCATATTTGAGTTGTATTAGGATTCTGTATTTCCATATGCATACAGGAAGTTTCAGGTATCGAATGGGTAACTGTGTATGCAAACTTAGGAACTGAGGCAGTGTGGTTTGGAGATTTAATGAACAGAAGACCCAGTTTTAATTCTGATTCTGTCATGTGTTTGCTATATAACTGTAATCAAGCTACTTATTTATGCCTTGGATTGTCTGTCTCTATATGAGTGCAGTAAAATGAATACTCATATTTGTAAAGTACCTTTTGATCCTTGATTGAAATATAACACACAGATGCAAAGTCAAATTGTTCTTAGATCTTTGAAATGTATGGTTTGGGGCTTTTTGTTTTCTATTCTCGATTTGCTTATTTAGTTTTTTCAGGTAAAGTGATATTTGTGATCCAATTGTATTACTGTTGTTTACTGGTATGGTGCCGTATGTATCTGTGCATAATATCCAGCCTTGAAAAACTGGCCTTATATTTTTTCATTCCTTAACAGTATTTCCTTTCTAATCTAATCTAATCTAGGAATAGTTTATAACAAAAATGCACAAGTGTTAGAGAGTTAAAATCATGCTTGTTCTCTCTTGATAATGAACAGAATGGGTTCCTGACTTCCTTCCTTCCTTCCCCTTAGCCTGGGAAGTCTGCTGCTTCCCAGGGGCCCGCATCCAGGACATTGTGGAGAGGATCCCTAAGCTCCTCCAGCCCACTGACCGCTATCCCATGCTCCTTATTCATGTGGGCACCAATGACACAGCTCAGAGCACTCCCAGCCGGGTCATGAGGTGCTACAGGTATTTGGGAGCACGACTAAAGGGTCTGGGAGCACAGGTGGTGTTCTCGTCAATCTTCCCAGTCCGGGGTATGGGCTGAGGAGGAAGAGGAGGATCCACGTAGTTAACCAAAGACTGTGGCGCTGGTGTCATAGGGAAGCCTTTGGCTTCCATGACCACAGCCCACTCTTTAGTGAGAGAGGCAGCGCTGCTGGGAAGAGATGGCCTCCACCTCTCTCCACTGGGGAGGAGGCTCTTCTCAGCCAGACTGACTGACCTGCTCCACTGGGCTTTAAACTAAGCCCGCTGGGGGGGTGGGGGGACTACCGCCACTGCTGGCCTGCTGAGCAACCTTTGCAAAGCCAGCAGGCAGAGGCACTTAAGGGAGCCCACCTCTGCCCTAGCCCTGGTACAATCTGTGGGCAAGGCAAGAGCCCCCAAGGGGACACTTGCCTGCCTGTACACAAATGCCAGGAGCTTGGGGAATAAACAGGAGGAGCTCGTTCTCCTGCTTAATGCAAATAATTATGACATCATAGGGATAACGGAGACCTGGTGGGACTCCACACATGACTGGACCATGGGTATAGGTGGCTATATGCTGTACAGGAGGGATCGTGTAGATAAAATGGGCAGGGGTGTAGCTCTCTATGTTAAGAAAAGCTATGCGTCCCTACAAGCTGATGTTGGTGACCAGGGTGGACAACTGGAGACCCGCTGGGTTAAAATCTGTGGGGAACATGGCACAGTGGACACAACGGTGGGAGTCTACTACAGACCTCCCACCCAAAGTCAAGAGCTTGACCAGGAGTTCGCTCGGGAACTGGCTGAGGCCCATGGTTGTCATGGGTGACTTCAAATCCTGGACATCTCGTGGGAGGATCACTCAGCAAAATCCAAGCGGTCACAAAGCTTCCTCTCATGCATGGATGACCTCTACCTGACTCAAGAAGTCTGTGGGCCAACGAGAGGTAAAGTGCTGCTTGACCTGGTACTGGCTACTGGGGACGACCTAATCAGTGACCTAGTGATTGATGGGAAGCTGGGTGACAGTGACCATGAGCTGATCACTTTCACCATCCGCTGTAAAGCTGGCAAGTCAGTCAGCAACACGTAAGTCCTTGACTTCAGGAAAGCCAACTCTGACAAGCTCACGAGGCTTGTCAGTGAGGTCCTAAGGGACCACAACCCCAGGGAGAGGGGAGTTCAGGAAGAGTGTTTGCTCCTCAAGGGAGCGATCCTCTATGTACAAGCTAATTCAATTCCATCTTGGATGAAAGGCAGCAAGAGGGCACAGCAGCCCCCCTGGCTCTCCAGGGATCCAGCAGACCTCTTGAGGCTAAAAAGAAAGGCCTACAAAGGATGGAGGATGGGATTGACTTCCAAGGAGGATTATTCTGCACTGGTCCGGTCCTGCAGGGAGCAAACCACGAAAGCCAAGGCTGCAACTGAACTCCAAATAGCTTTGAGCATCAAGGACAATAAAAAGTCCTTTTTCAGATATGTGGGGAGCTGGAAGAAAAGCAAGAGCAACATTGGACCCCTGCTGAACCAGATGGGACAACTGATGCCCAGGAAAAAGCCAACCTATTAAATGGGTACTTTGCATCAGTTTTTCATCAGTCCCATTGGACGCCCATGCCCGCTATGGGACAGGGAGGTCTGGGTGAGGGAGATCCCCTGCCCTCCATTAATGCTGATCTCGTGAAGGAACACCTTGAGAAGCTGGATACCTTCAAGTCTGCCGGCCCTGACAATCTACACCCCAGGGTACTCAAGGAGCTGGTGAGCATCATGGCCCAGCCCCTAGCATGGATCTTTGAAAACTCCCGGTGCTCTGCTGTAGTGCCCAAACACTGGAAGAAGGCCAATGTGGTGCCTATCTTCAAGAAAGGAAGGAAAGTGGATCCGGCTAACTATAGGCCCATCAACCTGACTTCTGTCCCAGGGAAGATCTTAGAAAAGTTTATTAAAGAGGCCATCCTTAATGGACTGACTGTTGCCAACATCCTAAGGGATAGCCAGCATGGGTTTGTTGCGGGCAGGTCTTGCTTGACCAATCTCATTTCCTTCTATGACCAGGTGACCTATCACCTGGGCAAGGGAGAAGAGATTGATGTCATATATCTTGACTTCAAAAAAAGCCTTTGATCTGGTATCCCATGATCACCTCTTGGCAAAACTGCCCAATTGTGGCCTTGGTTCCACCACGATCTGCTGGCTGGGAAACTGACTCCATGATTGGACCCAGAGGGTGGTAATTGATGGAAGTCAGTCATCATGGTGACCAGTGGGGTGCCCCAAGGCTCTGTCCTTGGACCCATATTGTTCAATATCTTCATTAATGATGTGGACGTTGGAGTCAGAAGTGGACTGGCCAAGTTCGCCGATGACACCAAACTTTGGGGCAAAGCATCCATATGAGAAGACAGGCGGGTGATCCAGGCTGACCTGGACAGGCTCAGCAAATGGGCGGACGAGAACCTGATGGTGTTTAACACCGAAAAATGCAAGATTCTCCACCTTGGGAAGAAAAACCTGCAGCATCCTTATAGGCTCAGCAGTGCTACGCTGGCTAGCACTACAGAAGAAAGAGACTGGGGGGTCGTCATTGACCACAAGATGAACATGAGCCTGCAATGCAATGCTGCGGCTAGTAAAGTGACCAAAACATTGGCTTGCATCCATAGATGCTTCTCAAGCAAATCCCGGGATGCCATTCTCTCCTTGTACTCAGCCTTGTTGAGGCTGCAGCTGGAGTACTGCATCCAGCTTTGGGCTCCACAATTCAAAAGGGATATGGAGAAGCTTGAGAGAGTCCAGAGAAGAGCCACATGCATGATCAGAGGTCAGGAAAACAGACCTTATTACAACAGGCTGAGAGCCATGGGGCTCTTGAGCCTGGAAAAGCGCAGGCTCAGGGATGATCTGATGGCCACCTATAAGTTTATCTGGGATGATCACCAGGATCTGGGGGAGCATTTGTTCACTAGAGCACCCCAACGGATGACAAGGTCAAATGGTCATAAACTACTACAAGACCATTACAGGCTGGACATAAGGAAGAATTTCTTTACTGTTCGAGCCCCCAAAGTCTGGAACAGCCTGCCATCGGAGGTGGTTCAAGCACCTACATTGAACACCTTCAAGAGCAAATTGGATGCTTATCTTGCTGGGAACCTATGACCCCAGGTGACTTCCTGCCCTTTGGGCAGGGGGCTGGACTCAATGATCTTCTGAGGTCCCTTCCAGCCCTAATGTCTATGAAATCTATGAAATCAGTTGGTATCACCATTAATTTCAAACTAACAGAAAGATCCAATCTGAAAGAAACTCTGTTATGTATTTGTTTTAAAAGTTACCATATTTGTTTAGAGATTGGGACTGGTTTTATTGAAGCAATAACGAAAGAGATTTTCAATCAGTATATGAAAGCAAAGGTGAAATCCTTATTCACAGTAAACAAATGTTAGTATTTTGTCATCATTCAACTTTTATGTAGATTCTGTCCTTTGAAGTGGTAAAAATAGGTATGTCGGGCATTCTTACTTAAAAATGCCAGGCAGCTTTTTGCCTGAAGAGTGTTCCTACATACCAGTATCATACAGCCCCCAGTATGTTTGGATGCCTAAATGGCTGATACACACAAGTCCACCAGTAGTAGCTATTACAAATCTCATTCTATTCTGATTTATGTATAAGTAAGATCAGAATTAATAAGCATTACTGTGATTATCAATTAATAAACTGACAGTTAATGGAAAAAATCTCTGTCATTCCCTCTGCCTTTATCATGTTCTACCCACTCTGTGGCTTTGCCCAAAAAAGGTGACTTTTTCCCCACATTTGGATTATCATTGGAATTCATAAAGAGACGTGCATGTTTCACCTAGTTTATCTAAATTACTGTTGTTTTCTCCCCCTGAATTCCTTCGATTTGTCCAAATATGTTCATGAATTAATTGCACACAGCAGCTGGGTTCTCACTGTGACATTTCTTTCCCATGAATCATTATTATTAAGTTTAAGGGCTGTTGTAGTTAACAAGGCAGATGGATGTCTTACTAGTTGCATTTTTGTCCCTCTTCCAAATAATTTCTTCTTCATTACACAACCATGATCTTGGCTTAAAGTACTAAGAGCACAGTAACAATAGTGAAAACGATGACCATTTAATATTTAATACTGAAAAGAAAAGATTGACTACACATATTAAGGATCTTGGAGTTTACAATACAGCTGTAAAAACAGATTAATATAGAGGCTGGTTCTGCCACTCTTATCGAGACTTGCACTTTATTCCACAAATAGTTCTACTGATTTAGTGAGGACTGTTCTTAATCTAAAGTAACAGTGGCAGAATTGGGCCTACAGTGAGGTTTAAGCTAATTAAGACAAAGCACTTAGATCCCCTGAATATATTTTAGCTTACTAAAATATTTATTTCCAAATTATTACATGTTTTAGAAATATTGTGCATTTGTATTTGCCATTGTTAACAGCATTGTTTTTATCCTTGTTAGCACTCTGTTCTACCTCTGAAACAGGTGTGCAGAACAATCAGTTATCTGAAGAATGAAGGTTCAGTCTAAAGGATCTCAAGTTTGGATTATCTATGGGATTCATAAGGAGAGATGCATGTTTCACCTATTTTATCTAAATTTGTGTTGTTTTCTCTCCCTGAATCCCTTCAATTTGTCCAAATATATTCATGAATTAATAACACACAGCAATTAATTAATGAGCATATTTATGAATTAATATTCCCTTTTGAAATCTTATAAGCCATCATGTTTTATGAGGCTGTATAAATATCAAGTGATGATAATAGCTCTTCTTTCCCTTCTTCAGAAAAATGTTTGATGTAAGAAGCCACAGAAAAATGTGTTGGAGAGAAATATTTGTAATGTTTTGGAAAAGGACAGTATTGTTTCTGACTGCGATGCTGTTTTTTCTGGTTAGAAAGCTAAAGCAACATTTACCTTCAAAACTGAGGCTGATAAGACTTCAATATTAAACCACCAAGAACCAAATGACCGTTATCTTTCTTTAGGTTCCTAAGGTTGTCTATCAACTCAAGAACTAGGAATATAAGATTGGTGCCTGAACTTGGACCTGAAATAAAAGCTTCAAAATTCTGCTGCTCAGTCAGTTGGCTTGCTTTACCTACAATGCAATTTAGTTAATTAGTTGATAGGTATTATTCAAAACAACAACAGAATTTAAATGGTTCAATAAATAACCCAGTCCTGTGTGCTGGAAACACAGCAGAAAGTAGCAGTTCACTACCAGATTTCACCTTCATGTGAACCTGGAATCTCAGTATTTATTTATTAGATATATATTCTGTCCTATCCAAAAGGTTCAGAATAGATGAGCCTTTATGGAAAATAGAAATACATACACATGTATGGTGTTCTACTTTCAAATTTAGTAAGCTTTGGGTCAGTAAGCTTAAAAATATATATGCTCTATGGAGTGTTCTTCAGATTAAGAATCAGAACAGTATGGTGAGTTAACTCTTGTGAGGAACGAGCAAAAGATACTATTAATATATTTTAGCATTTCAGGTGATGATTTTTTAGTACAACTATGTGCCCTATATGCATCCAGTGATACAAACCTTGCAAGACTTTTACCTGAAGGCAAACAGATGTTTTAAAAGACTGGAGGCAACTAAACTGGTAATGGCAATATATATGCTGCACTGTCTGTGACACTAAAACAGCATCACATTAGCTTACCCTACACAGGGGGAGGGGAAGAGAGGGAGGAGGAAGATCTGTTATGAAAGCAAATCCTCTGTCCTGTCAGTCTGAGCCTTCCATATCTGAATCTCTCTGAATTGCACCCAGATCACTTGGACTCTTAGGCCATGTATAGATGAAACAAGAGACGTGTATGCACAACACTTTAAAGGAGGCTAAATGCTTTTGCACCCCTTTAGTGGTGCTGGTGTTTGCATGCCTCAGCAGCATATTGTGCATTAATTACAGCCACCATAGGAAATGTGCCTTACATGACTTCGGGTGCAGCAAACCAAAATCCCTTTGAGGAGTTTTAGTTTGCTGCCCCTACAGCTGCAGAGAGAAGCACCAGGCTCTGTGCAGCTCTACAGCTCTGAAGGAAGCCCGGCAGGTAGCCTGGCAGCATCCCAGGAAAACAGGCTTCTCCCAAGAAAAGCAGTGAGCCTAATCTTTTTTTTCCCCTCCCCTGGAGCCTGCCTGCCTACCTGAGCTGCACAGCGGCCCGGTGCTTCCCTCTGCGACTGCGGTGCCCCCCAGGACCGCCTGAGCCAGGTGTCTGTGGGCGGGTGCCATGTGGGGGGCGGGACTGCTGCAGAAAGAAGAACCAGCACCCCTTTCCCCCAGCCCAGGGACCGCTCCACCCACCGGCAGCTTGCCTTCCCGTCCCCACCAGAAATGCACGCAAGTCAGCAGGGTGTGGGCACGACACGGGTGTTTTTTATAACCCGCCACTTCAATTTAGAGCCCCCACTTCGTCTAAACATGCCCTCATTTGTAAAACCAATAGTTATCATTTGATTCTTCTGTTTTGGATGTAGTCACACTGTCCAAACTTCTGCTACTGCAGGCAGGTTTGAGAAACTGGTTTTATCTAGAAGGCACTTCTTTTTTCTCATAACTTTAAGATCTATACAGGTGTTAATGTTGAATAATTAATTTATATATTGACATGTCAGCAACATTCTCCTGTCTCCTTAACACAAGGTGTGTAAGGCAGTACACAGTAGAAAACAGTCCTAAAACATAAGGATATAGACCAAAGGCAGGGCAGGGTGGCACTAACTCATACAGAAAGGCATAAGCTTTTATAGGTGGCTTACTTTGAGAGATGCTATGAATGGATTTGCAGAGAGCAGGAATACTAAATAGAAAGGATTAAAATAATTTTCATACAAAGGATATGGAAAGAAGAAGGAAAAGATGGTGAGGGGGCATTGTTGAGAGGTTCAAAAGTGGGCCCCAGATCCAGCCCACAGACCAACCCAGTACCACTCCTTCAGTCTGTGGGACTGAAAGGTTGGGTACCATTATACTACCCTATACATGTGACTTGCAGTAAAAACACAGTTTAGCCCCATATTAGCCTTTTTACAAGGGTGCTTTAGCTGTCCCTAATATCAAGCAGTACATAGTAAAATATGTATGCTGTGTGGCTTCGTGGCTTAGCTATGTGGTTTAAAGAGAACATATCACTTCCTCTTGTAGTAATTGGGCAATTTTTTGTTCTCCAATATAAATTACAATCTTAACTTACAGAAAAGCAGAATGGCTGAAATAGAGTTTAAAATAACTTAGATGAGATGCACATATTGAATTGCCTGTAAACAACATAAATTGTCCTTGTGGTATTAGTCTAAGCTCAAAAATGATTTTTTCCACTCAATAAAAAACAAATGAGAATAGATCTCAGAATCCAGGTGTCTATCACTCACAGACATCATGCATTGATTCTTTTATTTAAAAAAAATAAATCAGCAAATGTTAACTATAATATGCTATAACATATTGCAGGTTATGTAGGTTTTTAATTGCCCTTAATCAAGTTCTGATTAATCAAAAAAGATATACACAGACTCCCCTATGTGCTCACCTGTGCCTTAAGTAAGAGAGTTAGGTAATAGGAGTATTAGCAAACAATGTGTAAAGTATTGTGAGATATTAAAAGAAAATGTCTGAATAACTCTTTTTAAACATGAGCTATAAATCCTGAAATTACTTACCAATGTCATTCATCATATAAAGCCCTTTCCCTCAGAGGCATTGCTATTGACTAGCCAAAGATTTATAATTAAATGAAGGAGGAACTCTGCTGGGCTGATTAAATGGTAGATAAAAGACTTGATGTGGGCATCCACAGAGGAAAAAACAATGCATTGTAAATGTCCTCTTCATAAATAATGCAAAATATGGTCATTGGAAAAGATACAGTCCACAGCAGTTTAACCGGATAAATCATATTTAGCCACAACACCAATTACATGGAATTTAGCATGCCTCCAGTGATACATATCTAATCTTCAGTATGAGATATAAACAAGGTAGGTTTTATACCAGCAAGTAGCCAGATTGACTTCAGAGGGCTCAGTGAAGAGAGAGGTCCACTAACTTCTCATTGCAAGATCTGAGCCTTAGTTATCATAATTTGACTTAGCAAATGTTATTTTTCATATTCATTGTTAAAGAAGATACAAATTGATGGCACTGAATTGGTCTCCAAATGCTAAAACCACTTTATCCCATGAATGGTCCCAGTGAGGTTCAATCTGTTGCTTGTCTTTCTGTGCAAAAAATCACAGCTTTGTGCACATACATCATATGAAATTATAGTAAAGAATTACTTATAAAACAGGTTCTGTGACTGAAAGACAATAACTAAAAACCAAAGTAGGTAGCTCCTGTATGCACCTTTTTACTAACCATATCAACCATTTCTTGTCTTTGTTTCTTTAAATGCTGCTGTAACTTCTTGTATGCAGATAACATTTACTGATGTCTTGTTAAATCTGTCTTACCCAATCACATTTTATTAGGGTGTAGACCCTACAGAAGGCCAGAAGTTCCTTGTTAACACTATAGACCACTAGTATTTGACCTTTTTGTTCATGTTCTCAGCTTCCAGTAATAAAAAGCTCATAGTACAAGCTGTGTTGCATAAAGTCCTTTTGTTTTCAGGAGTCTGAGTCATTTTTGGAAATGGGAATGATGAAGTCACCCCATTTTTATAAAATGTTAAAACTAAAATCCATATTTAGGCATTTGAATAAGTATTGACAACTCTTGTACCTTTTATCATGTTAACTAGCATCCTTTACAAGCCTGATCTCCTAAAATCATCATTTTACAAAGGATATCAACACCATTTTTAAAAATTCTAACTTTCACTGTTATAGAATAATTTTGAAGACATAAGCCGGTTGTACTAAAGAGCTACAAAACCAAAGAAACATCATGATGACGATGATGATGAAACTAAAATGTTGATGGGGGAGGGGTTTAATCTTGTAATTCTCAAACCAGTATCAAGACTTATTTTTTTAAGGCCTATCATTTTAAAGGTTGGGGTTGATAATACCACTGAGCAAGTATGTGGCAGTGTCAGAGTTATATTGTAGCTATGATGGTCCAGGGAATATATGGAGGCAAAGATTTTCTGGAGATGATACCTTTTACTGGACTGGCTGTATAGTTGACAGAGAGATTATGCAAGTTTTTAGACGCCAAGATATCATTCATCAGGTTTGCTCTGAGGTTAAGCATATTGAGAATATACTTGAGGTTAAACACAAGAATGGCCCCTTAATTGTTCAAAATTAAGCAATAGGTGTGAATTTTGTTGTGATGAAATATAAACAATAGTGAAGGAACAAATGTGAATTTCAGGCCAAATGTAGGACCAAGATTTTATCCTAAAAGGTATTTTTTTCCTTCATCCTTAACTGTTTTAGGCTTAAAGAGGTTCTATTTGGGGAAAACTACAGAACTGTTGAAAATACCAGTAAATCAAGTTTTTCCTACCTTATTTTGTTTAAACCATTGGGGCAAAGAACTCAAGCTTTTTATTACCATTTCTTCAACAGAGGAAGCAGGTTTTTTTCAAAATGCTGACTAAGCTAAATCCTGTGTATTTTCTAACTTTGCCAGATATGTTACCTTATCTTAATGATAATCCTTCCATTTCTGAGGGGAAATGATCAATCTCCATAAGTCTTAAGCAAAGCCTAATCTGTCAGTATATATTGATTCAGTTCTCATTGTATCCCCCACAAAACCCGCATCTCGATTCACCTTGTTTTAAACAATTGCTACCTTTCACAAAAAGAACACTCTAATAACTGAATAACTGAAGGCAAACTAATTTATAGACACCATTTTAAGATGACAAAAAAATAAATCTACAACTTTAAAATATGATTTTCAATTGAAAAACATTGACATTGAATAAAATGGCTTTTGGTAACAAGTTGACCTTTTCCCTTCAAGATTTGTTGTAAAGTATACTGAAAGATTATTTGGAGCTTTGATCATGTCAGCATTTACATACGTGAATCACTTTATGTAAGCAAGTGGCCCTTGCTCAGTGAGAGGTCCTTGGACCCAAAATCTCCATTTTTTAGTAATCAAAGGAGTTCTACTGCCATTTTTAAGCATGAGGCATGATTTTCCATAACCTTCCTTCTAAACATTTTATTTTTAACTATAGTATTCAGTTTTGTTCAACATTTACTGAACTTTAGAGTTCTTTTTAAACTAAGAACTACATTAAGAAGGGTTAGGGGTAGTAAAGAAGGTCTGAAATGTTTTGTTTAGCATCTGTGATCTATGGTAGCATCACTGAGGCAGAGAAAAAAATACAATCATTAAGCTTAATTAGGATCAAATCTTTATCAAGGACTGGTAGCTGAACTGAGTGTACTTGCAGTGACTGAGAAATTGTTTGCCGGTAATGTGCTAAATTAGTAACATATAAGGCATGCATGGTTGAATAAACCTGTACAGAGATTTTTTCCTCTCAGTGGAATGTCTTTCATCTGAGTGGAAGTTTTATGGACTTAACTAGCATGTTGTTTTCCCACCATTCTCAGATATCTGCAGCAAAGTTTCTTTTAAAGAGTACCTTGAGATTCATGGACTGCTTTCTAGTATGAAATGATTAATCAAACTGGTTGGTTAATATTTAATTTTTCCCATATAGTACTATATCTAATTGTTTAACTTTTGCTTTTCTCATATGTAGCACAGTAAGTGTACAAATTGGTTCCTGAAACGATAAGCCAGCCATGTGTTTGAAGAACCTGTATCTTTGCATTGTTACCATTTCTACTGAGAAATTATGTTGTGGTAATGAGTTAACATAAAAGGCATCTTAAGGCATTGTGACAAGGGGCCATCTCAGGGCCAGGTCTCAACCTCGGCCTGCCCGCCTTTCTTAAGTAGAGCACTCTGCCCAGGCTCACCTGCCACACCTTGCTGTTCCCAAAACTGGTATATAAATATGGAAGGCTGCCCATTTCACTGCCCCGATGCCAGGGGGTGCTGTACATGACTCCAGCCTTCCCTTATCATATCCCATGCCTCACAGATGGCATCTTTGAATTACTCTTTGCAATTGGCCTGTTCATGTCTGGGCCAAACTCAGCCCCTTGCTAGGCCTCATGCATTCATCCTTTCACTCTACCCCATTGGTTCTCACTGCCCTCTCTCACTGGGGCCTCTTGTACTCCATCCTCTTTCACAGGGCCTCTTACATGCTTCCCCTCACTGGGCCACACTCAACCTGCCCTGCTCCCTTGAGTGACTGTGTAGGCCATCAGGCTTGCCTATTCACACTCCTTGGCTGGATGATGCTCAGCATCTCAGGCCCTGTCACAACCTTCATTTGAACAGTGACTCGCCAATTTGCGTGGCCCCGGGCACAGCTCTGACCCAAGCCCCTCTCCACATAAATCGTCTCTCTTGCCCTCTCATTAGGGCCAACTACTCACTCCTTCCACCCATGACTCCCACTGAGCCACATCACTCGGCCTTGGGCCTAACTACAGCCTCAGGCATCTGAACATCAACCTTGGCCTAACCGCCCCCTTCCTGAGACTTCAACTTATACCCATTTACTAGGGCCTTTCACCTGTGCCCTCTTACCTTCCATATATGCCGTCTCACTTGGGCCACTCTGCATCTCTTCCCCCTTGCTAGAGCTTCCAGGGTCTTGCACCCCGTGGAACTCAGGTGTCCAGAGATGTGCCTGGACCCCATAACTTTCCCTAGGTGTGGGTAATGCACCAGGATGTGGGGGCTGGGGTTTTAAGGTGCCACTATCTGCCTTTTGTCAGGGAGACAACTGGCCTGGAATTTCTGAGGGACTGTCCCACCACGGATAGCCCCACCAAACCACTCTTCTCCAGCAGGGTGCAGTTTTTGGTCTTACCCGCCCTAGTCTAGTTCCTCATTAGGGCTCCTGGATGATGAACTTGGGCTCACTCTCTCCTTGGGCCAAGCTGTCACTCTGATCCCATTCAGAGTTTATAGCAGCCTGCTTACTGGCTGACCACTACCCTCTTTAGCTGTGATGTTCCACCCCCACCAAAGGGACCTTCAGCCCTTGTGTGCTCTGGCTCCATCTCCAGGCCTGTCGGGGTGCCATATACCTTGCCATGGGCCTGGCCTGCCCCTCACATTAGGCTTATTTGCCCTTTGGTTATCTGGCCCTGGCCCTCTTGCATTGACAAATGTGAGGGATCAGAAAGTCAGCCTAGCAGCTGATGACCCCCATACTCCAGAGGGATCCCTCCTGGGTCCTATCATAGAGCCCTTACCCTAATCTAGGTTGGCCTAGCATCCCTTCAATGCTGCCTGAGGCCTAGCTCAACCGGGCTCCCCTGAGCCCCTGCCTTCACCCCTGCCAGATCTACTCTGGGGCTTGCCTGGCCACTTTGTAGGCGTACAAGCTGTTAGTCCCTTAGCTAGGCCTTGCTCTTACTGGCCCTAGCCTTCTTCCAGGGGCTTGGGACCCCCCTGGGCTTCCTAGGAACCTCCTGCCATCCCCATAATTCCTCCTTTACCTCCGAGGTGTTGTGAGCAGCAGCTCCACCGGTGGTGTTGTTTCCTGGCTGCCTGCAGCAGACTGCTGACTCAGCCCTGTGGGCCTAGATCTAAAATGGCTCCCTCATCAGGGCTGGCCCACACCTGCTGGCTGCCTGCTCTCCACTTTAAAATGGCAGGCACCCAAAGATGCACTGACACAGGCACATATATGGAATAATATGAAATCTTTATGAACAGGGTCCTGTGGGCCAAAATTTGATCTCTGCTATTCATTGACAGAAAAGAAGTTTCAGTGTCATAACTGTATATAGAATTGTTTATACCCAAGGTATGACCAATAACTTGCAGCATCATAAAGATGGGAAAAAATCTTAGTGAAAGTGATTCATGAATAATAATTCTACTTGTCAAAGGAATTCTATTATTTCTAATGGGCATATCAAGTAGTACTCTAGAAACTCATATGACATTGATGTTCAGAACAGTGTCTGACCCTCCTAGACTTAGTTGTGTCAAGCTCCGGCTAATTTATTATACCTTCACTAAAAATAGATGGCAGCTAGAACTGAAGATGTGAAGCAAAAGTATTAAAAATCAAGATAAATCAAGTGAATTGAGTGGAGAAACCCCATCTGATATAGCATTCACTTGATGTTCTTCTGTTTAAAATAAGAACGGTTTCAGGTCAGCTGTATAAAATTCTCAAGATAGTTACCAGGATGCCAGAAACCTCATGAGAAAAATGACTACAGCTATGTGGACACTATTCTAGAATTTTAAAAAACTCACTTGAGTCTAGAATAATCAGTTCAGATCAGTAAGAAAGAACAAAGTGATACAATTGGATTTTTAAAAAACCTAAAAACTTTTAGAGTGAACGGCTGTTTCTACACCTAAAAAAATGACTTGGAGATAGTTGGTTTGTGTGTGAGTGAGAATTCCCAAATCTGAAGGAAATTGTCCTTGCAACCTGATGATGATAAAATTAAACAGCCCAGCCAGTGGTACCCATTCCTCATTTTTAATGTAAAAGATAGGAGCTTGAAATAGGTCAATTATTTACACTGAAAAAGTACAAAAGTAATCACTGCAGCTACAGGGAATGATGGGTTCTATTAGTTTGAAGCTGAGCAATTGTGACAGCAAGCAGGAACACAAATTGAGAATAGCCTAATGAGTACAGCATGCTAATGGCATAGGTTTTATTCTCAACACGGCTCAATTATCATTACCTTTTTTAATAAGAGGTAACTTCATCTACTTATCAGTAAAGTGACAAGGTGGAACAAGATGAAAGGGCCACACAGACATCGTAAAATGTCTGTGAATATCTTGTCTTGAACATTAGCACCAGGGAGTGCAGCATCACCATCCATGTTCAACAGCAAGTAATGATTGAAAAGAGAAACCTGTAATCTTTGGTATATTAGGAATAGAGCAGAAAAGAACAGTTTCAGTACAGGTTATATCTTTGAAAAGACCAACACAAACAAGCTAACAGATATTTCCCTCGTGATCAGATGCTTGGCCAGGTTTTTTGTGATGGCTGCTTGTCTTATTACCCCAAGCATATGCTTTCTGGTAGCCCTTACTCAGGCCCCCTCTACACATTACAGGTATTATGAAATTAATTGGTTAATTGTGCAGTGACCTTAAGAGCAGCTACATGTGCCATGTAGCAGTCACACCATGAGAAGCTCCAACCAGCTGTAAAGTTAGACCTCAAAAATGTGTACTAACTTTAGAACTGGTTGCTATCTAGATTTAATTTAGATGTGTAGCAGGGTCTCCCCTCTGACTGGGAGCCCCATCAGCTGACAGGACTACCAGCAGCAGGGTTTCACCATGCCCAGGTGGGGCTGGGAAGACTCAGCTCCAGCAGTTATCGACTCTGGTTCCCAGCAGCCTGGGGACTCAGAGGCTTGCAACTGCCAATGCTGGGTGCCAGGACCCAGCTGGATCCCAGCATCCAGACGGCACAGCTGCCCTGGGGCGGGGGGTGAAACCCCTAGGGCCAGGGGATTGCAACTGCCATGATCCTCCAGCCCTGGGGTTATGTGGGGTATCCCTGCTGCTGAAAGCCTCTCAGTTGAGGGGTCTCCCTGCCACAGGAGCTTGCTTCTTACTGGTGCAGGGGGAGCCTGCAATTGGGCTCTCCCTGCTCTGGCAATGAGGTGTGGTGGGATCCAGTGCGCAATCCCACAGTCGTACCTCCTGCCATGCCACATGTACATGGCACATGTGGCATGGCAGGAGGTTCAATGGTGTGGATAATGTGTTAGATCCAATCATGCCTTTACCTGAAAGTGTAGAAGGGGCCATAGTGCTACATCAAATGATACATTAGCACAGCAGTGGTAGCATCTGAATGTAATTATGTGAATGTAGGTCGTGATTCCTATTTTTCACAAGATGTTTCTGAAAGCTTGTTTAGACTTCAAATGAATGAAGTGTTTGTACATATTCAGTCTGCTCTGACAAATGTGACTCTTGAATACATAATCGGTGCGGTTACCACTACCATTTCAGCAATGACACAATATTACGATTGCAGCAGGTCAGGAAAAGTCAACTGAACTTTTTTTCCCTAACAAAATTAGAAGAAATGATTGTTTTCAGGCCAGTTGTGGCAAGTTTTTTTAAGATGTCTGACAAAAAATGGGAAATATTTTTGTGAAAAGTTGTATAAATATAACTTTGATTTTCACGGCACATGGTTATTTTTAGCACCTACTTCGCTGAAGTGGCGCGCTATACCCAGGGAGCACGTCACTATAGGGAAGTAGCTATCGGTCATGTGTAAACACCTGCAGACGCTACATCACCATAGCACATTGCTACAGTGACATAGCATCATGTGTAGATGCGCCTGTTGCATTGAGAAATACCCTAGGTTGCAATGTAGACGTATTCTGCACATCTACACCTCAAACAGCAGTGTAGTGTACATAAAGAAACCCAAGCTCCCTCAGAATCCAGAAGCAATCCATCTGCAGGAGCCAGAGCTCTGCACAAGCTGATTTATCCTGAAGGCAGTAACCAAGTGTGGGCAACCAGGGCACAAAAATAACAGCCACCACTACTGCCCAATGGGCTGCCACTGACCAGGGTATGGAACTGTCAAATTATACCTTTGCCCAAGGGTAACTATTTTATGTACCCATGCTAGATTTTCAAAGCTTGCTCTAGCATCACCACACAATGCTACAGTTTGCACTGCAAGCATCAGGCCCTTCCTAACAGCAAGTTAAACAATCTAGGAATAGGTATGTGGGAGGTACCTCAAGAAATGGGCAAGCAGAGTGAGTATAGACTATACATGAAAGCTATTAATGCTTAGAAACTTGTATTTGTGATTATCAGTTGTGCAAGAGTCTGCCTTGTGTGTGCACCCATGCATATGTGTGCATGCACATGTGCATGAATGTTTCTAAATCAAAAAGGAACTTTTTAGGGAATTTAGAAATCCTTCATATTCAGCCATCTGAAACAAATATACATGGAGTAAATGTATCAAACTTGATTTCTTTCATGTAGTGGGGCAACTAGTGCTCCTGAACTTCTGTGGATCTTTATGGAGGTTGTTTTTGGCTGCCTGTGATTTTGTATCTTTTTACTAAATCAGAGTGGTGATTTAGATTTTTCATACTCTCTGAAAAGAGGCCGTATGTCTCTCTGAAAGAGTGTCTGTGTGTTTTTGTATGTGTACATGCACACATGCTAACTTTAATTCCAGAAAATACAAAGATTTTCACTTCTTTTTTCATTCAAATCTAGTGTCATCAATAAGAAACAGAAATAATGTTATATCTCGCAGCTATTAAAGAACATATTTGTAGCCCTAAGTCCTTTTCTTAATGCAGGGGTGGCCAACCTGTGTCACAGGAAGCTTCTGCATGTGGTAGACTGGGCAGGGAGCAGGCAGTATTGTGGCAATAGGGCAGGAAGCATAAAGCAGAGAAGCAAATACAGCAAAGAGATTAGAGTGGCACTCACGGAGAGTATAGTGCTAGTTTGTGGCAAGCCTTCCAAAAAAGGCTGGCCCTTACTGTCCTAATGGATAGCTGTCAGCTTCACAAAGCATACTACATCACTTTCTAGCAGTGGGTTTGTAATCTCAGTGGATGAAGTAAGTACTGAATGGGCATTAAAACAAATCTACACTGTGGACCTTTATGAAAATGTAACCACTGGTGACTAGGACACATTGGCAGGACATTTGGGAGTACAAACACTGGAGCTTACCTAGGGTAGAATTGGAGGTGTTCTACTAGGAGTAAAAGCAAACTACCCTGGACATCCACTACTCAAGAAATCTCCAAAGCATTGATGGGAGAGAAGAGACTGCACTGGTAGGTACAGTCAAGAAGTCCCTTATTTCTCCAACAATTGGATGTGAGTGAAAAAGCATGCTCAAGGGCTCATTTGAGACCAGTCTCCATGTGTGTAGTCTGCTCCAAAGCAGTTACTTTCTTCCTAAGGCCTGTGTGATTCAGATGGAGGAAGATGAGAAAGAGATAGAAAGAGAGCTCCAGGACTAGAAGTTCTGGAACGTGCAGGGCATGGAGCTCATTTGCCTGTTCTGTTCCTCTCAAACTGCTCTGTCAAATCATTGGTGCACAGAAGCGATTATTGTAATATATAAGCCAACATATCCTAAGTCCAATGGCTGAGTGGGGTTGAATCACTGCTGGTAGAACTCTATTGCCCTGAGTAAAATAAGGCTTACAATAAACAGACTCTTAATATGCAGGGATTTTCATCACCAGCAAGACCAAGGATTCTAAGCTGTAGTTTGCAAAGCATGAGATTTTCAAAGTTACCTAAAGAACTTAATTCCCAGTTCCTTTAAAATCAGTGGGAATTATATACAAGTAGTCCTCAACTTATAATGTTTCGAGTTACAACATTTTGCACTTACAGTGTTTATAAATTGACACCCTATTTCAACTTTACAATGCCAGTTTCAACTTAACGCCTGATTCAATGCAATACCATGCCAGTAAACGAGTTTCCTGTGTTGCTTATCTCCCTGGAGAACATCTGTCCAAACTTCCTTGGACACTTTCTTTAAGAAAACAGACAAGACTCCAAAAAAACCTGCAGCCAAGACTCCTGAGAAGACTCCAGCCAAGAACCCTTCCAAAAGTCCAACCAAGAGCCCTTCAAAACGTCCAGCAAAATCACCTCAAAGAAGTCCTTTCACATCAATATGATTGCTATTTACAATATAAATATATTAATGTATCTATATTACTTATCTATAATTGATTGAGTACAAAATTCTGGGGTATTTTTGGTGAAAATAGGGTATTGGGCCTTGGTTTAGGAACCAATCCCCCATTTATAACATTGTTTCTTATGAGAAAATTGGTTCCGAGTTACAATGTTTCGACTTAAGACACGGTTTTCAGGAACCAGTTGTGTCATAAGTCCAAGGACTGCTTGTATCCACATTCCCTAGTTTGTTTTGAATCTTGATCCAGAGATATCCATATGCTACAGTTCCTGTGCTAGACTATGCATAACTTCCAATAGAGCTTTTTTGTAATTTGCTGTACACCTCTCTTTTAAATTGCCTGAGGCTGGATGCTTCAAAAATCTTCTTGGTAAATATTTGCATACCTTTGCTACCATTCAAAAGAGCTGTGATCAAATTCTGGGCCTACTTGTTTTTGACTTTGTGTTCTCATGTAAGTTTCAGCAAGTGTTTTTCCTTAATGGTCAGTAGTTATATATATTCCCCTCAGTTCACTAATGCTTATATATAAATACCACCTAATAGTCTGAAATTTTCAGCAGTGACCTATGACTTTTGTACACATTACATGTATGTGCAGTATCAAAGTCTTCCCTCACAGTCACTGTGAGCTGAATGCTGCAGTACTGTAATAGATGTGATTTTATAGGCAAGAGTTTTTTTCTGGAATGGAGCATACTTATTTTGCTTTTCAGTAGAGAGATAAAACAGTCTTTGCATATAGGCATAACAATATATGTATACTCATAAACTGTACATCTGGGTATCATACCAGAAACACTGAATTCAGCCTCTGAGGCTGGCTTGTAGTTCTATCAAGGGCTTCAGTTTTCAATCATTCATATTTTATAAGTGTTGTTACTGAGCCCACTGCAAAGTGTAAAGTACTTTTTTTTCTCTTCTCATACCCGTCAGGATGTTTGCTCATCTTATCTAAGGAAATTAATAGAGCTAATGTTATTTTTTTTTTAAGCTGAAATGAAAGCCATCAGCATACAGTAAGCATCTATAACACATGACATTTAAAAAGATAATTCATAACTAACTCCTGGATGCAGAGAAGGAAAGGGCAAAGCTATGAGGCTGGTTAAATGTCGGATAACATATGTCAAAAAACCTGTTTGGCATGCACAATTTCTTGAAGGCAGAGAAAATGTTGATTATTAGTGAACCATCCTGCAGTATCATTGAGGTATGAGAATTTTTTGTCTTGGGACTTATGTTAAGGACTTCTAGATATTGCAGATACTTTGATTTGCTTGGGTTTTTCTATGTTGAGGAAAATGTATGTGTACAAGGGGTGTGGAACAGCTCGTAACACATGTCCGCTTTTCCCTTGCAGTGTTTTTACTATTAATATCATAATTAACTTGATCTATGATCTATAATGTACGGTCCAAAGAGAAGGGAAGAG
Organism: Crocodylus siamensis; assembly: GCF_052110815.1. NCBI lineage: Eukaryota > Metazoa > Chordata > Crocodylia > Crocodylidae > Crocodylus > Crocodylus siamensis. The sequence goes on from NC_143396.1 coordinate 66,793,667, forward strand.
ATAGAAGCATGCAACTAAAGAGAGTAAGAATGTTATCTGTATGAGTCTTATCAGCAAATATACTGGCAAATATTTAGTCTAGACTTTCCTTTATTTCCTCGTATAGTTTAAATGTTCTTGTTTTAAATATAATGGTAGGTCATTTGACTATCATCAGAAAACACTTGCAAGTACATCATAAATACCTACTGTGAACAAAGTACCTGGTTTTACAGACTTGTTTGGGTTGGGATGGGTTGGGTTGGGTTAGGTTCGGTTAGGTTCCTGATGGTTTTCAGAAGTGTGGGCAACTATTAATTTGTTAATGCATTTAAAAAGAAATGATTTTAAACTGTATCACTCATCTTTATCGCCTTCAAGGAAAATGAATAACTTTCCCATATACAACATTTTCTTCAGACTTAAATTCCAGTTCTGTTTCATTAGAATTCTTTTTTTTCACTTGTTGCCTGTCTCACTTGTATTTGCTATATAGGCATAATGCTGTTTTTTAGTACTCCTCAAAACTCGAGCCTTATCTCAAAGCAAGATCACTAATGTATTAGGAATGGTAGCCACCGGCTTTTTGCTCATTATTCTCTTTTTATTAGATTTGACAACTAATTTGCAAGCTCACACTTTCTTCTATCCTCTTCAGTGCTACACCTTTTAATATTCTGGCAGCTAAATCCTCTGACTGCAAGTAAAAATGCATCTACAAAAGAGTATCAATGGGCTTCCCTTGCATAAGCAATTGTATCCAATGTATTATTAGGTTATCTATATTAAGGAAATCTCCTTTACTGCAAATAAAAGAAAGAGAAAGCAAACAACATTAAGATTTCCAGTGTTAATTTCAGAAAGGATGGCCATTCAGGTATGTAGGTGGGACAGACCTACTCAGGCTGCCCCTTTGTAACAGCAAACCAAAAGAGAGTGCTCTGGATGCTTTTACTATATAAAGATATGTTCACATCAATAATTGTGACTGATGTTTTTATAAACTGAATTTGTTTATCCTTAGAAAAGGAACACCATCATGTGGCCAGATATGGGAAAAAATATTTGGAGTGGACAATTTTGGAATTAATTATGAAAAGGAAATAGTATGCATAAAATGCTTGGCAAAGCAGAAAGCATAAAAATATCTCTGGTCTTGCTCTGTTGCAAAAGTGCAGAGTTGAAACCAGTTTTCCAGGTCCCATGGCAATTTTAATAAAATGCTTAAGTTTCTTTCTTGATGACAGTTTTACCTAGATTCAAAAAGCTATATACAAGAGGAGGAAGCCTGCTTTCTAACTTATAATTTCAAACCTGAAGCCAAAAATCTGTTTTACTTCAGATTTCTTTCTTAGGCCCCAATTCACTAACATGCTATAATAAATGCTTAGCTTTAAGCATGTGAGCAATTCTATCCCCAATGAGAAAAGAATATGCTTATGTGCAGCTGAAGACAATGAGGTTTAAGAACAAGCTTATGTACTTTCTGGTATCAGGGCCCTAATATATTAGTTATTTGTAGAGAAGCTTGAAGAGCAGTCACTTATGGATATTAAAATACAAAAGTGCACTTCCTCCAACATTCATACCTATAAAAGTCACTGCTTGCATTATGAAATTTATCAGCCATGAGCTGTTAAAACAAGACAAGATTAGCTATGGCTACCATAGTAGTTTTACAGTTTCTTTACATTTTTAACTTTTTAATTACAGCTTATGCTATATTATATAAAGATGTCTATGAAGACAGTAGTGCGGTACAGAATAATTACTATTCTGATTTCATTATATAAGGTCCAAAAAAGTATTAAAACAATTTTCACCAGAGCTTTTAAGTAGTAAATTTCCTTAAAATCTCAGTTCCAAACTCAAATATCTAGCTTTTGGAGCAAATCCCTTGAACACCATCTCTGAAATGCAGAATTACAGATATCAAAGCTAGGGAGAGAAATTATACATAAACCAGCCTAAGTTGTCTGAAACTGGTTTTAACCTGTAACAGAACAGAAGTTCAGTGCACATAAACCAGTTTCAGAGTGGCTGAAACTGGTTTAAGATAAACTCGATTGAATGTAGTATCAGATTTAACTGATTTGGATCAAACCACCTTATGAAACTTCTGTCCCAGACCCCTTCCTGGTTCATGTTAAATCATAGTCCCCCAGCAGGCTTTTCAGCCCTCAGCTGGGATCTGCTGTGTGCTTTAGCACAGAAGGGTTGTGGGGGGGAGGCAGGGACTGCCCCCAGCCAGGGTCTAGGGTCAGGGAGGCGGGGTTAAACCCCCTTCCCCCAAGTACAGAGAAGTCCTGCCCTGCTAAACTTACTGCTGGCAGAGACACCCAGAAGCAGGTACAGGAAGTGATGAGCAACCCTTCAGAGTCATGCTGCTGTGATTCTGGATTGCAAATCCCAGAGATGTTGGGGGCAGCAGGAAGGGGAAGCAAACACAGCCCATGCTGGCTATGTGCCAAAGAGCTGTTCTCTGGCGCCCCCTGGTGCCTGGTCTGAATCACTGCAGGCATGTGGCTGCAAAAAGTAAATGTCTGTTCACTTGTTAGTCAGTTTATTTTCTGCAGTTAAGACTAACCTGCAAAGACTGTATTGATTTGGCCTTGGGCTTTTTGACTGTCTGTACTTAGCTCTACAGACTAGAGAGGGGCAGTGAGGTACTTGATAGAATTCATTCAAAAAATAAAACAGGAGTTGCCATTTGTTAGATGTCTTTTCTGCTGAACAAACGGATACATCTCATTATTGTCATGTTTTTGTTGTTGCCTCATAATGGCAGCATGTCACAGTGTTACATGATTATAATGTAATTATCAAGATATAGTATTATAATTTGATGATTTATGGACACAAAAGTTTATTTCAGGACCCTTTAGCATCCTTCAGATGTAGTTTTTAGGAAGCATAATTACCCTATCAAAATGAAGATAACTGCAATTTACTCTGATTTTCAACTCTAGTCCTTTAGCATTGCAGCATTATTTTGGTTTCTTTTACTGTTAAAATACATTTCCTTGGACTCTTTCAGTCTGAGCTTACAGAATCTTTTTTCCACTGTCATCAAGCATAAAAAAAATTGCAAAAATAGGTCCCACGTCCCTGAGAGCAAACAGTATTTATTTCCTACATTCCTACATTTTTTCCTCTTCTCCTTCTATGGATTTCAGAAATGTAGTCTGCAAGGCAGGCTCCTTATTTTGGCACCTTTATCAGAATTAAAGAGTTCAGAGCCAGAAAGAGTAGAAAGGCCAATGGAAATGAGATCAAAATAAGCTCAAATCAGCTAATACATGAGCAGAAGTTCTTTTCCTTCAGGCACATGCTAAAACCCTTATAGCATTTCTGAAAGCATTACTTGGCTGATACCTATTAATTATCATAAGAGGTGTTTATGGAATGTTGTCTGATCACATTTACCATTAAATATAAAATTAGAGAATATACTCAATAATTCTTAAGTCATTTTTTTTTCTCCAGATAGTGTAAAGCAAGTTCAATGACAGAAGGTGTTCTGGGATTCTGTATGTTTTAAATATAATGTCCATTCTGTGACTAATGGTTTTCCTTGCCAAGAAAAGGATTTAGTAAATAATGAAATTTTAAAACCAGTTGATTGTACATTTTTCCCTGGTAACTAGTCTTGCTTGCAGCTGGTGGCCTCTGCTCTTGATCTATATTGACCTAATCCCCACATCCTTTTATGAGAATCCTAAAAATTCCTTGCTTTAAATTTTCGCTTTGTATAAATCATCACTTTTAAATGTTGTCAATTTAGACTTTTCCTATGCAGAGGTAAGGATTTCTTAGGGTGATATCATTTATTAGACCTGAGCATTTCCACCTACTACTTACAGAAAAGAAAGGTTTGAATGAGAGGGTTTAATAAAATTCACGAAACAATTATTTATGCAGAGCAAGTAATTTGCACATAAGTGGACTAGGGATGTATCTGCATAGGACTCACTGCCACTTAATTAGACATGTCTGGCATTAGTCAGCGTCTGTAAAATCTGTAAGACTAGTCCAAAGACAGGAGATCCTTGCTGAAAATTTTCCATTAAAACAATAATTAATTGCATAGCACAAGCCCCTTTAGAAATGCCTGACTAAAATTGCTCCCATGTCTTTTTAATTAAGCAGTGAGAAAGACTAAAAATAAAGAAAAGGTGTTCTTCCTTGCACAGCAAAACTAAATGCTCTGGCAGTAATTATATTTTACATCTGGAAGCAGTTCAAAGTGCCTTGCTTATAAGTATGGTCTGTGATTGTCATTTAGAGGATGACTTCAGATATCATTAAATATACCACCAGTACAGGTCTGTATTTTGTGCTTTATATTCTTGTATTTGATTCTTTATTGTGATTTATTAATAATGTTATGTGTAGGTTGTTGGTGGCAAGAAGCCTCAATTCACAATGTTTGTTTTTTGTAACACAGTAGTGTCTGGGAACCTCCATCCTGGACCAGGAGACCATTGTGCTAAGCACTATCCAAATACAAGACAAGAAAACAGACCCTTCCCCAAAAGACTTGCAACTAATATGACACACCTTATTGTTAATATATTTATTGATGTGGACCCTGAGGAGAATTTTAAAGAAGGATATTTCTGTTTTGTGAGTTAGCTGGAAATACATGTTCCATTTTTGAGGTGTGGCATGGAAAATATATAAAAGTAGCTCAGAGGAGGACCTGATCAGTGAGAGAAAAACATTGGTATCTCATGTCATCTCCTCCATGTTGGCCAAAGAAACAGGAGTGGATGTGTGGGATAGATAAGGAAAAGCTGGGATTGCTCACTGAGGGATTCTGTGGAGGATGTGAGGGATGAGATACCCAGCAGCACAGAGACATGGCCAGGCACCCAGGGTATAGAGGCAGTGACAGTTTTGAATTGTCAATGTAGTGGTTGTTGCAATCACATGACTGCCAACAGCAGCTGCTTTTTTAACCCCAAACTCCAAGTTGGCCACTGGGGTGGTTGTCCCGTCCTGTTTATCTATTCACTGGATATACTCATGCCTATGGATCAGAGAAACAGTCTTAGCTGTATATTTAAAACAGACCCATAAAAGTGCGGTAAATTTCAGGAAGGTCAGAATTCAAATTGATTAAATCAAGATAAAGAAATAACATCATGGATATGTGCTCTTGCTATGCGGAGAGAGAAAACTGCCTGAATTGTTGAGGAAGTGTGGAAGAAGAAAAGATGAGAAGATTTTAATGAATGTCAGAGGGAAAGCAGGGACAAAACAGCTTTTAGGTTATGGGATGATGTGGCTGGCAGAGTGGTCATAAAAATAAAAGCAGAGTAAGGAAAGGACTTAAGGAGAAAGATGTTTTGCCCCATGTTATATCTCTTGGATAACAAGGGAAAGGAGTCTTGGAAGATGAGGGTGATTGGTCCTTACAAAAGCAAACCGTAAGAGGAGAGGCTTTCTCCACACAATGAATGCATGTGCTCAGACACATGCCAGTGCACATGCAGCAAGCAATTTTCTATTAATTGAGGAAACTACTTCACATAATACAAGAACTATACAGGACTTTTTTAGAAGAACCCAAACTGAATCTGCAACCAACTCTTTTGAAGCTTGAACAACTTCAACTGTTATAAGCTTTTCAGTATGACACTCCATAAGTCCAAGACCACATGTTGAGGTATTTAATAACCCAGAGATGTAGAGGGTATCTAGGTAGTTGATTTCAGCATCTATGCATCCTTGGAAATCCCATTAGGTACTTAATCGCATCTTAGGTACCTAAACACCCGTAAAATATGGCCCAGAGCCACTGCTGTATTACGCTGTATAGCTTGCATATAGGGGCTGAAAAAACTTGAGGACTTTGGCATGTACTTATCAAAAAGCTATTTGAGATATAAAACATATCAAGTGATTAATACCTTGAGGACACAGTGATGTAGTAATTGTGAGAATGCATACAAGACTTACACTGTTAACTTCAAGAAAAAGGGCAGCATCAAAGCAATAGCTAGAATATGACTTTCACTATTTCTTTTCATTTCTCAGCTTGGCTTGAAAGCTGAAACTCACTTTGAGGCCATAAGTTATTTTTTCTCAAAGAAACTTATATTTCTGTGCTCAGCCCAAGGACAATATCAGCAATAAGAAGAAACTGCATTTGTTGTGATTTTTAGCATGAGAGGGATTTCTGTTGAAAGCTTTAACAAAAGGCGCATTATTCCTCAGGGAGCTAGGAGGAAGGCCTCCAATATCGAGCTATATCCCCAGAGAGATGTGAAGAACTTGGATGTATCATCTCATTAGGCATTGCACTTTATTTTTCCATCTGCATGATTTCAATTATACAACCACGAGTGACCATAAAAGGGCAACCACAGTTATAGGTTTCAAAACCATAAGGCATCACCAGTCTCCCAATATAAATGAAAAGTGTACAAGCATTCTGTGAATTTGTCTTCTGCGGAAAAATACCCCTTCTGGGAGATCTTCAAGGACTCAGCCTGGAACATCTCTCTTGTGAAAGACTTTCACAAGAATGAACACTTATACACCCCTTTGCTGGTCTGACTTTTCCCAAAAACAGGGACTGCCTGTTTTTGCTACTCCCCTCCCTTCCCAGAATGCTTCAGGAGAGGATGGGAAAAGCAGCTGCTGCTCCCTGCTTCTTCGCCAAACAGGGGGCTTTGCACCTCTTTTCAGCCTTCCGTTGTCAGCCCCACCACCCAGCCAAGCTCAGAAAGTGGGGCATGGAAGCTATCCCTGCTGTAGTTCGTGGCCCCACATGTTTTTAATGTCATGTATGCTGACCAGTTGGATGGCACATGTGACAATTTAAAACCCAGGAGCCTGGGCCAGGGGTGGGGCAGGATGTTCTTGACCCTGCTTCTCCTGGCAAGTACAATTATAACAATAAAAGGCAGGAAAAGAGGGGGAAAAAAGAGACTATATTTATACAAAACAGACCTGCAAAGTACACTTCTCTATACCAAAGGAAATCAGCTTTTGGGGGTAGATTTTCACATATGCCCAACCCCCTACACTGAACTAAGGAGGGCAGTGTTTAGGACCCGCTATTGACTCCCTGATTCTGGATCCACTCCTGGCCCTAACTCCACTTAAGAGGTGCCACCATGTAATTCTGACCTGCCCCACCAACATAGAGGAACACTGGTATTTAATATTCCTCTCTACTGTGCTCCTGCCCCAACTCTGACAGGTTTAATGAGGCACAGGACAGATTCAACACAGACACACTTAGCAAGATACCACCTACTTAGGTAACAAAAGATGCTGTACATCACTTGAGAATTTCAAGCAGTACGATAGATTCTTGTTTGCAGCGACAACTTTTTACCGACAACTTTTCCTCTGGGAAAATGTTTTCCTTACCATGTAGTCAAATGTGACATTAGGTAGACATTTTTCTTTCCATGCACTTAGATGACATTCCCTGTAATAGCAACAGCTGTTTAAGAGTAAGACAGATTGCAAATAGGTTACTACAAAGAGGTACTGATTGCTATAAAATAAATGTGGGGTATCATTTTTACTTTGGTATCTACCTCTGCTGTGGTACTTATACTTTTACTAGGACAGTTCTCTTCTAGGACAAATAAATATGATGTTAATAGTGGTGACAATGAAGGTCACAGCTTTAATTTCAACAAAGAACATGAGTTTGTCAGGAAAGAACACATGACAAAAATATCTCAGACAAAGACAAAGCAAAAAAATAGGCTAGACATTAATAAACAAACTACAAACTACTGATAAGTAGGGGAACTAGTAGGTAGATTCTTTCTCAAAATCAGTGAAAGAATGATGAGGAAATTTGCAAAGAAATCAAATAAAAACTACTGATTGCTCTGTTTTCCTATTTCAGACTTATGTTTAAATTCCTCATGTTTAAATTCCTCATGTGTCTGTTCTTTCGTAAAAATTAAGAATCATTTCAGAAAATGAAACAATTGAATCCCTTTATTTTTTTCCACTGAAATCAAATTTAATGCATTTTTTAAAATCAGGATGACAATTACAATTTGTTTTCTAACTAATAATGGAATACGTGTGTTTTCTGAAATGAAGAGAACCACTTCAGGCCCAGGTGTTGTTTTATTCATGTTCTGCCACCATGGAAGACTTGGTTCTATTATCAGCTCTGAGCTTGCTAATATTTTGCGACTTTTATCACATCAATGAATTGAAAAAAATATAGACATTGTCAGAAATCAAATAAGCTTCCCTAATTGCAAATACCCTGTGCAACTGTATATTTAAAAGCTAATTATGGCATTTATTATAACCCTGACTGCAGACATTTGCATCTGAAAGTCATTACTTTCATTATAAGCTATTAACATGTTGCGTTAGCCTTGGCACTTTCTTGATTAGCTATAGTTTGTATACACATGAATGCTGATCATTATATTGCAGATCTGTGGACATAGTTGTTGGCTTTATGTATCTTTAGAAGAGAGACTAAAAAACCCCTAATGAAACTGCTGTGATTGTATGAGTCTGCCATAAAGTGAGTGGTTCTTATGGCAGTTCTGTCATCAATATGGGGAATATCTGCATTATTGTAATGTGTGAATGAGCCGGGATGATATGCTTGTACAAGAGTAGAGATTATGGTTAACAGTCTGTTAGGAAGACCATGTCTAATCACTAATTTCACTTCCCTTTGCTTATAGTTTTTACTGGTCTTCTTTGCAACACCCTGTTTAATCACTTCTGGATAAATGTAATGAATTTTAAAAGGAGAACTTCATCATCATCCTCGGGAGAAATAATCAAAAACACAAATATAAAACAGGTAACACCTGGCTGGATAACAGCACTACGGAAAAGAGTCTTGGTAGACCACAAATTCAATATGAGTCTTCAGTATGATGCAACTGCACAGAAAGCAAATGCAGTTTTAATAGAAGCATTAGATGCAAGACACAGGAAGTGATAGTGCCTCTCTATGCAGCACTGGTTAGGCCTTATCTGGAGTACTGTGTGCAATTCTGGGCTCCACATTTTTCAAAAAGACGTGGAGAATTTAGAGAGGGTCCCGAGACAGACAACAATGATAGTAAAGGGCTTGGAAAACCAAGCATATTAGGAGAGGCGGAAGGAGCTAGGTAAGTTCAACTTGTGGAAAAGGTATTTAAGAGGGGACTTTATAGCAATCTTCAAATACCTAAAGAGCTGCCATAAACAGGGAAAGTACCTTTTCTCTCTTCCTGCAGAGAGGAGGACACAGACCAATGGCTTGAAGTTGCAGTGAAGTAAGTTTTTAGATTGGATATCTGGAAAAACTTCTTCACAATTAGAATAGTGAGGCAATAGAATAGACTGCCTAAAGAAGTTGTGGACTCTCCATCACTGGAAGTGTCCAAGAAGAGGTTGGATAGCCACTGGTTGGGAATGATCTAGGCATAGCTAGCTATATGCCTATGTTCTACTATGGGTAATTCCCATGTTTCTTGGCCTTTCTGGTTCTCCCCCCCGTCCTCCCCCATTTCTGCTACATGTGTCAGGGTGTTTTTAAGCCTTCCTCACTGGAGGATTGGAGGTTGGCTGCAACCAAGGCTCGGACTTTGACTGGGGTGTGCCAGTGTTCCTGTTGGGACCAAAGCTGGAAGTTCTTGGCTAGAGGGTCTTGCCCCTCCACTCAGGATCAGGCCAATCACCATCTTTGGGGTCAAGAAGGAATTTTACCCCAAGGTCAGTGTCCTGGGGGTACAAGCAGGGGGAACAAGGAACCCACCCGCAGGGGAACCCAGGACAGGGGTAACCCAACCCCAAAAGAAAAACCCCAGAAAAGAGAACTGCTTACCTGTTTTAGGATGCCAAGGGCCAGACGGACCACACCAAGGGAAAACACCCACATGGTTTATTAGCCATGCTTATCTGCAGCTGGAGCCGGCATGGGCGGCTGACGTCAGAGAAGGATGCCACCTGGCAGAAATAAAAGCCGGCTCCAAGAATGAGCAAGTGGGGATGCAAGGAGCAGAGGAGGCTGCATGGATCCCCCATGCCAGTTGCACCCAGCACCAGCAGAACCGACAAGATCTGGTGCAGAGTCAGGCATCGGTGGCAGCAAAGGCTGCAAAAGCATCCCGCACTGGCTGCAGGCAGCACCAGTGTGCGAGATCAGAGGCGACTCGGAGAAGAGCCAAAGAGGACCCTGGCTGGGCCGAGAGCATGGAGCTGTGCCAAGGAAATGCGCTAGGCACAGGCTAGAGCTTGGAGGGTAGAAGGGCTGATTAGACCAACGACCCCTCCCTTCTTCAGTTTTTTTTCTGCTTGTGTTTCCATTTCTCAGAGCAGGTCATTTTCCTTCCTATCTTTCCCTTTTCTTTGCATCGGCGTAGGTTCTTGTTTATTGCTTTGTTGTTTATTGTCCTTGGGACTTCAGCAGATGGACACAAGTAGTGTCTAAGAACAACGGTAGCATATGGAGCCAACCAGGAACCACCAGGCTGCCAGAGAGATGTCCTTGAGAGCTGAGCATCAGAGGCTTTAGTGTCAATCAGAGTAAAAGTAGAACAAACAACAAAAAGACGGCACGAAGATCAGGAATTGACATCACCAGAAGGCAAGCCGCATAAAGATCCAGAGGCTTATCACAAGGACTGGTATATAGATGGGGTGTAGGGGAGGTGGAGCCCCCCATCCATCTGGTAGGAGGTACAGCAAGTCCTGAGGTACCCTTAATGGGAGACCCCACCACTGAAGATCCATCTGAAGTCATGGCAGGAGAGTTTTGGGGTTCTCCCTGAAGTGGCCGAGGGCCCCTCCAGCGGTTACATGAGGCTCCAATGCATCCAACACCAGGCGCATATGCCAAAGCAACACGGGAGTGGATAATAGAGTTGAGATAGGCACAGTCAGATTGGTACAGAGTGTGGGGGGTTTTGCCTTCCTCTGTTGTGTGGGGAGAGGGTGTGTGTGGGGGGGAGGGCATGGCCCTCTTCCCTGGGATCTCTTTAGCATTTATTGTCAACGTTTCATAGACTCACGACATTGGTTGGCATGGTTACCCTGCTTTACCTGTGGCAGGTTATGATGTTAGGTCTTTTTTATGTCAGGGTGGGTGGTAGTCTTTTACATAGAGTTTAAATTATGGTTTGGATAGGGATGCTCCTGCCTCAGGCAGGGGGTTGGACTAAATGACCCCTGGAGGTTCCTTCCAGCCCTACTTCTCTATGATTCTATGATCTTACCCACAGCAAAGTAGGTCTCTTTACAAAAACTGCTGTATCCATTTAAAGATTTTTGTCTTGAGGTACCAAAACCAGATCTTCCAGTACACCATGTTTCTTCTACTTTCTGTTGAGAAAGCCTATATATGAAAGAGAATCAAGGTCAAATATTATAATTATCTTTTTCACTACACCCTCTTGTTCCTGTGACAGGGACCTTCATTCAACTTACTAGAGACAAGGTACTAGGTTGAAATTTATGCTTGATTCGAAAACAGCTTTTTTTCCTTTTCCAACATATTTCCACCTGCTATTCTTACAGTAAACCCATAAAAGACATCCTACCCTGCTCCTCTGTTATATCCACCCAGCACTTGCTTTAATGGCATATCCATCTTTGGTCCTTAAGTCTGTTGTCTTCTGCCTGGATATAATTCTGTCCTATTCAAATCAGACAGACTTTGGGCTTCTCAAGTACAGGTACACAGGTACACCTGGGACTGGTTATAAAAGGTAAACTTAGAAAGTCCAAGGCTTTAAATATCAATAGAAACCAGTCCTAGATCCCCTATTCATCTCATTCCTGTTGATTTCAAAAGAGACTGCTTGAAGGCCGTGTCTATATGTCACCCTACAGCGATTGTAGCAATGCGCTACATCACCGTCTGGCGCACTACAGTGATGTAGCAATCATGTATGTCTACACGTGATCACCAGCTACATTGCCATAACAGCATGCTCCCTGGGTATACTCCACCACTACAATGATACAGCAGCAACATTTTCCCATGCGCTGCATACATGGTGCAATATCCACTTGTACTACATTATGCTTTAGTACTTTAGTGCTTTAGTACTTCTTTTTTCCAAAAGGAACTTAATCCATACTGTGATATGTAGACCCACCCACATTATGTAAGAAGTAAATCCATGCTGGATTTGACATCAGCTAAGATATGAACTGGATACATTCAACATAAGGACATAATTTAATGCCAGTAACTAAGAGTGTGATAGGGATTTCAAGCTAACTGAGACACACAAGCTTAAAGACCAGTGAGGAAATGTGAGCTGACAGGAGGTGCAGACAACATAAGCATGGAATATGACCCTAGGAAAAGAAAGGGTTAGAGCACAGGAAGAATGAGGAAGGGAAAAATTGATTTTGTTTTGTTAGAAGAAGGGGGAAGGGACAGCATGGCATAGGAGGATAGAGAAGGAAGTGAAACTCTTAAGGATTCAATGAAGGTTGGATCACAACTTGGACTTTTATTAATATAGTGTTTATCCAACTGACCCAAACCCCAGAATTTCTTAGGCTCATCCATTAGGAAAAAATATTCCTTTCTGTTGCACTCTGTGGTATAACAGAACTTGTTGCACTCTGTGGTATAACGGAACTTGTGATACCTCAGGAAATCCAGTGCTCTTTCTAAAGGACCTCCACTTGCCTCTGTACAACTAAACAATGTTAGGCTGCAGCTACAAGTATATGCATGTTACTGAATATCAAAAGCTATTCACAAGTTGCTTTGGATATAAAAATTTTATCCAGAATTTCATGCACACAGAATACTCTACTGCAGGAATCACAGCTGTCAACTAAAAACTCATTTTTCCGGCGTTACTCCTGTACCGCATCCAGATGCGCATGAATGTTTGGTGCCGTGGAGACATCTAGAAGCAGCTGCTGCTAGTTGGGCCCTGGGAATGCCTGTGCCATACACCCTCTGGCACGTGGCAGGTTACCCCGGGTAGGGTAGAGGAGACTGGGGCCAACAACTGTGCTGGCCCCAGCAGTCTTACCTGGGATCCTGGGGGCTGGGGAAGCTGCAGCCACGGCACTCGTGTACCTTTGGAGCCTGGCTGACAGCTGGAGTGGGGTTCCAGTTACCCAGGCTCTAGTTTTGAGCTGTGCACTGCCTCCATGCTCACTGCTCCCATTTTTTTCTGTGTGGGTTACTTTGATCCCTGGATCTCTAGGGGTCAAACCTGCTGCTCCCCTTTCCCCCCACACATGCGCACATACTGCAAGGTAGCAGCATGGCAAATGCCTGCATGTGCTGTGTGTGGGTTTGTGGTGCCACATAGTGCATGGCCACGCTCGTCTGGACACAGCCCCTGTGTCCGCCTGTAATCTTTTAACTTAATCCACGTATATAATATTTTCAGGGCAAGGCCTGTCCTTTTGTCCTAGGCTGATGCAGTAGGAACATAGTTAAAAAATAACCTGTTATTTCCAACTTCCAAAGTGTATACCATCTTGCCTTGCCCTCTGACTAGCACCTTATCTGAATATTTTCATTGTTACCCATCATTATGAAAGAGAACTGGCAAAGAACGACTTTCCTAAATGAATATATCTACATTATAATTGTACACGTCAGTTTATAATGTTACCATGTTCCTGCCAAAGCAGCACAAGTTCACAAAGTCTGAGCTGCACATTGTAACACCAGGGTCCCCAGATACCAAATGAGAGCTTACCAGGGGCAGTAACGTCAGGGCTGTTACATTCTCCTCCTGCTCCCTGTGACTGTGTGTGTTGCATTCCTACTAGGAGAACTGCAGATAGAAGCCCTAAGTGTGCAAGTGTTCACACAATTTCAGCTTCTCCCAGATCAAAAATGGCAGTTCTGGGAGAAAATTAACCCAAGTCCCACATTGCTCTCCAAGGTTCAGAGAGACAGCTGCAGGGAGGATGCAGAGGCAGCTGTGTCCCCTGCACAAGAACCAGAGCCTTGAGACCCAGGCTCCCACAACTTCCATTAAAGGCTGCTGGAATAGAAATTGACACTCCTGCAACTAACTTGAAAGGAAACATGCTCAGGGGGTCCTCTATCAGAACCTCAGAACAAGGAGGGAGGAAGGGAGGACTGTGAGCTGGTGTTCCCTAAAGAACATGGTCCCCTGAGGACACCAGCCAGTCATTACTGTGAACTCAGCCACTCCTGGCACATTTTGGCAGCTGGGGAGCATGCTGGAATGTGTGCATAGGGGCCTCTGGCTGCGGGCGTTCTGTAGCAGAGACTGTTTGTATGTCACTTGCCTAACCCCTCTAACATTTCTACAGTGCTTTAACAGTAAGTCATCCTACCAGGGGAACAAAATTGTGAAACTTCCTGAAGTTTCTTTGAATGCTTGTATGCACTGTGCATCTCAGCTGGCCTGATCCTTACATGGAAGAAGCCTATGTTTTAAATGTGGTAGCTACTTTGTGCCAGTGTAGGTATTCCCCAGGCACAGGATTAAGGATTTGGGCATCATCCAGATGACAGACTATTACATCATTTGTATAAAATAACATTGAGGATGTTCTAGTTCATAAATTCATAGATTGTAAGGGGCTGGAAGGGACCTCGCAAGATCATTGGGTCCAGGGCCCCTCTACTAGGCAGGAAAGACAACTGGGGTCAAGTGACCCCAGCAATGTGACTCTCCAGTCTCCTCTTGAAGATTTGCACCACATCTGGAGGGAGTTTATTCCACAGTATGGGCACCCTAAGTGCGAAGAAGTTTTTCCTAGTGTTAAGCCTCAAATGGTCGTCCAGGAGTTCGTGGCTATTACTCCTGGTTTTCCCCAAAGGTGCTCTGGTGAACAGTTGTTCACCGAGCCCTCGATGTATTCCCTTGATATAGCAGTAAGCTGCTACCAAATTCCCTCTCAGTCTTCTCTTTTTTAGGCTGAAGACACCCAAGCCCCTCAGCCTTTCCTTATATGCCTAGCCTTGCAAGTCTCTGATCATATGGGTGGTTCTTCTCTGGACTCTCTCAAGCTTTTCCATGTCCTTGTTGAAGTGCAGTGTCCAGAACTGGATTCAACACTCCAGCTGCAGTCTCACCAATGCTGAGTAAAGTGGAAGAATCACTTCCTTGATTTTGTCTGAGATGCATCGGTTGATGCATGCCAAAGTATTATTTTCCCTTCTGGCTACAGCATCCCATTGATGGCTCATGTTCATATGAACTGTTATTACCCTTAGGTCTCTTTCAGTCGTGCTGCTAGTCAGTTTGGTGCCACCAAGCATGTATGTTGGGGATTGTTCGTCCCCAGATGGAGCATTTTACACTTCACAATGTTGAACTTCATCTGGTTCCAATCCTCCCAACTTGCCAGCCTGTCTACGTCTGCCTGTATCTGCAGCCTATTTTCAAGTGTAACCATGCTCCCCCATAACTTGGTGTTGTCCATGAACTTGGCCAGCAAGCTCTTCACCCCCACATCCAAATCATTGATAAAGATATTGAAAAGCATTGGACCAAGCACGGACCCCTGAGGGACACCACTGGCCACTTCTCACCAAGACAACACAGATTCATTCATTAGAAATCTCTGGGTCCTAACACACAGCCAGCTTTCTATCCATCTAACTGTCATGCAGTTAAGTCTGCAATCCTCCAATTTTCCTATGACAGCATCATGGGATACCAGATCAAAGGCCTTTTGGAAGCCTAAGTATACAATGCCAACCTCCTCTCTTATCCAGGTGGTGAGTTACCTGCTTGTAGAAGGAGATGAGATTAGTAAAACAAGACCTGGTCATGATGAAGCCATGCTGGCTGTCATTCAGAATCCTACTTTCTGTAAGTGTATCCCACATAGACTCCTTGATGACTTTTTCCAGGATTTTCCCTGGGATAGAGGTTAGGCTAATTGGCCTATAGTTGTCTGGGTCCTCTCTCCTCCCCTTCTTGAAGATGGGCTCAACACTGGCCCTCTTCCAGTCTTCAGGGACCTCCCCCAAGAGCCACAATGACTTCAGCTAGCTTCTTCAGCACTTTTGGATGAAGTTCACCCGGGCCTGCTGACTTATAAATGTGTAACTTCTCTAACTGATCATGCACCAGCTCAATGTCAACAGGAGGAAAGTGGTCATTCTCACCTCATCCCATTATGAACCGTATCAGGTATGATTTTCCCCTTAGTCTGGTAAAATATCAAAGCAAAGTAGTCATTCTGGAGTTCAGTTTTCTCCTGAGTGTTGGTAACCAGCTGTCCTGAGTTGTTAAGCAATGGCCCCATGCTTCCATGTGTTTTTCTCCTGTTCCCTACATACCTAAAGAAGGATTTCTTATTGTCCTTGATTTCTGTTGCTAGTTTAAATTCAGTCATCACCTTAGCCTCACTGATCTGCTTCCTACAAGTGCAGGCTGTTGTTGTATAGTCCTCCTTGAGAACCATCCCAAAATTTCAACCCTGCTAGCTGATTTGCCTGCCTTGAGACGGACAAAGAACATGATGTTTTCATGGTCATTGTCGCCCAGGCTAGCCTATATATTCATGCTGCTCACCAAATCATCTCCTTTGGCCAAGACCAAGTCCAGGGGAGCATTACCTCTGGTTGGCCTGTGCACTTCCTGAGTCAGGTAGAGCTTTTTGATACAGGTCAGGAAGCAACGCGACCAATCCGACTTAGCTGAGTGTTCCTCCCAAGAGATGTCTGGGTAATTGAAGTCACCCATGATGACCATGGGTGTGAACCCATAGTTGGGTTGAAACATCCTTGCAGCTATACAGTTTTGAAGGCATTTACAGATACAGGTAATATCTTTACCTTTTGCCTAGTAAATAAAATTAACTTAAAATGCAATGGGTAGATAATCCCCTCCTTTCTCCCTCCTTTTTAGAATGTATTTTATACGCTTTATTATTAGTAGTTTAAGATAAAATTATAAAGAACAGGATCTATAAATACCATGTGAGAAGAAACTGTTAGTTGCATCTCTTCCAGAAAGTATTCCTGCTGTTATAATCCTGCCCCTTTGTTGTTCCCATCATCTTTGTTTAGCTAGTCTTTATCTTCTACATTGTAAGCCCCTGCTGCAGCCTATTGTTGCACTAGTCAGTTTGAAATTGGTTCCACTAAAATTAAGAGCAAGCCATCCATCAACTCTTAATATGATCGGAGCTTTACTTCAGTCTTTCCATTGCCATTATTTGTTCTTACATTTAGTGTTCACCTTCTATGCACACTTCTTCAGCCTTTTCCTTGCCCTCTAAGTTATATTCCAAGTTTTTTACCTCCCTGACTAATTAACCTTGCTGTATTAAATCCTAATTCACCTTAGTACAAAAATGTATGCTTGTAAAATCTACTCAGATTCTTAAAGTTAACATAAACTGAAGGGCCTTTATTTGCTGTTAAATTATTCCTGTAGCTTAAAGCAGTGGTGCTTTTCATCCAGTGGGCCAGACTGGTAGTGCCTGGTTCTTCCATGAGCCAGATCCAGCCAGTGAACCCAATCTGGCACCCAGGGCAGGCACGGCAGGACACCATGTAGCTGCACAGAGAGGGGTGAGGGCAGCCCAGCCCCAATACAGCCATGTGGTGGAAGGGGACGTGTCCCAGCACATGGAGTGTGGAGGAGGGAAATGGGACATGGTCCAGCCCCATACAGAGAGAGGTTATGGCTTGGGTTCAACCTGACTAGGTGTGAAGAAAGGGGTTGTGGTCTAGCCTCTCATGGGAGGGGAGGAGAATGGGTGTGGCATGGCATGGCAAGGGTAGAAGGCATGACCTGGCTCAACAGAAGGAAGGGAGCGTGGGCCAACCGCAACCTGGCTGGTAGAAAGCAAGAAGGTGTGATCCAGCCCTGTGGGGGGAAGGAGCCATGGCCCAGACCATTTTAGCCAGATAGACAGAAGAGGGCATAGCACAGACTTGTTGGGGGAAGCATGGTCAAAGCCCAGCCTACCGACACAGAGGGAAGGTGGTGTGGGCTAGCTCCAATCTGGCCATGCATGGAGGGAGGGTTATCACTCAGCTCCAACCCACTGGGCAAGGCTTGGGATTTTGGCAGCAGGTATGGGGGAGCAGGGCAGTTTTAACTGCCATGGTTCCCCTGCCATCATATTTCCCAACCCTTCAGGAGCCCTGGGGGCTGGATTCCAAGGCTCCGTGGGCAACATTTGGCCCACGGGCCCAAAGTTAAACACCCTTAGCCTGAAGTAATACTGAAAACAAATCTAAAAATGTGCATGAAACTGAGCTGTGTGCTATAAGCACTGATCTGCATCTGACATCTTTAGAATGACAGGAGATTTAAAAAAATGAGGTGGTAAAGGCATCCACTGTTTTATTTTCTTAACAGTTTTTCTTATCTGTCTACTTAGTAAGCCAGATTCTGTCTAGACTTTCCTAATAAAATACTGTGCTACTCTATAGGAAAAACTCAAATCATTGTAGTAACATTACTGTAAACTGTGGTGTTTGTAACCACTATTGTAGGATACTGGATCATGCCTTCTTTTCTCGTTCCTTTCCTTGGCTTCTTAATGAGAGTTACATATTTTCCAGTAAAAAAATGCAAAACTCTAGAACTCTGTGTTCAGAGATGATACATTGTATTAGACCAACTATTTTCCAGTATATTTTTTCTCCTGAAAACGGAGATCTAAAATTAGCCTTATATTAAGTCTTAAACTATGGGACAAGTAATAATTGAAATCACAGCAGGGGAAAAATGACCAAAATTCAGTCAAATTTATGTGAAAAACTTTTTCATAATTTAATCATTTTAAGGAGCATGGTGATAGAGGGAATGAATCTTTTATGCATGTGGGTCTTATACACTGGGAAACAATCCTTTTGACTTTAAAGGGAATGGATGCAATTTGTATTTTTGGTATGCTTTTTTTCTTTAATAAGAAAGGGCTAGATTTTTTTAAAAAGTTATTTATACACTTAATGCTGAGGTGCAACATACATAAAAGTCTTACAAGTTCATGTAACTCATTTGGCAGATACGTTCCCTTGCTCCCCTGTGGAAATGTTTAATTCAATCACTTATGTTATTCCATTATTTCTATTCATTTTCTCTTGTTGCATTACAGTAACCGCTAATGGCTTCAGCTAACAACTGGCCCCCAGAGACAGTAAAAGCAATGTCTCCATGGGGAAGTTTGTTACACAATAAACTAGGGAGTACATTAGTAGCTCACTGACTACACTGCTGATTCCCCAAGTGGATCTGTAATGCTTATACTGAACACTGGTGCTGTATGAGAGAGACCTTAGCTGTTTTTAAATGATCTAGCTTGGGTGTCAGAAATAGTCACACTAGGGTGACTAGAGTAACACAGAGCTCTGCACAAAGCCTCCTTTTCATGGTATCTTGTTTAGAGCCAGTCTAGATTTTTCTCTTCACATTGCACTACACAGTAAGACGCCCTAAGGGTACCTTCTTGCATTTAGAATTGTTAATGTCCATTAAGGCTGTTCTTGGGGAGCAAGTGCAAGCAGTCAATTTATACCCTGGTTTTCTATAAAGTTATTTTTCCACGTAGACAAGTCCTGTGAGAAGTTCCTGTCCTTAAAAGGTCAAAATCAAAATAGACAAGATGAAGGGAGTGGAAGAAAGAAAGTAATCTTGTGTCCCCTCTACAGATAAGGAAGTGATCTCCAGAGAGACTGATTTGCCAAAAGTCTGGACCAAACATTCTTGTACCAGAGCTAGGAATTGAATCCAGGTCTCATGAGTCATAATCCAATACATTCAACATAAAACTATGTTTAATTTCTGAAAATCCAGCCAAAAAAGAAATCCTTAGCACTCAAGGTTTACTCGGTGTAAAATACGTTTGTATGTCCTTGACATTAGCATCCATCCTGCAGTGACGCTTTAATTTTAAAAACATTCTGAAAGTGCTCTTTAGGGGAGAAGTCTCAAGTCTCCTCTGTTGTTTTTCAATTCCTGTGTACACAAATGACTCTTAAGACTCCTCCTATGTGCCTGCCTGAAAACAAGTGTTGCTCCAGCTTTAAAAGATGATGCAAATGTGCAACAAAGAGGTCTGCTGAGTTCCAGAGAATCTTTGATCACTTTAACCTCTAAACCTCTTGGTGAATTTGCATCCAGTGGAAGTTAAAAACAATGCATAACTGTTCTGCTACACCCAGAGTTGTTTCCTGCGGTTATACTGTAAGGAAACCTGCATTCAGAATGTGTTACCTTCATTTGCAAAATATTGGAAAAGCCCACAAGTGGGATCTGAAAACAGTACAAGTTGTTACTTCTAAGGCCCATGCACTTAGCTTATGAGTCATACAAACAAAACAGTGTGAAACCAAATAGTTACTAAACATACATAGCTGAAAAGGCTGACTGATGCTGCAGTTCACTATAATTCACTGTGTGTATTCCATAGTGTAACGTTCTTTGGAGAGAACGCAAATGGTTTTCTAGCCAGTTTTGGTACCGTGGAGATGGATTAGAAACTGAAGATTGTATGGCACATAACTTTTAAAAGAAAATCTCAAAGTTGTAATTGAAGGAAGTATGATTTATTTTGCATGATACTTTGCACCTGGCTTGTTACTGGATTGTTACATGGCAGAGTCCTTAAAGAACCTATCAATTCATGTGCTTTATGCTGAGTTTTAGAATAGCTCAAGGGATCAAAATACTTTTTGGGTGGTTTCATTTTTTCCCAGTCTGCTTACAAAAAGTCAGTTTGTACATATTCGGATGTTTATATGAATAGCCGTGTTAGATTAATTTGTTTGCTTCAGTGGAATGTTTTTACCAATTTAGTCCACTTGCTCCTCAAGACCATAAGGCAACTTTTTAGGTCTTCATTTAGAGGTCAGGTTTCCAGGTATAGTAATGCAATGTTAGTTCTTGAAAAAGTGAGTCTGCATATGGAGAGCCCAGGGGGTGTCTTTGGAAGTAAACGCAGTCAAAATTTCTGAAGTCCTGAGTATAAAAGGTTACTGCTCTGAGTGCAGAAATGTAAGACATCTTGTCTTTGGGTGCTTGCTTTTTATTTATAGATGTTTTTATTGCACAAAGATAAATAAAAACTGCGCCCCTTGCCAACAAACTAGATTTGGGGAGGCCTTGTTATTTTATTTTTTTAAGATACTTTGAGCCTAGATGTGTGGAGTTGACATGCTTTTCTTGGCCTTACCTTTAAGGCAAGTCAAAATCAGTAATTAATCTTCTAATCTTGTTATATTTGATGACTGCTAATATATAAACCACATTTTGTTCCTAACAAACTCTATTAAAATATTAGAAGATATATGGAATAGTATAGCAGGGTTTGCTCATAACAACAGTTTATGGTCCTATCAGTTTTAACAACTCTGATTTATAAAACATTGATCTTTGAAAAGCAGGTGGTTGGTGATGCATCAAAGGCTTCTAGTGTACACTCCATAAACACAGCATTCTGTTAATCACATAAATCTTTAGTCTTGCACCACAGAAAAGACTTTGAGAATTATGTGCGCCTTTTACTAAGTACGTCTGCTACGCACAGCAAAATTGTAAATTCTCTGAGCTGAGAGAATCCAAGAATTATTTCAGAATCAATGAATAGTGAGTGCTAGCATTGCAGTACTTTACGAAGCAAGCTTCTCATGTTCTCCAGCAGCATTCAGACTGTAATACTTACATCCTGTGTCAGCCTTCTCTAGGCACAAAGATATAACTTATACACAATCACAGCTGTTCTGTCGCCTCCAGTCTGCTACCCTGTAACATAATAGTATAATCTCCTTCCATTTAACGCTAACAGGCCATTACAAATTGTCAGCTACCCAAGAATATTAGCTGGAACCAGGTAGTACATTGGGTGCTCGTTGATGATTTATTAACATACATCAGTAGCTTCTGTTTACACAGTTTCTCGAGGTTTGAATTACTTTTGCTATACAACACAAAGATCTTTGCCGTTTTGTAAGTGATGAGAAAAAATAACTGGAGCAAAAAACATACCTTTGGGAATGTCCACCAGAAATGGGTCCTGATCTCAGCTTTTTCATACCAATGGTACAATTGGTACAGTTTATTTCAATGGGGAATCAACTGGCTTATGCTGGCTGTTAAACTGACACAAAGTTTACAAGTGAATATGTAAATTATTTAAATATTTAAATTCCTGACTATATCAGAGAAGAGAGAGAGAAATAGAGCATGGGAGGAAAGAAGGAAATTTAAATGCTTCTTTTTGTGGGGGATGAGGGAAAGCCAAATTTTGGTTAACTTTAAAGAGAAGGTTCATTTTGAGTTTTGGGCAAAAACTTTGTGTTGGTTCTTATTTTAACTACAGGTAATTTTATCTGTAATAAATGTCTGTGCACTTTTAACTATTCAATCACTGATCGAGTACTACCCATGAGACTGCTATATTGCTTTTATACAAAACATTTTATTGTACTATAGATCTTAGCACTTTTTTAACATTGCTTAAGTATTATTCATTTATTTCGTAGAAATTGTTCCATGAGCATCTTTGGTACTGTGCATACTTATAAAACTGGCATCTTTCCACCAAGAGAAATGTATATGCAGGTACAGTAGGTTTCATCCTACAGCTAACTGTTTAGGAATATATATTTATTATTTATAAATTACTTATTTATGCAAGTAACTCAATTGTCTGAGTAAGGTTACTTGTGGGAGATTGCAGGATTATGCCCACATTTTTCGCAAATTGTAGAGTACATATTGACAGTAGTAAGAACATTCTGCTCCTACAGCTACATAACTGTAAGGGAGGGAGTTCTTGAGAGGAAAACCATCATCTTCAATCTGATTGAGAGAGAGAAGAAATTAGCCTTACCAAGCATCTCCAACCTAAAAAGTACTTGAGAAAAGTGGAATACCCTCAGCTCTGAAGATGGTGGACAGGATGGAAAGGAGAAATACAGCAAGTTCAGGCAGTTACAAAAGAGAATAGGATGTTGGGTTTAGAAAGGGAGGAAGGGACTCTTCAGGAGAGGAGATGGAGTATTAATACTGGCACACTGGACGCAGCTATGTGAGACGCTACATCGCTGTAGCGACAAGCTATGGCCACGCAGCATCAGCAGGCCTGAACCATGACGTCAACACTACTGCACAGTAGAGTTGGAAACAACCCATGTGCCACTGGGACTGCACAGTAATGGCAGTCATTTAGTATTTGTGAGTACTGAATGACTTTGCAGTAACAACTACACAGTCAGGTGCACATGTAATGTGCCCAATGATACCCGTAGTTCTGATTCATTCAGTGTCAGAAATATCTGGCTTCCTCAGATGGTCCAAACTTCAGGTCATTCAAGTGGTATTAAGCAGCAGCAACCTCTCTGATATTCAGCAGTTCAGAGTCCCCTGTTGCTCCTTTCCAAGGGCAATTTATGCACACTCTTGAGTGTTGTTCACAATCCATTTGCTGAGCTTGCAGAATGAATCTTATCTGGGGGCTCTGGCTTCCTGTGTTGTTACAACTCACCTAACATCAGTATAAGTGAAATCAAGCAAAGCTACTGTGCAAGTAAAACCCGAGGGCATGTTTTAGCAATAACTGAGCTTAGCAATAACCAACCTCTTTAGATGCCAGAACTGCAATGAAATGGAATGGCCATTCCCATCCTCCACAGACATACCCAGGGTGAACTGACCATTCAGATCAAACTACTCCCTCCTGTAGGTATGGATAAGACCAGGACAGACCTCTTCTGTATACTGATAGATGGCTTCAGGTTCCTGCTCCCAAAATAGAGAAAAAATATGCCAAACAATTCAACAATAGCTTTCCTCACTTAGCGCTATGGTATCCTAGAGGAGAATAAGGAAACTAGAAATTCCCAGGAGAGCTCACACATAGGTTACCCACCTCGATAAATGGAGTATTTTGCTGTGCACTCTGCTTAGTCTGTATTTTAGGGAAAATTTCTATGTCCTTGTTTTTAGTAGACTACCTGGAGTTTTTTGTGGCCCTGTATTTATTGCATATATATAGTAAACATATACGTATATAATATGATTGTTTTTGTCTTACCTTAGTAAGACTTTTAAAATAAACAATTACAGCTTTTATAAATTCTACCCAATTCTTCATATGAAACCAGTGTTGTCCATCTTCACAGTACAATTAGTCAATCAAAATCTGCTAGCAGATGTCACAGCAAACGAAGACTGTAGGCATTTTTCCCTGAATTTCCTATTCCTTTTTGTTTCATAGATTTCATAGGCGTTAAGGCTGGAAGGGACCTTGCATCATCATCGGGTTCAGCCCCCTGCCCAAGGGGCAGGAAGCTAGCTGGGGCCAGATCACCCCACCAAGTTAAGCATTCAGGCGTTTCTTAAAGGTATCCAGAGTAGGTGCTTGCACCATTTCTGGGGGTAGTCTATTCCAGACTCTGGAGACTCGGACAGTAAAGAAGTTTTTCCTTATGTCCAGTCTAAAATTGTCTTCCAGCAGTTTGTGGCCATTAGACCTTGTCTTCCTGAGGGGTGCTCTGGTGAACAGGCATCCTCCCAGTTCCTGTTGCACACCCCTAATATACTTACAGGCTGCCACTGAGTCACCCCTGAGCCTTCGCTTCTCCAGGCTGAAGAATCCCATGCCTATCAGACTCTCCTCATAAGGCCTGGTCTCTTGACCTGTAGTCATGCATGTGGCTCTCCCCTGCACTCTCTCATGCTTCTCCACATCCTTGTGATTCATCAACACAATATTTGTATATTCGTGGTTTTCAAAATAAGCCGCTCTTTTGAGATACCAGGGTTTCACTACCCTAAAGTACTTCACTAATGTCCTGGCCAAAAATGTACACATGCTGCACTGCCTTACTTGGAGTTTTGTAGAAAGGTTCAAACTTGAGAGTAACAGTAGATTTTATGTGTTTGTGGATAGTGACAAGAAGTGCATCTTTTGTCTCTTTTACAAGAAAGAAAAAAACATAATCTCAATAACAGTAGGCCTTCCTACTGACATTCTATAGAGTGCCACAAACTTAAAAGGAACTTTAGAAAAAATGTTGGAAGTGGAGATCTCTTCTCCAGAGAGTTTACAGGGAAATTTAAGGAAATATCATATGCGGACAAGAGCTCAAATGCAAGAAGGCAGAGACACATCACCAATGAAAGGAGTGTAGGAAGGTTTCAACAAAACAAGAATCTGAAGTATTGATGTGCAAGAGGGTGGGAGGCTCTTTCAAGTTACAGAGTGTCATAAAACAAAAATAAAACCAGGAGTGGGAGATGAAGACAAAATCTTGTCTTCATAGCTTAGAAATCTGAGGCCTTTTTTGTTTTGTTTTAGCCTAAGGAAAACTATGGCCCCCTCTACACTCTACATGTATTATTCAAGTACCTGGTTAATTGCTCAATTAATTTAAACTGGCTACACATGCAAATTATCTATGGTGCCTTAAAAAAGGTCCAACTATCTATAAAGTTATTTCTGGAAAATGTGTAATAACTTTATAGCTGGTTTCTATTCAGCTTTAATTTGTAGATGGTGCCTGTGCCCCCACAGCTGGGAGCCTTGTCCAGTGATCAAAGCTCCAGCTGGGAGGGCTCATGTGCACCCCCTAAGACTGGGAGCTCTCAATTTATGCTGGATCCCACCCACGGGAGTACAAGCCACCTCATCTAGAAGCCCCATTAGCTGACAAGACTCCCAGCCATGGGGGTGCCCCATGCATCCCCCAGCTAGGAGATTGCAGCTGCTGCAGTTTCCAAGCTGTGGGGGTATATGGAGTACCCCATCAGCTAAGTGGGTTCCCAGCCACAGGAGCTTTTGCGAATATAGGGGGAGCTTGAGATCAGGCTCCCCCTGCACCGGTAGTAAAGCATGATGGGTTCTGATTTACGATCCCACAATCACTCCTGCCATGCACATGTGGCATGCCAGCAGGTGTGATTGTGTGGATCATGCATGAGATACCGGCACATGTAGAGGTAGTCTATATCATATGAACTCTGCTAAGGTACTTGAGACCTGGCACTGCAATTTTTAGTAGATAAGTTAGGCTTTGTATACCTGAACTGAAGAAACAGTGCTGACATAATGTGGGTGGAAAGTAATTTCCTTGTTCCCCGAGGATTTTTGAGCGTTTATAATTTTTTTCTAGGATGAGTTGTTAAATTAAATTTATTTTTAAATTTAGATTCAGGAAGGTGTCCCACAAACATGAAGCAATTGAGTTATTGTGGTTAAATCAATCTAAATTATTTCATATGGCACCCCTATAATTGCATTTAATTAAGAGATAAGAAAGTCTTTGTATATTTATTAAATTTTAAGTGATACTTTTTAAGTATATTTGAGGACTGTCATCTGCAGAATGGTATTTTTTTTTTCTCTTAGTTGCTTTATGCAGTAAACTTCCAACATTACCTTCCATAGCCAGACTGCTGTATTTGCTCACTGTGTATGCTGATCAGTGGAGTTTTTCAGTTGTCATTTAAGAACCAGACTGGAAATGATTTTGTGAGTTTCTTTGAAGTTATATATAAGAATTTCCTCTCATCATGTACCTCTGGTCTTCAGGTAAAACATTTAATAGCTCATTGTGAGAGTCATTCAAAGCCACTTAAATCATTTGGCTTAGCTTGGCTCTGACAGAGAACTATCAATCTAAACATCGCACTTCTGTCCGAATTTTTTGTACTGTTTTTATAACTAAATTCTGCAACTACAGCATCTGAAAAAGAATGAGAGAAACAATGTCTGTTTTTTCAGTTTATTAACTTGGTGCATTTGGCAACTTTTTGTGTATGGTCTCTCACTGTTTTTCTTGTATAATCATTTAGTTTGCATAATATTTAGTTATATTTCAAAAAAATGAAAAAATACATTAGAAAAACATGTAAAATGTGCTATATTTTTTACTATCCTTGCCCCAAATTAGTAGATGAAATAGCTGTAACTACTCTTAACTCGGTTTTTATGTTGATTACATTTCCAGGTTCACACTCTTCTTTTAAGAGTGCCCTTCTTTAAAGAATGTTCAGCACTTTCATACAGGTCCCTTAAAAAACTAAACCTAAAAAATAAAAGTGGGAGAGGTGGTCTCCCCAAGTCTGCTACAGGAAGCTGTCTCATGTTTTCAAGCATATCCACATCCAGCAACTAATTGCAAATATTTCTCCAAAAGTTTACACAAAATAGCAAAGTTGCATAATTAATACAGATCAAATTCCACATATTATTTACCTGTTATTCAAGTATTTAAACCAATACAATAATGTGAGCAGGCCTAATAAAAGCCACAGCTAATTTTAGTATTTATATACAAAACACCAGATGTATATCATTTCACTTTCTTGTGTTAGAGGTAAAAAATCATGTTGAATCATTTACGCTGCTTATACACATGCTTGGGAGAGGAGAAGTGTGGTGTTTTAATTAGAGGAGTTCCTGGAGAGCTGCTCTAATTAAAAGGCGACAGCATTACATGTATTAAGCCCCCATGCATTTAAAAATGGCCACAAGATGCTTTAATTAAAGGTAATTTGACACACTTTCTAGAGCTTT
Source organism: Crocodylus siamensis (assembly GCF_052110815.1). Taxonomy (NCBI): domain Eukaryota; kingdom Metazoa; phylum Chordata; order Crocodylia; family Crocodylidae; genus Crocodylus; species Crocodylus siamensis. The sequence goes on from NC_143396.1 coordinate 66,821,096, forward strand.
CTAGAGCGTTCTAATTAGAATATGTTGGTGCATGTGTATAGGCAGCCTTATTTGGCACGGGGCAGGAAGGAGGGGTTTCTTACCTCATAAAAATGAAACGTTGTGGAAATTCCTTGACACTGCAGTTCTGAAGGAGTGTGCTGTAGAATATTTTTAATTATGCTTAGCAAGATCTATGTATACAGCTAGTGCATATGTGAAAAGCTAACTGCATGATTAAGCATCTGCAGGCTCTTAGGCTATAGCTTGTTTGTTAAAATGCTGTGGTCAGACAAATCTGACAATATTACAGCTATCCTTTCAAAGATGTTGCCTGGCTGACTCGTGCTCTACAAGGTGCTCTACCTATGTGCTCTACAAGGTTGCACCAGGTTAGCTCAGCCTTAAGGATGCCCTAATTCAGGGCTGTCCAACTTCTGACTGGCCAGGGACCACATGCTGTGCCAGCACCCCAGCTCCCCTCTCCACTGTACCATTCCAGCACCACTGCGTCCTTCCAGACCTTCTGTCCATAGGCTGTCTTCACAGAGCAGGGGCAGAAAGAAGAAACTGAAAGAGCGAGGGGGAGCTTGGAGACTCCAGCAGCTGGAAGACAGCAGTGGAGGAGCAGTGCCCAGACTGGGATCTCAGGGGCAGCAGGCTAACCCATTAGGGACTGCATGTGACCCACAGGCCATCAGTTAGACAGTCTGCTGTTATTCATGTCATCTGGTAATGACCTCAGTATGTCAACTGTGTCAGCCAGGAATTGCCAGAGCAGAGCAGCACTTCTTGCCAAAACCTTGTTCTCTATACCTAGGCTAGGAATAGGTGGTATTGATACACCTATATCAATCCTGTACAATCTGGGGTAATCCAGTATAGGAAGCATCTTCTATTTCTTGGTTATGGCATACAGGCAGTCCTCAACTTACAACATTTTGAGTTACAATGTTTTGCACTTACAACGTTTATAAATTACAACGCCAATTTCAACTTACGATGCTTGATCCAATGCAATGCCATGCCAGCGAACAAGTTCGCTGCATCGCTCATGTCCCTGGAGAACATCTGTTCAAACTTCCTTGGACACTTCCTTTAAGAAAGCAGACAAGACTCCAGAAAAACCTGCAGCCAAGGCTCCTGAGAAGACTCCAACCAAGAGCCCTTCAAAAAGTCCAGCAAAGTCACCTCAAAGAAGTCCTTTCAAATCAGTATGATTGCTATTTACGATATAAATACATTGATGTAGCTATATTACTCATCTATATTGATCGAGTGCAAAATTCTGCGGTATTTTTGGTGAAAATAGGGTATCGGGCCTTGGTTCAGGAAACAATCCCCCATTTATAACATTGTTTCTTATGAGAAAATTGGTTCCAAGTTACAACATTTCAACTTAAGACATGGTTTTCAGGAACCAATTGTGTCCTAAGTCTGAGGACTGCCTGTATTTATTAAAGCTTTGCCTTACTGCTGTGGTATTTAGGGGCTGATTGAGGACTAGGGTCTAAACCAGGAGTCAGCAACTTATGGCCTGTGGGCTGAATCCTTTGGATCCAGCCTGTGGAACTGTGGTTTCCGCAGCGTTCAATGACAGGCAGCTGTCCCTGCACCATACTACAGTCAGCTGCCTGGGCTCTGGCGGGGGGAGAGAGCAGGGGGATTTTGCCATGCTATGGAGCAGCTGAGCAGCAGGGAGAAGTAGTGGCAGCATCTGTGCCCTAAAGCCATCCTAGCCTGATGCAAGCTGAGCCATTCCAGGCTCCCCACCAGAAAATGTTGCCAACCCCTGGTCTACACCATTTTACTTAATGGTATTTGCTGGCATTTTATATACAATTTGAATATTGCAAAGCCTGGTAAAGTAGGATTTTGATATAAGCTTAAAGCTTCTCCTCTCTGCAAAGGGTTGACACAAACCCCAGCCTCAGTCGTTTCAATCACATCTCAGCTTCAGAGATATTTGAATCCAGTTTTGAACTTTGTGCTTTAGCTTAGAGGATAGTTTTATATTGATGTACAAGAAAGAGGCTTGGGTGATAGGTTCTCTTTTTGGCCATGCCGAAGACTTTCTGAGTGAACTGAGCAAGCTGCATTTTTCAAACTCTCACACTGAAATTCATGTCTCTGTTTCAACTTGATTTTCAGATGTGCCACAAAATTGACAGTTCCCATTGTTCTTAGAAAATGTGATTTGTGATGCTGTCACTTACACTGAACAAGCATCAGGGTCAGGGGTCAGGGTCACAGTGGCTAAATTTCCACAACTGGGAACCAAAACAGTTTATTGTGAGTCTGTGCCACTTTGACTATGATATCTTTGAATTCCTACCCTATTTGAAACAGAGGCTGCTTACTTAGGTGCCATAGTTTGGATTTGGATGTCTAACTTTTGGGCACTTGGGATTGTTTTTTCCCCTGTTCAGTCTGACTTTCAGTTTCTTTCTGTACAATAAGAGTGTCCTCCCAAAGAGTTTGCTTAAAAGGACAAATTCCTTAAGGGCATGGGATGCTAAGCTTCATTAAAAATCCTATAAAATCAATTTCAGATTATTGTAACATCTAATACAAAATGGCAGTTTCAATAAGCTTCCTAATATATATTCCTAAAATGTATGTATGCATTTTTAATCCTTCTTTCTAATTGGCACCCCAGAGCTAAATCTAATTGCACTGAAATAGCATATGCTATTAAAACCCTTGGGCTAACCTACTCTTTTGTTATGCCGAGTAATGCTTTCTCATTTTTTTTAATTCTGTGTTATGTAGCTTCAATGCATGAAATTATTTTTTACTTACCTGATTTCTTATCCCTTTGGCGTACTTATCTGTAACAGCAGTCTGGTGCTACAGTAGGACTAATCAGTTTGAATCAGCCACCAGTTCTCCACAATATGTTTAGGCAATTTCAATTTTCAGGATGCAACAATATAATTTATGTTCCTACAATACAGTATAGCCTTCATATGAAAAAGCTTACAAAGGAGTAGTAGGGATATATTTTTATGTTCTTGCTATCAGCATTTTTACAAATATGTTAGAACTCTTAGGCAGAATATTATACCTAATTTTGTATCAACTTAGACCTTCACCTGTTTAAAAGTCAGTTCTCTCAGTCAATACAATAGAAAACCAACCCAATAAATTATCCTCTCACATGTTGAATAAAATCCTTTCAAAAAAAAAGTAAGTCCAGAGATACACAAATTAAAATATAGCTGAACAAATGTAAATATTTCAAGTGATTCTAGTGTAGGCAGGTTTAGTATAAGACAGTATCAGATGAGAAGCTGCAGCTGGTACAGAACACCTTCTGATGGGGATGGGCCGCCACCAATAAATACATCCATTGCTCCAGAATCTGCATCGATTCCCATTAGCTTTCCAGGTGTGATTCAGGCTGCTGGTTTTGACCTATAAGGTACTAAATGATCTGGACCTTGCATACCTATGGGACTGCCTTCTCCCTTATTGCCCAATCATTAGAATGGAATGGTCCCATACACTGGTACAGACTGGGGGCTGACTGCCTGGGCAAGACCTCTGCAGAAAAGGACTTGGGGGTTACAGTGAACAATAAGCTGAATATGAGCCAACAGTGTACCCTTGTTGCCAAGAAGGCTAACGCTGTACTGGGCTGCATTGGTAAGTGTGTTACCAAGGGAACTGATTATTCCCCTCTATTCAGTGCTGGTGAGGCCACATTGGCAGTATGGTGTTCAGTTTTGGGCCCACGACTACAGAAAGGATATGGACAAATTAGAGAGGGCCAGTGAAAAAATGGTGAGGGCAGTGGAGGACATGATTTATGAGGAAAGACTGAGGGAACTGGGCTTATTTAGTCTAGAGAAGAGGCAACAGAGAGGGGACTTAATAGCAGCCTTCAGTTACCTGGAGAGGGGGTTTGAAAGAGGATGAAGCTAGACTGTTCTCAGTGACGGCAGATGACAAAACAAGAAGCAATGGTCCAAAGTTGCAGCACAGGAATTTTAGGTTAGATATGAGGAAGAATGTTCTCTAGGAGGATAGTAAAATACTGAAATAGGTTACCCGAAGAGGTAGTGGAAGCTCCACCTTTGGAGGTTTTCAAGACCCAACTAGACAAAACTTTGGTTGGGATGATCTAGTCAGAATGGTCCTTTTTTGAGCAGGGTGTTGGCCTAGATGACCTCCTGAGGTCCCTTCCAGCCCTCATTTTCTATGATTCTATGATTGTGATCCCTGATGCCAGCCGAGAGCAACCTCTTGCAAGTAACATCAGTGCATCAAGCCTGCTTAGCAAAAATATATGGGAGGTCATTCTCAGTAGTCACCCCTCAAGTCTGGAACTTCCTCCCTCTTGAGAGCTTCTAGAGCCTGAACCTCAACATCTTTCAGAAGTACTGTATGACCTTCCTATTTGGGCATGCCTTTAGCAAGCAAAGGTCAGTGGACTGTTTAGTGGGTTTCTGTGTTGTTTTCTCCTGTACTATAAGCATTTTACTGTTTTGTAAGTTATTGTGTTCTTCTATTGCAAGTTACCTTAAGCCTCTGTTGGAAAAGGTGGTATATAAATCAAGTCAAATAAATAGGGGGTAAACTTTAGAAACAATGGGTTCAAATTTGGGTTTTTGTAACATGCAAGATATATTTCTTTACTGTTGTCTTTGCTATTCTCAAACACCTTTAGTGGTCACACTTGAACATGTAGCAGACCAATAACAGTCAGGGACCTATGTTCTATCCAGCTCCCACTATAGGCATCTAAGTAAAAAAAAAAGTTCAAAACCCCCTCACATCTGCTGCCTAACCCTGAAGACATCTAAGATCTATAATGTTGAGAAATGAGATACCTAAAGAACTCTAGGCAGGTAAAGTTCTGCTTCTAGACATATGCAAAACTACCCAAGCCTTTGACAGTTCTGAGCAAGGCACCCTGAAGATTACATGAAGATCCTGGCATGAGCCACATAAAAGGTATCTCTTTTTGCATGTTGCCTGATAAACCTGGTAAATGTGCCCTGGGCATTCATAAGAGATCAGTATCCACATTGAGCATGACAGCTGCTGCTCCTCTTCAAAACATGTCCAGAGAAAGTGATTCTGCTGCCTTTCGCTTTTATCTAAAGGACTAATGATTAGAGAACTTGCCCCAGATATGGGTGTCTTTCCCACCTCTTACATGTATTCAGACTTGCATCTCCTGCTTCCCAGGAGACTGCCCAAAACACCAACAAAGTGACTGACTTAGGGGTGTGCAAAGCAGGCCCTATTTGATTGGGATTCAGATTAGGACCGAATCAGGGACAGTGATTTGATTAATTGATTTGGATTACTGTCCCTGATTCGATTCAGCTGAATCCAAATCTGAAGATTCAATGCTGATTCAGAGAATCAGCGATTTGGACATAGACACAGCTTTAAAAGTTTTTTCTTTGTACCTTGATGCTGGGGCACATGGAATGTCCCACAGGAGCGTGGGGGAGCCTTCCATGTGCTCAGCAGTGAACCTGGAAGTGGACCCCCAGGTCTACTGGAGAGTGCGGGGGGGGGGGGGCGGTGATTGGACATAGGGGGACCTGGGTGCCACCCCAGACCCAGGAGGGACCAGTCGCCAAGCTGGGGGGAACTCAGGGGGGCCCCCTGTGAGCTCCCTGGGGAACCCAAAAGTAGACTGAGAGTGCTTCTGGTCCACTTCTGGGTCTGCTCCCAAGCATGCTGGGGACCCCCCCCACCTCCTGTGGGACACTCCATGCACCTCAGTATTGCAGCATTAACAAGATGCCCGCTATCTAAAGGTATGTAGAAAAAAATCTAAAGCTGTGTCTGTATCTGAATCGCCAAATTCAGAGGGTTCTGCTTCGATTCAGGGAGATTAAAGGGTTCTCTGATTCACTTCGGATTCAGAGATTCGGCCACCGAATTGGGCTGAATCTCTGCCAGATCAAATCAGAGACTGAAGCTACACATAGCCCTAGTGACTTTTTTAAGTATCACATACCTTTAATCCTTCCTGTTAAAATTTATGTTAACATTTTGCATGAAATAAATAAGTTATCAGGCTAGAGAGAGACAGAGTCATTAGCCTAGAGATTAGTGTAGTTTCCTGAAGAGAAGAGAGAGCTGGGTTCCAATCCCTGCTCCAATAGCTCTTTTCTACAATGGTTTCTTAAGATAAAATGCATAGTCTCTGGAGTAGTCTTTCCTGCTCAAGTGAGTGCTCTCACCACTGTGTTGCTCTCCAAATTGCTCACCTTCCCTGTTTCTGGCCCAAGTACTGATTAATTATTCTAAGCAAAGTAAACAGTGTCAATAGAAGGGATTGAATGTCCTCTTTTTCTCTGCTCCTCCTCTCTGTCTTTAGAGGTTTTTAAGACCCAGGTAAGCAAAGCCTTGGCTGGGATGGTATAGTTGGGGGTGGTCCTGCTTTGAGCTCAGGATTGGACTTGATGACCTTCTGAGGTCTCTTCCAACCCTAATTGTCTATGAGTCTATGATCTCCTCCCCAGTTCTGGAATACCTGGTGATTATAGCCTAGTGATTAGAGCATTCTCTTGGCAGACGGGAATTTACATGTCCTGAGGAAGAGGAGAAGACTAAACCTAGGTCTTCTACCCTCTGGATGGGTGCACTAACCACTGAGCTACCCCCACCTTTGCCACCTCTTACCATGTTTTGAAGGAAAGATGTGATCCTCTCTTTGTTTCTTGAATGAGAATGCTTAGGTACCTATATTCAGGAAAGAATCCTATTTTTTTCATGATCCTTTAATGCACATTAAAATAGACTAATGTGCATTAAAACACACGTGCAGATAACTATTTCATAGAACTAAACACACATGCCACATGGGCAAAATATGTTTATAGTGTTACTCCAAGCATGGCTGTTTTTTTTTTTTCATTTGACCTGTAGGGGATAACGTCTGCCTTTGATGATTTTGGTAAGCTTTTAGAAGCTCAGTGATTCCTTTGCTGACTTGCAGTTCACAGAATGTAATGTTGGCACAGAAACATATTATTTAATCATATTAGTATCTCAAACAATCATGCAAACTGTCAGCATCCTGGCAAGTGATAGCTGTAGTCATAGACCTGAGAGGCAGACTATGCACGGCAGACTACAAAGTTCATGGAAATGTTTTCAGAGTTTGGCAGGCCAGTCTCCTCTTCCTGTTGCCACCTGATCCTTCTAAGAACTGCTGTCCTGACAATCCTGTTGAAAGAGCATGGTCCACCAAAAGTGGAGAAGTCCTTTATCTGGACTCCAAGCCATTGATGGTGACTTAGAATATCAACTCCTGTGCATGACAAGTAGAAGTAGAATTGGAGAATTCTGGTAAGTTAGTGATCAAGTGGCCAACTTCTGGACTATGACATATAAGATCAGGCCTTAGCAGGCCTTGGTAGGAAGTTAGTTTTCAGTAAGCCAGAGTGCTTAGCAGAGCAGCCTCAACATATTGTGATATATTTTCACTATGCAGTACAAAAATCACTCTCAGAGTAACCCACCTATCAAGCTACATTATACTGTTAAAACTCTCCTACAGGCAAATAAGTTGTAAAAAGTATTCCCACCACATAGTGCATTGTTTCATCTCTAGCAGCTTTCCCTCCATTGCAGTCCTCAGCTGGCACACATTGACTTCAGAAAAATAATACTGATTGATATGAGATGAGGATCTATCCCTTTATGAAACATGTTTCAGTATTTACAGACTTTCAATGAAACTCAGGATTCCTACTGCCGTGACGGCCATAGCAAAAGCACTCATGTTGCAGCTCTGTCACATTTTAATGAATCTGTAAATTCTGCTAAATACATGTCATCAACAATCTCAGACAGGACATGAGAAGAAGCAGTTAAATTAAATGGTACTGCATACTTGCAAACTATAGGACATATTCCTAACTGGTATAAAGAAGTACAACTCCACTATCTGTACCAATTTTTGCACCAGCTGAGAATGTTACCATTTTAAAAGGTATCAGCCACCCAGGGGAAAGTCGTTTAATGAATTATGGCATGGTGTTTGTGCCTTGCTGTCTTAATAGAACTGTAGTACTCTAACCTAGTGCTGGAGCTGTGATGAAGACTATTGTTGGCAACAGACTAGTTGGATCCTCTGTGTATTAGATCTGTAACTTTTAGTTAGATCTATGGCATAAGATATATGAGAGCAAATCAATAATAGAGCCCACTATAAATAGGCCCAGCAAGTCAGATCCCACTGTAATTTCTGTTCAAAATAAAATCAATAGGAAACATTTCATTAACTATCAAAAGCAAAACCTGATCCTAAAAGAGAAGAAACTCCAAACTAATCTCTTTGTCTATGTTATCATGTAGACTCAGTAACTTTTAGCACTCTTGTGTGCATAATGCTCATAACAGCTATACTGGAGTCACTTACATCATGCAATGTTACAGGACCTAATTTGAACAAATATGTACTGTGAATTTCAGAAATTTACCACTACAATGTGTAGCTGCTTATGAAACTGTAACATTAATGAGGCCAATATGGAGTATCAGTAAATAGTAACAACTCAGAGATCACATTGTTCTTAAAGGTGTATCAGGACCCACAGCTAAGCTTAGGGAATTTAGAAGAATGTTAGTGCAACACTGTCTCTGCTGCTGTTGGCTCCCTGTCTCCTCTGAGGTTAATGTATTTTGATACTTTGATTAAATCTTAGGTAAGTGTTATTGAAACTCTGGATAAATCTAGCATATTGTTTCTGCAACTACCATCTTTCTCTGTCACCAGATACTAAGTGTAGGTGATAGGACATGATAAAAAAATGTTTAATCTGGCAGTGCCTTGTTAATAATTTGAGTAGCCAAAAAAACTTCCCAATGGTAACTTCTGCACAAAAAAAGATTAGCGTTGTAATGAAAGTTCATCTGAAGCATGGGTGATGGTGCCCCTGCTTAAGTCCAGAGCAATCTCAGTCTCTGTACTTCAGTCTCTGTACTTCATTAGTCTCTTAAATGTTCCATGGATCTTTTCCTTTAGCCTTACTTGTCAGCATTTTGTGGATATTTCACAAACCAGGCTAGCAGAGAGAAGCCAAAAGTATTTCCTAAGAGCTATTTTAACCTTAAATATCACCAAATTGAAAGCTTACTGCCACTATAACATCTCACTTACATGTCATAGGGCCAAAAAATAAAAACCAATGGAAAAAGCTTCAGTAACATAAATTTAAACATGCCCAAAATCAAAATATAAGAAGTCTGCATATTCTGTAGTGTAAAGAAGGACACTTAGTTAAAAGTAAGATTATGAATTTTCCACAGATTTTCTATAGGAGTTTTGAATATTTTCAAGTTTTTCTAGAATAACTTCTATATGCTGTTGGAACTTCACCTTTATATCGTATGTGTGTGTTCATCAATTACTGAAATGTCAAAATTATAGAAATATATAAGCAAACGTATTGCCAAAATAAATGTTTCTTTCTTATTTTTAGAGGCTTAGGGAAGTAAAGCTCTTTGAGCACTGTTACTGTGAAACTATGAGCTGGAAACATCTAACATTTTTCTTTCTCCGCCCCTGACCAAACCCTTCCTGCAAGGGACAGATACATTTAAGTTGTGCTTAGACCAGACTAACACTTCTCAAGCCAAATGTCAGATCAAGAAACACAGGGTTTAAGGAACCTAGAGATGGAATAAGCACACACTAAACAAACTGGAGGAATTGCAGGGAATATGTATGTATTTATCCTGTGACTGACATTGTTCTTTGCTTGTGCTGCCACGTATAGGTGTAAATAAGCACCTGCTGAGTGAAATATTAGTGCCAGATCCTCTGGAGATTTGCACAGAGTTTGCTTGATGGAATTACTCATGTGTGAAATTACTCATGAATGTGTCTTTGCAGGATCAGAATCTTGTTCTGTAAAAAAGGAAGAAAAGTGGGTTATATTACAGCTAGTACTGGGTATATTAGCTTCTAATTAATATATCATTTTACAGTTATACCATAAAGCCTGTTATCACAAAAAGCATTTATCTCAAATAGTTTAGTTTCAAATTCCTGTCCATGAGCATAGAGCGAAACATGTCTCCCAAGCTACAGCATCAAAATTCCAGTTGATTGCCTGATTCCTTTCTTCTGTGTATCACCAGCTGTGTATAGCTGAAAATAGAGTTGTGCTTGAAACAGAGAAGTGGAATTTAATGTGCAAGGAACAGTGGGCTTTTAAATGATACATTACAGTGCACAGTTCTGTAGGTGACTATATTATAAAATTATTATTAGGTACATGAGAACTGAGAACATCTGCTATGGGAACAGCACTTACTGCATCCAATCAAAAAAATAAAATCACATGCGGTAAAAATCACATAAAAAATCACATTTGCCAGATTAATGATTCAAGGTATACCCAGTATGTTAAATAAACGGGGGGTAGTCAGTGAATTAAAGCATTTTGTAATGCTCCCTTATGCTAAACCGTTTCCCATTATCCATCTTGCACTTGATGTGGGTGAACAGCCAGCCTTAAATTATTAGATGTAACTGACCTACACATTTTCATAAAACAGATGCCAGCTGATGTTTGAGTGCCCCATGAACTGCTTCAATTATGCTTATATGCAAAACAGTGAATCCCTAAATGGCACTTATGTTTGCATTGGAGGGAGAAAAAGAACTGGAAATATGCTTTTATTGATTTGACAACCTTGAAATATTTCATTTGGGGCTGCTCTTAAGACCATTGAAGCCAATGAAAGATCCCTATTAACTTCAGTGCACCTTGGTTTGTGCCCCTGATCATTTTTAAGCTTTCGAAACAAAACAGGCAGGCAACAAAACACTTGATTAACAGTGACAATGCTTTAATGCAGTATCCAAAGCATTCATTGTGTTTTAAATTCAGTGCGATACTTTACTGCACTGTTAAACGCTGCCTGCGTTATGTTTTCATTTATGGTAGGTAGCCTGATAGCATGACCTATTACAAGATCATCCCTTATAAGATCTTATTTTCACTTGCTTATGATTTTGATTGCCTGGCTGTCTAGGCTGAATTTTCTCTTTTCTATGCCTGTCTCAGTAGATGTATGTTTCAGAGGAAGGGATTGTGTGTTTGTTTAATTTCAGGCAAAACCTTTCAGCCATTTCAAAGAATGAAGTTAGAGTTATGAAGTACGATGCTTTTTATCCACATAAAACTTCTGGGAAGCCATTCTTAGCCAAGCTGTCACACACGTGATTTATAACAGAGACGTGAAATCTGGGGTGGTGGGGGCCTTTGTGTCAGAGATCTGCCCTTTACTATAACCTGTGAAAACTGACCCAGGTTTGACCAAGTTGTGATCCTTTGAAAAACCAGTAGACTTGTTAGTGTTTAGCATGTAAAAATGAACTCTATGGATATTCATGCTGAGATCACTCAAACCCAGAGCCAGACTTTCTGTAATAACTACTGCAGTGGATGCCAGGGGTGGAGGATAGAGCTGGGGTTGGACATCAGCACTGAAAAAGCAGGGTGTCTGCCTCAGATATACTCTGTCACCCAACCTTGTGATGCCAAATGAATGCGGAGGAGAAAGACATGGATATCAGTGCAATGCCAAATGATCAAATCATTCTTCCTGTTTGCTCTCTTGTGTTTAACTTCCAAAGTATTTTTAAAGAGCTATAAGGGAAGAATATTTATAAAGGTCATACAATCAAGCATTCAAAAGTAAGGAAATGTCAGATCTAAGGTTGTCCTGTACAACCTTAGTTTGACCTATTTGTGTATTGTTATGCACTCAGTGAGCGTTTAGAACCTGTTCTGGAGATGTATCAGGGCTGTGTAGTGCAGGAGGCACTACACAAAGAACAGTATAGTACAAGAGGCAACCGGGCTCCCTTGTTGCAAAAGCCTGTAAGTTTGTAGTGAATGAGGCAGGGGATTGCATGAAGATGAAGAGGAGGTGCAGACAGTTGATTGCTACCTTGGAAAATTTTGAAAGCTTAGAGCTGGCGTTTTCAGAAGCGCTTCTTGAGTCTAATGCGGGGTGCCTAGAGTCTAAAAAGTATGATAACCACTGAGATCTCACCTGAAAAAATCCAGAGAGTTTTGCTGAAAAATTATTACATTATTAATGAACTTTTATTGCCTTAACTAATATCAGGCTCTCCAAAAATAACTTGCAGCCAAAAATGATTCAAGGTGAAAAATTCCTGACCTTCAAGTTATCTTTAAGGATGAATCCTTAAATTATAGAAAATGTATAAGGCAGGTGCTTGACAAACTGAACAAGAAGAATTCCATTTAAATGTTCCTGTGGGTAGTTATAAATACGACATGACTGATAGCATGATTTATTATTCAACCTATTGTTATTACTCATTCAGTATTGGAGAAGGAGACACTAAGTTGATAGACTAAAGGGTGAACTTGTCTCTGACCTTGGCTGTCTGGAATGCTAAGGCAGTGCAGTAAACAGTTTCTTTTCACATTTTAAGAATAGTAACATTAACAAAGAAAAGACGGACATTGTATGTGTTATAATATTGTATGCCAGTGAAGGATTTAGGCCATTTTATCCCCAAAACTGGATAATCAAGTCAGATAATTGAATAGGGTATTCAGAGCTTTATAGAGAAAAAATGGAGAGACAGAGAAAATGGAATACAATGAGCAAGTGATGCAACATTCATTCCCATTCGCATAAATATGTTATCAACTCTCATAGGCAGAGAGATCAGAAGAAAAAGAGAAAGAGGACTTAATTGTCCTCTGACTAGTCAGAATAAGTATGGTGATAATGATCAAGCTGATTCACTTGTTAGTAAAAAAATGAATTCCTTTTGAATAGGAAGCACAAGCACAAATTGTTGTAATATGCGTCCTAGCAGGACTGTGTTGGAGACTGTAGTCTATATAATGTGGAGAGGAACTCCTCTTTGGCTAAAGTTAAACAGTTGAAACAAAAATAGTGTTGCTGTGGAAACATTAGACTCAATGTTGGGAAGGGCGTTGTTTGTTTGTTTGATCTTGTCATTTCTGTGCTAATGTTTCCTCTCCTCTGTGCTGCTATAAGATGCTGGTTATGGAATCAGGCTAAAAAGGACTTTAAAAAAGTAGTTCCAGTTTTTGTAAAGTATGTGGAAAGACTGAAACACACGAGTATTCTAGCATATTGACCATTTAAATGGATGCTTAGCAGACCACTTGTAAAAGTTGCTATCTACATAGGATCCCTGAATAATGCAGTTCAAAAACTGAAAAGTGCCAGTTTTTATCTTTTTCAGGATTTTTCTATACATTCATGTAAACATGGATAAGGATACATCATATCTATTTTTTAAACTGCATAATATCTGAATACCATCTGATTGTTTTGAAAATGATGGAACATGATTGCCTCCAAACCTCATGGTCTAACAAACATAACCAAAGAGGACATGTTTACTGAGCTAAGGGTAGAAACAGACATTGCCTGATGTCCCAGTTGTGCCTCCGTAATAGTTTTTAGAGCAGCAAAAATGGTGAGCAAATAGATATTCCCAAATCTTTGTCACACCACATCAGAGAAAAATTAGCAATGCGACAAAAGTAAGTCATAAATTCTGCCACTTTATTGTTGTGGATGTCTGTGGCAGGATAGTACGGGCAAGGTGAGCTAATGTGCACTCTCCAGCCAGCTTCAGCAGGTGCTTTGGGGGTATGAGGGTCCCTTAAACCCTTGGAATACATGCCTAGCTTTCCCTGCTTGCAGAGGGCCGATATGGGAAATGTTGGGGCACCTCTTTATAAGCAGGGAAAGCCCACATGGGTCCTGGTGTGAAGGCATAAGACCTGGGGACTCCCTGAAGCCTCATGCCTCCATACCAGGACCTGCTTTTCCAGACCAGCCTTCAGAATCTCTGAGGCCAGGAAGTGAGTAAATCTCTGGGTAAGTGAGAAAAGTCCCTGTTCTCCATAGCCAGAATCTTGTAAGAAAGGTATCAGTGAACCTGAAATTTCATATTGATGTGAACGAAATTTCCTTTTCAAGTACTAAATGCACTTGATGAAGCACTATCAAAACTGAGGGAAGACTGGAGGGATAAGATAATTAAAAGGAGCTCATTTAATACTCTGTTTTGATACACAGTGATTAAACTACCTATTCTGTACCATAGCAAGATTGCTTCCTTTCTAATCTATCATGAATAATGTATTTACAGTAAACATGCAAATAGGCATGTGCTTTTAGAGATCTACTTCAAGTGAATAAGCCTGGACTAAAAAGCTGAAATATTAATATTTTCAAAACACACTGTTAGGTGATTGCGTATCCAGTTATCTTTTGTTAAACTATTAGCAGCAAGTAGATTTGTCATTCTGTGGATGAAAGTGTGGGCATTTGGACTGTAATGAGTTTTGCAATAAGAATTTATAAAATGCCCTTGTATCATTCTGTCCATATCTTAATTGTTTTCCTCCTTTTTATCCTTGGTCTGGCCTCTTTTCCCTCCTCTGTGAGGTCTTATACATTGTTTGGAGCCTATTTTATTTAGCCTGGCTATCTCTCTGGGTTGGCTACACTTTTGACATTTCCTGCATTTCATTGTTTCCTTGATTATTTATTATCATTCTGATTATTACTATTTGTATTACCATAGTAAGGAACACAAGTCAAGAACAAGGAGTCCAGTGTGTTAATTGCAGTACAAAGACAGGACAAAACAGAGTATATAATCTGTTCTGAGTTTCTAACCAAAGACAAAAGCAGAGGAATACAGACAGAAAGAGCAAGGAGATGGTATTGGTCAGTATGACAGGCTGTAGTTTCAGCATACTAGAATCCTGTTGAGAGTGTGTTTTCCTGTCATTATTTGTTACAGTAGAGTCTAGAAGTCACCACCCAGGTTGGGGTCCAGTTTTGCTATGTGTCGGGCAAACACACAGGAAGAGGCAATCGCCACTGTGAAAAGTTTACAGATTACACTGACAACAGATGAAATGTAAAAGAGAAATGCAGGAAATGAACTGGTTCATCCAAAATCAAAAAAGGGTCCATAGAAGAGCCAAAAGTAAAAAGCAAGCATTTTGAAATGCATTCCAAGATTTGATCTGCTGGACCACATCACATCTCATTTGGAGGAAACTTAGAACAAGATTTATTAAAGAGGCATTCTAGCACCCAGTTTAGAGAGACACTGTTTCCCATACAAGATATCACTAACAGTAGAAGGCCTCTTGTGGCCAAAGGAGGACAGTTGGGAATTCATTTAAGTGAGACATAGAAAAAGATTAGGATTATTCTGTGGCTGGGAACAGAGCAGCTGTCCAAGTAGATTAGATCAGTGTGTAAATCCAGGCTCTCCTGAGCTGGTCTCTCAAAACACATTCATTTCAAATACTTACCTTGATATGCTTAGTGGTTTATTGCTGTTTTAAAACCAGACTCTCTGCCTATTTCATGTGAAGTCTCTTTTTTAGTTCTCTGAGGACAGACT
Organism: Crocodylus siamensis; assembly: GCF_052110815.1. Taxonomy (NCBI): domain Eukaryota; kingdom Metazoa; phylum Chordata; order Crocodylia; family Crocodylidae; genus Crocodylus; species Crocodylus siamensis. Next base: position 66,836,511 of record NC_143396.1, read on the forward strand.
ATTATCTAAGGCAGAGAAAAGACATATATATGGTTGAGAACAGGCCTTGTATTTGTCCATGGATAAGTTGTGCTTGTGTTTGTCCCTGAACAGAAACATCCTGGGCTTGGCATGTACACACTTCACCCTTCTAATCAGGGTTTAGTGAACAGTTGCTGCTTTTCTGTCATTGATTCAATGATGCAGTCCTGGGGCAACCACTCAGATGTGCTTCATGATGTCCTTGGACAAACTGTTAGCACTTCTTATTCCATAAACCTTTGTAAAGTTTCTCTTGGGATGATGGACAGAGATGTTTGAATGCTTGCACTTTGCCACAGGATAAAATGGTTTCTCCTGGGGGAAATGCAATATTGGTTTGTAGTCTACACTTACAAATGTCAAAGTAGCTCTGCTAAAGCTAACTGTAATATCTTTAAAGCTGTACTCTAGCACTAAACACAGACACTCAAAAAACCCAAGGCTGGATCAATTCAGTCTTCGCAGGTTAGTCTAAGCTGGGTAGACTGACCTGAGAAGCAAGTGAACAGACATTACTTTTGATTCCAGAAATCCAATCATGTGCCTGCAATGGCCCAAGCCAGAAGCTGGAGGCGGGGGATGCACTAGAGCAACAGTTCTGAACCTTTTTCAGTCAACGTACCCCTTGGTCTCAGAGTGAGACTTCGTGTACCGCCTTTCAATGGGAAATTAATTTTTTAGCCCCTTTGACCTGTGTTAGACAATGTATGAAATATATCTCACGTACAGCCTGATGAGGCTTCACATACCCCCTGGGGGTACATGTACCTGGTTCAGAGCATGCCTCCCTACTTAGCTAAAGCAGACAGCTTGGGCCAAGGCTAGCCCACCCACTACGAAAGCATCCTGGGATCTTGAATCTGGAGGGGATCTGGGACAGAAGCTCAACACACTGATTAACCTAAATCAGTTAAGTTTGATACTACATCCATCCAGGTTTATCTTAAACCTGTTTCACCCATTTTGAAAGCGGTTTATGTGCACTGAACTTCTGTTGTGTTACAAAATTGAATGAGTTTCTGATCACTTATACTGGTGTATGTGTAATTTCTGTCCCTAATTTCTGTGGCTGTTTCACATCAGCTAGAAACTGTGTTGAATCCAAACATTTGAAAGCCAAGAAATATGGCTTTCTCCTGATATTTGAGGAGAAGTAACATTATGCCTCCCCCTCAGAAGTTAAGAAATGTAGCATTTACCATGTGGATCAATCACAATAGGTAATAGTAGTGCAGAGAACTAAAGCAATGTTTGTACATTTCAAAGAGGACCTGGAAGGATGGTTTCTTCAGAAGGTAGCAAGATCTACAAGGAAGATGATACCAGTTCATGACCAGTTGATTTCTGTTGTGGAGAATTCTGGTCCTTTAGTTATTCTGAAAATGCTGAACCTGTGATTTTTCAATTCCTCAATTTTGGATGGCCAAAGTGAAATCCTTTGAAAGACTTCTTTTCTGAAAATGTCAAACAGCTACTCCCTGACTATCAGGCACCTTAAAGGAGTCACAAGCTAGAAACCTAGGCATCTAGAATCACAGGTCATTTACTAAAATAATAACGAATAGGATGGAAACTATTAAAAATCTCAGAGTCATAGCCCTTGCTGCAAAGTTTTATTTTTGCTTGGAGTATCGTTTTCCTAGACAAGTATATGAAAAAAGTTGCCTGCATGTGGTGATAATGTTAGATAGCAAGCAGATACTCACTGACAACAGACAAGTGGACCCTATGAACCACTGTTCTCTCTTTTTCTGACCTCATAACTGAATGAATCACTGTAGAGTTGATAGAAAACGTGTAGCTCTTTATTATGTAGTTTTCAACATAACAACATGTCAGGTTCATTCTGGTATACCTTGGGTAAGACAGGCTACATATCTATCTTTTCTCTGGTAGTTTGTTATAAAACCTGAAAAAATGGTGAGAGGAATCAGAACTCATGCTTGAGGTGATATCTTTTATTAGACCAACTAGATATTTGCCAAAAAAAATTTGCAAAAATCTAGTTGTTCTAATAAAAGAAATCACCTCTACCACAAATTCTGATTCCTTTTGCATCTAGACCAATACAGCTACAGCCTGGATACCTGAAAAATGGTAACGTTCTTTTATCTGCTGTAGAGTTTGGAGCATTTGTCTTCTGCCTTCTGTGTTAATAATAATAATTTAAACAAGTGTTGATGAGAGAAGTGATTGGGCTTGTGTGCACAGTTCTGCTGCTTAATTCCAAACTGAAGCAAGTACAGAAGTAGACCTGTCCATGACAGGCTATACCAGAACCATGAGATGAGTTGTCATATCCTTTGGGAAGCCTGGTGGAAAGCGAGCTAGGCTGATCACTTTCAACTTTCATCAGTTAAAGGTTGGAAGCTCAGCACTTTGAGACACTAATTTATGTAACTAGCCCACATGACTCTGGTCTTATACCTTGTGGCTGATAAAAGCTGGTTAAATAAAAACATCTATTGATGCAAATAATTACCTCCTTGTGTTTTCATCCATTTCCTTTAAGCATGCCTGTTTTTTTACCTGACCTAGGGCACATGCATGTAGCTAAGACCTTGTTGATAGATTCATTAGTCACCTCTAGGATTGGTTTCTTCATGATCAGAGACTACAGTGAAATCTGTTTTCATTAGAAATGCTAGAACAAGCTGCTTCCAGGATGAAACTTGTGTGAGCTACCCCCAATATTTTGCTCAAACATCCTCTTTGCATCAGATTTGTTTGAGTGGTTTATCATCCCTCAATGTGTTTCAGATTTGTTGGATTGTTTCCCCAGATGTATTAGCTAGCATTTCTCCAACTTGACTTTCATTTTGGTTTTCTTTCCAGCTTTCTAAACGTTGTAGGTCTCTCTCTCTCCTACTTTCTCCTTCTCACTGGTTTTAGCAGCAACGCCCAGCTTACAATCAGTGTCAAGAACTTGCCACCTACTGCAGGGTCCACATCCTTAAAGATGGTAATAAATAGAAGTGAACATAATGGAGACTGTGGAAGATTAAAAAGTAAGACTTGAACAGATGGAAGGATAGGGGAAAAGTAGAATTGAAAAAGTTTGGCTCAAAATCCAGACTTAAAATTGAATCAACTGCCAGGAGTTTTGAGATTTATCCAGCAAGTACAAGTAGCTAATAGTAACTGTTCTAAATCATGTGAGCTTAATCACCGTGCCAAGTATAATTTTCTTAGTCATGTTTTCTTTGGCTATATATACTGCACAGAATAGTGGCTATTCTGCTTTAAATAGTGGTGAGCCATGTAAGACTATATTAGGTATGAAACCAGAGCATAACAATTGTGTAAACAGGAGAAGCCAGATCATTTTGAGGGGCATTATGCTGCATAGGACAAAAGTAAAAATGTCATTAAAAAAGCTGCTATATTGAAGTGAAAATTGCTGAATCCATATCACTGAAAAGGGTGTCTGGAAAATGTAATACTTGTTTAGCAAAAAATGCAATCAAAAAATTGCAATATGAATACTGAATGAAACTTTTCTTTGGCTGGATTGCCTTTCTGTTTGTATATTGCATATCAAAGCTTCATCTACATCAGAATCATTCTAGTACAGCTGCTAATCTTTCTGTTGTCTTTCCATCAACTCTTAAGGTGAACTTAAGTACCTTGAAGGGTACTTTACATATGCAAAATGATACTTAAGATTCTGCCAAACTGGCACAGTAACTGCAAAGAACTATTGAAGACAAACTGAACAGAACAAAGTAATTAAAATGTTTTATTATTCTGAATGATGAGCTTGACAGAGGAACACAGAAGTTATCACATCTAGGTTCATTTGTCTAAGCATTGACATAGGCACAAAAGATTTATTGTTCTGAAAAGAGACCCTATTTGTTGATAGACTTCATTTGTGTGCATTAAAGCACAATTCTATATAACTGCTCTACAGTTGAATGCATCTTATAATATGAAATGCCCCTATAAAGGGGTCAGTAACATTTTGGAGTAGAGGGGACAGACAAGGTTCTTTGGGTGAATCTACTATCTTTTATTAGACCAACATAAATAGGTGGAAAAAAAAGTCTTAGCAAGCTTTCAGGTTTAAAAACCCTTCGTTTAAAAACCCTTCAGCATGGCGGTTGTGGGGGGGAGGGCAGGGACTTTAACAGAGCTTAGCTCTGTGTGCAGGCTGTTTCCAACTCAGCCTGTGCCATTACAGCCATAATCACTGCTGTGTCCAGTAGTGCCACCACTTCTCCCCACTGCCCGCAAAGCTCCTTGCTACTGAAGCTCCCCGGCTGCCAAATTGCCCAGAAGCTCCCCCATCTCCATGGGCTAGGCTAAATGACTCCGCAAGACATAGTTTGCCAGTCCCTGCCTTAGATATATTGGTAGAATTCGTGCTAACTACAGTCACTTAGGGATGTGTATTTTCTATACAAAAGACAAAGGGAGAGAGAAGCAATATACATCATTCCCACTAATCCAAATGGGAGTGATCTGATGAGAAGAAAAAATACCCAAGAAGAAAAATTAATTAAAATGGCTGTTTTATGTGTATTTTATTTTCAATTCTTATCAATTCCATACCCCACAGAAGGGATCCACAGTGCATAATATAAAGCAAGGCTATGCAGCTGGTGGCCTGCAAGCCACATATAGCCCATAAAGGATTAACATGAGGCCCCAGTCACCCACCCATCCACAGCTCCCTATATCTCTCTGCCTGCGGCAGCAGCCAAAGGCCCTCCAGCTTCTACAGTGGGGGAGTCTACACACATACATGGTGGAAAATGCAGGGAAATGACTGACTGCTCATGTGCACCATGCAGCGGGGGAGGAGATAGGGAAGCCTTGGCTTCTCCTACTGTGGCCTGCATAACACATGGCCTAATCATGGTGTGACCTTTAGGGGTTGTGGCCCCCAGCAACTGAGACGTTTCTCCCAGTACTTGTATTAGAAGCTAATATTCTAGCTAATATTCTGAACTCAGCGGTGGCAGATGACAGAATAAGGAGCAATGGTCTCAAGTTGAGGCAAGGAACGTTTAGGTTAGATATTAGGGAAAACTTTCTCACTAGTAAAGTCCTGGAACAGGCTACCCAGAGAGGTTGTGGAATCTCCATTCTTGGAGGTTTTTAAGACCCAAGCAGACAAAACCTTGTCTGGGATGATCTAGTTAAGAATGGTCCTGCTTTGAGCAGGGGTTGGACTAGATGACCTCCTGAGGTCCTTTTCAACCCTAATTTTCTATGATTCTATTCATCTATAGATACCTGTATTTGGGACCTTCAAAACACCTCTCACAGCTCTATAGGTGATTTCCTGTCCTGAAGAATGAATTCTATTAAACAAAACAAACAAACATCCCACCTATTTAATGTGGTAAAAATTATAATTTTGCGCAATTAAAATAATAGAAGGCACACAAAATAATAGACGGTGGAAAATATATAGTTTTATTTCAGAACAATAAAGTAAGCAGAGTTTTCCTTTTATTTACAAATCCATTTTGGTTTTTATTTCCAGATTAATTAGTCAAACAATAAAAAGTAATGAAAATCACAAATAGGGTAATTAAATACTTGACTGAATTTATAAGTAAAACCTCCCGTATTGTAAAGTTGTATGCAGGCTCAGAATGTAAAAGACACATATTTGTATGATTTTGTTTTCTCTTGCAGCTGCAAAAATAGCTACTAAAATGTACATAGCTCTGTAAGTTTGTCTAGCTTTCTTGATATTTCCTCTCTGTTGTTCACACAATTTATTTTCAGAAAAAATATCCTGAAATTCCTCAAATTACTTTGTGGAGATGAGACAAAAAATGTCCATAGTAAGACTGTAGATTTGTAAGTAAGTTCAGAAGGTCAGGGACCAAACTATTGTTTTTCCAGCATACAACTAGTCAAATTGTTTCATAGAGCATTCCTTTTAATGAAAATAAAGGAAGTAGAAAGACAGAGCCTTTAACAGCATCGGCACCATGCAGTGGCCTGAAGTATTCACAGTTAGACAAACTTTCTTTGTGGTGTTTCAAGCAACTGCTTGTGCCCGATGTAATAGGAATAATCCACTTTACTTAGAGTTTCTTAAAATTCTCTTAGTTCAGTGTAGCTGTCTCTGAAGATACAGAATGACCTTACAGAAGGAACCACATCAGGTAATCAGAGGAAATAAGCCACTCTCAACATTATCTTTGTTCATAATTAAACATTTCTATAAAATGACTATGTAAGGCCTGCATGGTTATGCAGTGAAATTGGTCTTTCTGTCTACAGGAGCATCACCAATCCTGAGATCTTTACTAGTGAGCTCCCTTGATGGCTAGTCCCTAAATGATAGCTGTGTGTGGTGTGAGTGCAGGAACTTCCCCTCAGGCACCAAACAATGCATCTTGTCAAAGGAAAAGAATAGATCATTAGGGTTATTGGACAGAAGGAACATCCTTCATCGAGGCTAGTCCCCTGTTCTCATAGACAATCATGTTATGTAGTGCCATTAATACATTTATCAAGCTTCAAGTCTAAAAGTGTGTTTCTATCATACTGTTTGGGTTGGGTGGCTGTTTCAGAACCTTACTCCTTACTGTTTAAACACATTTATTTTTATGCCACGTGTGTGTCAGCATAAGGAGCTCTCTTCCTGCCAGCAAACTGCCCCATGGACACCTCTACAAAATTCAACTGTTGTCTTTCACTAAGTCATCCTCGACTTCTTCCCCCAGCTCCTGTTTCCCTTAATGTTTTCACCTAGCTAATTTCACAAATACAGCTTCTTCCCTTTCCAGCTGCCTCTGCCCTTTCTTCTGACAGCTGTGAATTATCTCATCATGTGCCCCGGTTATCCTTACAACTCTATGCTTCAACTTTCCCCAGTACCCACCTACGACCTTCAGCACCTGTCACACTGCCGGAGCAGCCAACTATTTTGCAGCTCCATAGCTTTACCCTGGCTCAAGTTTATGGTCCTCTCTAAATTATTTGTTGGTATGCAAGTTATTTCATGCGCTGATTGTTTTCTTTGCACGTTATGTGCATAAATGCCATGTGGAATCGTGCAAAAGTTGATAAATGCCCCTTAACCAGAATCCTATTAGGGTCCCTTCCTGACCTACTTTGGCCCATTTAGTCTGACTATAATGAGATTTGAAGAATTCGGCTTCCTGCATCACTGAGCAATATGGCCTGAGTCCAGCAAAACATTTAAGTATGTGCCTAACTTCTAAGCACCTCAGTCAGCTCATGCTCAAGTGCTGACCTTGGGCCTAGCATAAGCACTCATGTGGTGCCACTGTTGCAGTATTCTGACACTTCGCACTAACTAAACTAAATCCAAAGAAAGCAAAGCTTCCATCTGCATATCTGTTTCTCTTATGATTTATTCATAGTGCTATTATTTTCACTACTTATTTATTCATGCACAATAAATAAACAACACCTACTTGATTATGGATATGATTTTTTGTGTGTTGCCTTGTGGGTTACATTTGAGTTACGTTTGTGAGCTTGCTATCAGATGCATTTTCACATAAACCATGGCTTTGCACACAGTGCACTCTCCAAGCCTGGGGCACAGCAGGGCAGCAATTCATCTCTTCACAGCTTCATATATGAGCTGCCACTGATGCAATCTAATTATTTTGCAATTTGTCACACTATTTTGTGTGCCATCTTTCACTGCATTCTCCCTGCCTGGATCCCTCTGCCAGCTGCTCTAGATCTAAAAAAAAAAAAATCTTTTGAGGATAATGGGGAGAAGCAGAAGAAAATGAAGAGGCCTCTTCCTTTCCCATGGGCTCTGGCACTGCAGGTTTTGGATACCAACAAGTACTGAAACAGCAGGGCATTGCGTCAGTCAGTACTGATGTTGCTGTCAGTGTGTTCAATCCTTTGTCACTGTTCTGCAAAATAGCACATCCTGAAACACAGGCTGGTTTGAATGCTGTGTTGCCACCTGATAAAACCAAAGGCTTTTAGAGAAGGTTCTTGCTTCCCATCTTTTCTTCCTCTTTTGTTAAAATATATTCAAATGGAATATTATAATAGACTTATTGCAGAGATGGAATCAGAAGCATTACTACTCCTGAGTTTTTTAAATCCCAGTTTCTGTGAAGTGGGCTATAAACATCTGATAGTGACTCAAGTAGGTCCATGGGGGGAAGTGCAGTAGAACAGCCTCCTCAGCATTTACAGTGACTAATCCACTCCTAGTTATAACCCATGAGTCATTTTCCTCCCAAATTGTGTAGATACTTTATGCAGTGGGATTCAGTCCCTAGTAGGAGCTCAGTCAGTCTGTCAAAGAAGATTAATACAGAGCTGACTTCTTCTTCACACACATCTGAAAAAACCCTTCCCCCTCCCAAAAAGCTGGATGCTGCTGGCTACCTAACAAAAACAGAATCAATCAAATGCATGCCAAATTACACAGATGTATGCAACCTGCTGACAGTCCATCTGCAAGCTGTATTACATGCCAGTTACTTCACTTACCAAAGGTGCTAGAGGTGGAATTCATTACAAATGGCGGGGACAACAAAAGGAGTGCACATTTGGTTCATGATGAATATAAATTGTCATAAAATCGTATTTTTAACCTGCTAATTTTTATACCTTTGGGGAAAGGATGGGACGTAAATACAAGACACTTTCAAACTCATGAAAAAATCATCAGTCCATTAACTTTCCTGTGTTCCTTCATCCAGTGGCAGCAGTGCTGAATGCATATAAGAAAGAATTTGTTTCAGTTGCAGTCAGTCAAGTTAAAATGATTTCCTAAGTTCTTAACATTAAGAACACATTTCTTAGGTAACTTATACATCTAGGGATACACCAATAAAGGATTGCGGTAGCAGGGTCAGGCATGGTTTCTTTCTTGTACATTATGCTGTTGAATATTTTGTTTCTGATCCTGATTTTTCCCAAATGAAGTAAGTATACAAGCTTACTCTCACCACCTGGACATGGGAGACAAGGTAGATGTTATGTACCTAGACTTCTAAAAGGCTTTGGGGACTGAACCTGATGATCTGCGAGGTCCCTTCCATAAAAATCTATGAATCTATGGCAAAATAATTCATAATGCTACAAAAATTGTGTCAGCAGCTTAACTCAGTTGTGCTTTCTCCTGGTTGCTTCAAGTCAGACATGTCCTTGATTAAATGCTTCCCTGAACCAAAGCCTGACTGATGAAATGGTGTAAGTCCCTGATTTTGCAAACTGCTCCATGTGTATCTGAAGTCACTATATGCTTACATATGCACAAGGATCTGTCTGCAGAGAGCAATTTGCACAAAGCAGTCAAACCAACTGCATGTAAAAGTGCTGAAATAAAATGAAACCTGTCTTCTTTTCCCTAATTGCTTTCAGTTTTAGGATATTGATAGACAACAAATTTATACTTGTTAAAAGAGGTCCACATGTTTGCTGCTTTGTGGTAATTGCTTTGTGGGTCCTCTCCTATTTCACAGTAAGTGGAAAGGAAACTACAATAACCTCACTCTGCTTCATTTGAGGGGTAGGCTGCCCTGGTTTACAAATCCTTACCGCAGGATAGGAACAGACACACACATCAGTTGCCATAGAGCAGCTGATAATCAATAAACTCTCCCCACCTGTAACTTCTTGTAATTTGTTTTTTGCCCATACTGATAGAAATTGTAGATATTATTTAAAATTCTCAACAGTCCCTTGATATAAGTCTATACAGATAGAAATTGTAGATATTGTTTGATATAACATAATTAAAAAAGGAAAAAGTGAACACAGAAGTATGACTCTTAAGTTTCTGGCATCTATTTAAATTCTTGCACTCCTATTAGTGGTATTTTAAATGTTCCTCAGTACTTTAGCAAAAGGTAAAAATCATTTTAGATTAGTACCACCGGTTTGTTAAAAATCAGGAACTGTTTTGTGTTGTGTGTCTCTTGTACTGTTTTATGCATACAAACACCTTATGAATATGGATTCAAGATCAAAATGTGTCCCTAAATCTTCATAAATGAATCCAGATTCAGACTGGCCACATCTACATGAGACACTGACTGCACAGTTGTTACTGTGCAGTCATTTAATATTCGTATTGTAAATGACTACTATACAAGTACTAAATAACTGTGCAGTCGCTGGAGTTAGGAATGATGAGATGCTCTATATGCAATCCCTTGATAATTGCTACCAAATTACTAGAGAGACCTGTAGAAACTCAACCCAGTCAAAACAATTTCCATTGATGTCTGTTTCCATTTTAGCAAGAAAAAAAGAGTATTATGTGTAAAACTTTAGCATGAATTAAACAAACTTTATGTAAACACATCAAAGTTAACTGCTAGAAATCATTTTGACATCAGGACGTACAAAGAGTTCTGTACTCACTGAGCCTTTCCTGAGAGTCTGCGTAGTATTGCATTTTATAGCCTGTTTTCATAGTACCGCCTCTGAAACAGTTCCAAGCTAAAAGAATACTTGAAAATGCTGTCTCCTCTAGCAGCATGAAAACACTCCAAGAATTCAGTGCATTCAAGAATAATTTGTGGTGGTTATGCAAACCTAAAGTTACAATCAAAGACAGTTTATCAAAATTGAACAAAATAAATTAGATTCTCTTTAATCTTTAAATTCTCTACTGAGAATTCTCAGGGGCTAATTTTCTGATAGTTGTACCGTAAGCAGATGTCATGAAATTTTGTTAGTCACCCCACCATATCTTCTCTCAGCTCCTATGTTGCTCCTTTTGTTTACCATCTGCCCTGTTATGTCCCATAATTTACAGCAAAAGAAAATTCACTCTTAATAGTAGTGATAATACTACCATATGTGACCAGTAAGGAAGTACAATATGATAGTTGCCTTCTACCCCTTCTCACTGTGTGTGCCATCATTGTTCTGAATGGGTGGGTGTGCAGAGAGATGGTATATCAAAAAATAGTGGTTACATTATTGTAACAAATGCTTTCCTTGATATTAAAATCTTTCCTTCCCTTTCTGCACTTGATAGAGAAACAGAGAAGGAGGGGGAAAAGCAATTTAAGCCATTTTTGTGCCTCCCATATTCCTGACACTTCTCGATGCTTGCCCACCCAGGGGTGAAATAGGCCAGTTGACGAGAGATGGAGTATGGCTAATTCTGGTCTTGTTCTGTCCTGCTCAGTGCAGCCCTCTCCTGCCCTCCACCCCCCACTTCAGTTCCAGCGTGCATTTCTGCAGTCTTCTGTCCTTTTATTATCTCTGTGCCACTGGCATCTAAAATGGGTTTTAAAAAAGCACTACAAACTGACAGAGGTAACAGAAAGTCAGATCTAGTGTGTTCTTATCTCAGACTACTTTTAACTACAGCCCCAGGAGTTAAAAGCAGCTAAGTTTAGGCTAAATTTAGAGCAGGGGTGTCAGAGATACAGCCTGAGATCCAGATCCAACCTGAAGAGCCAGATTTTCTGGCCCACAGTGCTGCCTGTGGGTTGTGGACCAGTGCCACATGCAGCACATGCTGGCATGTTGAGTCCATGTGGTGTGTGCTGCTCATGGGAGTGGGGCTGCAGCTGGCTGCATAGAATGCAAGTGGGGCTGCAGCATTGCATGCAGCACCCACACCAAACTGGCCCTGCACACTGGATCCAGAGCCAGTCTGAATCAGACCTCAAACCAACCACCCATGCCAGATTCAGTGTGTTCTGGGCCAGCTCTGTGCACCACATGCTGCATGGGGCTAGAGCTGGTACATGTTGCATGTAGTGTGCACCACCAGTTCGGGGCCTGTGGTACTTGTGGCTCTGCAGTCCAGGGCCAGTCTAGAACAGGCCCATAGATTAACCCCCGTGTGTTGGATCTAGCCCAGCAGGCAAGTCCAGCTCAGGCACCACAAGCAGCACATGCCCCAGATTGACCCCACATGCCCTGTGTAGTGTGTGCCCAGGACCAGCTTCACACACCACATACCGGGCCAGTGCCAATGCCAATGCCAGTGCTAGCGCATGTTACCTGCAGTGTGCAGGAATGGAGCAAGCAACACGAGCTGCTCCAGGGTACGTGCTGTATGTGTGCCCTGGAGAGCACCCTGTATTGCTGAATCTGGCATGTGGGGCCAGTCTGCAGGGCCACAGGCTAGATGAGTTTGACAGGCTTGATTTAGGGCATATTGCCTTCTCCTTGGTTGTCATTTTCTTGTTTGTTGTTTGTTTGTTTGTTATTTGTTTATTTGGCTATTTTCAAACCTCATGGAGAACTAGGGACCTCCGATCCAAGAGACTTTAACTGTTCCAGCTTCCTGGATTAATGTATTTATAACTGGCTTCAAGGCATATTATTATCCCTTAAGGAACAGACCTTTTGGGAAGTTAATTTTTCATCTGCTGAAGTAATACAGACTTCGGGCATTTATTTCCACCGGGGCCAAAACAGGCGCTAGTCTGTTGTTAGTACTGCAGTAAGCAACAGGGAGAAACGCCACAGTATCCCATGTTAAGAAATGCTACAGTAAGTCATTTCATGAAGAAAGCTGTAACTCTCCTGATGATTGTTGAAAAAGAGCTATTGCTTGAATGCTTGTAGCTGTTATAAAATAAAACGTATCTAGTCTTTATTTTATGTAGTCTTTTGTGCAAAACCTGTAAACAACTTTTTAAAATAATTTTCCACATTCCTTTATATGAGATGCTTTTTTAGTTTGGAGATCAAAAATCAATTGCCAGATTCATCCCAGAGCAAATGTTTACGACCAAGATAACAAACATTTTAAAATAGATTAGGTTATAATGGAAGTGTTGACTCAGCCTTAACTTCAGAGGCACAAAGGTTGCCAGTTTAATTAAAGCATGTGTTAAAATGGGACTATCATTGATATGACACTGATTTGTTAGTCCCCTCCCCCCCACCTCCTGCAAAAAAAATCTTGATGACATTTTGTACTACGTACCTTTGTCTTGTGACAAATTAATAGATCATTTTGTTTTCTACAGGAAAACTGAAGACTTTTGTAGCAAAACCTCCAGTGTCAAAATGAATACAGGTATGCATTTCTGTGAAATGTTTATTTTCTCTTACATTTTTTTATTTAATAAACAAACTAGAGCCCAAATTATTAAAATATTTTTGATTTATTCAATGACCGCATAAGCTGAACTAAAACTAAATAGGATGTTGTTTACTATGTCTGCATATATCTGTGTGTGTTATATATACAGTTGATATGCATGTTTTACATGAACGTATATATAAGATATATGCAGACGCTCATGTTTAGTGTCATATGTATGTGTTATAGATATGTGTATGTGCTTATGTTTAATGTGTATATATTTTTATGTAAGTAAACATGTTTTATTGTACAATACCAATATATTTCTGAGGCATAATGGCACACACAACAGCCGTAGGAAAGTGTGTTAAAGCATCCCATCATCATAGGAAAACAGTGCTATAAGGCATGCCTTCTATAACTATATTCTTACATTTCTGTATTCTGAGATATGTAACAAGAGGTAAGGAATTTAACATTGATAATTTATATGCATTTATATTATCTTTCAGACTACTGAAAACTCAAAGCTAGTTTTAATCCAGCCCTTCCCCCCTGCAAAACCCAACTCTAGAGGATTTGTTTAGTGGCATGTTACTCAAAGGACCTTTTTGATTCTGTATCACTGAAAGCAGTAGTTGTTGTGCCATTATCTTTCGTGGGAGCTGGATCAGTCCCATTTTAAATAGATGAAATCTTGGTCTTGTTAAAATCAATGACAAAACTTACAAGATTCCATTAAGTGTGTGTATACAGTGTTCATACCACCCTGATTCATGGGGACCTGGAATCTGACAGGGACAAATTCTGTAAATACGATGGCAAGCAGCATGAGCACATGGAGCAGATTAGCTCAAGTATCTCTTTGGTCATCAGAAGTATCTCTTTGGATATTTACTCAGCTGTTCTCCCATATTGTTTTATACATGGTGATCCGTGAGCACACAAGATTTTAATAAGTAAGAAATATTTTTTTAACATCCACAATTTTCCTCTACTCTGCATTTATGGTCAGATTTGTCATTACAGTAAAATATATATCCACATGTGTGGATGTAACCATTTTTATAACCTAAGGAGCACTTCATTAACTTCATTAACTTTGATACCAGAGATATTTCAGCTACTTCTTGCTCCTCACACATTTTACTATAGTTTTCACATTTAAACCTTATGGTTTCTCATCTGGAAAGTGTTTTGTTCAAAAACTGCACTTTAACAAAAGCTACAATGACATCACATGTGAATTAAACCTCCTCATGGCATTATATCAAAAAGAAAGGAGGTTATGTTTCCTAGTTGCAGTGAGGCCTTTGATATAAACATCACGTTCTCTAAAAGAATGTGACTTTTTTTAGAAGTTAGTCAATGCATCTGAATTCCTTTTGCTGTGGATTTTGGTTGTACCACCTCCATCTCAGACTCTGAAAAGGCACTATTTAAATATTAAATCCCTCCTCCCTCCCCCTCAATTCATTTCCCAGACTAATAAGCCCAGTTCCCTCAGCCTCTAATCAGAAGTCATGTGTACCACCCCATGGCCATTTTCACTGCCCACTGTTGGACTCTCTCCAATTTGTCCAGATCCTTTCGGTAGTGGGGAGCCCAAAACTGGAGACAGTACTCCAGATGTGGCCTCACCAGTGCCAAATAGAGAAGCATAATCACTTCCCTCAATCTTCTGGCAATACTCCTGCTAATGCAATCCACTATGCTGTTAGCTTTCTTTGCAACAAAGGCACACTGTTGACTCATATCCAGCTTACTGTCCACTGTGACCCCCAGGTCCTTTTCTGCAGAGCTGCTACTTAGCTAATCAGTTTCCAGTCTGCATGGAATTTTTCTGTTCTAACTGCAGGACTTTGCAGTTGTTCTTATTGAACCTCATGAGATTTCTTTTGTTCCAATCCCTCAATTAGTCTAGGTCTCTCTGAATCCTAGCCCTACCATCTACTGTATCTACCACTCCTCCCAGCTTGGTGTCATCTGGAAACTTGCTAAGGATACACTCCATCCCATCTTGTAGGTCACTGATAAAAATATTAAACAAAACTGGCCCCAGGGCCACCCCCTGCAGCACTCCACTTGTTACTGGCTGCTAACTAAACATCAAGCCATTGATTTACTACCTCTGAACCTGACAATCCAGCTAGTTTTCTATCCACCTTACAGCCCATTCATCCAACCCATACTTTCTTACCTTGCTTGCAAGAATGTTGTGGGAAGCCATATCAAAAGCCTTGTTAAAGTCAAGGTATATCATATTAACTGCTCTTTCCTCATCCATACAGCCAATAATCTCATCGTAGAAGGCAGTGAAGTTTGTCAGTAAGACTTGCCCTTCGTGAATCCATGCTGACTGTTCCAAACTACCTTCTTCTCCTCCAAGTGGTTTGATATAGATTTCTTGAGGGACCTGCTCCATGATTTTTCCATGGACTGAGGTGAAGCTAACCAGTCTGTAGATCCCTGGATCCTCCTTCTTCCTTTTCTTAAAGATGGACACTATATTTGCCTTTTTCCAATCATAGAAAATTAGGGCTGGAAGGGACTTTAGGAAGTCATCTAGTCCAACCCCCTGCTCAAAACATAACCAGCCCCAACTAGATAATTCCAGCCACAGCTTTGTGAAACCAAGCCTTAAAAACGTCCAGGGATGGAGATTCCATCACCTCTCTGGGTAACCTGTTCCAATGCTTCATCACCCTCCTAGTGTGAAAGTTTTTCCTAATATCCAACTTAAACCTCCCTTGCTGCAACTTGAGACCATTGCTCCTTGTTCTGTCAGCTGTCACCACTAAGAACAGTCTAGCTCCATCCTCTTTGGAACCACCCTTCAGGTAGTTAAAGGCTGCTATCAAATCCCCTCTCACTCTTCTTCAGGCTACAAAAACCCAGTTCCCTCAACCTCTTTTCATAAATCCTGTGCCCCAGCCCCCAAACCATTTTCCCTGATCTCTGCTGGACTCTCTCCAATTTTGGGGTGGGGGGCCAAAAACTGGACACAATACTCCAGATGTGGCCTCACCAGTGCAGAATAGAACAGAATAATTACTTCACTTGATCTGCTGGCAACACTTGTAATAATGCAATCCAGTATGCCGTTAGCCTTCTTGTCAACAGGGGTACACTGCTGCCACTTATTCAGCTTACTGTCCACTGTAACCCCCAGGTCCTTTTCTGCAGAGTTGCTGCTTATCCAGTCAGTCCCCAGGCTGTAGCAGTACATGGGATTCTTCCATCCAAAGTGTAGGACTTTGCACTTGTCCTTACTGAACCTCATGAGATTTCTTTTGGTCCAGTCCTCCAATTTGTCGAGGTCACTCTGAATCCTAGCCCTACCCTCCAGTGTATCTACTATACTCCCCAGTTTGGTGTCATCTACAAACTTCCTGAGGATGCAGTCCATCCTGTCTTCCAGATCATTAATGAAGATATTGGAAAAAAAAACAGCTCTTGGGGTACGCCATTTGATGCTGACTGCCAGCTAGACATTGAGCCATTGGTTACTATCTGTTAAGCCTGACACTCCAGCCAGTTTTCTGTCCATCTTACAGTCCATTCATCCAAACAACCCATACTTCCTCATCTTACTTGCAAGAATGCTGTGGGAGATGGTATCAAAAGCCTTGCTAAAGTCAAAGTATAACATGTCCACTGTTTTCC
This sequence comes from Crocodylus siamensis, assembly GCF_052110815.1. Lineage (NCBI taxonomy): Eukaryota > Metazoa > Chordata > Crocodylia > Crocodylidae > Crocodylus > Crocodylus siamensis. The sequence continues at coordinate 66,853,177 of NC_143396.1, forward strand.
CTGCATCCACACAGCCAGTTATCTCATCACAGAAGGGAATCAGGTTGGTCAGGCGTTACCTTTTGTGAATCCATGCTGACTGTTTCTAATCATCAAGTGCTTATAAAATCATACAGGGCCTCTCCCAGTTGCCACAAAGTTTTCAAAGATAATGGCCAGTGGCTCTGCAGTCACATTGGCCAACTCCTCAGCACCCTCAAGTGCATTGTGTCTGGTCCCATGGACTTGTACACATCCAGCTTTTCTAAATAGTCCCTAACCCAATGATTTTCAACCTGTGGTCTTCAGACCCCTGGACATCAGTAGACTATGCCTAAGGGTGTCCATGAAAGGACTTTGATCAATTAAAAATATAAGAATATGCAAACTTACAACTCAAAGAGGTCAGCATCACCATTCAGAATTTCCAAAGGGGTCTGCACCTCCATTCAAAATTTTTTAGGAGTCCACAAATGAAAAAAAGTTGAAAACTACTGTCCTAACCTGTTCCTTATTCACTGTTGGCTGCTCATACCTTCCCCAAACTGTGATGCTAGGTGCAGTAGTCTGAGAGTTGATCTTACCTGTGAAGACTGAGGTGAAAAAGGCATTGAGTACTTCAGCCTTTTCTGCATCCTCTGTCAATAGATTCCTCCCACTTCATTAAGGGACCCACACTTTCTGTCATCTCTCTCTTGTTGCTGACATATTCATAGAAACCCTTCTTGTTACCCTTCACATCCCCTATTAACTGTAACTCCAGTTGCACTTTGGCCTTCCTGATTTCATCCCATGCGTGCCTAAACAGTAGTCTTATACTCCTCCCTAGTTGTTTGTCCAAGTTTACACATCTTATAAGCTTCCTTTTTGTGTTTTAGCTCACTGAAGAGTTCTCTGCTAAGCCAAGCTGGTCTTCTGCCATACTTGCTAGTCTGCCTGCACATTGGCATGGTTCATTCCTACAAAGATTTCTCAGTAAGATTTCTTTAGAATAAAACCAGCTCTCCTGGCCCCTTTCCCCCTCAGATTGGCCTCTCAAGGGATCCTGCCCATCAATTCCCTGAGTGAGTCAAAATCTGCTTTTCTGAAATCCACACTTACTCTGCTGCTCTCCTTCCTTCCTTTCCTCAGGATCCTGAACTCAATCATTTTGTGGTTTCAGCTGCCCAAGTTGTCATCCACTACAATATTTCCAAACAATTCTTCCCTGTTTGTGAGCAGCAGGTCAAGAAGAGCACAGAGCACTTCCCAGCCACCTGCCCAAACCTAAAATATGAGTTAGTAATAATCTTGGATCTGTGGATTTACTCTTGGTTCACAGAAGGATTCAGTTCATGAATACAGGGGTAGGCTCTTCGGGCTCTTACACACATGCATGGAGCCTGCTCTGACATACTGGAAATCCAGCACATCAGAGCAGACTCAATTAATCAAGTCTGCCGAAGCATGAAAATTGACACGCTCTGCCAGCCTTCCACATCACATGTATCAGCATTGCTGTGCATCTCCACTCTGAAAAAATGGTGGCAGGATGCTTTGAAAAAAACCCACATTTGAAGAGCTTTAGTTCAAAGTGCCCTACTGCCATTTTTTCAGGGGGGACACACAGCAATGCTGATACATGTGACACATGGGCACTTTTAATTAGCACAGTTCGCTAATTAAAGCACCTGGTGCTGGGTCCCACAATGCCCTTAGGTACCTACTGAATTAGCACCAGCATCAAAGCTAAGAAACACTCTAATTCTGTCCCAGCAGCTCTGGTGATGCTGCAGAGCCCTTAGATTGGCACAAATGCATTTAAAAAAAAAAGAAAGAAAAGAAAATGAAAAATTAGACCTACCACTTAAAGTGGGCTCCTCCAGTGTAGTGTCTTATGTGGCTGCAGAGTTGGCAGTCAATCCCAGCCATCCCTGCAGAAGATATTTCTGTCTACAGACAGTATATTTTAGGGCGGTTCAGTTTTCACTACCATATATGGGAGGAAATTTTTAGCAATTGATATTCATTCTTTACCAGATGTTAAAAAGCAAACTCCCAAAGTCCAACAGTTAAAGGCAAGAAAACATCATCTAAAAACCTAAGAAATAAACAAGAATTTATAAGGGGAGATTTAAGAGGCACAAAATTGAGCTAGGGATTTTCTTTCCTTTTTTTACTTCTCGTTGTTTCTCAAAGCCCCTTACAATGTAAAAAGTTTTCTAATGAAAATATGAGCTTAAACTCATATTACGCAAGAAATCTCTGAAAAATGTAATGCTTAAAATACATAAAGGCTTTTCATCTATGAATCTATTAAGCACTTTAAAAGGTGGATAAGCATCATTTTCTTCATGTGGCAGTTTCATAAAACTAAGGTACAGAGAGGTTGAGCGATCCAGACACCTAGGAATACAGCTCTGGATCTCCTGACTTGTGGCCTTCTGTTTGAGACCACACTGCCTTCCTAACTGAAATGTTCTGAATAAATATGTCTACCACATGTTTCATGAGCATCTGCAAATGCTGATATTGTTTTCCTGCATAAATAGCTAATGAATGGATAAAAGTTAATATACTAAAATATATTCTTAATGCCTGCCTATAAATATTTTAGGTAGGAGTTTTACAGGAATAATCTTCTTGATAAATGCATCTAATTTTAAAATGATTAAACAAGTCAGCTGCTTGCAGCAAATGAGACTCATAAAGAGCAGCCAGGGAAGAGAAACACACAATTTGGGAAGGCTGCAAAATATTTTATGTGCATTAGCTTTATTAACATAAGTCAACACATGATCTAACCTCCTGCAATTTATCTAGTTTGTCTGTAGACAAGAAAAGAAATACTTGGTCCCCCAGAGTCTCTGACTCTGAACTTCATGACTTCTTAGTCATGAAGTTACTTTTGGGCCAGTACAGGAGATTATATGATCTTAATGTTGTAAGCCCTCTCCTATAGAAGTTCCTGTTTATTAATAAGTATGCCTGTATTTAAGTATCACCTAAGAACCAAACAGTAACAGTGCCTACTGCACTCAACTCTGTAAACACAGTGATAGACCGGTTCTAGACAGGTTCTCCCCTATCTCCTTTTCACCATCTTGAAAACTTGACATCTGAATAAACAAGACAAGCCAAAAGAGAAGGCTTATGGCTGGTCAAGCACTCATGGTGCTCCAGTCAGGTCCTGCCGGACTGAAAAAGGGCCAATGTGGTCCCTATTTTCAAACAGGGGAGAAGGGAGGAACCGGGAAACTATAGGCCAGTTAATCTCACCTCTGTCCTTTGGAAAACTCTAGAAAAAATTATTAAGGATCACATTTGTGGGAGCCCAGCAGGGGAAATAATGCTGAAAGGAAATCAGCATGGATTCATTGTAGGTAGATCCTGCCTGACTAACCTTGTTTCTTTTTATGACCAGGTCACAAAATGTTTAGATGCAGGAGTCAAGGTAGATGTCATCTACCTAGACTTTAAGAAGACCTTCAATGTGGTATCTCATTCTTTTCTCATACATAAACTGACAGGCTGTGATATAAATGATTATACGGTCAGGTGGGTGGCAAATTAGCTTAAGGGTTGCACCCAGACAATGGTGGTGGATTGGTCAATATTGACCTGGAAAAATGTAGGCAGTAAAGTCCCACAAGGCTCGGTCCTTGGACTAGTGCTATTCAATGTCTTTATGAGTGACTTGGATGAGGGCATGGAGAACACCCTGCAAATTATACCAAATTATGGGGCAAAGTTAACACCCCAGAGAGTAGGGAATGGATCCAGGTATATCTGGACAGGTTGGAAAAATGGTCAGAATGAAATAGGATGCAGTTCAACAAAGACAAGTGCAAATTGCTGCACCTGGGCAAAAAGAACCACCAGTACACTACCAGGCTGGGAGATGACCTTCTCAGCAGCACAGCAGTGGAAAGGGATCTTGGAGTCATAGTTGACTCCAAGATGAACATGTGTTGTCAATGTGACAAATTGATCAACAAAGCTAACCACACTTTATCATGCATTAGCACATGCAGGTCCAGGGAGGTGGTGCTTCCCCTCTGTGCAGCACTTGTCAGGCCACAGTTAGAGTACCACATCCAGTTTTGGGCACCACACTTCATGAGGGATGTGGAGAATCCTGAGAGGGTTCAGAGGAGGGCCACTTATATGGTCAGAGGCCTGCAGGCAAGGCCCTACCAGGAGAGACTGAGGGACCTAGATCTCACCAGCTTTCACAAGAGAAGCCTGACAGGTGATCTTTTGTCTGCCTGTAAACTCATCTGGGGAGGTCAGCAGGGAATAGGAGATGCTCTATTTACTAGGGCACCCCCTGGAGTAACTGAACAATGACCACAAGTTGATGGAGAGCAGATTTAGGTTGGACATTTAGAAAGAACTTCACAGTAAGTGTTGCCAGAATCTGAAATGGGCTTCCAAAGGAGATGGTGCTCTCCCCTACCCTGGGGTTCTTCAAGAGAAAACTGGACAAGCACCTGGCTGGGGTCATCTAACCGCAGCACTCTTTCCTGCCCAGGGCAAGAGGTTGGACTCGATGACCCACTGAGGTCCCTTCCAACCCTAACATTTAGGAATCTATGAGAAAGTGATACAACATACAAATAGAGTGAATAGAAGGCACCTATACACGTGCATCGAAGCTGCTCCGATGCGTTGTACAGTGTGTCGGAGCAAACAGCATTAATTGAGTCTGCTGGAGTGTGGTAATTACTACACTCCAGCAGACTCCAGCATCATGTGTATCAGCATTCCGATGCTAAAAATGGTGGTGGGGGTGCTTTAACTAAAGCTCATTTGACAAGCTTTAGTTAAAGCGCTCCCGCTGCCATTTTTCAGCACAGGGACCTTGATGCATGTGATACTCTGGGTGCTTTACTTAGAGTGGCTCTTGGAGCAACTTCCAAGAGCCACTGTAATTAAAGCACCTCCCTCTCCTCCCCCCACCCCATCCCCATCTCCCAGAGCATGTGTGTAAATGCCCAGAGTGCCTGACAAGCCATATTGCTAATGTCACTGTTTTGTCTAGCAGGAGTAATGGTTGTTGCTTTTCTCTGTAATTCTTTGGGTGGAGTTAGTTAGGAGAGAGTTAGCTAAATGGAAAGAAAAAAGGCGAGAAATAAAAGAAGGGAAGCATTCATGGCAGGGTCCAGTGACTGAAAAGTAGACCTTGAAGGAAGAGGTCCAAACCTATTTTTGTGGGGAGTACACACAAAGCAGGTATGCAATGCCTCACTGGAGTACTCCTCAGTATAGTCCCTTGAGGGGGTATTTGTGCACACTAGGCCTTTTTACTAGTGGCAGTCTACACCTCAGCTTCCTCATTTCCTGCTCTGAAACGCAAGGAAAGCAGATGTCAAGAAAGACAATAAAGCCTGTATTGTGTTTGATTAGATTGTATGACAGCACAAAAGCATTGTATCTTGGACTGTTGGTTTTTACTAATCTAATACAGTATGCTGTCAGTTTTGTGATATATTCCTATGAGAGAAGCATAAATATTTATACACTATGGTAATGAAGATGCAATGAAATAAAGAATACTTACTGTATTACTCCTTTAATTCTCTTACCAGCAATTCTGAGGTCTGTCATTTTATTTTATTTGTGGGAGGGAGGACAATAATAACATAACTGGAAAGAGTAACATTAAATAACTGCTACAGTGTCATATTTGTCAACATTCTCCAGTAAACATGTGGGCATGATGACCATTTCTGCTTGCTTCACATGAATAATACTAATAATTAATTCCAAGAAATGCATTGGCTAGGATTACTATGCTTACTGGATAGCTGAAATCACTCAGGCCTTTGCCTCATGCCATGGGAGAAGAGGCGACTTCAGAAAGGTTTCTATCTGAGGACAGCAGCACAGATGTTTGTCAGTCAACAGCTGTTTAACACACATGCCACAAGATCCAGTGACCAGTATAGTCTGATATTTTCATTGGAATATCAGAGCCAGGTTACACATCTTGGGAGTATTTTTATTACTCTCTCATAAATAAACAGCATGCCACTTCCAAGCCCAATATGATAAATATACCTATTGTAGTGCTCTTCTAAAAATCCTAGCCTGTGATTTTCAAAAAGGCACACAGGTGCACACCTCCTCTCAACTTTGGAACAAAGAGCAGAAAAAAAATTGATTCTATAAACACACACTTATACAGACTATTTTCTGCACTGTTTTTATGAATCTGTGACTGGTGTGGTAGGGTATGGTGGTTGCCCCAGAATGAAAAGCCAAATTCCATAATATATTAATTGCTGCCAGTAATGGTACAATGCTGCTGGGCCCAGAATCTTCAGCCCTTGGGTCAGAGAAAAGGATAGAAGTTGGAAGGAAATAAATGTATAAGAAAAGAGGTTTTGTCTCCTTAAACCTCCCATCTGTGGAGGAAAGTGTTCTAAATGCATTCTAATATCTTAACAATTTCAGATCTGGCCCAAACTTTGATCTTGTGATAAACACACGTGGGAGTAAGCACTTGCACTTAATCTCTGGTCATTCTCCCAACATACTGCTAAACTCCAAATGTCTATAGCTTTAACGGAACAGAAGTTCGAGACACACAAATTGGTTTAAAAGTGGTGGAACTTGGTCAAAGATTTGCCCTTCCCATCAAAGGGTGAATGTGTGTTCTGTTCGTTACAGATCTAAACTACACCACTTACAAAAAAACACATAATTTGATCAATTCCGCCTCCAGCTTTTTGAATGTCTGTACCTAGCCTAGCAGAATAAAAACTTGCAGGTTTTGTTATTCATATTACAGACCAATGTTACTGTACAAACACACTGTGCCATGCAACAAAGTACAAGCCAGATTTATGAATAGTGGCTTTCTTAGCCACACAATAAAATGATTTGACAGTGCGCATTGTTAATGAATGTTGTGCAATATTTAATCCTTTATTTTGATCAGCTATTTGTTGTTAGTTATCAGGTACACATAAGCAGTTTTTCTGGCACTGGAATGCACACATTTGTGCAATGTACCAAAGAGTAACTAGTCACTTCATTGTTACAATTACTATATTCATTATACAGAGCTCCTGAAGAGTGTGTTCTGCTAATTCTATAAAAATGAACAATGATTCCTAATTGCATGTGTGTTTTCATGTTTGCCATAGCACACTTGTACCATGTGATATCTTGCATGTGCTTGCTCCTTTTGTCTTGGGCTGTGTCTATATCATTTTGTGCTTCCAGATAGCGGTGGGTGTGCTCGCAAACGTGCTGCAATGTCTGTCACATTAACAGCTGTGAAGAGGGTACAAAGTTCTCCAAACCTATTGGCTGCAGGTATAACAACTAACCAATATAATACCACCCTTCAATGGCTTTATGTAATGGCTGAATTGCTGTACTGTTTCTCTACAAAGATGAGATAAAGAGTAGCTAATATTTCAGTTCTGCTGGCAGCTCTAAGTTATATGGTTGCCATGGTTCCACAATACCTGAATCTCTTAATCTAGTTTGTTTCTGAAGATGTCCTCTTTTTTCTGGCTGTATACAGTAACATTAAATAAAAGGTCAAACCACGTCAGAAATTTTGAAAAGGTGTTTTAATTTAAAAAGAAAAATCTTGCCCATGTCACGTATTTTGCCCATGTTCCCATTTGTCTGCTTGCATCCATCTATTTTCTTCATAGGGAAATTATCATGAAGATCTGGTTTTGTTTATTTCAACCATTTTTGGAGACTACTGTATTGTCATAAGTAGATTATAGCTGCTGTTGTGAAATGACAGGTCAAAGCCAGTTAAATTTTTAAGAAACAAACTTCTTATTTTCAAGAAAATCTTCCTACAAATTAAAAAAGAACAGATAATAAAATGGTAGAAAACATTGAGTATGGAGACAGAACCGTTTGTTAATTAGAGAACAACATTCAGGGTTGGTTTAAGTTATTGGAACTTTAATGTATGTGTATTGGCACCAATATGGCCAAATTTAGTGTAACTTACCTGCTAGGTATAAATAAATGAGGAACCTATCCAAGTGGTATAGCAGCAGTACCAAACAACTGGAATACATAAAGAAGCTCAAAGAATTAGTGAACAAGAGGGCCTAAAATAAAATGGAAGGCTGAGGGTTTCTCTACTTCCTTTAGTTTTCTTTGGTATTATCATGGTCATTCAACTGGAAACTTCACGTTCAAAAGCCCCACAGGTTACATCTGTAACATTCTTTATAGGATATGTACATACCATTTCCCTTGACACCTGGGAATGTATACTGATGTTTCAATATATTTTCAAACCTTCCATGTTTCACGCCACCAAATTGAAATTACTGTTACACTAGCTCATCCTAAATACATATTAGCAGATTTGATTGAAGAGCTCCATTTGCCCACCTCAGTTTAAGTGTCTGTCAGCAAATATAAATCCCTGTCTTGAGAAAAAGGTACTAGGTGTGCCATATAATTTAGTTCCTGGCTGAACAGTACCATGAAAACTGTCAGCCTGAAAACACTTGCTGGAGTATTCGAAGAGCACAGATGAGAGAGAGCATTTGTATTAAATCAGTTTTTTCCCGACCTGATCAACAACTTCTGTTGTTTTTTTTACATTTAAATTTTATAGGTTGGAAAAGTTAAAAAATGCAAGGGGGCATTGTAAATTTTGCAGATTCCTCAGTTGAGAGTATCTAATCCATGAGGATAAGAACCCCATTGGAATCAATAGGGCTGCTTGCACAAGTGTTATGTAACATGAATAAGAGTGATAGCATTGGGCCTTTAGAGATTAGTGTCTGTATAAATTATAGATGTAATATTATGGGTCTGGCATTCTGTAACATGTCTGACAAAGTCAGTATGATTTATTATGAATAAAAAGGCAAATTGAGATTTTAAAAAGGTTTTGTATATTGTACTTAGTCCATACAAGCAGCAATGCTCAATAGTGCCATTTTTATGTTGATAATTTTAGTGGATTGCTACATATTTAAAAAATTGAAATTTGTTTTAAAAACCCTATAATTCAACTTCTAAATGTTTCAAACTTACTCCACCTTTAAATCATGAAAGCACCCTGTGTACATGAATGTATCCTATGCTAATATATTATGTAATATGGACAGTTACTGTCTTTCTTTTTTAATTGTCTAAGAAAGCCTACAGATTCCTACATTCTTCTACCACTTAAAAATCTCATATCTACCATATGTGACCTCTTTATTTTTAAATGAAACCCTTCCATAAGCTGTGCCATTTCTTCTCATATATAGACATGAGAAGGTAATAACATTTTAGCATTTATGGGGTGGGGAGTAAAAAAACAATATTCTTTATTTTATTCCCTTTCTGAGGTAGTAGTGATTAAATAACAGTGCTGTAACTCTCAGAGTACAATATCATCATCTGTAAAATGTAATTTAATTGAGCAGTAAACATGGGTTACCTGTGGTATAATAAGCTGAGCTGAATTTAGGTAACAGAGGGGAAAATGTGAATATAGAACAGTTAGCTTGTGTTTTATAGGCCTTTTCCAACTGTGCATCATCAAAGGAAATTTATCAAAACAGTTTCCATATTGTGAAAACTGGCTCTTCTGAGATTATCACAGTTACCATCAAACTTCCTTAACTTAGATTAATTTTTACAGTTACAGTTGCATCAACTCCTTTAACATTGTCTGTGAAAGGTTTTTTAATTAAATACAAAGATAAAGTACTTAAACTTTCATATCAAAATACAGATAGCTACTGGTATGAAAAGAAAATAATGCTGTTATGCAGCTTAAAATATTTTTTGCTGAAAAAAATTGAATAATTTCATTCTGAGAGAAGTCTAATTTATAGTGGTAGAGGCTGATTGATGTGCAGTCTATTGGCTAGATTCCCTTGGTTTAGACTTTAAAAAAACACTGACACACCTATCCTTTAGTCTCCACTAGCGTCTCACAAATACCCCAGTTTAATTTAATTAGCTGGGGGACTCACCGTAATTAGCTGTGTAGGATGTATGCCTCTAGTTATTAAGAAAATAAATTAACTTTATAAAATTATGCCAACCAGATTTTGTCCCATTTTTATCTGTGCAATCCTAATGAATTCATGCAGAGCAATGGTAGAAAAATAACAGACAGAAATGAAAACATTCAGTAAGGTACTGCTCTTAGGTCAAATTGCTTTTTATAAAGTGCATGTTATAAAAATAAGAATGTAGTCCTAAATTCTTTGCATATTTTAAAATCCCAACATGGTCAATGTCAGGGTGTGCTGAACAAAGAATAAAAAATCAGGCCCAATGTTGTGTATGGTATGCAGATCCCTAGCCAGGAAAATTGGCTAATAAACATTAGTATTAACCTTGATATTTCTTTTCTAGGGCCTGATTCTCAGTCTCCAGATTCAGGTAAATAAAACATATGTTCTCATGCATAAGTATAATAGTATAGTAAGTGGTTGAATAAAAGCAATCTTCTAGTCATCTAAATAGACACTAATGCAGTATGCAAACCTTATTGATTTTTGCAAAGTACCTTGGGTAAAACCCATAATTGTGACCAGTGGGTGAGCAACCATCTGTCTTAAGTATCAGAACTCTTAGTGTTTTGTCCAGCATTTAGTTAAATATCAAGTATGACACCCAGTCAGTTCTGATCATCCTTCAGTGGATTGCATGACGGAGGCTCACCAATAAGCACAGCCTGCTCAAAAGCAAAATACAGCATGGCGTAATAGTTTACAGCATCAACACAACAGTGTAGGACAGAAACTCTTAACTCATAGTCATACAGAGCTAAAATACTAAGGATGGAAAACCAGATAAGTGTAGTTGGAATACTAAAATCAACACCTATGCACTCATAAAGAAGTGCATTAGAATTTTTGATCATTGTAAGGTCCCCTCTACATGTTACATATATCACACAATTAACTGATTAATTGCACAATTAAATTTAGAATGGCTACATGTGCAAGTAACTGTCACACCATAAAAGGTACATCCAGCTATAAAGTTAGAACTGGAAAATATGTAAAAACTTTTTAGTTTGCCTATGTAGCAAGGTAATTATGCCCTGTGGCTGAGAGGCCCGTCAGCTGTTGGACATGTAGCTGTGGGAATTTGCTGCTTGCTGGTGTGAGAGGAGCCGGGGATGGTGATTAGATCTGCTGGACTCCACAGTCACCTCCTGCCATGCATGTGTGGCACAACTGGAGGCCCAGCTGTGTAGATCACACATCAAATCCCATCACACCTTTAGCTGAAAATCTTGAGGGACCCTAAGTGACAGCACTTCCAGCAGCACTGAAAAGTTTTGGCTATAAACCAACTTGGGAAGAGTACAGCCTTTTTCACTACCACTATTGGTTTCAAAAGAACCGCCAAAGACCTCTCATAGAGCATACATAACCCTGTCATCCTCCTGAGTACACTGCATGCAGATCTCTCTTCCCCACCTATTATCTCCAAGTCCGTTAGATCAGGGATTGTGTTTTTCTGTGTATTTGGACAATGCCTAGCATAAGGAGGAGCAAAAATCAAGAATTCTGCAATTAAGAGCATCTAGTGATCCAGATTCTCCTGGCTGGCGGGTGGAAGATGAATTCAGACTGGGAACAAAGGCTCAAAATATTAAAACAGCTTACCAAAGATTGTGGTGAATTCTCCCTCACTGAGAACCTTTCAATCAAGTGTGGTCAGTTTAGTGCAATAGATGCTCTAGCTCAGCACAAGATAACTTAACAGGAATTAATGAATGTCCTAAGGGCTGCATACCCAGGGGCTAAATTAGCCCCTTCTGGCCTTAAAATCTGTGCATCTGTGAATATGAGAACTACTGAATTAATGATAATACTGATCAAGCCTGACCGCTTGAATTTGCCAAATCTGACAAGCTTAGAGCTTGAGAAGCTGTAGTTTCAAGCTTACTTCTATGACTAATTTAAATGCCTATATTAACAGTAAAAGTAGGAAGATTTTTAATAGTAACATAGATACATAAGAACTGTTTATCAAAAATGTGGTTTTTTTCTTTTTTTCCCCCTTAAAAGCTTGGAGATCTTATAATGATGGTAGTAGAGAGACATTGAATGGAGACACTAGCAGTTCATCTCTTGCAGCAAAAGGCTTTAGAAGTGTCCGGCCAAACCTACAAGAGAAGAAATCACCAACTCAGGTAAAACTGCACACACTGTTTCACCCACTGGTATTATACATGAGTAAGCTTAAAGATATACAATATGCAGATGTCGTGCCCTATGGTGCATTAGCCAGATGTTTTCCTGCCATTAAGTATTACTTATCTGTACAGCAGCTATAGATATAGTATACACTGCTGAAGGTGTATCTGTGTGCTGATTCACTAATACAAGCTACTTTCCAAGAGCAAGACTTTCAGTTAATAAAAATAAATACAAAAAAAAAGCCTTATGATGGTTTCAGGCTTCAAAGGCTATTGACTATGCTTTATATTCCAAAGAAAACATTCTTCATGGAGTATATGATAGCCGATGATAAAGTTTTATTAGATTAATTAAAAGTTAGCTAAAAGTACTGTTCTGCTGATTTTTGCAACTAAATATAACAACTATACTGAACACCATGAAACAATTTGTCTTAATTTAGAAATGCATTTATCTGTCAAAAAAGGATTAAAGTCACATTATAATAGCACTTACATTTCTATTTAAATCCAAAAATTTTAAAAGTATATGTGTATAAATGCTACGTATAAATAGCAGCTTGTCAACTTAAATTATAAGTATGCATTTTAAGATATATTAAAAAGCTTTTAAAAAAATTGATTGTAATAATTCTTATACAATAATGTCAATGCAAAGTAAGAATGTATTATCCTGGCCTCTGTTTTAATTACAATTTGTGCTCTCTATCAACAAATGGATTCTCTGTTTTTTCTAAATGTCAAATTTAAAACTGAGTGCAGTGAAGTATAGTGGGGATCTGATTCAGTCTTTCTTTTGACTTAAATGATATTTGGGATAAGCTCCAATTCTTTTGTTTAAAATGACAAGCCTAACTCAAGTTACTTTTCCTGCTAACATTTACTTTCTCTCTGTTTCTCCTTTAATGTTGTTTTGCTGTGTGTGGATGCTTTTGGCAAATAAGGCACCTCAGCCACCCCCTAGAAAAGAAAGTTTTTGGAGAACGGAAATAACTAATCTCAAAACAAACAGAATTAATTTTCAGTCAGTAACAATCAAGCCAACTAAAAACTTCCCTTCAGATACTGTCTACTGTACTAACAAGGAGACTGTCCAGAAGACAATGTCTTCTAAAACATCTAACACAAGTGTGTCCTGCGCACAAACAATCACTAAACCACTAGTCTCAGTCTCCAGTGAAGGCACAAACACCATAGCTGGCCTTAGTGCTAGTCTTCATCAAGGGCACAGACAAGGGTCTCAGAAACGTAGAATTTCTGCCCTAAAATTAACCCGGACACAAGACCCAACAAACAGCATTCCTTGTAATACACAGCAACAGCCTGAGCCTGTTGAAATGCCAGCATTTCCACAAAGGCCTGCCTCACCTACCTGTAACTCTGTGCCTGAGATACACACAGCATCTCTTTCCATTCAGATAGCTCCCAACTTTGACAATAAAGCAGAGCCTGAAATCCAAGAACATCCACCTAAGCTTTCTCCAGACACTTCAAAGATGCCTTCAAAGGATATGGGACAAAAGTCTACAGTTCCTTCTTCTGCACAGTCTGCAGAATGCCATGTGGTATATTAAACTTTTCCATCTTTTGTTTTAGACCTTTTCTGCATTGCTTAAACTTTCTGTTTAGTATACTCCCATCACCGAGACTAGAACTTGTGATTTCTGGGTAAAACTACCTGCCACATCATTCAAAATAAAACTGAACAATTAAAAATTTTTAAAAGGGAATTGCAGAAAAAAACATACCGACCTAGTTAAGTGGGACGGCAGGTTTAAATTACATGTTGGAAATAAATTATCTTGGTCATCATATTGTACAGATGGTAATTATACATAATAGGAAGTTGTATTCCTCAGAGGGAAGTGGCACAGTCCCTAAGTGGCACACCCTGTTACACAGGCATTGTGCCTCTACCACCAATAGAAGGGAATATTGGGAACTGGTTCCTGTTGGATCTTTGAAATATTGTTGCTTCTATGCTCCTCACCTCTCTGTAACCAAATTTACAGCTTCCCTGTGCACAGAAGATAAGTAAGAAGAGTTATTGTGTCAGCAGCCTCCTCTATTCAAGAACAGATAAATTGTGACCTGTCTCTTCTAAGCTGTGTTCTTTCCAAATGCATTTATTAAGTCTGAGGTTCTTGTCATATTCATCTCAGGTCTGATGAGTATAAAAGTGAGTGTCAAACATGAGGGCGATGTCAAAGATGTCAGCTTCTCAGGGGGTATGCTTTGGGAGAGGCTAGGATTTTTGTGTGTGCAAAACAGAATAATAATAATGGGATCACTTTGTGTAACTGAGTGAATTTTGCCCATTTTTAAAAACTGCTTGAGATAGTAAACCTAATTTTCACTGTCTGGCAGACACATCTCCTATCACATACCTGTAATACAGAACACAGAAAGGAAATTCTTTCAGGTCACTTTTGGTCATTTCTTAAAAAAAAATTAAAGTGTATACAGTATTTTATATAATTATAGAGATCCTTTAGACCTCTGCTTTGTTTCAGTTTTATTAAGCCTTTTTTAAGCTTAGTTCTTATTAGGGACAAGCAGAGATATTTCAGTATTAGCGAGATATTATGATTTCCATTGGACTGCAAATCAGTCATAATAATTTAACATGCAGTTTACTGCATAAAATACATGCAATGTACATGAACTATGCACATCTATGAACATATTTTTCCATTAAATAAGGGACACATACCTTATACAATTTCACTGTATATCATCATACAGAGGATACATATTAAACAGTTTGCTTATTACCCCTTAATATCTGGAAAACCTACCACTGAATGCTATTACTGCTGTTGCTAAATATATGTGATATTTCCATGTATCGTATCATTATTTGCACTTGCTTTCCATTTTGTGAAATGCATTTCAACATTCAGAGTGGAAGTTTTTAGAAAACAATAGCTTTTCCAGTAGTTGTACTGGAATTAAAACCTAGATCAAAACATTGCTAAATAAGGAAAGTCCAGACCAAAACTTTGCAACTCAGGCTAAACTATTATAAAAAATTAATTCTTTGCAGAGACAAGCTCACAGGAAACAAAGGCATTCAACATTATGCATTGTAATTTTATAATTCTACAGTTTTATAAATCCTCCTTATCATGAACATTTCAAGTTAACATATTCAGTCAAAATTATATAGGGTATATGCAAAACTGATGGGATTCTGAGAGGCATAATCAACTTTATCTTTTGCATATTTAATGATCTAGCTGATATTACAAACTTATCTACTAGTCTGTATGTGATACAGAAGTCTACTGAAAGAAAAAAGCTATTCTAAACAGGAAAAGGACTACTGGAGGAAGATAAAGTATACTAAAGGAGTTGTTTTCAAGATTTTTCTCAAATTACTCTACATTATGGTTGCATCTACATCTTTTTGAAGTAGTAAAGCATGGTGTAGTATAGGCAGCTACTGCGCCATGTGCACAGCACATGGTTAAATTTTGCCACTACATCGCTGTAGTGGCATGCTATACCCAGGTAGCACACCACTACGGCAATGTAGCTGGTGATCACATGCAGACATACGTGATCACTGTGTCACCGTAACATGCCATACAGCGATGTAGCATGTCACTAGGTCACCGTAGGGCAATGTGTAGATGCTCTCTGAGAGAAATACATAAAGCTTAATATCAGCTTCAGCAGGCCACTAGGAAACATATAAAACTTTCTTCAGGCATCAAAAATCCAGAAGAGCGAGCTAAGTTTAGAATGTCTTTCACAGGACTTAGTAGAGGATTAGTCTTCAACAAACTATTTATAATAATTAATGATCAAATACCAAGCAGATATGGTTTAGGCAGTGTTTCTCAGCTGGTAGCTCATGACCCAAAAGTGGGTAGCAAGAATATATGAAAGGGTCATGAACAAACTTTAAAAATGGATTCTCCTTAATAGGAGAAAAACATGGCTTTTCCCTTGCAGGCTGCCAGAGTTCCAGCCTGTAAGGGGCTGCTTGCCCCCGCCCCCATGCTCCCCACACACCCCCTGCCCCATACCTGCCTCCTGCCCCACACACTGGGGGGCTGGGGTCTGGGGGCAGCAGGTCATGAGTGAGGGGCACTGAATCGGGACTGGCTATCAATGTTTACAAATGGGTCCTAGTACAAAAAAGGTTGAGAACCACTGGTTTAGAGTAGTCTATCTTTGACAGTAAAGCAGAGCCTGAAGAATTTGGCATCATCAGTTCTGTATCACTGCTTTTCACCGTGTGGTAAAAATGCCAACATCTTCATTTCTTGGAGTCAGGGCAATATTAGTAATTTGGTGGCCTCACTGTTTCAGTTATAACTGTACTCTTTATTGCTGCTGATTTAGAAAGATTTTCATCCAAATGAGTAAATTCAATTCAAGTTCAAGTCATGTGACACCAACAGTGAGGAAATAGTGTCAAGTCCAGTAATGAAAATTCAGCTGTCTCCAGCATCTGCTATAGCCAAATACAGGGATTACAGGAGACAAGCAGGTGTTTAGACTTTTAAGTGTACATGACGAAGCATGCCACCACATGTTGAAAAATGTGTCAATGTGGGCAATACAAATAATAGCCTGACACATTTTTCTTCTCTATATTACAATACAAGTTTTCCTTCTGTCCATCATCTAAGGCCCCACATACATTTATTTAAATAAGTAGAAGAGTCTCTTTTAAATAGAAGAGTCTCTTCTACCCTGTTAATCTGGGTACTATTCCACTAATTAACAAATACATTATCCTGAAACAATCTGTTTACACCCATGTGAATCAAAGTATTTGTCCAAAATGTAATAATCAAAGTGGCTCATAAACATTTACCTTCTGTTTTCCAAGAAGCACTGAGAGAAAAAATTGACTTTGCAGCATTTTCTAAATATTAGAACCTGGTCTACATGGGCTGACAAATTGAGAATGAAAAGCAGTATTCTTTCATGGTCTGATAATTCTCTTCTCTCATGCCACCTTCTTATGTCATGATGAGGAGAGTCAGATATTTGTTAATTCTTGATTAAAGTGATGAAAAGCAGGTCTGACCCCCCCCCCCGCAGAGACAGTTCCAGCTATAATCAGCTTTTCAAAGTACATTTACCTATTGATCTCTTGTCTGCAAAAGTCTGGTTGCCAAATCCCTCCTAATTTTCAAGATTGGAATAATTTCTAAATACTGTTGTGAAAAGAATGCTTGGCATGGAATCAGACTGAATAAGCTGTCTGAGTTTTACCAACTGTACATAGTAGTGCCTGTAGAATTCAGTCACAAGCCGCAGGAAGGATGGTATAGGTCTGGCTCCCTTTAGGGTAGGATCTGCCCTGCTATCAGAAATAGATTTTAAAAGTACTTCTACAAAGACATATAGATAAAATCTTGGCTCCTTTATAGTCAGTAGCAAAACTCTTATTGTAGCATACTTAATAGTTACTATCAAACTACACAGTCAAGAATCTAAGAGAGACACCCCAAAAATCCTAATGTATATGCAGTTCAGTGCTATTATTTGAAAAGTATGGTAGATCTAGAGGAAACTTAGGATTTTGCATCTGAAGAAGGATTCATTACATATGAAAGCTTGTCTAAGTCTATCCCAACCATGCAGTTAGATCAATAAAAGACATCGACCACCCAAAGCTTTGCCTCTCATATATTTCCTGGACCATCACAGCTGTATCTTTCCAATTTGAAATAGTTCTTCATCACATTCAGCCCATCAGGGAACCTTTTAGAGCTCTGTATTAGCACGCAGCGTGAACTTACACATTATGTTTAGACAATATTAAATCTGTAGATTGTTAAGTGGTGTTAAAGTTAGAACGGGGTGCTCTACACCCTTACAGGTTGGAAATTTGGTGGTAAAGGAACAATGGAAATCAATATTATTACCCTCCCCTGCTACTGAATTCCCAAGCCCCACGCAGGCCAATCTGAGCTGGACCGTGTCCTGTTCCCCCATGTGGCAAACCTGGGGCCAAGCAATGCCCCCTTCCCTTGCATGCTGGCCAGGCTACGCTCCCTGTCCCTGCCCCAAGCACACCAGATTGGACCCACCGGCTCCAGCTCATGGAGGGCTTAAGCACTGTTCATCCTCCCCAAGGGGGGAAAAAGTTTGGGCACTACCAAGTTAGAACATGCTGTGAGCAGTTGTACATTAAAAGTTAATATTGTTTCTTGCCTGAACAGCTCTGACTTGCTGCTTAGAGGTTTGGCAAGCAGGGGTGTGGCTAGAAGCAAGGACATCTGAGCATTATCCCTGTTCTGGGAGGCAGGCCTGGGAGCAGTGCATCCTGGGGTATTGAAGGGCTGCAAATGGCTCAGTTTATCTCCATGGAGCAGACTGAAGTTACCCTAATATGAGCTAGGTAGCATGGCTTAGATTTAAGTCTTGCGTGAAGTGGTATAACTTTGAGATTCTCTGAGGGAACTTAGCATAAGTTAATGATCTTAATGTGCAAATGCTCACATTCTAAGTGCCCTTAGTATAATCTAAGTATAATGTGTAACTTCACCTTAATGTACAAAGCTGTTGTACCATAGTTTTGTATATCTGGAGGAGCTGGGGGTGTGAGTGGGTAATCAACACTTCCTAAGCATTGGAAAATGGCAGGTATAGTATAGCTTAAACATTGAATACGCGTGATGTCCAATAGTTTGAAAAAAAAGATTAGTGACTGGAAAAGAGAGACAGCTCCATATGGTCAGGAAAGCCATACAGCTCTGCAGTAAGCCAGAATATATCAAAGCTCTTGTCATATATGGACTTTTATTCACACTTCATTTCAAGACTTGTCTCCTGGATTTGGAGAGCAGGCAGAAGTGTGATATGACTCACTGAATGATATTTTATAAACACTCCTACTCAGAGAAAGGTTAAAACCTTCAAAAATATGCATAATGAAAGAACCACTAAAGGTGTAGCAGTATTAGTAGTTTCTTATGTAACTACTGTCCTTACCTAGAAGAATGCTTTGGAAGATACCACCATACTTCTGGCAATAAACCCAAGAGATACAAAAAACCCCCTCCTGAATACAGAAGATCAGACCTCTGGAGAGAACTTAGATTAGAATAATAGAATCATAAAAGATTAGGGTTGAAAGGGACCTCAGGAGGTCATCTAGTCCAACCCCCTACTCAAAGCAGGACCAGCCCTAGCTAGAACATCCCAGCCAAGGCTTGTCAAGCCAGCTCTTAAAAACCTTCAAAAATAGAGATTCCACAACCTCTCTGGGTAACTTGTTCTAGTGCTTTACTACCTTTCTAGTGAGAGAGTTTGTCCTAATATCTAACCTAAACTTCCCTTCCTGCAACTTGAGACTATTGCTCCTTGTTCTGTTATCTGCCACCACTGAGAACAATCTAGCTCCATCCTCTTTGCAACCACCCTTTAGGTAGTTGAAGGCTGCTACTAAATCTCTCAGTCTTCTCTTCTCCAGACTAAATAAGCCCAAAGTTACTTCAGCTTCTCCTCATAAGTCATGGAAACGAGCCCCCTAACCATTTTCATTGCCCTCCGCTGAACTCTTTCCAATTTGTCTACATGATTTCTGTAGTGGGTGGCTCAAAATGGGACACAATATTCAAAATGTATGTGGCCTCGCCAGTGCTGAATAGAGGGGAATACCCACTAGTTTTGATCTTCCGGCAAGAATCCTACTAATGCAGTCCAGTATGCCTTTAGCCTTCTTTGCAATAAGGCACACTATTGGTTCATATTCAGCTTATTGTCCAGTGTAACCCCTGTGTCCTTTTCTGCAGAGCTGCTGCTTAGCCAGTTGGTCCCCAGCCTGTACCAGTATATGAAATTGTTCCAGCCTAAGTGCAGGACTTTGCACTTGTGCTTATTGAATCTCATGAGCGGGGATCCAGGTTTCCCATTTCCGATGGAAAAACAAAAAAGCTCACAGATTTCATTTTAACAGATAAACATGTGGATTTTGCACTTTTGCAAAGACTGACAGAGTTCCAGCCCACAAGGGGCTGGGGGGAGCGAGAGAAGGGCAGTCAGGTAGGAGGCACCATGTGCATGTGCGCACATACACAAGCACGTGGCCACCAGCAGCCTAGAGAGCAGGTCCCAGAGGTAAGTCTGTTGGGGAGGGAGGGGGCTAGGGCTGAGGCTGATACCCAGACAGAGCAGTGCATGGGGCCTGTGGCCCAGGGCCAGAATGTGCAACTGCAGGGCCTGGCTGGGAAGTAGGATGGAGCTGCAGGCAGCTGATCTGGGAGGCAGAGGGGCCTGGTTCCCCATCACTGTGCTCACTGATGGGGGTGAGGGGAAGGGACCCCCAGATCTGTGCAGATCTGGGGTGGGGGTGGGGGGTGGATGCACACTTCCCACTGCAGGCTTGGGCTCCCTGCTCTGCTGCCCTCCCCCTACTAGGTGGGACCTAGTTTGACAGGGCAGAGTGGAGCTGGACAGGGAAGCTCCTTGCTGCTGCAAGCCCTGTGCCACCCTGGTGAGTCACTGCCTGCCCACCTGGCAGCAGCTGGGATGGTGGCACAGCATTGTGTCCCTCGCTGCTGCTGGGCAGGTAAGGGGGTGCCTCGCAAGGATGGCTTCCCCACCCAGCCCCACTCTGCCCTGCATGCCAGGTCCTGCCTACATGCTGCAGAGGCCCCCCACCCAGGCTCCACCCCAGCCATGATGCCCATAGGGGAGGATGAGCCAGGCTCCACACTCTACTTGCTGCAGCAGCCACCACCTCCCACAGGCAGCAGCTGGAGCTCAGGTATTGCTGTGAGGGGGCTTGCGGCCCCGGGCCCCTGGCCCTGGTGTCTGGTGGGGGGGCAGGGAGCTGCGGGTGGGGAGTGAGGGGCCTGGATCTGTGTCCTGGTTAGCAAAAGGGGGATGAGGAGCTCTGATTTTCCGTGATAAAAACCCCTAAATCAAATGCCGAAATTTATAGATACTTAGAATTTATTTGATTATAGTGATTATGGCACTGGTAGGCTTCCAAATTGCTTTAAAATTGTAAATATATCAATTAAACATTGTGTTCAATTGATACTGATATATACAGTGCCATTTCATTTTAATTGAGGGTTTGGGGGTCATTAAATCAGAGAACTCGGGGGTTTTATGAGAGAATTTGTGATTTTTAAACACGTGATATTTCTTTTGTTCTAATCCTCCAATTTGTTGAGTTCTCTCTGAATCCTAGTGTATCTACTACTCCCCCCAGCTGGGTGTCATCTGAAAACTTGATGAGGGCGCACATCCAATTGATGAAAATATTGTACAAAACCAGCCTCAGAACCAACCTCTGGGACACTACTTGATACCAGCTGCCAACTAGACATCAAACCATTGATTACTACCCTCTGAGCCTGATGATCCAGACAGTTTTCTGTCCACCTTACAGACCACTCATCCAACCCAAACTTAGTTTGCGTGGAAAAATGTTGTGGGAGACTGTATCAAAAGCCTTGCTAAAGTCAAGGTATATCACATCCACTGATCTCCCCGCATCCACAGAGCCAGGCAGCTCATAGAAGGCAATACGGTTGGTCAGGCATGACTAGCTGTGGTGAATCCATTCTGACTGTTCCTAATCACTTTCTCCTCCTCTGAGTGCTTAGAAATGGATTCCTTGAGGACCTTCTCCATGATTTTTCTGGGGACTTAGTCGAGGCTGACTCATCTGTAGTTCCCTGGATCCTCCTCCTTCCCTTCCTTGAAGATGAGCCCTATATTTGCCCTTGTCCACCTCTGGGACCTCTCCCAGTCACTCCTGTCCAAACTGTGTATGGGCAAAAGGAGAGTAGTAGAGAGAGAGAGAGCAAAACAAGAGATATACTTGGACACTAAGATAAGTTCTTGAGCCTCACAACAGCAAAGACTCTAAGAAGGGCATTCTTCATTTTGTGCCAAATTTCTTCGTTGTTCACCAGCTGATTTGAGAGATTAGAATACGTAGAGTTTGGTCTGCAAAACTGAGTGCTGGGAAGAAATTAGTCCTGACAGAATCTTGCTGAGACCTAAATTCCAGTGAAAAGCTACTTGTTTATTAGCTTTTTCCCTTCCATGGAGGGGAAAAAAATCTAAACTGCCATGGAACATGTGGCTTTTTGGTTTGCTTGGGTTGTTTTCTTTTGTGCAAGCATTTCTTTTACCAGTCTTTTGGTGCTACTTAAGTGAATCTTCTTTGTAGGGATATAAACTAAGAACTCCAAAAATCATTTCTGTGTAGTTTCAGATAATGTACTTTCATGTCTGCTAGCCACTGGCATTGTGAAAGTGCTGCAGACAGGCTGGCAGAGACTGTAAACTTCATGGGATAGGAACTAAGTAAAGCAAACATGAAACAGATAGACAGTTCAAGGGACAGACTAAACAAGCCAGCTATTTAATATTATTAATGCTCAATATAAAATATTATTAGTACTAATTGTTTACTCCTTCCTTGTGGACATCATGGAAGAAATGGATCTTCAGGACAGATTTGAAAAAGGAAAAGTGTCCTGGGCAGACCAGAATTAGGAAGGATTTCCATGGTTTGAGAGTAACAAGGAAGGTGGTTTAAGGACAGCTGGGGGAAGGCAGACAATAGAGAGCTGGGGTTGACGTCACTAGCACAGCACAGAAAAGAAAAGGTTTGTAGTTTTATTGTCCTTCGAAAATGTGCCTTTTAATTTCAGGTGTAAAATATTTTTAAGCCATTCTTTTTTGGTATTTTAGCATATTTATTAAGGCCATTGTTATTGTAGTTATGTTACTGGTAACTGAAATATAATTTTGATTAACACCAATCTAACTTCCCCTAAATGTTAATATTAAATACATTACACTAGTTGTGTATCTGCTTGAAATGACTTTATATGACTTCAGGATTTTATATTTCTGTATTGCAGCATAGAACATAATACCCTATGAAAATGTTTGATAACCAGACTAGACTAGACACCCAACAGATTTGTTACTAAGAAAAGGCACATAGCAGACAAATAGGCTGAAGGTGAACTATTTTACTATATAGTGCTGCTTCCCCCTACAAAAGGGTAATGCAAAAAATCAGTCTTCCCAGTAAGTTGGAAGAAAATGTAACATTTTAAGATAAAAAGGGGAGGGAGGGTGGAAACAGTGTGAACCTTCTAGACAGGTCTGTATGAAGACAAAGGCACAAACATGTGCATGAGAATGGATATATGCAAGCATGCAGAAGGACAAGAAGTATACACAAGTGTGTTTAAGAGTATGCATACATGTGCTGCATAAGAACAGGGTACAGATGTTTGGCTATGCAGTGTATAACAGTTTGTTGGGGGTGCATATTTTCCCACTGGTACCTCTGGGTGCACACTGGTGGATGCTGTGGGACAAGTATGTACATACTAGTAGTACATGTGTTCACAAAATCTCTTGCTGTATGTATTAGGGCTGTGCGAAGCTTCAGTTGCTCATTCGATTCAGCGGAGATTTGGCCCGATTTGATGGCCGAATCTCTGAATCAAAATTGAATCAGGAGACCCTTTAATCTCTCTGAATCAAATTGGAACTCTCTGAACTGATTCAGAAAGATTTGATGATTCAGACATAGACACAGCTTTATCTCTTATGAAATTGAATTACATTTCTGCACTAAGCACACTCTTGGCTGTCATGGCACACTCAGCTAGCTGTAAAACTAGCTATGAGACTAGGAGGATTCATAGATAAGGTGGGACTTTGCGATGATCAAGGTCTTCAGGAAAGATGTTATTTTTTAAAGTTTTCTTCAGCCTTCTGTTTTAAAAGCTGACAAAGTCCATTCTATAGAGCTGTTCAGAAATTTTTCTATTGCATTTATTCCAAAAAAATGTGAGCACCAAACTATTTCTGTCAAAAAAAATAGTTTTGTTAATAAAAATTATGTAATTTTCTGTGGAAATTCGTTTCACAAAAGTAAAAACATTCTGCTGAAAGTTCTATTTTATTGAAAATCAATTTTGATGGAAATTTTGACCAGCTCTAAATATAAAGTCTTGGATGTCAGGAGCGTGAACAAAACTTTACTGTTATTTCAGTGACACAGTTTACAGGTAACACTGCAATTTCACATAGTTTTGCACTTTATTGCTCCTGCAGAAAGTTGCATATTTGGAAAAATGAACCCTTTAGAATCATTCATGACATCAGCTAATTGTCCAAAATTTAAGATTAAATAACATTTTATTAATATGAAACCTCCAGTCAGTTTCTGTTATTTAAAATGCATTTTACTATAGATACCAACATTTACATTAATGCTGATTTGCAGTTCTGCAGAAATCATTCCAATATCTCTGGTCAGAGTTTTCAAAATCAGATATCTAAACCTCAACACACAGATTCACAGATAGACCCATCTGTAAACAGACTGATTTTGAGAGGTGCTGAACACACACAGAACTTGATTTAATTGAGATATAAATGTGAGTTTAGGAACTTAACTTTCAGTCAAGCTTGGAAGTGTTAAGCCCAGCTTTGAACTTAAAGAATAAGAGGTATTTTTACCCATTTATGTAAGAGTGTGGGTGTACCTGAATGCTTGTATGCTATCATACATAATATATTTTCTCACATACCACATGCCCCCAAATTGGACAATGCATCTTGTTTTGAGAAAGCAAAATGAAGAAGTCTTCCCTGCCACAGCACAGGATCATCATGGCTGAATGCCTTTGGGTGGATGCATCACTCACCCTCTCCTTCTAGCTCCAAAGCTCAAACTTTAATGCTGTCAGAGCTGTTTCCAATTTAGCTGCTTGAGCTTTGGAGCTGAAAGGAGAAAGACAGTGACACTGAGAGTGTCACAGCCCCTGGCAGCCATTACAGCATCCCCATGTTTGCATTCTGGTGCCGAAATCAGCTTCCACACTAAAAATTCACCCCAATTTTGTTAATTTCTGGGGGAAAAGATGTGTGTGTTATGTGAGTAAATACAGTATTAAAATTAGTTCATTTACTTCTCTCTGAGTTACCTCATCTGTGTATTGGCTGTTGAAGCAAGGCCAGCAATTTGGTGGCACATTATCATGCATCATATTATGTTGCACTAATTCACAAAACTTATAATAAAATGCTATGAGTCTGTCTTTAAAGACCATATTGTACCACATCTGCTCATTTTATGTGAATTGTGTGGATGCTTTAGGCTTCTTGCCCAACATTTTGCCATCCATGACCTTGCTACATAGTAACATACAAAAACAAACAAAACAGCTTATTTGGAACTTTTCATTATAGAGAAGAATATGCTGACATGTCTATGACTTTCACAAGCACTAGTAATGAGATCATATTTAGAAGTCCCACGGCTTCTGACAGCTATCTGTTTCGGCTGTTTTCCAATTTCTGTAATTTGCATATTCAAAATACCTACCAGTAATAGATCCAACAGAACTTGGGCTAGTTTTGCTTGGTACATGGCAATAATTAACTTGATCTATTTCCTACTTAAGTTAATGGAATCTGTATCTGTAAATCAGTATTTACAGTTGCCCTGAAGTGCTGCCTTTGATCTGGTACTTCAGGAATTGAATCCACACGCTATGAATGATCAGAGATAGAAGATGGTAGACAGTAATATGGGTTGCTAAATATTTCCATTGCTTAAAGTTCGCTGTCATTCTATGTTAAGAGGTACCCACAGTTTTTTTAAATTGTTTAGTCCATCTTCAAAAAAATGTTAATTTTAATATCAGTGATGACATCTTTCAAAAGGAATGGTAATAGCTATGCCTGTGACAGAAAGTCTATTACTGTCAAAAACATTGAAGTTTACCCTCATGGAGCTGAGAAAATTCATGCTGACAGAATTCATTAGGAAGTGCTTAGAGTTTCAAGGCTCCTTGTACATGCATTTTAAGTTTGATATCTTTGCATTCTTTGAGAGAACAATGAGATTTTTATTTTTGACCTTGCTGACAAATACCACGTGTTAACTTTTTCTGAATCCAATTTTTATTTTCTCTCTGGATGCACCCTGGATATCCCTTCCCTGTATTGTCCACCTCTCCTTTTCTCAAGCATGCAAGTTGTGATCCTGTATAGAAATTGGAAGACAGGTCAGTGGTGTTCAACTTCTGGCCCACTGAATTGTTATCTGGCCTGTGGGGCTCCCTCAAGTCCAGAAATTTGGCATCAGGAGAGTGGCAGTAGCATTAATTGCTCCAAGAGCCATGGCAATTAATGCTTACATTGCTCCTCCACCATTATTTCCAGACCCATGGGAGCCCCATAGTCTGGATGATATAGCCCTATGTTCCAGATGGCTCCATTGCAGGGTCACCCCATGGCAGATCCAGGGCACAGGGGTGCATGAGGTTACCGAATGTGGGGTGGCCCACAGGATGCGCTCACTGTGTTAAGCTATTTGGTTTTCCATATCTCCAGTATAACAGTTTAGCTACTTGAGCTAACAAACACCTCTAACCATTTTTTCTGTCATTGCTTCTTAGAGGACATCTCCTCTCAAGGACTTTTGGGGCTCCCTGTTTTCAGGGCCTTCTAAAAATATATTACCTCTAATAAGTCAGTTTTCTGGCTCATGCCTTTTTACTGAATTGAAGAGCATAATCTTAGTCTTAAGTATTACTGATAGCCCTGTGTCCCCTTTATTACTTATGTATCCAACAATGAGCTGTATCCAAAAGTGAGCTGTGAAAGTCATGCATACACCTTGATGGAACCATTGGGTACCTTAAACAACTGGTTTTTTCTGCTGTGTAACTGTAACTTGTAAATGTTCATGTGATTGTCTTTCATTGGACAGTACAGTGCTGATATCAATTTGTGACTGACACAAATGCTTTAACTACTGTTTGGGCTAATTTCTTAGAGAGTTTCATTGATAGATCAGTCAAACATCTCCCAGCCAAAAGTGAATTTTCTATCCTTGAAATCATTTTATGGCAAATTGTCCCGTAAAAGACTGTGCTTTTGTTTTAGAAAGTAGACCTGAAATAATGGTCGAAATGACTCATGATTCTGAATTTAACTGGTGTCATTCTCTATTAACAACCCCCTATTTTAACAAAGACTTAGCTCTTTTTGGGTACATCACTAATGTTATAACTCCAAATGTAATCTCTCAGTCTATTTGGAGCAATTAATTTCTATTCTCTTGTTTAAGATTCTGTAACTCTTAATTCCTGGAACTTAATGGGACTCTTCATATAAACACTTGTTGACATGAGAAATGGTTATGGAACTAGATTCTTAATGGATCTCATAAGCATCATGATCTGGGTTATGCACCTATATACTGTGAAGGCATTTTAAATGCTCAATTGAGAGCATTCAGATGCTGGATTGAAAGATTATTCTAAATGCTTGGGAAAATCTGTTAGATTTTTAAGGGGATTTTAAAGGAACTGAAGTTAAAGCTTTCTCTTCCAAGTAGAGGAAATAACTATGGTATCTTCAGTAACAGTATGATAGCTATGAGTAAATGCTGATTTTTTTAAATATGGTAGATGTTGTGTGATATATTGTCCTATAATTTATAAAGATTTAAAATCCTCAGAATCCCCCCTTGGAAAGATTCTGCATTTTCTCAGCCCTCAGAGGCAAAATTATTAGTGCTGAGATAGGCAACATTTCTTTAAAATGTGTTTCAATTTGTCATGTAATACGTCGGTAATTGACAGGAAGCTCTTAGCTGACAGCATAGAAAGTTATCATGTAGTTGCTTAATAGGGAGTTGTTGCCAGTACACTTTTCATGTACCTTTAATTAAGAAAAAAGGCGAAGCTTGTACTTTTTGAACAAGTTTTTGAATGAGATCAAGTTCAATATGTTATGTAAGATTTAAAGCATCAGAACACAAAGCTCATCCAGCATGTGGCAAACTTCCCAAAGCGCTCTCATTAAAATGTTCACATATTCTTAAGAACACTCCCACCCTGATTTTAAAGCCAGCCAAACATTATATGTGTTTCAGTACTAAACCATCCCTGCAGAACTTCCTTTTACCAATCCTCTTGCTACTTCTCACATTTAAGCCTGGTAACCCTAGTAACTAATATGTCTTTTAATCTTGAAAAGGCTCCCTTCCTCTATATAAGTTGTGACCCAGTAGGACTACAGGGTGCCTCCAGGGCTGAAATTCTAAAACTATAAGTATGTTTTATTTTTATCAGTGAGGCAGTGGAAAAGTGTTAATCCACTGGAAGAGGCAAAAATTCCGGAATCCATTGTTTAAAACTAATGTGTACATTTTTTATATAATTGGAATTATTTCAGTCTATTTTTTGTGCAATCCTGCTAATTCATACATTACCAGTTGTTTCAAGAAATCTGATGGAAAATGTACCTTGTTTAGGAGAAAGGAAGGATAAATATTTATGACAACTGCATAAACCTTATATGACTATGCTTTTATGAGCCAAATTAACAGAGTGTTTTTGCCCGAAAGCTTGCAAAGAACAATTTTTCCAACTATTTAGTTGGTCTAATAAAATATGTCGCATCTACCCAAAGAACATTGTCTGCCAAATTAACAGGGGCACCCTCTAATCTCATATTTATGTAAAACAGAAAATACAGTTATCCTACTCAAATTTCAATTCTAGATATTAAAACAGAAAACACATTGTGAATATTTATCCCAGAATACTGTGGTATCTGGCATTGCTTCCAGTACTCAATGGATTCATTTTCTTTCTGCTTTCCTACTTTAATATAGTGTGATTGATTGATTTTCTAATCTATGTGAACATGAATTTCCTGGGAGTGTTTTAAAACTTACATTTCAGTGATCCTCCTACGCACAGCAAAAGGCAAAGGGGAAAGGGTTTTTTTTATTAATTTGGTAATATGTGTTCTTTTCTTATTTTTTTCTCAAACCTCAGCTTGGAAACCAGAAAGTAACTGCCAATGTGATGGAGGTAAATGCTTCACAGACACACAGACAAACTGCAACAGAAGCTTCTCCACTGCCTCCTCCTTCTGTGGTACCAGTTAACAGAACCTCTTTCTCACCAGACAATGACACCCATCTAGCATCATTTACTTTGCCAGCGCTTGATGATATTTTGCCTTCACGCTTTTATAAAACCCCAGCCCTTTCACATTCTTCATATAAATGCCCTTTCATAGCTCCTGAAAATATTATCCACAGGAACGAAACAGCCTCTGTAATGACAGACTCTGCCATGAGCGAGTACTCCTCCTGCACAGTGAGTGAGTCCTCCACAGCTATTCTAGATGAGCTGCAGACTTGTAACTATGATACTACTGACTGTTCTGAAACACCTTCCCCAACCTTGAGCCAGATGTCTGCTGTGTCAGATGGTGCCACCTTAACCACCACTGCTGCCACTTCTCATGTAATTATCCTTCCTTTTTCCTGCTTCATTTTGTTCAAACAGGCTGACAAAGGGAAAGAGAGCTCACTCTGGTTGGTTATCCTGTTGCTCATACAAGCATCCTGTTAATGATTTGTTCAGGTTCAGTGCCCTCCAGTTATGTGCCTTAATGAAGTCATGTTAAATTCCCTTTGTAAAGCAGATTCTGTATAACTACTTGAAATTACACAACATAGTCGTTCAGGCCTAATTTCAAACGAGGCATACTGAACAGCTTGTTTATGAATGGGACATTTCCTGATTCTGGTTTAGTCCAGTTGAATTAAAAGGAAGCGGATCATGAAATTTAAACAGATCCACTTGAAGTACTTGATTGATAGATGTCCAAAATTTCAAGAGGCATCAGTGCAGAGTTACAGATGGCAGGCACTAGCATAGTGTAAATTCACGTTTGATAAAAAACCTAACAGAACCTTGTTTTCCCCTAGCCCTGACCACTGACTGCATGAAGCTGCTTCTGTTTTCTCTCCTCTAACAGTTCCCTTTCTTAAGCACAGTTGTCATACAGGAAGACTGGTATAAATATTTTAAACTTGGATCCATGAAATTCAGTTATTTTTCTGAGGACTGCACTTTCTCTGGTAAAGTCAAGGAAAATAATCAAGTGCAAACATACACATATGTGTATTATGAATATGTGTATATGTATGAAAACATGACAAAGTTATGGAATATGGGTAAAACACTGCTCACTTACTCGCGAGTGTTCTCATTTATATTAAGGTGTCTGACAATGGAGTCACATTCAGCCCTATATTTAGATTCAGTCCTATATTTAATTAACAGGTCACTGAATTACACAACTGTAAAAATTCTGAATTGGGGCTTTTTGGTGACATCTCAATAAACGGAGGCCAAAGCCCTACTGAGTCACAATATTGCCATATCCGTAGCCCTGTCCAAGTATTTTTGTATTTTATCATTTACACATGGAGCCAGTGCAAAATTTAACTCAATATAATTCTGACTCTAAAATGTTGTTAAGTGGTTTGACCCCAAAGTTGAGGAGGCAATGTTCTGTCTTTTTAAATTATGTGACAAGGTTTTGGGGGAGTCAAGATCAGTAATTTTCACTTGCAATGCAAGTATAAGAAACTGGATTTTGTTGGAACCATCCAGGTATAGTGCTACTGCCCACTGGTTTTAACCAAACATAGAACTTTTAGCATAAAATAAATGCACATAGTTAAAACAGCCTGAGTGCAGGATTAGCCACCCCTTTATGGAACTGCCTAAGTATTTTTAAGTCTGCATCTGAAATAAAAAATAATAGGTCAGTAGATTAAAATGAGTGGATTTTTTGCTAGACCTGCCTTCTTTTACAGAGCCTTTTTTCAGGGAGATCTGCTAAGATCTAATCTAATTATTACTTTCACACCTCATACCACTGGGTGACCAGAAGGGAGTTTTGCCTTTCCACAGCATACATCTCTTGACTGCCAGCAATGACTCAGCCCTAATGCAATGGGAGAAGGATCCTTCCTCTGAAGGAGGAAGGCAGGAGTCCCATGTGGAGGAAAGACTGCTGCCAGTAGCCACAATAGCAACAAGAATCACCACTTTTTCTGTTACCAACCTTTTCCCCTTCCATTCATCATTCACTTATCAAGAAGAGTTAAATGAATGGGGAAGATACTGAGAAGGCTGGTAGCAGATGTCTGTGGTCCTGCCAGCAGCTCCATCCCCACATGTGAAAAATCTCTAATATACTCTCCTGTGAGGGGTGGCTTCTTTTCTGTCATGGAAAAGAGAATCACTAATGGAAAGTTCATAGATTCATAGATTTTTGGGGTCAGAAGGGACCTCAGTAGATCATTGAGTCCAACCCCCTGCCCTGGGCAGGAAAGAGCATTGGGGTCACATGACCCCAGCCAGGTGTTTGTCCAGTCTTCTCTTACCGACCCCCACGGTAGGGGAGAGCACCACCTCCCTTGGAAGCCCATTCCAGATTCTGGCAACTCTTACTGTGAAGTTCTTCCTGATGTCTAACCTAAATCTGCTCTCCGTCAGTTTGTGGCCTTTGTTTCTAGTTACTCCAAGGGGTGCCCTGGTAAACAGAGTATCTCCTATCCCTTGCTGCACCCCCCAGCAAATTTGTAGCCAACCACTAGATCACCTCTCAGCCTTCTCTTACAGAGTTAGATTTGAGTATTCATGGACAGACAGTTTAATGACTGCCCCTTCTGATCCTTTGATACAAAGAGGCAACAGCCATGAGGAAAGATGTTAGGATTTTACCATTCCTTATGTAAATTACCATTCAGCCAAATTGTCACCTTCCAGTTGCAGAGCTTCTGTTTAAAACAAAGTTATGGAAGCACTTTCAGTCAGCTGACAGAAAAGAAAACAATTCAGAAAACCTCAAACCTTGATTCTGTATCCTCTTCTCAAAGCAGCCCTTTAAAAATGAACATACTTTTCTCTCAGAAACCATAGTTATTTACTAATCTGCTCAAAATGAAAAGCAGATGCATTTCAGTCATCCCAGTGCAGCTACTGACGGTGAAAGCTGATAGGTTACTAGTGACCACCACATATCACATTTGAATCTCTTCCTTGTCCACACTAAGTCTATAGTGGACAGCAGTGTAAGGTCCATTTTGCTGCCAGATACTACCCAGTTACCATATTTATTTGCTATTCTAATTACAATGACAGGTTATAGTACCTCAAACACTAGAGGCACTTATTAAATCATCAGAATTAAGTATCTTTGGCTGCTCAGTATCTCTGAGACCAGGACAGCATTGACTAGAAACTTCTCAAAGCTAGCTTTTAGAAATTATCCCTCACCCCGGGTTCAAGTCCCATAGCAATAGTAATGTTCGTACCACTTTTGCTCAAGAAGAAATTCCATCAATAACTAGGATGCACCTCTGAGCAAATATGAAGATCCTCTAAGGGTTTTAGCACTAAAGAGAATATCAGAGGTTCAGTAATGTCTGATCTCTGAGATATGAATGTGACCCCCTGTTATCAGGCTGTCTGAGCAGGATATAGTATGGGAGCATCTGTCTGCTCTGTCTTATTTTTCTGTCTCAGATATTTGGAAAGCACCTAAAGGTACAAGGATACTTTGTATCTAGTCCACAAATGAGCTGTTAATTCTGGTCCTCTGACTAGAGAGAGAGACCAACTTATGCAACATGTTACGGTGCAGGTTTTTGTGTCCATATAGACTCTGCTGTGGGGAGCTAGCCTTCTTGAGATAGTTGCCTTAAGCTTCACAAAAAGAAAGACTGGGGTCACTGAGATGCAAAGGAAAATGGAAGTTGTCTCACATCTAAGAGCTGTGAAAACATTTCTTCCCAACTCCTGAAATTTCTGCATGGACTCAGTCTAGTTCTTGTGTACATATGGCAAAGAGAGACAGGCATTAGGCATATAGGTGCTAGCCTACTGAATACCTTATAGGTCAGGATTAGGGCATTATAGAATCATGTCAGGAGACAGTGCCACAGTATGGGCACTGGGTGTCAGACAACTGGCTATGCTGTGCCATAAGGTTTTTTCTGATCCCTCAGTAGCAGATATTGCCATAGTTTCACCTGGAAATTATAAAGATGTGTATCCCACTTAGCTACACACCAGCACTTTTTATAGTACAATGGTATGCAAAACATGCTATAATGAGAACTGAATGAAACATTTTTTGAGGGAAATAGTAAATTAATGGAAATGCAGTTTCTGAAGGACCAAAACTATGGGCCAATTCAGGTTTATTTTTAGTAACTATTTTAACCTGGGGAAAAATGAGAAAAATTTTGAATATGCAAAATTACATTTTTTAAAAATCAAACATTTTATTGTATTTAAATTTCCATCGCATCTCCTGACCGTATCTAAGGTTAAAGAAACAGTGGAGCCCTTCCTCCACTGCCCCAGTGGGCCTGAATGGCTTTAGATGGGACACCCTTACCTTATAAATTTCATGAATATTTTTTTAAAAGTCCCAAAGAGTTAACTTACCCATAAACAAAACATTTAATTTCAGAGTAAACAAAACACATTGCATCTATCTGAAGGGAGGCGTTGTTTTGTTTTGGTCCCTGCGTCATTTTTTGCCCACCTTTAACTATACCACACGGAATCAGCTTAGCCAGTAATGACGTGATTTTTAATGTACCAGGATTCTGGCCTAAAATATGGGTTTTCCTGTACAAATAGGCAGACCTTTACTTGATACTTGCATGTGTAAGCACCTGATTTGTACAGATACAAGTACTAGTTATAAGGACAAACTAAGCATGCGTACACATGCACTGTGATACAGCATTCTGAAAACTGCAGCCTTCATTTATTTCAATTGTTTTATAATGAATAACTCTTTTTTAAAGAATTCAGATAGAAAAATATTTAAAAGATGTGCTTTGCTTTAATAAAGTCTTTACATTTAAGTTCCTGAGTTTATAAGGTGGAAGAACAAATCTAAACAGCCAGGTTCTAATGGCACATTGGTACAACCTGAATTTCAGCTACCTACTCAATTTGGCTGTAAAGCAAAAGGCTCTTAAAACATCCAGGTGTTCTGATGACATATGTTAAAAAGCTGGGAGGAGGGGAGGCTGGTTGCTACTAAAACACACAAATTTTTGTTTTCATTTACATCATAAGAGGGCTGCTGACGTGAAAAATTCAATATCAAATTACCCATCCCAAAAATACTTTCTTCTTGTATTGCAGAAGAAAATCAGCGGTTTCATTAGAGCCTAACATTTATCTTTTTCTTTCCTCACATTTTTTTTCTCTGTTCCTTGGTTGTTGCTCCTTCAGACCCTTTTTGTCACATTTCACAGTCATAGCTGTTAGCAAGGCAATCGCACAAGACCAGGCTACTGTAATTATTCCCTTTTGTTACAAAACTAGATGTAGGTCTTCAATGCTCATAACTTTGCACTTAAAAAGAAGTGAGATGGAAAATTTCTGCCATGCCATCTTTTTTTAGATGATATTAAGTTCCTGGGATTTTAAAAATTCAATCTGTTCTCAGTGTCTGTTCTGCAGTCCTTAAAGAACTCACCAGACTTGGTTCTACAGTTAAGCTCTGGAAATCAAAAGCAAATGGAACAGGGAATTGTCTTAGAAAAATCTCTTATGACCAAAGCTCAAGCGGTTTGTGATGTCAGAGTCCCTTATTGAGCTGACAACATACTCAGCTTCTGTGGTGTTTGATTTACAAACTTAATCACTGTGACTTTTTGTGCCATACTATACATTAAACCCCACCTCTGCATAGTCACCTCCTCTACTTGAGTGCCAGTTTTCAAAGAGGGTTTGGCTCACTCTGTCTAGACATTCTTAAAGTTTTCCATTCAGTCTACACACAAAATTCCTGTTAATATCAATGGGAGGTAAGCATGTGGAACAAGGGAAAACATCCCTTTAGAGGGAGTGATCTACGACAGGCTGCCTTTGTCACATTATGAGAGAGCATTTTACTGCCATCTTTATTTATACAGATGTCAAATCCAGGCAGATCTTGTCTGTGCAGCTCATCCTGCTGCCTTGACTATGATCCCTCTGTCACCTTCCCATGACTCCAGCATGCTTCAGACACAGCACTTTGAGAGGAAAAAGGGAGAGAGAGATGTTGCATAAGGGGCACATTCCACTCCCCTTGATGAGTTTTGTACTTCAGTGAATAGCTATCCCATTATGGCTAGGTACCTGACAACTGGTAATTGTTGTGTAGCTGACAGCCTTACACCACCCTTTGTTTGGAATGGTATTCAGAGAGTTTTGTGTGTAATTTAATGGGATATTGTTTTGTTTCTCCCAGGCCCAGATAACAGTGAATGGGAACTCTGGCACTGCTGCCAGTCCAGTGAGTCATTTTCAAAGGCCTTTTTCCCCTTCTTCAGCTTACCCTCCATCAGCTTCACTCAATTCAAACATTGTTATCATGCAGCATGGCAGGATGATGGGTAAGTCTCTCACATGTTTAATTTATATATTATGCAACATGTTCTGATTCACATGGCAAGAACTGCAAACAATTATAGAGCATTCCACCTAAAGAAAGGAGGTATTATCTATTCATGTCCCTTGGGAAAAATACAAGAAACAATAAAGTAGGCAGAGTTAGACACAGCAACATTCCTGAACTGGTTTTACTACTAAGCATTACTATTTTAAGAGTAAAATTCTTATACATATAAAATGATCTCTTGCAGTCATTCCACTAGCTTTACCGAAGGGCAAAAATACTATGACTCAGACATTTGTGAATAAAAAACAAAATCCCTTTCAGTGTCCCTTATCAGCATTAAGAAATTGGGTGAATTTTATTCGTCTCTTGAACTTCCATCTCATAGGATGAGGACCTAAGTTTTTAAAAAGCATATAGCATGATTGACTGGTAAAATTATGAGTTTTTTAAGGAATTCAATGAGTATATGTCATACTTTATGACTCTATATAAATATGATTCCTGCCTCATAGATCTTACAATCAAAATTATTTTGAGAACACTTATAAAAGCAACTTTCAATTTATTATTAAGGATTCTAGCTAAGAGCTTTGGTCCTGAAATCAAACTTTTGAAGAAAGTTTAAAGCTTAAAGCTCTGCCTGCTTTTAGCTTTATGCATGCAGTTATTTCTGTGTACCTTTTTTATCAACATATGCATATTCAAAGAGAACATATGCACAACAAATTTGAACATGCACATGGGATTTGCTACTGTGCTATACAGAAGGCCTGAATAAATTACTTTTGTCCTTAAAGTCTATGAATCCTATAAATGCTGCCATCTGTGCACAAGTGCAAAGTTTAGAAATGGAGCATGTGGATATCTGCAAACACAAAATAACAGGCTTGTTCTAAAAAACTGACCTCCCCAAGTTAACCATGTTTCAGAGAGTGCCCTTAGCTATCTCTTTTGAACACAATATTTAAGCATTTTCTCTTAATTCTCTGGTGGATTTTTAATTCTCTGGTGGTGATAAGTTCCTAAGACACATGAAATTATGGTTTGGCCTCTCATCCTTGCACGCTCAAACATCCCCTCTGATGCCATCAGTCTGGGGCATGCAGGAATATATAATTAGTTTCCCACAGTTTTCTAAGTTTAACAGCAGTGTATTTGAAAAAAAACCTAAATATTTTGATATTTGATACTCAGAGATACATTTCACCAGCCATGCATAATACTGGATGATGGATAACTTTAAAACTTGAAGAAATAAATGAAAAGATGTCATCTAATTCAAAATCTTTACAGTGAACACGGAGAAAAAATATCTAGTCTTGAGTGTGTATGTGTGTACTGTTACAAATTTTTTGGTTAACTATCCAAAATTGTGGCAGCGATCAATAGATCATTAAAGCAGGGTTAGGCAACCTTTTCCAGCTGCTGGCTGGAATGACTCTCCCCAGGTCAGAAGTGGGAAGGCAGGAGGGCTCTAGGACCCTACTGGCACTGCCACTCACCTCCATGGTGGGAAGGGCAAAGCACCCACAGCAAAAGCCTCCCACCCCCGACTGCCACCAAAGCCCTACATCTTCAGGACAAATTCAAAGGTTCCATGGGACAAATCCAGCCTATGGGCCATAGGTTGCCAACCCCAGCATTAGAGGAAATCATAATCTGCACAAAGCGTTAGGAAATCTAGCTTTGCACCTCCAGCCATTCTGCAGCAAAAATGTGGGTAGTATAGTACCTGCTGTTGCATATCATGCTTAGCTAGTCATAACTGCCCACTAATTGCTTACTGAAATCTGCTGCCTGAATAACTAAAGGATCTTCCTTGTTATACTTCCCCTGCATGCAAGGTTACATTCAGACACACGGCTTTGAGATAGGACAGGATTTCGTCTTACCTTTGGTTCTTTTTTTTTGAAGTAATGACTTGCTATGAATTTTAGCAATAGGTGATGGTAACCATGCTGTATAATTTTAATAGTTAAGAGTTGGGGGTAGAATTGCAAAACTATTTACAGCACTAAAAGTCAACAACAACCTGCAGCCTTTTACTGAAGTTAGTGCAGGGAGCTCTCTGACACGCTGCTGAAGTGACCAAAGTTATTGATGTGCACTTTATATATTATTTATGTCAAGCTATTTAATGTATCCCTAAGAATGAAAAGAATCTGGACTTAGAGCATACAAAAAAAGCTAAACAAATTTCAAGTCCTGATAATGAGGAATCCTGGTTTTCTCTGATTTAAAAAAATCCCCAATTTTCAGTTTTAAAAAAGTAACCCCAAATCCACATTTTTCTGTGATTAAAATGAAACACCACTATATATAGAATGTGGATTTGGGTTACTATTTTTATCTATATATTAGTGGTGTTTCATTTTAATCATGGAAAAATGTGGATTTGGGGTTACTTTTTTTTAACCAAAAATTGGGGATTTTTTTAAATCAAAGAAAACCAGGCTCCCTGCTGATAATACATTAGCTTTGCTGATAATGCATTAGCTTTCCAAAGTTAATAACATAACACTTAATAGTGTTTATCTAGTTAACTTTCTCACACATCGCATGCTAATGGACCCAGTACATGTATTAAAAACTATGAAATTCTTGATGAAATGCATTACTGTGCATCAGTAATAGTAATATTCTGTATTATGCAATGCTTTGGGGAGGAAAGGAGTTCAGTTCACCCCAATGCATAGTTAAACATATAGATGGCAAAGCTGCAAGTTTAGTTTAGGAAAATGTGCCTGTTGCCACTATCTTATTTTTGGATCTTATCATCCTCTCTTTCCTGATCTTAACTCTAAATAAGCAAATTTTCTTTTCATCTTTCATCATGTAAAAAATGCCTCCAATCTAATACACTAGTATTTCAGCACAGCATTTAATAAAATATGTGCATAATTCCTTGAATGCAAGGAAATCCTCATAATGTATAAGTATTATGAGACATTGTATTTGGGTACATTAATATTTATGCATTACTTTGTGCATAAATATTTGTGTAACATTTAGAAAATAGAAAGCATGATATAACTGTTAACTATGATTATTATATTGTTATACAACGTGCTGTCACATTATCTTTACAGAATCCACAGAGACATACTCACAGCATGCTCAGGCTGTTGGCAGCAGCACCACCACCAGTACAATACCAATCTGTAGATCTTCAGAGGAAGAGAAGAAAGTCACAGTGATTAAAGCACCACATTATGCAGGGATTGGCCCGGTAGATGAATCTGGAATCCCAACAGCAATTAGAACGGTAGGAAATGCTGGGTTTTACTGGGTTTGTGTGTGTGTGTGTGCGCGCGCGCGTGTGTGTGCCTTTGTACAAAGAACTGATTGTTGGTAATGGGTTTTTCACATTCTTCTAGTCTTATATAATGTGTGCGTAATCAGAGGACTCATGAATATAATACTCTGTGTTGCAAGAGAAGAGGACTGCTGATGGCAGTATAATTGGGCAACCCCGTATTTCTAGTTCCAATTATAAATAATCAGAGCCACAGGTTTCTTTCTTGTTCTCTGTTACTCCCCTTGTCCTTCAGTGGTGTTATGTTTTGATTATGTATCATTTTTCTTGTCATTCCAAACCTTTAAAATCATATTTTTATTGTTAGCAAATAAACCTCATGTCTTGAGTTTATTTATTTCCTTATTTTCATGACCCCTGCATGGAAATGACTAGATTTGTTCAAATAATAATCCAATCGATGGGTAGTCTAAAGAAATGCAATACAGAACCATTGTGTCTTTTTATGACACTTAAATGAGCAGCATGGAAATCCTTTCATTGTGATTAACTCAGTTTTGACAACTTGCCACTAGTCACTGCTTGAGTGGTCACAGGATGTCAAACTAAAGAGTTTTGTTTTTACTATGTGGAAGCATTCTTTCCACAATGCTGTCAGAGCAGCCCCTTCAGGCTGGTTCAGACGGCAGCACTGTAGTAGATCTGTGAAGGATCTGCTTGCTGGCCTTCCATGCTGGAAAAGCAGCATTGTGCTAGACAGAAGAAATAAGAAGAGTGAGAGCCAGGATGAAGGCAGCAGAGCCCTTGCAGGTGAAATCTTTGTGAGGTGGAAGGATGTAGCAGCTGTTGGATATATTTTGCCTGCCAATATCAACATATGGGGCTGTGTAATTGCCAAGAGCTGTTTCACTGGAATGAAAAATTAGGGGAAAAACAGGATTTGATGGAGAAAACCAATAGGACATTTCAGAATAAGTGGTAAGGCTGGGACATTTTCAATAACAATTGGGGAAGAAACTAGTATTTCATGCTTTCTCTTTTACTCCCACCCCAATTTTGGCAAATACAAATTATTTTTAAAAGCAGAAAACTTTTTAAAAACTTATAACTCTTATTACAACAGTGCTATAGCTTCCCATTCCTCCTAACCACACGCATCCTTGTAATATATGTCAGAAGTTATTGTTGTTTTTGCTTTAAGACTAGCAGATTGATCACATGGAATATTATTTATATAAAAGAATAACAGAAATGTATCGCCCAGTGTATTTAAGGCATTTTGGCAAGTAGACAGTGGTATATTTAACTTCCAGATATGACGGTCTTGGTCTCTAAGATTTTCAATTAAATTTGTATGTGTAATTTGGATTTTTTTTCCAGTGTAGGATTGCTTTCTTTTCTCTTCTGTGCTTTTCTATTAAGACCTTATGCAGCTTGTATTACTAGTGTAATGTAAATAAGCCTTATGACCAGATGCAAGTTAAAGGTACAGTCTTCTAGGACTATATCATATCAGCAAATAACAGCATGTGTGAGTGTATATTACCCCTCAGCCCTGCTCCTCCTTGAAATGAGATTCACTTCTAGCATTGATCTGAGTATACTTTTAAGCAAACTGAGGGTGATATGTAGATCAGAGTACTACATACCCCAGTAATGAGAGACTGAAGGTGATGACACTGTCAGCAAAAGTCAAATGTGCTGCACCATCCCATTCTCAGCACACAACAAAGTGCCACAGCAGCATTTTCAGTGAACAAGAAAAATCAAAATATAGTACTTGCTCTGTTCCCACAGTCAGTGAGCACCCAAACGTCCAGCTTCTCCCTCAGTCTTCAGCAATAGTGTAACTAGGAAGGGGCAAGCAGGGCACAAGCCACAGGCACAGACTTAGAGAGGGCACAAGGATAACCCCCTCCTCACAGAAGTATTTGCTATGATGCCTCTGGAAGGCTTTGCCTTTGGGAGGCATAGCTGGGTGCCCAGAAGTAAGCACAAACAGGGCACCAAGAGGTCCCTTGGGGAGTCTGCACTGCTGCCTGTCTCTCAGCTGCAGTAGTCAGAGCCTGCACTGCTACAATATTAGCTATGGAAGTGTCAGCTGCTGCCCGAGTGAGGAGAGCCAGGGCAGCTAAGACTCCGCTCTAACTTGCCTCACTTCTTCCTCCCAGCCTCCCCCCCACCCCCCACCCCATCTCCCATCCAGTGGCCTACATGATTCCTATCCCAACCCCTGCCCTGGGCACTGAAAGAGCTTGCTGTACTTCCGTATCCCTCTGAAGAAAGCTGGATGTTTTGAGACCAGTTCATCTCTGCAGTACAAAATTTCTACTTCATACAAAGGGAAAGCTGCCTGCAGAGTGTAGTAAATTTGAGCATGGATGTTGTACATTAAGACACTGCCTGTCACAAAAAAGGAGCTTTCAGATGAGAATTTGGAAATTAGCAGTGTTTGTTGTACACACATTTTTTCCAGACTTTGATCTCTTTCCATTTTCTCTTGATTCCCTCTTTCCTTAAATCCCAGCGTTGCAATAGCCAGGGAAGACAGGATGAAGCTTTTCATGTAATTTCTATCTCATAAGGGGTCACTGCAAAGTATTCCCTACTGAGTCTGAACATGTTGCTTCAACACCGTTTTGGTCTTTGTCAACGTAGGTAGCATAAAACTGAAATGCAGACTCAATCAGATTCTTGCATGTTAGAGTACTTTAACATAGCTCAGATCCAATCATTTTAAGGTTCCAGGGCATAAAGGCTGAATATTTAAAGTGAGTAATCAAAATGTGTTTCTGTCAGAAGAGCTTTGTTAAACAGCATCTACCGTTTTAGTATCATTTAAAAATTCTAAGCAAGAAAACAATTAATTAAAATGCAAGGCGACGTCATATTTTTAGCTGTACCATCCAAAATAATTCTTCAAAGTTAATTATCAAATTAATCTGTCCTTTCCTTTGTGGGTGAATAAAAATCAAGTCAAACCAAATTTCTGTATTCAAATAATCTAACTTTTTAGCTATACCTGCTTTTTGTTTTGGATTTTACCCATTAATAAATAGGAAACTTTTAAACACAAGCCGCACTTGATTATGCGTTGCTTACTACATAACTTGGAATGTAGGGCAAAGAGAAAGAAACCTTTATTGAGCATCATAAATGCCTCCTTTTTTGTGTGATTTTTGTTGGATTGTCACAATCAGGGCTGGATGCAGACATGGGCGAAACAGGCGGCTGCCTAGGGCCCAGACAGAAAGGGGGCCCGAAAACGGTAATTTTTTTATTATTAATCATTATCTCTGGTGAAGGAGGACCTGATACTAAAAGTTCAACTGGGATTGCTAGGAGTCTAGGTCCGGTGCTGGTTACAATACTGCAAATGATCTTGAAGTCTCCCAAGTACTACTTGTGGATATTTTTTAGGCCTTTTACCACAGTCTGGCTGATAATTACATGAAAGCCTGGCTTATAATTATATGAAAGCCTCTCCATGGTTTATTCTGTGGATTGTATTTCTATGGACTTTGGATGATTGGGCTGATCAGAACACTGATTTTAGCTGGGAGTTATCTATGTACCTCCATCCTCTAGTAAACAGTGAAGAAAGAGTCATAAGGACTTTTGTATTAATTCTCAGATTTTTCTCTATCACCCATACAAATTCAGTTCTGCAAAAGAAGCTGCTGGATTTCCTGGTGGGTCTTCAGGCATCTGTGGTGTTGGAGTAGTACATTTTACTCTGTCTTAAAATAGGCTAACTTGCTCCACCCAGAGATTTACAGGAGTTGAGCTGTAAATAACTGTCAAGAATTAATGTGGAAATAGTCACAATTCCTGGAAGTTAGAAGAGATGGTGTAAAGGATGGAGGGAGCTAATGCCAAACACGGTATCTTTTCCCTAAGCGTGTCCACTGCATACGCACTAAATTACATGCAGCCCAGGTCACACAGAGCTAGAATGGGATCAGAAGACACTGCAAGTTAGGCTGCTTTGCTTTCTCTTCAACAGATTTCTGGGCTTTTGATCTGAGTGTTCTTTAACCTCCACATCACACAGTGGAGAGAATGAACTGGTCTGAGGTAGACAGTGCTATTTCATGCTGTATTCTGCCCAGCTCAATAAAAGAACTTGTCTATGTTAACAAACCAGAAGAGTTAAACATAAGGTAATAGCTGTGGCAGGGATAATTGAGAACAAAAAAAGTGCCACTTGTAACATAGTTCAACAGGTACTAAAGCTGTGTACAATATTTGTTAACAATTTTGAAAAGATGGAGATCAGTAAAGTGAATATATTTTAAATTCAAAATTATTTAGGTGAGAGTAGAAAGGAATATGATGAAATGCAGAGAGTTAAGGTGAATGGGCAACATAATGCAGTGTAATTCAGTGTTGGCAATTACTGACAGATAAAATTTTGCATCTCAAGGCAACACATCAGAAAGAATATGTTGTGTGGTTCTCAATTAATAATCCTCATTCAGTTAATGAATTGAGCTGCTTTGTAGACATCTAAGTGAAAACCTCTTCTCAATTGTTGTAAAAATGTTTGATACGTAATGAATAGAGTAAAGTAACACTCAAAACACCACTTGTGCATTACACTATCACTGATATCTCTGAACCTGGACTCTGTGTCAGTTCTGGTCATCCTAGCCCATCTAGTCATGACAAAAAGATATCACAAAAATGAAAGGGATTCAGAGGTAGGTGATGGAAATACTTAGAAGGATAGAGAAATTTGCATCTGAAGGGACAGAAAACATTGGGACTTCAATTTACATAGAAGAGAAAAGAGGGAACTTGCTAGAGGTATACAATTTACTCAGAAGGTAATTGAGTGCTCCTATTTATACCTTCTCATGATTCAAGGATAAGAGTATATTTAATGAAACTGAAAGGCAACAAACATAAAACTAATAAAAAGGAAATAATGTTGCCTAATGCATAATTAACAGAAGAGAATCATTACCACAAGATGTCGTGGAAGTCCAATACTAAGTACTATTAAGAAAATAGGTATCAACATAGATAAGAAGAACTCCAACTATTCTTTTAA
This sequence comes from Crocodylus siamensis, assembly GCF_052110815.1. Taxonomy (NCBI): domain Eukaryota; kingdom Metazoa; phylum Chordata; order Crocodylia; family Crocodylidae; genus Crocodylus; species Crocodylus siamensis. The sequence continues at coordinate 66,896,872 of NC_143396.1, forward strand.
GAATGTTTGAGATAACTTAATGATAACAGCTTGGAGTTAAGAACCTTGCCCTGCGGGCTGATAGTTGACTCTTGGCGCTTCTTGTACTTTCTTATAAAGTATCTGGTACTACCCATTGGTAAAGGCAAAGCAGTATAAAAGATAAAATATTGATGTGATATGGCAGTCCTGGGTTCTTGAATATTGTCTTTTCACTGAGGTTGGATACCAAACTTGCTGAAAGTTTACAAGTATTCATAAATGAAAAAATACAAGTGGAATGAGTGAGAAGGTACGTGAGGGATCAGTCTAGGATTAAATGTGATGAGCCAAATTCATATCTACTGACACTCTAAACTGCTGTAAAAATACAGCTGGAATTGCCGAGACATGATATGTCACCACTGATTGTTTGTTTCTTTAGCTAAGTTTTATAAACTCTCTTTTATGTAGACAGTTGACAGGCCAAAGGATTGGTATAAGACCATGTTCAAGCAAATCCATATGGTTCACAAACCTGGTAAGTGTACATTTTTCTGTTTGCTACATAAATCTTATTGGAATTAATAAATGCCCTTTTCCCCATTTTTTGGTGGTCTGCTGCCTCGTAATACATAGCTTACAGTCACTGAACATGAGATTTGAATAGAATTGAATGGGAATTTCTCTAAACTAAGCCAGTACAAGAAATGATATAGCCAAAGCATTCTCCTGGTTAAGGCTTTTTTCATTGATATATTTTTAGTTCTGAAAAAGAAAGCAGAGAAGAAATACATTAGAAATACATTATGATTTTTCACAATGTAAGAGTTCAATAAGGTGGTTAGAGTAGCAAAGAACTTTGCCAATACCACTTTTCTGTCTGACTGACCAGGGTAGCTATAGCTGTCACCTACCCTGCCAACTTTCTGTTGTAGAATTCATGTGTTCAGTGACAAAGACAAGATGCTGCTTCTTTCAGTTCTACTTATCCATTTAAATAAAACTCCTTTTGATACTGACCTCCAAGGAGCCTTCATAATATTATTAGTATCCACATTAGTAATAACATTTTATCTTGTCTTCCTATTACCCAAGCAGGCCAAGATACTCTGTAAACAGTAATTATGCCTCATTTCCTCTCAGTGATTGTAGTAGAGCAGTGACATTAGGCCAAATGTTATTGACAGGTAAATGGAGGCTTACAGATGAGTGCCTGTTGATCACACAAGAAGTCAGTGGAAGAATCAGAAATGTAAAACAGGCCAAATACTTTCTCCTCAAGCTGTAGCCATTGTGCAACACTAAATGTAAGAGGATTTTTTTTACAATAGGAATGGTGTCCTTTAGAAAGAGAAAACCTATCAAGAAAAGAAGAGGGAATGGTTTCTGGAAAGAATAGTAGGAATGATTATAACTTGAAATGTGAAGTGAACCAATAATTATGTAAGCTGGGTGATATGGCAACAAGATGCCATTCAGAATAGGGTGACAGAATAACCTGTCTTAAGTGTAAAGAGGAAACATGGCCTCCAGAGACCATATACATGACCAGGCTGGAGCTGATCACCTACTAACCTTCTGTCTGTATTTGCAAAGAAAGCTTCCTTGCTTTAATGTATTGACAGGTATTGCTCTACTGTAACATTTATATTTCTTTTTGTAGATGATGACACAGACATATATCACACTCCATATGCATATAATACTGGTAGGAGTTATTCCCTCTCTTCAAATATGCCCTTTGGGGATAGTGGTACTCAAAACTCATCAGACCTGCTCCTGTTAAGTTTACATATGCATAATTCTACATTATTCTTCTGTTTGCTGTTTTCCCTTGTCCTTGTGCTCAAATATAACAAGGCCTCATTTTGGTTTCTTTCTTACAACAGAAGTAATTGGAAAATTATTGCAGACATGAACCTTTCAGAACAGAGAGGAAGTATTATAAAACTGTAGTCGCTGACTAAATTTAATTTATTCTCACTAATGACCCTGAATACTTTGAACCTGGAATGTCAAACTAAATAATAAAATACAGATTAAAAATATAATCTGTGCTTATGTACACACATAAAAATAAAGATATGCCATATTTTTTAAACTGTGCATCAAGAACACTTAGTAAAATGATGGAGAGGCAAGGATTGTTATGGGTGATATCTTTTATTGGACCTACTGCATGGCTAGGATAGACTTAGATAAGCTTTTCAATGCACTGCATCTTTCTTCAGGTTGAATACATTGGAATAAAAAACAATAGTGTTGTCAAAGAAAAATCTTTGGTTTCAGATGCCGATGGCAAAAAGGTCAAAGGCTAACATAACATATTTCGTCATTATAGTTCTGTATCCAAACCCCCCCCACCAGCTTAAATGTAAAACACATGCGCAGTCAATCTCACATGAAACCTAAGACCACACAGAGTCTATTCACAGTCATGATTGGCAGTCCTGTAATTATTCAAGCCTGGCGTGTTGTAATAGGCTACCCTGTAAACTATAACTTTGGAAAGATTTCCGCCTTCGGTGGAGACCTCCACGCATGCCCAGGAGACATAGTCAGCGATTTGGCCAGTCGCTGACCTCTCCCCACCAACGGTAAAAGTTTTCAGGTGTATCGTTTTTGCCAGCTCGTCCGTTCTCAACAAGAGCTCACGAAAGTCTTTAGACCGAAGTTACCTGTATGCTTTGCTTAAAATCTGCACCACGCAGTTTGTAATCTGTGCAACAAAAATATCTGCATGCTGAGCTGAATAAATCAACTTCTCTTTCTACACCACGTGACCACAACTTCCTTCCTACACTGCAATCTCCTGTGGTGTAAGTAAAATAAACTTTCTGTATAACCAATACGTTTTAAAATCTCCTGACTCCAAGCCACCGCTAGTACCCACCTGTTCGACTACCTACCCCACCCGCGTCCAGCCGGTCGTGCCAACCCAGGCTCGCAGGTCAAGGGTACACCGGTCATCGGACGCAACAAGTGTAACTAGGGTGTGGAGACCAAGGCAGCCATCTCGAACACTGACTTTGGGCAGATGGGGCAGAAAAATCAGCTGCTGCCACAGCTACTCAATCACTTCAGCACCACAGTAGCAATCAGAAGTTGCTGCTGCTCCCCCATGTCCCATTGCCCTGGGTGCCTGGCTGCTTTGTTACATCTCTGTTTGAAAGCTTGTGTAAGTCCAATAAAAGATATCACCCACAAAATCCTTGCTCCTTGACATATTTCCTGGACCATCATGGCTACAACATCATTCCAATTCTAGTGTAAATGATATTATTTTGTGATCCTGTTACTTTTCCTACTGGAAAATTTCATTCACTTAAAAGATATATAAATTTCAAATATTTAAGATAATAAGAATCATGTAGCAGAAACTTTTTACTAGCAAGAAGAAAATGTAATAGTTTGGATAGAGAAAGGTAGTTACCCATGTTAGTCTGAAGTCAGAAAGAAGGCAGGGCAGGCTTCCTAATAATGTGGATGAAGCAGATACACAAAACACTTTACAGTATGTAAAACAATGTATTAATGTTTAAAGTTTAAGGATTTAAGACTCTTTAATTTCTGTTTTTATCAATATTGCTCTCATTACTTCTGTTTGATATATGATCAAGAATGTGTATTCAAGTCCATAATGCATTCTTAAAAGCTTTATTCAAGAAATTTGTTTTGGATAATTTTCCAAACTAAAGCATTCATTTCAAAGAATGAAAAAAGTACATCTATGTTACTTTTCTATTCCTTGATTTAATAACAACAAGGAACAGGACAATTCTGAGGGATTAATAGCAGATTGTAGCTAATGGCTGGGGGGATTGCACATAACTATTATCTGTCCAAACTGGTCATTAATTCCTGTGAAATGTCATATAGTTTTATATGTGTATAAAATGCATGTGTGTATGCATGAGCATATATATAATAATCATAAAAAGATGCACAGGACATCACAGTATGTCCTATAAAGTGCATTTATAATTTTTTGTGTTAAATGAGTGAGTGTTTTTGTGAGTACAGTGCATCTTATTTCATTAAAATGCAACCTTACATTTTGATTATTTGTGTTTTACATTAGGCAGTTACAGCCCATCCCTCCCTGCACAAGCACACCCAGCTGCAAAGACACAGACATACAGACCATTGTCCAAAAGCACTTCTGACAATGGCACTGGTATTTTTAAGGTTTCATCTACTATACCTCCTCCACAAATACCACCTCCAGTGCCACCACATCGTCCACGAGATAGGTCAACACCAGAAAAGTAAGTAGGTTTATTTCTTTTTTTGAAAAAAGTCCATAATCAGAACAATATTGCAATAGATAATATCAGAGGTTTATTAAGGGATGGAAAAGCAGCAAGATCACAGGTCTTGTTTCAGAGGACATTGAGATAATGAGTAGCATAACTACTTGAGTAAAGTGTGGACACCATGTTTCTTTAGTATCTGCGGATATTAGTTTTTCACTGAGCAAGCTTGACTGTTGACTAGTATGATGTGGTTGGCAAGGTAAAAATCTCAATTGATTATTGGAAGGAAGCTGCTTCCTAAAGGCTTAGAAGCTCAAATCCAGTTTCACCTTTAGACAGATAAGTAGCACTAGCACAGTGAACTTGAGCCACATAAACTACCATGTGACCATATGAAAGGTGATGCCTCTCTGAATCAGTTAGTCTTTTGCCGTTGAAAAATGGCAGCAGGGTGCTTTAAACTAAAGAAATGCCCCACTGCCATTTTTCAGCATGGGGACACTGATACATGTGAAGTTCCAGGCACTTTTAATTAGCATGGTTCTCAGAGCTGCACTAATGAAAGCCCCCACTTCCCCCCGCCCCGCCTCCTAGAGCCCATCTATAAACAACCTAATGTGCCACCCTTCCCTACCTTCTGTCTGATTTCAGGCTAATGCAGCTACCCATCTCTTAGCCACACAGGTGACACTTGTAGCCATTTGCAAAGATGTTAGATTCTGTGTACTTCCATTTTCAACTAAGGTGCCACAGCACCCAGAAGTGCCACCAGGTTGTTTGAAGGGTGCCATGAGATAGGGTATAAGATAAATCAGGTATAAGAAGATAAGGAGATACGGGCAAGCTCAAGTTTCTCCCTGCCTGGCCAATCCCCTACACCCACTCCCCAGCCCCTCTTCAAGGAGAAAAGCACTGTCATATATAAATTAGTTTTAGGAACTGGGTGCCACTCCATTTACAAAAGGAGTGGTGGGTGCCTGTCGACAAGTCTGTCAACGAGTCCAATAGTTCAGTAGTCTGTACACGTCCGTCCAATGATTCCCAATTGAGGCGCACTCACTCCGGGGAGGTACGCATCAGATCCGCCTGCCACGACTTTGCTGGTTCCCTGGTTCGGTGTCTTTCTATGATGCGTGCACGTCCGAAAATGAGACCTCCAGTTACTCCAAGTCTAAGATCCTTGAGGGCTCCTTCCTCCCCTACACCCTCGCCCGGGCCTCCATGCACAAGTCCGGGTTGCCCTCCAAGTCCTCCCTCTGGTGAGCAGGGAGGGGCAATGCCTCGAATACAAAATACAAAGTTAGCAACCGCAAGCCAAACAGTCCGTTCTACCACGGGCCCCTGATTCCGGGTCCCTGTGTTTGCCGGCTTCACTCAAGTCCAGCTCTCCTCTTTCCGGAGTCCCCTCATCCCCCTTACCGGGGTGGGCTGTCTGCCCCCTTAGGGTCCTTTCCCCATCTGGGGCGGCTCCGACTCCTGCCCCCAGCACACTGTGGCTGAGGCCCCTAGCCCACTTCTCCAGGCTACTGGCCGAGTAGCCTCCAGCTGGGGTGAGGTGCCTCCAGCCTTCACAATCGCCTCGAATAACTTCAGGGCTTATCGCCCCTGGTGTCTTGCCCCTGCGAGACCTTACCCTTTCCCCAGAATGTGCGTGCAGGGCGCATGTCGGCGTGCCTCCGCCGCTCCGGACTCCCACCGGGGATCCACTCCCATCCCGGCTCTTCCGATCTTCCCCCTCTCTGTTCCGGTGCGGCTTTTGTGCCCGCCCGCACCGCCGCACACCTGGGAGGGGTAAGTGAGTCTCCTGCCCTCGGTGCCAGCAGGGAACTAACACCCATAGCCGGGCCCACTCGGTGGCTCGCGTGCTGTGCTGACCCTGCCGCGCCTGCACCGCGCCCCGCACTTCTTAGCCGCCGGCAATCTATTGCCGCAGCGGCTCCCGCTTCGCTGTTCCCGGGGCTTATCGGGGCTGGGGATCTCTCACAGTGCCTCAAGTCCAAACAGGTTAAGAACTATTGGCCAAGTATTAGAGCACTTGACCAGGGAGCAGAAGAGGAAGCTAGTCCCCCTTCAGACAGAAAGGGTTTGAAGTTGTATCTCCTACTAGCAAAGTGACCTCACCACCAAGACAAGGGTGAGGCAGGACCAAGAACACTCTCCACCCCTCCTCTTGAAGCCAATGATATAGGCAGCCAGGAGGGTAATATATGTGGGAAGCAGAGAAGCAGAGAAAACTAGAAGGACCATCTTCAATGGCTCAGTGAGGTATGGACTACCTTGAAAAGTAGAGGGCCTGGGTTTTGGCCCTTATTTCTATTTGTCATGGTGTTTCTGCAGCCTGTGTTGAATAGCTACTGGATAAAATATATACAAGTAGGCTTTTTTCCCCCATTGGGTGCAGAAACATAAATGGCCAGAGCAGATTCCTCAGAAGGCAAAGACAAGTTACACAGTAGAGAGTATGAGCTAAAATCGTCATAAAAGGCTAATTTTAGCTATGCAACTGCTACTCAGCCACATAAAGGGAAGTTGTATTTGGGCCTAAGAAACTTTAATATTGGTAGCATGTCATATAAAAATATGGATTGACTTATTGCTCCCTGAATCCTGGAGTTACAGGAATTGTCCCATAGCAGACCAGACAGAATAAGGGAACACAGTAAAGGATCTTATAGGAACTACCTTTTTCCTGGTTTGGAGTTAACCATTTCAGCCTTAAATTTGGATGTGTCCCCTCTTTCTCACAATCTCCTTCATGAGAAGATTGACAAAGAAAATCCAGGCTCTCCACTCTAGGGAATGTCACAGTTTAGGGAATGCTTTGTCTGCTCCTAACAACTATAACCAGTCAATTTATCCTTAACACCAGGGGGATGGGTGTTTGTCTGCATGTGTTAGGGGTGGGGAGAGAGGTTAATTGACAGTAAAGCAAGAGTATTTAGACCCTCACTTAAGTGATTTAGGTTTAAATTGTATATGACTCACATCTTTAGAGTGGGGAGGCAAGACATGGCATGTTTCACATTACCAGTCAAAACTCAAATAGTACAGTCCACAAAGGATTAAAAGTTAAAGTAACATAAAATTAATATGAATCTGAGTTTTAATAGCATGTTTTTATCTTCATAATGGCAGGTTATCTGAGTTATTTTGAGTAAAATGCAACCTGTTCAATACGCATTCATTTATTTATTCATTCTTAGCAGACATTTCAATTATGTGCCCTGAAACCACAATTTCTTCTCCGTTAAAATATACAATAAATATACAGAGGATTTCATTTGCTTAAAATGTACAGTATTTCACCAATGGAGATTTCAGTGCCTCAGCACATGTATACACACACTTACGTATGCTTCCACCCATTCAGTGAAAAACATCTGTATAGATTTTTAAATGCATGATAAAATATGACATGTGCATTGCTTTGTGTCAGGTCACATCAAATGATTTAACATAGGCTGAACAAATTTACCTTATTGTATATACATGCAGCAATTATCACCAGCTACCCCAGTTTGTTAGTGAGTCATTTGCCACAATTCTAATTAAAATTACACACTGTCTGAGGTTATTCCAAATGCAGGCTGGCCAATGACTGCAAAAATGACCAAGAAATGACAGTTCTTGCCATTATTGTCCAAATGAGTGCTAAGATATGACAGTGAGTCACAGTATAGGGATGTCAAAGGATATGAGACATATCAGTACAAACCTTTACAATGCAGCTGTTACATAATGCATTATTCTATAGTGATACAAGTATAGCAATGTTTTATTAACAGTCAAAATTAGAGTGATTCTAGCTGACCTATATTGCAATAAGTGTGACAGATCATAACAGCTATTGCATACTTCTGAACTGCAGCTCCTTCTCCCTTTTTAAAATAGCTAAAAAGTCCATAGCCTAAGAATCTAATTGAATCTATTTCTAAAACAGAAAGAGAATACAAAGGATTATACTTTATTCTTTGTATGGTGCCAACAAGATGATAGGCCCTTTCTAGACAATTATAGAGACAATGCCCAGAATCCTGGCCCACTGAAACCAATACAAAGGGAATAGGATTTCATTCAAGGTACCTGCCCTGAATAGATTAGAAATGGTTGCTTATTTAGAGGCAGATCAAACATCCAAATGATTAGTCTAGCTGTAAAGAAAAAACAGAGGAGCCTTCCTGCAAATCAATATATAGAATATTGTATTATTTTATTTAAATATTATCCCTAATGAAATGCATTATTAGCTATAGAACCTGTTCTATACATATTTAGATATTTTAATACCTTTTTCATTAGGCAAACCTATCATATTTTACATGCAGAATTTCATTTATTTTTATTGTATTTGTACATACAATATAATGCCTGTTCCACAGTAAATCTGAAATTTGTACAGAAAAGATTTTTTTGGATTAGTATAATGTAGGTAACAAAAATATGAATAAATTTCTGTAAGATTTTACCTGTAGGAATATGTGTTTCCCACCAGTAGAGCTGTCCCTAGGAGTGGGGCGAATCAGGGCAACCGCCCTGGGTCCCATGCTTTGGGGGACCCTACAGAGCTGGGCGGAGAGGCTGCAGCTGCCACTATTTACATGTTTTTGCCTGTTCCAGCTGGAAGCTCTGGCCACCACCCATCCCACTATGTCCGGTGTGCCCGGGCTTTCACTCCCCACTGTAAGTGTGCCGTAGGATGGGGGGGGGGCCGCACCCTGCTGGGATCATCTTTGCCCACCAGTAAAGTTCTACTGACAAAAAGTAATGGTGGAAGTGGTAAAACAACCAAATCAGCACCAGTATTTTTGCCATTGTACTCTGTGTACCTGATCTGAGTAAACTGAGATTATGCTGAGGTTAAAATGTCAGGATGTTAGAATATTAAAGACCAGAAGTCTCATAGCTGAAGCTGGGGAAAAAAAGTAGGTTCACAATTAAGTTAAGCTGCTGACATGGAGCGGTGCGGTGTTAATGGAAAAGAAAGTATCATAACTTGTTTGTATTTGTTGTTTAGAAATGACTGGGATCCTCCAGACAGAAAAGTAGATACCCGCAAATTCCGTTCAGAACCAAGGAGTATTTTTGAATATGAGCCAGGAAAGTCATCAATTCTTGAACATGAAAGACCGGTAAGAAGTGTTTGTGGACTGGGATCATGCAATCTTAGTGAGAGTTCACTTTTGCTAATTATACCTAGTTAGACTGCTATTTGATTATCCATGTTCATATTTAGATTCTTTCTAGTTCACATGTGGTAAATTCTGTCTTGATAGTCTGGGATGGTTCTGTAGAAACTGTGGGACTGGTTGGGTTTAGGGTTAGATATAGTCCCTCCTTTACAAGACATCAAGGAATCACTATGAGAAATGAAACAATTTTACATGTCAAGTAGAACCGTAAATCCATGAGAACTACTTGTCATAATTTGAATGCATATCCAGAACTGAATTTCACGTGTTTGCGGTAATTTTATCAGCACATATAATCACCACATCAGTTACGCACATGCATATAGTATTCTGCCACTAGGTATTTCAGAAAAAAATGTGATAATGTGTTCAGGATATGTGCCTAATGTTATCCTCAAGAATTTTGATTAGTTCTGGTTATGCATGGGTCTACTTAAATCACGGCAAAGCATTTTTCGCAGCTTGGTCACAGCACGAAGAACTGATTTCATGGGCATTTCCCAGCAGCCCCACCTCTCGCCACTGATCAGTGGAGAAGCACATACCATATAATTTAATAGCAAATTCTGTGGAAAGTAAATGATATCATATAATTTATCACATTGGTATAAATATAAATATTACATTTAAATATAAATTTAAATATAAATATAAATGTATAATACAGTGTGAATTGTAACAAATCATCATAACTTATTATTATATATAGTGTTCTACAAAAAGTTTAGAACCACTAATTCATGCTAACCCTAATTTATTATCACTTCACTGACTGATGCCTTTACTTAGTCTACATCACTAGCAAACAGTAACTCTATGGCTGCAGTGACTGTTGCATTGTTTTTGTATCGCAGTAAGCATTGGAACATTCTAAAACAGCGCATGAATAATACGCTGGTTTTTATTTTTAGGTTGATTTCGTGGGAAATCGCAGCCAATGCAGTATTTCCTGGTGATCATGGACAATGCTGTTTTTCATGGTTTCTGTGAAAACCACAAAACCGTGAATTAAATAGACCCTTAGTTTTACACTAATCTGTAACCAAATATACTTATTGCACATTTCTAAATCATACGTCTGCAGTTGGGGAATTTCTCATGAGCATGTCTAATAAAACTAAGTCTAATGCTTGCAGAATGACCACTAACCTAAGTTTCTATTTATTTAAAAGGCATACTCCACTAGTCCTTCTATTTTACCCTTACACTGTTCTAATACTTAATCTATTTAGGAAGATTGATATATATTATGTCATTCTTTCTGTGACACTTTCTTCAGGTGCAGTGGTTGGCAGAGTTTAATTTTTGATAGGAGTCTATGTAACTGACACCAGAGTTTTATTTGCTTAACTATTATTATAATTCCTATCATCAGCGGACATATTGTATCAGTTTAAAAATAATAAATATACTGCATACTTGGACTATGATATGCATAGTACATCAGCCTTATATTAAAGAATTGTACTGAAATAACTTCCTATTATTGTAAGTTTATTTTATTGTATTTTATTTCTACAGCTTAAGCGATAATGTGGCGTGGGTTACATTGGGTCTCTAGCAAGCTGTGAGATTCTGTAAAATAAGGTTCTTGGAGAATAAGGAATTCCTTTCTGATACAGACCACTTGTAGTGACAGAGCTATTAGTCAGTCTTACAATTTACCAACATCTCCCTGATTTCTGAGATGTAGTCATTATTGCCAAGCTGAATTTAGAAGTACCTATCAAGAAAATAAAAATTGTATTTTGGGAGTGATTTTTCCCTTGCGGTAGCTGTGTCACAGATTGAGGTCATTACAGACTGAGAAATGGCAGGCTCGTGGTAAAAATTAGCATTTTGAAAATCACAGTGATTTTTTATTTCTGCCCTTACATTTCTAATACATTTAATTTCCTGCTAGGAAAAAGAAAAGCAGGAATAATTCATATTATAACTGCAACGCTCAAAATTGTGGTGTTAGGTATAATTTTTTAAGTTTAATAAATAAATAGTGAGCAAATATTAGGCAACTAAATAAATGGTGAGTTTTGCTGATAAGTTTTTTGAGTATTATGCCTGATAGTTGTATAAGACAGTTGTTTGCAAAGTTTTCAGAAATAAGTTGGACAAATCTTTGTGTAGGATGTTTTAGTCAAGGATAATCCTGCCTTGAGCAGGGCATTGGACTAGATGCCTTCTCCAGTCTTTTCCACTCTACTTTCTATGATTCAGTGATTCAATACAAGATAAAGTTACTGATAAAATCAGGGGGAGGTACTGTTTAATGATATATCTGAGTGTTCTGAAGGCTTCAGAAGTGGGGCAGTTATGCAAAAACAGCACCCAAGTGTTGTACTGATACTAAGGGGTGCCTGTACACAAGCATGGAGGCTGCTCCAATGCACTGTAATTACAACATGTCAGAACAGACTCGATTAATCGAGTCTGCCATAATATGGCAATTACCACACTCCAGCAGCCTCCCACGTCTCATGTATCAGTGTCCCTGCATTTAAAAATGGTGGCAGGGTCACAAGCACCTCCGCTGCCATTTTTAAGTAGGGGGGCACTGATACACAAGAAGCTGTAGCGCTTTAATAAGACTGGCTCTCGGAGCCACTCTAATTAAAGCTCCACCCTCCCTGCCCCCAGAGCACGTGTAAAAGTGCCCAAAGTGATTTCCTAAAAATGGGTTCTAAATCAAGTAACATACCTCTAAACTATCAACATAAGTTTAAAAAAATCTCCAGAGTACTTTTATTGGTTATAAAAGTTAAGTTTCACAAATTAAGATACTGATTTTTTTTTAAAGTATTACAAAATTATTTGATGTTTGCTAATGCCCCATGTTCTGTGTTAATTAAAACTTATGTGGGAAATGTATTTGAAAGCAAGATAAAGGATAAATTATTACAGCTGGTTAGGGACTGGAACTGCTACTTTAAAATTCTGGAATTTTTCAGGATAAATTCTGAATCATCTAACATTTTTGACAATTTTGAACATATAACTTAGTAAATATTTTATTGAATACTAAATAAAGTATACAAATATAACAATGATATTATAAACAATTAAGCAAAGTGATGGCATTAAACGTTTTTACCATAGTAAAATAGAACATTTGATCTTTTCAAACAAGAAAATAGAAATGATTTCCTCAAAAATGTTATCAAAATGAAAATGTTTGAATTTTTACAGAACTGAAATTCCTTGTCAAAAACCCTTCAGTTAGCTATAATACTCTTAGGTTGAAATGTATTAAGCTGAGCAAGAGCAGAATAGTGCAAAATCTGTTAGCTTTGTTGAAGGTCTTGATTGTGGAATTAAAAGAGGAAGTGAACAGAACTCCAGTGAAATTTGAGATGATACAAAACTGGAAGCAATTATGACCCCACTTAGAGACAGAGATTTAAACATAAAAAGAAAATAATAAAAATTAGATTTTAATGTAAAAGATGTTAATAATATATCCTGAGGAAAAAAATCATTTAAAAGTCATATGCATGTTGGTAGGAGGCAAAATGGGCAACAAGAAAGTGGACATTACTTAGGAGTATAACAGGTTACATGATCATACCCACTTTGCTGTTTGCCATGGATTAAAAAAAAAGATTGATGCAAGCTTTAGTTCTGCAGGAATTTCCCATCACAAAACAGAAAAGAGTAATATATAGGTCTTTCGTATATGACTTGAGTGCAAGACACCTGGGCTAAGTACAAACAGTCAAAAAGCTTGAGGTGGAATCAGTTCAATCTACATTGGTTTTTCTAAGCTGCATAGCTTGAACCGATACTGAACTGAACTAGCGTTCAGTCGTCCCCTGTCCAAGACAGGCAAATATCTGCACTGGCCACTGCCAGAAGCGGGGGGGGCGGTGCTCACAAGCACCTCCCATCTCCCCCAGGCTGGGAACATGGAGGCCTCAGCCCCTTGCTAGCCTCCAGCCTGTCAGGCACAGGGGGTGGGCAGAGGGGAATGGACCCCCACTCTAGCCCAGCCTCCCACTATCAGAGGGTGGAGTGGGTCCATTCCCTCCCATCCCCAACACCCCCTGCCCCCCACGGCTGACAGGTCAAGGTCTAGCAAGGGGGCAGGACTCTGGTGTTCCCAACCAGCAGAGCCAGGCTATGAGGGAAGGGCAGAGGGAAAGCCCACACCTGGGAGTTTCCACTCCACACCAACCCCTGCTGGGATGGGGGCAAACTGGATCAGGGGTCCATTCCCCCCCCACCAATCCCCTGTGCCTGACAGGTGGGGGCCTGGTGATGGGGTGGGGCTCTGGTGTTCCCAGCTGGCAGGAGCCAGGCTGCAAGGGCAGTGGGAGGGAAAGCTGTGACTGGGGGCTTCCCCACCCAACTGCTTGTCAGACCCCAGCTGGGGAAGGGGCCTAAGCGACCTCACTCACCCCCAGTGCTGCCTGCAGACCCAGCTGGGGAGCTGAGGCTGTGCTGCCTTTGTTCTATGACAACTTGGAGGCAAGCGGGGGCCACAAAGCTTTCTGGCATGCTGGAGGACTATAACTTAGCTTGATTCACTATGAGGTCTGAGACAGAAGTTAAACCTAAACTTTAACCCTAAATTGGTGGTTTGATTCATAGACTCATAGATGCTAGGGTCAGAAGGGACCTCAATAGATCATCGAATCTGACTGCCTGCCAGTGGCAGGAAAAAGTGCCGGGGTCATGTGACCCCAGCCAGTGCTTGTCCAGTCTCTTGTTGAAGATCTTCAAGGTAGGGGAGAGCACCATCTCCCTTGAAAGCCCATTCAAGATTCTGGCAACCCTAACCATAAAGAAGTTATTTCTGATGTCCAACCTAAATCTACTCTCTATCAGCTTGTGGCCAGTTTCTGGTTATTCCCAGGGGTGCTCTGGTAAACAAAGCATCTCCTATTCCCTGCTGCACCCTTTCCCCCACCCCAGTGAATTTGTATACTGCCACAAGATCCCCCCTCAGCCTTCTCTTGCGGAGGCTGAAAAGGTCCAGGTCCCTCAGCCTTTCCCCATAGGGCCTTCTCTGCAGGCCTCTAACTATATGAGTGGCCCTCCTCTGGACCCTCTCAAGGTTGTCCACATCCTTCTTGAATTGCAGCACCCAGAACTGAATGCAATACTCCAGCTGCAGCCTGACCAGTGCCACAGAGGGGAAATATCACCTTCCTGGACCTGTTCATGATGCACCTACTAATGCATGACAAAGTGCAGTTAGCTCTGCTCATTACATCGTCACAGTGACAACTCATATTCGTCTTGGAGTTGACAGCAACTCTCAGATCTCTTTCTGCCACTGTGCTACTGAGGTCATCCCTCAGCCTATGGGTGTGCCGGTGATTCCTTCTCCCCAGGTGCAGCACCTTGCACTTGTCCTTGTTGAACTGCATCCTGTTGCTCTCTGACCACTTCTCTAATCTGCCCAGGTCTGCCTGGATTAAGTTTCTTCCCATCAATGTGTTTGATTTGCCCCATAGTTTAGTGTCATCTGAGAATTCAGACAGAGTGCTACATCCATCCAGGTTTATTTTAAACTGGTTTCGGCCACTTTGAAAATGGTTTATGTGTACAGGCAGTCCTTGACTTACAATGTTTCAAGTTACAATGTTTCATGCTTACATTTATAAATTGACACCCTGTTTCAACTTTATGACATTAGTTTCTACTTTACAACGCTTGATCCAGTGCGATGCTACGCCATGCCAGCGAACAAGTTCTCTGTGTCACTCATCTCCCTGGAGAACATCTGTCCAAACTTCCTTGGACGCTTTCTTTAAGAAACCAGCCAAGACTCCTAAGCAGACTCTAGCCAAGAACCCTTCAAAAAGTCCAACCAAGAGCCTTTCAAAGAGTCCAGCAAAAAGTCACCTCAAAGAAGTCCTTCCAATCAATATGATTGCTATTTACAATATCAATACGTTAATGTAGCTATATTACTCATCTATAAATTGATCGAGTACAAAATTCTGGGGTATTTTTGGTGAAAATAGGGTATCGGGCCTTAGTTCAGGAACCAATCCCCCATTTATAACATTGTTTCTTATGAGAAAATGGTTCCGAGTTATGTTTCGACTTAAGACGCAGTTTTCAGGAACCAGTTGTGTCGTAAGTCCAGGGACTGCCTCTATTGTGTTACAGACTTAAACCAGTTTCTGACTATTTAAACCAGTTTATTGGTAATTTCTGTGCCTAGCCCTGGTGTATTTCTTTTAATTCTAAGTATCACATTAGCAGAAAGATACTGAGAAAGCTGAGGGAGTTTTTTTGAGAAGTGTTAAATCATCAGGAGTTTGAAAGGGTTAGTCTTTTGAATAAAAATAAGACTGCATGCCTTGCTTAAGAAACTACTGGCAGTCAATGCAACAGTAAAGGCTAAAAACATCTAGAAGTAAAAAGAATTTAGGATGTTTCTGTAGGCGTATAGTTAAAAGCAATAGAATGCAATTTAGAAAAGTAAAATTCAGACTGAGTTGTCATCTTAACAGTAAGATTTAAACTGTGGAATAGTCTTATACATGCAAAAGTAGAAATTCCATTTCTTGTTGTTGGTTAAAACACACTATATAGCAATAGAACCTTAGTAATGGGAAATGACCTTGCACAGAAGAGGAGATAAACTAGATACTCTGATGGATCTTTCAGTCTTTATCTTCTATGATTTTATGAACTTGTACTCATTTCCCTAAGTAGCAGATAATACAGGAGAATCATGAATTCTGGGCTATGCATAGTGTTATCAATCATTCATGAAACTATAAGGCAGTTAATTGCTGTTTATCAACTTTATGCCTGCCTGCTTCCTAAATGGATTTTTCTCCTGTTTCAAATGGAACTAAAGCTAACATCCTTCTTTTAATTTAATTTCTTAAGTGTTCACTAGCATCAGTGTTGTTATCATGAACCTAAGAAATACTGCATTAGTTTAAACATGTAAAAAGCCAGGAAGAGAAATATTTGGCAAGCCTACAAAAAAAGGCTTTTTAAAAGTTTTAATGTGACAAGCAATACATTTATTTTTTAAAAAGAAGTATTTGATGCACAGCATGAAAGGGCAACTTGCATTGCTAATTTTCATGTCACCATATTGCAGTGGTTTGCAACTGTTGCAAGTGACTGTGTGACAAGGTCCTGTGATAAGTGCAAAATAGTGATGAATGTGGTGCTTGCAGTTGCATCTAGTGCAGTAGGTACTTCCTTTTGTTTGCTGCCCTCTGCTGTTCAGTCTGTAAACAAAATTCAACCCAAACCCATGGGGAGAAATCTTTGGGTTCACTGTGAACTCATGCCGCTGGTATTGAATTCCACACCTGATGGAACTGAATTCCAAAGCAGCTTAGAGATGGTTTATATAGTCTTCTGTTACCTCTGCTAGCTGCCCTGTTTCAAGAAGCACAGCTGCAGAGCACTGTCCCAACCCCACAGGTTAATTTTTTTGCTTTGTCTAAGGAGCACCACCTATTCTTTTGTCAGTGTATCCACAAATATAGATATTTAGGGAACATTGCATCACTTCAGACTGTACCTGATCTGTACCAAGGTGCAGTCAAAACTGTCAATGTTTGTTGGAGTGACAATGCCCTCAAATTCTCCTCTGATTTCAATCTTAAATATAATCTTAAATTATAATCTTTAATTTGCTATTTAGTCTATAGGACTGAGAGCAAATCAGTAGTTTTGCAGTTTTTCCCAGGGTTACATAGTTCAAAATGATGGTGTGTTTCTAAAGTTGTACAAAAAGTAGAATAGGCCAATAATTGCAACTGGAAAAAATAGGAAGCGCTAGCACTTAATTCTCTGCATTTGTGATTTTTCTTGTTTTTCCTCATATTGTCTACATTTCCCTACAGCAGTTAGAGTTTGGCTTTTCTCTTTTAATGTAGTCTTCTAAAGCGGACATTTTTCTTTCATGAATCAAAGACTGTAATAAAGTTGCATCCGACATTGGTCAGGCCGCAATTGGAGTACTGCGTCCAGTGCTGGGTGCCGCACTTTAAAAAGGATGTGGCCAGCCTGGAGAGAGTTCTGAGGAGGGCCATCTGTTTGGTGAGAGGGCAGCAGGACAGGCCCTATGAGGAGAGACTGAGGGACCTGAACTTATTCAGCCTTAGCAAGAGGAGGCTGAGCGGAGACCTGGTGGCTGCCTACAAACTCATCAGGGGAGATCATCAGCAAATAGGACGATCCCTATTCTCCCGAGCACCACCTGGGGTGATGAGGAACAATGATAGTAAGCTGATGGAGAAAAGGTGTAGGTTAGAGATCAGGAGGCAATATTTTACAGTTAAGGTGGCCAGAATCTGGAACCAACTTCCTAGGGAAGTGGTCCTTGCCCCTACCTTGGGTAAATTCAAAAAGAGGTTAGATGATCACCTGTCTGGGGTCTTGTGAACCCAGCATTCATTCCTGCCTGTGGCAGCAGGTCAGGCTAGATGATCTGATCAGGTCCCTCTTGACCCTAGCTACTATGAAACTATGCATATCTGAGCTGGCCAATGAACAAAGTCTCACACGGTAGTATTTATCTACTGAAGATTAGTGGACATGTATTCGATTACAGATTGCTAGTAGCAATAATTGTATTATGAAGTTGATGATTATGGCTAGAGTAGGACATATGAGTACACTACTAAGTTTTGCTATGTAGTGTGAGCAAGTAATTTATCTCTGGCTCTCATTTCTTCATCTGTGAAACAGGAGCAATACTTCCCCTGAATCATATACAGCTTGTGAGGATAAATAGAAAAGTAGATCCAGCTTGATTTGGCCGATAGTGTTTTACATAGTGAATAGCCTTCATTCCTCATGTAGACTGCCTAAATCTTCTTTGGAGGACTTCTGTCCAGACCTGGCTTAGTTAATTCATGAACTCTGATAAACTAACATTATACAGCTATGAATTAAATATAGCCACCTCACATACATATTTCTGTATTTAAAAATATAGTAAACTGAGAGCATCTTGTGCTTTTGTGCTGTGTGACAGTTTACTTTGAGCTGTACCAAAGAATACAATATCGCAGGGAAAATAATTGAGAAAATTAGAAAACCTATTTACAATAAAGAGCCCGTGTAGAACCACTGGGGGTGGGGGAAGGGGTTGCTCTGCTATGTTTCCGTGCTGGTTAAAGAATTATGTTACTTGTTTTTCTGCTCACTAAACTGTTTCCTTCTTGCTGCTCATCTCCAATTTTTACTGTGAAATGTGAAAAATATCAATATAATATTTTTGGTGTAATAAAAAGGTCTGTAGGAGATAGAAGATGGGAAAAGACCAAAGCAAAAGTAATATGGAACCCACAATTATTGTTTATATATATTTTCATGGAAAGGAATTACATTGATACCAGTTCCATTCCATAGGCTGAAACAGCTTTTCAATATTGCCATGCCTGCATGATGCATATTGCTTATCTCTTACGGTACGCTTCGCTTCAAGATGGCAAGAACCCGAATTAACATGCTTTGTAAGAGGACAAGGAGTGGTTGAAAGCAATATTGCTGAAATCATATGTACTCATCTACTGTCAGACAGTTTGGGCACTTTCTGGTACACACTACAGAGAAAAAACAGCTTGAAATGTTTTCTTAACAAGAAAACAGTATCTGGTATTATTAAGTTTACTGAGCAAAAGGACATAACCAAGCAGAAAAATACCACTCTCATTTGTTGTATAATTATAGTCCTTTTTAAAAAACAGGTTTTAGATCTTTTTCAGACAGCCAAAGGTATTGATTAATTTTTGAAATATTATTTTTAAAATGCTAGATGTTTCCTATATTATGTGTAACTGTGCAATGGTCATCTGAAGTCCAAGCTGAAAAAAGTGGAGTTAAAACATTAGCCTGTGATAGCTCTTGAACAAAAGCAATTCCATATGAAATCCCATCTTTATTCCTTGATTTTATTTCATTTCTCCCCTCTCCATATCACCCCCACACTGTTTTTGTTTGACAAGTTTGTGTTGTTAATGTGACATGGCATTTCCAGCACTTTGCTTAGTGTGTACTTTTCCTTCCCTTTTCCTTCACAACTGCTCCAGACTGATCGCATAAACCCAGATGACATAGATTTAGAAAATGAACCCTGGTATAAATTCTTTTCAGAGCTGGAGTTTGGACATCCGGTAAGTGAGGATAGACTATTAATGTTTAAACTTTAGGAAAAATATATTTCTAGGATACAGTTCACAAATTACCAAGTGTAGGAAGAGTCACCCCCTGAAGCTGAATAGGACTTTTTTCTACGAAAGAACAACACAACTGAGTCCAGTATATGCATCCAGCCAGTTTCGTTAAGTGCTTACCTGCCAAACCAGTGACTCTACTGGCTAATTTAAGTCCACAGACTACGTACAACAACTGATATGTAAACACCTACAGCATCAGTTGTATGTAAAACATAATTGTTTGCTTTCTTTATTAAACCTTTAGAAATTAGAAGCATTTGGTTAGAACAATTTAAGAGTAGAAGTGGGACCTATTAATTTTTATATTGTAGATTTCAAACAGGCTAACAACATAAATACTCAGTTTTCATTGACAGTGTGTCTTAATTTAGTAAATGCAGACATACACACCCGCAGATAATGCCTCTGGGTATATATCCTGATTTTTTTTGTCCTTTGTCCATCTGAAACATGCACACAGAGAACATATGACTTTATACATAAATCAGGGAGATCCCTGTTAGTTTTTGTTTGCACCCAGGGTATGGACAAACAACTTAGATGTACTTCAGGAGAATGGGGAGACTTGCTCGTAAGCTGCTCAGCAGTAAACTGGCTCTTATGCCTGCTCCTTCTATATAGTATGTGCAAGTTAAACCAGGGTATCTTACTGGTTCATTCAGTGGTGAACTCCCCTGATTTAACTTTCACTTACTACAGGATAGGACTGAACACATGGAAGGGTTCCTGCCAAGCAACTGAAGTGCAGTAAGTCCACTCCTCCCCTCTTTAACCTCAGTACAATTAGTTCACCTGTCCACACCTTTCAGAGGTCTGCTTGAATCTATATATACTCTTTGGACCTGCTCCCCCTTTGCATCAAAACCCACATCCCCAAAAGGACTTCAATAGACTGTTGTAGTCCCAAAATAGCACTCCTGAAAACCTCTGCTCAGCTGCAGCTTAATCCTGAAAACACCTAAATTTCATAGGCACCTCACGTTCAGACTTTAAAGTTTCTCAGGTACCAATAATTCTCCACTCATGTATGCCCAGGAGCACTTTATTTTTGACAGGACTGAGCTGCTCAGCACCCATCTTACACCAAAGCTATGTTCCTCCTAATACGCAGTGGTGGTTTCCACTTTCTTTTAGAGTAGTGATAGTGGAGCCGTGTTCCCTCAGCCCTTAAACCATGGAGACAGTGGCGCAACAAGCTCATTTAGCCCTTGGGTGGAGAGGCAAGTGTGGGGAGGCTGGGCTATGTCCTGCTGCCGCTTGCCCAGCCAGGAGAGTGGAGAGAGAGAGTTGCAGGCACAGCAGCACTGGGAAGCAGGGGCTATGCCCTGCTGCCACTTGCCCCCTTCCGCCTGGAGTGAGCAACTCCTGCATCGTGCCCCCCTTCCCTGACCTGGCTGGGCAAGTGGCAGGGCATAGCCCCCACTTCCAGCACTGCCACATATACCCCCCACCCCCCAGCTGGGCAGCTTGTCCCAGCCCCAATCCCTCCCTCACTGTGGGGGCATTGATCTGCCCCCCCCCCCACCTCTTCCCTCTCCACTCCGCCCACCACAACAGACTTAGCAGCTGGAAGCAGCTGTGTCCAACGTCCTTGAGGACTGCTGCCTGCTTAGTCTATGGCCAAATCTCCGAATTGAGTAAAATCTTTTCCAAATTGATTTGTAGGCTTCCAATTCAATTTGGACCTTTAAGTTGGTCTCCCGATTCAATTTGGATTTGGAGATTCAGCTGCCGAATCGGGCCATATCTCCTCTGAATTGAAGCAGCTACCAAAGCTTCGTACAGCCCTATCAGGTATATAACTACCTTCAGGTATAGAACTGTGCCTGCTGTTACAAAAACTCCTGTGGTGGGGGGAGCACTTCTACCCCGATGCACTAGCTGGGTACCAGGATGCTTCTATGGCCAAACAGGGGAGGCACAGGGATGCCTCTACCATACTAAAGGCTCCAAGCAAGGGAGTGGGCAGGATTCTGGTACCCCCTCATAGTCGGTGCTCTGCTTGCCATGCCCTAGTTATGCTACTGTGTGGAAGATGTTTCCAGATTACAATAACTAGCTAGAGCACTTAGCAAGTAAGTGAAAGGAGTAGATTTGATTCCCCTCTAATAAAGGAGGAAACTAAAGCTATCTTGCCCTTATCTACACCATCCAGAGAAGAGCCCATCCTAAGGTGTCTAATTCCCCATGCACTGCACAGGGAGCCTACATGCCTTACTCTGGGTTTTGGGTTCCACTCTGTCCTTGCTAATTCCCAAACCAGAAGCCACATAGCTATTTTAATATGGTGCTGCTTCTCAGCATGACACTGTCTTGCTCTGAATACACAAATCTAAATCCTTTTTTGGACCCAGCCCTAAGTGAATAGCAAAACTCCCTCAGTGAGAGTAGGAGCAAATCCTGTATCTGCAGACCAAATATATGCAAGTAGAAGCCTTTGAATTATTTTTAGAGCTTTACGTAGGGGGTCCTAATTTTTGCTGAACCAATGTATTTAATAACACAAAAATACAGAAGTCATTTAACGATTTTTTTAAAAAAATTACAGTCCAACAGTCTATATTATATCATATTTTCATTCCAACCCAATCTTTAAAGTCCTTTTATCTGCCCAGACTGTTTTTAATCATTCATCGCTATATAGATAAACATAGGCAAATTAGTTTCTGTCGCAAAACTAAAATACTAGCAAGGTCAGTCATCCTTATCTTCTATAAGGTAAAGTGCATATGGAGATTTCACTGGTAGGCCATCAGTCCCCAACCCTTTATATTCTTCTCGCTCAGTAGTTTTAGAAATAGCTATTCTTAATACAATTATTCAAATTTAAAATTTTGCTAACTAAATTTACTAACACTTTAAGATGCTTGATGATTATTACAAAATTGTTGTAGCACATTTTTCCTTCCAGTTTCCCCTCATTTTGCTGTATATGTGTCACTCTTGTATCTGATGCTGTCAACACCTGGTTTCTAATTATGTCACCTTCTCCACATGTTTCATTCCTTGCTGGCATTGATTCTCCTCCATTTCATCTCTACACTTCTGCTTATATGATGCAGCCTCCTAAAAAACTTTTGGACTATGTTCAAGACAATTCTTCTGGTGTTTCTAATGAGGTAAAGGAAGCATTCTTTCTTGTTTAGATGACTAGCTTGGGAAACATGGTTGTGATACTTTCTATACATATCTGAGTTTGTTAATATTTAATGGTATCCTACCAATAATCAATAGCGTTTCTAATTCTATATCATTTACCTCTGTCTTCATATCCTTCCAGATCTTTTATGTATATGGATGTTGTTTTTATTACACTAGACACTGTGAGTCCATGCTCCTCCCATACCACCCAGAGATTAACATTCATATTTACAACATAAACCATATGCTTTTAAATCTTGATGCAATATCATTTCCTCATAGTTGGGCAAGTGCTTTGTTTTCAAATCCCCATGAACTAGTCAACGTAAACTACAATTATGATGAATATATCTAGCTATAAATTGTAGACTTCAAGTGAGACTCATGTTGAACAAGTTTTATTCCACTGAAATATATGTAATTAGGCTTACTAATCAGGCTATCCTACCAGGAATTATGGCTAAATGTTAGTAGCAGATAACCTAGGAATTGACAGTGATCATGATTCTGATTCAAAAGCATCGGGATGAGATAGGGGCTGTCAGTGCCCTGTTCTAACTTGGGGAAATCCAGATTTTCATTCTAGTTTCCATATACATGTTATGGTAGTCTTTGTGTCTGTGTGTCCTGTATGACATGTGTAGTAGCTTTAGGATATTCACATTTCTCCTTTTCTTCCCATCCAAAAACAAAAACAAAAAAACAAACAAAAAAAAAAAAGAAAATCATGGACTTCATAGTTCATTGCATTGTAGACTTCCATGAGAATTGAATGCACTAAGCATACAATAGAGGAGGCCAATTGAATTTCCTGAGCTATGGCGTTTTGGAATAAAGCTAGATAAAATATTTATAACATAGTCATTTTCCAATTGATTAATTAAAAAAAACCTCTTTCTGATTGAAAAAAAAAAGTATGTATGAATTTGAAGCAATTTCTGAGAAATTTTACCTGAGATATTTTTCACTTCTGAAGTTTTTAAGGGGGAAATCTGGCAAAGGGTACTTTGCTTAAACAACTTTTCAGGAAATATAATGGATTCAATAAAACAGTAAGGGAAGCACATTCAAGCAAAATGTTTTGACAGTAAGTTAGCATCAGTTTTCACATGTGCACGTATACAATCTTTCCCCAGTTTTTCCTGCATCTACTGCCAATTACTATGAAAGCCTAGAGTCGGGAAACCACTCACACATGGGTTAAGTTTAAATATATACATAACTATTTTCTTGAATAGGGATGAATTTAAACATGACAAGATGAAAATTTCATAAAGCTTCATCCTCTTATTCAGTTATTTTAGCTGTTACTTTTTTTATAAGTTTGACTCTGTTGCCCTTCATTGTAGGATAAGGGGGAGTTCATAGTTTGGACAGGGCTGAATATTCTAGAGAATATGTTTTTACCTGGGTTGCCGCCTAAGGCCTATAGCATATTGGACAGCTTTTAGGAATGGTGGGAATCATGAAATAGGGGAACCAGTAAGCCTCCTCCACACAGCATATGCAGACACAATGCCATTCAGTAAGTACACAGTGTACCTCCTCTGTCTTTAACTGCCTTCAACACACCATCACTTCTAGGAGCTTTAATAGGAGAAAAATGCATATGGTCTCCAATTCTTATTTGAGGTTCCTATTATACATGAAGAGATGAAACTGTGGCATGAGTGAATACGCTGCAGCTTACTGTATTTTAACATGCAATCATGGTTCAAGAGGGGAATCAAACAAACAAGGCCTTGCCATCCTCCCTAGCTTTGGCGATTTCCACCTGGAAAAGAACAGGGGCTGCTGTTATACATGCATCTGTGTAGACCAAATAGGGAAAAGGGTATATGAGTGCAACTTTCATATCCAGGAACTATTAGTGGATGGTGGCAAAATATTTTGCTCTTCAAGTCCCCGACTCAAGCTGAATAGCAATTCCACATCACTGATGTATTCTCTTTAGTTGACATTTGGATGGAATATCTATCTTACTCTTGGTAGTCTATATTCCTTGAAGGGCCATTACACATGATCAAAAGAAAGCACTTTCTAGTTGTTGTTTGATGAAAGATGGTCAAATATCATGTGCAATTGTGGTTTCAATCAAATTTCTAGCAGAAAATCTACATTTCGTATTCCTCTGCAATTTTTATGATATGGGAGAAAACATATGGAAAACCAAAAACTCTTTGTTGCATAAATAAACAAAGACAACTGTAGTTTCTATAGCTGTCAGTGAAACTTTCTCAGTGCAGCTGGCTCTCACAATTTTATTAGAAGCCTCACAATATACAGTGTTTATCTCAAGTCCTCAGCTCCTGAAGCCAAGTAGTTTCATGAAAAGCTCAACTCCCTTTTAAAAATGTAAGTTTCTACTTCTTATGGCTTCAGAGGAAAGCTTCATGATCTCTAAAAAACAAGAAAGCAAATAAATGGAACTTGGAATGTTTCATTTTTTATAAAGACCCATGAGCCGGGGGCCAGACTCACAATATGTAAACACACTGATTTACCAGTACAGCATCTTTCATCAGCTCTAAAATCATTCTACATCTTTAGAAAACAAAATAGGAACTGTTCCCTGAGAGCTGTAAACAGGTTTAATGCCTGTTCATGAAATTATTATCAACATATCTCAGTAACAGCTGTCCTTCTACTTCAGCAGCATGTGGAAAAGTTGTTTTGTGATGCTTCATTTCTTGCATGCTGCAGATTATTTGTTTTAATTTGTCACTGTAAACCTTCTCTCTAAGCTACAGAATAATTGATTTCCTGAGTTGGGTTTTTATATCTAAGGCTTGGGACAGACGTTACACATAAACCAGTTTAACTGATTAGAAATTGGTTTAAACCTGTAACAGAACAGATGTTCAGTGCACATAAACCAGTTTGAAAATGGCTTAAACCAGTTTGAGATAAACCTGGTTGAATGTAGTATCAGATTTAATTGATTTGGCACAAACTGGTTTATGCAATGTCTGTCCCAGATCCCTTACTGGTTTAAGTTAAACCAGACTCCTCCAGCAACCTGGCATGCTTTCTGGGCTGGGCGGGGCTCTCTGCTCCACAACAGGGCTGGAGCTACAGCAGAGACTGCAGGTACAGCAGGGTCTGCCTGTCTTCCCCCTGCCTTACCCAACCCTTACTGCTCAAGCAGGGAACTCCCCCCTTCCATCTCCCACAGCGCAGACCCCAGCCCCACAGACCCGAGGCATGTGGTATGCTAGCTAATGCTAGGAAGTGTCTGTATGTGTCTCCAATTTCACTGGGACAGGCAAACAGAACAGTGACCACTTAGGGCTTTTTGAAGCTAATCAACAGGTCAGCTGGTAAGCTGTTTAAGAAGAGTTTGAACTAATGGAGAGAAGCTATTGTTTTGCTGATGAGGTGATAAACACTGTTACCATCTTCCTGCTGGCTTGCTTGCTTGTCAGTTTTCTGAAGACAGTATAAAGAAGCAGGGAGAGAGAGATTGAAAGCTCCATATCATCAGCAGATGCATGCACTGCCTACCCGCCCTCCCCTTGCCTCAGAGTGCTAGCAGGGGGCTGGGGGTTGGCAACACACCTGCCACTCGAGTAGCCAGTGGGGAAAAGCCCAGGACAGTTCAGGCAGGGTGAGAGTTTATACCCCTCCATAATCAGAGTGTCCTGCTGGGGCCTAGCCACCCGCCCCCCCCAGCTCAGCACTCTGAAGGGGAAGGGTGGGCTGTCCCCACCAGCTGCTAGCCTGAGGCACTGCAGACATGTGCCTGAATTTCCTCAGTCCAGAGGGGATGTCTACCCAGTTACAAACTGGTTCAGCCTAGCCAGGTTAGACTAACCTGCAAAGATTGAATCAATTCAGGCTCAGATTTTCTGAATGTCTGTCCATAGCCTAAAAGATATTGCTCTTGGGTCTTCTGTATCTCTGATTTTCATTTTTTTTTTTTACTAACCAATTACTTCCTTTTCAAAATACAATAGAGAAATCTGTTAGCACTTGGTAATAGTGTAAAGTAATGTCTAAGCATATTACCTAGACAGATGTCAGCAACAGATGAAGATCCATAGGAAAAACTTGCAAAAAATGTCTTTCCACTGGCTTGCAGGTTATTTATAACTAGTAAAAAAAAAAAATAGATATTTGTTCTCATATAATGGGGAAAATTGTGAATCAAGTACTAGCATGCAAAAAACTAAATGAGAAACAGATACAATGGGTCAGGAAAGCAAACCATCTTCACTGATGGAAGTTCCTAACATTGGAAAGATCAGGGTGTAATCAGTTTTCCCACAAAGAGCCATTATAAAGCAGATATCCATGTGGTCACTGCTATAGAATTTTCATCTACCATGAATATACTTTTCTATCTCCCTGAACCTTAAGATTAAGGAAGGGCAGATTTAATGCATCATGTTGAGGGCTTATGTGCTATAGGTCACAAATTACAATTTAATCCTACCTGAGGCAACTTTAATCTATAAAGTATAGATGCAGAAATGACTTCTATACCACAGCAGACAGCAGTGGTATTGCGTATTATTTTTGCTACTTCCTACAAAATTGTAGGCTCTCTTTGATTACGTGCAGATCAGTCATGGCTTTCACATTGCCTGTACTTCAGCATTTTATGGAAAACTTAATTAGCACATCTAATATACATATTTAATTTAAAAAATAGTTACCTAAATTAATAAAATAAGTAGTCCATGTCCATGCTGACCTAATTTTCATCGCACCTCTTCCCTCTATGGGGCAAGTCAGAGGAGTACAGTAGGATGGTGCCAGTATTTTTTTAACACAGGACTGCATAAAAATATTTCTTCTTACCCTAGGAAACCTTGTGTTACAGTAATGCACTACAGAGAAGAAGGATGGTGGGAGGCAGAAGAATCTATTCTGTTATTTTCCAATTTAGATCAAATGGAAATACCTGCTTTTTGCTGAAATCTAGTGTACGTCAATGGGATGTGATTTGTTCTTCAGAGGCAGTTGTAAGATCCAATGGGATAAGGCATCAGTGGCAGGGATGTTTTAACAGTATCCAAAGGGGGAAGAACTCCATCAGTAAAAATGAGATTGCCTCAGTTCGCCCTTCAGCATGGTGATAGAATGTTAACAAAGGGATTCCAAAGAGTCCCCAACAGCACATTCCTACAGGAATGTATGGTACTTAAAAAAATACTGCCCAAACTCAGTATATTCTCTGCCTATCAAGGGATGAGAGAGTTAGTTTCTCTCATATGACAAAAACAGTGTCCATATCTTTATCTTTGTGCGCTTTGCTATTTTTGTCAAGTCGGGAGCTCTTGGTCATCGGACACATTACCAGTAATCACTCATGGAAGAGGCTCTCATTGATCCCTGGAGAGTTAGTTGAAATGAACATAAAAATGCTGAAAAGACTGAAGGGGAGTTATTTTCTTGAAGGATTTGCAGTCTTCACATAACTTTACCCAACGGCATATTTTGTTTCAGAATCAACTGAAAAAGAACACACTGGATACTAGACCTGGCCAAGTCTTAAAATTCTTGGTTCATGGGAAACGAAACATTGACATTTTGAAATTTCTTGAAAATAGAAATTCCATAAAGTTTGCTTTTCAGAGATGCTTCTACTTGTACATTTTTATAGTGTTCCCTCTCTATCACCTTTACAGTCACTTGTATTTTTTGGATTTGTAACTTCTTTGGACCAGGGAGTACATCTTGGTATGTGTTTATACGGTAGGGCCCTGACTGGGGCTTCTGGGCATTTCAGTCATGCAGGTATGTGGTGGTAATATAGATCAGTAAACCAAAATCAGTTTGGTTCAGATAAATAACAAGTCATATATATCGTTACCTAGAGCTCACCTGCAAGTCTTTTCTCTGGTAACTAATCAACACATCTTTGCAGTTTTGTATAGTTCTTGTTTTTAACAACTTTCAGCTTCCCTTTCCATGGAAATGAGATAATACTAAATCTTATTAACCAACTGATTAGAGGGTGCATATAGACAATCACAGAGGCTGCTCTGATGCACTGTAACTACAGTGCATCAGAGCAGACTTAATTAATTACTTGAGTAATTAAGACTCAAGTAATTACCGTGCTCCAGCAAGTCTCCATGTCTTGTCTATCAGTGTCCCCACGCTTCAAAATGGGGTGGGGCACTTTAACTAAAGCTCATTAGACAAGCTTTAGATAAAGCACCCCTGCTGCCATTTTGAAGTGTGGGGACGCTGATACACAAGAAATTCTGGGCGCTTTCAGAGGCACTGTAATTAAAGCACCCCTTTCCACTCCTCTGATAGCACATGTAAAAATGCCAAAAATAACTGGCAAAGTTGCCTAAAACTTCAGCTGTGTTTTAGCAAATGTTTGATTCATGCTTTATCCAAGCTTGTGGGATTATCTCTGTATTTAAATGTGATAAAGTACACTGGAGAACAAAATAAAAATTTCTCTTAGTGTTTTGATGGAATCAATTTGTGTGTGATATAGGTGGTTAAAGAAGGCAGGCAATTGAAAAGTAATTAAAGACAGCTAAAGAGTCCCTCGTATATCTTGTCCTTATAGAACCCATTACATTTAGGTAGTATTGACCGTCACTGTGGAATGCATGTGCTGTGCAGAATGCTAATGATGTTACAGAATCTATTTCAACACATTTCTCAAACCAAGGAGGACCTCTAGAGGTGTGATTATATGCCTCTCACATGATTTGACAAAGTAATATATTGAAACTAAAAAGAGCTCAAGATGATTATATATTTTCTCTGTGATTTCACAGTCCCTATACCCTTCCGTACAGAGAAAGTAGTTCCTGCAGCTTATAAGACTTTGTGCAAATTCTATTTCCAGTTCATTAGTTCAGCTCTGAAATGTATAGCATGAACTTAAAATACGTTTAACATTTGAATGACAGCTTTGTACCCACGAAGAGGCGCCACAGGGACAACATTATTCTGTTTCTAGCTTTCACAAATTGTAATACTGTGTGTCTCTAATTCTGGCTGCAGCCTGGAAATCCATTAAGTGATTGGTTTAAACGTAGTCATCACTTAAGTTTGAACTTATGTTGACAAGTTAAAAATATTTCAGAGCAGCTTTACATTCCATCTTCTCACAGCAGTGACATTTTACATCTGTGGAAAGGCTTCTGTGATAAGAACTGTTCATAATATGAACTTAGGACAACCAACAATTGGCTACAAAACTCATGTCTCTTTCAGCTATTTATACAAAGAGTTTCCAGCTGTAATTGATATCAATACTTTGGTGAGTAATTGGGAGAAATGATGCAGGCCATATGACCAGATAAAAAACGTCTTAGAAGTTTCTTTTTATGTTTTACTGTAAAGTTTATTTCAATCCCAGTGTATCTAATGTTGAAAAAATGTGCAGAAAGGCACTAGCATTTTTGGATTTTTATCAGTAGTACTTTTAAAATAGAATTGGTTTAAGAAATGTAATGGTGCTCTTTAAAAATTGCATAACTTTTCTTAATAAATATTCCAGTACATATAACTTGGAGTGTGCAGGATATTTATCATGATTTATCCAGGCTTCTTATAGTTTATTAAATGAAAATTGCTTCACAATGACAGTAGAAAACTACAGAAGTTTAATAGATTCACTTATTTGCTTTTACAGACCTCCTTATATCACTCTTCAACAGACAAAGGCCTGGAGAGACCTTCTAGGTAAGACATAATACAGTAAACAAGATAAATGCTAGTTACAGTAGACAAGCTAACAAACCTACAAGGTTTGCATCAGTATACACTAGCCTAGATACCTGTACCCTTGAATGCATAAGATCTTAAATCCTATTCTTTCATACTGACCTTGATTTAGGATTTCTTCATATATCTACTCTCTTATGTCTACCCTCTGACTCCTGTTTACATCCTGCATAACATTGCTCACAACACGCATGTTGGGTTGGGTTTGGAGGACGTGGGAAAAAATGTAGCCATTCTAGATGGGCAGAGATTTTCCCTCCCATATCCCTGCTGAAGCCTGTTGTGAGCACCAGCTATGTAAGGGGGAAACAGGCAGAGGACTGTGCTTCCAGAGATGACACATGGAGCAGTTTTCCCAGGTGATCAGTAGGCTAACTCCATCTCTGCTGTTAAGTGTTTGATGATTTATTGGGTTGCCTTATTGATCCGTGGGGAGAAGGCATTCAAGTGAATGCTGGGTTCAAAGCCTAAAATGGAACTAATATTGATTACTTCTTTAGTTCTGCAAGTACTGCAAGTGACTACAGGAAAAGGAGGAAGTCAGAGCCTGCTGTAAGTCACCAGAGGGCACACAGCGATCAAAATGCAAACAGGCCTAGTCTAGGTCGGGCAGATGCACAAGGCTTGTACAACACCCTCAGAAAACCTTTCACTAGCTCTTCGCCTTCTTCTCCATCAAAAGCAAAAGGTAAGAGCCAAACAAATCTGAAAATGGACAAGAACTTAGTTAATTCCTGAGATTTTAGCATAAACTATACAGAAAGTTGGTAATAATTGGAAGGAACTGCCTGCTGTTATTACGGAGAACTGTAGCAGCTGTCTTCTGTTGAGGTGTTAGCATATTTATTCATGCATAATTATTTTAATTGATTCAAATCTAGATTGTAAAGGGGTTTGCCACATGCAGGATCTACAGCACATTTTAAAGAAAGAAAATTATTTGCTTCATTTCACATAATCTCTTAAAAGTATATTTAGTACATTGCATTCTTACCAGTATTTATGAAGTTATTAAAAAGTTTTAAATGCTTCCCATATGTATAGAACATGAATGATGAGAAACAGCATTCATGATTACTGCCAGGTCAAGAAATCTTGAAAGCTTTTCTCCCCTTGTTCAAGCCTATAGCTGATTTTTGACAGGTGATACATTTTAAAGAGCTAATTAAGCAAGAAAGCACCCCTTGTATGAAACTGAATTGATTAATTTTGTTAATGCTTAAAA
Source organism: Crocodylus siamensis (assembly GCF_052110815.1). Classification (NCBI taxonomy): domain Eukaryota; kingdom Metazoa; phylum Chordata; order Crocodylia; family Crocodylidae; genus Crocodylus; species Crocodylus siamensis. The sequence goes on from NC_143396.1 coordinate 66,928,511, forward strand.
GCACATAATAGGTTAGATGCAACCCTTTGTTTCTGCTTCTTATGTAGGACAGTCCTTTATTAATTAACAGCCCTTCAAACCTCTCCTCCTTTTCTTCCCAGTAGTTCTTTCTTGTAACCACATTTTTATTTTTAAAGTAAGACAAAAGGTTTGCAGGCATTATAGCAATTATTTATTGAGTCTTCCTATTCCCCTTTTCTTTCCATTATCTATCAGCTAAGATTTGTAATCAGGCCCACTTTGTCCTCAGCATTGTGTACATTTATTTTTTAAATGGCAGTTCCTCACCCAGAGAGTTTATGGGCTAGGTTGCAACAAAAGAAAACAAGGAGAGATAGCAAATTAACAGTGGGGAAGATGATGGCAGGAAAGGTAATAGTTAAACCAAGCATGCTTTGGAAAAAGCAGTAGCTATTATATGAGTAGTCTCTATATCGAGGAATACATTCCTTTAGAGCATCTGCCATTAAGCTAATTGGCCATGGAGCAGGACTCATCTCACAGTGCTACTTGAATAGTTAAAACTTGCAACTGCAGTTCAGTGTTTTATTGGTGGCAAAGCAGTGCAGAATGTGAAACTGGAACCCAGTGGTGCTCAAGCTCCAGCCCACTGGCCAAATCCAGTCTACACAGCCATGCCATCTGGAGCTCCCCACAAGTTGAGAAGTGTGGTGGCTGGGAAGCAGTGGCAACATTAATTGCTGTGGCTTCTAGTTATCCGGATTCAAGCTCTCTCAGAGTTGGGTGTGTCTGGATCTAGGATTTTTGCTTTGGCTTCCAGTAGCTTTTATTTCTCTTACTACCCCTGCAGAACCAGTGGTACTTTTTTATGGATAGAATGCCCCAATATTTAAGTGAATTTGGAGATGATTAGACACCTATGGCACTGAATCCCTTCTGATATTTAAATCATGCATAGTAAATGTTTGCATTTGGAAAACTAAACAACTGTTTAATATGGATTACTTGTTCTTCTTTTCTAATTTTTAATAATGTATGTACTGACCTTGATTGCTAGACTAAGTACATTAACTGCTTTCTCTTTTCTGTTCTTTCTGATATTTATTGACATTTCCAACTTTTTGAACCTGTTAATTTCTGGCAATGTCTCTTTTTTACCATGCTGCTCTATGGATTATAAAGGTGGGGATATTAGCAGAGTACATCCATCCCTTTTCAGTTATTCAATGCACAACCACAATGCCTCAAATGAGTTAGATTACTGTAGCACTTACCAACAGCATTTAGCTGTTCCAAGTGATTCAAGAAGGGCAGTCAGCTACAAGAATGGCTGGCAAATGACTCGTCAGAACGCAGAAGTCTGGAGCAGCACGGAAGAAACTGCCTCTCCCAAGCGGAAATCTCGTAGCTGCGATGATCTGCTAACAGACGATCACGACAACTTTGCTGATGCACAAGCCAAGTCTGAAAGCATGGGTTCTCTGTTATGTGAGGAGGATTCCAAGGACAGTTGCTCCATGGTCTGGGCCTCCCCCTATCTTCCTGACAGCCGCAGTAACGGTAGGTCAAGGGTTCGTCATAGATCAGCCCATGATGCCCCAGGATTCCTAAAACTGTACAAAAAAATGCATCGTATCAATCGGAAAGATTTAATGAACTCTGAGGTGATTTGTTCTGTAAAGTCCAGAATATTACAGTATGAGAAAGAACAGCACAAAGGCATGCTTCAAGGTTGGAGAGAATCTTCTACTGAAGAGGTCCCCAGGGACATGGTTCCTACCAGGATATCTGAATTTGAAAAATTAATTCAAAAGTCAAAATCAATGCCGAATCTAGGTGATGAAACATTATCAACAATAACACTTGAGCCTCCTAAAAATGGCTTATGTCCAAAGAGGCGATTTTCTATTGAATCCTTGCTGGAAGAGGAAAATCAAGGTAGACATCCCACTCAGGTACAACGACATTGCAAGCCTAAAACTCTGGTGCCAATTCATATTGAAGTGACCACTGATGAACCACAAAGATCTCACATGGATTTTTCAGACAGCGACCAAGATGGAGTGGTCTCTGATCTCAGTGACTTTATCCAGATAGAGGGTTCTTCCTTTTGCAGTGAAAGTGACTTTGATCACTTTTCCTTCACATCCTCTGAGAGTTTTTATGGTTCAGGTCATCACCACCATCACCACCACCACCACCACCACCACCACAGACATCTCATCAGTTCCTGCAAGGGTAGATGCCCAGCATCCTATACCCGCTTCACCACCATGCTAAAGCATGAAAGGGCTAAACAGGAAAGTACTGAAGATCCAAGGAGACAAGAAGCAGAATCTGGTCTCTCTAAGATAGCATTCCTAGTCAGTCCAGTGCCTTTCCGAAGGAAAAAAAGTGCAACCCCTAAAAAACAGACTGAAAAAACTAAAAGCAAGTCATCTGTGTTTGAAGCATTAGATTCTGCTCTCAAAGATATCTGCGATCAAATTAAAGCAGAAAAGAGAAGAGGAAGCTTGCCTGACAACAGTATATTGCATAGACTTATTACAGAATTACTCCCAGACATTCCAGAAAGGAATTCATCTCTGAAAGCTGTTAGAAAGAATCCCATGCAACAGCCTTTTCATCCACTGCCTCAAGATGGTGCTATTCATTGTCCATTGTACCAGAATGATTGTGGAAGATTACCTCTTAGTGCCTCTTTCCAAGACATGGATACAACCAACAACAACAACCAAGACAATGATAGTGCACTGTGTTTCCAAGGTGGATTACCTTCCTTTCCTTTATTCTTGTGATTCACTCATCCATCCTGTGCCTTTCATTTTCAACCCCCTATCATTTCATTTTTACCAAGGATTTATGCAGGTTAAAATAAGTGTTCACCACAGAAAGGATGATGTTTTCCCATTGATGTATCTGATTAATATTAGAGGAATAAGTTAATTGTCTATTCACAAAATTGTAATAATCTGGTTTTCAAATAATGGCAGCATTATTTTTGCCACCAAGTCTGGAACAGTGATTTCCAAGCTATAAATCAATGATCCATGCTACAAATTAAATAAAGCCCTGTTTTTAATAATTGAGTCCCTAAGAGAAGAGATTTTTAGACAACTGAAAGGGTTTCACAATAAAAAATATGTATGCATTGTAAAGTAATGGACAAATGGAAAACAACGTGGTGAAAGCCTTCACTGCATTTCTATTAATGAACTATGCATGGCATAACAAAATTAATAATATGTTCCGCCAACTATTTCAGTGTATACAACTGTCAGAAAGCTGAGGCATGCTCACTATGTCCATTTTTGTACAATTTGATCAAAGCTGCATGTGCAGTTTTTGTGAATAGACCCTTAGTCCATGAATAGTAAAGATTCCATTTTCACTGATCAAATGATGCAAGTTGCAATTCCATGGCAACAAAGCTAGATCTTTTAATTTAATTTATGTGTTAACAGTTGCCTTATCTTTTTCAAAGTGCAAAGTAGCAAAGGAAAATTAACAAAGCTGAAGGACACTGTGAAAGTGAATATAAATAAAACCTGATCCGTCTTGACAGTGATCCTCTTTTAAAGCTAGTATAAAGTTAATTGCTATCATCTTGATAAGTTTATTGTTAACTTCTCTTTAAAGCAGAATCATTGCATGAATTTAAATTATTTCAAGTGAACTAATTCAATGAAAATTTATATGGCCATTCCTGAAATCATAAAATTGATGTGGAGAAAACTAAGACTATTGTACACATTGTGTGCTCCTCTTGTCTTATCTTTAATTTTCACATTCTTTTCTGTAAATTTTGCTAGTGCCACATTTGGAAAAAAATATCAAGGATGCTGCCATTCTGTCTCAACTTGTTAAACAAAATGCAGAGAGTAAAAACACCTAAAAATACAATTTATAGTTCTACTACTTATGTTTTTGAGACGTGGTAATTATTTATACATCTCACTGAAATGCAATGAGTCATTATAAATAGAACTAGAAAATGTGTACACAAAGACCAGATTCAGCTTTTGCTTGAATCAGCAAAAATCTGGAGTAATGATAATTGCTAGATAGTTATTAGGCTTTCTGTAGATGTACAGTAATATAACTACAAACGGTATTTGGATCTAATTTTGAAATTCAGCTCAAAATATGGTATCTGCTAGAAATAACAGTCACAGAAAGTCTGGCAGTCTCCTAAAGTTGTATGTTTCTTGTATAAAATCATTCTATAACCAGTGATATTTTCAGTGAAGCTGTATTTCACATTTTGGCCTTCTGGTTATCAACAAGCTCTCAGCCTTTGCGATGCTGATGTGCAAGGGTAGGAAAAGGTGCAAGAGCCTCTTTCCTCCAACATAACCCAAAAACAGAATTTCTTCACTATCTGCAAAACTGTGGTGAAAGGTAGTATGACTAGCCCTCTTGCCCATCCATCATGTTTTCTCAGGTGTCTGCCTGTCCAATAGAGTTAGAGAACAAACGAGAGAACCCCTTAGAGCAGGGGCTGCCAACCTGCCACGTGTGCCACAGTTGGAACGGGAGCCACCTCAGTGCGTGATGTGCAGAAGATCAGAAAGAGGGCAGGCAGCACAGAAGCAGATAAAGCAGAGAGCAGAAAGTAGAACAGTAGATAAGGCATGAAACGCATAGTAAGGAGCAGAAAGCAAAGCAACAGATCAGGTAGGGAGCAGAGGGCGGAGAGCAGAGTGGCACATAAGGCAGAAGGAAGGGATTGGAGTGGCATTCAGAGACAACACGGGGCTTAATTTGTTGTACACCTGCCAAAAAAGTTTGCCCCCACTGTCTTAGAGCATCCAAGCAAGAAGAGGACAGGACACTGAACAGAAACTCACTCACTATAAGGTATAATTGACTTTCTAGCAGTAGGCCTTTGGACAGCAGATACCACTCCAGTCTGGAGCAGTATCAAGGTGTTTCTACTGACTGCACTGACCCTCTAGACATTTTCTCCTGCATAGGTAGAATGGCTCAGCAGCTTTCTCATTGAGTGCTATTACTTTGCTGCCATTCAGATACACATATGTGCACTCATGTACTCAAAAGATCAAAGATAGTATAACATAATGCCCCCGTAACATATGCAGAAATTTCCATTAATGCAGCCAGAAACACGTGCAGTTCTGTTTACACCATGTAAAGGTTACATTGGTACTTAAAAACTTGAAAATCATTGCTAAAACCCCCACTCATATAATAGCTTTGGTGACAATGAAAAGCTGGGTATGATGAAGATGAAATGATTGCAATGGCACTTTCTTAGCACATGGTAACCAGTGTGTGTTAGCCAGGTATTTCATTGACTCATATCACAGATGAGAATAAGCATACTATTATGATAATAAAAATGTTGTTCCAGGCCACATAATGTGGCAACTGAAGTCAAACAAGTGTAGGGGATAACAAGGAGTGTAGGGGTCCATGAGTTTATAGTGTAAGAATCACAGAAAATCTTTTTACATTGAGCTAGGAGTGTTATTCAAGTAAAAGAAGCTGTTCTTTCTGAAGCTGCATCATTCAATCTACCTCAAAGCACAGGGGATGCGCTCAGAACATTCCAACCACATTTTTGGCTGCAATTTAAGATATAGCACACACAGCCTATTTCTTGGAAGCAGTCTCTGTAACAGGTGTGTAGGCTTTGAGACTAAGTACAGTCTTTGCATGTTAGTCTAAGCTGCAGATTTTAAACTGAGAAGCAAGTGAACAGACATTCACTTTTGATTCAGGAAATGCAGCGACATGCCTGCAGTAGCTCAGGCCAGAAGCCCACGTGCACTAGAGCATGGCTCCCAGCCTGCCAACCACTGCCAAAGGGAAGGGACTGGAGCTCAAAGGTTTTTTCCCCCTCCCTGCTTAAGCAGAAGAGTCTGGCCAGGCCCCAGCTTGGGGCTAGCATGCTGGAGGTTGCTACACACAACTTAGTCTACCTTAAAATGGAATGTAATAAACCAAAATAAACAAGAGAAAGCCTTGCATAAGTCTTACATAAACCTGAGGGCAGAGTCTCCTTACAGCCAGGTATTCATAAAGCCCTTCTTGGAGAATCAGCAGGTAGTTTTAGGCATTGCAGTGGAGATCCCACAGGCCTCAGCTCTACTTGGGTTTTACAGGTGCACTTGCACCCCTTTCGTGCCTTGACATTAGTGTACTTTTCACCTATAGCACCTTTGGCAGGACTCTCATGCATTCAGTGTCTTTCGTCTGTGCTTAAGTATTCCAGTCTCCCACCTTGTACAGGTTCTGCTTTATAATCTAAATGTAGTTCTCTGCTTTCTTTGGGACCCTCTCTTGTTCCCTTAGCTCTTTCACAAAGATGTGATAATTGTGCCAACACCCTCACCTCTCAGTCTGGTCCTGCAGGACTTGGTCCTGTGCTCACCAAGGTGGCAGGGGACCAGTTCCTCCAGCCCTGGTTCCCCAGCCTCTTCCCCTTCCCCCATGCCCTGGAGGAGCAGAGGAGCATTACACCCCCTTCCCCTCCCTGTATCAACTTGGTTGCCTCAGTTACTGCCAGAGGTGGGAGGGGGTGGACTCTGCTGGTCTCCTGCTGACCCCCTGCCAAGCAGACCCTGGCTGGGGTCCCATGCTGGTGGGAGAGGGGATTTAAACATTCCTCCCTCCCCTCCATCTGAACCTGTCGGCCAAAGCCATCTGCACCCTCCACTCCAGTAGGAAAAAGTCTGGGAGGGGCTGCCCTCCCCCCGGTAGATCTGGACATGGTCCCCAGCCATGTTTCCCACCCCCACCCACTTGTCAGCCAACCCTCACTGCTCCAGTTAGGGAGCAAGGGGTAGGGCCAGCCCTGCTCCCTGGAGCAGACTGTACAGCCCAGCCCAGGGCTGCAAAGCATTCTGGGAAGCTGAAGGACTCTGATCTAACTTGAACCAGGAAGGGGTCTGGAACAGAAATTTCATAAACCGGTCTGACCCAAATCAGTTAAGTCTGATATTACATTCAACCAGGTTCATCTTAAGCCAGTTTCAGACATTTTGATACCGGTTTATGTGCACTGAGCTTCTGTTCTATTATTGGTTTATCTGCATCTTCTGTCCTCAGCCTATCTGAAGAAAATATCCTCTATTGGGCCCAGAATGCTTAAGTTCCAAAATTGCTGGCAGAACCAATGACTAATAGTTCTTTTTCCTCCCTATCACTACTTTACAACCCTTATTTTCATTTGCAACCTTTACACAGTAGCTGCACAATATACTAAAAAGCATTTAGAGTCAGTCTGTCTTTTTGTAAGACTCAGAGAAGGCTAACCACAAAACGACGGAGAGATTGCTTTCAATTTTGTGTTTACTATTGGTACTTCTTAATAGAGGCACAGGTTGGGTGAACAGATTGTGTGAACTGAACAAAAGGAAATGAATATTACATTTGCGGTCTTCTCTTCCAGATGTCATTGTGGCACTAGGAAAATACAGTTGGAAATCTGAGGACTGAAAGGAGGTAGTTCATTCAGTCCTCCAAAATTTTATAAACCTGAAATAATTCCCTTTATTTTCCTATTATGCAAGCAGCCTGCAAGATCATGGAGGGTGCATGACTTCTATTTAAGGACACTCTTTGTCAAATATATTAAAATATATAAATGCAGGTAGCGTCCTATCTTAAACTGTGCTTTACAGCAAATACGTCTTTCACAATGGTGAGTATTGATTGGTGCACTCTCACAGTCTGCCTTAAAATAAAATTGTTTTATGACAGTAACAGCCTTCTAACTTCCTATGTGCAACCTAATAAACAACTTGGGTAAAGAGGAAATTAATTCTGGGCCATAACACAGAAAAATATTCTATTCATCATTCAATCATTGTAACATAATTTTAAAAATCTGTCATGCATGTAATTATGTGTTTACATTGTTATCATTGAGGAAATTTTTCCTGCTGAGTTCTCAATACCGTTATCTTATACCCTTTTCTCTAGTGGTTCCATTTGTTGAAACCCTAGTGCAATAGAGTTAAGGAGCAGAATACTCATATTGCTCCTACAGCTTGCACACATTGAGTTCTGCATTTGAATACAATATATATTTATGTTCAGATTCAAACTCTCCATTGTTATACATTTTTAGATGTCGTTTCCTTTTAAGTAAAAGCTAGAAATAAGACAGAATTAACCTGCTTTCCATTTTCAGTAGACCAGGAGTCCCCTGGAAGTTATTCTTCTGCTTTCACTGATGTGGGTCGAAGTACTCCACGGGAGAGAAGAGGAACTCCGGACAGAGAGGTAGTTAAACAGGAATGAATAAGCCAGCAGCATCAAAAGCCCAAACACTATCTGTAAAGGCAAAACACTAATGTTTACGCTATTTTAGCACCAAATAAAACTGTCTGGCAATGATGGGGAACCATAGGAGTACATGTATAACTAGCCATTAAATAGTGTAATAGAAAGCATGTTTAATGTTTTACAAAGAATGTGCTTCACTGTTTTCAAAGAATTGTATTTAAACAGAGTAAAAGAGCATCAAATTCATAATCAGTATCAAATAATGTCAGTATCCCAACACAATGTCACTTACAGGATTTGATTTAAGATCCACTTGCTGATGGCATTACTATTACTTGACCAATCTTAAGTGAAGTGGAGATGGGCCAGGTCTTGCCTGATTATAAAAAGGTGCCATGTATGAATTAACTGGTAACAAAACAGGCCCATTCCAGCTGCATAGAGTGCTGTGCTCTTCCTTGAAGGAAACCTATCAAACTGGAAATTAAATTTCAGTTTGAAAACAGCTATATACTAGTGTTACCAACAATTCTTAAGATTCCGAATTGAAAGAGACTGGGGAAGAATTATTTCTTGTTTACTAGTTCTGTTTTCTAAAGTTAACTATGTGTATATACTCAGTTTCACTATTTTGTTGATGCTGCATGTTCTTCACCAGAAAAGACTGTTCTTAGAGAAAAAAAAAAAGAAAGGGGAAGAGAGATAAAGCCACACATGGTCTGTCTCTTTCTCCAGATATATTAAATAATGTTGATATTAAAAACTATTTTAACAGGTTTTTTTAGGATGTACAGTTTAAAGGGGTTTATCAGAAAGCTGAATTCAAATTAACCCGTTTTTAAAAAAATCTAAGTTGATAGTGTCCATTTAAATAAGCTAGTCCACTTTCAGGAGCACAGATTTAATTTGGTAGTCTGTAGAAGTACTCTGCCTAACCTTTTGATAATGTTTGTTAGATAACAAAAAGGAAGGGAGCTAGATAGAGACCAAAGCTAAACAATAGGTATAATTATCCCTTTTTATCTTAATTTAAAAAGAGTACCTTCTTCAAGCTCTTGCTAATGTCCATTATCTTATTGCATCACAGTTTGGGATTAGATTGTTGTAGTCAACAATATAAACGCAAATTAAGCTGCTTTGTATCTACTAGAGGTGTACCAGTACATTGGTCTGATATCAAATTGGCACCGATATAAAAAAATATTGTCTGCATCAGAAGTCGGCCTGATATGACTGATAATTTGGATGATAAATGGCCTGTGCATGCATGCAGCCATAGCGTAGTACATAGACAGTGAAGAGCTGTGTGCAGTTGATAAGTCTGGTATGGTGGAAGGGGAAGGGGCATGGGGGGGGTGGGATGGGAGATCAAGGGCCCCACAGTGAGTGAGGGGTGGAGCTGGGGCTGGGGCAAGGGATAGAGCAAGCGCTGCCCAGCCAGGGCGGGGCAGGTGCAGGACGGAGCATCAATTCATCTGGTGGTTGTGGGGTGGGGGGTGGCTCCCACCGCAGCGTGGCTTGTGTGGGAACCACTGGTCTGGTGACTCATCCAACACAAGCCTGCTAATCCAATGGCTTCTGCCACTGCTTCTGCTGTTCATCTGGGAGGGCATGGGGTTGGCATGTGTGTGGGGCTGGGGCTGTACCAAGCTCTTTCCAGTTGGGCAGGGCTGGGCTTACAGTGGGCAGCGGGGGTGCTGGGATGGGTAGGATGGTCCACCCCAAAGTTCTTCAAAACAGCAGTTCCCGCACGAGCAGTGCAAGCTGCTTCCCTGCTCTCTGCACCCCACAGATGAGCCACCACTCAGTCCTGCACCCGCCCCACCCCAGCTGAGCAACACTTGTCCTAGCCCCTGCCTCAGCCCAAGCCCCACTTCTCCCTCACCATGGGGGCTTTGATCTGCCCCCCACCGCCCGCCATGCCCCTTCCCTCTCCCGCCTTCCCTTCCACCACACCAGACTTACCAGCTGCACACATCTCTCCAAGCTACCCAGCTGGTATCGGCAATCAGATCAGTTTTGGCCGGCATGCCTCCTTAAAAATTGGCTATTGGTATCAGCCCCAAAAATTTCTATTGGTGTACCCCTAGTATCTACCTACCTCTCATCAGCATCATTTCATGCACAGAAGAATGAAAGTCCTTCAACCCAGAACTCCCCATCTACCTCCTACAGGGTTCTTATACTTTTTAATCATCAGTTCCTGATCACTATCAGAGACATGATGCTGGACTAGATGGGCTTTAGCTATAATTCATTGTGTACTGAACATAATTCATGTTTTAAAAACATGGTAACCTGTGATACCAAAAGGCTAGTTTCAGTCCTTACAGTCCCTTGCCCCTTGTATTTAGAAATAATGGTAATAGTTAGGGGTGATTGGAGATAGACTTAGAGAAATGTGTGAAAGGGATTATATGATGTGATCACATGTGATAGCAGGGGACTGGACTCTGTAATTCAGGGAGTCCATTCCAGTCCTATATCTCAGGGAAGAAATCAAAATAGTTAGGGAAATTAAGAATGCTTTCACGCTCTTCAAACCATGATTTCTTCCATTTTCCAGAAAGCAGGATATCATTTTCAGTAGGAATTAGCAGAAGGGTAGCAAAGTACATGTATGTAGTACAGAGAAGGCATCCTGAATAAAATGAAAGGCAATAAAAAGTGTCAGAGGTTATAGAATCCAGATTAATAACATAGGATATACAATATTTGGGTTGCTGTTACCAGACTTCTGGTTCACTTTCCAATTTTTAAAATAATTCTAATAGTTCCCATAGTTATATTAGTTTTGCATACACTTTGCTGATTGCACAGAGAGCACATCCTAACAGAGTGAGCAGTTTTGTTTGATTTTTGGTATATTGTTAAGTAAAAAAGGTCAACCTTTTCAGATATACAGGCTTAAAAAGTTAAGCTCATAAAAATCTATTTGTACTTACCTATATGGTCTGGTTTTCAGAAGTCCAGAACTTTTGACAAGCTTCATTTGCTTTTGCTCAGCATCCCCTATTTAGAAAATGAAAAAACTTATTTAAGTGCCTAAATATGGACCTAGTAGAAAAATCACTTCAGACATCTCTTTTTTTATAAATAATTTTTCAAATTTTGCAGCCTAAACTTTTTTTTTGCAATGTGATATTATCACATGTAGGTATTAATCACTTTACCTGCTTTTCAGAAACTGCCAGCTAGAGCTGTATATGACTTTAAGGCTCAGACCTCTAAGTAAGTATTAAAGTTCTGTTATTCTTTATTAATTATTTGTAAAATTCAGGAGCAGTCTTTTAAGAGTTCAAATAACTACCATTACCACCAATGTTCTAGCCTTGCAGAAGGCGAGACAATGGAAATAGTACATTTCTCTTGAGAGATCCGAACCCTAAAGGGGCTGCATAGAACTCTGTTCTGTTTTAAGAACCTGAATTAATGTGCTAAAAAACTATTTTATTTTTTAAAACTCTTGAATGTTTAAATACTCAATAATATCTCTTGAAAGGTAGGGACGTCAGTACATTCTTACCTTCCTGAGTACAGGTTCCAGAGCCCACCTCTTTTCTGTCACTTCTGTCGTTCTTTAAAATCCACAGTATTTAACCCAAGTTTTTCTCATTAATGAAGATCTTGAATTGTGTCAGTTAAATAGCATTATCCATGGACAATTTCAGTCTCAAGCTGAAGGACTACTTGAATGTACAGGAAGTTAGAAAACACAGATCTTGGGAAAATACATGGAGGAGATAAAAGAAAAAACATAGGCCAAGATTTTCAAAAGTGATTAACGATATTGGATACCTCAATTTTTGGTGCCCATATACAAGTACTTTAACTACCTGATTCCCCTGAAAATGCTGCCAATCTGGACACCAAAAACTGAAGGAACCAAAATTACTGGTCACTTGTGCAAATCTTCATCAAAGTAATTAAAGTTAGGTATTTTTCCAAGTAGTGTGCAGAACCAGAAACAGTTCAGAATTTAGAAATAATACAGTGGCCCAAATTACGATTTCAGTTATATTCATACAACCATACTAAAATCAATGGGCTTATGTGGGTACATTTAAAGAATACAAACAAAAGTGGCAGAGAAAGGAAAATAATTTTCATCAAATGTATTTGCATAAAAATAATTGGGATAAAAGACTGTTCAAAATGTGCACCAACAGTGCTTTATGCTAAAACAATGATGTCATAAACCTATAGGGCATCATAAAGTAAATTCAAAGGATTATTGTACACATCTATATTAATAATTTATATAAATACAGAATTGGTGTACACTGAAGATGTTCTTCTTCATGCATAATAAATTGATTATATATTAGGGCTGTGCAAAGCTTCACTCGCTGATTTGATTTAGCAGAGATTCGGTGACCGAATCCAAATGGAGACCCTTTAATCTCTCCAAATTGAATTGGAACCCTCCAAATCAATTTAGAGAGATTTGATGATTTGGGCGTGGAAACAGCTTTAAACATTTTTTCTACATACCTCAAGGTACCAAGTGACTCATGAACGCTGAGATGATGGGGCAGATGAAGCATCCCATGGGAGCACAGGGGGGACCCCACATGCTTAGCGGCAGACCCAGAAGTGGACCAGAATTACTTTTGGTCCAGTTTTGGGTCTGGCGGGGAGTGCATGGGAGTCCTCCCCCACCCGCTGGCTTGATGACTGGTGTCTCCTGGGTCACCCCGTGGCCAACCGCCAAGCCAGAGGAGCATGTCCCCCCCACCACCCCATACACTCCCTGGCAGACTTCTGGTCCACTTCTAGGTCTGCCATCAAGCTTGCGGGGGAGACATGCTCCTGTGAGATGCTCCATCTGCCCCACCATCACAGCATTCGTGAGCCATGCCTGGTACCTCAAGGTATGTAGAAAAAACATTTAAAGCTGCATCTGTGGCTGAATCGCTTATTCTCCAAATTGGCATCAAATTTTCAGATTTGGATTCGGCTGAATAGAATTGGGACAATGATCCGAATCAACTAATCGAATCACTCTCCCCAATTTGGGCAGAATCTGAATCAAACAACTATTTGATATATCTATCTATATCTATATACAGATAGCTAGATAAATCTCTCTCTCATATATATATGATAGATATATTAAAGCATCCTACCCTCAATAACTAAGCTGTACATTAACAATTAAAAATGACATGAAGATAGATCCTGGAGACAGAGAAGGAACATGCTCTGCAGTGGTGCACCAAGGGTTGCATATCTATACTGTCTCTATGCCATGTCCAGTTGCCCACTTGCTCCTCCTTTGTCCATGCTTAGGCAGTGTTGCTGCCTAAAGCAGTGTAGTATGCTTGCCAATAAACACAGCCAAGGCAGAGAGCCTAGGGTTGCATACACACATCCAGCTGGGAGAATTTTTCCGGGTTCATTCTCTTAGTAGGAAAACTCACTCAGAGACGCCTGAACAGACATTGAAATGCTGTGTCTCTAAAGAACAGTGGCTTGCAGTAGTGACGCTTTACACCCCGGGGGGGCTCTTGTGCATACATTTTAGCATGCTGTGCAGGCTCCCTTAGTCTTCCCAGAAACATATGACAGTAGCATACAGGGCACCACTGATCAACTGAGCCAGAATGATTGCAGTCAGCTTGTGTCCCCACAGCCAAAAGTGGAAATTTTGAAAGGGCTGGGAGGGGGAGGGGATTTTGCTCCCTGCTTAGCTGGAGCAGCAGAGTCCAGTATGTGACACTGTCTCCTAGGGAGTTGGTTTTGGGAGAAACAAAAGTGTGTTGGACTCTAGACAACTGTGCTGTGGGTTCTCTCAAAAGAAAATGTGTACAGAAATTCACTCTACCAGGAGAAACTCTCCTAGAAATGATTTAATCCTGGTTATTTCCAGGTTTCTTTGTTTTTTCTGGAGTGGCTATTTTTACTCAGGAAGAAAAATCCTAAACATATGTATACTTCTGGTTTCTCCTGCCCTTTCTGGACAAAGGTTCAGCACCACAGTAAGGTAGTTATATTGCCTAAATTTCAGGAGTTGATGCAAGTAGAGTGAGAGCCTAAGGACAAGGCATGCTTCATTGTGCCACACACAAATGTAGCTCTAAGACAGGGTAGACTTGACCCAAGTGTCTCTCCTATTTATCCATAGACATGCTGCTAAAGTAGCATCCACACAGAATATAAAGACACAAAGCTTTCATGCAAACCTATACTAATAAATACTATTGCCTTGAAATTGTGGTCCACAACAGTCTCTTCTTTTTTCTGGACCAAAAAGTTAGATGCCACACTCCAGATATACCAAACTTCAGATTGAAATTGGATTTTGGGTCCAAACTTTACAATTTACAACAATCCATAATTGCAAGTGATACCAGGAAATGCAAGATGGCTATGATGCTGCTTCTTGGGCTGTTTGTTAATAAAGTTACATTCAGATCTGAAATAAGTGTCAAGAGCTCAAAGGATCATAGGAAAGTAGGGCTGGAAGGGACCTCACAAGGTCATGTAGTCCAGCTCCTGCTCAAAGCAGAATTAAACCAACTAAACCATCTCAACCAAGTATCTGCTGAGCCTGCTCTTGAAAATTTCCACAATTTCTCTAGGTAGCCGGTTCCAGTGTGCAACTACCCTCATAGTCAGAAACCTCTTCCTAATATCCAATCTAAATTTCCTCTCCTGAAGCTTGAGACCATTGCTTCTACTTGTTTTCATGACTGCCATAGCTTATCCCTATCCTCTCTCTACTCATCCTTTGCATATCTGAAGACTCTTATCAACCGCCTCCCCCCCAGTCTTCTCTTCTCTGAACTAAATAACTCCAGCTGTCTTAGCCTTTCCTTGTAAATCATGATGCCCACACCCCTAATCATTTTTTGTTGCTCTGTGCTGGAATTTTTCCAGACTACCCACATCCTTCTTGAAGCGTGTGAGCCAAAACTAGACACATTACTCCAGGTGAGGCATCACCAGGGATGAATAGAGAGAAAGAAATACTTCCGTTGATTTGCAAATGACACTCCTGTTAATACAACTCAGTATGCTGTTGCATTTTTTTTTTCCAGCAACAAGAGCAAACTGTTGGCTGATATTCAGCTTATACTCTAGTGTAATGTACCAGACCTTCTCTATAGTACTGCAGCCTAGCCAGTCATTCCCCAGTCATGCAATTATTCTGTCCCAAGTGCAGGACTTCATATTTGTCCTTGTTGAATCTCATTATGATTGTGGACCACAATCCAGTCTAACCATGAACTGTGGAAATAGAGCAGCTTAGCTGCAAATCTGTAAACATCTGACTAAGATAAATCTGTTACAGGGAGCTGTCCTTTAAGAAAGGAGATACTGTTTATATCCTCAGGAAAATTGATCAAAACTGGTATGAAGGAGAACATCATGGAAGAGTTGGAATTTTCCCAATTTCTTATGTTGAGGTTTGTTCTTCTATTTTCATTTATCACATTATTTTTTAAAATAGTTCCACAATAAACAACACATAATGAAAATATGTATGTTCTTTCAGAAACTTTCACCCCCAGAAAAAGCACAGCCTGCCAGGCCACCTCCCCCAGCACAGATTGGAGAGATTGGAGAAGCTGTTGCCAAGTATAATTTCAGTGCGGACACAAATGTGGAGCTGTCACTCAGAAAGGTAACATTTAGAATTACGTAAGTGGAATATCATGTACACGGTGCATCTTTTAATGATCAACTCATAAAGGCTATTGTTTGATGATTCCTGGAGTCACAATGCTACTACTACTGAAAAGCAAAAATAATGGTAGAGGGGTATTTACAGGATAACTAATTAACCCTTTTTCTTTCCTATTTACTTGTATATGGTGCAAATCAGTTACAGGGTACAAAACAAATAATTAGCTTGCTGAATTTCCACATGTAAATCTCTGCTTACATTTACAAATTGGATAATTGGGTGCCAAATCTTCTGATTTTCACATAATTTACCTGTTTGCACCTTTTTTAAATGGCCGTGTCCATACTCACAATTGTGGCATGTTGTGGCTGCAGTTGGTTCGTGGGCACATTATTTTAGCTACTTTCATTGTTTCAGGCACTTCACCATAGATATAACAACATTTTCTATCTGCTCATCTGTGGACATCATTTAAAGCAATATATTAAATAATTATCCCAGGTCTGTCCAACTTTGGCAGGCACACTGCTGACTATATGGTGCTGGGGCAACCTGCCTACTACATGGCCTGTGCCAGCAGCAAGAGGCCCACCACTGCAAGGGCAGCACTTGTGTTGTGTGCTGCTAGGGTGAGCAAACAGCACACAGCCCCACACCATTTCCTGTTTTGCCTGTGCTGGCAGCACACAGCACACAGACTCCCTGCTATGTGGACTGCACAGGTGGCACACAAACCCCCAGGCCCTCCCCCAGTTGGGCAGCAGCAGGAAAGGTATCCATGGGGCCTGCAAATCACTTATTAAATGCTCATGGGCTACCAGTTGGACAGCCCTGAATTATTCTGTACCAGAGAATCATGCATTGTTGTCAAGCATTGTTGGATGTTGTGATTAATGTCTTCTGCTGGAATACAGACTTGTATTATTACTTGGAATCTATTCTAGAATCTAGAATTCATAGAATCAGAGAATCATTGATTCTCTGATTCTATTTTTGTTGTTGCAAGATATCTCATGCAAGTTTCTAAAAGAATTCACATTTACATTTTTCTGTCTAATTCTAATGTGTTATGTACCAGCATATTTATTCAGTCTCCTTAAATATAAATCTATAGAACTAACCATTTTACTGAATAATTCCTAATTAGGCATCGAGAGATTAAAATGTTAATCATTGAATTAATTAGTTATAGCCTGAATTGTAATGTATGTAACCAAGACTTAACTGTTTGTCATGAAAAATGGACTGAGGAAAAATCATTATTCATACATAAAGTAATGCTTGCAGTATAATGGAAATGAAAAGACGATCTGTGTGAAATCTAATACGCATAAGAAGAATACAGACAAACGATTATCAAACTCTGATACCTAAATCCATGATCAGCCAGTTAAATAAAGGCTATCAGTGTTCAGGGATGTTACACATCACAACCCCTACTAATTTCTTGGAAGCTGAAGTCGTCTGAAAACCAGTCATTTTTTTCAGATGGAAAATTCATTATCCAGGCTTGAAAATGGTCACTATTTAGACTAGAAAAGCTAAAAAAGATTTTATAATGGTGATACGCAAGATTTCAATTAGGGCAATTGCTAAAAGGATGGTAGCAGATAATTTGGTAGGAAGGAACTCAGTGATCTGCTCTTCTTCTGAAAATGAATCCAAAACATGACCTTCTTGATAGTGATTCAGAGCTGCCCCTATACCCATTTAAGTGACTATGGTAGTCTTTCTATTGACTTTATTCTCAGTGGCTCAGCCCCAGATTGTGTTTAGAAAGCCCTAAACTCATGGAGAGGAATTCAAGGATTATTTTTAAATGTGAATATTTATATTTTATAAGCATTTTCAGAATACACATTTCTGGCTGCTGAGCTTTGTACTTCTCTCTCCTGACAGCCTAGTTGTGATGAAGGACTAACTGGAATTTGCTTGTTTTATTTTTTCAACTAGAGATCCTTTTATGGTAGCCACAAAATCAGGAACAGAAATAAAATTACATAAATCTAAAGCAGATTATCCAGATTATAGGAAGTGAAAAGGAAAAGACTTTTTATCAGGCATGATAAGATGCATGTCATATAAAACAAGTGGGAGTTCATAGAATTTAATAGAAAAAAATGTTTGAGGGGAGTGCTTCTTTCTTTCTTCTTTTTTTTATAGCCAGTTTCTAGGCTGCCTGTAAACAATGAAAAATAACTATTTTTAATCAGAGATTGAGAGATTGGATATGCTCCATCAGTGAAAATACAGATATTGGTGTCTTTTCCTCTTTGTTAGGAATTGCTTTTGAAGTTTGTAACATACTCTGCATTGAACAATAATACCAGCTGTTATAGGTAACAAGAGATTCAGTATTGCCAACGCTCATGATTTTTGGTGTTCTTAAAGTCTACTGTCAAGCTGCCACTTAGCTGGTAAATGAACACATGACTACCCTGAGCAGGGCCCTTCCTCAACTCATCTGCCATGCCTTGATGGTACCTAAAAAAATAAAAACTTAAAAATGAAAGGAGGGGCTCAGCAATGTAATAGCTGGTCCCCTATTGGGGTACTCACGGTCCAGTTGAGGCTGACTTGGGGATCCACCTCCCCTACACTTAATACACTTGCCAACTGTTAATGTCAATACATCACAGCCCGTAATAGCTGCTTCAGCTCTCTGGCCCCATTCGTCTGTCACTGACTGGAAATCCATCATCCAGTCCCTCGGTGAGGGTGTACCAGGTGTCCTCTTCACCACCTATCCTCACCCTAAGCTCAGGGCACCCTGCACTGGGCTTACCCCTCCTGGGAAAGAGCCCTTACTGGTTGACCCAATTGGTCTTTAGATTTTCAAAAAAAGGAAAAGAAAACAAGAAAGGGGTTGCCTGTGAGAGGCTCAAACAAACCCCTCACATGGTTTCCCTTCTCAGCCTCCCTTTTTGGTAGTAGCAAGGCTGCTGAGGGAGCGCAGGGAGTTGGATAGTGGCTCGCTGTCTTTTCCTGGCCCTATTTTAACAAGGACCCAGGTGGTTTGGTGCCCCACAGCTTTGGCGCCCCACAACATCCCCTGCCCATGGGCTTAGTTTGCCTGGTGTCACCTCCCAGCCTCTCTCTCCTCTTCAGCACTATCTGTGCCTTTTAAATTTCCCATGGTGGTGCCTGTGGCTGACATCATCAGCCAAGTGCCACCCAGGCTTGTTCCACCTTGCTGGTGAGTTATCCTGCTCCCCCAGTGCTCTCTGCCCTTTCCCGTCCAGATTAGATAAGGCTATTGGGGGCTTGAGAGGATGTGCATGGTCCTTGCCACTGTGAGGGTGTGGGGTCTAGGCATGGCCGTGTTCTCCCTAGCGCCCCCTACCGTCACTCAAGGTGATTCAGCACCCTCTGGTTCTCGTCCGCCACGTCTTTGATGACAGTTAGTTCAGATGGGAGGCTACCTTTATCCCCTGGTGAACAGTGTAAGTGTTACTACCCCTACTCCATATGGGGTACCTCAGCACACCCCTGCCTTAAGGGCAATGCGTGCCTCCTACCTCCCCTTTAGCATGCCCCAAGCCTCACAGCTGTTCTCTGGATGTTGTTTGGGTCCCTTGCCCTTCGGTGCCTTCTCCGGCACCCCTCGGGCTCGTCCTGCCCTGGTGCCCCGCTCTGGCACCCCCGGGCTTGTCACCCACCTGGCGCCCCTCTCCAATCTACCTGGGCTTCCCACGCCACTGGCACCCCTCAACCGGCGCCCCTGGGTTGGTTAAGCAACCTGCACCCTGATACCGGCGCCCCTGGGCCGCTGCTGCAACCTGCACCCCACTACCGGCACCTCTGGGCTTGCCATGCCTAGGCCTCGTCCCACAGGGTCTGTCTCTCGGGTTTATCCCACTCCTCGCCCTCTGTGAAGCCTTTGCTGCACCTCACATGCTTCTCGCCCTCTCTGGGGCCTATGCCGCACCTCTCGCACCCGCTGCCCCACTCTGGGGCCTGTGCTGCGCCTCTCGTGGCTGGGGCTACAACCCCCACACCCCGAGCGCCTCTCCAGCACTCCTTGTGCTGTGCCCACTGTGGCACTGCTCACCGTGCCCCCGCTGGGCACCGGGAACCCCCAAGCTACTGGGGAGTCCCTGTGAGGCCTCCTCACACCCCTACAGCCTCACCTGGTCCTCCAGTCTAACCATAAGTAAAAGAGTCAGCCAGCCAGCTACAACATAACATAAGCGCCTGAGCTCATAATGCCAACTCCACTCAATGCTGGACTCTCACCCATACGTCTGTCTGGGCTCTCTCTCTCTCCCCTCGCATCATTGCAGCCAGTCAAACCACCACCATTGACTCTGCTGCTCAGCTCTCCCACAGAGCTGCGACTCCTGCGGCTGCCAGAGGGGAACTGTTGGTCAGGCTCCGGCCTGGGCTGTTTATAAAGGCCCAGCCCTGCCCTCTTCTGGCCACCTGACCTGCCTGGTCACCCTGGCAACCAGCACCTGAGCTGCCCTGGTGATTGGCAGCTCTGATAATTTCAATCCCAGTCACGGGGCACCTACGTGACCCCGTGACAGCCACCACATCAGTGCTTTGGGAATGTGAAAAACTTAGCTCTTTCCTTTTATTTATTTATTTATTTTATATATATGGAAAGAGCTAAGTTTTTCACATTTACACAAATTTACATTTCACACACATACACTATATATATAAATTATATATAATTTATATATAAAGAAAGAGTTAAGTTTTTCATATTCCCAATGTGCTGACTTCAAGAACAATGCCAAAAATCAGACTTGGCAACACTGTAGATTTTACAATACCATGGATTGTGTTTTCCCTTTTTTTTTTTTTAAATTTGCTAATTTAAAAAAAGCATACAACATCTGCAAGACATTTACATTGGGTGCAATAATGATTATTATTACTTGTTGTAGGAAGAGATCAGGCCAGTCATGTAGTAGAGGAGCAGAATACATAGAAAAATGGGGCTAGAATATACCTTCAAGGCCAATATCTGATATTAGAATGGTACCACCATCTAGTCCACTTCTACTGAAATGGGAATCATCCTTTAGTGAGGTTATTGGGGAAATGTGAGGGGAATGAGAACATGTGGGAGATTATCATGACTCTGAGTGGTCACAAAGAATCACCAGGTGAAAATATTGCCATGTTCTGAGTTACTAAAATATTCAAAATAAAGTTATCCCTTGTTCACTGATAATGAATTTTCATAATGCATTACAGGGAGACAGAGTAATTCTTCTTAAACGAGTTGATCAAAACTGGTATGAAGGTAAAATACCAGGAACCAACAGACAAGGCATCTTCCCTGTTTCCTATGTAGAAGTCATCAAAAAGAATGCCTTGAAAGGTGTTGATGACTACCCTGATCCTCCAATACCCCAAAGCTATTCTAGTGACAGAGTACACCATTTAAGTTCAACTAAGGTAAGAAAGATTTTTCCCCACCATATCTAGAAAATATTACTTAATACAATCTTGTAAGTCTTTGGTAAGATCATCAGTAAAGAGTTTAATATGCATGTTTAAAAAGTAAAAAAAAAAAAAAAAATCTTAAATTTTTTTTCCTGAAGATATAAAGCAGCGTCACTGAATTTTCATTGCATTAACTTTCCTTTATAGACATTTTACTATACGCTGTGGCATTTAAGACTTTCTTGCTTTCACTATAGTAATAAAATTAAAAGTGTAAAAAACACACAAAAGTTTCATTTCCAATAATAGCGTAAATACCCTTCATAAATTCCTGTTCTCTTTTCATTGACTATTACATCATGGGCAGGGACAGGCAAAGAGTTGGACTGATAGTCAAGCCCACCACAATAATACTTGTTCAGCAATACTGAACAGGATTTAAACACTGGGGGCTATGTTCAGCTAACTTTCACATTGGAACATGAACATCTTGTCCTGATGAAGCCCAGAAGAGTTCTAAAAGAGTTGTTTCCATGGGGACATAACTGGCCTTGTGTTTTCTTAATCCATCCTTGCTTACAAAGATGCATTAGGTCATGCGATAGCCAGTAAGTTCTTCTGTGGCTTTCCTTCTTTCTGCCACCTGTACTCCTGAAAGGAAACCCTCTTCAAAAAGTGTGCACTCCCCAAGACAATAGTGCAAGATAATAGCATTTATATAATGCTATAAGTATGCAGATGTTGTCAAGTTGCAGAACAGTTTAGGTTCAGATCTATATATGGCTACCACCTGAAATGTTGTTCTTTACAGTTTATCATATTTAATGGAGCACACTCAAATGTTTCAGAAGAGTCTTGAACCCCTTTCCATCCTAGTCTATACAGCCAGCACAAATCATGTTGGTGAGAGAAAGGTGATTTCTACTTCAGGTGATTCTATCTTTTTGGTGTTGAGCTCATTCTGATCAAGCTGATAGCTGATATAATAGCCCTCTCAAAGATTTGCTGGGTATGGAGTTTCTTAAATAGTGACAGGTCCATGGAGATTTTTCTCTGAGACTTCAGTTAGCATTAATGAGAGTTACCAACTTCTGAATGTCGAGGGGAGAGAAAAATTTAAATTTTCATTTTTTCCTGTCTTATCTCTTTAGCATGTTCTGTTTCTGTATGTATATAGTCTATAGGCTTTCTTTGTTCAGTTGTGGTCTATATTTGTTTCACTGTTATCAGAATAACATTTTACCTCATTTCTATTTGTAATACTGTGTAATTATTCACATGTTGGTGCTAATTTAGCAGGTTGAAATATGAAAGTTTCACTTCTGTGTTTAAATAATTCTAACTTTTGCCAAAAGGTATCCTTGGTGGGTAACTGTGACTTCAATTTTGTGCCTAAGGATGATAGATAGCATCAAATGTGAGGTTCACTGGAACAGATGTTTCCTGCTCTTCAAACATGTACACAAAAGGATGTCAGCTGTTAGATTTACCACCCAATAAGAATTTTGGGAAAGAAGTAACAGTGATAAACCTGCGTGAATAGGGAAGTATCCAGTTCAGATTCAGCCGATTCAGAGGACAGTGATTCTATTTGGAGATTTAGATCACTGTCCCAAATTGATTCAGCTGAATCAACTTATGAAGATTCGGTGCTGATTCAGAGAAATTTGGAGATTTGGTCATAGACTATACTGAGGAATCACTGAAATACCTAAAACTTTGTCATTTTTTGACTGATTTGGATAAACATTTCAGAGATGGTAGCCCCTTCTGAAGGCACAAAGCATGAGAAGTTCCAAGGAGATAGGTGCAGGGGTTTCTGGGAAACTGTACCTCAAATGGCTGAAAGCTAAACTTGTGTCATGTGTGTTAAGGCAGATTTGGATGAAAATAGCAGGGATGGTAGCCCCTTCTGAGGCCATGAGGGCTGCCAAGTTTCAAGGAGAAAGGAGCAGGGGTTTCACTGCCAAGGAAAATACAGCTTTCTTTTTAAGAAGTGGGGGGGAAGGGAAACAAGAACAAATATAAATTGAAAAAAAATGGATTGGATAGGGATAAGTAGAGGAATTCTAGTTAGTAAGCTATATCCAATCCTTTCCAAGAACAAAAAATATCAGGAGACTGACTAGATAGGAAGCCAAGCCAGTCCAGTTCCTTTCAGATGCTGTTGTTCACACAGAAACAGCTCACAAAAAGCACAGAAAGGCTGCAGACAGAGGCTTATGTGCTGTTTCTACGTCCTTCCCCACAGCATTGTGATTGGAAGGGGACTCAGGGAAAGATCACAATCACTGGCCAGCTACAGATGTCAGTCTTTCCCCACCCTGCTCCTCCTCCCTCTTCTCAGTTTGTTCCCCTGAAAGACTGCCTTCTGAATCTCCAAATCTTTTCGGAATCAATTTGGAGGGGGGGCGGGGTTTCCTTCTCCTGATCCAGTTCAGATTCGGTGATTTGGCCTCTGAATCTTCTCTGAATTGAATTGTTGACTGAAGCTTTGCACACCCCTAAACAGTAAGTTCAACAGTAGCTTGCCATCCTACACTCCCCATTGGTTCAACTCTGTATTACATAGCCTTATGGCTACAATTCTGATTGTTCCGCTGAGACCTGGGCTGTTGCTTCAAAACATTTTGTTTCCAGTGAAACTCACCCTCAAGTTAAAATCACTCAAGTATTCTTTAACATTTAGATATTTCACAGTCTCCATTACTGAAAAGCTGAAAACCTGGAGAAAGAGAATGAATCTGAAATAAGTGTAGGAGAGTCGCTGTCTCCAGAAGCTCCAAAAAGAATATAGAAAGTCTGTCCTTTATATTTTTACAGATAACTCACTGGATAGCCCAAATTTTCTTGGTTACATTAGAAAACTAAAAATGCTACAGGACAGATTCTCAATTTGTGTAAATTATCATAACACTATCAATGAAACTATGATGATTTAGATCAGTTAAGCATCTGCATCTTTGATTAGACAGATACAAGATGCCATTTGTTTTTGTTTTTTCTTCCTTCCCACTCCATAAAAGAGAAGCAGTAACCAGAATTGGCTAAATTTCTGAAGATATAGAGAAACAGAGAATGCCAGGTGTCTGGAGAAATCAGCTAAGTTTTTTGACATAATAGTAAGGGCTCATTTGCCTTATTTTCCATTCCATTACACCAATGTTTATGATGATGTCAGTGTAGATACCTCTGAATAAAAGCAGCATACAACTATGACAATGTGGAAAGCCAGGCCCTGGAGTCAGAACCTAGAACAGGTGTCAACAGACATGCATGTTAGTGGATATCTGATTTTTTTTTCTTTTAGAAAGCAATGACATTTCATGTGACAAAGAGAATTTCTGCAGCAATGGCTGCACTCCCATACATGAAAAATTAACACTGCACTAAAACTTCTAAAGTAAATCTCCCTCACACATAGTAACAAGAAGGTATTTAAAACTCTGTTAAATTTGGCAAGAGAGTTTAGTATCAGGAAGTCCTTATTACAGAGTGTCTAACTTTTCCAAAATAAAGCTATCTACCTTGAGAACTTCCATACGAGGTAAGTATTTTCCCTCTTCTGTCCATGCTGTGATATTCAGAAATTAAACCTTTTGCTATTTCTACAATACTACGTAAAATGTAAAGTAGCTGGATAACCTAAAACATGCAAAGAGATGCAGTCTAGAATTGTTTTGGATGATTTTAACAATGAAATCAAAAAAATTTTTAATTCAAGTTAAATTTGGAGGATTAATAGTCACACAAATACATTTTCAGTATTTACTGAAGCAATGGATATCTACAGATGCGGTGTACGTTTGACTCTCAAATCTGTCATTCTTACAAAAGGACATTTATTTTACCAGAAGGATACTTCAATCAATAATATGTACTGGTATTCAAGATATATTGCTCTGTACTGTGCTGTCACCATTTTAAAAAGTCTACATTCAGTCAGATTTGAGTGTTATGCATCTTTATGGAAAATGTAATCTTGTTCAAAATAACATCTTTTTTTAAATAAAAATGCACTGTGTAGCTACTGATGCCTTAATAAAAGTATGCAATGTATTTAAGATGTTTCTATAAGATCATCTCACAGAAAAGTGCAGAAAATAGTGATCATATTACAATTAGACATTGTCCAGTTTATTTTATTTCTGTTAGTATTTAATGGCACCTAAAATGAGGCAGGTGCTTCCAGCAGTACCTCTGTTCTCAAAATAATAGTTACAGTTTGAAAGAAATGACAGCAATCTTGATCGTATGATTGAACAACTTGTGACAGACTTGTGATAGAGCAGTAAATAACATAACTCCAGTGGATCAAATTTAAACTCCCTTCATGAACTCAGTGATTCAGATATGTCTTGATGTTTGACATTTAAGTCCCAGGCCAGAACCTGATAGAGTTTCATTTTTCAAATGTCTTTTCTTCTACTCTGATTCATGTCCTAATGATTTCAGACATTTGTGCATATTGAAATAGTATCCTGTAAGCCAGAAGATGGTAGAGAACTTCTTTAATCACTCATATGTCCAATGTCATTTTCATTTTTTCTTTTAATTTCTTTTTTTTTATTTCTAAAGTTGCCTTCCAAAGCATCATTCCCACTTCCCAGGTGTCATTCCTCTCCTTGGTCAGACTCTACTAAAGAGAATCTTCAGACTGTCACTAATGAATTGCTCTCACTGACTGTTGGTTTTCTACCTTCAAGCATATCTGTCCCAACTCCTCCACCTTTTCCTGACAACTTTTTTCATGACTTGGAAGAACTGAGCTCTTTGGCATTATCAGCTTCTCAGTCTGTAGCAAAGCCTGCAGGTAATACCATATGCCAATTTCTGAACAGTCACATTTTTCCAGTTACATCAGCAGAGGTCTCTCTCAGCTCTCCTGAATCCCTTCCTCAGCCCTTTCCTAAATCTACCTCTGTATCACTTCCTCTAGCAACTCAATCTTATGACAAATTGAATAAGCCTATTACAAATGGTATCAAGCTGGATGAAAAGAAATATAAAGAATTGAAAGAAATGATTGGGTCTCCAGCTGTCAGAGAAAACAGAAATGTATCAGATTCTACAAAAATATGTGGAATCCTGGGCACTACTTTTGCTGTCTCTGAGACCCCTAAAGTTGACTCCTTACCCAGAATGCTAGCTGCAGTTGATGAACAGGAAGAGGAAATCTGTGAAGAGCTCCTGTCAATAATCCAAGGGAGTCAGCCAAAATTTCAAGATTCAGGTTTCTACAGGTATGCCCCTGATGTAGCAGGACAAGTATCAAGACTGCATATAGTGGAGGACCCGAGACATGATAGTTTAAATTCTACAGTAGCAATTAAACGAGCAACTCCAATACATTATGAAGAATACATTTCACCGAATATCAATAAAGAGGTATACCAATGTCTTTTAGCTTCTGCATTTAAGTTCCCACTATAATTAGTCTTTTGTAATATATTTTGTGTATGTATACACATACACAGTGGGCAGGTCTACATGAGATACTTATGGCACATTAGCATAATAGTACTGTGCAGTAGCATGTCACAGCACAAACCATGCTAATAGCCCCCTGCGCAGTGTTATTAGACTAATACCCAGTAAGCATCACTAAATAATTGTACGCCAGTGCTGCTGCACAGTAACTGTAGGTATTGGACATTTAGTTAGTACTTTAAGTGAGTACTAAATTAAATGTGCAGTATCTAAGGCACATTAATGAATGTGTAGATGCACCCACAGTGTTCTAATTATCTTGTATTATATTTAAAAACTTATATTCTTAACAATAGGAAAAGGTACCAGTATTAGAGAATAAATTCTCACTCTTCTCTAATAACTCTTGTCTTTTTTAAATAGAAGGAAAGGTCATTGAAAGTTACAAGGTGTCTTTATTTCCTCCTATTTGCCCTTCTCTGCTAGTTAATTGCCATCAGAACAGTTCTGACTCAAAAGGAAGAACATATAGGCTTTTCACTGGCCCAGCTTCACTGCCCTTTGAATTACTTGGCAGCATTGGAGCCCTGAAACACAGTGCTATCAGCATTCTTCTCAGAAGCTGCCTATACACATGCTCAGAGGTGGGGTGGTGGGGGTTGGGGGGAATTAATAGAGCTGTTCCTGGGCAGCCACTCTAATTAAAACACATCACTGTCATGTGTATTAAGCCCCTGCATGTTTAAAAATGGTTGTGGGGTGCTTTATCTAAACCTCATTTGATGAAGTTTAGTTAAAGCACCCTGCGGCCATTTTAGAATGCTACAGAATTGCAGCAGCGTCACATGTATTAAGTCCCCATGCGTTTTAATTAGAACGCAGAGCAGACTCAATTAATCAAGTCTGCTCCGATGTGTTCCCATTAAAATGCCA
Source organism: Crocodylus siamensis (assembly GCF_052110815.1). Lineage (NCBI taxonomy): Eukaryota > Metazoa > Chordata > Crocodylia > Crocodylidae > Crocodylus > Crocodylus siamensis. Next base: position 66,956,124 of record NC_143396.1, read on the forward strand.
ATAAGCACATGTATAAGGAGCCACAGAGTCTACAATTTACAACTATTGTTTGCCAATTGGCCAGTTAGATAAGTAATAGTTTAATTAGGGTTATAAGAACATGGCTAATAAAGAGGGACCAGATTAGGTTTGGCTACTGTACACATACTTCCTGAGGAAAAGAGCCTTCCCAGAGTTTTCTGTGTGCCAGCACCACCCTGTATTACTCCTAATGCAAACCAACAGTTACATATCACACTACGTCTCTAAATCAACTCATACTACTCAGAAATTATATAAAATTCCTTGTCAGCCTTTCTAGGCAACATTTTAGAAACTGATTTTTTCCCTACATAAAATTTGTTTGGCCAGACAGTACAAGCAGTTAAAGGTGCTATAAATTGAATAATTAGCATAATATGTGCTAATTATTATGCATAATCATAAACAGAAGCAAGACAGAATTATTGGAAGGTCTTTGCAGACCTCTAAACCTTGCTCTCATGGTTTAAAAACTGTACAGACCCTGGAACCAAGCTATGTCATAGTTATTTGAAGGGACATTGCCAATATAAAAATTATGGTGTTAACAATCATTCCTCTCTTTACAATACTAGAACACTTATTTCGTTAAAAGTTGGGGATTTTTTAAATCTAGTTTGGCACTATTTATCCTCTTTATTCACTTTTTTGGACTTAACTTGACCTTCAAAAGGAAAAATCAGGGGATTCAGTTTTAATTCTATTTATACTTAGTTTTATATTCACGTTGGACTTTTTGGATTTCAACTTTGTGGGTATGTTTAATTACAAACAAATATTTTCATTCTGTTTTTAGTAAATGAATACTCTTAGGGCCTGGACATGACACATTTACACTGATTTAAATCACACCAGGATTTGAAGTGAACGAACTCAAACCACCAGCTCTTTTGGGGGTAACTGCATATTGTAGGCATAGTTCCAGTGCCTTGACGCTAAAGGAGCAGATAATAGTTTGTCTGCTGTAGGCAAACAGCTATTTTAAAATAAGCTGCAGGTACACAACACCTGGACCAGTAGAGAGAGGCAGTAAGCTGTGTTAGCCTGAAGAAGACAGAGTAGGGATGCACCTTTATAGGCTAACTAAATATGATGCATGTGCACAAGCTGTCATGAACAAAAGTGTATGTCATCAAATGCTGTGAAAGGACATGTAGAAAACAGTCTGAAGTCAGGCAGAAAGACAGAGTAGAGATTCACAAGCTTTTTTAAGCAAGAGTTCACATCGTCAGATGTTATGAAAGGACATGCACAGATCAGGCTATCAAATAGAGTGATCTGAATTCAAAAGACAGGACAGGGAGGGCGTATGGAGGAGGCAATGCTGAGGGGGACAAACAATAAGCCCATAGGGACAAAGGGGTCACAAAAGGGTGCATGTGTGTGTATTACTTCTCAGTGTACCTTACACCTGTAGTCAGCCAGACTAACCATTTGGGAATGTGATGTTTAAGCCCTGATGTTCAGACCCAGATATTTTCATACTTATGTAAGTGTCTGTTGTCAGATGTACCATGATTTTTCCCAGGCCAGTTCAACATCAGATACTAAAGTGAGATTATATGTTGCTTAACTACTATTTTTTGTACACCAGTGCAACAACTAATTAAAGCAGTGCAAATGTATCTTGTGTTATCTAGGCCTTTAGTTATGGTAAAAGCTTGATTTTATAACATTTGGACTTAATTTTACTTGGCAAAGTCCCTTATAAATACTACATTTGAAGGGTTGTTTTTTTAAAGTTAACAGACTTCACATAGGATGGGATCCTACAAGAAGCTGAGCACTTGTCAGGGATGCTAAGTACTTTCAATTTCAATTGCCTTGCATCATCACTGGTGGTCCTCAAGGGCAGAATTATGAAAGTACAAGGTATTTACTTCAGTTTTGCCCAGATTCATATTTTTTAATTAGGAGTCTAAAGACAAAGGTGTAGTGAGAAATAAATAGAATATGCTTATAAGACTAAATCGCGGTGTCATGGAAGCTAATGGTAAAACCCACCGTTGAGACAAGATTTCATGCCAGAATGTTAGATTTACTGACTTGTGACCAAGGCAGCATTATACTGAGAACAGCAATCACAGGGGTCTTTCTGCCTTTGCTAATTAGTGGTGTATCACTACTCTCTTTGCACTGTAAGTCTTTCACTGATGGGTACACTGCATGACTACTTGTTTTCTTTAAATGTTTAAGCCAGCCCCACTTTCTTCGGGGACACAAGGGTCTTCTACTTCTCCTTTATACCTTCCTGGTAGTCCTCCATTTCACTCTGCCAAAGCATCAGCCTCTCAGTCTGTGTCCACATCTTCCCAACCTGCTGTTCCCTCCTCACCTCCTCTCCTTTCCAAACTCTCATACCGACAGGAAGTAAATTCACCAAAACTAAAGGTAACTGCATCTCCCAGCTGTGAATTGCTGCATGTCTTTATGAACGCATGACAAATGGAAGGATTAATATTTAGAATGCTCTATTTTAATGATTTAAAGTATATTTTCTCAGTTACTAATGCTAATATAAGTATGTAGTTAGCTCAAAATAAGCAGTTAGGTCTTTTCAAATTAAATAACTGCGTAAATTTGAACATTCCCATCATGAAAGGGCTGGATAGCTTGGGGAGGGATAGATAATAGGATTGGGAATTTTTTTTAATCGCTAGACTCCAGATCTGAGCGATCTGTCACTGAATTCGTTCAGAGGCTTTCTGTTCGTTACAGTGGGGGTTGTACCATGCATTAGATTGCTAGGTCAGTAAGCTGTTGTAAGATATTGTTAAAGAAATGTGTAGCATCAACCAAGTCACTAAGGGACAAATATGCACTTCAATAACTAATAGCACTCTCATTTCCTATTGCTAGCCTTGTGTTATTAGTCCCATTCCCTACCAACTGAGCAAATATGGAGAGTGAATTGCATCTCTTCCCTAGTCATCCTTCTAGGTCACGGATGCAGCTCCGTGACAAGGAAGCACAGACAAGTGAAGCCTGGAATGGTGCCTCTTGCTTCTGAGCTGTTTAGTGGGTAAACAGAGAGTCACAGCCTCCAAAGCAGTTTACATTTCAGTATCATTACATTTGGTTTAAGAAGAAAAGAGAAAAAAATACTATATTTAAACATGGTAGGGGCTGGCCAAGCAGAGAGACTGTTGAAGCAAAGTTCTCAAGCTAAATTATGGCATATAGCAAAAGTGTATGTGTATGACAATAGTTGAGTTGACAAATAATGTATTAAAGTATAACAAGCAATGGATTGATTGTATATAAAATTTAAAATCTTCCATTTTAATCCCTTTCATTGGAAAAAAGAGACGAGTTTCATATTGTTCATATCATTTCATACTGAAAGATCACTTTTCTCCCCAACGTGACTACCAGTTTCTGTTAGAAGAGAAACTGATGTTGCTTCCTCTCAATATAATAGAGAAGAACAACATGCTGGGTGTTTGCCATAAAGACTGGAGTCAGAAATACCTTTCTACCTCTGGTCAAAAATAGCCATGATTTAATACTTTGAGAGCATAAAACAGGGTCCATCCATTTCAGCCTTTTAAAAGGAGTTGAAGTGTTGTAGCAGTGGCATTGTTTGGGGTTAATAATATTTAAACATTCACTGCATCTTGCAGGAAGGAGTGAACTAATTATATTATATTCTGGTTTGGTCATTCTGTATAATTGCCAGGGTACTCACAGTCTATGAATGGAGGCTTTTCAATTATTCTTGAGCAAAGCAATCAAAATTCAGATAGCCTTACTGACTGGCAGGGAGTCTTTGACACTTTCTGGGTGACCCTGGAATTCCTTGTCCATATTTGAGCAACACACTGATAAATCCTACAGGGCAAGTTAATTCAAGCTAAACATAAATACAAGTAAAAACTATTTAAAATAATGCTGATCGAATGTTCAAAAAGCCAGAACAGATTTTGACTGGATATTCTTATGAAAGCAAGGAACTGGATTTGATGACCCAGGAGGTCCCTTCAAATCCTCTTGTTCCCCATTTTGTTGCTATTCATTATATGTGGTGGAGGGTTAGAAGTGTACATTTTCATCAAAAGAATATTTGAGTCAACTATTTCAGGACATGACATGACGTGTGTCATAAAAACACACAGGGCAATCTCTGGTTATGCAATTTTTTCTACAATTCTTAATTGTCCATTTTTGCTGGACTGTCCCTGTTCTCGGCCTATTCTAGCTATAGATTGTCTTTGAAGTCCAGCAAGCAATTCCCTCCATAAACATGATCACCAAAAGCCTGATCCAAACCCCAGTGAAATCAATGGAAAGAGTTTTGATCAGGGCTTCTAGCTCTATGCACCACTTTCTGTCACTCCTGAACAGGCAGTGCTGGGTCTCGCACCAAAAAATGGGTAGATGTACTGCCAGATTAGAGACAGATTACTGTAAATTCAAGTATTATATATCTGGCCATGAACCATCGCAGCATTCACGAGCCACCTGGTACCTTGAGGTATGCAGAAAAACATTTGAAGCTGTGTCTGTTTGAATCGCCAAATCTTTCTGAATCAATTTGGAGGGTTCCAATTCGATTTGGAAAGATTAAAGGGTCTCCTGATTTGATTTAGAGATTCAGCCACCAAATCGGGCCAAATCTCTGGGAAATCGAATCAGCGACCGAAGCTTTGCACAGCCCTAATTCCTAATACTGAACAGGCAACTGTACTGGGGGTTAGAGAACAAAGTTTCATAACAACTAATTATGGCAAAAAACAGGGAGCATTTTCTGAACTAAAATTCAACAAGTGAGGAAGTTTTTCAATGTAGGAAAGATTTAACGTCTATTTAATGCTGTCAATGACTATAGCTTAGCCAACTTGCAGAGACGCTAGGGACAGATATTACACTTAAACCAGTTTAAGTAATCAGAAATTGGTTTAAACCTGTAACAGAACAGATATTCAGTGCACATAAACCAGTTTGAAAATGGCTGAGACTGATCTGAGATAAATCTGGTCAAATGTAGTATCAGACTTAAACTGGTTTGACCCAAATCAGTTATGCAGTGTCCGTCCCAGACCCCTTGCTGGTTTAAGTTAAACCAGACTCCCCCAGCATCCCGGTATGTTCTCTGGGCTGGGTGGGGCTCTCTGTTCCACAGCAGGTCTGGCCCCTCCTCTCTGCTTCTTGGCTGGAGCTCAGCAGAGACTGCAGGCATCTGCCTGGATTCCCCCCGCTCTGCCCCCCTCCCCTCCCCACTCCCTGCTAAGCAGGACTTGCCCCATCCCCCCTGCCTTACACAGCCACCTCCCAGCATTAACTAGCAGACCACGTGCTGACTACGGTCCGTGCTGTGGCGGACAGGACAAAGGCAGAATCAACAAGTAGCTGGTAATGTCCCTCTGTTGTTTTCTTAATGGGGTGATAAACACTGAGTTAGGGATAATAAACACTGTTTTCAATTCTGTGCTGGGCTGGTCAGCAGGGGAGTGGGGGGGAACCCCTCCCTAATCAGAGCATCCTGCTAGGACCTGGCCACACCCCCCCTCAGCTCAGCACTATACAAGGGAAGGGAGGGCTGCTCTAGCACCCCCCAGGTTTTAGCCTGAACCACTGCAGGTATGTGCCTGCATTTCTGGGATGTCTGTGCAGTTACAAACTGATTCCACCTAGCTAGGTTAGACTAAGTTTGAATCAACTCAGGTTCAGGCTTTTTGAATGTCTATCCCTAGCCAGAGTGTTTAAAGCCCAGTCTGTGTCCCGGTGAGTGGCACATGGAAAAGTTCCTTTGCAACAGATATCCTCCTGCCTGCACAGTTGCCTCACTTGTCCTTGCCACATAGGGTGAGAAAGGTATATACTAGAAATGGACAGGATTGGTAGAAAGCACAACTGAGGTACTTTTTGTAAAGCATCATTCACCTCTACAGAATGCAGCAGAGAATCTACCACTCTGTGGAGCCCTATTTAAGAAAGTGTATCTTTGCACTGTGGCACACACCAGCAGATCTCCCAACAGGCATAGGGCTTCAGTGGTCAAGCATTTAATTCTACCATGGTGAAAAAAAACCTAGTCTCTGAAGGAAGATTTCAGAACAAACATCAAGAAAGGAAAAACTTGTGGAATTTCACTGTCTCCTGAACCCCCATTTAGAAGTTTTCATTGGCCTTACTGAATATATTGATTTGTTAGCATTCTTCCAGTTTCTAGGCATTTCTGGTTCTTCTTCACTCAGGGCACATGCAAAGCATTGTAACTGCAGACACAGAGTCCAAAGAACAACACAGTTTCAAATGAAAACACTCTACCACTCTTCTACAAAGAATTCTCATTTTCTTCAGGTTCCTCTCATCTGGCAAGTTCTGATTTCTATCAAACATCTGTCTTTGAGAGTTTATTCACAAAGGTACTAGGTTAACTGAAAACTTTTCCTTTATCCAACAACTTGAATATGCACTTAAAAAACAGGCCAGATCTGCATAGTGTTTTCTGTTCAATGCCAGAGAGATAAAGTATCAGTAGCTAGCATTTCCCAGGTAGCTAAAATTTCTATTCTGTGCCTTTGAGCTGTCTACATTATTAATTGAGATACTTCGGCATGTAAAATTGCAGTGAAAGCTCTTTATCCCCACATGGATTGTGGGTGAATAATCTTGCAAATTATAACTCTAAATGTCAGTACATCTGACAGAACAACTAAGCAACATTGGAAAGGATACAATAGCAACTGTGAACGTGTGATAAACTTAACAGAGCATTTCATTCTTTGTGCTCTAACTCACAAAGGTTTTTAATTTAAAAATTGGCATGTCTTATTTGTATGCATGAATGAAGCAACAGAAATCTCCTGTCAAGCTTTGTTCTTAAACTCTGAACTGACAAAATGTTTACGGTTTTTCCAGGCTGATTTAAAAAGAGAAATATATGTTTTGGGTAAGCCTCCTCGTAGCCCTGTGATGACTAAGAGGTCCTGCAACTCACCTGTCAGAGGTCACAGCCATTCACACAGGGTATGGTACTCAATGCCCAGTGTGTGGTGCCAGCATTCCTTAACATAAGGAGCTTAGCGTGTAGTCCCTCTGTTCTTTTCTTTGATCAGATATGTCTGAATATTATCAATATGCCAAGGCTTGTTCTCCTTCTGATACTGTCAATTTTCAGAAATGTTTGAGCAAAACCAGTATGGAGGTCTGCGTATGCAATATTTTGTTATCACTCTGTTGGTGTTTGTATCTCTGCAGTGTTTCCGGTGTTATAAAAAGTGTCAAAATGACAAAGTTCTTTATGCAATTCAGCCTGGTCTTCAGTTTCTAAATGGCTCCTCTTGTTTCAAAGCATTTTCTAGTTTATTGAAATGATACTTTCTAGTAACCAAAACTCTAGAATCCATTGCATTTACTGTAGCTTTTGTAATGCCAAGTTCTAGTGCTTTGGTTTTTTTCTCTTTAATGCATGCTCTTTTCAAAGTGTTTTGTTGCTGTTCTTTTCAAAATATTTTGTTGCTATAGTAATATGGTGTGCACTAACTTGAAACCATGCTTTCTCCGAATGCAGCTATTCTAAACTGTCATTCTCTTCAGCCTTCCTCTTCATTACCATCCATAATTGCATTTATTTGGTTTAACCTAAAGGTCAAATTATTTAGAGCTTGCACATATTTGGCTCATATTAGGTACTCTCAATCAAGAGACCATTCTAAATTAAATTAAAGCACAGTTTGTAGGTTATATGTTTTTGTTAAGACCAAATATTTTACTGTATCTTGGCCTTTGATATGCTTTGTCTGAGATCACTTAGCATTGTTTGCAGGATAGATTTGCAGAGGGGGGCTTGATTTTATGCTGGTCTCTCTTTCAGTTGGTGGGGCTTTTGTGTTCTTTGCTAAAGACATTCAGGTTTTTCTGGTGGGTAATGTTTCACTGCTGGACTTCCTGCTTCCCACTGAAGTAGCAAGTCCCAGAGTTGTCACTTCCTCTGTCATTGAATGGAGATGCTTAAAATGCAGGCAGCCCAGAAACTGAGTGGTAGGGAGCCCCTACTATTGCTTGTTGAGAAACAGATTAAAGCATACCTCCTACTCCCACTTTAGCAGGGTCAATTCCTGTGTTGCGCCACGTGATAATATGCAAACTTAAAAAAGATGCTACACACAGCTTGATGTGGACTTCCATTCTGATTTGCAAAATCATGCAAGCACAATTATGTACCCAATTGGCATGCTAAATTCCCAAGCATAAACACTCCGAATTTAAACATAACAGCAATAACTATACATATAAATTAGGTGTGCGGTTTTGAACATTTTTGTATGTGTACCTGGGACTCTGTAGTTTTGAAACAAAGGTTTTCTTACTGGGAGGCAGCATAATCCTGTTAACGAGGCCATGGACTGGAAGTTAGGAGTGCTGAATGTCTACAAGTCCCAGTCACATCAGGTCTCCTAGGATCCAACTCTAATGCTACCTGGCATGTGCTTGAGCTTGTCTTGTTTTGTGCTTCTGCAGGTACAAAATGGAGTTAAAAATCCTTATCCAACTCAAAGTGGCATTTTGACATTTCACTAGTTGTTTCTACCTTTTTCATTGAGGAATTGCTAATTTTTTAAGCATAAATTACTTCTAATTAGTTTTATCATTTAAAATTAGCATTATACATGTTGCAAAACAAATGATGCCTCATTTCAGCCAGGTTCAGTAAGGTTGTTACAAGATAACCCTTAGTAGAGGTTCAACATTAGTTTTTAAATCACAGTCAAAGATCTGAGGGAGAATTGGCAGAGTGCAAGTCCTGAACAAGGTTGGATGCAACCCAAATTAGTAAGCAGTCTACCCAGGAAATTTCCATTTCTGAGGGCTGAACAAGATTTGGGGAGTTAACAAAGATCAGATAATGTTTTATTTTATGATTTGCATTTCCACCGTTAGTGTAATAAGTAGGGAGGCAATCCAGCCAATAGGAAACGGTTGGCCACAGAGCTATGTATGAACTTCAGTTCTTCCTCAGAGCTTGGGCCTCTGACTTGGGGGTGCATAATGCTCACTCCGCTGGGAAGCACCTACCTGACAGTAGCATTGAATTCAATGTCAATTCAGCACAGCATTCTCCAATCACTCTTGGGCATGGAAAGGACACAGTATATGCAGAACAGCCTAGCAGTTAACAAAGTTGCCCAAGAAGTGGGAGACCTAGGTTATAGGCCCTTTATAGCTGAAGGAGATGCAAAAACTTATCACTTATGCCTCAAAAAACATGCCCTAACCACCAGATATGAAGACTTACAGCTTCCAGAGTCCTCAGCTCTGAGGTAGATCCACAATTGTATTACCTCAAGACAGGGACCCCTGGAAGCATCGACTGTCTGCCAGGAATCCAGGCAGAGTTTCATTGAATCCATGCCTTGGATCCAGTGGAACTGTGTTGCCACAATATTGCAGGCCTGATTTGCATTGTGCCGTGAAACTGTTCCCTCCAAAACCCTGCATCTGGCTCTATTTTTGTCCAGTCCTATCCAGATAGAATGAAGGGAACTGTGGAGATTGGGCTTTAAAAATGGGTCAGAGTATGCGAAAAGGTAAGCAAGGAGGGAATTGCTTTTTAATCAACCCAAGATAGAGACAGGACTTCCAGAAAAGCAAGTCTCTTCTGAAGAACTATGTGGATAGAAACCTTGGTCTCCCAAGGTTGGGAGACAATCTAACCTAGATCTCCCAATATGGCAGATCAGTTATAAAGTATACATGCAACCAAAGGGCTGTTCATATTTTGAAACTAATTACGGGTTCATTCTCAATATTTTGACATGAGTTGAAGAAAGTTCTGCAAGAAAAGAATATTAAAATATTTCTTTTCCTACTATTTTTAAATGGGCAGATATCAGTATATACAGGTAAATGCTTGTAAATGCTGAAAATTGGGGATTTTTTGAAAATCAGAGAAAGCCAGGATCCTTCATTATTAGAGAAGATGCGACCCTATCTACTAGGTCACCAGAAAGATGCTCTCTCCTAGAGCTTTAGTCTTTGCTGTCTGTGCTTTTGAGAGCCAGCAGTCCTATGGAGACAAGTAAAAGAAAGCTCTTTTGTGTGTAACTTGGTGAAAACTGAACAAGAAATCACTCTAACCTGGCAACTTCGATTCTCAAAATATCTTTAAACATATGGTATGCTGCTCTGTTGCATTTCATTAAAAGATAGCCCCCATAAAGCAGTCAAATGTTGTCGGCCTCTTGAATAAATCACACCGTTTAGACAGAATATTATTTAATAAACTTGTGCATTTAAGTAGTTTGCAAGAATGTTAGACTGCAGTTTCATAAAATATGTGAGTAATACGTGAAACTGACCGCATCGTTTGAAGACAGAACAAAGACACAAATAAAATTCTTATCCTCTCATCTAGCTACAGTCTCGCCCCTCAGAGTCCTGTCAGTATTTCTAGAGATCATCCTTCCTGCTGATCCTGCTAATCCTGACTGCTGGTGACCTGGACTGTCCCAAAGCCTGAGATAATCAAAAGACCCTGAGCATCTCCTGTGCCCCTTTTATAGCGTTACAAGTATTACACAGCTAACTGCACAATTACCTGCAATGTCTTGGGTGCCCATCCTGTGCTTTAGAGTAAAAATTATTTTTGTCCTATTAACGCAATAGCAAGAGATACTTAGCTGTTTCACCTACTTTCTTTTCCTTAAGTTCCTTTGACTAAACCATGTCCAAAATTATAAAAGTATGTACAGGCAGAATAATGTAACCCATACAGTGATAAAAGCAATGTAGATTAATACAGCATAACATTGCCTTTTCAGCAAGGCTACATATGCCACATCAATTAACAAACACAATAAAACCCCATGATGTTAAAATCTTCATATTATAGTGGGGCTCATGACAATTTTAAGAAGGATTTCAACCGTCATTTTGGGGTTTAAGGAGAGGAGCAGGTCCTAAGTCAGAAAGGTTTATAGAGAGGAACCAATCATTTGAATTTCACCAGTGTAGTTCAATGAATAGACATGACAATCATAATGCTATTATTCTTCATTGCTGCAAGCCACTAGTGGAAGATTCTCAGTGACCTGAAGTAAAATGAACAGCAATGGTCCAAACCAAGCAAAAACAAGCTTAAACAAATATTCCAGGTCCAAAATACCAAGGAAAGGCCACAACTTTTTTTTTTTAACTGATAATGGTAGCAAGCATAGCATAAACTACCTTTTGATACTCAGGTATCCAAGACTAGACAAGGTTCCCACAGTTCTCCTAGACTGTTATTCCCTTTAGTGAGGGAAAACCAGTCATCCCAAGTCAATTACTTTTCCCAGGACCAGTTTTGTCCCATCTATTCTGCATTTGGCTAGTGCTATAGATAGGTAGGTATACATATAAAACACAGTTTTCTAAACACGCTGTGGCTTCTTTAGAAACTTAAGGTTTCTCATTGTGAGTGCTGATAGTAGTTAATTAAAAAGGAAGCTGACTTTCTCAGAGGTCATTGCACTTGAAATATCTGCCAATTTTTCCTTTTTAAGGTAAAATATTACGTTTACATAAGTAATTGCATTCTTTAAAAATAAATTTTGTGGGGTTTTTTCCTATCAGTCTGCATGAGTTTCTCCTCCTTGAGAGCACAGCATAGCATGGTGTGCCTGCCAATTTATATGTGTATTTTGTACATAGAATTATTGTTTGCCTGCAAAAAACATAATGGATGCTGACACTCTGCCATTAAGCATGGGGTTTTTTTCTGTTTGTCTGAGAACACACCTCCGGCAGAGAGTGTACAACATTCATCAGCTGTGTTTGAGTCTTGCGGTATCTTCATTCCTGCTCTGTTTGTACAATTTGTAAAAGCAATAAGGGCTCAACTCTGACTTATTGCTTCAACATGAAAAAATTAGACTGTGGATAAATTTAAAATGCTTCTTTTAATTATCAGTATATCCTTCAAAGCAGTCTAATTCTTAAACTTGCAGATTTGCAAATTCTAGTGCTTGCTCTTTGCCTTTTAAAAGGAACTTTTTACTACCCCAAATATGAAATGTCAAGAGATTATGTATCATACCAGTATCCAATCTAGCTTAATTTAATAACATTTATAAAATCTTTATTACATTTCAAATCATTTCATTACAGCCACAGCGCCCTGTGTTTGCTCATGAAAACATACACAGTGGGGGGGAACCGTAAGTATACTTCTTGTCTACTAAACCATAGATTTAGTACTTAAAGAAAAAGTAGCAAGCATATCTTTAAAAGAAATCAATAATCTACCTAATAGAATTAAAGATAGTGCAGATAGCCATATTCTGTGAGAATATATCCAGGAAAACTCCCTAATGACAAAACCACAAATGAGCTAAGCTGTATCACCTCAACAATGAGAACAAATACAAGAACTTACATTTCTCTAATGTTCTACACTTAACATAGATATTATTTTTTTAAACAGTTCCTAGTCATTTTTCACTTTTATCACCTTCAGATATCTCAAGCAGATTGAATTCAGTTATTAAAACTAATAGATTCGGCCTGTCTACTTTCTTTGGTCCTTAATAATGTATGGGAAAATATTTAGAAGCAATTCTGGAAATGATTTGGCAAGAGAACCTTTGCAGTTAGAATAATGAGAGAACAGAATGAGAATGAGTAAGGTAGACTACAAGAATGCAACATTAAACTGTACCAGAGCACTTTGTATGCACAAATTAAAGGGTGACATTTTTCAGAAGCATATGTATAATTTAGTATGCCATTTTCAAAAGTAAAAAACATGCTGAAATGCTTTTTTAAAAAAATCTTGTTATTAGGTTCTCAGGCAAAGCCTGCTGTTATGTTTCTGTAACATCACTGTGGTTTGGAACAAGTTGTAGATGAAGCATCCTAAATGTGTTTAGGACTTGGGCACTTGAATACAGTTTTCAAAATCTAGGCTTAAATTGTTTTGAAAATTGGCACTTATATGCTTTAGGAAATTTTACCCAACATCAAGATTACAAGATTTTTTTTTAATCTAAACTTGTTACTTTATATGCAAATGAGGACTGGCTTTTGGAAGTACTAATGATTTTGACCTCACTAAAACTATCTGTTTTCCAAATCTCTCTGGCCGATTTTTTCCTGTATATCCTATAAGTGATGCTATTGTTCACATTTGTCCTAAATGAATGAAAGCCAAGCAGTAAAAACATTTGGTTTGAAATTTCTAGTATCATCTAGGATTTAACGTTTATTTTTAATAAGAATATTTTTGGAGGTGGAATTTCAGTAGAATCATATTTCCCTTTCATTGTCTTTTTTCTGATTACAAAGTTCTTATCCAGATAATTTCCATAGCTAGAAACATGGCATATAATAGCAAAATTAGGTAATCATGAAATACAAGCTAGAAAATATCCGTTCGTTATCTTAATTACATATCACATAAAAGTAAAAAAGGAACGGTTTTGTATTATTTGAGTTGATTTGAATCAACGACCCCTCTACCTTTGAAAGCTACATGTAATCATTTCTGGAACATCAGCATGGTATTACCATACTGAAATAAGGAAATGAACGATGGACTATGCAGTGCCATTTAACTGCTGCACAGATTACAATGAACCCTGTTAAAGGCAGCAGATTTGACCAAACTAATGATCATATTTCCTTTCGCCTCAAATATTTTCATGTTATGCTCATGGCATTTGTTTATCATCATTATTTCTGTGTAAGAAGCTTTATAGATTTTGAGCTACAACTGATAGACAATCTGTAGAGCTTAAAAACAAAAAATCTTGCTTGAGACAGAGTGCACACAGAAGTGATGCAAAAACTTACTACCTGCTTCCAAAAATCTATCTGGTTCAAGAAGATCTTTATTTCAACATTCTGTTGGTTTTAGCACTGATTTAAGTAAAGAAACCAAGTCATTCATTCCCAAGTAGCAAAATAATTAATTCCCCAGTTTCCAAAGCCTTATTTGGATACATCTTCCATTGACTTCACTAGGAATTTTGCTTAGGTTATGCAGAACTAGTTTACTGAAATTTTTTTTTTAATGAAAAAATACTGTTTTGATCACAATCCAAGTTTCTCTAAACTACACTAAATTTCAGTGAAATCTTACTGGGGGAAGCATTTCAATAACATGAGCATTCTATTTCAAAATTTTCAGAATTCAAAGGTCTGTTGGTTTCTAAATCATTTTTAATATATATAAATGAACTTCTATTTTTTTAAAAAAGCTTTTAAAGATCAAGCTCACAACACAGTATTTTGAGCAACCTGAAGCGACTCTTTGCAGGAAATCTCAGCTCGGTCTCCAAGTACTTAAAATTTCTTCCAGCCTACAAGATAAATGAGGCATGAGGAAGAACCTGGTCCAACACACTCATTGTTTTGTAGCCTCCAAAATTTTTCTTAAGCACTTATAAATCAGCAAATTATGTGGGCAATCTTGACTCTTTCTGTCCATCTGTACATAGACAAAGCATACAAGAAGGTGCAGAACCCACATTACGCTGACCAGCACAGCTCAACTCATCCAGCAAAGATCTGTAATCATATGCTACTGGTGTGGGTCCTTCCTTGTAATGTGAAGGGACTAGAGAAGGAAAGGATTCTATTTCTGCGATATCCCTGAACTGGTGTAGTTACATGCAAGCTTTTGTGGAGAGAGTTGTACAGGCACAATTGAGTCTTAATTGCAATTGTACATAATTTTTTTGACTTCCAGTAAGCTGGACTCAAACACTGACAGCCAATGAAAGAAAATGAGTTTGACAGTCTCATTCCTTTTCCCATTTATTCATTTCACATACTACACTTTGCCAACAGAATGAGGTAGCGTAAGACTTGTGGAAGTTAACAAGGTTCCCACCCACTTTCCCTGTTTCAAACCATGACATTCCTGATCACTGAATTCACTCGCAAGTATTTTAAGAAGTTGCAGTAGGAAACTAGTTACTATGGCTAGAACCTCTCCCTCAGAGCTAGAATAGACTTGCAGACACTGTACTATTTACCATGTCCCTGTAAGGCACTACAGGTGGCTAGTCACTTTCCATTTACCATATTTTTCTCATATACAACCAGAGCTAGCATTTCAGAAAATGGCACCCTGGGCAAACTTATATTTTGGCACCAACATCCCAGTACTCCCGCCCCTCTCCCCCAAGTCAGTAGCACTGCTGCAGGCAGAGGCAGATGGGCAGGTGTACTGTCTGGCAGGAAGACAGAGCCACCCATACTGTCTGGCCTGGCTTCTTCTAAACAGCAGCTGGAGGTGGGAGGGTAGACTGGGCAATGCAGGTGGCTCCTCCTTCCCACCAAACAGTGCCCCAAAATCCTACCCACTAGCATCTGTCTGCAGCAGCACCATTGACTGGGATGGGGAGGTGAGCAGAGGTGTGTGCATAAGCATGTTTGTGTGTGCATGCATATCACCCCCCCCCCCCAACCACAGCACCTTGGGTGGTCACCCACACTATCCACCCCTAAGACCAGTTCTGCACAGAACACACAACTTTTCCCCAAAAATCAACCCCCCCAAAATTACAGTACATGTTTTAAGCAAGGATACCATTTTCTTCACGGGAAAAGGAGCACTCCTGGAGACACTGTACATGTCGTGCAGCTGCCGAGGTGGCTGCTACTTGTTTTTGCTCCGCAAACAGAAGGAACGGGGTCTTGTGCTAATCCTCTCACAGGTATAGCTATTGGCTGGGCTCTGTGGTGTGTCCCAAAGTGGCAAGTGAGGGGCTAGTAGTATCCTGATGGGGCTTGTAATGTGAAGACAATACATTATATACAGGAACTTTTATAAAGAACCTTTTCCCTTTTTCTCATCATTGCCTTCCACCCTTTCTTCTTCCACCCTAAAAACCAGCTCCTTCCCTAAATACTCTCTCTTTACATTTCCTCTTCTCCTTAAAGAAACACTCTAAAACCCTGCTGTTCCATTAGAACAGCAGTCACTTGAAGGCCGTCAGCTCGTGTACATATCCATCCACCAAGACGACATTTGCTGCAAAGTCTGTCAGTTTGCCAAAAACAAATGCTAGATGGGACAGATTTGCATTAATGATTCAATAGCTTAATTCCAGTTTTAAAAGTGATATAGATACTTACTTGAGAGTCAGTCAGTCCCAATAGTTTCCATTGTAAGTTAGACTCCTAAACTGCATTGTAAATTTAACCCTTAAATACTTATGTACAAAATTTAGGTGCCACCAAGATCTTCAACACCTCCACTTGGCTACCACCTAAGCCAACATGCACTTTAAATTTCCAACCAGTGCACTAACAATAACACAGTAGAGACAATAATCTCTCTCTCTGCCCCAAGACATTTTTTTTGTTTTATATAAGAGTAGAACAGTTTTTAAAAGAAGTGGTTGTCTGAACCCCACTCCAACATACCCTATAGCTTTGTGGTTATGGCAGACACTGGGAAGATGTAGGGTCTCATCTCCTTGGACAGAATAAGGCATAGAACTTAGTTCTGCCATATCCCAAGTGAGTAGTTTAACCACTGAGTAGTGTGTAAAAAAAAAAAAGGAGGTTCCACTGCTTTTTCTCTCACCCTTTTGCGGGAATGGACTGACCTGGCTTAGACACATAATAGGCTCCCCTTTCTAACCCGGGTTAGGTGTTTATTACGTTTGGTAGCCCTGGCTTAATCTGCATCCTTTTCCTTGGCATTTCCTACTTGACTAACATAGGCATTAGGCAGCTACGTGCTCAATTTACTGCTAGTTGTGAATTCCCTTGTCTAGCTGCCTAACTCTACCCATGTATTGTGCAAAGAGCTAAAGAACCTAACTTGGGGCTGTGAATTGTACTAGGTTTTAATCCACCTAAAAGTTAAGATGAGCTTAGCCATGCCTAAGGCCCTTTTATGAATCTAGTCCTTACTTAATGTCACGAGTCATCTCTTACCTAAACTATTTCAGTATAAACTTAGTCCTTGGGTGGGCAAGAGAGTCATTATTTTCCATTACATTATCAATATTGTTACTTAAGCATTTAACTAAATGTTTACTAAGCTCCTTTAATTTAGTACAGATGCAAAAAATGTATTTTTAAAAACACATGCCTTTGTCCTGTTTAAGGTTTCAGGCTCTGTATAACTATACTCCTAGGAACGAAGATGAATTGGAGCTCAGAGAGGGAGATATCATTGATGTGATGGAAAAGTGTGATGATGGATGGTTTGTGGGTATGTTTTAATTTGGTTGCTGTTTTTGGGGGGGGGGTGTTATTTCAGAAACATTTACTGCCATTTGCTTACATTTAGATAACTGCATAGTTTCTGGAGGCCTACAACAAAGTCCATTAAAATTTAAAAGTGGCTCTTCATTGACTTCCTGAGCATTGGAGGTACACGTGGCTTCAAAAACATTTCACTATAAATTTATTATCCATTACTTCCAGATTACTAAGAAAAGAGTTGTCCTTATGCTACCATGATGCAAAACTAACTCTATTATAGTATCTGCCAATATAACCTTTATCCAGATAGGTTTAAATTTGCTCATATAAGTATCCCATGGACTTCAAAAGGACCACTCGGGTGAATGATTATTATTCGGTGTGAGCAAGTGTAATAGATATGAGCCTAAAAAAAGGTGGCTTGATCATTCCAATGTATCTTATTTTCCTTACTTATATAACAAACAATTCTCCTACTAGTCCTAAATTATACAGAAACTAAAAGGGTTTGACATCAACATTTTGGCCAGATTATTTCATTACAATTCAAAATGTTAAAATACATTTGTGTTGTTGCCGGGGATCAAGCTGATATTTTAGTATGTTAGGATTAGCACAAATTATTACCTGGATATATACACTATTTAAACTATATAAATGTATGATTTTCCCATAATAAATCTCAGTAACCCTGGTATGGATTTGTAAATGTAGTACATCAGGGTATGGCAAATACTGGGTTTGTTCACTCCAAACAAGGTATCTATTTCATGCAAAACATACACCCTTCATGAAGTCTCATAAATTGAAAATAAAACAAAGTCCCTCTGCCCCTACCCCTTGCATAGCAATTTCTTACTGTTATTGCCATCTTTCATTTATTACTTCTACTTTCAGGAACCTCAAGAAGAACCAAATTCTTTGGTACTTTCCCTGGAAATTATGTCAAGAGGCTGTGAATTTTTTTTTTCCAATTATTTATGCTGCATCTCTGCAACACATCTGCATAAAGCTGCTAGAAAACATGCTACACAGGCCTTCTGTTTTCTCGCTTTGCAGCCTCAAATTGAGGTCACCATCATCATCCTCCATGCTCATCTGCCAAACTGCTCCAGCAGTATTACAGCAACGACTACGGTGTGAATAACTAAGCTTTTATGAAACAAGAGGAATCGTTCCAACATTTGAGTACTTCCTCCTGCTTTAAACTTTTTTTTTTTCCCTATTTGAAATATGAGAATAGGAACCCTTGATGGAAGGTACACAGGTGAATTTCCATGGAAAAACATGTCTTGTCTGGTTCTTAGCATTTGTGATACTATCACACAATGCTGCAGAAAAGAAAAATGTAATTCTCAGCTTCCACCTGCTACAAAGAGAGAGTTGCTATTTACTATTTAAAGAAAAAGTTGTTTGAGTTTCCACATTCTTTTTGGCTTGGGCAGCCAATATGTTGCTTTCACTTTGCCGTATCACACGTTTGCCTATTGTACTGGTTTACGATATATAATAATTATAATATAGATTGTTTGCTTGCACTTATATGTTGTAACATATGCACAGTGACTGTAAAATCTCAAGCAGTAGTTAAAAATGGGAGAACTGCAAGTGTGTTGGATGGGTGCAATTTTACTGGTTAAAATTTAATTTTTTCCAAATAAGCTATAGTGTTTTTCTGTTAAAAATAAAGTACAAGAGGCATGAAATCTTGAGTTTGTGGATAACAGTGGGACATAAAGACTGATAACAACAAACTATTAGTGTCTGATATTACATGACTATATCAAAATACATTGCAATATTCAGCAACAGGACATGCCATTTGAGGGATTGGCGTTTTATGTATCAGATGAATTTTAAAGAAACAAAAACAAGCAGTATTAGTGCAAGGTTTTTATTTTAACATAGCCACCTGAGAAAAATATTCACATAAAATATCTACTAGTATCATGTACTGATTTTCTTTCACGTCATATATGTGTATAGTTTAAGAAAACCTGAGTTGCACCTTTTTATTTAGGAACATAGTACTGCAAAAAAAGCACCAGTATTAAAACCAATACATTTTAGGGTTTTTTTTCTGTATAAAACAAGTATTTGAACACATTCATTTCTTTATGCAAAGGTAAGCATAAGTAGTGTATGAAATTAAAAAGACACAGGATGATAATGACTATGGCTTTATACAAAACAATTCAGATTTGGTTTCTTCAGCACCTTATAGATGGCAAAAGCTTTTATTGCATTTCTCTTGTGGTAAAGGACTGATTTTATCACAATGTATGTAGTCTTTGTAGCATTTTGTACATATGTTTGCTTTTTTTGTACAGAGCCATTTTGTTGTTGATTTTAAAAAAAAAATCAAGTTCCTCATTTGACCATTGCCCTCTTAATATATGGAACATCTCCAAAGCATTTTGTCTACTTGCCCCACTTACCATAAGCACATCTGGATAGTGCAATTCTGTAAAATAGCATTTTATGCAAAATTTTATTAATTAAAATTATGGGTTTACCAGCCAAATTTAAAATGTACATACATCTTTATTACTGAGAAATGTCATCAAGACAAAAGGTAAAGAAACATCTTTGTGCAGCATACCTTTATTACTGCAGATTTCATGGCAAAAGCTTTATATTTCAAAGGCTTTCAATTTTAATCTAGATCTGCATGCAGCTTTGCTGTGAGATTAATACCTAACTTTGATGCCATTTATGATTGAAAACAAATAGCTGTTGCCTGTGATATTTAAAAAGTACTGTTTCTACTCTGTATCCGATTTAAAAAAAAATACAAAAGTTTTTCATGCCTGGCTTTCAGGTAATTGACTTTGAATTCTTAAAAGCAAAGGGTCTCTGTGTTTTTTCCTTGAATAGACTTCTAATAAATTTTGCTTGGAGTACACAGTAGTATTTCTTCCTGTTATTTACAACCCTTTATACAGTACAGCTCCACATATTATCCTTTGTTTGCTGGATTTTAAACAGAGAAAGACCAATCACACCAGCTGTATTTGGGAATATAATCATACAGAGCAGAGGGTCAGCATACAGGCCGTGGGCCAAGGCCAGCTAATGAAGTCACCAGATTCAGCCCACAAAAAAAGTCAGAAGGGTTTGCCTCAGTCCAGGCCTGTCCTGGAGCTGGCCAGCTAGAAACTGCCTGTATTGCCTCTGCTTCACCCACCCCTCAAGCAACAGCACAGACAGCTTCCAGCCAGCGGGGAAATATGCTGGGGCTAGGCAGCTTCCAGCTATGCCTGCACTACAGCCAGGGAAGCAAGGTAAGAGCTGAAAGCTGCATCTGCACTTATCTCACTTCCCCACCAGCTGGAAGCTGCATTCACACACCAGGGAGGGGGCAAGGGACCTGGAAGAAGTGGCAGCAGTGTCTGGCCCTGGTGTAGACACAGGCAAATTCCCCCACTGTTGACATGCCATCAAAGCCACACACACCACACCAGAGTAGAACCAGGTTGTTCCAGCTCATGGCTTATAAAAGGTTGCTATTCACAATAGAGAGATACTGTTTACTCTCAAACAGAAAATGGAAATAGGTTCAAAATATTACACGTCAGCATTATTTTATCCAGATGAGAAATCCATGGTATTAGGTAAAGCTCTCAGTTCACTCTTGTTCTTGCCAAGTACTACACATAGGAAAGTAAGGCTGGAATGATCCTCAGAGATCAGTTTGTTTAAAATTAACAGTCATCAGCTTCCACTGCCTTTTATTGACAATAATATTTTCAGGAGTTACATTGCTGCACTCAGTACTAACCATATGTGATGATCTCTTCATTATTCTTTTACAGCTCATTGCAGAAGAGGAATCCAAACAAAAGTGAGCAAGCTTTTTAACATTGGCTACAGTCTCTATCTTCATCACTCTTCCCATAAATTTAATTAAACAAATACTAAGTTAATCCTGTAAAAAAAAAGGTTTTAAAAACCTGGCAGTATCTGTTTTATTTAAAGAAAGACAAAAAGCAGTATTTATAGAATTATATAGGTCTCCACCTCCAACAGAGAATTACTCAACCTATACATAATCACATCATAGTAACTTCTTCTAGCAAACTTAACTGAAGAGCTATGAATTTGTCCTACCTACTTACAAATGACTTGGCCTAATTTTGCTCCTGCTGTCCCCAAATATCTACCTCAAACTATGTCCGTTTCTAAGAAGCCCACATCCTACCCCCACACTGCTTTTTTTCTAGAATATCTAGCAAGGCTTTATTATAAAGAACTAACTTCTAAGGCCTAGTCTGCACTTACAAATGTTTCTGACACAGCTGTGTCTGTTAAGCATGTGAAAAAAATATTCACACCCTCCTCCACCAGGCATAGCTACTCTGACAAAAGCCTGAAGCCCATCTGCCTCTACAGCTTATTATTTTGAGGGGCTGATGCTAACTATGCCAGCAAACCCTTTTTAATGTAGCCAAAGCTTTTGCTATTCCTAATCTCTAGGCTAAAAACAAACATTTGGGGAGCTTAAATAGGGTTTAAAATGGCCACCCAATTTATACTTGGCTCATCCCAGTGCTGATGTTATAGTTACAAACCCAATTTCTGTAACTGGCAATCAGTCTAAGATTGTAACTATACAGCACAGAAGTTCCATGCACACAAGTGGATCTAAAAATTGCAAAACCCATTCTAGGATAAACCTGGATCTAGGTACTATCAGACTCATTCAATTTAGGTCAAACGGGCATGTGGTATTTCTGTCCACTCCCCTCGTGTAGCCCGGGGGGCTGGGAAAACCCGTTCACTGGCCCCAGGCCCGGAGCTGCTCTTTTCACTCCCTCCTCCCCTGCACTGGTTTATGTTTTTGCTCCCCTCCCCTCCGAAACCAGGCTTCTCAATCCCCATCCCACAAACCACTTGGGGTGCAGCCACTTCGATCAGCATTCACTGCTGCTAGAGCCAAGGAAGTAAGTCCCGGTGGAGGAAGGGGTAGCAGGGGTGGGGATGTAGGTTCATGAGAGGGGAACCCCACCCCACCCACAGGCAGTGCCTGCTCGCTCATCCCCCAGCAGACTCCTCAACCCCCTCCAGCCTGCTGGACCCCCAACCTCCCAG
Source organism: Crocodylus siamensis (assembly GCF_052110815.1). Lineage (NCBI taxonomy): Eukaryota > Metazoa > Chordata > Crocodylia > Crocodylidae > Crocodylus > Crocodylus siamensis. Next base: position 66,978,387 of record NC_143396.1, read on the forward strand.
CCAGCCTCCCCACTCCCCATCCTGACTTACCTGATATCAGGCAGCCATTTTGAATCAATTCAACCTCCCTCTAACATCCCCAAAGTCTGTACTTAGTCTAGAAAACAGCTAGACCTCAGGAAGACTCACACTCCTAAAGATGTTGCAAAAAATTGCGGTCCGTTTCTTGGAGGCCACTAAAATCACAGACACATACACTTATTAGCAGCACAAAAGGTGTATTTGCAAATAGGGTCAGAGCAGAGTCAAAAGACTCGGATTACTCCGAACCCCTGAGAAACTTTTCAGCTGGTATTTTATCTTTTCCCTCCTGGGCACGTGTGCAGAAACAGGAACTCTTACAGCTCATTTCCGTTTCATACAAACATGTATGTGGCTACGTCACTTCATCCATCGCATGTATATTATAATTAACTACTTAAGTATGCAGGGCGGATAAGTAAATATGCATCAGCTAATTGCACATGCTCAGAAAGTTCTTTAGGTCACCAAGAGTTTAAATCCTCCCCCCGCCTTCAAGGACACAGTCAGTTGAATTCCAGCTTCTGTAATCTGCATGAGAAAAACCAGGGGGAGGCTGAGGGAGTGTGGGGGAGAGAGTGATTTAGTATAAGAAAAACTGTAGCAAGGCTGGCCAAGGAAAAAAAAAGTCCTTGGCAGTGTTTTTTTCTTAGCAGGTACGAGATGCAAACTGTGCATTTCTAACAACACTCCATTTCTAACAATATTATAACAATACTCCATTTCTAACAAAGACATGTGTACCCTACCTGTGGACTATGCTAGGAAGCACTGCAGTGAAGCATTTGGGGAGCACTGAGGACAACAGGGTACCCTGCTGCCTAATTTGGGTCTCCAGTCTTATGTTTGCTATAGGGCTGTGAGTGAATAAATCACAGCAATTGGATTAGGCAATTATAGGCAAATAGCGCACATCTTATTTTTGTTGGATGATGGGATGTGGGGGGAGAGCTTTTCTGTTTTTGTAACCTAGCTCTGTTCTTATCATTAATGTGATTAAAAGATTAAAAAAGCAAAGTTCTTCAGCATTCACTAGCTGATTCTTATTTCTCATCTAGAATACTTATGTGGTTGCACTTACAGTAGAGACCATGAGGACACAAACAACAATGCAACTAATGTGCTGCCTGTGATTTGGGTTAGGATCCTCCAAGAGGCTTCAATGGCACATGCTACATCTATACTGCCTTTGGAGCAAAGAAACCTGCAGTAAGTCATAAGACCCCCATGCAGCAGGTGCCATACACCCAGCACCTCTCCTGGGCAGCTGCATTACCTCAGTTGGGGGAGGGGGAAATAGGGATTTGAGAAAAGCCATGAGCCAGGTTTCTCACTATCTGGTCTAACAAGTAGATTGCCATGCAAAAAGTGAGCACCACCACCACCTGCCACATTTGAGAGTGTAAATTAGTCAGTATTGACCTTGTACTAAATTCAACATACTTGGGGTGAGTTAGGCACTCTGATCAGCTACCTCCCCTCTGGATCATAAGAATACAGAGTAAGCAGTCCTGTAAATCAGCTACCAAAGTTCTGGAGAGGAAGCAGAAGTTCAAACATAGTCATTTGCCTGGCATTTCTTTTTGACAAAAAGGAGTCAGCAATTAGAAACCAGTTGGCCTAGCTAATATTTCAAAAGATACTAGAATAAATTACTAAAACAAATGTGTAGGCACTTAGAGAATGAGACTATGAAAAATAGCCAACAGATTTATCAGGAACAAATTGCGTCAAATCAGTCTAATTTCTTTTTTGCCAGGATAACAGCCAACTGGTGAACTGGAAAAGAAATGTATATGGACTGTATCTTGATTTTGGTCATGGTTTGATGCAGTAGCACCATTTCAAACTAGGAAAATAAAAAAATAAAAAAATCTGTAAGGAATCACAAAGTAGTGAATACAAAACTAATTAAAACAACTGGACTTACAGTAGCTTTCAAGGCCCAGTTGCATTCAGTATTTTGATTAGTGAGTTGGATGATATGCTTATAACATTTTCAGATTATGTGAAGTGGGAGGGACTGCAGGTGTTCTGAAGGATGACATTAGAATTCAAAATTATATGAATAAAAAAAAATCAGAAAGTCAGATGAAATTCAACAAAAGACAAAGGTCAAGTACTACTATATTTACTCAAATATATGATGACCCCCTAGTAATTAGATGCTCTATATGGAAAAATTATAAATTTGTTATAATTTTCCAGGTACAGAATATAATTATTGGAGGTTTGCCTTAATTTGTCCCTTTGCCACTGGTACATCAGGGAAAGTAGATCTGGGGTGCTTATTAATTTATTGTTTTACTAATTTATTCTAGTATCTTTTGAGATATTAGTTAGGCTGACAGTTCCCTGTGGAGGGAACACCTGCCCATTTTTAAGGGCCACACCAAAAAAAAAAGGAATAGGAGATGTTCTGCTTACCAGGACACCCCTTGGAGTAACTAGGAACAACAGCCACAAACTGACAGGGCAGATTTAGGTTAGACATCAGGAAGAACTACTTTACAATAAAGTTTGCCAGAATCTGGAATGGGCTTTCAAGGGAGGTGGTGCTCTCCCCTACCGTGGGGGTCTTTAGAGGAAGCTAGACATGCACCTGGCCGGGGTCATCTAACCCCACACTTTCCTGCCCAAGGCAGCAGGTTGGACTCGATCTGCTGAGGTCCCCTCTGACCCAAACATCTATGAATATAAGAATGGGCAGGAGACAGTGATTGGAATAGCACTCAGGGACAGTGCAGGGTTAATTTCTGGCGTGCCTGCCAAAAGCTTGGTACCCACTTGACTTTGGTGATCTCTGAGGTTCTATGAAAAAAATGTTGCTATCCTCAGAGCAGGTACAGTTAACGTCATGTGTCTAACCAACATGCCTCCACCCCAAGATACAGTAACCAGTTTTAGAGGTGGAAATGTCATCAAGGGAGGGCATGTATTTGCTCATATTGCCAATATAGTTCAGCAGATAGTTCACAACTCTTCCAAAACTTCTTCCAAAACAAAAAAAAAAATTCATTTTTGAAATAAGCCTCTTAATTGCCTCTCTGCTGAAGACCTTTTTCAGCCCATAAGGCCCTATGTAGAAGAGCAGAGGGAGCTGGGTGGAGGAAATCCCTGCTTGGATCCCTTCCCCTCAGCATCTGGGAGGCAAGATGCCTTGCTAGTGACAGGATGAGCCAGTGGCAGCTGGAGCAGGGCAGCTAGAGTCAGTTCCAATGCAGCACTCCCAGGAATCTGGGAAAAAGTAAGTCTGGAGCCACAATGGGAATAAACCCCTTACCTCAGGATTTCCCCCAGGCTGAGGTATGAGCAGGCCTAGAAGTAAAGATATGGGCAGCAGGAACACTCAGGTCAGCACAGCAGCCGGCATAGATGCAGTCCCACCCCCTAACAGGTACCCCGGGGAAACAGAGTTCCCTAGAGGGAAAAGCCCTATTTGGGAACACTGAAGCTGGGCCAGGACCCCTAAACAGTTTATGCCTTCTGAGGAAGAAACACCTAGTCTCAGCTTGGCCCAGGTGCTTTGCCTTAATATAGGACAGATGAGTCTCAGCTGCAGACCAGAAGCCAATGCCAATAGGCTGGGAATATGCAGAGGAGAATGTGAAAGGACACAGAAGGTGATGAAGGAAAAAGCCATACACTGGAGAGCAGTGGTGACAAGGGGTGAGGGGAACACCTGCCCATATTCCTTTATTTTTATGATTGCAGGGAATTCCAGCAAGTCAAACAGGTAAGGAACTGTATATATCTCCTGTCTGTCGAGCCTGAACAGCAGGAGCCCTTAAAATCAGCCTGAAGAAATGTGGTGGGGGTGTAGGGGTTGGAAAAGCCCTTGTTACAGTCCTATGAGAGCCTCACTCCAGGCCACAGTTGATTATTTTGGACTAATAGGAAGAGAAGCCTGATAGCAGAGCTGGTTTTCTTCTCTGGGGTAGACTTCTACATTAACACCATTAAGTCATGGCAGATGAACATCCTGAGAGCGTACTCTAACAAGGTATGTGGCGCTGGTTGAGCTGTGAAAACAAGGGGCCCAACCACACTGTATTTAAATTACCCTTTTTGCCAAAGCATTAAATAACACTCTACATTGTTTTGAGGGTGAATTTCAACCTCTTTACAAGGGATCTACATAAAGAAATGAAGCAGGATGCAAGTATGCGGGTCCATGAATGAATTTCACAAATTTCAGTATTAATGACACTCAGTAGTTTGAATATTGATGATTCGCTTAAAAAAATCTAAACAAAATGACCTGTCACCCGATTTTTATCATCTGTCAAGTACCTAATAGGTCTCAGTATATGAAAAACTAGTCAGTTTGCTGTGAATCATCTATAGGAAAAGCAAAAGACTGTATAGAAAAATAGAACCTGGGCTGAAATTTTAAGGAATGGTATTTTTTAAAATAAACCTTAGGCCCTGCACATGAGCATATGCTCAGTAGTTTATTACACTGTTGCTAAAAATTGAAGCAAGGTATGCTGTCATGCCATTTTGTACTTGGTAATCATTAGCTACTAATGCAATAGGAGCTAACTGCCAATTGCTGTATGCAATAGGAACACAAGGTGCTGGTTGTGCATTTGAAAAAGAAATGAACTACCTAATGTGAAATAGTTCAGAAGATAGTTATAAACTATGAGGTATAGTCTAGCAAGGCCTTAAATCATTGCTAAATATATTACCTTACAGCAGTTAGTTACATAAGGTAAAACCTCAGCTCCCCTGAAGTCAATGCAAGACTCCCATTGACTTCAAATACAACAATTTCACCCAATGTATTTAACTTGTAATCAAGCACCTATATTGGCCTGAAAAAAATTAACATAAAAGTAGAAGTTTAAAAATGTACATTTGTTCTTAGGGAAGGCAGTCTTGTTTAAGTGTCCCTAGAGCACAAGAATGCTGACACCAATGTCAGCTCAAATCAATGCCATTACTTACCATGCATTAGCCAATTAGAAGCACCACTGCAGTTATACAAATTTAGGTATTTACCCTCGGCAATGTGCTGCATACTCCAGTTTTGGTGTACCTACTCCAGTTTGAAAACCAATGGTCTAGTACACTGGCAATCACAATAAGAAAGTCACTTTTTACTTAATAACTGGTACCTGTTTCAGTTAACTTGCAAATAAAAACCACATTATAACGTGCAACCCCTTCATACAATGCAGATTTTAAGGTTCAAGCAACTGCCAGCGTTTCCAATTGTCCATAAAAAAACAAAACAAAAAACTCAGGCTAAAAACACCTACCTGTAAAGTCCATAAAAAATTGAGACATCTGTAAAACTATGAAGCAACCTGCATCTGATTGAAGATCCCTTGTCAAAAAGGGCCGGAGTTGAGCACTGAAACTGAAAACAAAGCAGCACCACCTGGAGTCTGTGCTGTGTCACAGTACCCTGCATGGAGCTCTGTCAGGGCTTTGTAGCCCAAAGGAACTCCCAGAGTGCCTTCACCCCCACCCCTCCCGTGTGTTGCTGGTGGGAAGGCAGTCCTTTCTTTAGAGGTGCATGTTAGGACAGAAGGTGGAGCTGGTAGGGGTAAGGCTAGGGGTGAGGTGAGGTGAGGTGAGGTGAGGTGAGGTGGAGGCAGGCAGCATAGTGTAAAACCATTGTTGCAGTCAAACAGGGTTGCCAGCCCAAGATTTTTTTCTTAACCGATCATCTGCAAATGTTTTACTGACAAGCATACTTTTTTTTTTTTTTTTTTATGACAGTTGGTGTTAAACCTGTACATCTGAACTCAGCTCAGGATTCAAATGTGTCCATGGCCTAGAAGAAGGATTACATTTACATTATGTAAATCATATGTCATTAAAAAAAAAATTGGCTGCCAGTAAAAAGTTTGCAGATTGTCTGTAAAAATGAAAAATGGTCTTGGCTTAGCAACCCTGTCATTTAGGAAGAAGAAATCCCACTCTACTCCACTTTCTAGGTCCAAGATCAGTGGTAGACACAACGTTTGAACAATTTGGAAAAAAAAGTATTGGAAAAGACAGCAAAGTAGTGCATAAAAACTCCCTAAATTCATCTAGTGAACAGAAATTAGCTCAAAAGCCAAATCCCTCAAGAAAAATCATTTTACCGAAGTTGAGCTTTCATTTCTAGATCTAGATATTGGTTTCAACAGTTGGTGGGCCTACTGCCCCACCAGGACACAGGCAACTGTTAACCTTGCAAGAAGATAATTAGAAGATAAACTTTCCAAGCACCATCTTGTGATGGCTGTCCTGCAGCTTCCTGGTCTGTACATGAAGATAGTAGTTTGGGGCTTTTTTCTGTCAGCTCAGAAAGGTACCTTTCTAAATCCTAGTTTTAAATACTTAGGAATACGTACTGATATTGTTCAGTCTATGAGACACATGTTAGCCTCTTCCTCTAGCTGTATTTGGTAAGCATCTGAAGTCAGTTCAAGGGGAAAGCTCTTCTCTTAGTTTAAATAATGAATTAGCATTTGCTTGTTTCTTTAGATGTTGAATATTGTTTTGGTCTAAACAATAGATTATGAGATATATTAGTTTTCCTATTCATAAATTGTTTGCCATCCCTCAAAAAACTTTAAAAATACTATAAACATTCTTGAGGCACCTTGCCAACTCCAGTGAGCAGTAAGGTAAATACATGATGAAATCAGTGAAGACTGCGAACATCATGGATCTGTAATTTGTTTTAATCCTGGTTGTTGCTGACATCGTGGGCTTGGTTCTTTAGCAGCACAGTCCACAGAACACTACTGACTTCCAATTTCCTTTACCATTCATCATATTAAAGTAAATGTGAAGCAACTACAAAACTGTGCCTTCTGACAGAATATTTAATCTTTGTACTGCTACAATTACATATATAAAGGAAACTTGGGTGTGTATAGTAGCCACGATGAAGGAATTTACATGTATAGGTATCGATAGAAAAGTATCCAGTGGTTATAAATTAAATGAACAGCATTTACACATATAAAGACTACAGTGTGGTGCTTATTAAAAACAGGCATAACGTAGTTTGTGTGTCATCTCTAATTAGGGTTCTGAGTCATAGATGTTTCAGCTTGGACAGAGTGGCATTACATCACAAATGATACTGTAGAAAAAAAACCACTGTTGACTGACAACCAGGAATGTGCTGTTGAGTTTTATCTTAGATACAGACACTCAAATGAACAATGGTACTATTTGTCCCAGGATAACTATAGCCAGGCCTCAACAATTTGTCTCCTGTAGCCAATGAAAATAACTTGGGAATTTTAAGGTCATTATTTTGTAGGCAGTTTATATACCCTTACATACAAACATGCACATGCATGGATACACACAGCCCCAGTATGTCCTTTTCTTTGCTAAAGATGATGATAAAAACTCATTATTTTAGGAGATACCTGAAGAAAACAATTTATGAAGCTGGATATTAAATTTATCTTCCAACAGTGATAAATTGCCAGAGACCTGTACATCATAGCACAGAATATTCAGCAAATACAAGGTAGAGATGAACTTTCCTCTTAAGTAAATGTTTCCTTCTACAGGTAAGAATCATGCATTTATCTGGATACATTTTAAACCTTCAGTCAATTAAAGTGTCAATATAAATTTTAAGAAATACCAATATTTGTTACAAAAAGGTACCAAAAAAAAAAAATTAAGTAATGTGTGGGTCTTGCAAGCTAAAAGACCACTATGTTAGATTACATTCTTGGTCTACTAGTGTTAACAATGTCCTTTAATATCAGCAGGAATTTTACACTTAAGACTTGAGTCCACATAGGGACTTGCAATGCAATAGATAACTTTTAGTCCCCATTCTGTCCAATTCGGATAAACGGACTTGAACCCAGTGTCCCACATTTAAAAGAGTGCCATTACCCCAGGGATGGATGTCTTCCTCATAACTTCAAAAAGGTCTTTGTTTCATCAGAAGTGCTTGCAATATAAATTCAGACGTCTCAAATTTTCTTAAGCTAGGAAAACCACTGCCCATTTGATTCCATCCTTGGAGTCCCATAGCTACAGGTTTTCAAAAGATTGTTAGGTACTTAATTATCATTCATTTCAATTGGGATTAAGGCTGCAAAAGTATTTAAAGTCTTTGGTACTCTTGAAAATCCCAACCAACACCACTTTAAGATGATGTTCCCATTGACTTTAAATCCTATCTTAAAAAAGAGGCAAGATGCACAGAAGACAGAAATACTGAAAGAGTTCTTAACCACCTAAAAGGACTGTAATTGTACATTTAATCAAGGTTTCTCAGCACATTAGAACTAAATGTACAGCTACAGAGCAGTAGTGGATACAACAAATGCTGGGGATGACTGAACATGTTGTTCTGGTTGGATCACTATAGTACTATTTAACACAAGCATTTCTGAAGCTGTGATTCGCTAAGAAATTAGCGTTTAATGACCATGACTCATGGTTCCTCTCTTATGGGATAGTGGTCTATGGTTAACACTTGGGCCTGTAATATGAAACATGTACAAACACTGGCTGGCTCAGACCTGCTAAAAGGTTTTTATTTACACTGCCACTGATTCATCTGTTATAGATAGGTATTCTTTACATGCAACTCTGGAGATATTTGAACAGGTGAATATCAGCCCTTCCCATTGCTAAAAGACTATGAAAAGGGATAAATTAAAACACATCTCCAACACATATTTTATGTAGCAAAATAATAAGTGACTGACATGTTAAACAACACCCTTCACCCAAAAAATTTCTATGAACTATATTCAGAAAATATTTCATTTACTGCTAAAACATAGCAGTGTCCAAGACAGCAGCCCTTTCAAGGCATAAAACACCACCATAACCTTTGAAAAAAAGGAAGTAAAGAATAGAACATCCCTTCCAAACCACAGGAAGCTATTTACCAATAGGCCATTTTTTTCCCAGAAAAATCCTCATTTAGTCAAAGGAAGTGGTCTGATTTATAAAAGGCACAAAAAGTATCTACAGTTTCAGTTGAAGTCATACAGAGCTCAGAGGAAAACTTAATTGAGGTACTGCCTCAAATTTGCATTTCAACAGATAACTTTAGCTCAACAAATTGAGAAGTATTAGGGCTGTGTGAAGCTTTAGTCGTCGATTTGATTCAACAGCTGAATCTCCAAATCCAAACCATATCACAACAGTTTAAGATCTCCGAATCAATTTGAAACCCTCCAAATCAATTCAGAGAGATTTGAAAGATTCAATGACTCAGCCATAGACACAGTTTTAAATGTTTTTTTCTACATACCTCAAGGTACCAGGTGGCTCATGAATGCCAAGATGGTGGGGCAGACGGAGCATCCCACAGGAGCTGGGGGGGGGGGGGGAGGAGAAGGTCAGCACACCTGGAAGTGGACCAGAAGCACTTCCGGGTTTGCTGGGGACTGTGGGGAGGGGGTCCCCTGGCTTGGTGACTGGTACCTCCTAGGTCTGATAGGACACCCAGGGTCCCCCACAGCCAAGGGAAGAATGGGGGGCAGGTCCCCAGCATGCTCAGTGGCAGAACCAGAAGTGGACCAGAACTACTTCTGGTACACCGGCAAGCATGTGCCCCCCCCTCCACACACACACACTCCTGTGGGATGCTCCAACCACCCCATCATTGCAGTGTTCATGAGCCACACCTGATACCTCAAGGTATGTAGAAAGAAAACATTTAAAGCTGCGTCTACAGCCTAATCTCTGATTCCCTGAATCAGCATCGAATCTTCAGATTCAGCTGAATTGAATTGGGAGAGTGATCCCAATCAACAAATTGAATCGCTGTCCCCCAAACCAGGCCAAATCCAAATATTGAATATGGCCTGCTTCGTACACCCCTAAAACCTATAGCTTTAATAACCCAGAATGTTCTGCATTTTCTCTGAGTTTTTCATCCCATTTCTAGTAGCCACTATGCTATTAGCTGGGTGGGGAGCCAGTACTGTTGTTTACAGGGCAGAACATTCTCAATCTTCTGATACTTTCCCCATCTTGGATGCCCATTTTAACCATTTATTAGCCAATAACCTAGCCAATACATTTTTTAATAGAAGAGATTGACTTCCTGCTAACTGCTGGTACAACACCCAGGACAATTAGGCATTGTTGGCAACCTTTAAGTACTACTATTATATGAAAAAAAAAAAAAAGGATTATGTTACTGAATCAAAATTTCTTTGAATAAAATAAAAGTAGCAAATGACAATCTTTTCAGGTTCTTACACTATCAAATCACCATCACATCTTGAATGCCTTCAAAGGATGTCTTACAGCATGTTACTGATTCTTAGCATAGTTCAACCATCCTGAGCACAGTCCATGCCCAGTCCAGCCCACACCCCCCTACCCCCCCCAGCCAGGAAGAGCCCAGTGCTGGCCCCAAGCATGCAGCAGCCACCCACCTTCACCCTGCACACAGATTTTGGAGGGTATATGCCCCATATGTCTGCCCCCCAGAGGCACACAGCAGCGGGGCCACCCCTCCCCCTGCACAAGTCACAGCCCCACCCTGACTGGGTAGCACCTACCCCAGACCCACTCCCTCCCTCAGAGAGGCCTCAATCTGCACCCCCCCCGGCCCTTTCCCCACCTCAGACTTACCAGCCTGGCACTGCTCTCCAGGCTGCCTGACTGCACTCCTGGCCACATGCATGCAGCATTAACAGTGACATTATTGGCCACATCAGCCAAAAAAAGCCAATTGCCAATAGTGTCAAGTTTCCCTATATTGGTGCCAATACAATATGGAACAATGTATTGGTGCACCTCTACTTTTTTCTGGCAATTTTTTTCTGTCCTTTAGCTAAGCCTGGTCTTTCTATTTCACAGGCTGGCAGACTTTTCAGCTTCTCAAAACCTTAGAGCCACCCATGGGGACCAGTCTTCAGCAACAGCCAAGGTTTTAGCTTTTGGTTAAACACAAAATGGAGCATGAGAAAGTTTCACATATGGCTATATAGAGCAGGGACATAGCCTAAACCTTAGGGGGGAAAAAAAATCCCTTCTTCATTCTGCCTAAGGCCCGAGTCTTATTTGACAGGATGTGGTGTGCAAGAAAATGCAGTATTTAAAATGTTTCTCATTAAATAAGTCTAGGCTCTAGATATTTGGCTGTCAGTAATACTGACCATATCCCCCAATAATTATGTTGGTACTGACAAAAAATAAAGAAATTGGAGTCATCAGGATCTCTGTAGCAAATACAGGAACAAAACAGGGGTGTCCAATCTTCTGTTGTTAAGGAATGGAGTTACATCTTGTATCAGGAAGTAGAAATACTAGTTACCAATGTTATTTGGACTATCAGTGTTCCAAATTGCCCCATGGTCTCAAACAGACTTTCAATTTGATTAACTTTACCTATATCTGTACTTGACACTTTCGGAATTCTACAGTACTAGAAAACAGAAGGGCTAAAACAGATTGCTGCACTGAACGTAATTGCTCTCATTGACATGTAACACACTTTGCTGTTGAAATTCACTTCTGCGCATTGCATGATTATGGAGATAAATATCTTAATTTTATATTTTTAATAACTTTATTATCAAGTTTGTATACTTAGGCTGGCTATATGTATAAGCATATGCGCGTGCACACACACACACGAGTTATAAACTCACAAATCTTTTCTAAATTTGTGTACTATGATTTTCATAGGTAATTGTTAACCAGACATTGACAGACTCCTAAAAAGCATTTGAGTTACCACATTTACTCAAATCCAAGATCAGGTCCTTCCACCCACACACACAAAATCAGCATAACATAGGAATAAAAGCCTAGTCTTGGATTTTAGTATTGGTTCGGGGCAGGCAGCAGCTCAGCTCCAACTTTGCCCCCTGGCGCAGGGCTGAAGCCAGAGTGGAGTTGATCCCTGCCCTAGGCTAGAATGGTTCATTTGGCAGAAAAGGGGGCATGCAGCCTAGGCACACACAGGGGAGAAGGGGGAACTTGCAGTTCATTAAATTACCCCCATGCCTGTTCCAGCCCCTCCCCAGGCCCCTGCCTCTGCAACCCCTACTCCCCACTTCTCCCCTTACTTTCTGCTCCAGCTCTGTCCCTCCATCCCTGACCCAGCCCAGCCAGGAACTGTTGCTGCTTCCCCCTAGCTGGGCTGGGGCTAATGATGCAGAGATGACTGCACAGAGAAGTAGAGGTACAATATGTGGTAAGGGGATGGAAGACACAAATGTGAGTGGGGGTCAGGCAAGGGGTGGGAGAACACGCTGCAGGAAGGAGCAGGGGTTGGGGGAAGCAGGGTGTTGGGGGCAGCCACAG